>NC_072819.1:37157011-38427011 GCF_027744805.1 Dunckerocampus dactyliophorus
ATAAATTGAAACATAACATAACCTGAAATGTCTCCATATAGCTCCGCCAATGGTGGGGTGGGCGGAGAGTGATGGCCATCACTGATTATATTACTAAAAACACTGACAATCTTGAATGCAACATACCTTCCCCTTGAAAATGGCTTTAATTGCAATGCGTGCAATGAGGTAGAACCAGATTACATGAAGAGTCTGCAGGACCAGAAGTAATCCATTAAACAGCCACCAGGCCTGGTATGGGCCTGCAATCTCCCAGCTTTCGATCAAAACGCTGTGAATAATCCTGCAACAAATATGGATGTGCGTTTGTAATACAGTACATTACTTTTCAAATGTGTTAAAAAAACAAAACTATCTACTCAGTTACAATTTGACAAGCTGTACAAAAAGATACTTTTGTCTTACCAGAAAGGGAAGATGACAAGCCGAGCAATAAAAAAGCTGATGCTGAACACCACAAACAGGCCGTCACACAGCCGCTGGTATTTGGCGTAGTTGGCCAACTTAGCTGCCTGTTAACGGAAATAAAAAGGCAGTTTCTTTTGCCCACAAGGCATATACACCTTTGGAAAATACAAGGACTTTAGGTGAAAAAATGTGTTAAAAAAAAGGTATAAACTACAAATTAAGTACAGTGTTCCCTTGTTTATCGCGGGGGATAGGTTCCCAAAATAGTCCGCAATAAATGAAATCCGCGAAGTAGCCAACTGTATTTGTTTACAATAATTATATATGTTATAAGGATGTAAAACCCCTCACCATACACTTTTCTCAGACAGGCATTAACATGTCTTCACATTTCTCTCTTGTTTAAACACTCTCAAAGTTAAAATTTCGTTTGAATTTTAATGAACCTTCTTGGTTGGACACAAGAAATTACTGACTCACTGACCGTGGCTCTTCGTTGTTTGGCTGTGGTGTTTTTGTGTCCTTGTTGAAAGCGTGTTGCATCTGCCATCGTGTTTATTCCCCCCGTGTCGTACTCAGTGAGCCGAGGATTCATTTGTTCCAGCTGCGTGGCTTGCCTTGCTTTGGCGTGTCCGGGGGTCCGGCCGCGAAGCTTCTGCCTTCCTTCAGTCCGGGAGTCCGGCTGGATTCTTATGCCATTTGGGTGCAGAGAGTTTGGCGGTGTTGTGGGTTTTGTCGGGGCAGGGCTTGCGGCCGTGCAGCGTTCGGAGTCGCACGGTTGGCTATTGTTTATTGTATTGGCAGCGAGCAACAGCTCCTGTTGTGGTCATGGCTAGCTAGCTACGATCTACAACCAATCAGGAGGCAGAAAACTACAACAATCAACTTCCCACAATGCAGTTCTTCTTAAAGGGCCAGGCTAAGCCTGTAACAGCGTTTTTACGCTTTAAAATTGTTTTTGAAAAGCACTAAAATCGCGAAAGAGTGAATCCACGAAAAGTGAACTGCGATGGTGCGAGGGAACACTGTAGTTGTGCAAGTGTATAAAAAAACGACACCAAATATATCTCGTGAAGTATTATGCACTATAATGGTTTAACTCCCAACAAAGTTGATAAACTGATTAATTTAGGATTTTCTATGCATTTCATTCGTGGTATCTTACAGCCAAAGCCATGATCCATAACAGTCTGACATCCACAAGCGGACAATGCACAATGATGTCAAATTAGTGTCCCAAAGAAGAGTTGGGACGGGGAGCTGCATGACTTTTGTAACTACTGCACTGTACTAGTATGTGATATTGCATTTCCCGTATACAGTGGGAAGTGCAAATATTTTCCTATACAAAAAGGTATCAGAGAATCCAAATCCTGTTAAAATTGGATAAAATACATGCCGATGAGAGAAAGCGGCATAGAAGATGGATGGATGGAAAAAGTGCATTACAGAAGGTCCCCTTTTGATACTAGATTCACTTTTGGATTCATATAGATTTATTATACAGGAATTAACTTATTTTTATACTTGTACATTTGGTTCTGAAACTAATTAAAACCAAACCAAAATGGATTGTGTTTGAGCATCGAGGTTGAGAGGCCTATTTCTGGTTGTGCTATAACAAGACAAACTGAAACTGTTTATTTACCTCAAGGAAGATGTCTGATGCATCATGCACACACATGACCAGAGTGCCAGCTCTCAGCATGTTGTTGGCGTAGGAAAAGGTGATAAGGACAATGGTGGCCAGGTGGTGGACAAGCATGATGAAGAAATCCTGACATTTATGCAGTGGAGAGAGGAAAAGCAGAGGTGGGTCACTTGGTATTATGTTAAAACACAAGCACACGTAAGGAACAATGATTGTAAATGTGCGCACTTGTGTGCGTTACAAAACACGTCTTCAGAGTCAATGACAAATGGATGTGAAACTATTTGTTACGCGTATTTATCTTTGAGGCACTGCAGCTTTTCATTGTGAAACCTGTTTTACCAGACTTAATTAGCCATCAGGCAATTGTATGACTCAAAGACGACTGAACATTTCTACACAAAATTAGTTTCCTGTATCAATGTTGACTTACCTTACGTTTGATATCTGTGAACTGGGAAAACATCAGAGACCAATAGAAGGCCAGCTCAGCCACATAGTGATTGAATTGTTGAGGACTCTGATGCTATGGGGTGAAAACAAAAACACCTTTAATACCAGCGTTACTGAGCGGAACTGACCCACATGACATCACAATATGAAAGATATGTACCTGAAAGGGATAGTTTTCCCAGCACAATCTGGTATTCCACATCCAAGGTGACTAAGAGAAAAAACATTAAAAGAGGGTTTCATCACCAAAGCATACAATACACTTGATCATAAGTTGGCTCTGCAAGCAAGCTCAACTCACCACCCATAAATGGCGAATGGCATAAATAAAAATCCCCAAGTAAAAAGTGAATCGCCACCTGAAGAGAAAAAATAAAGAGGGAATTTTAATTTTATTTCTTTCTACGCACGCATGGATTCTGGTATGCCTTAAGTGCTTACAAATAAGAATATTTACAAAACATACATGCTCTCACAGAACTTTGTCTGCATGCTCGGCTTGTCTTGGTTGCGACGTATGCGAAACCATCTCTGTATTTTCTGTACATCCCAGTCCAGCTGCTTGGAAAGTCCATCCAGTTGCTTTGCTTCTGGACACTAGTGAGAGCACCAGAGGACAGGAATTACCTGCTTTTGGTCAGCTCTACAACTTGCAAAACACCCAAATTCCAGTAGGCAGGCTTGCACAGCCATGCGATCATATCATTACGCCTGCGGTGGCGTAACACAGTGGGCCATTTGACAGACAAACGGGCAAACTTGGGACTAATTATATACCGTTTTGGACTGATATACCCTCTCCAGGACAGCATTGGGCTGGGCTTGACGATGCACTCCCGCCTGAATCTGAAGTATGTGGGCACAGGGCTTGGCCACTAGCCTGTATACACACATACGGAGGGGGGAAAAAAAGAGAGAGTGGGGGCAGGGACACAGAAATGATGTGGTTAAGTGAGACATTTAGACAGGGCAAGAGTCAGAGAGGCTAACTATGTTGCACAGGAATACATTAACTTTTAGCCAAGTTGCTGACACAAACTGTTGAGCTTTGCCCACGAAGTAGTGTAAGTGGTAAACCATAACAGACATTTTTCAGGGCGACACAGGAAAGAAGAAATCCTAAAGAATGTAGCACCTAGTCCAAACAGAGCGTGATGACCTGTCATGTGACCATGTGAGAGACAAGAGACTGGAGGGTCTCCTGAGACCAACATGCTAATGGACGTCACAAGATAATCTTCTTCACTGTTCATCTTTCATTTGTAAACCCACCCCGTTTACCTGAAATATTTTTCCCCCACATTGGAAAAAGATGGTTTCGTGAGAAGCACAGTCTTGGTTAAGGCCTGCGCGTTTGCTGCTGACTTCCCTCTGAATGAAGCAGCTTGTCCATTAACGGTAAACTTTGCAAAACCAAAGATCAATGCGATCAAAACGAACAAAAGCCTCATTTGGCGACTCAAGTCTCCCCCTCTTGAGTGTTAAGTAACTCTGATTCTTTACAAAAAAAGTAGCAACATAAAACAGACACATCTAATCTGACTGGGACTAGCAAAAGAATCATGTGACTGACGTTTTGCTCGACTGGAGATTGTGTTGATAAAGTTGAACTGTACTGAATCTGAATCTAAATATAGACGCGTAATATATCTCGGAGTGTTCTAACGTGTGCAGCGCTCCGTGGGATCACACGAGCCAAACCATTTGGTGGTGAGTGTTGTGTTTAATGAGCAACATATGTCCCATGAAGTCCTCTACACCAAAATGAAGACTCTTGTGTACCTTTCGAACAGGAGCCTCAACACAAAAACTCCAACGGCGAGCGGCAGGGCGTAAAGTATTTCTCCCACTCGAGGGTACTCCACACCAGGTGGTGGATGCTCCAGGTCCGCCCAGGAAACATTCTCGGGAAGCCAAAATCTATCGCTCCAAAACCAGGCTAACAACGAGGAAGTCATCGAGGGAGAGACGAGAGCACCAGTTGTAAGCTAGCAAGGTGGCGTACCAAAGTCGTAAAAGCTACTCTCCCACCTCCTTCCTTCTTCCTTCTTTCCTAAGGCTCCACAGTGGCGCTAAGTAGGCATTACCGCCGCTTTACTCCTGCGAGTAAACTGTACAATACGCTATCTTGACACGTAAAAGGCACCACCCACCGCAAACTTTCAATGACGTTCTGGGTTTATTGTCGCCCCAGAGAGCGGCCGCCCACAAGTCAAGTGGGGCCAGGAAGCAACCTCTCGCTCAACTAACGTAGCGTAATCACCTGGATTTTGCTACCATAACTATATATTTAAGTGATTTTAAAGACCCTTAAGTCCCCAGCAACTCGGGATCATACTTTGCAGTGACTTTTCACACCATACCAAGCCACTAAAGTTTTATGTGGACAATATAACAGTCTATTGTACTAGGTTTGCTAAGTGGATTGGTCATATTATTAGCATGAATGGAGATTTAGCCCTAGACCAGGGGTCTGCAGCCTGTGGCTCCGGAGCCTCAGTCTCTTTTAGCCTTCTACTGTAGTTCCAAATGCTTTATGTTTCTGTATAGTCACTATGCCATCTCTTCTGACGCTGTCATGAGCCTTTCAAAGTTCTGTGTCGGAGTGGATTATGTGATTATTATAGGATTATGTTCTCTGCCAAAGTGCATTGGGGCAGTGTTTTCTGACGAGACAACTTGATGAGAAACCATGGTCAATTATTTAATTAGCTAGCTAAAGTATGTTAGCTTCCCTTGTTGCTAATGAACAATGGCAGCTAATGCGACACAGAGAGTGGTACTGGCGCTGCAATTAATCGATGTGTTACATAACTCTGCGTATGTTGATCTGAAATCGGTGGAGAAGGTTTAAGAAACATGACTAACAGAAAAGGAGCATGACAATACATTTAAGGAAACTATATATGTAGCATTACCGTCAATGTAATGGTCAAATAGGTTTTGTGGCTCCAAGTGGGTTTTAATTTGGTGGAAATGGGCCCAAATGGCTCTTTTGAGGCTGAAGGTTGCCAACCCCTGCCCTGAATGATTTAAATGTACATTTGCTGTCAGTTAATTGTGTGATTTATTTGTGGTAAATTGTTTTGGCATTTGGCATTACTGTAATGAAAAAGTGAAATATAGGCCTACTTGTGTGACCAAATAAGCCATAATTCAACAGAGGGCAACTTGCAATATTGCTCTTTTAGTTTGTGTCCCCAGAAACCCAGACGGGGGCAGCAGCCTGAGAACAATAAAGATAAACACCTGCTAAGATAACTGCAGTTATCTAAAAGGAAAAATGAAATGATTTTTAGTTCTTAGATTGAGTACGTCTGGGCAGAGCAGAAAATTCCTCAAAATATGTTCCAAAAAGTCATTATATTTGGTGAGTAGGAGAGGCCTCAGTTGTATTATGTTATTATGCATACAGTGGATTGGGGGCATATTTAGTCATTTGGGGGCCCAAGGCAAGCCCAGTCATTGGGGCCCTTCACATCCCGGTACTGCACTGACAAAAGTTTTACTCTCACCTCAATACAAGGTCTTCAGTGTGGGCAGCAGCTAGTTATATAGCCATGTTTATATACCCTCCCAAAAATTATTTAAAATATTAATGTTCATTATCTACTAACTCAGCAGATGATGAATTTAAGATTTTTCACATAATCACACTTCTTAGTAGTATTAAAAACTAGTGTGAATATGAAACAATTCACCTATTTCCTGAGCTAAAGTCTTTAAAATCCTCCTGGGGGATTATTATTGCATAACAAGTGAATCATCTCAATGCTTTTACTATAATTTAACATTAAGCAACATTTAATGTAGTTTAACGCTTTGATACGCACATCTTTGTGATGAAACGCATCACTCGCAGGCTCACCTTTATCCCGAGAACTACCTCCGCGCCTGACACTGACAGGCATGCTCCTGTCAAGAGCGTCTGGTTCTTGTCGTTGAGTGCCTACATTTGTACTTGGGACTATGAAAAAGGTTGACACCTTCAGGAGTTTTGATAAAAATTTTACTTTCTTCTCGCCTCCTTCGCTCCACTGGGTAACTCTGCTTCATCTTTCTCCACGCCACGCCAACAATTTTGTTTTTGCCGCTGTCTTCCTGAATCAATCTGCATATGCGCAGTAACATGGAATAGCCCATTGTGTGAGAAGGGAGGGGGGAGCAGTCGATACAATCATGAAAGATTAGTTTTTCACTGAGAATGGACGTTGGGATTCACCTATTCCATCTATAAAGCCCTCTAAAAAAACCTTCCATCAACATTTTATATACACACTGTAACCGTGTAGTAACAGGCACATTTATGATAACATGTAACTTACAGTATTTTGGTCATTTTAAGCATTACCGGAACTTTCCTGGGCGTATTGATTTCACAGAATGCTATTTCCGTCAACAACAGCATAGAGAACGCATTATGTGTTCGCTATGGCAGACTTTGTGAGAGCTGCCACCAACGGCTACTTTGAAACAAAAGAGGATTCAGAACCTTATCTTTTTTAGCCTTAATATATGGAGGATGAGCGACAGGTTTTAAAAGCTGAGTGGGCAAGAAGACGGGGTGAAACGTCGGCCTAAACGGGGGCTGAGAGAGTCAAGACCAGCATAAATTGGTGGTGTTAATGTGGAGCTTGCCAAGCCAGGCCAACAGAAATCGAGTGTTTCTGCTGCACTGAGTGGCACACAGTGTTACCACTGATGGAAAGGCTCCATGTATCTGGCGAGGAGGACACTGCTCCAAGAGACTGCATCGCAACAAATTGTTAGCGCTAACAAACCCTGCAGTGGTAGAAACCTTTTCCAACTCCCCAAAATCAGCTGGAAAATTTGCCTCAGGCCAGCTGGACCGGACGGACAACTGTCCATCAAGTACAGTATGTCACCATGATATCGATTGATCTGATACATGGAGGACAAAGTGCTTGATGTCACAGCTACAGTATTTACGCAGTCGATCTAGCTGTGTCACTACATCAGAAAAGTAGCTCCTCTGTGTAAACTTCTGCAATAACAATGCTACTATAGCTTGGTTAATATGCAGGTCACGGCATGTAAATAGACCATTGTTGCCGGTTTTGGAGGGTTTTTTTTTTACAGGGCTTTATAGGCGGGATAGGTGAATCCCAATTACATCCATTCTTAGTGATAAACTGCCCATCTAAAACGCACAGAAAAGGGAAAGACGTGTTCGTGTCTCACATAGGGATTGTGGATGATGGGTAAAATTTCCAAAAAGTTGCAGTTTTCCTTTAAAGACATTTAGTTGATTTGCCACCATGGAAGTGAGTATGAGTAAGTTAGAGGAGCGTCTTCGCACTTGGAAGGACATACTTTAGCCTCGCTAACTACAACGCTACATTACATTGACGACACCTGTTGCAGCTGGTAATTCTTCAGTTTGCTTGACACGAATTAAAATCTCTATCATAGGTGAAATGAATATTTTTTCTATTCTGCAGTGTTTATATCACCTAACCCTATTTCCAACAATCACTTTTAATGCAGATGTTAATCCGAAATTGGAATGTCAACGTCAAGCTAGCAGGAGGGTTTGGAGCAGGGGTCACCAACGTGGTGCCCACGGGCACCAGGTAGCCCCCCACGACCACATGCGGTGCCCGCAAGCCAGCTTTTCATTCAGGTTTTCAGTTAATAATGAAAGAACAGTAGAAAGAAATGCATTCTGAAATACAAAATGTGAGTTGTGGACACCAGCATTTTGTTAATGTTCTGGTAAAACAAGCATATTCGCTTTGTTTGGGTTTAAAATAAGCTCTGAAAAGAAATGTTCCAAAAATGAGTAGCTCTTGGCCATTTTCATTATGTAAAAGTAGCTCTCACAAGGAAAAACGTTGGTGACCCCTGGTTTGGAGGGTTAGGAATGAGCCTTGTTTTAGAAATACTATAAGAAGAAATACATTGTTATCAATTACTTGCGGATTTTTGCCATTCGTTGGTGTGCATGGAAAGTAACCACTGTGAAAAGCGGAGCTCTACTGTCTATTATGTTCTTTTCTGAGGGGAAGCTCACTGTGCCACACTTTGAACAGCCCTGGTCTTGGACCCTCTAAACAGGATATCCTTAGCTTTTTAGCAGCGATTGAGTAACCCAGTAGTTAAATCCATCTGTGATCATACTGTATGAGCAATTTCCCCTCAGAGCTTTTTGATGGAAAAAAAACAATTCTTATCATGTTTAGTTTAAAACACAGTGCAAGTGTTAATGCAAGTCGACATCCAAGCCGAACTAAGAAATAATGCAAGATTTGCAAAACCACTGAAAGTAGAGAAGGCTGCATTGGTTGATCATTGACCGAACTATGTCAATGATTAGTGACGTGTCATCCTAAATCTCTGTTTCACGAGTAGCTTGTTCAACTCAGGGGCAAGGGTTCTGTGTGGAATCTGGTGACCCATCATCATCCAAGATCTGTTGTTGTTCAAGTCCTGAGACATTTGTCACTTTGAGTCCACTTTTACATGTGCTCCAATTGCCTCCAAGGATCGCTAAAATGGCCAGCAATAAGTTATTGACAGGATCGCCATTGTGTTGCCACAAAGTATCAGCAAAACAGTATAAGATTAGGGGTGTTAACTTTTTACATGGACGAAAGCGGTCTCACAAACACTTTGAGAGGTTGCAAGTCTGCCTACACTGTATGTTTTTGAGATGTTAGAGTTACACCATACTAATAGATTCATTGATTGTTAAGAATTCTGTCAATGTTGTGCAAGTAATTGTTGATTGATCCAGTTTTCATGCAGGTGAGGCAAAATTAAGTGCCCCAGTTGGCTGCAACCAGCATTAGTCTCAACTAATGTATGCTTTAAAGAACAATACTGTGATTTTTAAGTAATATTCTAATCAAGCAAGGTTTACTTAATTTTGTCTTATGTTTTTCTACAGGACCTTGCATCAGATTGGTAGTACATTTTTTGTGTTCATAATTCATTCTTATTATTATTCTTATCATCAGATTCTGCCTACAAGATGTATGTTGTGTAATTTTTGTTGTTCTGTGTCATTAGGCCTCTCACGATAACAAATTTTGCTGGACGAGAATTGTCCTACCAATTATTGCCAATAAAAGATGTTACTGTCAACATTATTTTAAGACCATTTTTTCATTAATGCAATGATAATATCTGACATAATAATGTGAGTACACTGTATCAAAAGCAGTAAACTTTAATTTCTCAATAGTATTTAACATTGGAATTGGATTGTCAAAAGCTTTTAATTAAAAGAAATTAAGCAAACAGCATAATAAACTAAACAAAAACAGACAAAAAACAATGAAAATAAAAATGGACTCTCAGTCTCTTTGAAGAAAAATTGCACTTAAATAAAAGTCACAACCAAAAACAAGAAAAAATGGATCTCTGTGAAGAAAAAAAATGCAATAAAAACTACACACAACAATAAATAAAATGAAGTATCAAGTCTCTGTAATTAAAGTTGCACTTCACTAAATAGTGAACATTGAGTATTATTCCTTAACAGCAATTAACAGGAGAATTACTGAAGCTATAGTGGTGGTATACCTGCTGTTGCGTGGCATCACGTGGGACACAGCGGCACCAAATAATGCCAGGACTGTTTCACAGATGCAGGAAGTGGTGGTGACGATGCATAACCATGCAGGAACAATGTGCGTAGCATGTTCTATTGTCATGCACTAGACGTAAACGGTACTTGACAAGGTGTGTAAATAAGTCGTGCTGGGCTGTGGTCAGTTCGTGCCAATGCGCACTGTTTTCGGTCACCAAGTGCGTAATTCATGCATAAACAGAACGCGAACAGTGCGCAAACTAGTCTTCACGCTTTTCAGGCTTGCATTGCCACGGCGGAGGCAAAACGCGTGCAAGTGTAAGCGCCGCTTTACTCCTCACTTACACCACTCCGTGTTTGCACTCGCCAGCGGCCCCGGATCCACCCACTGTGACAAAGAGCCTGAATGACTGTCAGGAGGGTTCGCTCACTGCGTTCATTTCACTATAGAACCAACGCACCCAGGTGTGAACCCTCTTGTCATCTAGCCTGTTTGGTCGCGAGAGAGGAGGAAACCTAACACGTATGCATATGTCAACATATCGAGACTGGCAAAATTATCGAGTTTGTTTTTATTTACGTGTGGTTAATTGATTTACTGATTATTGTAACAGAGCTATGTGTCATGTATTTAACATCAAACGGTACCATTTCAATGAAAGTTTGCGACCGTTGTCCCATCTATTTATTTATTATTTCATGGTTTAAAGTTACAGGGATGTGCACATTAACAAACATGCCCGCAAATGTGCCAAATCTCACATATTTTTGCAGTAATAGACTAAAGGGAGCATGCAACGTCACACAAAAAGTAGTCCATATCCCACAGCATTCTGTGGCTTTTTACATCGTAACCAACTGGCCAGAGAACAGCTCTCTAAACAAAACCTCTCAGTGTCAGTATGCAGCTGCAGCTTCCTCAGTTGCACGACCTAGTGTCGAGGGACTGGCCAATATGGCCACAAAATAGGGGGTGTCCTGTGTTTGAAGGATATAGATTACAATTACAAGTAGTGCTTTATTTTAATCAAACATAATGTGCACAATATTTTGGACTACTTGTTTATTGCCAGTGGTTTCAGTCCAGCAATAACAGAGAGACCTGCACTTGGCCTCATACACTGTGTCGCCCCCTCACTGCTTGGATTCTTCCATTTCGCATCTGAAAAAAATCTGATAGTTGGAGAGGAGTTCTTCATGTCAAGGACTACTGTAGGCACAGGGCATACAAAACTAGCTTCTGGATTAACGGAGGTAACACTTTCAGTTAAGTTTGATTGTTGAAACTTAATTTTATTTCGGTTTTCTGTGATTTACAGTATATACTCACGGATAATTGATTATCAACAAGAAGTGCTTTAGATCAGCATGCAATTTTATTTGTCACCTTTAACCACAAACTAACTTGATTTTGTTATATGTATATTTTCTGCATGTTGTCTGTCATACTATTTATTAAATACATTGTTTTATAGATACGACAATGGAAGAGAAGAGTGATCCTCTCAATAACATATCACTGATTAAAGGTAATTCAGCTGTTTTTTTTTTCTATTTTTGCACAGACATAAAGAGATGACATTGTTGTGGTCTTATGGCTTGATTGATGAGACCTGCAAAGTGGAGTGAAATTAGCATGAGTCATAGTCGATCCTTGAAAGGCAGTGGCATGGCTTTACAAGCTGATGTCCTCATTTTAGTGTCTCTAGTGCCAATAGCCTATTAGAAGATGTAGTCTCTTTGCACAGAGGGCATGTCAGCTGAGTAATGAGTATAACCACTGACATTTAACATGGATGATCAAAATAGAATGCAGAGGATAACACAATCACAGTGCAATATTATTGTCATCATTTACAAGCACATCCCTGAATAAATTAATTTTGCATGAGGATTTGTAGCGCTTCACTGCACAATATAGAAGGAAAATGTGGCGTCGTCATCCAGTATTTCAGTCATTTTGTCATAAGAATGTGTCACAGTTACACATAGCAGCCATAAATTATTATCTTACTGTAGCTGTGTCATCAACAGATTTATGTAATTCGGTATCCATTTAGCGAGCAGGGCCAGTTCACAGAGCTGCTGTCACATTCACTAGGGAGGAAACTGACATGAGGGTAGCTGGGCCATCATGACTTTAGCTCTAAGCACTTGAGCTAAAAAAAGACTTTCCCCTACATTTTTTTCTGTCATCACTTGAGGCAGCAAGATGCTTGCTCGGTATCCCATCTAGTCTCAGAGATATTTTTATAGCGTCTAATCCCATTAATACTTGGATTCTGTGACACTCCAGCCATGATATGTCATAGTGAAAAAAGATATTGCTGTGAATATCGTTATGTGTAATCCTCTATTTTTTTCTTAACTTGACAAAGACAACCCTATTAACAGGGAGCCCACTCACATTCTCACTCATGAATATGCACGCATGTAGGAACACACAACCACATACTGGACACAACACTGACCGATCGGCCTTTGTCTGGCACACAGCAGGGTGGTCATGTGTTTGAGTCAGAGGGTGCCACCAGCCTCCAGTCGTCATTTCTTTCCCTTGGATTTTTTAGTGCCTCTATCATTGTTTATTTGGTGCGTTAACACAGCAATGCAAGCAAGGAATGCAGCCCGATGTGTCCTTTTATGGTGCACATGCTTGAATTGGTGTGCCTAGTTTTCTCCTCTGCCAAATGCTCAGCCCGAGATGAGGTCACCTCTTTTCCTGGCCACGACAGATTAGGGGATCAGCATAGTACTGGAAGTGCAAAGCGCCAAGTATTTGCAGAGCTTGTTTTCACCCAACAGGAAACACAACAGGCCCTTGACAACACCAACCAGTTCATTCCCTTTGTGTAGTGTTTACAGTGTGTCGCTTTAAGACGGCGTAGATGTGCCAATGACAGGGGCAATAGACAGTTATCTGCAGAAATGCAGATAATAGAGTTCAGTTTGTTTCTGGGTTTGCAATTAGCGTATGTTACAGGCACATTTTAATATCTTGGGAAATCAGCTGGTGTGTCAGCCCTCGTTAAATATTTGGGACTGGAGCCAAATTAACATGGAAGGTCTTTTAGCCTATCTATTTTTATGATGACACTGAATTGCCATCATTACTTCCTCAGTATGAATGCAGCAATTCTTTAGTCTCGACATTCCCCAGGCTGGTTTACATTTACAGCTAGTCTTGTTAGAATACAGTAGCTCTTTTGATTTTGGATAACCATTGTTCTGTATTGCATTCTCAGATGATATAACTAGGTCAAATATGGGGTCTTCGAGTGACTATGAAAAAACTATCCAGCGTTTGAATGATGAACTTAGGGAGGCACAGGAGCGGGCCAATACGGAGAGGCACAAATGCATGGAGCTCGAAGGTAACGATGCTAAATAAGAATCATTCTTTATCTTTTTCAGTTTGCTTACTCAGTATGTACACATTTGCAAAGTTCACCACAATTAAATATATTTCATATTTTGTAGGTATCCTGAATAAAGAGAGAAAAGATAATAAACAACAAGCTGATGAATCTGCAAAACAGATCAAACTTCTTCAAGGTACTGTATACTTGAAGCCACTTGATGTAGTTGATGTGGTTTGGAGGCTGTTAAGAAGCTGAATTGTAAATCTGCCTTGTATTAATTCCATTCCCGCACACCACTATTTCCACCACTAATTTATATATTATTCAACATACTTTGGACAGGCCAGCTGCGGAAGCTCCAAGATGAAATGGATGTCTCTTCTAGTTTATGTGGCGAGCTACAAAGTGCACAAGATGAGGTGAAGTCACTGAAACGCAACCTGGAGTCAGCCACCGCTGAGCGAGACCGTGACGTTGGCGCAATCGAATTCAACCTGGCAACCGTCTCAAAGGATCTGGACAAATGGCGTCAGACTGCCAGCAAATACGAACGCAAGATTGAGGACTTACAACAGGATCTCCAGCAGCAAGGCAAGCAGTGGCAGAAAACTGCAGAAATACAAGGTATGTAAGTTATAAAATACACTTTGTGATACTAAATAGTTTTTTAAATGTGAAACATAGACATTAAATTAGTCAAAATCTGTATTCGAGAGGATGGCGCTTTTACTAAAATAAAATCCATCTGTACAGAGCATTATTGCACATCAGGAATTAGTATTTACGTATTGTCAGCAGAGCTATTGCTTTATAATTAGGGCTGTCAAAAGATTAAAACATTTAATTGCGATTAATTTTATTTTGTCCATAGTTAACTCATTTAATCATAATTAATCGCAGATAGAAGTTTTGATCTATAATAAGTCGGGATGTAAATCTTTTTGTGGTAAATTATTCAATATGCATTTAATACACAGGTTAAGATACGACTCAAAAACTATATATTTTAAAAACAGAATGATTCCGTACCGTGTAGAAACGATACGATTCAACTGTTACATTTGTTGATGTACACATAAATCTAGTCCTAAAGAAGCCAGTTCTATAAAAGTGGCATTCTTACGATATTTTCAAATGTGTAAAAGGGCACATCATATCCCCAAGCATGCTGTAAGGCAAGGGTCCCCAACCATGGGGCCATGGAAAACGTTCAGGCGCAGTTAAAAAAGTGAAAAAAATTAAAATAATTTTCAAAATAATAACATAGAATAATAATAACAATAATTTGTAAAATAATAAATAATTTGTAAATAACCATATAAAATTTTATGTCAATTTTGGGAATATGGGCCATTATTAAATCCGATATAAATCCCACAGTTTTTGCATGTTTAATGCGCCCAGCGACTTTGCTCATTTTGTCCTTGAACGCACCATCTAACTTTCTCCCACGCTGCACAGATAGACTGCTATACTGTATTTTTCCCGTTTTTTTCATATCATATTTGGTCCCAAATGCTGATACTATTTAGGAATTCATAATGGTAAGATTTAATTACTTTATTTATTGCTAATATGCATATTGCACCTCTCTGAAAAACAAACTCTGGGCTCGTACTGGTGGATGTTGGGTCTGTATTTAGTGCTTTTAATTTGATGTCCCTGTCATAGTTTTACACAATACATAATAAATAACATAAATTTGATTGCTATGATGTACGAATGTTTTGCGTATGTGTTGAAAATCTTTCCCTGTGACGAGCTAGTGCACTGTTAATGCTAACGCTGCTAATGCTATTTAGAGCCATTCTTGTTTTCAATCATGGTTGTCACTATGTGACCTGTACCGGAAACGCGATCGGTTCTACACATGTGCAGAATGCATCTACATCCTGTCGGCCTATTTTTGGCAGTCATGTGTTAGGCATGTGTAATCTAAGGTCATCCGTCATTGTATTTTACTGCAGTTACAGATCGTAAACGTCAGAAAACACGATTTCTATTACGCATGTGCAATATACTGTACGTCAGCCCTCGTCCCCCATAAAAAAAACATTATTAAGATTGGAGAAATTACAACATAATTTATCTTTTTTTTTTTTCTTATATCATATCCATGGTGCAAGTGGATAAGTTATAAGCCCTCTTTTATTGGTTCCATGATTATTATTATTATTTTTTTGCCACTGAAAAAATACAGACAAAAGCAATTGCTATCAATATATGTTTGGATGGATGATATTTCTCCATTTAGAAAAAAAACTAACTGAATTCTCTAGATGAATCCATCAATGCACTCTGCTTATGGTTATTGACATTTAAACATCACTGCATTTTATGTGTTGTTTTATATGTTTAACTGTATTTATTCATGTGTATTTTATGTAACTGGGTATGATGGTGACGTCTGTGGCGCATCTGCACATGCACTATGTGCATTGTGTAAGTTTCTACGTAGGGCCACGCTTGCTGAAGAAAGACGATATTAAACATCCGCATGCTAGCGAAGTCTTTTAATAAGAGTCACTAAGAAAATAACCACCCAATATATTACACATATGAAGTGTGGTTATTAACCATTTATGTTCATAAATGTAAAAAATAATAATTAAATACCACAGCATTTAAATACCACAGCGCTATCGTAAAAAATTGCGAATGGAGGAAGTCTTGCGCATGTGTAGAACCGATCGCGTTTCTGGTATGGATCGTGTAGTGACAATGGTCACATTGACACAAGCCCCCAAATAGCAGACATCGGCTATGCCTGCCGGTAACTAGCAGCTTGTACCCCAAATTTTAGCCCGCAGTTCAAAGCAAAAAATCAGCCGAGAGACACCTCGTGTCTAAAAAAACACTCATTAGTCGGGACACTCATATGCCAAGGTACCACTGTATAAATGACAATACAAAATGCACCAGTAACTTATGTCTTCTCCCTGGCATTTGACGTACTCAGCTCACAGCGACAGTAGATACAAAGGTCAAACAGGACGTGCGCATGTTAACGGCGCATCAATTTCCGTTAACACATTACTAGCGCATTAACTTTGACAGCCCTATTTATAATGCTTCCAATTTTGTGTTCAAGAATTAGGCAGCATATCCAATAGCCATCACATGTGCAGACCACAAGTAACCACCCCAACACAGGATCACTGCATCAGGTATCCTCACAAAGAAATATCACAGCAATATCTGATAACAGCCTCATTCCTTATTAGAGGTTACAGCATGTTTTTCACATTTTATCTTTTTATTGTGACCAGGCCAGTAATTATGCTCTTCAATCATGAAATATTATTTGTGAGTAAATATAGTGTTTGCTAAAGAATTAATGAAATGGCATTTTTTTTGTTTAAAGCCAGCGAGCTACAGTCCATGCAGGTGGAATGTAATGGCCTTCAGAAGGAGTGTTCTAGTCTGCGATCTGAAAAACAGGAAATAGCGAACAAGCACCAGAAAGAAAAGGGCAGTCTGCAAAGTGAATGCATCTCCCTCAGGGCAGAGAAAGAGGAACTCCTTAAGACTCATCAGAAAGAGAAGGGCCACTTGCAACAAGAAAGTGCAGTACTGTGTGCCAAAAATGAGGCAATGCAGCAGAAACAGCAACAGTTGGAGAAAGACCTTGTCAGGTCAGTGCATTGGAGAACATTTTGTAGATTTTGCTACAAATGACCCCACTTGTGCATTCTGTGTCATCTTCCTGCATTATTATCATTGATAAGATGAACAATTTTGTGATCTGTGTTTCATCGTTTCAGTGAGCTTGGCCTTTGTGTAAAGGTTGAAATGTTCCAACATTCTCAGACCTTATCTTTGTGAGTCCTTTTGTAGCGACACCACATGAGAAAATCTGACAGGGCATATTTTCAAGCAGTTTATATACAGTCATAAGTTCCAAGGATTCACAAAAAATGTCTTATCACATGCTCAACTGTCTCATTTGTTTGATTTAACATTATCCTGCATAGAATGTAGCTTATAATAATAACCCTCCACCTGTTAAAATCAATGTTTTCTTTTTGTTCTGCTAGTTCACGAGCCCAAAATGCAGAGCTGAGCAACAGTCTTAAAGTTCTTGAGAAATCTCAGCAGGAGCTGGAAAAGAAGTTAGTAGCGTTGGAGCGCCAGTACCAGCAGGATAGTAGCAAGCTGCAAACTCAACTGGGTGAGGCCAATAGCTGCAGGGAGATACTGCAGAGAGAGGTACAGTATGCTAATACTGTGTTATTTTCTGATAGTTCGATAGTTTTCAAGGTCATGTCTTGAAGAGTTACAAAATATCAATGCGAAATGCCGTTTAAAGCACAGTCATTTTCATCCTTAAGACAGCATATTTATCTTTTAGTTGTGTCAAAATTGAATGTGGCAGACTAAATGTCATGATCCTCACAGAAAGAGGATTGCAACGGCTCCTAAGATGCTGCTTTACTTGGCCACCGCAGTTACTGTGTTAAAATATGTATGAATCTTTTGAGGCTAGGCTCTGAAAGTCCTCTTTAGAGGCTTGCCTCTAAAGTGGTATGACTCAGCTTTTGTAAAACGTTTAGTAGGTTCAGGTTCAAGAATACATGTAGAAGTATTGTACATTGCAGATTTAAATAGAATTACAATTATTGTGGTCACACTGTACAAATCAAACATTGTAACTGCATCAAATGAATGTGCAACAGTTGTCCAGAGTATGAAACTGAATTATTTGTAATTCCTTTGGTTAAATTATCGTAGCCATTTAGCTGACCCGGGCAAGCAAAGAGTTACCATGACTTAATGTCGACGCTAGCTTGGCCTTGGCTGACGTTCGTGCTCACAACCCTTCATTTGTGTCTCCCAATGATAACACCTTAACATGTAGACGAAGAGTGGCTTGCCACTGGAACACAATCTTGCACTAGCTGGAGATGTTCCACAGCTATGTTGGTCCCATTCCTCAAAGGACTTCTAAAGTGACACAGCGGCTTGTCCAACATACACTTTTGTTGTTCCCCAAACTGTTTTGCAATTTATTATCGAAGTACAAATAGCTGCTAATGAATGTGAAGGGAAAAATTCTCACAAGTAAATGATGTAACACTACGTTTGATGATCCAAACAAACGGGCCCTACTTGTTCTGTCGTCACTTGGGCAGTGACATAATACCATAAAGCAAGTAGGCATGTTTCATAGCAGGTTTAGCAGGCTGTATGATCCACGGACTTCTCACAGGAGGGGCAGTGTTTATCAATGGAACACTAGGACAAACAATTTTTGTGTCGCGCTTTCAGTCATTGCAAGGTAGGATGAGCCTCCTTTGTTGCCATCAGCCGTGTATTTGCAAAGTTCTGAACTTCACTGTTGTTCAGGAAAAACTAGTAAAGTTTGCAGCGCCCTAGTGACCTTACCAGAACAACCCACCACAACATTCTGGCCAAGTTGACTTTTTTACCTGCCAGATTGTTAAGTTAAATAACTTTGTTATTATTAGTAGTACTGTTTGACATGCTCCCATCAGCATCTGGGCCCTGGGAAAATTTCTCAGTGATTTTGGCACTTACTTACATGATTACAGCACATCATACACTTAAAACTGTCTTGTTGAGACCTTTGGATACTGTCAATTTTGGTGTCAGGAGATCTTGCAAGATTAAAACGTGAAGAGATTTCTATTTCAGAAAAAAACTGTCTCGCAATAATAATGAATTAATCCCACGATAAATAAAAATGAACTCAATAATTTTGCAGGCCTCCATGTACTGCTATGTACATGCTTGTCTGTTTTTCTCGTCTCTTGCCTCCAAACAACCAGGAAGAGAATTGACTCTGTGCATTGGTTCACTCTGTGAGTTGGTTCAGCACCTAGATCCTTCGTAGAACAACGGCGAACAGAGTGAGACTTCTTGTCAGTCATACAGTCGCTTTGTCCCTGTGGAGGACGTGGGGCCACCAACAAACACACAGCAAAAGAGTGGAACCTCTTGAGGAGCAATGCAAGGTAGTACAAATTAGGAGGGAAAAAGATGCTTGCAATGCCAAATGGCATAGCCCCTGTGCGGAAATATTAATGAGCATGGTGAACCCATCAACACGAATAAGCCAGTATGTTGAATCTATTTGAAAGTGGAAGCAACATAAAAGGCAACAAATCAAACTTGCCCACCTCAAACATATCCAAGTTTTCCATTCCGGGGAAAAAAAACTACACAACGAGATGCAGATCCTTCGTTCTGACAACACACCAAGTAAATACAGACGTCTCTCATTTACACCAGTTAATTAGTTCCAGACCCGACCGTGATAAATGAATTTCCGCAATATAGGATTCAATGTTAATAAATTGAGTATTTTTGCTGATAGAGCATAGAAAACCTGTTTATAACTTTCTAAATACAGTTTTTAACATTATTATTATGTCCTGTAGACATGTCACCTTTACATCATTGTTTACACCACTTTGCATAACTTTTATGCTGCAGGGACTCGAGACACCCTCTAGCTAGCAAGCTCGAGAGCTGACAAGCTAAGGAGCTAGCAAGCTAACCAGTTAGCCTCAAATTTATTTTTTCTAAACTTAAGAAGCCAAAAACTTACCACTTTCACACGGAATGAGAGGAGAACTTTTTCACTCTATCATGTTGGACATGCCATGGCTGACTTCATGACTTCATGCAGTGTTAAGGTCATGTAATGTAAGGTAATGTCTCAATGGTTTGTGTCATTACTGCTGCCCAGTGACGAGAATACTACACATCACTTGTATTTCAATATGTTTTGACTAATTATAGACTATAGTCTACCACGAAACAGTGATTGTTTACTACTTAATTTCTGAAAAAATGTGATCTAGAGAGGGAGCGATAATCTAACCGCTATATTGCGAGGGACGACTGGACAAATGGAACAGCGCAAAATGGTGTGCGTTCTCAGAATGTCATCGCAAAAGAAATGCTCCTCTTTAATACATTCTTTAAAAGCCAACATTTCAAGAAAAACTGCCAAACTTTGACAGACAGTAATATTGCCTGTGAAAAATACATGTCACTAACACTAATTCCGCAGCCCTACAGAGTGTAAGATGCCATATGAAAGGAAATATTGCATTATTACACTCAACAAAAATATAAACACAACACTTTTGTTTTTGCTCCCATTTTCCATGAGCTGAACTCAAAGATCTAAAACTTTTTCTATGTACACAAAAGTCCAATCTCTCTCAAATATTGTTCACAAGTCTGTCTAAATCTGTGTTGGTGAGCACGATTCATAATCTAGCCACCTGAGAGGTGTGGCATATCAAGATGCTGATGAGACAGCATGACTATTGCACAGGTGTGCCTTAGGTTGGCCACAATTAAAGGCCACTCGAAAATGACTCGTTTTCTTTTACCTCCGGACCACTCCCAATAAAGCACCAATAATCATGCTGTCTCATCAGCATCTTGATATGCCACACCTGTGAGTTGAATAGATTATGAATCAGGGTAATTGTTACATTTTATTTGAGCATGCACACAAATTACCATGCAATACATCACATAGTACAATTCACAGTTTGACATGTCCAAAAGGAGTAGGAAGAAGCAAAGCTTATTTAATCCTACCCCCCTTCCATTTAACATCAACCCTCTATTCCACATGAAAATAACAAGGTAATGTAACAATGTGGTAATATAATTCTCAATGTTTTTCCACAATCATAATAAATAATAATCATATATAATAATCAGTATAAATAGACTTGACAGAACATACAGTGTAGTTGGAATAATAGGTAAGTACTGACAATTAACTCTCAAGAATGAAGAGTAATGAGTGTTGTAGTGGTTAGACATAGCATTTCGTACAAAGTGGTACAAGACTTCCTTGTATTTTGCAAACATTAACTGCTTGTATTGTTTCTTGAAATTGCTCATCTTGGTGCATTGTTTGAGTTCCTTACTCAATCCGTTCCATAGTTTGATTCCACATACTGAAATGCTGTGTGTTTTTAGCATTGTTCTCGCGTAGAAATGTTTTAAGTTTAGTTATTCCCTGAGATCACATTTCTTCTCTCTTGTTAAAGTATTTTATGACATTTTTGGGCAGCAGGTTATTCTTTGCTTTATGCATAATTTTAGCTGCGAATTTTAATATTTGTGATTTCAGAAATAGAGGATTTGCGTTTTCTCTATACACGTCATTATGGATTGTCCTAACAGATTTTTTTGGTAGTACATTTAGCAAGTGAAGTTTACTTTATAGTTATTACCCCATATCTCCACACAATAAGTTAGATATGGTAATACCAGACAGCAATAAAGAGTATCGAGTGATTTTTGGTTCAGGACAAATTTTGCTTTATTCAATATTGATGTATTTCTCGCCACCTTATGTTGTATATTTTTAATGTGAGATTTCCAGCTCATATTTTCATTTATGATGAACCCAAAAAATGTATTTTCGTTCACTCTTTCAGTGTCCACACCGTCAGTTGGTATTGCGCATGCATATCCTTTCTGCTATTACCAAATATCATTATTTTTGTTTTGCTTAGGTTCAAGGATAATCTATTTCTATCAAACCATCTTTATAGTGTCGTCAATTCATCTGTGATTTTTTTAAATTAGCTCTTGTGGATTTTCCCCAGGAAAAAAATCAGTAGTATTGTCTGCAAATAATGCTAGCTTTAGGTTTTTTGTCACTTTACAGATGTCATTAATATATAAGTAGAACAGCTTTGGTCCCAGTATTGACCCCTGGGTTAATCAGCACGTATTATTTAAACTTGCAGATGAGTATTCACATATTTCTTCCTGTTTGCTAGGTAGCTTCTGACCCAATTCAAAACTAACCCTCTGATTCCGTAACTTTCTAATTTTGTAATTACAATGTTGTGATTAATTGTATCAAACGCTTTTGTCAAATCCTTAAATACTGCAGCTGAACACTTTCTGTGGTCTGTAGCGCTTCTAATTTCCTCTGTAATTTTGATTAGTACAATGGAGGTTGAAATGTTAGCTCTGTATCCGTATTGGCTGTCCACGAGTAATTCATTCTTACTAATAAATTTGTCCAACCTGTTGTTGAATAGCTTTTTGATAATTTTGGAAAATTGTGGTAATAAGGAAATAAGGAAAATTGATGTTTGTCTCCGTTTTTGAAAATTGGAACTACTGTAGCTGTTTTCATTTTGTTTGGGAATTTATCAATCTGGAATGATGATGAATGCTCACTAACAGATTTATATAGATTTGTGAACAATATTTGGGAGAGACAGGCCTTTTGTGTACATAGAAAAAGTTTTAGACCTTTGAGTTCAGCTCATGAAAAGAGAGAGCAAAAACAGAAGTGTTGTGTTTATATATTTTTTTTGAGTGTATGATATATTATCATTATATTATTATTATATATTATCATAGCAGGGCCGCACGGGGGCCGAGTGGTTAGCATGTTGGCCACACAGTCAGGAGATTGGGAAGATGTGCATCTCTGTGTGGGGTTTGCATGTTCTACCCGTGCGTGCGTGGGTTTTCTCCGGGTACTCCGGTTTCCTCCCACAAGCACATGCATGTTAGGTTAATTGGCGACTCTAAAGTGTCCATAGGTATGAGTGCGAGTGTGATTGGTTGCCTGCTATTGGCTTGCGACCAGTCCAGGGTGTACCCCGCCTCTCGCCCAAAGTCAGCTGGGATAGGCTCCAGCATACCCCTGCGACCCTAATGAGGATAAGTGGCATAGAAGATGGACGGATTATCATAACAGTGGTTTATTTGGGGTCAACAATGTTGACAATAATGTCAACATTTCAAAATATGTATTTTATGAAATGTAATTCTATCAGAAGATTCTCATTGAAACTGGCCATCAAAAAACGTTGAGAGTTTTGTTATGACCCTGTCATGCATTGGTGAAGATGAGAATGGTAACATTAAAATAACATTGAACAAAACAGCTCTAGAGTAGCTTTTCCTATGGGACCAAAAAAAGTAAACCAGAAAAAAGAAGATGGGGGAGGGGGGAAGGTATCCTAAAAGGTACTGCCCTTTATACAAATATAAAACATACATTCAGTAAACCTCAAAGAGTAGTCAGATAGACTCAATTGACTAAAATCTAGACACACTACAATGCAAATAAAGGGAACACAAGCAGAACTAACCAATGGATAACTCAAGTTGGTGGACAAGGAAACATCTAATCATGTCTAGAGTTTGAATTTAGCATTGTGTTGTGTGTTAAAGAGCAGTCAAAAAGGGCAAACAGTCATACTTTCATTTTAATGTAAAACATCAATTAAAGGGATAGTTTGGATCTTTTGACATGAAGGTGTATGACATCCCCATCAGCATTGTAGTCCATTGTAGTACCCCCCACTTGATCTCCCAAGTCCAGTTCTGGCCGGATTATGGTGATGAAGAACGTTGGTCCTCAGCAACTAAGCGGAACTACGTTCATCATCACAATCTGACAATAACTGAATTTAGGAGACCAAGTGGGTAAATTGCTGTTGCTGGACTACACTGTTGATAGGGATGTCATACAGCTTCATGTCAAAAAATTAGAACTATCCCTTTAAGAAAAAAATGGTTTATGAAAAAATTGTGCTCTCCAATTAATTATTTGAAAACGAAAGTGCTAGGGGTCTCCCGATCCAATGCCGTTGTCGGATATCGGTTCAATATCCCCAAAAAAGGGGGTATGGGATTATATTGGGCTGCATCTAATCCGATATATCCAATATAAGCACTTCTTTCCAGCAGTGCCAGATCTGACATGCAGAACCCCACGTGATCACAACAGCGTGTGCTAACGTGATAACAAAGTGATGTCGGCTGTGTGGCAGTATTTTTGTTGAAGTCCGAAAAAGATGAGTGCGGTTGAGTGCAAAACTTGTAGTGCACAGGTTTCCTGTGGTGACACAGAACCGGGGATAGTTAACATGACCAACCTCATCGCACATTTGAAGCAGCATCACAAAAAAGGATTTTCGCAAGATCACGGCTCACTCAAATATCCAACACTGTCCGAAACATTTGCAAAGTGTGAGAAACTCCCACGGGACAACAAAAAGTCATTAACTATAATAGAAACGCGCCAGCCCCTGTCGGTGGTGAGTATTATTGGGTTTAAACACTTAAATGAGTACCTCGAGCCTCGCTGCATTATGCCTAGCTAACACTACATTGTCGATTAAAACTATACCCAAGATGCATAAAGAAGTAAATGAGTCAGTTTTTCTTATTGCTGGCTATTGTTCTCTGTTTGATGAGCATGACTTTGTAAAGCCTTTTCTAACATTCCACACTACAAAATAAGCAATAAAACTATGTATGATTTGTGCTGAAATGTTATCGGATCAATATTGGTACCAGCCAATACTCAAAGCTACAATATCATTATTGTATTGGAATTGAAAAAGTTGTATCGGGACACCCCTACTATGGGCATTCTTGTTGGTGGATGTTAAGCTAATAGATCTAATGATAATTACTTGATACAGTATGAAGAGACCAAGGCTGAGCTCTCAGACCTAAAGGAAGAATATGAGAAGGCTGAGCAGGAGAAACAGTTACTTGCCAATGAACTGGAGGAGTGCAAAGCCAACATGAGGGAACTACAGGAGAGAGGAACAATGGTAAGTGTTGCTTTATCTTGCACGCATGCATGCCCTTTGTGGAAATTCTAATCATCATAAAAGGTAGAAACCGTGATTGCTAAGCAGCAATACTGCAGTTATTCAGGTTTTTGTGACGATCAAACTTGAAACATTAGGTAATTTTAAAGGGATATTTCCGATTTTTTCACATGAAGTTGTATGACATCCCCATCAGCATTGTAGTTCATTAACAGCGACTTACCCCCTACTTGGTCTCCTAAGTCCAATTCCGGTCAGATTTCTGTGATGAAGAACGTAGTTCCGCTTAGTTGCTGTGGACAATTAAGTAAGGAGTTTGGCTTCTGAAAACAATATGTGTTGAAGAGATTTAACACATTTGCATCACAAAAATGCCTTCTCAAAAAAATGAAATCTCACCAAACGCTGGGCGTAATATTAGTATCCCTGCGCACTGTCACCTGCGTGTTCCTGTGTATGTGACGAAGACACTCGGATCTTCTTCTAAACAAGATGGCCGCGGCGCTCCGTCACGGAAGTAGATGCGCACGTCTTCGTCGCATACACAAAAATGCACAGGCGACGGTGAGCAGGAATACGCCGGGAGACAAATAAACGCCGAGCGTTTTGTGAGGTCTGATTTTTTTGAGAAGGCCTTTTTGTGATGCAATTGTATCTTTTGAAGGCATATTGTTTTGAAAATCCAAACTCTTTACTGCTGTGTTTAATTGTTGCTTTTCAGCATTGACAACCGTGTGAAACAATTAAAAACAGACTACTGACTGAGGGGTCTATTAATAAAGCCAAGTCCTGCTATAGTTGATTATTATAATATCACTTCCCTTCTGTAGACGTCCCTAAAGCTGCCTGTTCAAGCCATAGTCATCTGCCTTGTCCTGGCTTTGCTGTTATGGTGCTTCGGCGCATTGTGGCAGTAAGGTACACAACAATCTATCATATCATCAGTGTCCTCCAGACCACTGCATGGCTTATTATAACATTTTCCCCAGAATGCCTTTCTTTGGGGATATAAAAATAACAATAATAACAATAAAGGCAGCAATCTAACCTCTCAAATTACTGAGCTTCAACATCTGACATCTGTTTATTATGTCTGGACACTAATGCTTAAGAACCATTTCTCACAGTGAGTTTGGATGAGAGCATCTCTATCTTAAAAGCTGTTTTTCTATCTTTGGCCTTCTCTGTTGCACTGCCTTCGTCTTATTCCGTTGAAGCTTCCGCCATGTGCGGAAGGAAGGTTTCACATGGTGACGCTTACGTTTCCATTTTTGTGCCACCACTTGTTTCAGAAGCCGTGGATGATCTGGGGGCCTGTGGTGGCTGTGGCTCTAACAGCTGTGACTGCTGCTGTACTCTTTAAGACCTAAGGGTCGCACATGGCTCACACTTACATACTGACACATGCACACACAGTGAATCCTTAATTGTCATAAGATTTCTCCACACGGAAACTGACAAGCGTGACACATGCTATTATCTGCACTGTTAATTAGGAGAAGTCATACTTAACACTGTTTTAAATGTCTTGGAACTTTCATTTCAGATGACAGTTTTTAAGAAGTTAAAGAATGTTTTCTGTTTTTACTTGAGGGAAATCTTTTTGGGCCCTTTTTTGACTGACAAGCTGTAGAGTGTCAATTAATGAATGTAAGCGCTGTCTACACACTAATTGTATTTATATACAGGTCTAATAATAGTTTGGATGGCTTGGTTTCCCCATTATATCATGTGTAGTTGGAGTTGTCAGCATTATAAATGCAATATTGCCAATAAAGTGATCTAATTGAGTGCTTGTTGAGTGTCTTAAATAACTTTGCACTGCACTTATCTGCCACAATATTAGGCACATCTACACAATCTAATCAGACTGAAGTATTATATAAAAACTACATGAGCAAATTCCACAAAGCTTTGTAAACTAGTAGGGCCTGGACAGAGGAAGGACCCTTTAAATTCTAGTAAGTCCTGGAAACCACTAATAGGGATGAGCCGAATACTTGTTTTAGATGAGTATCTGTTACGTATAATGCATTTTTGCCAAGTGCGAGCATGAAATGAATACAGCTCGTCATTATCCGTAATCGTGATAAAGTAAAATCCTCATTTGATAACAACTTATGTATCCATTCTTCACACTCTGTGATTGGCCAGTCACACTCAGCGACAAACTCCGTGCAGCCAGAGAGGGGAGTACACAGTGCATTTGACAAGACAGAATTGAAAATGCCTCGTGTCGCATTGGTCACTGCCTCCACTCCGGACGGGGGTTTTTTAGGTTTTCTTCAGCTCAGCTCGTATCTAAAGTTACTTGGTAAAGTTGTTTCGTTACGTACGCGTTGCATTAGACAAGACAGAGCTGTACCAATTTAAGACCCACCCATTTCCGGCTAGATTACGCCTACTTCCGGTTTATGCCCAACCCAGTCCGAGTACAGAATCCGTTTACTATGCCACTTATCCTCACTAGGGTCGCGGGTATGCTGGAGCCTATCCCAGCTGACTTCGGGCGAGAGGCGGGGTACACCCTGGACTGGTCGCCAGTCAATATCAAGGCACATATAGACAACCGTCTTGGAAAATTGAAGTAGAAAATTGATTTGGCAAGTCTATTATGACAAGATCCCAAAAGCGAACTGAAAATGTTCTTTTGAAAAATAGAGATTTGGGCAATTTCCCCCCATAAACGTCCTACAGTGGTCTTCTTTAAATTGCTCCCATGTTCAAACCAGGTGGCTACTTATTTCCACTAAACTGATTTTTTAAAGTTGATAAAGGAGCTTTACATGCCCCCTACTGGCAGGGATATCTAACCATGTATTTGCCTCAATCCAGGAGTATGGTATGGAGACATACTGTAGTCTCTAGGAGGGTCCTCAAATTAATCTGAGCATCTCAATTCCACCCATAGACCAGCTTTTCATCATAATGCTGACGGTTGTGTCTGTCTTATTACGCTCAACAGAAATATAAGTGCAGCACTTTTGTTTTTGCTCCAGTCTTTCATGAGCTGAACTAAAAAAAATCTAAAACTTTTTCTATGTACACAAAAGGCACATTTCTCTCAAATATTGTTCACAAGCCTGTCTAAAGATGTATTACTGAGCACTAATCCTTTGCCGAGATAATCTATCCACCTCATTGGTGTGGCATATCACGTAGTATGATTGCACAGGTGTGCCTTGGGCTGACCACAATAAAAGGCCACTCTAAAATGTGCAATGTTTTTGATGGGGGGGGGGGGGGGGGGGGGGGGGGGGGGTCATTATCTGATGTGACCACCATTTGCCTCACACACTGCAATACATCTCTTTCACACAGTTAATCTGGTTGTTGATTGTGGCCTGTGGAATGTTGGTTCACTCTTCCATGGCTGTTGCTGGATATTGGAGCACGCTGTCATACACGCCAATCCAGACGGTGACGTGCGGTGAGGTTCATGGCTGGTGGGGCTCTGATTCCCTTGGATTTTTTTTATGTTAATACTGGTTGCTCATTAAAAGGATAGCAAAAAAACAGACTAATTCACTTTGGTTAAAAATGAAGTCACAACAACAGCTGTGGTGATATGAAGCCTTGCAGGATAATGACAGGGCTGCGTACAATGAATCCATTCCCACAAAGCAGGCACCTCTTCACAGCAAGTTTGCAGAAAGGGAAGCTGAACATTTCTCAACAGAGAGAGTCGTGCGTTGCTGAATTTTAGATTTCACAATGCTATGTGATGTCATCACTGACCATGTGTGGATGCCCTTTTTTTGTTTAATTCGCTCACCATGTTGTCAAGCTGGCTGCATTTGAATGATCTCTGTCAAGATGTGGATAATGTGACGGACTGAGAAATATGCAGTTTGTGGGATAACACGAAGACTGCTAACAGCCTCTATACAAAGCCAAATATAAGCACAATTACCAGGCTGAGCGAGCCTCTGTATCCATTTGTTCTGCTCCAATTTGTTCTGTATGTAGGTCATCAGTAGAGGTCCAGGGTTGCAGTAGAATGCTCGCCATGCACGCCATCAGATACTGTATATGCAGTGCAATCATCGGTTCTGTTTTGCTTGAATCCAGTCATCTATTAATTGTACTGTATATATGTGATACATACTGTCAAAAGACTAGACTAGTTTTATGGGTTTATTTTTATCAACTGGATGTACTGAGAAATTTGAGATGGGTTCATGTGTTTCTACACCACGTTTTCTTTAAATACAACCTAATGCAAGTGACAAACTCGTTGCGGACTGTTACATTGTCTGTTTTCCTAGTTTCTGGGTGTTCATTTTTCTGTGGTCTTGTTTTAATATGTACCGGTGGCTGCACCTTAGTTTGGGGATAGTTTGGGGATTGAAGTAGTGCCCCCCTCCACTGATGTTTGTTTTTTCAAAGCTCCCCCTGAGAAGGACCAGGGATGGCACTTCCCATTGCCTCAGGTGTCACCCCTGACGTCAACAAACTACACACACAGTTTGCCTCTCTTGTGACACCCAGTGGTTCAGTTTGTATGTGAAGTCTGCGCTCACAGTGAATATACATGCACTTCATCAACTGCAGATGTTGTTAAGCACTGCTAACAATCTAATGTCATGCATATTTCTTGTTTTGGTTTTGATGTGTTGCATTTTTAAATCCACATTCATGAGCCTGTGCGTTCACTTTAAAAGAATGACCGAATAATCTGGTGTCCCAGTTTCCCCTCTGTGATGACTTTTAATCAATGAGTTTATCCAGAGCCAGCATAATCTGATGGGACTAACTGGACTCAACAAGGTTTATTCTTTTTTAACATTTAAATTTATTTATATTGGAATCAATTAAAGTTTACTATACAGGCTTTCAGGAATACATTTTAGCACCAGCGTGATTTAAAGATAATCCACAGACTCAGAATTGAACCTGCATGTCTTGCCATCAAGTGAGGTGCATCATCTGAATAGTAAGTAGCCTACTTTTTATATGATGAACACATTAGTATTAGTAACAAGTATTGTGTCTTCAAACTTTTTCAGCATCTATTGCTCGCTATGAATGTTTCTGTTTAAGCTACACATTGTATGAATGACCAGGATAGTTAGTCTACCCCTCACCTGGCATCCTGTCATTCTTGTAAACTGACATGTATAATCACTGTGTTTTCACAGGCAAGTTATGGCAGCAGAATTAGACGTTGTGAATTTGTTTATAATTGCTGGGGGAACACTGGCTATTCCCATTTTGGCATTTTTTGCCTCCTTTCTTCTGTGGCCCTCAATGCTCATTAAAGTCTACTACTGGTAAGCTGCTCTATGTATTTGAGTTCTCTCAACAAAAGACAGCATATTGTGTTTTGTGTGTTTTGACTGACCCGTAAAATGGCATTGTTTTATGAATATTCATGATGAGATGCAAATTAAAGTGAGTGCTGGTATGACTGCTCCTGTGCAGGTACTGGAGGAGGACTCTCGGTCTCCAGGTCCGCTATACAGACTGTGGCGGCTATCGCTTCTGTTACTCCAGCAGAGGAAAGCCCGGGTTGAGACCTTCCATTCTGATGCTGCATGGCTTCTCTGCTCACAAAGACACCTGGCTCACGGTTGTCAAGGTTAGCAGAAGTGCATCCATAAATACATCATAGCTTTTTGCCTCTAGCAATCTCTTATTCAGATGTATCTGTAAAATAACATGACTAATGTATGACATGATCTATAAATCGCCATCATACATACTGTACATACCTTAGTTTGCAGAATTGTGAAGTATATAGAAAAATGCCCACAGTAAATAGGAATGCCAACAATGTTTTTCTAATTTCATCTCAAATAGATACTTACTTTGTTTTCTCTTTAATACAACTGAATATATAAAACTGACATTTTTATGATGGAAAGTATATGTTTTTGACTTGAGTTTTAATTCACTTCATAAGTAATAGAGTGATAGGACTGGTAATTAGATTGAGATTTTGAATTTATTTAACTAGAAAAGCAAATCTGTTAAACCCGATTTTAAAAAATGCAAATACTTTATTAGAATTATCTCAGAATTTTATACGTCTGATTAAATTTTTTTACATTTTCAACATTATTTGTCGGCAAAACATCATTCATAACATGCATCCTTATCCAGGTGTTTTCAAAGTGTGGGACGGAAAGCCTCCCCTCAGTACAGTCGTCCCTTGTTTATTGCGGTTAATTGGTTCCGGAACCAAACACGGTAGGTGAATTTCTGTGAAGTAAGGCAAGGCAAGGCAAGTTTATTTATAGAGCACAATTCCTACACAAGGTAATTCAAAGTGCTTTACATAAAAGAAGGGTAAAATCACTTCATAAAATCATTCCGTAAAAACATAAATCTTTCTAAAATCATTACATACAATTCCATAAATCATTCCATAAAACAAAAAACATTAAGAATGAAGAGTGCAGATAAGATACTTTCAGTTGTCATGTGTACAGTTGAATAGAAGTGTTTTCAGCTTGGATTTGAACATTGCCAAAGTTGAGGATTGTCGCACATCTCCTGGAAGATTGTACCAGATTTTGGCAGCATGAAACTGAAACGCAGCCTCACCGTGTTTAGTCCTGACTCTGGGCACCCAGCAGGCGACCGCTCCCTGAGCTTCTCAGAGCTCGAGATGGTTTTTGTGTCTCTAAGATGTCAGAGATGTACTTTGGCGCAAGACCATGAAAAGACTTGTACACAAGCAGAGCTGTTTTAAAGTCTGTAGGAGTCAATATTAATAAATGGAATATTTTCATAGTTACAGCATATAGAAAACCTGTTTATGACTTTCTAAATTATTTTTTTTACCATTATTGGAGACATGTAGACATCAAATAACATCCCTATAGTAACCATTGCACTTCTATTATTCATTGTTTACCACATTGCTAATGCGCAGGCTACGGGATCACTGTCGGGACACAAGACGGCCATGCATGCTAGCGAGCTAACTAGTTAGCTTCTAATGTATTTATTCTACAATTAAGGAAGGGTTTCAACAGTGAAGAAAGACAAAGTAAGAAGCCAAAAACTTACCACTTCTACACAGAACGGGAGGAAAACTTCTTTTCACTCTATGTATCCTGTCCGACATGCCATGGCTGACTGCACGCAGTATGACGGTAATGTAATTAAATGTCATGTCTCATCAATGTTTAGTGTCATTACTGACACCTAGTGGCCAGAATACTACATCTAATTTCCATCCATCCATCTTCTATCCCAATTAACCTTATTAGGGTCGCGGGTATGCTGGAGCCTATCCCAGCTGACTTTGGCCGAGAGGCGGGGTACAGCCTGGACTGGTCGCCAGCCAATCGCAGGGCACCTATAGACAAACAACCATTTACACTCACATTCATACCTATGGACAATTTAGAATCTCCAATTAACCTATCATGCATGTATTTGGAATGTGGGAGGAAACCGGAGTACTTGGAGAAAACCCACTCGCACAGCATATTTTGTGGACATTGGGACAAAAAGGCGGGGTATGCTGGAGTCTGTCCCAGCTGACTTTGGGCGAGAGGCGGGGTACACCCTGGACTGGTCGCTGGCCAATCGCAGAGCACATACAGTACAGGCCAAACGTTTCAATGCGTTTTCTTTATTTTCTTGACTATTTACATTGTAGACTCTCTAAACCAGGGGTCACCAACGTGGTGCCCGCGGGCACCAGGTAGCCCCCCACGACCACATGAGGTGCCCGCAAGCCTGCTTTTCATTCAGGGTTTCAGTTAATAATGAAAGAACAGTAGAAAGAAATGCATTCTGAAATACAAAATGTGAGTTGTGGACACCAGCATTTTGTTAATGTTCTGGTAAAACAAGCATATTTGCTTTGTTTGGGTTTAAAATAAGCTCTGAAAATAAATTACAAAAATGAGTAGCTCTTGGCCATTTTCATTTTGTAAGAGTAGCTCTCACAAGGAAAAACGTTGGTGACCCCTGCTCTAAACTATGAATGAACACATGTGGAATTATGTACTTAACACAAAAGTGTGAAATAACTCTAAATATGTCTTATATTTTCAACACAAATTTTATGTCTTATGATTTTATTTTTTTTTTAAAGCGCTGCAAACCCATGGTGTTCTCTCAATGAGCTTCATGAGGTAGTAAGCTGTAATGGTTTTCACTTCACAGCTGTGACTTGTCAGGGTTACTTTGTGGAATTGCTTTGCTTATTAACCATCAGTTGTATTGTGCGTGTCCAAACCTTTGGCCTGTACTGTATAGACAAACAATCATTCACCCTCACATTCATACCTATGGATTCATACCCATTTGGAGTCACCAATTAACCTAACGTGCATGTTTTTGGAATGTGGGAGGAAATTGGAATTTCCGGAGAAAACCCACACAGGCACATGCAAACTCCACACAGAAATGCCCAAGCTGAGATTCGAAACCAGGTCTTCCCAATATCCTGACTGTGTGGCCAACATGCTAACCACCGTGTTTCTCTTATTATGTAGCGTTGCCAGATTCTGAATGAAAATCAGAAAAACCTGCTCTTAGAATACAATTTGTCTTGCAAGTGTGCGTTCATAATTTAGAGCTGTGTTCTGTATCTGTCTTCAGTATCTACCAAAACATCTGCACATTGTATGTGTGGACATGCCAGGCCATGAGGGCACAACACGCACCAACAAAGAGGATTATTCCATTCTTGGGCAAGTCAGAAGGATTCATCAGGTACATAATGAGGATATACACATGTGATCAGCTGCTTCAGTAGTTGCACTCTAAAAATCTGTTTTGGTACTTCCCTCTTCTCAGTTTGTGGAAACCCTTCGCTTAAATCGGAAACCTTTCCATGTGATTGGGACCTCCATGGGGGGAAACGTAGCTGGAGTGTACGCTGCCACCTATTCCTCCGAAATATGTAGCATGACTCTGATTTGCCCAGACGGTAAGTCCTTGTGTGTGTGCGTGTATGTATTTTCGGTAAAACTAAACATGTACAATACACTGGTCCTCTACACATGCTCATTTATTATTTTTGTTTAATGAAACGCCCATTATTTCAATTTTGTCCTGAAGGTATCAAACACCCATGCGAGTCCAAATTTGACAATCATCTGCAAGACCTAGAACGCAGCAATTTCACACTGAACATCCCACTGATCCCAACTACACCTGAGGAGATGGAGGACATGTTCAAACTGTGTTCACATGTTCGCTTCAAAATCCCTCAGCAGGTCAGGTTCAACTTTCTTTTTTGTTCAATATAATATTATCTTATGCTGCTTGTCTCACGTTGTCTAGATTCTTCAAGGACTAGTAGATGTCCGACAGCCCCACAACTCGTTTTATGAGGAAGGTAGGTTCAAAGCCAAATGCAGCCTGTGAATGACATCAGAGTTCAGTTCAAAAACTTGGAAGCAAGTAACATTTTTGCAACAGATTCCTAAAAACATCAGCACATTCTTTTCGTATAGAGAATCTTTGAGTAGGTTTTTTGTAATAGGTCCGTAAAAAAAGCAGAGCGCTCCTTTCATATAAAGCAGGGGTCTCCAAACTTATTGGCCGAGGGCCACATACTGAAAAATGAAAGGATGCATGGGCCACTTCGATATTTTGTCAGCCAACACATGTAGATATGCTAAGAAGTTCTATAGATTTCAAGAAAAACCTGCATCTCAGCTTTGTGAAATAGGTGAAAATTCATATTACGTAGTATGAACTGTTTTTCCCATTTTTTCCTTTTTTGAAATTTTTTTTTTTATATTTTAACTTTCTTCTTAAAAAGTCTCTTTTTGTAATCTTATGACTTAATATGACATAATATTTAAACTTCAATTTTCCAACAGTTACAACTTTATTTTGTTTTGTTTGTTTCTCATTCTGACTATTAAAAAAAAAAATTAAAAAAACGTTAAAATGACACAATTTTTTCCCCCTATAGTATTACGAGTTTATTCTTGTAAAATTGTGACTTTTTTCTCGTACAACTTTTTTTCTCTTAATATTTTGACTTTATTCTTGTGAAATTACAGTTGTATTTTGCATTTCTGCTGTTTTGTTTTCCAACTAGTTCAACTTTTCAGATTTTTCTTTGTAATTATGATTTATTCCCATAATATTTTGACTTTATTCTCATAACATTATAACTTTTTCCGCAACATAATTTTATTAATTCTCATAATATTCAAACATTGAAAAATATTGTCTTTTTTTTCTTTAATATTTCCACTTTATGATACTAAAATGTTCCCCATATGAGGATTATGTTAGTCTTGTAAAAAAAATTTTAAATCTCATTAGATTACTACTTTTTGCTCTTATAATATACATAATATTTTGACTTTATTCTTCTAAAATTACTGCAGATTTTTCCATTTTTAAGTTTTTTTTTCTTGTTATATTTTTAGAATGGAAAATAGGCCAGTAAAAAAACTGCCCCAGGGCTGCACTTTGGACAGATATAGATATAGAGGCTCTTTAACTCTCATAAGCATATTGCTTGTGCTTTAATTGATAAATTTCTGTCTTGATTTATGTTATAATTATTGATTGTTAATCCAATATTAAAAATGTGAAGGCATGACAGAGCCTTTCAATGACATTATATAATATACAAAATAAGAATAATAGTGACTAGAGAAAGCACAGTCCCTCCGGTTTTTAGCTTGCTGAAAATGTTGTCCCAAAACAAATGAGTTCAATAGCTCTGCCCTACAGTACGGTTCGTCATAAAACACAGAGAGTAATTATGTTTCATTTTTAACAGTGTTTATGGAGATTGTGGATGAGAAATCCAGATATGCCTTACAGGAACACTTGCATCTCATCACTGCACCTTTACAGGTTATTTGGGGAAAACAGGACCAGGTAAAATCCAGTAATTTAAATGCTTGTGTAGAAAAAGCCGGCATTAATTTGTGTGTTAATTTATGCTGATGAGTACAAGAAAGAGGATATTATTAACGTGAATATTAACAAACTTGTTTCAATTCTGGGTGGTGGATGTGTCTGGAGCCGCAGTCATTGCAGACATCTTGCCTGCATGCAGAGTGGACCTGCTGGAGAACTGTGGCCACTCTGTGGTGATGGAGAGGCCTTGTCGTACAGCCAAACTCATCCTAGATTTCATTATACTGCAGCAAGATGCACGAGGTGGCACAAAAAAATCATCCTGAAATAAAATTTGCTGTATGTGTGATACTTACCTGATGCCTCTCATGCACATATTTTCAAACGTAGACTCATTGTGGGGGTATGTTTTAGCATACTGGGGTGCTGGACAGTATTCAGATTGCAGATGCTGCAGAACCTCCTACTCCTGCTAGTTTTGGTGCAGCCTGAAGGTCAGCTCACCTTATATTGAAATTCCATATGATCATATCTGCAACCTCAGTTTTTGTTCTGTCTTTCAAATGTGGAATGGATAACTCATTGTTGCAATATTTGCAAATCAGTAAGCTACGTGTTTGTCTAAGATTGGGGGGGGGGGGGGGTGCTTTTATTTTGAAATTTCACAACAATAGTTCCTGGTTGAAAATCTTGAGGTCTGCTGTCTGTCAGCAACGAGCTAAAAAAAAATGACGTGATAGCAATGATAACATAATGCTGATTGTGTCAATACGTCCCCCAAAACGGTGTGATTTTATTTTGAAATAGGCTCCGGTAGTGTAAACAGGTACCACAAATCACAGTGTTAGGGATCGCTTGACTGCGGTGAACATCAGTGACTGCATGCCATCTGCACCATTCAACACCAACGTCACACTGCTCTATTGATACAGAAAGACACAGAAACCCAAAAGAGGGAGACGGTGAGGTTTTATTTTACTTCTTCTGTTCTAAAAACGAAGACCTTACGGAGGTAAAACCGTAGCCGTAATATCACTCGCATTGTCAGTAGCTCGCTAGCCTTATTACAGCTAGCAGGTTTTAGCTAGTTAGCATTAACTGTTGTTGTTCCATTCAAAAATCCTTCTGATAATGTTTGTATGGAAGAATGCACATTTTTGTTTTCTCGTTGGTTTTACTTTCACGACGCGGAGACAAAAAAGCAAAATGTGGACGCTGGTCCGTAAGCTATAAACTAAACAAACGTTAGCTTGCATGGGGTAAGGGTCGGGGTTGGCGGATCAGATATCGAGAGTATCGATATGAAGGGTAGTATTGGATCAAGCGTGATATGGTCGATATTTTTTCTAATTCTCTATGTTTGTTTTCGCAAATGAGGCTGCGCGGTGACCTACTGGTTAGCATGCTGGCCACACAGTCAGGAGATCGGGAAGATATGGGTTCTAATCTCTGTTGGGCATCTCTGTGTGGAGTTTGCATGTTCTCCGCGTGCGTGGGTTTTCTCCGGGTACTGCGGTTCCGTCCCACATTCCAAAAAGGTTAATTGGAGACTCTAAAATTGTCCATAGGTATGCATGTGAGTGTGAGTGATTGTTTGTCTATATGTGCCCTGCTATGGACTGGTGACCAATCCTGGGTGTACTCCGCCTCTCGCACGAAGTCAGCTGGGATTGGCTCCAGCATACCCCTGCGACCCTTATGAGGATAAGCAGCATAGAAAATGGATGGATGGATGTCTAAGGATATAGCAAGATGGCAAGATCACATTATTGTGAAGCCTATAAAGTTCTCACTAACTTTATCACAGGTCATGTATGGTATGGTATGTGTGTTTATTTCGCAGGAGAATCAAGGCCAACCACATCTGCTGCTCTGTGTTTTGGTTCTGGCCAAGTGTGTATTTCTCTCCAAATGGATAATGGAGACTGGGGCCATAGGGTAAGAGATGCCTGCAAGACAATGCAACCATGATGTTAAATGTGGAAAAAAAAATATATATATACACTAGGTCCCCAACTTGCGAACACAATTGGTTCCAGACGACCGTTCGCAAGTTGATTTGTTCGTAAGTCCAACAAAAGGTAATTTACCAATTATATAGGTACTACATGTACGTGTACACATATACAGTATATGCGTATGTATGTAAATATGAGTTTGAATGCAGTAGTAATATTAAACGAGGATAATTAATGGAAAAAAACAATAATAAAAGTGATATAATAATACGTAATGATAAATGTTATTTACCTTTGAAGAGTAGTGTTCGAGCATACGTCGTTGGTGGTAGTGGTGGAGGAGGAGTTATTGAAAAAAGGACAAATCGTCGTCGTCGATAGACTCTTCTAAAAGAGGTAGTGTTCTGTGGGTGGTGTAGAATTAAGCAGGCCTATTAACTCTTCATAAACTTTAATCACACGCTCTGTCCGGGTTGCATCTACAGCTACAATTTAGCTTCCATGTCTTCTTTACACTTTCTCCCCACCGTCCTCTGCTACCTGCTGGTCCCATTAGCAGTGTCACGGGGCCTCTAATGGTCAAGCAGGTAGCAGTATAAATATGGAGTTACTACAAGGCAAAATACATGAAAATATAGACCAGTCAGCTTGCATTCGTATCTCCGAATGTTCGCAAGTCGGATGTTCGTAAGTTGGGGACCTAGTGTACTTATTTTAGTATAAAGTTAATTTAGATAATTCCTGGTAAATAAAGGAGCATAATGTGTTTTTTTAAGTCTCTGTCGTATATGTACTGTACTTGCCTTGTGTGTGCAAACTTGAATGCATTAAAAAGGTAATTTATCGCTTGCCTTTGCCTTAGATGACTACTCCCGTTACCTTAAACGTAGGAGGTCACCTGTACACGACAAGCTTGTCCACACTGCAGCGTTATCCGGACTCCATGCTGGGTGCCATGTTCCGGGGAGATTTCCCGACAACCCGTGATTCCCAAGGAAATTATTTTATTGATCGAGACGGGACACTTTTCAGATATATCCTGAACTTCCTGCGGACATCGGAGCTAACCCTCCCGGTTGACTTCACAGAGACAGACCTCCTGAGGAAGGAGGCAGACTTCTATCAGATTGAACCTTTGATCCATTGCCTCAGTGATCCCAAGCCGCTGTACCCTCCAGACATCTTCGAGCAGGTCGTGGAGCTTTCCAGCACCCGCAAACTGTCCAAATATTCTAACCCAGTAGCTGTCATCATCACACAGCTAACTATAACAACGAAGGTGCACGCCCTGTTAGAAGGTATTTCCAACAACTTCACCAAGTGGAACAAACATATGATGGACACCAGAGATTGCCAGGTGTCCTTCACCTTCGGACCGTGTGACTATCATCAGGAGGTGTCCTTGCGTGTTCACCTCATGGACTACATCATGAAACAAGGCTTCACCATCCGTAATACACGAGTGCACCACATGAGTGAACGAGCAAATGAGAACACAGTAGAACATCACTGGACTTTCTGTAGACCGGCTCACATAGTTGAAGACTGACTTATTGTGGAGGACATTTGTTCTTGTCTGATTGTCCGTGCTGTTACATATATTGTGGTTTAAGAGGCCAAATGTCCAAATGCATTGCATAAAGGGAATATTTTTTCTTGCTCTATTAGAATGTTATCTTCATAAAGCACAGCTTCCGAAATATTGAGCCATTTTAAAGTCTTTAGTAGCAACACTGTGTAAAGTATATGCTACAAAAGAAATTAGCAATACGTCCTGCAACAGTTATGCTGCAATAATGCAATTGTGAATTTGAAACAATAATTGGAGGCTGCAGCCTATGTGTGGTATTCTCAATCGAACCTTTTTTGAGAATTGAAGCTTGTTTCAAGATTGTGGTGTAGGACAGTTTGGTTAAATGCGAATAAGAAGACTAAAAAGTGTACCACATGTAGGATGTTTGCCTCAGGGCCTCACCAACCTTTGTGGAGTTGACAGCTCTTCTTGTGGCACTTTGTCGAAAAATGACATTTGCATCAACACTTGACAGCATTCTGTCCAGTTATAATCAAGTCCATTCCTGGTGAACCCATGGCATGGAGTTTGAAAGAAGTCTCATAGTCGTCACAGTTCTTTTTCTGACCAATGTAGTTGTTGCATGTATTTAATGTACAGTATGTGTATTATCTGTGTCTTGGCAGGTGTATGTCAAGCTGTTACTTTATGTGGTTACATATTGTAGTTTTATGTCATACTGTTACACCTTGGTAGTCAATAAACCCATGTTTTATTTTTGAGTGATCTCGATGCTTACATTTTCTGTATGACTCATACATATCAATCTGCCACGTCTACTTTCAACAAATTCCATTATGGCGTTAAAATAATTGTATGAACATAATACAGCAATAGTTTACAGCACGGTGGCAAGACAGACAGGGTGATTATTGAACATATACATTTTTAATCTAGGAAGACCAATTTTTCTTCACGCTCAAAACATTTTTACTTTAGGCGCCGGTTAAACTGTTGCAATTGTCCATGAGATCGCTAAACCAGTTATATTAGAGTTTCTATTTTAACCACAATTTTGAAGCGATTTAATTTTATGACGGAAACACATATATGTAACCGGATATGACGTATATCATGGGTGCGCTCGTTTAGGATGCGATGTCACTTTGACTCGCAAGTGCAGGCTACCACACCCAGTAAGCCTCCCAATTTCTTCGACACAGTGTTTGAAACGAGCGCACCCGTCACTGGGTTGCTCTCACAACGTTTAGGAAGGACGTTTAGGGACGTCCACGCTGCAATAACTGTGTTCCAGTTTTGGAACATTAGTCTACGTGTGTCCGGAATGTTCCAAAGAAGTAAAAACCTACGATATTTTCTGAGCCTTGTGCCTGGCAAACGTCGTTTTGGGGCGTACAGGTTTCTTCCTGTCTTTTTTTGCATTGGAGGCGTCATGGAGTGGATTATGATAAACGTAAGGATAGGAACAGAAACATTCTGTAAGTAACTTGGCAAAATGCCAGTTGTATTATTATTTTGATAACGTTGTTTGCTCAGTCTTTTTGTTTGCTCGATTTGAATAACAAGATGGGGCACAATTTTTTATATTGACGACCCTAATGCAGTACTTCTCAATTTTTTTCTGTCATGCCCCCCAGAGGACAGATTTTTTTCCAACGTCCCACGTGTTTGGAAATACTATAGAGAACTTGTAGTATTTATTTTTTTACTAGTATTTATATTTATTAGTATTTTAGTATACTTAGTGTTAGCGTATTTATTTTATTTATCTGTACAAACCACTGTCTGAGTTGCTTGCACCAGCATCGTTCAAGCATAACAAGCCCGACAACAATACAACCTTCTCTTCTAAAATACATTTAATTCCAGCCTCTTCAGATGTCTGAGTTTTGAATCATACTGCAGGCATGATTTTGACCATTTTACTATTATTGGCTTTTATCTGTCAAAATGTGTCTCATTTGTTCCCTTGTCTTGCCAGATGATGTCTACAGAAGAAAGCGATCAGAGAGGGAGTACCAGCAGAAAGTATCAGAAGGTTTCATAGTTGTCAATGGGCCTGCATCCAAGTAAATGATGCTTAGGCTCACTGTGGACTTTGCTGGGAATTTTGCAATGGTTCCTACCTTGGAATTGTTACCTGGTCACAACCACACTTCACAATCATGCGCTTCATTAAGTAATATGAAGAAAATCTCTCAAAACATGCACATTTTATTGTTAATTGCTCCTTGTTTTTTTTTTGTGATCTACAGAACTAACGTATACCGTATGTTCGGATATAAAATATTATGGTTATAACAGCTGATCTGGCTTCAAAATACTAAACAGCGCCTGCCTAAACAGTTTCAGTTTAACTAACAAAATAAAATGAAAAAATATACAGTCAAGTGTGTTACTATTTTGTATACTGTCAGAAGCACATTTTGATTATTTCAGTTGTACCATCCAATAGGGAGACTGTGCAGACAGATGAAGCTGTAAGGGTGTTTCCACAGCATGATGGGGTTCCCATCCAGTCTCACTTCATGCATGTTGCTGCGGATGTAGTAGCTGGTGTTTCCTTGGCAGAAAGTTTCATCTGTTATTGTCATGATCCTGTTGTTCTGTATGAGATGCAGAAAACGAATCACAATGGCACATCTTAACCTCCAAATAAACACGTAAATGTTCTTAATAAATGCAGTGCTTGTGTTGAATTGTAGTGGAATGTCCAAAGTCAAACACGGTACATTTTGAGATGCTGGCTTATAACAAGTAATACAAATGAAATGAACCTGTTCCAAAGTCAATTTGTTGCCGTCTTAAAACCTTTATTAACTATACAGGCAATGTTTTAAGTAACATTAACTGTCATACTAGAGTAATAATAAGTTACCTGAAGTATAATAAGACTAAATAAACATAAAATTAGTCATCCTTAACCTGTACACTTTGCAACATCAACCTCTGTACAGTACAATTTAATCAACAATTTATATACTCAACATTTACTTTAATGACGCATGAGGTAATGACAAATTTGCAGAGGATTACTGTGTATACATGGGAGGTGAGTCTCTTGACATAAATAAAACAATATAAATATAACTGACTTGCAGCATACAGGTATATACGGCGTTATTTTATTATTATTGACAACTTATTGCTATATGCTTTTGCCAAACGTAGTGAGCAGCCATCAGTCCAAAGTTTGGACACACTTGCTCATGCTATTGAATGAGAACGTGTGTCCAAACTTTTGACTGGTAGTGTACCCCACAATAAGTTGGTTCTATGATCATCATCACATTGTCTGTGGTAGCATCACTAAAATCCACTCCAGTATACTGTAATAGATAGTGAGGTCAAGTGTTCCGTGACATCACTTGGACTTTCAAGGCACATTTTTCGCAAACATTTGGTTGAACTCCAAATTTTACAATTTTATGGGCTTTTATCTTTGGAGGTTTCACTGTCCTTTAACTTACATGCAAGTGGACCGTGTGAAGAGACTCTGGAAGTTGAGGCACTGCTGTCAGGTCATTGTTTCCAAGGTAAAGGTACGCCAGTCTTGTGAGTTTCTGCAACAAAGGTGTTTTTATTTTTTTTTTACAATCGATAACGTTCTCTAAGATACATCTGAACTCCTTTTATTTATTCCTGCGTCATTTCAAAAGGTGATAAATGTTGTTTGCTAACCTTAAATGCAGTCGACTTTACACCTTGTGTGGTAAGCTTGTTGAAGTTGGCGTTGAAAGACACTAGACTTGCTGGAAGTGTGGGTAGTTTTGTCAGCCGGTTGTTTGAAAGATTGAGCTCCCCAAGATTTGTAAGTCTGGAAAAAGCTCCATCCTCTACCTCCACGATGAGATTCCCACTTAGGTCAATTATTTTCAGTGTGGCTGGAAAATATGGAGTGAAACTTTGGAAGAACAAATCACGTCACTCAAAGAACTGATTTAAAAATAACGTTCACTTACTCATGCCTGCAAAGTCTCCGTTGTTTATTTTTGTAATTTTGTTGAAGCGTGCATAGAGATAGGCTGTTTCTTTTGGCAATGTTGGGACAGCTGACATTTCAGGGGACACCTCCTCACAGTAAACAGAACCACTCAGACAAACACACAGTAAACATGTCGGCATGTCTGTTGATGGAAAAAACACATCATTGCAATTACAATGGATAAATGGCTGGGGCGATATTCATATGCTGCTTAAAGTACACTACACACAAATTTTGGACAAGGACACTTGATCAGCCCTCGTATTACATAATATAGTCTTTAGCTGCATTCACCAATGTGGATAAATTCCTTTTCAAGTATTGCATAATCAGCTTCGAAACTTATTAAAAATTTGTTAAAATGAACCTCACCAATTGCTCTTGGAACTACAGCTTGCTCTCTATCCCGAAGGATGTCATAATCCTGCATGTCTCTCTGCAAAAGGAAGTGAATCCTCATCCTCTAAATCCTCAGTTTACGTATATCTTCCCACTCAACCATCTCAAAATGATACTTTACCTCCACTTTTCTTACTTCCATGAATTCATCTCTTGCTGCAAAGGACATCGTCCATGAGAGCACTGCAGATATGAAAAGTAAAGTCCTTAAATACATCATTGTGGCTGTTGAAAAAAGAGAGAAAGAAAGGACTTTCTGCTGTGCTAAGACCTAAAATGCATTAGAGCTGGAAAACTGTTCCACCCAGATTTTTTATTAAGCTGCCTGCGTGTTGAGCAAGAGAAGAACACAAACTTTAACTCAATACATGCTGTATGTGTGGTTTGTGCTGGTATTTTTGTCATTGTTTCTATCAACTAAGTGTGTTCTTTGAAAACTTCTGAATGTGCATATACCTTTAGTACATACAGACGTATGAAAAGTGTTTGCCACCTTCCTGATTTTTTTTTTTTTTGCACGTTTGTAACACTTCAGTGTTTCAGATCATCAAACAAATGTAAATATTAGTCAATGGCAACACAACTGAAGACAAAATGCAGTTTTTAAATGAAACTTTTTATTATTAAAGGAGAAAAAAATTCAAACCTACATGGCCCTGAGTGAAAGTAACACCGCATTTCAGAAAAGGAACATCATGCCAGCAGTAAAATATGGTGTTGGTAGTGTGATGGTCTGGGGCTGTTCTGCTGCCTCAGGACCTGGAAGAATTGCTGTGATAAATGGAACCATGAATTCTGCTGTCTACCAAAAAATCCTGAAGAAGAATGTCCAGCCATCTGTTCATGACCCAAGCTGTAACCAACTTAGGTTCTGCAGCAGGATAATGATCCAAAACACACCAGCAAGTCCACCTCTGAATGGCTGAAGAAAACCAAAATGAAGACTTGGGAGTGGCCTAGTCAAAGTCCTGACCTGAATCCTATTGAGATGTTGTGGCATGACCTTGAAAAGGCAGTTCATGCTCGAAAACCCTCCAATGTGGCTGAATTACAACAATTCTGTAAAGATGAGTGGGCAAAAATTCCTCGACAGCGCTGTCAGAGACTCATTGCTTATGTTATCGCAAATGCTTGATTGCAGTTGTTTCTGCTAAAGATGGGCCAACCAATTATTAGGTTTAGGGGACAATCGCTTTTTCACACAGGGCCACCTCGGTTTCTTATCTCACTTAATAATAAAAAGTTTCATTTTGTTTCAGTTTGTTGTCAATGACTAAAATTTAAGTTTGTTTGATGATCTGAAACATTTAAGTGTGACAAACATGCAAAAAAAAAAGAAATCACGAAGGGGGCAAACACTTTTTCACACCATTGTACATTTAATTTGTTGATATTTATTGAATGACAACTTCCAAAAATGTAATGTTATTGCATCACCACCCAGCCATTCGTTTTCGATACTGCTTGTCCTCCTTATGGTCACGGTTGAGCTGGAGCCTAACCCAGCTGGCTTTGAACAAGAGGTGGGGTACACCATGGACTGGTGACAGTCAATTGCAGAGAACTTTAAATTTTACCCAACATTAAAAACCGCGGGTACAGTTTCATGCTGAGTTCGATCTATTCATGGCCAGTTAGATCTATTGACACAGACAGAAGTGGTGTACAGAAGAAATATACCTTCAATTATTATTAAACTTTTACCCGCTGAGGTAATCAGAAAAAAGTTAAATGTTTATATTTAAATCTTTTTGAATTGTTGAATCAGAGCATCTCGACTAGCTTGATTTTCATAAAGATGTCTCACCTCTTGTCCAGGTCCAAGTCCGGGTGCTGTCATTCAACTCTTCAGATATACCATGCGCAGAAAACCTTTACAAACACTTTTTGTTCAAATAATTTTTGAATTTAGGGATAAATATGTATTGTTCCTGAGCAGGCATACGGAGGGATATAATGCTTGTATCATCTTAGAAGTTAAGCCCTCTCAAGGTAACCACATAATTGTTGCAAACAGGCCCTTTCAATGTAAGATATTTAAGAAGTTTTAGTTTAAAAATTTTCCGTCATTTGGGTCGCCGACATTGACATCATACCTTTGTGTTATCGGTGACAAAGCAAATGTGTGTAATATCTAATAATGTATGTAATTAATAATACATTTTATTTTTAGAATATGCAGAGGTCCAACAAAAATGGGCTGTGAGCCGCACTTTGAACAACCCTGGCTTATAGCATTGTGATCTTATAGCATCATTAATTGCAACATTCCCTTCACACACTGATGTTTTCACTTATTGCAACTAATATTGCTTTGACACATCCGCTCAACATTTTTTTTCTTGTTTCTCTCCATGAGCTACCCATTTGACAAAGCTATTCAGTCTTGTGCAATATACACTTCTGATCAAAATCTTAAAATTGAGGGAAAATTAGAAGTGTTTGTGCATTTTGCACCAGTGAATTGTAAATAGTGCATCAAAGATGCAAACTAAAGTCAAACAGCTGTTCCTCGGCTGATCAAAAGTTTAAGCCCTCATCAAAAGTTTAAGTCCATAACCTGTCTTATTTTTTCATTTTCTGTTAGACATTCCCATGTCATGACCTCCTGATGGCAAAGGCAAAAAGGGTTTCAGTCTTTGAATTTGATTGTCATTGATTGTTGAACTGTGCAAGCAAGACCTCTTGTAACGTGGCATTGGTATCAAGGTTGGATGCAGTAAGACAGTGATTTAAAATTTCTCAAAAGATCCTGCAGAGTTATGGGACAAAAAGTCAAGTCCACCGCCCAAAAATTCACATGCACAAAGCTGGAGAATCAGATGGGCTTGTCCTGTTGACCACGCTGATTGTCAGTCAAGAGGGATGTCTGCTGCAACATCTCCTCACAGCCAGCCACCGAGTGATGCCGCTGCACACTCTGAAGCTCTATCTTTAACCCAGTGGTTCTCTATTTTCTGTCATGCTCCTGCTGGGGCACAGAAATGTTTGCCACCCCCGATTTGAAATACTATTGAGAAACTGATCACATCTATTTATTTATCTGTACTGTACAGACTGATCTCGAAAGTGAAACCAGCCAAATGCAACAAAATGGAGAGCAGTGAAGCATACAAGCTTATTTAAAAAAGTTTATTTCAATCCAACCCCTCATCTGTTGTACATCAATTGCAATACATTTGTTCGCTTCCTGTATTCCAAAGGTACTCTCTTCTGGTTGAATACATAGGAAAATAATAAGGTCATGTAATAATGTGGTAAAATAGTAGTCAAATCTCTTTCACCGTGACTACCTCATAATAATAAATAATATGTATGAAACTGACATAACAGAATATAGTTTGATAATGGGTGAGTACTGACAATGAACTCACAAAAATGAAGAGGTACTAATAAGTGTGGGAGTGATTAGACATAAAATTGACCAATAAAATGGAACAGAACATAGTTCGATAATGGGTGAATACTGGCACTGTACTCACATAAGAATGAAGGGTAAATACAGACAAACATCCATTCACACTCACATTCATACCTATGGAAAATTTAGAGTCGCCAATTAACCTATCATGCATGTTTTTGGAGTGTGGGAGAAAACACACGCATGCACAGTGACAACATGCAAACTCCACACAGCGATGCCCAACGGAGATTCAAACCCAGGTTTTCCCGATCTCCTGACTGTGTGGCCAACATGCTAACCGCTAGGCTACCGTGCCCAGGAATGGTCTCCATTGACCAAATTTCTTTCTGAAAAAGTGCAGGGGACCTTGCAATGTTACTTCTGAATTTGGTCACAATCCACCGATGCAAAATGCAGTTACATGTAATTTCTCACCAGTTTTAAGATTTGGTTCAGGAGTGTATAGCACTATGCATATTTTATTATAGATGATACTCTGACAGCTAATCACTACATAAGGCAGCTTTCATTCACCCCCCCCCAAATGCTTTCATTATGACTACTTCTGACCTTGCCCTTTGATCTAGCTTTACTGTCACTACTGGTGTGTGTGTGTGAGCATTTTCCAGATTGTCTACTTGTATATGGTAATAATGCCGCTCGGATTGTAACAAGGAGGGTAGGAGCGACCTTGATAAATTGACGGGCATATTGCGTTGTAATATGCTAATAGCAGAAGGCACTTCGAATAGTAAACGTCATTATATTATCCATCAGCCCTAAAGCCTTGGTATACTTGAAAAACCTCCCGTCGCCAACAGTGAGCAGTTTTCCATTATCATTATTCGTCTTGTACAGTGCATCGTTTGTCTTACATAAGGATGATGTGATTGTGTGGTGAGAAAAGAGGAAATACAAGTCGCGGTGTAGCGGAAGTGGTACTGCCCAGAGATATACGCTCAACGAGACGGAGGACGGAGACTTTAACGTCTGGAGAGAGGGTTGAAATAATCAGGATTAAAAGTCGCCAATATTGTAAGTGTTGTCAGCGTGGACTCGTGTTTATTGTAGCGTAATAACGGTTTCATATGCGGATGCCAATTACGAGGCGCGTTTCATCGTGCCGGACTGAATCCTTTTGAGTATCCATCGTATGACGGAACAGGCTAGCGAGGGCTTGTGAAAGGCTAACCACCGTTAGCAGCTATGTAGCCGTCGTCGTGATACCATGACACTTTGTTCTGCCAGGCTTGCCAGCCTGGACGGGCCGTGCTAAAGCTGATAAAAACGATTTCAACTCTTAGGGGAATGAATGTGTCGTCGTGATGTTTTGTAATATTATCTATGAACGACATATATGTATTGGTATGACCTTAACTGAGTTTTAAAAATTAAGGTTCATCCTATTTCTGGCCTAGCTAACGGAACGTTACGGTTATTGGTACATCAAGCAATGGTAGCCACCTCACTGCCACACATTGCAGTCGCTTATAATTTACATATTGCGTGAATACAAAACATATTGGCTCCTGTTATATGTTGTCGAATGCAGTATTGTTGCCAAATGTACTAGGAGCGAACGGGAGAATGAATCTGATTGATACCGTTAATACCTGTCAATGAAATGTGTCATTACGCTAGCGCCGTTAGCAGCAGTAGTAGTGGGAAGAATTTTAATTCTCGTTGAAATATTTATATTCAAACAAGCTTAAAATACCACTTATAACGTAGATTTCAAGTAGTTTGGTGCTCACTGTGATTCATCATTTTAGACGAAATGGAGCTAACGGAGAGACAGGATTGGAGAGCGCTAGTTAATTAGCTTGGGGCTAACCTCAGCAAATGCATGGTTGACCCACTTGCCACGGGGCCCAGTTTACGGTGCGCATCCTCAATATTCGTGTAAATGCCGTCTTTCTGAAAGTACAGTATATTAAGCTGATTTCCTAACAGATTTACAAACATTTATTCAGGAATAGTTAATGTCTTTGATCATTTCTTTCTTGGGCTCTACGAAAGCTATCTTTAGATGATCTTTTCTTATCCATCTCTAACCATGTGTCTCTTTGTATTCTTTTCCCCCAGTCTAGAAAATGGATAAGAACGACCTGGTACAGAATGCCAAGCTTGCTGAGCAGGCTGAGCGCTATGATGACATGGCCACAGCCATGAAGAGTGTGACGGAGCAAGGTACAGAGCTGTCAAATGAAGAGCGCAACCTTCTCTCTGTTGCCTACAAGAATGTGGTCGGGGCACGCCGCTCATCCTGGCGCGTCATCTCCAGCATTGAGCAGAAGATTGAAGGCAATGACAAAAAGAAGCAAATGGCACGTGAATATCGGGAGAAGATTGAATCTGAGCTGCAGGAAATCTGCCACGATGTGCTTGTAAGGCTGCTGAACTTTGGTGTGTTTATGTTTCTGTCCATATGTTTCCTCAGTGTTGAGCTCAACTGCTTGCTTTCAGGGGCTACTGGACCAGTACCTCATTGCCAATGCATCTAGTTCTGAAGGCAAGGTGTTTTATCTGAAAATGAAAGGGGATTACTACAGATACCTGTCTGAGGTTGCATCCGGCGACATTAAGAAGGGTAAGTGGGGATGACCTTTAAATATGAGGAGTGATGCTTTTGATTTCATGGTGGTGGTGTTTGCACCTGTACTATAAATCTTGATATTTTATGCCTCCAGATACGGTGGAGAATTCCCAGCAGGCGTACCAGCAAGCTTTTGACATTAGCAAGGGGGACATGCAGCCAACACACCCCATTAGGCTTGGCCTGGCCCTCAACTTCTCCGTCTTCTACTATGAAATCCAAAACAACCCGGAAAAGGCTTGCAGTCTGGCAAAGGCGGTGCGAACTGAACTTCATATATGCACTTTTGGTATCTGTACCATGGTCTTAATGAGATCCAATGCAAGAATTGAATTACGAAAATACCTTTGACAAAGATCATAATGCACAGTTTTGATGAACACGTTTATTATTGTGTTTGCAGTGGTGAAGAACTCCATTGCATCACACTGATTTAGCTTGATGATATTGAAAATATTAGAAACAGCTCTTGCTTTTATCAGCGCAGTATTACACCACTGCAAATTACAACCACAATGATAAACATATTGTTAAACGATACCTCTGTTTTGAAGCTGTATCCAGTGAAGTGTACGTAAGAACGTTTTCCCAAACAATTAGAATTAGCCTTTAAGCTCACAGTAACAATTGTGTTGTGTTTCAGGCATTTGACGAAGCCATCGCTGAGCTTGACACCTTGAACGAGGATTCTTACAAAGACAGCACCCTGATCATGCAACTACTAAGGGACAACTTGACTGTGAGTTGTTATGTCCTTGTCCTATGTCCTATGTTGTTTGACAGGCAACTCTTCAACTGTTTTTCTTGTGTGTTTGCAGCTGTGGACATCAGAAAACCAAGGAGATGAGGGAGAGACCGGAGAAGGGGAAAACTAATGGAATTGCACTGTTATCCACCTACACTCTTATCTTAAAACACAAGACAGCTTATATACATCCCCCCTCCACTCCATCAGCCCCTCCCTCTTCTGTATGACAAGCAGCCTGAATTGCTCCTGACCAACTAGTTTACCCCTCTCAGTTTACTGTGAGGTGACAGGGTCATTTTCAGTTGTTAGTACGTTCAGTCACTTTGTAGAAACTTGTATTGATTAGTGAGTCCATGTTTCTGTTTCTGTTAGCTTTGTGTGTATGTTGGCTCGTTTGTGCGGAGTGAGCAAGTGTGAGTGTAAAAGATATTTTGTGTGTGTGCGTGTGTGTGCGTGGATGTGTGTGCTCGAGCACGTGTGAGAGAGCGATCTGGGGGGAGAGGGGGAGGTATTGTGAATTTAAATCGTCAATCTAAATTCCTTTGTCCCGGCTAGTTTGTGGCGCATTTTACCCCCCCTCCCCTTTTTTTTTTGTTACTTTTATTATTGTGATTCCTCATGGTATTTACAGGTTTTATTGTATGGTTTTATTGTATGGTAATTAAACTGGCAAACACTGTGATGGTAGGTGTTCCATTTGCTTCACAACCCAAAAGCAGTTTGCGTACAGAAACACGTACAATCTTGAATTCAACTTACTGCAATTCTGCTGTGGGCTCATACAGAAAGGAGGCAGGCTGTATTGTGACACTGACATCTGAGTGTAATGCGCCTCCAGCATATTCACAAACATAAAGGGATCCCCTAAATTACCAAGTGTCATATTCAACAAGGCTCCCAGAAAGCTGTTGTTTTTTTCCTTTTACAAACTAAGTGCAGCTTGACTTTGTAGTTGTAACATTGACTATCATCATCATCTGTATGTAAAACCAAAAGTAACCTTTTGATGTTGTTCAGAAATGTTTGGCCACATTTTCAAACTTGCCTTTTGCTAAATCTTTTAAAGTGGCTGATTTCTCAAGCGAATCGGGATTGTTTTTCTATAAAATTGCTCCCAAATCATGTAAAGGTGCCATTTCATATTTTGAAAGAAGCTCAGTGTCACAATACCATGTATCACCACTACATTCCACATATTGTAGTTGAAGACACCATTCCACGTTACAGCTGACAGCCTGTTTATTCTGACAAAGCTCGGAGGAATTAAAATAATGTTTTGTTCATAAAAAAAGTCAGTTTCATTATGCTTGACGAAAATGCAGTTAGTGAATGTGGAACGAAGCCTGTCTGTATATCTGGTATCTACTTGCTTTGTTTTTACTGACAAGTCTATGGCTAAAATTTGCTTCTGTAACAGTCTATTACCCAGTGCACACACGTGGTTGTGAAAATTTAGTATAGTTCTGAAAAGCAATGATGACTTGGAGATAAACATGGTCGGTGTAATTCTAGCTTTGTGTTTATGTATCTTAAAACCATACTAGTTTCACTATACATGTAATAAATAGGAACGTGTCAAAGACCATTCAGTGAAATAAAGTTTCGTTTAAGATAACCTATTGTTGTCATTTTATAATGTGGGCAAAACCACCTCAAGGTTATTTTTGCACAAAATCTCCGCTAGAGGGCGTGCTAAAATCGGTTTTAAGAACTACTTTCTATAGCGGATTTAATTCTACAGTTAAGTGGCACTAAGGTACGCGGAGTAGTGATGCAGGTGTTCGGCGGCAGTAATTAGACATTTTTCTTCGAGTGACGTGAGTTCGGTTACCACTTTATCCGCCCTGAACAGCACAACCCATTTCAACATTTTGGCAATTTAAAAGCTGTAAGTAACAGCATTTTGTTGTTTTATCTATGTACTCTGTGCGATTTTGATACCCCTAACCATATAGCTTCTTTACGAATTTATGTACGTGTCGTCAAATGTATCTAGCTCATTATGCTTTTGGATATGTCGAGGAGTACTTTTGTATTTATTTTTAACCCAATCCCAGGTAAACATTGTCGTTTTGAGTTGCCAATAGCAAACTGTTGTATGCAAGTACAACTGAGTTGAGTTCAACCATATCCGAATTAGACTAGTGTCAAAGTGTCAAAAGTTTATTTCGCAAAACCTGTACCAAATAGATTTTTTTAAATTAATTGAAGCTTTTTTTCTTCATGTAGCTTCATAAAGTTTCCTTGTTAAAATATTTGAAACAACTTTATTGTCCTATGTCCTAGGACAATGTCCAAACTACATTTAAACTGGACATTTTTATATTTGTAAAGGCAACAAATTGTCTCTACAGCACTGTACTTTTGATTTATTGATCCATATTCTATACACCGCCTTCTCATTAGAGTCATGGGTGAGCTGGAACCTACCCCAACCGACTTGGGACGAAAGGCTACACATAACCAACCATTCACATTCACACCTATGGACAATTTAGAGGCTTCAGTTAGCCTAACATGCAAGTTTTGGGGATGCCGGAGGAAGCAAATGTACCCAGAGAAAACCCACACATATGTTCCAACGGAAGATACGAATCTTCGTTCTCCAGACTGCCAGGCAGATATGCTAACCACTAGACCACCATGCTCCCCGTTCTGTGATTTAGTTATAAGTTAATGTGGATAGGCTTATTTTGCCACCACCAATCTAAGGCTTCTTTATTATTTTTATGGCATCAAAAAAATATTACTTACTTACTCCAACATATTCATGCGTTTGTTGTCTATAATATAATTTTCATACAAATTATAAAAGCATTTGCATGCTTTGTTAAAATAAAGTGGCAACTCTTAATTGAATTTGTTTTCTGTACTACTTTACTTTTTTTGAACTAGCTGTCAACCAAGATGAACAGCAGCGGACCAGCATATCCCCTCGCCTCTTTGTATGTCGGGGACCTGCATCCGGATGTTACAGAGGCCATGTTGTATCAGAAATTTTCTCCTGCGGGGCCAATCATGTCAATACGTGTGTGTCGTGATATCATCACTCGGAGATCTTTGGGATATGCCTATATAAACTTCCAGCAACCAGCTGATGGTAATGTACCCTTTGTTCTACAATTTTCCTGGTCTAGTAACATTTCAATTAAAACAATTATCTCACCACTATCAGTTTAGGACAGTCTTGGTGGTGGACTTACAGTAAATTGTGGCTTACATTGCCTTCACTTAATACTCATTGTAACATTTGAACTGGCAGTCGCTCCTATTCACACACTGCTTGTCAAATTAGGGACTGGCATTGTCTGTAAATTTAGTCTCACTGAAGCTGCAAAGTGCATTGATGTGAAAGCGCCCTCTCTCTGAAATGTCAGCGGGGCATCCCATAATGGACTTTGCAGCTGAGGAAGTGCACCTCCCTGAGGTGACTACACAAAGTATCTAGTGTCTCAGTCCAAAAATAAAAGGGGAACACACAGCATGTCCTTCCAAGTGGTTGCCAACTAAGTAAGACTTTACTCTGACTTCTTTGTGACAAGTATAATGAGGAATATCATGGCTGAGTATTTATGAGCTCTTATGAGCTTTTGTCATCTCCCTGAAACCCTTTCTTGTCTTTTAGCGGAGTGTGCTTTGGATACAATGAACTACGACGTCATCAAGGGACGCCCCATCCGAATAATGTGGTCTCAACGCGACCCTGGCCTCAGGAAGTCTGGCGTGGGCAACATCTTTATCAAGAACATGGATGATTCTATTGACAACAAGGCATTGTATGATACCTTCTCAGCCTTTGGGAATATTTTGTCCTGCAAAGTAAGTGCTAGTTAGTTGCATATCATGTTTTAAGTAAGGAGGTGATAAGTTTATTATTTTAGAACGTTAAAGTGTGTGTTGTAGGTAGTTTGTGACGAGAAAGGCTCGAAAGGCTACGGCTTTGTTCACTTTGAGACTCAGGAAGCCGCAAACCGTGCCATTGAAACCATGAACGGAATGCTGCTGAATGACAGAAAAGTGTGAGTACATAAACGCCGTATATTGAGAAGTTGTGTCTTTGAAATGTTCATCAATCTGATAACACAAAATGAGGCAAAGAGTAGTGCAGAATGAACATGCATGCAAACTACTGATGGACTCTGACTTTGCAGATTATGTTTCTGTGTTTTGCTCAGTCAGGGGACAAAAAAAAATCAGTCTTGCATCACTCCGACCAATTTCCTTGGGCACAAATGTCCGACCTTCCCCCGTAGGTCAGTGAATTGGTAGGATCTCTTCATAGGATTATTGTCTTTGGGTGTGAGCATACAGAGAAGTACAAAACATAGTCTTGTCATCCTGAGTGAAAGAGAAACAGAATATCGGCATTTGTCAATAACTTTTTTTTGGTTTGTTTTTTTGTTATGACCACTTGTTTTGATGACCAAACACTTATTTCTTCATGGAGGACAATGAAGTTACGTTGTTTTACTTCATTTATTTGCCCTTGGAGATTCTGTGGTCATGTTTGCAGTTTTGTTGGCCATTTCAAATCCCGCAAGGACCGAGAGCTGGAGTTTGGCACAAAAGCTATGAAATTCACCAACGTTTACATTAAAAACTTTGGTGAAGACTACACAGATGACAAGCTAAAAGATGTCTTTTCTGCATTTGGTAAGAGAGTGCATGTTGCTTTAACTAAATTAAATCATTCTTGGAAGGTTAAAATTGATTGTTTGCGCCTCCTCTTAGGGAGGACTCTTAGTGTGCGTGTGATGAAGGATGAGAGAGGTCGTTCACGTGGTTTCGGCTTCGTAAATTACGCTAACCATGAGGACGCGCAAAAGGTATTGCCAAGTTTCTGTGGTGAATTTGTCAAAGATTTCACTTTCACTGACTTTCTGGTTTAGTTTGGATTGTGTTATGTCCAGGTTAAAAAGTTACACATTTGCAGTGGGAAAAGGCCATTGCACTAGTTTAAAATCTTAACATTCATTGTGGTGTGGCTGATCAGTCTTTGACTTTGCATTGAAGCTGCACTGTTGGTGCTGGCTCATGAATTCTCACTAGATGGTGCAAAGTAGCCAATTTTGATTGGGCAGAAGTGGTAATAATTGACATTCTGATGCTTCTGCTTTCAGGCAGTCGATGAGATGAATGGCAAGGAAATCAACGGGAAACTTCTCTATGTCGGGCGGGCTCAGAAGCGTCTGGAGCGCCAGGGCGAGCTTAAGCGCAGGTTTGACCAGATCAAACAGGACCGCATCCAGCGCTACCAGGTGCCACTGCATTGTATGATGGCTGCCATTAGGTCTGTCACGATAACAAATTTTGCTGGACGATAATTGTCCTACAAATTGTTAATAATCAATATTATTGACAACATTTTTTGAGACAATTGTTTCATTAATTATATGGCACAATAATGCGAGTACATTGTATCAAAAGCAATTTTAATTTCTCAAGTGTATTTAACATTGGAAAATTGGAATGTCAAGAGCTTTTAAATAAAGTAACAATATGTTAAACAAAAAAACCCACAAAGAAAATAAAATCTCTTTTAGCAATTGCACTTAAATAAAAATCACAATCATAACCAAAAACAATAAAAAAATAGGCCCTGTCTCTATTAAGAAAAAAAAATCCACTCCAATAAAAAGCACACACAACAGTAAATAAAATGAAGTATCAAGTCTCTGTAAAGAAAATTGCACCAGAAAGATGCAGAGTGAACCCTCTTGTCATCCAGTCTGTGTCGTAAAGAGAGGAGAGAGAGGAAAACAAACACGCACGCACATGTCGATTTATTGAGGCCGGCAAAATTATCGACTTCGTTTTTATCGTTGAATTAGTCCCATTTATTATCGTGACAGGCCTAGCCGCCATTGTTCATTTTTAACAATGTCACACCTCTTCGGAATCGATCTAGCTGGATGTTTTGTCAATTAAAACATTTCAATAATCTTAATAGCCCATAGATCAGGGTTGCCCATTACGTCTACCGGTCAATGGCGCAGGTAGTGTGGGTCGATCGCATGTGTCACCCACGTCTTAAGTGTCACTTTGTAGGTGTCATGTGACATCAGTCAGCTGACATTAAGTGCCTCTCCGGATTAGCATGGCAAAGTAAGTGGTGAACAGATGTCTCCAGCGACACACGGACTAACTCAATGGTAAGAGGCCTGTAGCTATAACAAGTTATCCGTTCACTTGTAGCTGCTAGTTATGTAGGAAAATAAGTCAGTTTGAGGGCTCTGCTTTTTAAATGAAATGCGTGTTTTGCACACGTTTGGGTGTGAAACTATTTCATGATTAATTAGAAAATGCGCACATTGCTGAAGTCTTTTTAATATGTTGCCTTGACTTTAGCTGCATTGTCTTTTGCAGAATTGTTTTCATTTCTTGTATATCTGTAATGTTTGATAGCAAATGCTAACTGAACGTAATACATGAACTGTATGTATAATGAATGCTGCGTAGCTATTTTGACTGACATACTGCTCAGGCTATGTACAGAACTAATTGAAGAATTGTGTAATTCTATTATTGCCATATCGAATTGAATTGTGAGTTACTGAATGACATCAACTATTTTGATGATCTGTCAATTTTGAAACTGTGAATGTGAAAAACGAATCATGAGCATTTAGTAGGTGTCTCATAAGATTAAAACGTGAAGAGATTTCTGGTTTGGAGAAAAGCTGTCTCACGAGAACAGGGCAGCCAGAAGCCAATCAGGCTGAACTATGGCATCACTGCTATGAACGATATTAACAGTAATATGAAAGAGGCATTGTTGGAACTGCACATTAAGTTTTTTTTACACACACCGTGCAATCCAACCTATCTCAGTGCTCAGAGTTGAACTGCTGCCGCCATCTTAATGTCCAAGCAGAAGCTGTAGTAATGCTACATATGATCAGTTACTTATGATTTGTCGGATCAAAACTAGGGCTATTTAAAATGACGCGTTAACAGCGATAACTGATTTATTTAATTAATTACGTTAACATTTTTAGTGTAATTAATGCATGCGCCACACCTGTTATGACGGCAGACTGAGGGACAATAGCGTCCCCACACAGTCTGATGCTCTTTTAAAACTTTATTCTGACCTGAACACATCAACAGCAGTGCAAGTCCAACACTATATATGTATGAGTCTCCAACTCTCAAACACGTCTCTCGTCTGACACTCAAGGAGCCTCCGAACATCACAACGCTTTTATTATGCATCTGTGTGGTCTAAATAAATAGAGGCAAAGAAAAACAATAAACAGATACTATCACTCACTTTGTAACTCATACTGCGGAAGTGTTTCTTTCATCATGCATTTATTCGGTAATTAAATACAAGCGGTCAACAAAGGTGGCGTATTTGACGTACAGGCGAGCGGGAATAGAGGCACCTCCGTATCACTGTGAAATGCGGGTCTGAAAGCTGCATGAACCCCTACACAATGCAACCCAACACCTGACCGGCACCAGAGCCAAGAAGGCTGAGCTTGGACAGACTCCTGCATCTCCTGGCAACACCTCGCCTTCCTGGCATAGAGGCTATCTGTGGAATATGGGAATATGGCTCTTTGCAGAAATGAAATAAAATTCCAGCAAAAGTGGAAAAATATAGTAAAAAGGCATAATGTAACTAGAACAAGCTAAACATGTTCATACTAATAACTAATAAAAACAAAGATTTGTCCTTAAATATAATGTTTTTTTAATTTTTTTTACAAATATCAAAGGATAGCTGGGCAGCCCTGACGTCAATTGACAACCAGATAAGACAAAAACAGTGAGCTGGCATTGTTCAACTACAAACTGTAACTATTGATGCTGACACCCCCATTGTAAAGCCAGCATTTTAAGAAATGCTGCAAACGTTTGACAGACAGTACGAATTGCCTGTGAGAACATCCATGTCACAAACGCCAGTACCACAACTTTACAGCGTGAAAGATGACATTAAAGGAAATATCGCATTATATTATTTAATAATGTATATCATAACAGTGGTTTATTTGGTCTCCAAAAATGTTGACAATACTGTTTAGTGTCAATTTGTGCGACAATAAACACTTCAAAACGCACGTGCATTGTTTTGTCACTCGGTTAAATAAAGTTTGTTTGTCCAGTCCTATTTTTTTATTGTACATTTCTGTTAGACTAGCTTCGTTCTCATGGACCCAATCTCGTGCATCATTTTGTCTCGTTAGTTGGGTGTCTCCTGACACCACTAGTATACAGGACAGTAGTTTTGAAGTTTACCGGTTAGAGGTTATATATATGTTAGGTTTTTGATGTTGCCATAGATGTTTGTGTATTTGCAGTGTTGAGTTCTAGCTTCCATCTGGCATCAACATCACTTATTACACACTATTTCTTTGTCTTCAGGGTGTCAATCTGTATGTGAAGAACTTGGATGATAGCATAGATGATGAGAGACTCAGAAAGGAGTTCTCCCCCTACGGCACCATAACAAGTGCAAAGGTGTGTAGAGGAAGCACAATATAAAGTTATTTAACACTAACTTATGACATGATCTGCCTTGTCACATGGAATCAGGATACATTCAAATAATGAGCCATGCCAACATAAGGTCTGGAGCGAAGTTGTGGTTTTGCTTGAGCTTTGCTGACATCTCTTACCTGTTCTTGTAGGTCATGACCGATGGCTCCCAAAGCAAAGGCTTTGGCTTTGTCTGCTTTTCTTCACCTGAGGAAGCAACAAAAGCAGTAACCGAGATGAATGGAAGAATTATCGCAACTAAGCCCCTTTACGTAGCACTGGCTCAGCGAAGGGAAGAGCGTAAAGCCATCCTCACCAATAAGTACATGCAGAGACTGGCCACCTTGAGAAGCATGACCAGTCCAATCATTGACTCCTATCATCAGACGAGCTACTACATGACAGTGCCGCAGGTAGGCTATGTTCTCATCCAGCTAGCTGTTTTCAACTTCTTAGTAAGCTCAGAAATGTTTAAGTCATGTTAAGTAAAGTGCACTTAATTTCATGAAAGCACGTCTTCTTCACAAATCCAAATTTTTTCCAAGGTGAAATCCGATCCTAACCATTAATCGTACAGTTTGTTGTTTGAACTAAATAAAAAAAATACCGAAAAATGTCTAAAAGTCTGCAAATCAGCTATAACATAAATAACTCCAGCCTTCTGGACATTGCTTAGAAATATGAACATCTCAAGGTGCTCAGGGGTGAGAAATGAAAGCAAACTCTCTCTACAAATACACAATGGTGTGAAAAAGTGTTTGCCCCCTTCTTGATTAGTTTTTTTGCATGTTTGACACACTTAAATGTTTCACAACACAACGGCACACAAAATGCAGTTTTTAAAATTTAAAATAAATTCAGTTATTACAGTAGAAAAACCCTACATGGTCCTGTGTTTAAAAAAAAAAAAAAAAGGTGATTGCCCACTAAACCTAATTGGTTGTGCCACCCTTAGCAGCAACAACTACAATCAAGCATTGGCGATAACTTGCAATGAGTCTCTTACAGAGCTGTGGAGGAATTTTGGCCCACTCATCTTTGCAGAATTGTTGTAATTCAGCCACATTGGAGGATTTTCGAACATGAATCGCCTTTTAAGGTCATGCCACAGCATCTCAATAGGATTCAGGTCAGGACTTTGACTAGGCCACTCCAAAGTCTTCACTTTTTTTTTCTTCAACAATTCAGAGGTGGACTTGCTGGTGTGTTTTGGATCATTGTCCTGCTGCAGAACCCAAGTTTGTTTCAGTTCGAGGTCACGAAGAGATGGCCGGACATTCTCCTTCAGGATTTTTTGGTAGACAGCAGAATTCATGGGTCCATTGTCTCACAGCAAGTCTTCCAGTTCCTGAAGCAGTGAAACAGTCCCAGACCATCACACTACCGCCACCATATTTTACTGTTGGTATGATGCTCTTTTTCTAAAATGCAATGTTACTTTTACGCCAGATGTAATGGGACACACACCTTCCAAAAAGTTGAAAAGGTCTTGGGGATCATCAAGATGTTTTCTGCCAAATTTGAGACAAGCCTTAATGTTCTTTTTTGTTCAGCAGTGGTTTTCGTCTTGGAACTGTGCCATGCAGGCCATTTTTGCTCAGTGTCTTTTTTTTTTTTTATGTTTCATGGTGGAATCATTAACACTGACCTTACGGCAAGTGAGGCCTGCAGTTCTTTGGCTGTTGTTGTGGGGTCTTTTGAATAAGTTGTCGCTGTGCTCTTGGGGTAATTTTGGTTGTTCGGCCACTACTGTTCACTACTGTTCCATGTTTTCACCATTTGTGGATAATGGCTCTCACTGTGGTTCGCTGGAGTCCCAAAGCTTTAGAAATAGCTTTATAACCTTTTCCAGACTGATAGATCTCAATTACTTTTAGCTATGTTTTGGTGTAGCAATTTTAGTAATAAAAAGTTTCATTTAAAAACTGCGTTTTGTGTTCAGTTGTGTTGTCATTGACTAATATTTAAATTAGTTTGATCTGAAACATTTAACTGTGACAAACATGCAAAAAAATAAGAAATCAGGAAGGAGGCAAAGACTTTTTCACAGCACTGTATCTGCCATAAACCCACCTCATTTTGAGATTTGTCATACTAATTCACTATATGATGATTAATGCTGTAATTAAAAGTTCTTCTGAGTTGCAATGACCTGATCACTAAACAAGCATGTAAATGTAATAAATTACTCTTCTGTGCAGCCTCCTCCCCGCACCTTCTACGACCACAATGCTGTCAGCAACATGAGATCAGTGCCTCGCTGGACAGGACAGCCGCCGAGAGTGCAGGGTGAAATGGCAAGTTGGGGTTTGTGACCAAATGGATGTGTTCACCCTACATGCCCTTGTTTTCAGGGTCGTACTCAACCCACTACATTGGTGGCTCTGCTCCTCGCCGTGGGTCCACTCCCATTGCGACAGTCAGACAGGCTTCCACCCAGGCTCCACGGATCATTGGTTCCACACAAAAGACAAGTAAGTTCCAGCTCCTTGTAGATTTGTGGATGGTAGAATCAGTCACGTACACGTCATTTCTATTATGTAGGTAACATCGGAACCCAGACTGTGGGAGGGCGAGCCGATATGTCAGGAGTGTCCAGGAGCAGCCAGTTTAAGTATTCCTCAGCAGTGCGGAACCCTCAGCAGGTCATCCCTGTTCCTGCATCGATGACCAGACTCCAGGTACTTGACTGCGCACCACGATGGAAAACACCTAGTGCTAGCTGAATACCCCACGTACAGCTGTCCTTTTTTTACTGAAGCTTCATTTGGTTGCCAGTTAAGACTGTAAAAATATTTTCTTAGGTTGTTCCTGCACCTGTGATGGAGCCCGTACACACTCAAGGCAATGAGCCTCTCACTGCCTCGATGTTGGCTGCAGCACCGCTTGTGGACCAGAAGCAGCTTCTTGGTATGGTGTCTTTCCATTTTTGCTTTTTCTCCTCAGGTTATGTCAGTCATAAAGACCCTGTTCATTTATAGCAGTGGTTTTCACATTGTTACTGCTGGTGGTATGAAAGAATCCTTTAGTCATTTGAGAGTACTGATGTGGGCAGAAAGCACCTCTAACAATAATTCTTTAAATCAGAATTTCAGTGGATGCTTAATTACACTTCCCCTAAAACAATAATACAAAACTGGGCCCCTTGTAAGAAAGATAAGTAAAACCTAAGAGATGACAAAATGTGACAGGTATTGTCCTGATGGGGGTGACTTATTTTATTGCCTGTTCAACTAACTCTATTCGTTCCACTAAGAGAGACAGATCCATGCAACATACTGAATAATATTGGCCTTACTTGTACAGTAGTACCTCGCATAACATAAACCTCCTTTCACATAAATTCCACTGAACATAAAGAATTTATGTAAAGTTTTTGCTTCGTATCACAGAAGAAATTCCATATAACAAAGCGTCAAGTCAGTGCAAGTTTTTTTTTTTTTTTCAATCAACTTTATTAATGCCTCAAGTCGGTGCAAGTTCAGACTAACACTTGGTGACACCTTCTGACACTTCACGCTCTCATTGGCTGATTATTGGGGCACCGCCTCCGCTCTCATCTCTTTGGCTGAGTTATACAGCACGTACGTGAGTTTGTGTGAGAGACAGGCTTGTCCGTTCAACCTCCTTCCTCTTCGTAGTCGCCCTTAAACTAACTTAAACAATTAAGTTAAGTTCCAAATTAAAATTTTGCACACAGCATTATCGTGTAGTGCGTGTGCGTTTGTCTGTGAGACCAGCTGACTCTTAGACTCTTTGAGTCGCGTTTCGACTCAGGCTAGTCCTCCTCTTCCTTCCTGCCTCCACTTGCGCTCCTGATCAAGACATCTCATGAACGGTAGGATTGTTTTTGTTTTTCAGTTTTATTCATTTACAGAAATCTTATTTATTAGCTTATTTTATATTGGAATGTTACTGTACTATGTTTATGCTAACGTTTTCTTATATTTTCCCACTATATTTGGTGGACTTTGCATATTTTGAAGGGCCAAAGGGGTGAGTTTGGAAAGATCTTGGAACGGATTAGGCTATTTACATGTATTTTACGCTTCGTATAACATAAAAACCCTATAACATAAAGGTTCTCGGAACGGATTATTTACGTTGTAGGGGCGTCTACTGTATTTGCATTTGGAGTTGGGTGGTGTCAGTGGTTTTTAAATTGGTAATTGGTCCAAGAAGCATTGATTTACTACTTGTCTCCATCTGTGCTGTGACAGGTGAGCGTCTTTACCCTCTGATCCATGCCCTTCATCCCACCTTGGCGGGTAAAATCACTGGTATGCTGCTGGAGATTGACAACTCAGAGCTGCTGCACATGCTGGAGACACCAGAGTGCCTCCACTCCAAGGCAAAAGTTCATTTTTTAAAACTGCACTTTCTTTTTAATTTTAATCATCCACAATCCATATGAGACATAAACACACATGTACAGTATTTTTCTGTGTGTTCGAAAGATATAAAAACAGCTAAAAAGAGACAGACCATTACTGCTTGTATGGGACGTACTTATAAAGTCATCTGAAAATGTCTCCAGAAAATGCCAACGACGCTCCATTTACATTTAATGTGATGTGCGTATTAACCAAGCTACAGCAACATTTTAACATTGTTACCCCGATCGAACTACTGTATGTTAATGATGCATTGACACTTAGCCATACCACACCGAGTAGCTACGAGCCGACTCGTGACGAGCTTCACCACAGATTCAACCACGGTGCGTCAGCGCCATGCTCACAATGCCTCAGACCACTACCGAAAGGTAAGGCTACATATTCGAGATGCCGTCACTGCTGTTGTTTTTATTTTTGAGTTTAAGCTAACACTCGGCTTAGGTGTTTCTATGCTGCTATGAAATCAATGCGCCGATAAAGGACGTTCCAGTAATGAAGAAAATACGCAAAATACTGTAAGTATTGCATGTCATCATGAATGTACCTGCTACTACATGGTCACAGCATGGATATAAAACCATAAAACGTTGTTGGACGTTTTTTTTGGTGGTGTTTTAATAGCGCTCGTTGTAGGTGGCATAGGTGGAGCCCATTACGTTCAGACAACTTGAGTTGTCTCTTTGTGTTTTTATATCTTTTGAACGCACAGAAAATAGAGACGTGTTGATGTCATACATAAGGACTGTGGATGATGGACAAAATAAAAAAGTTTTTTTTTTAAATGCAGTTTTCCTTTAAGTCTGCATCATCATTTGTCCCTGCTTATGTGTTTACCTAATGTTTAATATGCTTGTTTTTAAAAAATGTAACTATCAAATAATTCTTCCTTTCTTCTGGATCAGGTGGACGAGGCCATTGCTGTCTTACAAGCCCACCAGGCCAAGGCCTGCTGTCCAAAAAAATGACGAGTCCTTTCAGGTCAGAGTCCTTTTGTCTGGATGCCGTTTTTCTGTATTGGTTGTGGAGAACTAACATATTAAAGTATATTGAGTTGCAAGTACATGAATTTCATAGCAATCCTCTTTAAATTTGATAATGTACCACAAGGTTCATGGACATTAATTATTCTATATACCGTACTTATTCTATACTGTATATACATTATTCTAATACATTTGTATGTCAATTAAAAAAATCTTAGACATTACATTTCCAAACTTGTGATCTGAGGTAAATTTGAATTGCACAATTGTCATTTATATGTAATTCTTTTCTTTCCAGATGGTGACTGACCACTGTGGAGGAGGAGTAATGTTTATAAAACAAACAAAAAAAACCCAAAAAGACAATGTTGTATGTGGATGTAATTGACAAAAGAAATTTGGAGTTGAATGTTATGTTATGTTATGTTTGTAAGCTTTTGTTATAAAGTTCACAATAGGCATTAAACCCGTCTTGAGTCATTTAACACATTACATCAAGTACCCATGCACTTCTGTTCAAACATGTAACATTGTAGTACATTTTTAGACTGCACATGAACATTTTAAGGGAAAACCTGCTCAACAAGCAGTGATTTGCAGTGAGGTTCATGGCTGGTGAGGCACTGACTTTTGGGGACCTATTATGCGTTTCCTTTTTTCTGACCTATAAATGTTGTTAGTGTCGTATTCTCTTGTCAAACGATGCCAACGCATCAGATCATGAGGTTCGCGCATTTGGAATGAGGTCCCCTTTAATGTTAATACAGGTTGCTCATTAAGAGGATAAGAGAATTCACTTTTGTTAAAAAAAAACTAATTCTCATACCGTACTTACATCTTGGCAGTCAAATTTCTTCATTCAGCAGAGCATAAAAATATCTTGCATTTGCCTTGTTACGTTTCAACAGTCAAATTAAAAAAACACTGCTTTTGCTCTATGGAAGAACAGCATTGACAAGCACCTTCCAAGTCACACCCGTCTGACCCCTTCAGGATGCAAGAATAACTTGCATTAAAGACATTACATGAGCTGTAGAAAGTCACTGTGCATAAAAAATGTTTCTGCAACATTGGCGACATGCTGACAAACACAATCCAGCAGGCGCCGTGATCCAATTCAGTGTGACGTAGGCAGGCACTCTCGCGGGGGCTTCACTCGTTCAGGAAATGTGCAAATTCAGTCATTTTTTTACTTAAATTGTTGACCGATTGGACTCATACCGAAGATAAATTCTGAATACAGCTCAATGGACATCATGACTGTTAAGATTGTGCCTCTCCTGATAGCATGTCAGTGCCAACAAGTGACCAGATAATTATTTCTACCCTTAATTGAGCCTTTCAATTATTTGTCTTGTAACTGAGTTTAACAAATCTAAAGCACTATATGCAATATATAATATATAAGTTAGGGATATTTCAGATAAATTTCAATTCTCTGAACCTGAAATGTACTGCTGTGTATAAACTTTACAGGTGAACTTAATTGGAGCGTCTCTAATTTTGAATGCACGTCCAACATAATCAGTACTTAACGCGCTTAGTGCACAACCTGCTGTTCTCGAACATAACAGTTGCGCATATCCCTAACTTTTTGTGAGTAGCATTAATTCCCTCAGAGGGTAAACCTCAAGAGTATCTTGCAATGTGGTCAAATGAACCATAAACATTTTCTAGTCAAGTGAGCTGCGAGCTGTATCAGCTACTACTCTGGTCTGCAGGTCCCTTGGGTATAATTATCAGGGACGTCTGGCATTTTAAGGTCTGCAGGTCCCTTGGGTATAATTATCAGGGACGTCTGGCATTTTAAGAGTGACATGCTACTTTAATAGTCTCAATCATGGGGAAACTGAAGTATTCCATATAGAGTGTTCCTACAGTGTCCACTACATCGTGGTTCGCAGATTTTTTTAAGTGCAATTTTGCACTTTTTTTTTTAAACAACATATGAACACGCATCGTGTTCTGCGTCCTTGTGTATTAGTCGTCTATAGGTGCTCTGTTATTGTATTTACTACTGCTACCAGTAGAGGGTGTTATATCCTCATGTGAGAATTGAAGACGTGTCCAGACCTGTCAACTTCATCTCAGTATGTATAGACCAGAATGGACAAATAGTAGCAGTCTATTGGAATGCAACTCTTCCCACTAAGCCAAACAACCTACCTAACTGTACTCTCCTGTAGGAGCATAGTTTGAAGGGTTTTTTTTTTTCCCTCCTCCCCTCTCATTGTTCCCTTTCCTCTCCGCCTTATATCACCCTGTCCACATCATATTGTATGGTATTGTATGGTATATGCTACAATTTCGCTTGTATAAAGTGAGGAGTAAAGGCCATTCTGATTATGTGAGTAAAACTGCTTTCATAGGTCCATGTGGAATACAGTATCAGGTACCACTGAGTTAGTCAAAACATTGCATGTGAGGATCAAAGTTATTTGCTCTTCAAAATGAAGTGTCATTAGGCCGGGGTGTCATAAGATCTTGCAAGATTCAAATGTGACAAGATTTCTCGTCAATCTATGAAAATGAACTTGATCATTTTGCCAGCCTCGACTTGCCACGTGCATGTGTTTTCCTCATCTCCTGCCTCCCAACAGGCAGCAAGAGTCACTGCATTTGTTTCATAAAGCATGAACAGAGTGAGCCCTTTTGTCTTTTGTTTCAGTGGGTAGAGGCGGGGCCAGTAGTTTAGCTTCATGAGGAGCAATCTAAGGTTGAGTAGGAAATCAAATTAGTTTATTGCAATATGTCACATTTTAATATTTTTTTCATTGTACTAAAATAAAAAACTTAAAATATCATTTGTAGACCCAATCTCATGCATCGTCTCATAGCACCCCTAACATTGTCTTTATTTTTGAATAAAGGACACTGCAAATGAATTTTCAAATAAAGTTTATTGGAGCCTTCATACTAAAAATGAAATTATGGCTGTAAAAAGTTACAAAGGATTATTGTTGACAGATATAATTTTGGCAATTAAGGCCCAATATTCCGTAACGCTTTTGTAAATTCTGCTACTCGTTTCCAATCTAAGTATTGATTCAAACAAGCAGATGACAGGAATATTTAAAAACAGATACCTGCATATTTTTTCAGTGGTTCACAGCACAAAGCCACAAAGCTTAAAGCAAACTCAAAACTGCCCAATTTTGAAGGGTTTACACATGGACTTGAGGCAATTACACAGAGCCAACTGACTACAATGCAGCCTTTTCAATGACATTTCAAATCAATGCAAAGAAATGTATGTATGTACACTGACTTTGATAAGAATGTCACACTATCGACGTGTTGGCATTAGCAGCTGCTTTGCTGTTACTGAATCAGGGAATAGGTTGTGGTAGGTTGGTAAGGGAACGTAGGCAGCTCTGATCATTTTCCCTGCAAATCAAGAAGAAACAGTGTCTGGAAAAAGCATCTCAACTTGAATGCAAAAGTTGATCACCAGACAGTCGCACATACCTGCAAACCAACGTCCATGAAGTGCATTTACAGTGGCCATTGCTGCTGGTATGGAGGGGCACTTCACATACACGTTACCCTGCAATAAACACCATTTCATATTTGGAAAAAAATTGTTTAAAATGAACCAAGAACCAGTTCAGAGGTCTTCTGCAAGTTTCAACAGGTTAGATTTAGTCCAGTGCAACTGGGTTTTGCAACTAACTTTAAAGTTAGTTGCAAAATGAGCAATGGTCACCACCAAAATATGTATTGCATAATTTGAGATTAAACAATTCCAAAAAACATCCATAGTGGCGATTTCCTTAATTTTTAGGTATCAGGAATTTAAAGCTAGTTAATTCATCTACACCAATGGTTCTAAATTATTTTGTCAAACACCTATTTTCTCTGAATGAGACATGAGGACTATTCTTACCTGAGTAGAGTTCTTATCAACATAAATGTGAACAATTCCTCCATGCTTGTTACACTCATCGATGACATCATCTTGGATCTCATTGGCCCAGCTGGGATCATTTTCCCTGAGGGAAAAAAAGCCAACGCTGTCAAAGCACTATTCTTATTAGCTAGACACATTCTGAAAGCCATGGATCACTTGGAAAAAGCTTACGCTTGTGGGTTGAAGAGATTGGACAGCTGAAGGCAGTGAGTAGCCAGCGGCTGTGATGGAAGGTTCAAAGCTTGGCTTGGTGCAGGGGTTGGAACAGCTGAAAAAAAATGAACAACATTGAGTAAATATTAATAAATGTGACAGAAGCCCAAATTAAGAAACTTACCTGGTGGTGTGGCTACGTTCCCATAGGGTATAGAACCAGTCATCTGTAGCGCCTGCTGAGCAGCAGGCGGAATCTTCAGACCAGTTCCTGCAGAAACAAAAAAGGTTCAATGAAAGAACAACCAGAAAGCTCAATTTTCAAACACAAATTACAGGTGGCACATTGCACACCCTTAAGGGAAAAGATAAGTTTATTCAAGCTGACTCTGTCATCTTGGAAGGAAAATGGAGGTGCATTCAACTACGGTAAACTGAAAATCATGACGTGCGAGTACTACAAACCTTCAGCGAGTCGAGCCATTAGTTGCAGGCGACCTGTGGTGCCGAGGTCAATGCCGGTCCTTTCTAGCTCATCATTGTCCAGGAATGAGCTTGCTGTTGATGCATCTGAGCGCTCTGTGACGTGTCCCACTTTCATTGGTCGGCCGGCTAGCTCAAACCCATTCAGTTGCTCCAAGGCCTTTTTCGCACACTCTGCATCTGCAAACTTTTATGTCGATAAAAGTCAAACTAGAAGCAAACCACAGACGGAACACAAAAAAACATGTTAAAAAAAGGCATGACTTACTGATATAAAGCCATATCCTTTGGAGCGTCCAGTTTCACTGTCCATCATAAGCTGAATGCCTTCAATCTACAGAAAAAATACAGAGGATTACAAATCAGTCTACGTGCACACGCACACACTTGGCTCTCCTCAAGATGTAAAACTCAACTCTGACCTTTCCAAAAGGTTCAAAGATCCCACGAAGCATTTCCTCAGTAATGTTGAAGTGCAGGGAACCCACGTACAGCCGCATTGGACCTGAACTGCCCTTCTGGAGATTATTAGCAGCTGCAGCAGCTCGATTTTTCTCTGCCTGTGAACATGTGCACTAGATGAGTGTCAAGTTTGAATAGGAGTGAACTCCTATGAGAACATGGACCTACCTGAGAAGCTTGCACAATGATGGGCACTCCTAAAAGTCGTTGGCCAGTCAGTCCGATGGCTAGGGGGACAGAAGACGACTCCACAAACTCAATGTAGGCGATCCCCTTTGATCTTCGTGAATTCCGGTCTGATATCATTCTCACATCTCTTACCTGGAAGGCAAAACATTGACAGTTGCGAACAACATTTCCAGACTTTATGAACAAACTTAACATTAAAACTGAACAGAAGCCTACTTTTCCAACAGCTGAGAAGAAATCCTCGAGGTCTCGAGCTCGGATTCTTGCAGCCAGTTGCATGCAGAAAACAGTGCGAGCATCCCGCTCCTCTGGTGTTAGATTGTCAATTGGTTGCCTAGAGACATACAAACACAGCTGGATCAATATACAAATGTCATTCAACAAAAAATAAGTATGAAAACACTTTTTACCTGATGGGACTTTTCTCTTTTTTGACAGGACTGCGACTTTTGGAACGCTTGCGTCTGAAATGAGAGACAATTTGTAGTTCTATAAAAATGGTACATATTCTGAAACACATGAAAATGTTACAGCTCTTATTCTCAGACTAGTCTAACAATATGAAAGCCAACACTTGTCTATAAATACAAGAACAGTGTCAGGTCAGTTTTATCATTACTGCTAAGGTGAACCACAAATGCGTGTTAATTCCTTACATAGACACACAACATTAATATAGTTTACATACATTGGACTCTTGCGAGCTTTGTACCGCCCAGCGCGCTCCCTGCTTCGAGAACGGCTACGATGGCGCTCCCTGCTGCGACTGTGCTTCCTTTCGCGGCTCCTGCTCCTCTTCTTGGCCTTCTTTCTGTCTTTGCTTCGACTCCTGCTCCTTCTCTTCTTGGAGCCTGGACTTCGGCTTTTGCTCCGCCTCTTCCTGTGTATCGTTCCAAAGGGAATTGATTTAATTTATGCACATTTCAAGTGAAGTTCACTGTGATGCACTGATAGCTTACTTTCTGTTCTGGCCATCATGTCCGTTTGCATGAGAAGACTTGACCTCATCCTAAGCAAGGTTGATAGAAGAACATCATGAGGACGGAGACGCAACATTTCAAGTCGTCATGGTAAAAAGGGGGTGGGGTGGGACAAGAGAAAATACAGAAATATTTGAATTAATAATAATACATCATCAAAATCCCTTTTGCTGTGCCTGGACAGAGTCCTTCCCCCCAATAGCTGCCCCTCTGTTCTTAACAAGGCTGCCAAATACTCTTCATACAAGGGATGCAGGGTGTCCCAACACTTTAGCTGAGTTCAGGGAGCTCTGACAATTGGCAGTTCATTCCACCCTTCCCCTTCTAGTAAGTCGTACCAATGCCACAATTTGTGCCTAATCATGTGACCACGCATTGACACAGGGCCGCTAAAAGAGATCCTTTGTGGTTGGTGTCAGTCCAGTGATCTTCACCCATTTTCGTTCTTGGACTGTAAGAGCTCGATGCCACCTCTGTCACACATCTTGCCCTGAAGCAAACAGGGATTCACACTTCTTAGTAATATTGATGCCCAAGGAAAATAAACTGATATTAAAAAATGAATAATCCATCAATTCTTCCACGAGCTACTATTATCTTACGGAGTGTAATTACGGCATAATAGTTGTGATTTAACTAGTGTATGGTAAGTCACTTTACAATTACATTGACCTTAATAAATAGAAGTACTGCTAGATTAATATCTGCTGTTGTGTAGCATGCAAAATCAAGATGCTGATACACACTTAACTTGAATGAGGCAAAGAGGCAGTATTCATATTTATGAACAAGAACCGTGTTTGCAATATGACAATGTGCAAATGCATTTTCATGTGTATATAGAACATAACTGTCACAATTAAGTGACTTGGAAGGGAAGTTAGGTAATGACATCACCATCAAGCTTCTTTTTAAATGTTTAAAGGGGGAAAAAAGCTTAAGAGTCTAAGGCTCAAAATGAGCATCCATTGAATTATTGGAGATAAAACAATGCAGGTTATAAATTTGAATACTGCCAACTTTGCTGGCCAGATAAGATGGGCCTATCCATTACTGGTATTCACCTGGTTGCAACCGAATAGGGCCTGGGTGTTTTAGGTCAAATCTCTTTTAGTCCTAAGGTGAACCACAGTACATCAGTATATGCACAATAACTACCTTCCTTTTTTTCACAGTTCACAGTGGAATCAAAGATGAATTCATGGGAGTAGAGGTGAGATATCATTAGGGAAGTCTATAAAGAGAGATAGATGCGGATTTATTTATAAACTTTAAAGCGTTTTACTCAAACAAACCACACAACATTCATGTTAACTTTGTCACATTTGCAATTATAAACGGCTCAAGTGTAGAACATTAGTTTCATTTCTTTTAACTCTCAACCCACCTTTCTGTATGGCGCCTCCAGCATGGCCTCAACGTCAAAGTCATCAGCCATGATGATCCTAAAACACAATGGCTTCATTACAATTTCCACATGTGAACAGAGTTAAACCACAATGTAGTAATGTTACAAAACCCATATTTTAGCAACGAAAAAAATCAGACAGCGAGCGTGTGCACTCTGTAGGAGAGTCCATGCAGACGTCTTTGAAGATGCTTTTCCCCCCCATATACTGTATCAAGTGTATTTTCATGTTAGGTACTGTAGATTACTTCATCTTCAATTTCATATCAGATTTATATATATATATGTCAATTCTTGCTTGGAAAAATTAAGTCCAACTTAAAGCCTTTCAAATTCATAGACCAGAGCTATGGAACAAGATGGGTGGGGGGTTTGGCTGGAAATACTACATGTCGCGTTTGCATTGTGGTTAGTGTGGGGTGAAAACGAATACACAGTGTGCTGCTGCACTGCAGTGTGAGACATATACATGCAAAATATGACATTTGACTTTCTTACCTGGACTTTTTGATCATGAAAAACATTTAAATGGCTACTCGGTTGACTTTTCAAACAGATTTTCGTAGCCTAAGTTATTATATATTTTGTGGTAAGTTGTCCGTGGGTCGATCACAGTTTTTGTGTTGATTCAATGTTAAAGCAATGGGGACCAAAAGCACTTTTTGCGGGTATAAAATCTGCTCTAAAAAGGCACTATTTTCCGGTATAAAATCTGCTTTAACTTATTATTTGGGATAGAGGGGTGAATGAGGTATCAAATTAAAGTTCAAGTCATGCTTTATCAGATAGTTAATTAATCACAGACTTGATTCTACAAATTTCAAAATTTTGCAACACTGCTACACAATGGCAAGAAATGTGATCGCTTAGGAGAGACTTTAGTTAACAAAAATGTTAAGACTCGGGCTAGGATATCTTTAAGAGTGTGTTTGAATAGAAATACCACAGGCAAAGAAAAATGAAAAATATAACAATTTGGATAACGGAGTATAAACACGCTGCAACGAACATAATGCCAATGCTAACAAGTGGCTAAAGAAGGCTAAATGGCGGTCGCAGTTACGTGCTAGCATCAGCTGCCTAGGCCAGTTCTAACTAGCAACGGCGCCGCGATCTGTAGTCATATGTAGGTCAAAAGAAATAAGGCCAAATGGAGGTCTAACATGCAAAGATAACGTTCTAAAAATTGGTATCTCAAATTCTGACTGAAGTTGTTCGATGTCGTCGTTTGAAAAAAGATGCGAATAAGGGCAGCTATCAGGAAGGTACTAGCTTAATTAGCAAACAATGACGTTACCGTTTAGAATTGATGAAAATGTGAGACAAAGGCAAAGTATCGTCCGCTGAAAATACTCTTCTTGATGCCTCCCGCTCGGTGGATTCCACTAAAAGGGATCAAATAACACTTTCTGCACTTATGTAAGCTTTTTGTTTCGTATGTTAAGGAGCAAAATCAGATCGTGGCCTCTACCCTCGCTTCCAGCTTTCGCTTCCTCCTGCTCCTCCTCCTCCTCCTTCTTCTTCTTCTTCTTCTTCGTTGTAGTCGTCATCGTCACTTCCCCTTGATCGTTTACAGCAGCTACAATCATAGATAATATACTGCCTTCTACTGGATTTAAATAACACTAGCACTCTCCCTCCATTTAATGCTTAGACAATTGTGTTGTTTTTTTCCTCTTTTTTCCTAGGGTCACTTTCCTGACAATAATTGTTACTAAAACAATTGTTTTAGTAATACAAATACATTATACAGATATGTATAGAACCTCTCCACGTGGTTTGGGAGTAGGACAGGTGCTCGCTGTGTGAAAGTGACAAAGTACGCCTCCAACACATCCTGGCATCATGCAAAGTGGCACTGTCACAAGGACGTCTCAGATGGCGGCACAATCAAGTGCTGAGGAAGTTGGCAGAGCACCTGGAGACAAGAAGAACAGCTGCTAACGCAACAGCAAGCAGCCAAACGACTAGCATCTCCTTCGTACGACCAGGAGAGACCCAGGAAAAGCCGCAGGGCAGTCAGGCAAGATCATTGCTAACCCCTGGGAAGGCGTGGGAAATGCGTGTCGACTTGGACAGGCAGCTCATCTTCCCAAGCGAGATTGTGCAATCAACCCTAGGACCAGACATCGTGATGTGGTCCACAGCTGCCAAGCGGGTCCTCATCATTGAGTTAACCGTGCCGTGGGAAGAGGGAATACCATCTGCACACGAGACCCAGCGGCTCAAGTACACCAAGCTGACAGCAGAGTGCAAAGAGGCAGGGTGGGCAGCATCCATCCACCCAGTGGAGGTCGGGTGCAGGGGCTTCGTTGGCAGGTCAGCGATCCAGCTTCTCCGCGCTCTAGGAACAACAGGGGCAAAACTACAGCGAGCAATCAAGGAGCTAGCAGAAGAGGCAGAAAAAGCAAGCTACTGGTTGTGGTTAAGGAGGAAAGATAGCAGATGGGGTCAGACACCCCAATAGGGTTAGATGCAGGGAGTGGTAGGGAGACGTCCCAAGATGCCACTTGCCCCCCCACCTGGAGATGTACTGGCTAGGGGGCGAAACATCAGTGAAAGGTGGCACCAGCTGACGATCCTGCATCTGACCCAAAGTGCACTGGAGGAGGTGCGACAGGCAAAATGTCCAGCAGGTAATACCATCTCAACCTGTATATACTACTGTACATCTTGATTCACCCATTCATTATCATGTTACAAATTATTGTGTCAAACACAGAATCAGTTACATAAGTTGGACACATTTTCATGACTTTATTTTATCAAAAACATTTGCAACACTGAAATGACAGTATGATCAATACAAGATCTATATTAAAATGTGATCTGTTTACTCATTTACTCATGAGGATAAGTGATACATGCACATATGTACAGTATACTGTACACTATTGGCTCAACACATTTTTTGAGCTCTTTCAATATGAAGACACATATTAACATAATTAAATATGTTTCTTATCTTCAACAGCTTGTCATGTTAGGCAACAGTTTCCTCCTTGTCAATGTCTTGACTGAGTTTCAGTGGTGAATAATGTTCCAAGGGAAGGTCAAAATACACCTGATCATCAAAACATAAGTCATCTGTGGGTGATGCAAGGTAAGGTATTTTCAAGACCACACCTGTGAGCATGCCTCCTACAGCTGACAGTCCTATAGTGGAGAAGATAGCTGCTACCTGGAAGAGAGCCTGTTCTCCTGCAGTCCTCCCTAAACCCGGCTGCAAACCAGGTATTAATGCCTGGAGCTCAAGTAGCTTGGGGTCCCCTTCTTCTGGGGCTCTGTGGTTAAAGATCTCATAAAAACTCGGGCCATAGACTTCCTCACTGGCCGTCATTATGGCACAAATCCCTGCAGTACAAGATATAAGTCCCGTTAGGCCGTGCAAGTTATGTATTCCACATTGATCCTGGATTTTGAAGCGGTGTGCTAAGAGGGGGCTCAAGAACTTGTATCCCAGCATGCATGCAGTGCAGCCCACCATACCCAGAACATACGCAGCTGCAGGTGAAATCATCATATCGACAGATGCGCCGACTGTCACGCCTCCAGCCAAGGTCACGTTCTGGATGTCTGCAATGCTGAGTTTGCCTTTTTTGTTGATCATAGCAGAAAGAGCGAAAGCCGTGATGGTGGAAGCACACAGACCTAAGAAGGTGTGGAGGATGGCCCTGTGCTGGCCATCGCCTTTCAGTGTTAATGCTGAGTTGAATGAGGGCCAGAAGACCCAGAGGAACAAGGTCCCCATCAGAGACAGGATGTCCGACTGGTAGCTGGTACTCTCCTTTGTGTGACCTTCATTAAGGCGAGGTCTGTACAGCACAAAAGTGACACCTAAGCCAAAGTAACAGGCAAAGAGATGGATGAGGATGGAGCCCCCTGCATCGTTTATCTTCAGGTATTTCAGCACTGCCCATTCTGTGACTGCAAACACGGGCACCTCCAGGAGAGCCATGACAAGCAGCTGCAGCGGACTTGTCTTCCCCAACACTGCCCCGAAGGAGATGAGCACCACAGCACAGGCGAACTCTGCATTTATGAGATTGATCACCCCGAGGTGAATTTTACCATCATGGCTGAACTGGAAGTACCCTTGCACTAGAATGGCCCACTGGATGGAAAAAGTAGCCACCAGAAAGTTAAAAACCATCCCTCCAAAGCCATAGAGTCGGAAAAATGCCAGCAGGCATCCAAAGCCGATGAAAATCATCACCTGTACGTCTGTAAAAAAAGGGTAGTCTCGGTACACTGCATTGTCCATGGGTCTGGTCTCGTTGGTGTGAAATCTGGCATCAGCTTGGTCATCATATGTGACAAAAGTGGCAAACAGACCCACAATCATCACCTCCACTGTAAACACAAACACAGGGAATCTCACCCGCAGGCTGCTTGAGCTCTGCTTCATTGTAGGAGGTCTTGGCATTAAATGACAATCCTTTCATTTGCAGGCAGGATTATCATTGCACAGATAAGCGAGGGCAACGATCAAGTCTGCTCCCGCTCAAACAAGTACAGATATCCACGAGCATGAACTTTGGATGAGGTAGTAAAATGTCTTGCAATTCAAACAGGTTTTTCATCTTTAAAACAAACTACTTCATCTGGAGTGTCAGGTTATTAAATACACCTTCCAAGAGCACCCTCCACCACCATGAATTTCCCACCTGTACTTTCTTGAGTAACAAAAGAGAAATGTAAAGACATTTCACATAATTATTACTGCACTCCAAAGATCAAGTATTCATACAAGTTATTCCATGGTTAAACATTCAATTGGCCTTTCACTATCAGCATGCTTTCCTTGGATCAATTATTCAATTAAGCGAGCTCTGTACTTTTTGCAATGTCTGTGTTTACTTCTAATCTCAAAAACACCATACACACGCAGCCACTGAAAAATGTTTTGAGGTCATGCAGTACATTTCAATATAATTCAGCTCATTCCATCTCAACATAGAGTTGCACACATTTTCATGACGTTGGAATGCACCACAGCCTATATGATAACAGATCTTCTAATGCAAAATGTGACCTGTAAAGACAACATTCTACACAGTTTAACAAGGACATACTTGGCAAACAAAATGCTAACCAGTCAGACTGTTTTGAGATTTAATATACCATAGAATCCACAATAAAAGTCAGCAATTATTCACCATAAGATAATATCACCACGACCCGTGTGCTTCCATACAACTCAGCTTCTTTATCTTAAATGAGATAAGAGGTCATCAAATACAGCACAGGCTGTTTTACGTGCAAAACCTTTATTGACACACATTCACGTTTGAAATTTTACTTTATTTATCAAGTGCCTGTCTCTATACACTTTCCCGGCTTTCTCTCGCTCTCACTCTCACTCGTGCATAAACACACACACACACACACCCACACACACTCACACAAACACGGAGCAAAATGTAACGTATTGGAAGAGAATAATTGACCTGTGCACTTGTACATAAAAACATGAATGTTTTCACAGACCTTCACAAAAAATCCTGTTGATGTTTGGTGATGATTAGAATAAAAACAGTTGATGCAATGAACACTGCAGTGTGGCTGTATACTTGTTTAACTATTTAAATCCAACTTAACAACAACTACTTTAATAACTTAAACAAATAATTGTGCAGCTCTTTTGAGAATAATTTAGTCATTGATGTGATCTTAACATTATCATATCAAAATCACCTGATCTGTGTGTGTCCATGCAAACCATTAAAAGACAACAAACAAACATAGACATTATGGGATGAAGAAATACTGAGTACATGCAACACCGTGTATTGGAGAAAAGACAAAATAATTCCATAACCAGTGGGAACAGAACAGCTGAAAGGACGATTGAAAGAGGTTTTGCAGTCTGTTTACAGTACAACATCAGACTTCAGGGCATTCAGGAGTAGATGGTAATGACTTCACGACCACCTCCACGGACTAGAAGAACCCGATTGAGACCCTCTGTGAGCACCTCAAGAAACTCCATGTCTGGTGGACAGTTCCAGTAAAGGAGTAACATTCTTACACGACAGAGAGGAACAAATGCTTATACATTAATACAAGATAAATATGTCATACATGAAAAAAGTTCAACATTTATTTTGGCCAGTGAGGTGACAGCTGACAAATTAGTATGGGCTATGGTGGAGTGTCCCGTATGCACTTTGTCACACACCGTATTTTAACAGCATTTACAAATGAACAAAATATCAATATTTTGACAATTAATTACCACTACCAGTTAGGAGTTTAAGTGTGTGTTTGTTGGGTTATGTAAAAAATATTGTATTGAAACCTTTAGAATGGTTGTGGCATGGGCTAAACAAAATATCTGAATATTTATCTTTGTGGACACTCTTAACTGCACAGATATGGCAGTCATGTCTTCCCCTTCTTGATCTGTTTGTCAATTTGTGCATTACTGGATGCCCGGAGGGGAACGGTATCACCACAACAGTCATTGTCTTATTGATTTTGCAGTTGATAAGTTTGTTTGAACCTCCTTAAGGAGGTTCTTATTGTGGCAGCTTGCTGGAAATTACATGCCGTGTCTTGTAAAAGTAGATTGTTGTTTTCCTTTTCCTGCCTCATGGCAAAATCATTTAATTTTCTCTTTTCAGCAAGGCGAACAAACATATGCAGCACTACACAAAAGTGAGTACAATCAAAATAGCTGGCAACCCAAGATAGTTGTGTCTTGCCTACTGTCAAGCATTGTGATGCTCACAGTAGCATTTCTGGACATCTGGGGGCCTGAAGCGGAATTTGGCTTCAGGGCCCATTCCTGGTTAATAACTGATGATGCTAGTGTTTGGGGGCCCTAAACAGCCGATTAGGTCGAATACAGGGAGAAATGCGTCTGGGTGCTCACACAAATTACTGACATTCTGGACACAATTTGGACATGATCACTGTGAAGTGTTTTATGTACGGTACTGAGCTATTCAAACAATAATGGTTGTGTTGACTTATTTTCAGTGGATAGCAAATCTGTACTGCTATACAAGCTGTACACTGACCAGTCTAAGTTAGATCCAAGTTTCATGTCTCTACTGTAGTATTGTCCCTTGAGATGATATAATAATATGGTTGCTGAAAGTTGAAGGGTGCACACATTTTTGTGAGATACTATATTTATGTACAGTATATAGAGACAAAAAACGTTGGCAAGGATACAGTTTTCTTCACCCACACGATTTTTCGGGGGTCCTGGCATGTTGAGCAGGACAAGCTTTGCCTCCTTGGACTTCTTTGCGATGACCTCATTGAGCCTCAAGGCTGTGTGCATGCGTCTCACATCTATCTGGTTCCTTTTGCAGAAAAAAACAACATGCTTAAGAGCGGATCCAGTTATTCAGGTCAATATTTAGTCTCAGTGCAACGTGCTCATACTTACAAGTTTTCCCACTCTCTGCAGCAACATGCCACAAGAAAAATTATAAAGTGGGAATTATATACAGGCTGTGCTCATACAGGAAGCTACATTTGTCATAGGTATTGTAAACCTTTTTCTGGTCACATGTCTAACTAGAGCAGGACGGTGAACACACCACTGGCCCTATGTCCGTTTTTTGCGTGCTGGATGTCATGTCTGTTTACTGTGTGTTACAAGCTGAAAGAAACCACTCACGGTTTCATGCTGAAGAGATCTTTGCCAGCTTCCAGGTTCTTCCCCTTGTCTGCTCCCTTGCTGTCTGTCCAGGTGGCTCCGCCCCCTGCAGGGGCAGTGAGGCTGGTGGGGCTGGCAGGTGTGGAGGCGTTCTTGCTGTGGATGAGCTGGACCTGTTTTGAGTTGGAAACAGTCATTACATAACAACGTGAAAGGGTGAAAGAAAGTAAAGAGATGCCATGAGCCAAGGACAAGGTTGAAGCTCTTGGAGTGTGTCTAGACAGTGACCACCACAGCAACACCGAGCAAGGGCCTCAAATTTTCCCGAAGTGAGATGAAATGAGTTTTTGGCCCAACTGGAAACCATATATTTAGTGAATTTTTCCCTCAAGAGCAATCTTTCCCAAACTTGGAAGGGCTCCTACATTTTTCTTGGCAAGTCTATTTGATTTGTATATTGTGGGAAAAATGTGTCAGTAACAGTCTAACGTTTGGACACACCTTCTTCTTAATTGTGTACAAACTTCAGATTGGAACTACACTCAACTAAAGTATAAACGCAATACTTTTGCTTTTGCTCCCATCTTTCATGAGCTAAACTCAAAGATTTAAGATGTAAGATTTTCCAGGTACACAAAAGGCCTATTGCTCTCAACTATTGTTCACAAATCTGTCTAGTTAGTTTTGTGGTTTATTATTTATTTATCAAGGACAATGTGCAAACACATTCATCTTTACAAAAGAAGAGATGTTTTACACAAGATTTAGTTACAGCTACTTTCCATATTCAGCCCCTGGGCAGGTAGATTTAGGCAATAAAATACAGTCAATACCAATAACGTCAACTCAAAATAAACTCAGAATGCATACAGTTCATCCATCCGTGTACTCATCTATCGATAGCCATTCACACAACACCCCAGTCAACAATTTAAAATGAACATGTAAATCTGTGTTAATGAGCGCAATTGCACAGGTGTGTTGAGGGAGAGTGCAATAGGCCTGCTGATTGCAGGAATTTCCACCAGAGCTGTTGACAGTGAATTTAATGTTCATTTCTCTGAGAGGAATTTCAGAGGATTTCGCAGTATATCCAACTCTCATCACACCACGTGTAACCATACCAGCCCCGGACTTCCACATCGAGCATCTTAACCTCCAAGATCGTCTGAGATGATTTGCACAAACTGCCAGAAACTGTCTCAGGGAAGCTCATTCGCATACTTGTCATCTTGACCTGACTGCAGTAAGTCCTCGCAAATGCTCACATTAGATGGCGCCTGGCACTTTGGAGATGAATCCCGGTTGTCACTATGCAGGATAGATGGCAGACAGCTTGTGTGGCATTGTGTGGGTGAGCGGTTTGCTGATGATTGAGTGGCCCATGGTGGTGGTGGGGTTAGATTACAGGCGCGCGCATGTTACAGACAACAAACACAGTTCAATTTACTGATGTCATGCATGCACAGAAAGACTGTGACGAGTTCCTGAGACCCATTGTTGAGCCATTCATCCATGACCATCACCTCATGTTGTCGAATGATAATGCATGGCCCCATGTTGCAAGCATCTGTACACAATTCCTGGAAGCTGAAATCATCCCAGTACTTGCATGGCCAGCATACTCACGGGACTTATCACCTATTGAACATGTTTGGGATGCTCTGGATCGGTGGTGGTCACACCAGATACTAACTTGTTTTCTGACCCCAAACCTGGGAACCCATCGATAGAATAAAGCCGCACATTTAGTGGTGGCCTTTTACTGTGGCCAACCTAAGGCACACCTGTGCAATAATCATGCTGTCCAATCACCATCTTGATATGCCACACCTGGGAGGTGGATGAATTATGAATGCTCACTAACACTGATTTTGACAGATTTATGAACAATATTTGAGAGAGAGAGAGGCCTTTTGTGCACATAGAAAAAGTTTTAGATCTTTGATCTCCTCATGAAAGAGGGGAGCAAAAACAAAAGAGTTGCATTTATGTATATTTTTTGACTGTATATATTTAACATAGTTGTGACATGGTTATGTGCTTTTGTGTTGACACCCAAAAGAGCAGCTCAGAAATCTTTTATTACCTCTTCTTCTGGTTGTTGAGCCACTCTGGCTCCTTCCTCAATACTGGGTTGGGAGCGTAGAGCAGAGGGCTTTTTACGCCGGATAGACCCACGGGATGAATCTGTTATGCTCTGGATCTATAAAGTTAGAAAGGAGGGGAGTGGATTACTTCCAATAATTAATCTACTGTACTTTCCCTCAGGAACGTGTAATTTCCATGCTCAAATCAGTGGGCACAAGTCCAGACAGACAAATATTACAACACCTTGTTGCCAAGCAGATATTTAGATCCCGTAGGGTAGTAACCCAAATCAAGCATTTTTTTTAATGTAACATGCACGCACACTTGCTTACCTCTCGCTCCATCTCATTCTTGGTCAGATGCATCTGCTTGAGGATTTGTGAGCGCTGTTCCATAATTAGTGTTTTTTCATAGGTGTAGGCTGAGATGTCACTGTCATGCTAATGGAAGGGTAAAATGATTTTGATTGACACTGTTGGAGAAATATGAATTTAATACTATGTTTAATACTATTAATTGGTACATTGTAAATGAAACTAAATAAAAAACAATAGCTGTGCAGGTGCTGTTGTCTATTGGTCTCACCATCTCCACCACTTCCACCTCAGCGTCAATGCGCAGGTGATAGAGGAAAGTAATGACGTCCTTTTTCATCTGGATACTGTTGTCATCCATCTGAGCCACAGTGAAAATGCGCATCTTGCACTTTCTCCAAACCTACAGAATGAAACCGCAACAGTGAATATGACTTTATAATCCAGATGACGTCACATCCACCCGAAATAATATGTTCTGCTGTGTATGTGTCACCTTATGCTGGCGTAGCAGGAAGGGCAGAAGCATCAGCATGCCTCCATCATGGACAATCCACCACACATCTATGTGTCCTTCAGTGAAGCGCTCACCATTGGATGGGTAGCTAGAGATGTTCTTGGGAACCAACAGAGCCAAACTAGCCACTGTGGTCTCTCTTACCACTTCTACAGAGTGAAAGGAGAAATGTATTTGTCTGTTTATTAAGACATTATTAATAAGATATTAATGTATTAGTCATAAGGTATTAGATATAAGATATTAATCAAAGTAATTACTGTACACCTCAGTAACTTACCAATGAAGTCTCTGAATTGTTGGTGGCACTCGGGCTGTTTCCAGTTACGTGGCCAGCTGACCATCACAGTGTTGTGCTTCAAACCTCCCAATCCCCCAACCTGGATCAAGTGGGACGTCCCATCTCTCAAATTGGAGGATATGACCACTTGAGAGAATCCCTTAACCCTCTCTGTCTCCATCAATTTCCGCAAAGACTGCAAAGTTACAATGAAATTAAGCCAGTTTTTAGACATTGAAACACATCATAGCACACTGTGTGCCCATTATGACAGACCTGGTCTGCTTTGTGGGCCTCAGTATAGTTGTCCAGAAACTTTCCTTGAACGGAGGTGCCAACGATGGTGAGGCCCTTCCCTGCTTTCAGCTGATTGGTTAGAGACAGCAGACGAGGCTGCTCTACGTTCTGCTCGCCATCCATACTGACCAGAACCAGAATCTGAGGCCTGACCAGAGAAACAATTATATACATACTGTCTATTGACTGCATCGAGAATTAGATTTCCTTTATTTACCTTTATTACAACAAAGGTTACTGTCCACTGACCTCCAGTTCTTCGTGTGTGGTGGCCCCTCCTCTAGCCTCATGAGAGCAAATCGAGCCGCACTGAGAGAGATGCCGCGTATCCCATCACCCCACTCCTTCTCAGCTCTGTCACACAGCATTGCAATGAGTTAGCATATGATGTGTCTCATAAGGTACATTTGCCACTACATTGTCACAGACCACCACATGTTCTTCTTGGTATTCATTGAAAATGACATACAGCATACAGTATGCTGCAGCTTGTAAGTTACTGAGACAAAACATTTACAGTAGCTCATTTATTGTTTGACTAATGGTGGTGAAGCAGAAATTAGCTGCTGTTCTACAGACAACTGGAATACATTGCATATAGCTTAGATCTGCTCAATTTAAATGACTACCTTGAGGCTTGTAACATCAGTACCAGTGATGCTGGCCATACCTTGTTCTCCACATTTTTTTGGAGAATGTGCAATGAAGAGCAAGAAGTTGTTCATTGCTCTGTGTGCATCATATGAACAAATAAGTAAGTTTGATGATTATTTGGTGCATCATTACTTATTTATTTATCAGTGCTCATGTGAAACTTTATCAAAATGTGACCATGAAAAATCAAAAATGTTGACACGGAATTACTATGAAATTAATTAACAAATGAATTATGTTCATTATTTCAAGTTAATTAAGATATAAGGTTTTATGTTTTTTAATTGCACAGGAGTAGGGAGTACATGGTTTCAGGTCAAATGTCTGGAGGGGTACACGACTGTAAAAAGTTTGGGAGCCACTGCGCTAAATATCAACCCCATCATATGATGACACATACCCACAGAATTCAATGTACTTGTAGATACATGTAGCGATTCCCATGGCAACTATGGCATAATACCAGGAACAGATGAACATAAGTGAGAGGCACAAACTCATACCCAGGAAAGATAGAGCCCTGTGGGAGAGAAGATATTACAAGTTTGATCAAACTGGAAATTTCTGCCAGCATTGTAATGTTATTCATTTTTTGTATTTTGCTTGCGGCTACAGTTTTACAACTGATTCAGGCTACCGGTACTCCATTTTATTTCTCTCATACTAGAAAATGATCTTGCAGAAATATTTTCTACAGTGACAGACAATATGAAGCTGAGAAGCAGGCAGCACACATGAAGTACAGTACAGTATTTCCTGGAGTAAAATAACCACATATACACATGTGGTGGAAATTGTTGGTGGATGGATGATAATACACAAAAATGTACAAAAAATTCACAAATGCAAATCAGACATTACTTTTGAATTGTGGTTGAAGAGATCTTTAAAAAACAAACTAATGAAACTGGACTGGACAAAAATGATGGTACCCTTAACCTAATATTTTGTTGCACAACCTTTTGAAGCAATTTCTGTCAAGAGGTAATATAGCCCACTCCGAATGAACAAACTGCTCCATCTCTCTCAGGTGTGATGGGTACCTTCATCACAGTGCGTGTTTCAGCTCTTTACACAGATGTTTAATAAGATTTAAATCAGCCACTTCAGAAAATCCAATGTTTTGCACTTGGCCATTCTTGAGTGTTTTTGGGTAATTGTCCTGTTGGGGGACCCATGACCTGCAACTGAGAGACCATGCTTTCTGACACTGGGCAACGCATTTCCAGACATTCCAGAAAGTCTTGATAGTCTTGAGAATTCATTGTAGCCTGCACAGATTAAAGACACCCTGTGTTGGATGCAGCAAAGCAGCCAACAAAAACAAATCTCCTCCATGTTTCACCGTAGTTATAATGTTGTTTTTTCTGTATGCTTCACTTTCGCATCTGTAAACACAGAACTGATGTGACTTGCCAAAAAGCTCCAGATTTGTCTAACAGAAAGAAGCTTTGTAGCTTGTCAATATGCATTTTGGCCAATTCCAGTATTTTTAAAATATATAATTACTTTTGTCAGTCTCTACTTGTTTCAGTGACCATTTTTTTCACAGAAGAGTACCAGCAATTTTTGTCCATACCAGTACTTAAACGTGTATGTCTGTGTATCAAATTAGAGGCTCTAACAAATAGGATACTGAATTACATACCGCTTCCAATTGGTATCTTCCTTTTAAAAAAATCAACTCTGTCATATAACCATACAGCTTGAAGACGATGGGTTAAATGATGCATGTGGTAGGTTATTGATAGGAAATGTAATGTCAAATTATAAGTGTTTATCAAGTTAGAAATCCTGCAACTCACCAGTGGTAGAACTTAAAGCGAGGCCTCCAGTTTGGAGTCCTCAGTAAAGTTTGCAGTGCACAGGCAAGGTTTACAAACATATAGCACATCAAGAAGAACCTGAACACAATGGGCGGATGACAAGAAACAGGAGAAATGAAAGCAATAAAGCAAAGCTTTAGGACCTGTACAACATTGAAAGTGCTGTATGTGTTGACTGGAAGTGAAATTACATGGAAAGGATGGGTGCCACTGCATCCAAAGAGGCAATGATGATGCCAATCTCACAAATGCTCGCTGTAAGCAAGAGAGCCCAGGTGGGCTCTCCATTGGCTTTACCATGTCCAAAAACCTGCAGTAATAAGATAAGGTTCATCAGTCATATTTTATGTATTATGAATCCTGTTTTGCATTTATTCTAGAAAAGTAGAGTAAAAAACAGGATTTACGGGATTTTTTTGGCTTTTTTAATGTTTGTAAGAAAAGGTTATTATTGCTCAAAAAAATAAAGGATCAGTATTGGATCAGGTCGGCAAGATTATAAAAAAAATCAGATCGGAAGCCAAAAAATGTGGATTGGGACATCCCTAGTTTCAACACTTCCCATGTGGAAAATAAATAGACAAATATATAAAAAAATGTAAACTTTTAGTCACCTTCAGTTCATATTTCATATATTGTGCATCATATAAGGCTTATATCATTTACTCTTGAAAGTGGGCACTTTTGCATTTTTTCCATACAAGATTCCTGCAATTGGCTAGCGACCAGTCCAGGGTATACCCCGCCTGTTGCCCGAAGTCAGTTGGGATAGGCTCCAGCATACCCCCGCGACCCGAATGAGGAGAGGCGTAATAGAAGATGGATGGATGGATGGAAGGTAATAAAATTAATTTCATAAGAATTTGGTAAAAACTATGTACTGTATGTGGTATATAAGGAAATCACATGTCAACATACTGTATGTTCCATACATGTTTCATATAATTTTTTAAATACAGTGTTCACTCGCTCTATTACGGTTCACCTTTTGTGGATTCTTTGTTTCGCAGATTTTTTTAGGGCTTCTTTTTTTTTTTTTTTATTACAGCGTATGAACGCTGTTAAAGGCCGAGCCTGGCCCTTTAAGAATAATTGCATTGTGGGAAGTTGAGTGTCTATCTCTTCCCTCTCTTGTCTGTCTGCACCGCTCATTGTTTTCTGTGACCTGATTGGCTGTAGACCATGGTCAATCAATCTCCTTCGCGATGTCCTGCCATGTCTCCTGTGTCATCGCTAGCTTGCTTGCTTGCTAACTTGCTTGCTTGCTAGCTTGTAAATGAACATTTGTAGCGATCAAATTTATCTTATTTATTATGTATTGTGTAAAACTAAGACATGAATAACATCAAATGAAAACCACAAAATGAATTCCGACCCACCATCCACCAGTTCAAGTTCCAGCCAGGTTTTTCCAGAGAGATTATTACATCGGTGTTTGACGTGTGTGGTAAAAGGCAGTGCGCCAGCATGAATTAACTTCAGACAAATGTGCACATTAGCACTCAATAAGTCATCAAAACTTACCTTTATGCATTCCCACATAGTATCAGCATTTGAGACCAAATATGAGGTGAAAGAAAAATGGTAAAAATACAGTAGTAGTTTATCTGTGCGGCATGAAACACGCACAATGGACATGTGTCAAGTGAGAGAATCCGGCCACTTTTCAAAATAAAACATAAAAAAACAATGAAAAAATGGAAATTATTTGTTCTTTCTGTGCGGCCCGGTACCAAATGACCTCCGGGCCGGTACCGGGCCGCGGCCCGGGGGATGGGGATCACTGCCTTAGACTCACTCACTGCACAATATATGAAACATAGTGGCTGAAGTTTTTTCTACTTCTTTTCCACATGGGTTACTTCGACCAAGCTCATTTATTTCACGTTTCTTTCAAATAGATTTCAATTATCCTAAAGTAAAACGTTCAGATTCGTCTAAGTCATTTCAGGTCATTCCATGAAAGGGTGCAGCATACTGGAATGCTGTCTTCCCGAACTCTGTTCTGACTCTATAAGCATCAGTATGCTTTGAGAACACAATTGTTAGTATTTATGCCTATACATGCAGAGGTAAGATTGGAGGAGCCCAAGAATGCATTTACAAATGAAAGTCAACCAATGACTCCCCCATGTGAACATATATACATGGGGAACATGATTTCCATAGCCAGTCAGAAAGCATAAAGCATGATGGTAGACAGTGCCGAGCTTTTTAGAAAGATGTTCAGAAGCATTCATAAAAAAATCACCATAATTCAGTCAAGGTAACGGTTTCCTTGTATGAACATAGAAACAGGATATGTTTCTAAAGGGAAAACTAAGTTTTAGCTTCAGTTTATACACAAGACGTTGCTTGAAGGACCGATTTTCATCGATAACAATACCTAAGTACATGTAAGAAGAGACCGTTCTTTCCCTTCAGCTGACCACAATTTTGGATTTGTCTGCATTTAGCTCAATTAGATGTGACTGGACAGCACATGTAACAGGTACAGTAAATAAAAACACATAGGACACCTAATACTACTATGGGGAATAATACACAACAACTAAGTTAAGTTTAAATACGTAACTTTAGCAACTTTTGATAAATCAAGTGACGCAAGGCATGCTGGGAAGCAATTCCAGTAGGCAGGAGGCAAGGAGTAGACAATAGACACCTACTGTATGTTCTGAAGAACTGTTGATGTTCTGAAGAAAGATTCATGTTCTGGACTGTTATTAATAAAGGTTGAGAAGATTGGTTCCTTAATACATTTTTCTGAATACTTGAAAACCTTCTTTTGTGGAATACTTGATGAAGCCCAGCCTCACGCAGACTTTAGAAGAATGTATTTGAATATCGGTGAATGAACTCACTCGCAGAAATGGGATGATACCATCCCTTGAGATAGCCTGTAGGAGACGTGGAGCTCCAGTCAGGCTTTGAAGTCCTGCTCCACAGGTGGAGAAGAATGAGCCAATTACTATGACCCATGGAGACGGCCATGCCAGGGTCCCAATCACCAAATTACCATTGACACCTTCACCAAACCTGACAGGTGAAGACAAATCAGAAAGCTGAAACAAAAGCGTAGGGCCGCCTCTGCAAAGATTTGTTCTTGGTTAACCAATAACCAAAAGTGAGACTTACTTGTCCCTTAGGACAACACCCTCTATACAGGCACCAAAAAGCACCACACAAGACATATCTGATTAGAATGTCTTAGGAATATATCATTAGAAACAAAAACAATATAAATCAACGCTTTCCTCTTTTGAATCTATTTGGTGTGTGTTTGTAGACAATGCATGCTTTGCTGAAGGATACACACAGTAGATGTGGTGGTAATGGCTGCAATGGTGCCAATGGGGATGGACTTCTGAGCATCACGCAGGTCTCCAGATCGGTTGGAACCCGCCATAATACCTATGAATTGGGCGAGGACAAAAGACAACAAATGACCACAGAGTATTAATACTTGACTATGTTGTGGGTATGTGTTTGCCTTTTATTGCCTTATATTACAGTAGAAGGGAAAGTAAATGTTTAGTCAGTTGATGGCAGCTTGTCACCTGTGAAGCCTCTCTCTGCCAGCGTGTGTGATCGCTCACGTTTCAATCTCACTCGACTTTCTGGCGTCTTTTACCCATTTGCACTGCCTCACTGGCGGTAGCTAGCTAGATCACGGGGCGAGCTTGAAGTGGCTACATCCATGCTAACTTACTTTTTAAAGTGTCACTTAACAATCTTGCTCTCTTGTTATCATTATAATACTTATGGATTGTCTTCAAAACACGAGATGTGTGTCTGAGTTGTTCAACAAACACGTAGTGTGTCCAGCTTTAGACACTGATGCTATCACACTCCAACAGGTAGCTCATTGGCTAGCGGTAGCTCACCGGCTGATGTTGAGTAGTTCACCAAAGAATATTTGCTTCACCTCTTAGTATTTTTATAAGAGTTCTCTTCAAACATGATACTTGTATTTAATGACAAATAAGCACACTGAGTGGAGATGTATTTTGTAAATAAACTACATTTAAATGTTGTCAGTCACATAACATAGCTCACCTCTCATTGCTTTTTGTCAAAATGGATTTAATCGCAAGTTGGATACACCCGTGCTATCATAACCCTGGCCTCTCATTTTGTACTTTTTATATACCACACATTTCTGCGTCTCCTTTGGGTTACGGTAAAGAAAGTATTTGTATGAAGTATTTGACTTTAGCTACTTCCATGTAGTTGTTTTCCTCGCGGTGCCTTAGTTACTTTGTTTTCTTTTTTGGCTACTTTGTTTCTTTTTTTACAACAGAGTATTAGGGCTACATTCAGATTTCAATTTATGAGAATAAAGTCGGAATATTATGAGAATAAAAGTCGTAAATTGGTAACGTTTTCGCTGCTATGTGGTATGCTAAACTTGAGCTGCCTCGGTGGTAAGCAAACTCCTTACAAAGAAGGCATATTGCCATCGGAGCATTTGTGAAAGGTAAATTTCCCATTCATTGGACTGGCAACTCTCACATGCTTCTCCACCTTCACATCTCCTCTCCACTACTCACAGCTCCTCAACTTGCCCTCCCAACTACAATGGGAAGCTAGCAGCTGATGCTAAACAAGCCCAAACACAATGACAGCCAATCAATGTCCACTTCAGGGTGTGACTGACCGTTGTTTTCCACCCCCAACAGCCCAAGCACTGAGGCACAGAATTAGACAATAATGTGTAGCACCATCATGCTTCTAACCTGTAACAGATGGGAAGTATATCCCCACTAGCAGTGTGAAGAAGCTGGTAATGTCAGCAAGCACAAATCGATTAGTGCTGGTAGCAGAAGTGTCTGGATCTACTTCTGATACAAGTCCTCTCTTCTCCAGAATCATCCCCTTTTCCAGATAATTGCCAAACAGGTTTTCTGGAAGATGAACAAAATGAGCTTGTCAGATGATTTTTTTTATGGGTCATTTGAGTCACCAATTTACCTGCCAGGATTCCACTAGTGACCCCGGGGATGCCCTGTACCTCTGTGATGTTGTTGTTGACGAAGTATTCGTCACAAGTGGCATTGAGGTACTCAGAATCACAGAACGAGCGCCACAGTTTGGTGGTGACTGTCTCATTGTCTATTTCAATGACTTTTGCACATATGTCATAGCCTTTGGAGACAACAGTGCGATTTCCCAGTAGGCAGACACTGCAAAGAAAATGCAAAAGGAGGTGTAAATGTCACATACTTGCCACCACAAAGTCCATCATCAAAAATGTCCATTTGAGTTGTCCACTTACGGGAAGACAGGCGGGTCAATGGCGGTTTTGATGACTCCCGCATAGACAGCCACAATCGAGAGGATGACACAGGCGAGAAAAACCAGCGCCAGCTTGTTGACGTATTTCACCCCCACGAACACCACCAGAGCCATGAGGCTCAGAACAAGGGTGCCGTATAACCGCATATTATTTAGAAGGGCGGCCTCTGCCTCCACCCCCTCCAAGCCCTTGATCTTAAAGATGGCTGCCTGAGGAACAATATAAATCTGACAGAATGGAAATATGGAGCAAGGCGCATTAGATGGTGGGTGAAATGTAGATGAGAATGTTGGAGAAAGATCATACATACATTTCTTTTAGTTTTAAAACACAATACAATAAGAGGATACAGTGCAATACAATTACATACAAAAACAGTCCTCTAAGTAGTTGCCAGTCAGATCGATGTACTGTTTTTCCCATGCTAACTGATCAGGCTATGAAACTGGATCCACTAGTGTGCTTATTGGTATGGTATATTATGTTAGAATAGTCGACTTGGAGGAGTCTGATTCGACTATCAATCTTGCCGTCTTCATACAGTAATGGCAAAAATGATTAGACCACTCTTGCTTCTTCAGCTTATTGATCTATTTTAACGCCTGGTACAACTAAAGGCACATTTGTTTGGACAAATAAAATGATGATAATAAATATAGCTCATTAGAGTTTAATTTAAAAGCTGATATCTAGCATCTTGCATGTTTTTTTTTTATAATAACCAAAATCACTTAAGTTCTTACATGATTGGCTATTGCATTGTAATGCCAAGAAATTTAACTCTTATGAGCTATTTTTGTTGTCATTGTTATATTTGTCCAACCAAAAGGTACGTTTAGTTGTGTCAGGCAATAAAATGAACAAGAAACTGCAGACACAAGGGTGGTCTAATAATTTTTTCCATGAACGCAAAAAGACCGTCAACATCATTGGCTCATAATGGCTAAAAAAAAAAATCATCCAAAGTGTGGAAGTATTTTGAAAAGGTTAAAGATGACTCCAGAAAGTGAAGGGCAACTTGTCACATGGACCACACACCAACACCAGCCAAAAGCTTAGGGATAGCCAAGATCCAAAGTCATCAAGACATTAACACAGGTTATGGTTGAACTGAGTAGGCACCCTTCCTCATTAATCAAACATACAGTATATTTGACTGTCAATAGCGCAACAAACACGTAGGGTGGAAGAAGTTAGAATAATAGGAATAGAACCCATAGGAAGGAAATAAAAAAAGAAAAAAGCAGTGACCCTACAACTGAGCCTTGTGGGACCCCACATGACAGGGGAGTGAAGGAGAATTCAGGATCAGCAAAATGCACACAAGTTGTTCTGTTTTCCAGATGGGACCTGAGTAGTAGTATATACCCTCAGAAGATTATATAAATGTGTGTTTGTGTACCCTCACTTATTAAGGAAGGGGGATTTATGTGTGGAAAAGGGGCGGGGCCAAATACCTATTAAAGAGGGTGGAATGGGGGGTTTGAGGTGTGAAATCATGTGACTGCTGCCATTTTGAAAGCGAACCTGGAAGTTGTCATTGCTGACATCACATCCGTGACCCCCATTTTGATTGAACAACCGGAAGATGTCCACACAATGTCCAAATATGGCAGACGTCCTTTTGTCCTGCCTTTTTTGTCATTTACAGCTTCAGTTTAGGGTTAGTGTTACTTGTATTATTGTTAGGATTGGCCTGTTAGTGGATCACACAAGCAAGCAAATGATACCCCAACCCTCTTTGGGAAAACATTCCAGGTAGCGTAATTCATCTGTCAAGCATGCTCTCCAGACATGTTCTTCCATGATTTGTCTTACATGCCCTTGCCAATGTCAGTTTTTGTGTGTGAATAGTGAGGGGAAAGCTCATGAGAATTTAGAATTCGTACTGTTTAAACAACAGTTGGGAATGCAGTGATTGTTATTTAAAGTGTACACAACCCCTCCTGCTGTGACACGTCTGAACAGAGTTGTATATAGCACAGTTTCTGTTATGTTCTGTGTTGTCGCTCTGCTGCCGCCTGCCTGCCATGTCATTTCAGTGGACCACCTTCCTGCAGCAGGCGGAGCTCTCCAGTCGCACCTGTACCTCATTACCATCTCCTTCTTATTAGCACGGCAGTGACAGCATACCAGTGCCAGATTGTACCCTCATGTTCCACACGCTCACCGCTATGCCCGGCCTCGTGTTGTTCGCTAACTTCTTCTCGCTTTCTGGCTTTTAGCGTTTGTACTATAGTCGTGAGTACCTGCCCGCCTTGTTTCTGCGGTGTTTTTTGTTCCACTAAAATGACCTTTTCCTGCTCTAGTTTTTGTAGCAGTGTTTTTTGTTTCAACCTTTTTCTTTCAAGTTACTTGCCTACTAGTTTAGTTGTGAATTTTTGTTCGTATCTTTTTAGTGGCGTTACCATCTCTTTTTGTTGTACTTTTTGCATTGTGCATCTTTTCCTCTGTAAGGACACCTTTTGTAAATAAACCTTTTGTTTTGTGGAAACGGATCTCATCTCTGCATCGTGGGTTCCAGAACCGGCTCTTGCCGAATCCTAACAATTGCAACACAATAACTGGTTACTTACCAGCAGGATTTCAATACATCCCAGAATGTACATGGCACCAGCAAAGGTGGTGCCCAAGTAAAAGCAAATCCCAACCGCACCACCAAACTCAGGCCCAAGGGAGCGAGAGATCATGTAATAGGAACCTCCAGCTGTGAGGGGACACAGGGTAAACAGCTGACTCACACAAACACATTTATATAATCTTCTCAGACGTTCACTCACCCGGAACCACTCCGTTTGTTGCAATGGCGCTCATGGAGATGGCCGTGAGCATGGTCTGAAAAACAAAAAACATACACACACACAAAAAGCAAAGGAAACAACCATTAGTAGGTAAAAACAATTTTTTGACCCTGGACAATTCTATAAATACATTTTTTAAAATTACCGATATGTTAATATTTCAAGTCAATTAAGATAAAAAAAAAGAAATATAAATGTTGAAAATGTCATTGAGTTCAGACAAATGATAAAGAAGATACAGAGATTTGCGAATCACTCTAAATTGATGATTGTTAACGATCACAGCGCAAGTCAGAGACAACATAAGACAAAAGTTACCATAACTTTCTTAAAAATGCTGTCTTTAAGTAAACTAAGTATACTGTATATACAAAAGCTAAAATACCCACATACAACTATACCTCTATGCAAAACTATATGTACAAAAACGATGTGTGCAGTGAGACTTATCATTTGCAGTAATATGAATTGGACATTGCTTTCATCTGCGTCAATGTGAACTTTTCCATTTTAAGAGTTAATAGTAATAACTAGTTTTAATATACCGTATTTCCACGACCATAAAGCGCACCGTATTAAAAGGCGCAGTCTCAGTTACAGGCGCTATTTTTGTATTTAACACATACACAAGGCGCAACGTATTATAGGGCGCCGGTATGCACGCTACAACATTCTGTGTTGCTCAGAAGTCAGTGAGGAAGCAACAAAGCTTTATTTCTTTAGATAAATTAAGAGCAGAACTCTTATTCAGCTTATCAAACCCACTTGAAATCAGGATGATCATCACTCAACACAGCAGTCTCAGTCATGGTGCACAACTAAAAACATCACACAGCAACGCAAAAACAGACAAGACTCTACTGCTACTTTTGCAGAACAATCACTAACAACTATGTAGCTCAAAAATGTAACTTTAAGAGCATTACACTACCGCAAAGCACGCTGGGGAACAGGAAGTGCTCCCAGCGACGCTACAATATGTTAGCATGCATGCTATTGTATGTTTTTAAAAAGCCAGCGAGAGCAAAACTGAGTTTGGTTGTACCTTATTGAAATATTTAACAATGTACTCACGTTATTTTTGATCAATGCTCATCCACAAATCCATCAAAGTCCTCATCTTTTGTATCCCAAATGAACAGCGGGGCAAGTTCTCCATCAAATACCTGTCGTCATTGTCAGTCAGTCTCGTTGCCGTGCGGCGCCTCAGAAGTGATGCTGGTTTTTGTGAAAGCTCGAACAACAGTGCATCAAACACGTTAGCCCAAGCATTCACAATCCATTAGTGAAGCTGTGTTCGCTAGCTGTCATTCATCGCTCCCACGCCGCTCGCAACTTAACTTTAAATGCCGTGTTTACGTCCATTCACAAATAGTGGCGAAACTAGCACGGCACTGCCTCCCAGTGTTAGTGAAGCCGTGTTCGCTAGCTGTCATCTATCACTCCCACGCTGCTCGCAACTTCACTTTAAACGCCGTGTTTACACCAATGTCCAGCGGTTGGAGTTCCTTCGTCAAGCCTCCCGGAATGATGTTAAGCTCCAAGTTAATTTGCTGCACTTGTGACGCATGTGAAAAAAACATCCGGTCTCTTTCCGTACACGTCACTCAGCCACTCAGCCAATTTCTCCTCGTTCTTCCAGCCCCTTTGATTGTTCCGGCTGGAAACTTTTCTTCCTCTTAAAAACCAGCACAGGTAGCAGTTTCTGTCCATTACCATGGCAACCAAGCACAACAGTAAAAGCCGACTTCTCGTGCCCCGTTGTGTGTGATGTCGAAAGTGAGCGGCACGTCCTCCATGTTGGTGATGTAGGTAGTTGGGTAGTAGTTGTCTGCAATGTTTTTACTGCAGTAGCAGCGGAAGATGGCCAGCTTTCCTTGTAATCCGCTGGATGTTGCTACGCCACGGTAGTCCTCCATCCACATACAGTAGATATGGATGGATGGCGCCATTTCATAAAATATACATTAGTACCTCGCATAACGTAAACCTCTTTTTACGTAAATTCCACTGAACGTAAAGAATTTATGTAAAGTTTTTGCATCGTATTACGTAAGAAATCCAATATAACGTAAAGCGTCTTTTTTTTTCAATCAACTTTATTAATACCTTACAAATTACACTAACAGTGCATCAAACCATTAAAAAATTAAAAAAAATTAAATTAAAAAATAAATAAAAATAATAATAATAATAATAATAATTAAAGTAAGTTACACCAGGGGACATGAGCAATGAAAATTAAATTGAATTAAGGATATTGAAGTGGGAGCACAGATTTATAGTCTTGATAGCTTTCTTGTTATTAGCAGAGGATATTGATTTGAAGCACAGCTTCAGTTCTTTCATGAAAACATAAAAAAGGGGTTTCACTTTGGCAAATTTAAAGTCGGTGCAAGTTCAGACTAACAGGGTATTGTACACTTGGTGACGCCTTTCAGTTTTATTCATTTACAGCAATCTTATTTATTGCTTTATTTTATATTGGATTGTTACTCTACTATGTTTATGCTAACGTTTTCTTATATTTTCCCACCATATTTGGTGGACTTTGAATATTCTGAAGAGCCAAAGGGGTGAGTTTGGGAAGATCTTGGAATGGATTAGGCTATTTACATGTATTTTACGCTTCGTATAACATAAAAACCCTATAACATAAACGTTCTCAGAACGGATTATTTACGTTGTAGGGGCGTCTACTGTATTTATATAACTACTGGGTCATGCCTTTAGCGTCCTCAGTCATGTCCACGTCCCTTTCCTCTATATAAGCAGCGTGTGGGCAGGAGACGCTACCAGTCAGTCGAGCGGAGTGCTCATAAAAGTCACACAGCAACACTTAGAGATTTTGGAACTCGGTACACACATACGGCGCTCCGCATTATAAGGCCCCCGCCCATTTTGGACAAAATTTAAGACTTTTAAGTGCGCCTTATGGTCGTGAAAATACGGTACAGTGTTTGCTCTCTTCCCTCCCTGAATTTTTTTTTTGCATGTTTTTCACGCTTAAATGTTTGAGCTCATCATTCATGTTTAAATACTAGTCAATGACAACACAACTGAACACAAAATACAGTTTTTAAATTAAAGGGAGAATAAAGGGAAAAAAAATCCAAACCTGCATGGCCCTGTCAAAACATCCATCCATCCATTTTCTATGCCCTCATTAGGGTCGCGGGGGTATGCTGGAGCTTATCCCAGCTGACTTTGGGCGAGAGGCGTGGTACAACCTGGACTGGTCGCCAGCCAATCACAGAGCACATATAGACAAAGAACCATTCACACCTATGGACAATTTAGAGTCGCCAATTAACCTAACATGCACGGTTTTTGAATGTGTACCTGGAGAAAACCCGGAGTGGCCGGCCCACCAAAATGACCACAAGAGCACAGCGACGACTCATCCAAGAGGTAACAAAAGACCCCACACAACATCCAAAGAACTGCAGGCCTCACTTGCCCCAGTTAAGGTCAGTGTTCATGACTCCACCATAACAAAGACACTGTGCAAAAAGTTTCAAGATGAAAACCACTGCTGAACAAAGAGAACATTTAGGTTCATATCAGTTTTGCCAGAAAACATCTTGATGATCCCCAAGACCTTTGGGAAAATACCCTGTGGTCTGACGAGACAAAAGTTGAACATTTTGGAAGGTGTGTGTCCCATTACATCTGTCATAAATGTAACGCCGCATTTCAGAAAAAGATCATACCAACAGTAAAATATGGTGGTGGTAGTGTGATGGCCTGGGGCTGTTTTGCTGCTTCAGGAGTTGGAAGATTTACTGTGTTAAATGGAATCATGAATTCTGCTGTCTACCAAAAAATCCTGAAGGAGAATGACTGGACATCTGTTTGTGACCTCAAGCTGTAACAAACTTGGGTTCTGAAGCAGAACAATGATCCAAAACACACCAGCAAGTTCACCTCTGAATCAAGTAAAACAAAATTGAAGACTTTGAAGTGGCCTAGTCAAAGTCCTGACCTGAATCCTATTGAGATGCTGTGGAATGACCCTAAAAAGGCGGTTCATGCTCGAAAGCCCTCCAAATTACAAAAGTTTTGGGTCAAAAGTGGGCCAAAATTCCTTCACAATGTTGTAACAAACTCATCACAAGTTATCAAAAACGTTTGATTGCAGTTGTTGTTGCTAAGGGTGGCCCAACGTTATTCGGTTTAGGTGGCAATTACTTTTTCACACAGGACCATGTAGGTTTGGATTTTTTTCTCCTTTAATAAAAAGTTTCATTTCAAAAATGAACAGAGAAATGAACATTCAATACACGAGCAACAGCTCTGGTTGACATTCTTGCTTTTAGCATGCCAATTGCACACTTCCTCAAATCTTGCAACATCTGTGGCATTGTGCTGTGTGATAAAACTGTACATTTCAGAGTGGCCTTTTATTGTGGGCAGTCTAAGGCACACCTGTGCACTAATCATGGTGTCTAATCAGCATCTTGATATGGCACACCTGTGAGGTGGGATGGATTATCTCAGCAAAGGAGAAGTGCTCACTATCACAGATTTAGACAGATTTGTGAACAATACACCACTTATCCTCATTTGAGTCTGGTTGAGCTGGAGCCTGTCCCAGCTGACTTTGAGCGAGAGGCGTGTTACAACCTAGACTGGTCGGCAGTCAGTCACAGGACACATATTAGCAACCATTCTCACTCACATTCACACATATGGACAATTTACAGTCTTCTGTGATATGCATGTGTTTGGAGAAAAAACACGCACTCACTGGGAGAACTTGTAAACTCAACACAGAGATTCCCCAGTGAAGATTCAAACCCTTCTCCAGATTGTTAGGCTGACATGCTAACTAATCACGAGGCCATTTTTCTTTTGTATTTGTTTTTGAGCCTGCATCATTTACATAAATGCAGAATTTTTAATTTTCAGCATTGTCCTGATGCATTTGTTTTATGGTGTCTTTGGTTTTTGATAATTTCTGAGTTTGGAGTGTGACATAGGCCACTTTTGCCATTTGCCCTTGTTGGCCACTGTACTATTATATTGTAGCGACGGATATGTTGTGTTGCTCCCAGCTGTGGTTTTGGAGTGTGAGCTATAGGGGGCAGTCGGGTTCAGCATGTTGGTTGGAGCAAGCGTTTGGAGGAAAAAGGCGTAGATTAAGAGGAGAAGGGAGTGTTGCTGCTTTGTACACATGTGTAGCTAAGTGCTCCTGCAAATCTGTAAGTGCTGTTTCTGTTTGTGAAAATAAATGGCCAACTGAATACAGCCATCATGCCGTGCAATTATACTGTACAGCCGCCATTACAGTATTAAATTAATTCAATAAACAAATAGAATGCAATAAACAACAGTTATCCCACGACGTAAACATAAGCAATAAAAACATAAAGCATTCTGTTTGAATTTGCTCTTGCAGATCCCAGTCAATCACATTGTAAGTATTGCAGACACTGTGGGAGACATTCTTTCCAAAGGTTCCACTATTACTTTTCTTGGGTTGCCGGGATTTAAGTGGAATTTCAGGAAATGCTCAGTTTTATTGTTATATTACAAGATAATGCTATACAGGTGACATGCCTCAGCAAAGTACCTGCTTGGACTTTTTTCCATCCAAGAAAAGGCATACTGAAGCAGCCTGCACGGCAGCCTCCAGCATCATAGCTTGTATGAGTATTTACGAATGCAATAAAGGACTGGACAAAAGTGATGAATGAATGCATGTGATATACAGTAATCATAAGATCGATAATGTAATGAAATTGTAATCTAATCACAGTTGCTGCAGTAGGTACATTAACATGTGACGTGTATCTATTACTATGTAGAGTACATACGCTATACTCACTGTGGAGCAACACATGAAGACAATTATGAAGGAACCGAGCACGCCTCCAACCCCGACCATCCAGGTCATTCGCAGGAAGAGGATGACACCAAAAATATTCTGAATACATGGCAGGTAGACACCCATCAGAGTTCCCAGCTGTGGTGCCTGACAAACACAAAATCGGGGAAAAAGATAAATATTTGTAATCCAGAAGTCCACCAATTTATTTGGTTGTACAGTACCGTAGCCGATTCCGATACCGATCCATGAGTGAGATCGACCGATACCGATCACATGGCTTAACCGTAGATTTTAAAATGTATTTATGATGAGTGCTACTGGCCAGGACCGCCATTAGACACTCTGATTTACTCTGCATATTGGTCTAAGCCTGATAGCAGGCATCTTTTCTTAGAGGCAAGTTAATCAATGTCTGGGGTCAGTCTCTGAGCTGAGGAAATCCTCAGGATGGAGCGAAGGTGTTCATCAGTGAGTCGACTCCTGTGTGAGAGAACAATTGTTCACATAGATATGTGCTGCCGAACATAGAGAGCATTTGAGCAGCTTGGGTACGTAGTTGGGGCATTGTGTCTGGGAGGAAACATGGAAATTATGCAGCACCCACAGCGTCATACTTTGATTTGGGCGTGTCACTACGCTGGAGTTCAATTAGCTCCATTTGGAGGTTGCTTGGTGCGTTTTCCACATCAACCGCAAATGGATTACAGAGCAGTTCAAATCTACGTTTCTGGGCTTCAACATCGGCCAATCACCGGATAAACTGGACGCTGAGTACATTGATTTTTTTCAGTAAACTGTGCGCTAGGCAGCACGGCAGGAGAGATTTCCTCTTTCATGGTTTGGCAGCGTGGAAAATGCTCTAACTTTGCTTGCAGCACCTAAGTCTTCCAGAGCCACAACTTAGTTTTAAAGGCCCTCACTGCAGTGTACATGTCTGTGATGACGTGGCCCTGCCCCCGAAGATGCAGGTTAAGCACATCCAGATGGCTCAGAATGTCACACAGAAATGCCAACACGCACAGAAACTTTTTATCCCTGAGCTCTGTTGTGTCTTTCCCCTTGCTTTCCATAAACGGACAGACCTCCTCACGTAGCTTAAAAAATCTGTTCAGTACTTTTCCTCGGCTTAGCCATCTCGCCTATGTGTGATGATGTGTGATAACGCACAATAGGGCACGTAAAGCTAGCTTTTAAAGCAGCTTCACTTTTTGATTTTGCTTTCATGAACATAGTCTGCCGGGAAACCAGACTTCTTTTCATCTCCTCTACCTTCTGGAGCTCCTGCTTTCCATCCAGGTCCCTGTACTTCTCATGGTGTTTCGTTTCATAGTGTCTTCTTATGTTATATTCTTGCAGTCATGTTGTCTCCGCACACAAGACAAAAAGGTCCGCCCTTAATACTTGTAAACAGACAACCTGTCTTGAAAGCTCCCATTTTCCATCTTACATTTGGCCATTTTGCTTGCTAATAATAATAATGAGTGTCAACAGAAAAGCAGGGGCGCTTGCCGGTCTCGATTGTTCGCCAGCGGACTAGCAAACCATTCTGGGATTTGTAGTGTTAGTGGTGCATGCACTTTATATCGGCGGACCTTGCACATTTGATATGACCTCGCGGGCCAAATATAATTACACCGAGGGACAGATTTGGCCCCCAGGCCTGAGTTTGAGACATGATATAAAGGCATAAAGTTTGAATTGAACAGTTATGGAGTTGACATAAATATTCTTTTGACCCTTCGGTGAGCTACTCAAAATTAGCTGGCGAGATAGAAGGCCCCTGTGATAGTATCACCATCACCGGGACTTTAGGAGTGTAATGACAACAAAAATGCTAAATTGTTCAGTGACACTTGGAAAAAGTTAGTACGTACCCCATGAATGTAATATCTACTTGTAGTTCCCCATGGGACAAAAACGAGCTCTGAACTAACCGCATTGCTTGTTTGATTCATAGACAAAATGTCATTGTAGTAAAAGTCACATTTGGAGTCCAAAGACCAGAAGCTACGCAGATAGCTCTAGCTAGCAAGCTAGCTAGCTGCCGCCAGGGTACAGCCAGTGACAGCTAGGCAAAGCTTGCAAACAAAGATGCAAGAAAATGTCAAGAGGTTTGATAAGGAAGTGACCAAACATGCTTGACTGGCATAGATTGAGGTTTTACAGACTTGTTTTGATTCTCACTGCAGTAGGGGACGAAGTGTGGCACGGCAATCAGTTTTTGTGATGAGCTTTGAAAGGAATTTATTGGCATATGCCGATCATGTGTTTTTTTACGGAAATCGGCTGATATTGATCGTTGGCCGACCGATCGGAGCATCCCTAAAAATAACCAATTTAATGTACTGAAGTTCCTCTGGAGTTCTCTACCTGGATAGGTTTTTTCGACGGACGTGCACCCTCCTCATTATTCTCAGCCTCCTCGTGCTCCTTGCTGCCTGTTGGCAAGTTGGAGTAGTTGGCAAGGCTGCTGAGCAAAGAGGACACCATTGGACTGGTGTCCATCTCCTCCTGCGAGCACACACACAGGTGGAAACACTCACTGTTATCAAATTATACTCACAATCTCCTCTGAGTGCTCTGCACATTTTTTTCTGCAAAAACCCTCTCTCACCTCAAACAGAGCCATATTCTTGCCGTCATACTGCTGGTTCTTCTCCACATCACTGGAGGTGGTGCAGTTGATGAAAGGACTGCTCTCTTTAGGATTCCCATCACCTAACACAACAACAGTCAAGATCACGTGCATTTAATTGTTGTGAATTGTTTTGTAAGATATGATTTGGCATTGTGTTGGAAATATTCGACACTACTTCATTACTGGAGAACTCTTGAGCGAGAAATTGAACCGCCAGTGGCTCCTGACAGGGCCATTTCTAGCCTTGTGGGGGCTGCATTACCAATGGAACATCTTAAGTTGAGCGCCTCAATCAAGTTGAAGTGATTAAAAATTATTATACAAGGAAAACAACCCTTTGTAAATCAATAAATAAACACATTTTGAGCATTTATATAAAATAAGAAAATGCATCAAAGTAATAATAACAAAAGAATAAATGTGGCAGGAGAGGGTAAACTTGATGGCTAGTAAAGTAATTCAACAAAATCACACAAACGCCAAATAAACGGTTTGACTTGTGTCTGTGTTTGTCCTTGTTTTCAGCAAGACTTCCTGTTTTTATTTTGTCAAGCCCATTTCCTATCTTTGCCCTTTTGTGGCAACTTTACGTTCTGTTTAACGCTGGCAGAAGCCGAATTATTACTTCAGTTTCATGTGTTGCTGTACGTTTGCTTGCTGTTGTTTCCTTGCAACTTTTGGATGTTTTGTACGACAAAGCATATTAGGCAAGACGAAAATTTAGGATTCCGATGAAAGATGACGATGTAGTAGGAAAAAGAGGGGTGTTGCCAGGCTGCTGGAGTCAGCATTCAAAAGTATCACATGTAGATTAAAAGTGAAGCATTATAGTACGTAAAACTGATTACATTAAGAGCACTGTACTTCCACTACTTCCATGTTCAGAGTACATGTTTGCGTTGAAACTTCAAATTAAGAGCAGCGCATTCATTGAGTTTCTGATATGACTGTTTACTTATTGGGCAAGCAGTGCACACAAGCGAAAGAATCCAATGTATGGCTTGTCAATGTACTTCCTCTCGAGTACCCGTACTCAGAGATGTGTTTCCAGCAACACTCGCTCGGACGGGACGTTAGCATTTTGTTTTCAAAAGACGAGCCAACTAGGCTGCACACATCGCACATAGCAAAAATGAGGCGGAAATGCATCATTTAATTCTCCATCTTCAGCATTTGCGCATCCCTTACTGCGCTAATGTAGAGGTATAAAGTGATACTGTTACTATAGGAACAAGTTTTCAATTCCATGATGGTTATTCGGTTCGTCTTTTGAAAATTAAAGGCTAACGTCCCGTCCAACATTGATTAGCCACACACATACAGTGAATGTGCTGCTCTTAATTTGAAGTTTAAAACATCTGCTCCGAGCACAGAAATAGTGGAAGTACAATGCTCTTAATGTAAACAGTTTTGCGAGATAACACAAAACTGTTTTGCAAGATCTCACTAAAGTACTGCGTTATTTTGCAATATCCTTTTTTTCATCGATTTTTTTTCCCCATGTCCCCTCGGGGGCTCTGTATTATTGCACCTTTTTAATATAGCAATTCATTTATTCCCATCAGATGATAGCAGTATTTTCATTTGTATTCTATGTTGTTTTACTGACTCCAGCCACCTGAGCATTTAGTTATCCATCATCGGTTTTAAATCTGCATTTGGCTTAGTGAGGAATCAGCTTATAAAAAAATTCAATGCTAGCCAGGTTTCACTTCATGCAAGTATGAGAGAGAGCGACTATGTTGAGACCTACTGTACGTCACAGTAGCAACAGCACCAACCCACTAAGGCCCACAGAGTATCATACATCTCAGTCACACTTTTGTACGAACCTTGTCTTTTATGGCTCAAAAGCAATATTAGAGGTCAGTCAGTTCGTACAGCTCATACAGGATGTGGACCTTATGGCCAAGAACATAACTACGAAATGACAAATGAGACACCACCGTGAGCTGTCAACATAACATGGTGTGAAAAAGGGGATCGTAACTTTAACAGCTGCAGCTACACACTGTAGCAACATTTGTGTAGAGCAGGGGTGTCAAACTCGTGCCATGGAGGGCCGAGACACTGCAGGTTTTCTTTCCAGCCAGTCACTAAAGCAGGTGATTTTAATGATCAACACCTTCAGTTTGAGGGAAGGAGCTCATCAATTAAATCACCTGCTGCAGAAACTGGTTGGAGAGAAAACCTGCAGCGTCTCGGCCCTCCAGGGCTCCAGTTTGACACATGTGGTGTAGAGTATAGCTGGAGTGAAAGGTGACCGAAATCTGCCCTGTTAGCTCAAACTCCCATCTGTCCAAAAGACATACATACATTTTGATGCACATAAAGGAGCTAATTTACTGAAAGAAAACACCTAAATAACTCCTTTCATTATACAGGGACCTTTGTTTCATACTGTTTTTGCAAATAAATTGCATGCCAATGAGTTTTAAATAACTTAAAATGACTAACATACTAAGACACTGAGATATGGGGTAATTATCTTAAATGTTATATAAGGTAAAACATTTAAATATGGTGATACCCTGGGATGCAACATGATAGAAGCATGCAAATGTGAGGCAGTGGGCGGTGCAGATTTGTACCCTTCATGTGACATGGCTATTACAAAATGGACAGTTTATTCCAGCTTTTAAAAGCTTAATAGGACGTAGGCTCAGGGGGATTATCCAGCAGCTGCTGGAGGCCACAGAGGAAGGCCGAAATTAACATCTGCATATGAGCAAGATACTCCATCAGGTGCACAAGTGAGCTGAATTACATCAATTACAGCAGCCCCACATATACCTCAATTACTCTCAACTTGTCGGTTTTATCTGAGGATTAATTCAGTGAAATCTCCATTTAGCGGCGTTGCCACTAAAATGTACTGCGCTGCAAAAAAGTGGATCCTGTTTAAATCTGAAACATGTAACCATTAAAAGAGAGTGAGAGTGAGGGGACGAGGATGCATTTGCAGCTGTTGCAGCAAAATTCAGTGAAACCATAAAAAAACAGAACTACTTATTTATATATTGTTTAAATATAAGAGAGCAAACTTATCATTATATGTTACTGTTTCCCTTAAGGGAAAGGTGTCTTGAACAGATTGCTGCACAACAGCTACAACAATCAGTACACAGTAAAATATCACCCTGCAATACATGCAATGACACACTGCAGACCTTTAAACATTCGTATAATTAATAGCAGGTATTGAAGAATTACACAGTTTCCAAATAATAAATGTAAACCTTTGAAAGAAACGAATACATTGTTAAAACAGCAGGATGATCCAGGTTTTAATAAACCTGTCAGAGGCCCACTAAGTCAATGTGGACAACTTAGTAATGTGAGAGATGACATGTTTTATGATGATCACAAGACCATACTGTCCCATCCCATGTGTCCAAGGCTGGATTTACATAGGGACCCTAGAAATCTTATTGACATCTACTTTCAAATGTGACTAACAGCAGTGACAAGACAGAGTTACCAGCGTCTTCCAGAATGGTGAAGAAGATTGGTTCCTCCAAATTGTCTAAAATGATCATGGATATGAATGACGTTCAAAATGCAAAAACGAAGTCCTTTGCCACGTTCTTGCATAAATCCCATCCATAAGATATCTATATTTGGCTTAACTCTAATGTAAAGATGCTTTTTGGCTTTCTTACTGATGTCTGATTTATTGATATTGTCCAGCATTTCATTTCCCATACCGATATCAACCGATTGTGATATAGGCAGCAGCTCTTGCGTCAAAATAATGTCAGGTTACATCTCGTGTAATGAATGAACACATTATGCTTCTTTTCTTGTAATGCCACTGGATGCATTTCACAAATAAACACTTTGTGCAAAAGAGGACATATACAGTTTTCCCTCGTTTATCGCGGGGGATAGGTGCCCAAAATCGCTCGCAATAAGTGAAATCCACATAGTAGCCAACTATATTTTTTTCCACAATTATTATATATGTTTTAAGGCTGTAAAACCCCTCACCATACACTCTATCCACTTTTCTCAGACAGGCATTAACATTTTTTCACATTTATCTCCTGTTTAAACACTTTCAAAGTTCAAATATCATGTGAATTTTAATGATCAACTTATTAGGTTGGACACAAGAAATTATTAAGTGACCCGTGCATATTTCACTCTTCTGACCGTGCCTGGCCCAGGCGGAGTTCGGCTGTAGGGTGTTTGTATCCTTGTTAAAACATACTGCTCCTGTCGTCATATTTTCCTCACATGGTTTGCTTCTTCTGTTTCTTCTATGGTTGACAGTTTTGGCGGTTAGCAAGCAGCTCACAAGGTTAGCTAGTTTGGTAGCCATGACCACAACAGGAGATGGCACAAAGGAGATTGATTGACAATGGTCTACAGCCAATCAGGATGCAGAAGACAATGGGCGGTGCTGGCCGAAGAGAGAAAATAGATAGACCTCTTGCTAAAGCAAAGAACTACAGCACTCAACTTCCCACGATGCAATTGTTGTTAAAGGGCCAGGCTTGGCCTGTAACAGCTTTCATAGGATGTAAAAAATAAAAGCACTGAAATTGCACAAAAAACCCCAGTGAAACAACGAGTCAGAGAAAGGTGAACCGCGATGGAGCGAGGGAACATCGTACCGTAATATGCAATGTAAGTTATGGAAAAAAATGGTGGCCATCTTTATTGTTAACTTTTTGTCTCAACAAAAGTCATAAATAAATCATGACCAGTAGTGAACATGTTCTACTATCAACAAGTAATGAATTCAGAAATAGAATCATTTGAAATAATGCTGGTAAACATACAATTTGGAAGGCTGTGGCACAAACATCCACATAAGAGCACAGCGCAAAGTACGAAACTCTGGACTAATACAATCAGTGAAATGATAAACCAGGCTCATTCAGCACTGCTCTGCCAGTCGCTTTTGCTGCGTCAATGCAGCATTCATGCATAAAAATAATAAATAAAGTAAAAATAAATATAAAAAGTGCAGTAATTAAGACCCAAAATATGATATTTCATGTACTGTATATCATTGAATTGCATTGAATGCTAACATAAAAATGCTAAAGATGCTCACATTAAAAAAAAATCTGCTGTGTATTCAATATTTTGATGTGATTTTTGAGTAGCTGTCTATGTCCTACCCAAAATAGGTTTTTTAGGTCGTGACCCACAAGATGCCTTATAACAACTTTCAGGCAAATTGTATTTTATTTATTTATTTTTACATTTTGAGAGGCTCAGGCTGCTGTCTCTACCAAACTAAAATGACACTTTTGACTACATTTTGTACATTTGTGTTTCCCATTTAGAGAAAAATGTTACTGCCACCAATCTCACATGATAATTGCAACACAGACTGGAAGCTTCATTTCATCACTTACAGTATCGAGAAGACTGTAATGCAAAAGCGGCAAAAAAACATAACTTCAGATTAATTTGTTGAACTACAAGATGTGGCACAGAAGTTGTGCCCGTGCACCTCTGTCACCATACATTATGATGTCTGCAATATTAAATCACCTTATTGGACCCCGGATACACATGCTTCCTCAATATACAAGAGACTATCTAAATAAGAACAACATGCCAAGACCTCCCTAATCCTTTGACATTGTGACCTAATCTCTGTATATAGATTAAAGTAAGCATGTGACACTCTACATGCAGTGTTAAGTCATTGAAAAGGCAGTACGACACATTGTGAGGATTGCTGAATATCACTGACGGGATTTATCTTCGCCACGCTCCCTTACAAAGACCTCTTCAGCCATCTTTAAGACGCCTGAGCTACAAAGATGAGAGTGGCACCTTTGTACATCAGGATAGTCGGAACTGATGAAAGACTGTCCTCTCCTCTTAGCCTGTCTATTACAGCAGTAAATCCTCAATAGGCAATGATACCAAAAACCTTTATATGACCCTTTATGTGACAATAAGTATAGTGTAAGTAAGGCCACACTCACACTACAATGAGATTATGCACAATGATATGACCGCTCTTATCCATTACACCTCATTATGAATGCAAAGAATGAAGGTAGGAAGGAAACGTGATGTTTTTTTAAATTAATATATGCTTTGATTACTACCACTTGTATGAGTTTGTTCCATTGTATCTGTCTCTCTCTAGTCAACCAATACAGGCAGATGGTTGTCTCACTCCTGTGCTGAATGCTGAGTTTGACTTTAATTATTGTCACAAAAAAGTTCCTTGCATATTGAACGGCTGTGTAATATTAGTTAGTTGATGTTACAAGTTATTCTCTGTTTCCCTTCAAGTATGAAAATAAGGTTTCACCCAGCCAGTTATGTGACTCTTTCAGGAAAATGACAATACTGTAGTATACAGGCTGCATTAACGTATGGGCAATCAGACAAATGGATTCATGTTCAAACTCCAGCGGACGGGCTCACGACATCTGGCAAGTGGATTACTCCATCATAACTGGACAGGAGGAGAGAAGCCGCTTATAATCACACCACCTTTGAAGAAATATTTCATTATTGATCAATGCAAGCAATTTTATTAGGAGTCGTAACCACACCAGCAATTTTCCCTTCTCACACACGGAGAGATTAACATTAATTCAATTTGATATTTTGGGGATATAATTGGACACAAAATTAGTTTGACCTTCTGTCAAATGCTCAAATGTAGAATTTGGCCAGCATTTTAGCTGTTTTGCAGTACAAAATGGTATATAATGTAAGTGTATCTACCACCCTCAAAACACTGTTTCATTTTAACCTCACCGAGGGCACACATCCAGATCATCAAGGACACTAGAGAGTGCCCTTTGATACAATCTGATGCAAACAAGAGAGCAAACAATCAAACCACACACTCGTTTGGTTTCAAGTACTACCTTATATAAAGTAATGACAATGATGGTGCTTTATAGAAGCATTCCTCACATTGCTTGGCTGTTTTTGTTTTTTTGTCCAGCCATGTGCTGCCCTTACATAACACAGTTGTAAGAGTCTCAACTCTGACCCCTGCATTAAGCATGCGCGGTGTCATTTCATGCTCTTATATAAACTGACAAATATTTGGTATTGAAATGACCTTTGTACTTCCCCGCAAGCTAATTTGTGGCTTCATTGACCTATTGACGAAATCAGTGATCAGTAATATGAACTTGCTATGAGAAGCTAAATAATGTAGCATCCCAATGTTCCACATCCTTCCGAAAACATTCTTTGTCGCCTTTGACAAAGTGCTCGTTTAACCTCTCTGTCCCGCCCGTTTGTTGATTGTAAAACGTGGCGAGATTTCTCATTTGGAGAAAAGCTGTATCGTGAGAACAGGGCAGCCAGAAGCCAACCAAGACCGTGAACTATGGCAATGACAATACACTAATATGGAAGTGGCAGTGTGCAAGGCATTATTGGAAGCCCACACTAAGTGCTTTATGCACATTTGAAACCCTGCAATCTAACCTATCTCGGTGTTCACAGCATCAGCAAGTTAAGAGTGGCTGTTTTTTCCATCTGAGTTACATTTCGTGTCCAAGCAGAAGCTGTAGTAATTATACATTTGATCAACTTTACTTAAAGATTTGTCATATCAACCCACGTAGATGTTCGGACTCGTCTGCAACCTTAATCACTGAGCGGTTCTATTGATGCTCATTGCATGTGGTTCAGTGCCAACTTTCAAGTACCGGTGCTTCATAACACACCTCATACATAAGGGTGATCCGTGCTGACAATTTAGCGACTTGGCTGCTAAATTTGCCCAGTAAGGGTTCGCATATAATTGTTTCTTAAGTCATGCATTTATTCGGTAATTAAATACAAGCAATCAACAAAGGAGAAGAATCCGCCGAGTAATGGAACACATGGTCTTGTCTACAGTGACGCGAAAAAGTGTTTGCCCCTTCCCGATTTCTTATTTTTTGGCATTTTTTTCACACTTGAATGTTTCAGATCATCAAAGAAATTTAAATATTAGTTAATGACAACACAACTGAACACAAAATGCAGTTTTTAAAAGTAACTTTTTATTATTAAGAGAGAAAAAAAATCCAAACCTACATGGCCCTGTGGGAAAAAGTAATTGCCCCCCCCCCCCTTGTTAAAACATAACTTAACTGAGATTAACTGAGATCTATCAGTCTGGAAAACGTAATACAGCCATTTCTAAAACATCGGGACTCCAGCAAACCATAGTGAGAGCCATTTATCTACAAATGGCGAAAACATGGAACAGTGGTGAACCTTCTCAGGAGTGGCTGTCCAAACAAAATTACCCCAAGAACGCAGCAACGACTCATCCAAGAGGTCACAAAAGACCCCACAACAACATCCAAAGAACTTCAGGTCTCACTTGCCTCAGTTAAGGTCGGTGTTCATGATTTCACCATAAGAAAGACACTGGGCAAAAACGGCCTGCATGGCAGAGTTCCAAGACGAAAACCACCGCTAAACAAAAATTCTCATCTTAATTTTGTCAGAAAACATCTTGATGCTCTTTAAGACCTTTGGGAAAATACTCTGAGGTCTGACGAGACAAACGTTTGTGGAAGGTGTGTGTCCCATTACATCTGGTGTAAATGTAAGACCGCATTTCTGAAAAAGAACATCATACATCAACAGTAAAATATGGTGGTGGTAGTGTGATGGTCTGGAGCTGTTTTGCTGCTTCAGGACCTGGAAGACCGGGAAGACTTGCTGTGATAAATAGAACCATGAATTCTGCTGTCTACCAAAAAATCCTAAAGGATAATGTCCAACCATCTGTTTGTGACCTCAAGCTGAAACCAACTTGTGTTCAGCAGCAGGACAATGATCCAAAACACACCAGCAAGTCACCTCTGAATGGCTGAAGAAAAACAAAATGAAGACTTTGGAGTAGCCTAGTCAAAGTCCTGACCTGAATCCTATTGAGATGCTGTGGCATGACTTTAAAAAGGTGGTTCATGCTCAAAAACCCTCCAATGTAGCTGAATTGCAACAATTCTCCAAAATTCTTCCACAGCGCTGTAAGAGACTCATTGCAAGTTATCACAAACGCTTGATTGCAGTTGTTGTTGCTAAGGGTGGTACATAGGATCATGTAAGTCTGGATTTTTTTTCTCCCTTAAATAATAAAAAGTTTCATTTAAAAAGTGCATTTTGTGTTCAATATTTAAATGTTTTTGATCTGAAACATTTAAGTGTGACAAACATGCAAAAAATAAGAAATCAGGAAGGGGGCAAACACGTTTTCACACCACTGTATCTCCGTAATGCTGTGCAATGCATGTCTGTAAGCTGTAAAAAAAAAAACCAAAAAATCCTCCACAATGTCACTCAGCCCCTGACCAACAGAGCCAAGAAAGTAGAGTTTGGACACAACCCTTCGTCGCCTTGCTGCACCACTCCTTCCTGGCAAAATACGCATGGGTGTGCAAAGTGTGGAGCAGGGGCCATCTGTGGAACGTGGCTCATTGCAGAAATAAAATAACCAAAAACCCGGCAAAAAGTAAAAAAAATAGAGCAAAAGGCATAATGTAACTAGAAAAAGCTAAATTGTTGATACTAATAACTAATAAAAACTTGTCTTTAAATGTGTATGTACTGTATGTATAATGTATGTATATGTTTTTTATTATAAATTGTGTTAAATTACAAATAAAGGACAGCTGGACAACTCTGACGTAAATAGACAAAGACAAGTAGATAAGAGAAAAAAAGTGATCTGTATTATTATTATTATTATTGTTATTTGTTATTATTATACAGGATATTATCATAACAGTGGTTTATTTGGCCTCAAAAAATGTTGACAGTAATATATATCTTTGAGCATCAGTAAACGACAGTAAACATTTCTGTGTTAAGAGGTTGCTCTATGAAATCTATAAAGACCCTTTAGTTAGTTCAAAATACGGCACGAGTCTTAACCAGAGCCAGAAAAAGAGATCATATTTCAGCCTCACTGCACTGGTTACCTGTAAAATTTAGAAGCAACTTTAAAAGTGTCCTTCTTGCATATAAAGCACTAAAAGGCCAGGCACCGGTATATCTTAAAGAGCTCCAAGTACCCTATCAGTCCAGTAGAACACTGTGCTCCCATAAGTTACACTTACTTGCCACTCCTATATTTTTTAGAAGTAGAATGGCTGGTAGAGCATTCAGTTATCAGGCTCCTCTGTTACGGAGCCATCTCCCAGAGTCAATCCGGGGGGGCAGACACCCTCTTTCTATTTAAAAGTAAACTCAAAACCCACCTTTTTGCTAAAGCATACAGTTAGAACAGACACCTGATACACTGATCAGAGACACTCCTCTGTGTGCCTTGCACTAAGATAAAGACTGTCCTGTTTTTTTATCTACCACGTATCCCTCTACCCTATTTTTCTATCTCAACCCAACCGGTCAAGACCGACGGCTGCCCCACAGACCCTGGGTTCTGTTGAAGGTTTCCTCCCCAGAGGGAGTTTTCCGTGCCTCTGTCGCCAAGTGCTTGCTCATGTGGGGTTTCATTTGGTTCTTTGTTTTCATTTATGAGTATGACCTTCACGTGTAAAGTGCCATGAGATAACTGTTGTTGTGATTTTGCGCTATATAAATAAACTGAAATGAATTGAAATGTATCATGAAGAGTGTATATTGTATACATTGTTAAATGAATACCTATCCGATGTTAAATGAATACCGATCTGACAGTTTCACTGAAATTGTATTTCACTGAAATTTTTGCTTTCATTGCGAATGTGTGTGTAAAATGTTTAAGTGCCACATAAGACATCACTCTAGACATGTTTGGGTGCACATGTCCATGAAGTACAAACGCAGATGCTCTTGTAGCGTTATGAAAGGAAATTATTGCCCGTGGCAGGACATTCTTGATGTCTGCTGAGATGAATGAGAGCAGCCTTGAAAAGCTATTACTCTCCACATGAGCTGCTTTGACATGGCTTGACAAATGTAAACCCCTGGTTAATTACACTGCCTCCACCAAGCAATTCATTCACATTTAGCAAACATGCATCTTCTACAGTAAGTTGACAGAGACAAGTGAAAGCATCACAAAGTTTGCTCCTTTGTCCACTTGTGACATATGCAAATACTATCTTCTTGCCCTGAAACCACATCACCCTTTCTCCTCCTAACTTTGAGCATGTGCACACTGTCATTAGCCACACACAAATGCCACCACATTCCTCTCTCACCAGCCTCACTCACCCTGGTTGTTGGGGCTCCCCTCTCCCTCTTCGCAGTCCGTTGACATGTTGTTGAGCATCTTCTCTCCTCCTCAAGCTCCCACCTCTCTGGAGTACAGAAAGGCTATGTATCCTTTTGCTTATGTGATGCTCCTCAAGAGGACAATTGAGAGAATGTGAGTGGCAGTAAGGGAGAGTTGGTGACGGCCAGCTTTTTGACACAGGCACTCTCCCTGTTTCCCTGCGCAACTCACCCCCAAGTCAGTTTAAGCCCAAGCACTACATTCATCATGTATTCAGAAGGTATTATCCCTCTCTTTCTCCCTCCCGTTCTCTTTTTTCTCTTCCTCACGCACCATCATCCATCTCATCATGAGGAAGGGATGCAGGGCAAGCGACATTAGACGACAATGCACCGCCTCCTGAGAATTAGACTTCTCTTTTGACATTCCTGTCAAACGGCAGACAAGATTTCATTATATTACTGTTCATTCATCCCACTTTTGTTGTTTTTCCCCCACCTAAATTCTCTCTTTTCATATATGCCTGACTAGTTGTGCGTCGGAAGAGCTGCAGGCTGCACTTGTGTAACTTAAAAAGCCATTATCCTATTGTGGTTGACTCCTGCATGTGTATGTACATAAGAGCAAGTTCTGCCTCAGTGTAATTGCTTTAAACCTGAATGTAAATGACAAAAATTAGGTGCATGCATTATACATTAATGTCCTAGTATAGTGCTCTTCCCTTCCAGATATGAGCACAATCAATATGAGTCATTCATCAAAAGGTTCATTGAGAGGACCCTTGGGCGACCTCATTGAACCACAATGTCAATAGAGGAGAGTGATGCAGTCAGAGGGGAAGTGTCATGGTGAGGTGCAGGTGCTTATTATCAATTTAAGGTTTTTATACTCTGGTGCGTGCATCATCAAGTGCAAAGTAGCACTGCCGCACTGCTAAAACACAATGGCCATTTCATGGACGTGTGTGAACCCCTCCACCACCTATTAGTGTTTATATGTTACATCACAGTGAACTGTGCAGCAATTTCTACTGTGATGAGATGATCTCTTAGTTTTGGCAGATGTTCACATAGACTTTATCCTCAATGACCTACCCACTTTGGCCCTCCATGATGTTGACAACACATGACCACAAATGATGATCCACGGTCATCAGAAACTGTAAGAGGGGAGCAGTGGGTTAAATATTGTTGATATTGTGACTTTTGTTTGTATATTTGTATGTTACCAACTTTGCAAGAGTGTGGCATGGACATGGGCCAATTTATGCAATATTTTTGTTATTGTGGAAACTCCTTTCTGTTGTTGAGCAGCTGCTAATGGGCATTACTGCCACCAGCAGGACTCAAGAGGAATGACAGACCCCAACATGCAACTACTCAGATGAATAGACACCCTGGCACAGTGGTTCTGTCATGCTTCCCCTAGGGGACATAAATCCCCACCTCCTGATTTGAAATACAATTGAGAACCTGCAGTGATAATAATTTATTTAGCTGTACAAAGCACTGTATGAGTTGCTGGCACAATCTGTGTTCAAGCATGAATAAAGACACTAATAGACCTGTCAACCTTGAAGAAATGTTATGAGTATAGTCCCCCTGCCTCTCATGGCCTCTCAGCGGGGCCCCACCCCACCCCACTATTTGAGAAGCACTGCCCTAACAGATCTCTTCCTTGGTTATGTTGTTGACATGGATTGTTTTTTCACTGTGTCCAAAATGTTACATAAGTGATACTAAACAGTCTATGGATGCAGTACTATGTTCTACAAAAGGCAACACCTGTAAATTCTTATTTGTGTCTGCCGTGTAAACTGAGATAGACCCCAAATATTTCCGTAGTGCCAAGAGATGAGAATAAACGTGAACCAAGTCAAGTCATCGTGATAGATGGCTATTGCCAAGAAGATGTTCAACAAGAATTTGGGGAGTGTCTGGAAGAGAAAAGGGCCTTCCCAAAGCTGTCCCACAAAACTGGAAGCATACAACTGTAGGAAATGTCCTTGTACACTTGTCACTGAGATTTGGGGCAAACTGAAAAGTGCAGTCGAAAAGGTGTGCCCAAATACTTTTGTCCTTTTAGCTGTCAATACTGTATGTTGTGGCATTGCATGGCAATGTTGAATGAATCCATGTCTTGTAGATGTTCATCTAGCATGCGTGTGGCCAGGCTCACCAGTCTCCTCACTGTGTCAGCGAGAGTGGGCTGTTGGCTGGGCTTTGATTGGATGAGAGCCTGAGATCCCTCTTCATCTGGGCCAAGCCGCTTTAGCTCTTAACCCGTGTGCACCTCTCCCACATCCCCTCCCTCCATCCGGTCTGCTGCTGCACATGTGGCTCGGGAGGCTGCTGTTCATGATCTCGATCACACCTGCTCTGGTTTAAAGACATTTATGACACATGCAGTGTGCACACATAATTAGATGCGTATCGGAGCTCGGTAAGCCCTCTAACTCATGCAAGACTCACTTGCATGAAGACAAAAAGGCACCAGACTGAAGTTTTCGATGCTTTAATCCTGCAGATTAATGCCACAGAACAGTGGTCTGAAATTCACCTTTTCTGTTTGCTGATCAAACACAGTCTGCTCTCACATCTCTATCCAGATGTTTAACCTTTGTCACACCTCAAAAAGATGCGTCTGATTTGGTGCCGACAGTAAGGAGTGCAAAAAAAAATCATTGACCCCTTAATCCCACCCACTTGGATGGGTATCCTCTGCAGCCACCTTCACTTGCCGATTGTTTGTGGGTCTTGCTGCCTCCATGTTTGTCCTCAGTAAGTGAAAAGCTTGCTCTCTTGCAGCGGTGTCCAAAGTGCAACCTGGGGGCTATTTGCGGCCCGCGGCTGTTTTTATTTGGCCCGCGGCACATTGTAAAAATCCAATTTAATGATAAAACAAAAAAATACAAACAACAACAAAAAAATTGAAAAATCAGCAGTAATTGTACAAATAAATATAATATTAAGAGAAAAAAAATGTCTTAATTTTACGAGAATAACTTTGTCACATTGTAAGGAAAAATAATGTCATTTTAGTAGCATAAAATTGAAATATTAAAGAAAAATGTTTTTTAAAGTTGTAATATGAGGAAAAAAAAAACAAAACAAAATAAGGATGGCTGCAGTGAAGACATGGCAAAGCTCCAAATCTTGGCAATTTGGTGATGGGAACCAGACGCCAGGCAGTCATTGACTGCAAAGGCCTTTTGCTGAAGTTTACAAAAATATGATTATATTTATAGTTACTGTATGTTACTTATATCCGTGTGAGCTGTTGCTCTCTGGAAGGCGCTTTAAGTCAATCAAGTCCCACACCAGTAGACGTTTTCTAACAGTATTCCATTGTTTAGTTTCATAGTCGCTATCATCAACGTTTATTTGATGCTCAGAAAGTAAAATGGACTGCTGGAGTCTTGAGGCTTTGTAAAATTGCTTTGGCACCGAAAAGGTTCTTGTTCATCTCTATTGACTGTAATGAGGGTAAGATTTATGACTCATTAGGAGCTGTGGAAACAGTTGGGAGAAGTGATGAATACAACAGCTCTAATGACTTCAACCCCAAACTGGACTGGACACGGACACTCAAAAATAAGCAGCTCTTGTTCTGGTCACTTTATTTGAACAGACCTAGACAATTAAACATGATATGCAATTAAATCAATATGGCAGGATGAACAGTCTCTTACTGAAGTGTTTGTTCTTGTTGCAGTTCATGTCCGTCTCACCTTCGTTATGTGAACACAGTCCTTCACGCTTACATTTTATAATGCAATCCTTCAACTCAATTGGCCAAAACATTATCAGACATATGGTACGTTATTAATGGGCTGTGGGGAAAAAAAATCATGTCTACGTGTACAATCCGGTCATCAGTATGAAAGATGTTATTCCTCACAGATGATTGAAGAGAATCATTGCCAGCTTTGGGACTTGATTTATACAGTACACCCAAACAGGGTGCAAGTGAGGTGAATGTTTTCAACACTGAGCTGGATTTACATTTCACTGATGTTATGACTCTCTGACCAGAGGTTCATTGTAGGACACAAAACTTAAATGCAGTTGCAGATGTGAAAGGTGTGGTATTTTTTTGTCATTCAATCACTGCTCACAACTCACAAGACTGGTAAAAAAAATCTATTAAGGCTATTATTATATCTATTAATATAACAAGTTATTAGTTTATTATTGTGCCTCAAATAATCTCCTCCAAACCATGGTTGAGTTCTGTAGTAACATAATCACAGCCTAGAAATGCTCAAAATATTATATTTTTGGTCTCTAATCAAAGTGGTTAAGCAGTTTCGATCAGGATGTCAAATGGTGTAATCCTTTTTAGCAGTCAAATCCTCTCAGCATGATGATGTTGCCTGGCTGAAGACTGAGTTCACTTGAAGCTGCATGATGGGACTGTTTGACCTTAAAGCATCTTAAATAAACACCAATGGCGAATGATTGTCTTATTGTTATTAGTTAGCAAATGTGGTTTCTGAATGTGAAGTCAAATGCTTCAGTTGCTTCCTAACAACCAAAATAAAGTCAAATAAATTCTGTGAAAACCATGAGTTGCACTTATTCTTCACTTTGTGTAATTATGATGAATATCTTGCAAGATAGCATTAGTGTCATCATACTCCAAAATAAGCTGAGCTATTGTCACTATTATTAAACCCCCTGTGGTTGGACCCCACAACAGAGACGACAATGACGGTGAAGGAAAAAAGGTTTAATAACAAAAAGCGCAAAAACGCATAGACATTGACAGGGTGAGCGACAGTAAATGTCTAGGCCTTATAATAGACGACAAAATGAGTTGGAAATCCCACATTAAGGGTATACAACACAAAGTGGCAAGAAATACTTCAATACTGAACAAAGCAAAAATCACTCCATACTCTCTATTGTTCTCTTTTATTACCACATCGAACTTATTGTGTGGCGACATGGAGAAATAACTATAAAAGTACACTTCACTCACTAATTGCGCTACAAAAAAGGTCAGTTAGGATAATCCATAATGCTACTGATAGCGAACATACTGTACCAACCCTTTATTCTTAAAATCACAATTATCACACGCTTGGATGTAGACTGCTGCGATGGGAGACTCTCGCGTTGCAACAGTCTTCCTCCCCTATGGAACACATACACAACAATGGACAGGCGAGAGCGCGTAGTAATACGAACGGAGAGAAAATAATGCCGAGCAACTGAGAGGTCTGACTTTTTTGTTTGCGATGGTTTTGTGATGCAAATGTGTTACTATTTTGAACGCATGTTCTTTTAAGAAGCCAAACTCTTCACTTAAAGGGACAGTTCTGATTTTTTGACATCCCCATCAGCAATGTAGTCCATCAACAGTGATTTACCCCGCACTTGGTCCCGTGAGTCCAGTTCTGGTCGGATTTCGGTGATGAGGAATGTAGTTCCAGTTAGTTATTGGGGTTACTTAAGTAAAGAGTTTGGCTTCTCAAAACAATATGCGTTCGAAAGAGTAATACAGTACATTTGCATGACAAAAATGCCTTCTCGAAAAAATCAGACCTCACAAATCACTTGGCTTTATTTCTCTGACGTCGTATGAATGCGGCTGTCCAGTGTTGTGTGTGTGTGTGTGTGTGATGAAGATGCATCCGCCGCGACGTCGCAGCCATCTTGTTTACGTATGTGTTCCACAGCCTGCGTTTTCATCACATACACAGCGATGGACATGAAGTTAAAAGGCGAGAAAGTAAAGCTGAGCAATTTGTGAGGTCTGATGTTTTTTGAGGAGGCATTTTTGTCATGCAAATGTATCACTTTTTCGAACGCATATTGTTTTGAGAAGCCAACCTCTCCCAATAACTAACCGCAACTACGTTTCTCATCACCGAAATTTGACCAGAACTGAGTTCACGGGACCAAGTACGGAGTAAATCACTGTTGATGTTTTAGTGGACTACACTAGTGATGGGGATGTCATACAACTTCATGTCAAAAAATCCAAACTATCCCTTTAAGTGATCCCAGCAATTTACCGAAACTATGTTCCTCCTCACAGAAATCTGACAAGAATTCGGCTTACGGGACAAAGTGAGGGGTAAGCCAACTTCATGTCAAAAAATCCGAACTATTCCTTTACCTCCTTTTGTAACACATTGTGATACCCCTAACTGTTTTCTTTTAGTATTTCAATTTGGTTTCTATTTCAAAATTGGTGAATGGTACGTGTTGAATCCAGGAACTGCACAAACAAATGTATTAGCAATGATGTGAAACAGAAAGGGGGTAGGATTAAATAAGCTTTGCTTCTTCCAACTCCTTTCTGGACATGTGGAACTGTGAATTGTAACATGCATTCCAGTGTAATCTCAAGATTCAAGATGCAAGAGATTCAAGAGAGTTTTATTGTCATGTGCATGGTAAAACAGCAGTTATACCATGCAATGAAAATCTTATTCTGTTCATTCTCCCAAGAAAAGAAAGAAAACACAAGAAAGAATAAGAACATAAGAAACATAAATACCATCATAAGAAACATAAATACCAATAAATTAAGCAACAACAACAGAAGAGACATTAATACAGATAAATAATACAAATAAATAAATAAATAAATAAATAAAGTAAAGCTATGAGTGTGTGCGTGTGTTGCGTGCGGCGTGTGTGAGTGCTTCGTTGAGAAGCCTGATGGCCTGTGGGTAAAAGCTGTTTGCCAGCCTTGTGGTCCTGGACTTCAAACTCCTGTAGTGTCTGCCTGACGGTAGGAGTGTGAATAATGAGTGTTGTGGATGTGTGCTGTCCTTGATGAGGTTGTGTGTTCTGCGTAGGACTCTAGTTTTATAAATGTCTTGCAGTGAGGGGAGGGCTGCCCCAACAATGTTCTGTGAGGTCTTGATCACCCGCTGGAGTGCCTTCCTATCACGTGTTGTACAGTTACCGTACCAAACAGTGATGGAGGCGGTAAGGACACTTTCGATAGTGCATCTGTAGAAGCAACTCGGGATTGTGGTGGACATGCCAAATTTCCTCAGTCTTCTCAGGAAGTACAGTCTCCTTTGGGACTTCTTCAGAATTTGTTGGGTGTTGTGAGACCAGGTGAGGTCCTCGCTGATGTGTGTGCCAAGGAACTTGAAGGTTTTCACCCTCTCCACCTCAGTCTCATCAATAAACAGGGGTCTATGCAGCTCCTTTTCCCTGGTTCTTGGGTCGATGATCATCTCTTTGGTCTTATCTGTATTGAGAAGGAGATTGTTATCACGACACCAAGCTATGAGGTCCGCCACCTCTCTTCTGTATGATGTTTCAACACTACCAGTGATCCGGCCGATGACTGTAGTGTCATCCGCAAATTTAATGATGCTGGTGTTGTTCTGGGAGGCCACGCAATCGTAGGTGAAGAGCGTGTAGAGGAGCGGACTCAGCACACACCCCTGTGGGGTCCCAGTGCTCACAATTCTTGAGCTGGATGTGCGATTATGGACTCTGACTGACTGGGGCCTGCCTGTTAGAAAGTTAAACACCCAGTTACAGAGGGAGGGTGACAGGCCAAGTGTGAGGAGCTTATTTGTGAGTTTGTGGGGGCAGAGCAGCAGAGCAGAGCTATAGTCTATAAATAGCATTCTGACGTATGTGTCCTGGCCCTGTAGGTGAGAAAGGGCTGTGTGGATCTGTAAGCGTGTTCAAAATAAAATTACAACATTACCACTTCCGTAATAAAAACACACATTTGTTTTATATAATGTTTTTGTGAGCCTTTAAAAAAAATTCTAACTATCAAAGGGGGTCCCCTGGACAGTGCTGATGTAAATAAACAAAGGCCAGAAGATAAGACAAAGGCAGCGAGCTGGCACTGTTTCAATGACAAGCTGGAATAAGGAACAAGCCAATAAGGAGCTCACATACAGACCCTTTCCAAAAAATTAGAATGTCATGGAAAAGTTGTTTAATTTCCATAATTCCATTCCAAAAGTTAAACTTTCATAGATTATAAATTCAGGGCCCACAATTTAAACGATTTCAAGTATTTATTTGTTTATTTTTACATAATTTGGCTTCCAGCTCATTAAACCCACAAAAACAGGAATTCAAAAAATTAGAATACTGTGAAGAAATCAGCCCAAATTTTGCAGGGCATGAATGTTTTAAAGTGAGTGTCACACACTAATCATCTACTAAGCTCAAATCACCTGCACAGGCTTCCCCAGGTGTCATTGAATTGCTTCAGTTTGGTTTAATTGTCTCAGTTGGGTTCAATATGGGGAAGACTGCAGACATGACAACTGGCCAGAAGACCATCATTGATACCCTCCATAGGATGGGTAAGCCACAAAAGTTCATAGCTAAGGAGGCTTGTTGTTCACAGAGTGCCTTGTCCAAGCATATCAATGGAAAGTCTAGAGGAAGGGCAAAATGTGGCAGGAGAAGATGCACCAGCAAAAGAGATGACCGTGGGCTTCAGCGGATTATCAAACAGGGAAGATTCAAGAATCTGGCAGAGATCCAGAAAGAGTGGAATGAGGCGGGAGTCACAGCTTCAAAAACCACCACATTCAGACGCATCCGGGAGATGGGCTACCACTGTCGGGTTCCTCGGGTCAAGCCACTTCTGAACCTGAGCCAACGTAGGAAGCGTCTCCACTGGGCCAAGGAGAAGAAGGACTGGACTGTTGGCCAGTGGTCCAAGGTCCTCTTTTCCGATGAAAGTAAAGTGTGCCTTTCATTTGGGAATCAAGGTCCAAGGGTTTGGAGGAAGACGGGTGAGGAACAGAACCCAAGCTGCCTGAGGTCCAGTGTGAAATATCCACAGTCCGTCATGATTTGGGGTGCAATGTCTGGTGCAGGTGTTGGTAAACTCTGCTTTCTTAAATTCAAGGTCACCGCAACAGTCTACCAGAATGTTTTAGAGGACTTCATGATTCCTTCTGCTGAGGATCTGTATGGAGATGCAGATTTCATCATCCAGCAGGACCTGGCCCCTGCCCATACCGCCAGAAGCACCAAAACCTGGTTTGATGCCCATGCCATCACAGTGCTTGACTGGCCAGCCAACTCACCGGACCTAAACCCCATTGAGAATCTATGGTGTATTCTCAAGAGGAAAATGAGGGACACCAGACCCAACAACAAAGAAGAGCTGACAGCAAGCATCAAGGAAATCTGGGCTTCCATAACTCCCAGGCAATGCCACAGGCTGATTGCTTCAATGCCACGTGGCATCGAGGCAGTGATTAAGGCAAAGGGATTCCCAACCAAGTATTGAAGATTGACATATCGTTTTGAAAGTACCATATTTTGATTGATTTGATGTGATCCTAATTTCTTTCTTTTTTTTCCTGCAAAAACTGAGAAGTAAATGGTGATTTCTTCACAGTATTCTAATTTTTTGAATTCCTGTTTTTGTGGGTTTTATGAGCTGGAAGCCCAAATTATGTAAAAATAAACAAACAGATACTTGAAATTGTTTAAATTGTGGGCCCTGAATCTATAATCTATGAAATTTTAACTTTTTGAATGGAATTATGGAAATTAAACAACTTTTCCATGACATTCTAATTTTTTGGAAAGGGTCTGTATACTATATATAGGCATACGTTTTCTAAGTGGCTGATTGGCGTAGTGGGTAATGATGTCAGCACTTGGTACAAGGGACTGTGGTTTGAATCCCAGTTAGGTTAAATGGCAATATATATTATCCATCCATGTTCTATGCCGCTTGTCCTCTCTCGGGTCATGGGTATGCTGGAGCCTATCACAGCTGACTTTGGGGCGAGAGGCAGGGTACACCCTAGACTCCACCAGTCACCAGTCAACTGCTGCTCACATACTGTATAGACAAACAATCATTCACACTCACATTCATACCTACGGACAATTTAGAGTCGCCAATTAACCTAACATGCATGTTTTTGGAATGTGGGAGGAAGCCGGAGTACCCGGAGAAAACCCACGCAAACACAGGGAGACCATGCAAACTCCACACAGAGATGCCCAAGAGAGATTCCAACTCAGATCTTTTAGTTCTCCTGACTGTGTGGCAATATATATTATTACTATCAATATTTTTTTAAAAATATTGACCCTCACAATGTCTGCCAAGAAAAATTCTGGCTAGCCAAGTCCCGACTGTAGGCCCAAGTACCAAATGCACTGCCCACAATTGGTTTTGCTGTAATGTACTTTGTTCCTTGTTTTGAGTATTAAAATATTTTCTTGTTTTGTTTCATTTGCCATTTTAAATCTATAATAATAAAAAACCCTCCCATAACTGTGTTTTTTGTATTTCTTCACCACATTTCAATTACTTTCAAAGAATTATGCTCCCAATAAAACGATCCCCAAACATTATCTTTGTCAAGCAAATAGGTCTTTACAGTTTGGAAGATTTTTGAAAATGTTTTCTTTTAGAAATTATATTTTTGGATTACTTGATGATGCAATATTATTGTTACCTGCTTACGGGACATACAATTTGCTAATTGGGCAGGCGTCACAGCGTTGCAGTTTCAGTCCCGAGCCAATAGATGGCAACAACGATTGCACGTCGACTTGTTTGCAAGCTATAACTGCTCAAGCTGTAGAGTCTGCAATTGCAACTACAAGCCCTTATGTGAGTATATAAACTTGTACTTGTCAGGTCTATTCTTTAACCGATTCCTTCAACTGATTTCACCGTCTTTGAATGCATACTGTACAGGAAGTTCAAAAAGAAATGACAACATTGTGCATTTAGTTGTCTAACAATGGATGTGATTATTTGCCTGCGTGTGTGTGAAGCTGTATGTGTCACTTGAAGAGTAACGCCTACCGAAGTTAGTAAATGAGTATTGTGTGATATTTTCTTATCTGTCAGAAAAAAAACACTCTCATGGTATTATTATGCACATTTGAGGTGGATTTGATGACGGTTAATTGCTTTTTATCTAGTTGCACACTTCTAATATCCTAGGATTTATATGACCATTTATTTTAATAATTGTAATATGTTTTAACAAACTATTTAACCAATTTCATAAACATGGTGAAGGCGGGGGTTGAAATATATTTTTCGGGACTCACCATCACCCCTTAATGACGAGCGGCGATCCAAATTGAGGAAAAACTCAAATTTCTCTAAAACTGAAAAGAATTTAAGGTAGCACATAATAACACAGTGTGCCAGCACAAAACAGGTTTAATGAACATTTCAGGAAAAATACATTTTTATCCACAAACTCAAAAATATTTGAACAAAAAGCGACTGCAAAGGTTTTCTATTTTGTCGGCGCTAACATTTGGTCTCCACTTGTTAACTCAGCAAGTATGGAGAGAAATGTGTGTCTTTATAGCCTATCAAAACTGGATTTAAAAACAAAAATAAGATTTATAAACAATTATATATTATTATTTTTTTGTACCAAGTTTATAAAAACGTTGCTTTTATTTAGAAGTCAAAAAATGTTTCTCATGAAACTATAAATTTTGTTTGCGTTTCCTGACCTTTTATTTGCATTTCCAGAAGTTTCGTTTGCAATTCCGTAAGGTTTTTTATTTTTTAATGGTTTTGATTTTCACGTTTGCAGTTCACATTCACTGACTAAGGATGTTAGAAGTCTTTTTATTGGGCCCGGCTGACAACTTCCACCCTCAAGAGAGTGAAAATACTCAAGGCAGTCGAGCTCCAACTACTCACCACCGGAGAAATATGTATGATTATTCATAACTTTTCCATCTGAGTTGTTTGTATCTTCAAAGCAGCCCTTAATATGCAAACTGTCGCATCTCTCCAGAAACCAGTGGTTCTCAATTATTTTCTATCATACCTCCACTGGGGGATAGAAATGTTTTCGCCCCCCCCCCATTTGAAATCCAGTAGTACCTCGCATAACGTAAACCTCCTTTTATGTAAATTCCACTGAACGTAAAGAATTTATGTAAAGTTTTTGCTTCGTATTACATAAGAAATTCCATATAACGTAAAGCGTCGAGTCGGTGCAAGTTTTTTTTTTTTTCAAGCAACTTTATTAATAAGCCGGTGCAAGTTCAGACTAACAGAGTACACTTGGTGACGCCTTCTGACGCTTCACGCTCTCATTGGCTGATTATCGGGGCACCGTCTACGCTCTCATCTCTTTGGCTGACTTATACAGCGTGTACGTGAGTTTGTGAGAGAGACAGGCTTCTCCCTTCAACCTCCCTTCCTCTTCGTAGTCGCCCTTAAACTAACTTATACAATTAAGTTAAGTTACAAATTAAAATTTTGCACAAAGCATTATCATGTAGTGCGTGTGCGTTTGTCTGTGAGACCAGCTGACTCTTAAACTCGTCCTTAAACTAGTCCTCCTCTTCCTCCTTCTTCTGCCTCCACTTGCGTGCTCCTGATCAAGACATCTCGTGAACGGTAGGATTGTTTTTGTTTTTCAGTTTTATTCATTTACTGTAATCTTATTTATTACCTTATTTTATATTGGAATGTTACTCTACTATGTTTATGCTAACGTTTTCTTATATTTCCCCACCATGTTTGGTGGACTTTGAATATTTTGAAGGGCCAAAGGGGTGAGTTTGGGAAGATCTTGGAACGGATTAGGCTATTTACATGTATTTTACGCTTCGTGTAACATAAAAACCCTATAACATAAAGGTTCTCGGAACGGATTATTTACGTTGTAGGGGCGTCTACTGTACAATTGAGAAACTGCTATCTATTTCTATCCGTACTGCACAGAATGAACTCGAAACTGAAACCAGAGAAATGCAACAAAATGGAGAATAATGAGGCACACAAGCGTATTGATGAGTCAAATTGCATGCTGAGTACGACAAATTCATACATGCTGGCAGGTTCGCACTAATATTGAAAGTCCTCCCTGCCTCTCACGTACCCCCTGACAGTTCACCGCACATCCCCCAGGGGTCTCGCCCCAATACTTGAGAAGCACTGCCGTACGCAGACAGATACTGTAACAGGTTCTCAACAAAGACTTTCCTTGAGTTCAATTTCAGAGCCTTTACTTTGAAGCACTGTAAAACCGAACATACAGAATAAAGCATGTCAATTATAACTTGTACCCCACAGGTGCTCAATTGGGTTCAAATGAATAAGGATCCTACTTCGCAGAAATTCACTTGTCACGGTCGGGTCTGAAATCAATGAACCACAATAAACGAGGAATTTCTGTACTCACTTTTGTTAGATACTGTAAAAGTGTACTTTAAGTAGGCATCGCTTTTAGATGAAACACGGAATAAGGACTACCAGGGAAAGCAAGAGAGATAATCGGCTCACTTGTCCTTTGCTAACAGAGAGCGCCAAGTACAGATTTCTGGAATGTTGAAAAAACATAGTTTACTAATGAGCGCATTACAACCTTATATAACCTCTTCACTACACAGCGAACACAGTCAAATTTAGTTTCAGTGTTGTTGGCGCAGCAGCAGTAGAGATGTATGCACTCACTAAATGGCTGTTGACAATTGCACTAAGTAGAACCAGACTGCTTGAAGAGCCTGAGTGTAAACTATTCAATGACCCTCCGTGCAGTCAGAGACATGAAATGCTCTCCTCATAATTATTTTGAGAACAAGGCAGGTTTCCCCCACAATAAATAAGTGTGTTGTCTTTCAATTTTGTGGCCCCTGTGGTAGGCACAAATGCCAGAAACTAACACAACAAAAACACAACATTCCTATGTTTGTTTATACTTCCACAAAAAAACAAAGTATAGCAGTAACAGGAATTATACCCATGACAAACTAAATTTAAACAGGTGTCACTGGCAAGAATGCCAGTGGAACTTTGCAAAGCTAAATTGAATTGGGAAAATTTATCTTCAGGATGCCATCCATTTTCTTTCTGCGTATCGTGTTTAGAACAAAAGGGAAGCTCACTTTAAGGCCCTGTCACACCTTGACGATTTAGCCAGCGTACACCAACGTATGAAAAATTTGGCCAATACGCTGGCGTACGTCGAATAAGTTATGAGTAAGTTTTGTATAAGATAAGAGCACGCTGAAGCACGCCGGCATACGTCGTAGTACGTCCAAGCCGTCCAAAAATTTTGTGCATGCACAAAACTTTTCGACGTATGTCAACGTATGATTCATGCGTCCCGCATACGCGGGCAATAAGTTATGTGATCGTTGGCGCCCGTTCACACACGTTATTTTAAGTTACGCACAAGTCGTAATACGTCAACATACCTTGAGACAAAACTGTGTCTTCTTGGCTCTCGTCTTGGCAAGGGTTGGCTGAGAGGAGATGGAGGCAACTGGGGAAGCAGCTTCCGATACCATTGACGATGCCTGAGAGGTGTTACAACCTGCGTGATCTCCATCAGAGTGAGAGTGGTAGGGGGAGGCTGTGGGTGGTGATGGATCCCTCTGTCACTGCCCTGATACTTCTTGGCAGCAGTCTTCGAAATTTTCTTTGGCATGATGGTGATGTTGACACTGCGATGTCTAGTGAGGTTACGATTTGAGTCATTAAGTGGCAGCCTTTTTATAGGCTACGGCACGTGATCGTCGGTCATACGCTGCCGTGCGGTTTGCATAAGTTAGACTGGCGTTGGGCATAAGTTGTGAACGCCGGCAACATGCTACGCATTCGTTGGTATAAGTTGTCTATAAGTTCTATATAAACGTTCTATATAAGTTACTAATACGTCATGTATACGTCCAACTCGTTATGAATACGCTATGTATACGCCCAAAATTGAGAAAAACGTCGACAGTTCAACGTATGCCATCAAAATGATCATGTCGGGCATGCGCTGGCTAAATCGTCAAGGTGTGACAGGGCCTTCAGAGTGAGAGGTGAACAGGGGCGTTATATTATAATATAATTATAGCCCCCCATATCTAAGGCCCTGTCCACATGGGAACGTTCTTGGGATTGGAAAAAAAATTGCATCCACACTGTGCCAGATTAGTTAATAGTTGCAGCCAGACGTGAACGGATCACTGGGTGAAAATGATGTAAGACACAAGGCACACCTCCGTGCGGCGCTGTGAACAGATCAAAGTGAACAGGTCAAAGTCGGCCCATGGAGGGCTGAGACAATGCAGGTTTTCGTTCCAGCCAACAACACCTCCTTCAATTTCAGAGAAGGAGCTCTTCAATGAAATCACCTGCTGTAGAAACTGGTCAGCGCTCTCGCCTCCCATTGCGAAGGTCCTGTGTTCGTGTCCCCGTGCAAGCGGTGCGAAACAGGGCGGGTTACACATACGGAAACGGTGAGCCGGAGTTTTCAGATTTTCCCGCTTTGGAAGCCGTTTTCAAAAAATACCGTTTCAGGTCACCCAGAACGCTGTTCCCATGTGGATGAGAGGCTGAAACAAGAAAACACTTTGCCGTTTTGACCTGAAAATGTTTCTGTGTGGATGGCCCCTAAGCCTCCTGAAGGGCCCCCCAAACCACCTTAAACCCACCCTTGCCGCCTCCCACACACACACGCACACGTCCTTAAGTTGTTTAGGTCTGATAAAACCATGGTATTCCATCAGTCATAATTTGCTTTAACATTTGGGCTGAACCAACCTTGCTTTGAAAAAAACTCAATCCTTTCTCTTCTGGCATCCTGATTTTTGGTCACTTCTCGGCTACCAACATGAACCGGAAAAGGAATGTACCAACTCCCTGGGGCAGATTGGTCCAAAAGTTATCACTTCCCTTACCTCTGGGATTTGGTACATTCCCTTTCCAGGTGGTGTAATTGTAATTCGTTTTGCTTTTTGTGAACATATTTTGCACTTCTCAGCTATCGTACTTGTGTGGTGTGGTAACATCACAAAAAGAACAAATAAACCCTAGAAAAAAGTCAAGGAAAGAGCAAAAACACCTGTGGAATTAGCTCTGGGTGAAAGGTTAGCGTGCAAAGTCTCTGTTTAATGTTTGAGGGAAAGGAAAGAAGGGGGTAGACTTTTTTTGCGTCTTATGTGACAAAATACTCAAGAATGATCATGTTCTTTTAACGTAGTTTACAATGACTACTAGGTTGCAATTCATCAGCACATAATGCACATTCATTTTATCAGTCATAACTCAGCGCTCGCATTTATGGTCAGAACTATTTGTGTGCGTTTTGGCAATGTTTTACATTAAACGTAATAATAAAATAATAATAATAATACAATAATTAATGAGCAACTGACTCAGACCAGTTTTGGTCTAATTACTTTTAAGACTAAGGAGTCAATGATGTTCTTGAGGGGGTTCATGCAGATGTGCTTAATAAGATCCCATTTCCAATCAAGTGTTTCCCAACCTTTATTGAGCCAAGGCACATATTTTACGTGACAAAAATCTCACGCAACACTACCAAACAAAAGCAAAAACAAGTTAATTATGTACCTGAGGGTGCCAGCTAAGAACAACTCACCATTAAACTGAACTGGATTTCTGTCATTTGTTGTATATTTGTTTTACATTATGCCTGCTCATTGTGTGGAAGGTTTTTGCTCAAACACTTGAGGAGACGCAGTAAGTTTGCTCACATTTCCAAAAGATTGCATTCGCTGCATCAGATGCTTTGTTATTTCGAGCACAATGTTTTCATATACTAGTGGGATGTTTTCAGCTTCCAGCAATTGGGTACATATACTTGCAACATAAAAAAAAACACATCGCTGGAATTTTGAATATGCTCTGGACCAGCGTAAACGGTATTCCAGGCACATTGTGGTCACACCAGATACTGACTGTTTTTTGCTGAAAATACAGTTAAACTGGACATGTTAGAGTGGCCTTTTATTGTGGCCAACCTGATCATGCTGTCTCATCAGCATCTTGATATGTCACACCTGTGAGGTGGACAGATTTTGAATCATGAATAATGAATGCCCACTAACACAGATTTAGACAGATTTGTGAACAGTATTTGAGAGAGATAAGTTTTAGATCTTTGCGTTCAGCTCATGAAAAGTGCTGTGTTTATATTTTTGTTGAGTGTATTTAGTATGTACAGTCAATATTTGAGCCTGCATATATAATTTTGACTCAGTGAAACAGAAACAAATTCAAACTTGACTTAAAAAATCATACATACTGTATGGTGCATCCTCATTCCACCCTGGAATCAGAGCGGTTCAAATAAATCAATAAGGCCCTGAAACGAATATTCATTCCCTTGATGAGTGTATGTAAACTTCTGACCGCAGCTGTCAATGCCCTTTCAGAGCTGCCAACATGTGGTGTTCATTTGTGCACATTTTTTTTCCTCCAAGGCGAGCGTAGTGCGCGTTTGAACCGAGCGAGCATTTTGCGTGGGATCTTTGCTTGTGTCATCACATCATAACACTGCATTCCTGCAGCTCTGCTTGTACAATTTTGAGTCACTGTGTTTATATTGTTGAAGGTGGCAGTTTTTAGCATATAAAGTAGGACGATTGATGGCATTAATTATACACACAAACACCATTTGAAACCCATTTTGTTCACAAATGCTTATTGCAGGTTGTCTTCATTGCCGCTTCAATCACAATCTCAACCTAACACATTCGTACAATATTTATGTCTCCTTTTCAAATGTGATTGATAAACTTGTGTGTGAGTACCTTGTTTGTGGTGATCGTAACAGACAGTTCTTCGAGTTGATGACCCTCTGTTCTTTTGTGTTGCGTGAGTTACAGTGTTTGCTAAGCAATTAGCTGCAAATAAAACTCTCATAAACCATCGTTAACATATGCTAGCCATTGGTGGTGTTCGTATATTTATTCCTATTTTATTTAGAAAAAAATGTAACCTTTAGCCAGTGACATACAGCTGCTTTACGTAAGTTAAAGTCTGCCTCTGACCATTTCCTGAGCGACTCAAGCTTTCGGCAGTATTTTATATCCACAGAAAAACATCACAATCCAGGAGATTTTTAACTTCAGCTGGGATGTTAGGAGACAAAAGCAATTTTCTCAAGTCTCCCACAGAATCCGAAAGAGTTGTCATCTCTGTCCTTTAAAACAGTTTAAAAAAAATGTTTTTTTAGGGTTTTTGAGCAGTCTAGAACCTTCAGTGCAGCAGGCAGCTCTCTTGTACTCCCTAGCTAACAATGGCATACAGTATAGAGCAGGGGTCACCAACGTGGTGCCCGCGGGCACCAGGTAGCCCCCCACGACCACATGAGGTGCCCGCAAGCCTGCTTTTCATTCAGGTTTTCAGTTAATAATGTGAGAACACGAGAGAGAAAAGTATTCTGAAACATAAAATGTGAGTTGTGGACACCAGCATTTTGTGAATGTTTTGGTAAAACAAGCATATTTGATCTGTTTGGGTTGAAATAAGGTATGAAAATCATTTCTACAAAAATGAGTAGCTCATGGCCATTTTCATTTTCCAAAAGTAGCTCTCGCAAGAAAAAACGTTGGTGACCCCTGGTATAGAGACTCTGGCGTCAATTACATACGCAATTGGATTTATGTCAAGAAGTCACTTATGCATAGCGCAAAATCATCTGAGGACCAGGCCTGGCTTCCACATGTTTACTCCTAATTTCCTCAAAACAAATCACTTTTAACAGCTGTCAAATGTCAGTGTAAGACACTGCTTTTGTGTATCCTGAAACCCATCCACTGTATGACCGTTCATCCCTTTTAATAGACAACAATGCAACTTGGATGTGCCATAAAAACAATGACTCCTGTTACCATGTATTGGTGATGATCACCACCTTGCAAAACTGGAACAATCATTGGACATACTGTAACCAGGAAGTCAAAGCACACGAGTGTGCAACGTCTATCCATCCATCTTCTTTGCCGCTTATCCTTGCTAGGGTCGTGGGTATGCTGGAGGCTATCACAGCTGACTTCGGGCGAGAGGCGGGGTGCACGCTGGACTGGTCGCCAGCCAATCACAGGGCACATATAGACAAACAACCATTCACACTCACATTCATACCTATGGACAATTTGGAATGTGGGAAGAAACCGGAGTACCCGGGGAAACCCACGCACGCACGGGGAGAACATGCAAACTCCACACAGAGATGCCCAACGGAGATTCCAGCCCAGATCTTCCCGATCTCCTGACTGTGTGGCCAACATGCTAACCACGAGTGTGCAATGTATACATGTATTATTAATGTCATCAATCCTCCCGCCATCATACTGTATGTTGATAACTGCCACCTTCTACAATATAAACACAGTGACTCAAAATTGCACAAGGAAAGTTGCAGAAACGCAGTGTTATGATGTGATGACACAAGTAAAGACGGTGAATCATAGATCAGTGCAGCACAGTGGGAATGACGTCCATTGTTCTTAATGAATGCACTTTCACTTGTACCGGAACAATGTAAATAGAATTGTTTTAAACTGTGGAGTCTTTTGTGTTGACATGCCCACCATCATTTATCCACCTTGGTGGAGTTATGCACGGCACTAAGCATTTATATTTCATAAAAAATATCTTGATTTGGCTGACATTTATGTGTTGAGTATGTTTTATACCAGGGATGCCCACACTTTTTCAGCCTCCGAGTCCCAAACATCTACCTCATACTATAAACAGAGATTATATATATTCATAAATGTGAGGAATTATGTGCATTGTACATGTATATCAAGAGTTCACACACTTTTTCATTGTCATCTACTTAGCGTTCATTGCACACACAGTTGTACTACGCCCAGCTAGCATTTGCTATCTAACATTCGATATACTAGAAATGAAAATGATTATGCAAAAGACAGTGCAGCCGAACTCAAGGCAATATATTAAAAAGGTTTCAGTAACGGCCGCATTTTTCCAGTTAATCATGAAATAATAGTTTCTCAAACAAAAGTGTAGAAAACATATTTTTATAGTGGAGTTCAGGACAGCATCAAACAACTGATTTTATTCCCACATAACTAGCAGCTGCTACATGTGAACGAATAACGTTTGTTTTATATATATATATATATATATATATATATATATAGGCATCTTACCGCTGAGTTAGGCTATCCGTAATCTAAATCATAAAGATGGAAGTTACATTTCTGTGTGTCGCTTATTGAGTTGTGTGTTGACCACTTAATCTTTGCTGCAAAGGAGCAACAGCAAATCAGGAGGGGAGCTTAATGTCAGCTGACCGATGCCATATAACATCAACAAAGTGACGTTTATGACATGGGTAACACGTAATGGACATCCCTGTTTTCTACCATATATCATATATGGACAGTTAGACAGTAAACTATGAAGGCGTAGATTAGTCATATACTTGCATGCTAACATATAATACACTTGATGAAATGAATATACAGTCTATTTTTGTGCTCTGTAATTATTACATAGTACTCATGTGGGATGCAATAGTATAATTGTAAACTGTACTGTACGCCTGTTTGCCTGCTTGAGAAATAGATAACCCACAGGTCATACAAGTCAGGAATCTCACAAGGCCCGGCACAAGACCATAAAGTTAATTTATTCATCCTAAGATAAGAGTTGTGGAGGACAAGTAATTGCAGGAAGAGTTTTAACAAGGAAATTCCAAAATCGCAAAAATAAGGAGGAGAGGTGGAGCGGACCATTCATTTTGAATTCCTGGGCACACAATCTCGACTTAGAGTGAGTGCCTCAGGAAAGAGGTACAGGAGTGTGGGGTGCAGCCCCAGCATTCCATTTTATACTGTATTGATATTATAGGATGGCCTCATGGTAGTTTTCTTGATGAAACAGCAATGAATGCAGAAAACAAAGCGATCATTTAAACAATGATACATGCACATGGCAATAAATGGTTTGAAAATTAGAACTAAAAAGCCCTGTTGATGCACCCTGTTGGCCCAGCAATGTGCAATGTTTAAACTTGGTGTCCAGGAACGACTTTGGGATGACATCGCTCCACACCCTACTTTTCCCTCCTTTCGTTATTTGCCAGTCTCGGACTGAACTGGCTGAAAGACACACCATTTTACACTCGCAGAATATTTATTTTTTTTTACCTTGGTGATAAATGATTTCAGACCATTTCAGAAACACATCACAAAAAGATTATCTGAAAAGCTTTTACGTCTGAAAACACATTTGGATTCAATTGGGTCTTGACATCCTGAAAGCCAACTGGATACAATTGCTATCTTTACTGTTTGTTTTAAGATGACAGCTCTCAGTGCATAAACATTAGAGAATAGTTTTTTTCATGCCATATCAGAATAATTTTCCTTCAGTGGGACATTTTGACAGACAACACCAGTAAATTTATTCCAAACAGGTCAAACACTGAGCAGCTTGATTTATCAGTGGCATGGTGTCACAAGCAATCATCACTTACAATAGAGCAGAACATCTGTGTAAGCTATGCAGAAAGTAAAGGGTATACTGTTAAAATGCTACTTCTTCTTTCCACCTTTAGCAGCTTTGTCTAACCCTTGGATGTACTTGCGAGGAATTTGATAATGATCTGAAATGAAAGATTAGAAAGAATGTTTACTTAAAAGAACAATATCATTTCAGAATATATAAGAATATATATAAGAATGGGAGGAGGTTCCACACCAAGGAGCAAACGGCCAACTTGTTGAATCTGGTTGCCTTGAATCTGGACCAGGACATTGTTTTTGGCCCCAGGAACAGGCTGCAGGACAGAGCTGGCTTGAACCTGGTGCTGCAATGCAGTGGCCACAGCTGAAGGATTCAAACCATATACTTCCAGGTTCTTTATTAGGGTCACCTACATGTAGCAGATGGAAACCATTAAAGCCAAAACACTATATCAGCAGGGGAAACTGCTTAGGTTTCTACAGGCATATGACAGTTGAGAACAGCCAAAGGTATGTTTCAGGCACTTGAGAATCAGCATCTCCATAACATAATGTAGGGTTGTCAAATTCAATGTGTAAGCATTCATTCTTGACAAGGCAAATCATTCATTTCACATGTACAGAAACTGGCAATGGTTTCAACAAGCAAAGGCCAATAAATTTGATAAGATAAAAAAAACAAAAAAAAAAAACAAGAACAATGCTTTTAGTAGCTTCATACTATCACTCTCCATTAAATGTTTTTCTTTCTAAATGTATTAATAATGCACAATAACCAAAAAGGAAAAGGATTAAAGAGAAAGAAAGATGAATTCTACCAATAGTAAAGCACTGTACTGTACCTTATCAATTCTGACGACTTACAACAAGGAAAGTATTTTTTGTTCGTTTTCAGGAACTTTATGACTGTGTTAAGGTGTTCCTAATTTAAAAGTACTGTAGAGATGTACAAAGACAGAACTCAGGGAGCGTGATCACCTTTTTATTGGAGCCTCGAGAAGCGACAGTGATATCTATGGGCTCAATGTGGCCCTTCTTTATCACGGGTTTCTGTCCAGGAAACACTATTTGATAGCACTGCTGCATTCTCTCCAGTGTCCTGTAAACAAAAAGAGAGTTGTTTCTTTTATCATCTGTTTCATCAGTGAATGAATATCAAACTAGAGAAGCACTCGGAGAGCGCAGACCTCTGCCAAGCGCCATACAGTAGTTACCCCCATATTGTGATTAACACCAAAATAATAATCCCACATTTTTTTGGATCAGTCTTTGATATTTTGTAGAACCTGTTGGAAACGTGTCCTGTATTATTTTTTCTTCCAAGCGCTCTGACCATTTTTTGTGGAGTTATATGCACACATTCTTCCATGTCCCATTTCATCCAAATCCATTCAGAACTTTTCAAGTTTTTTGAACAAACAAACAGACTAGAGAAGCACTAGGAGAGCCCAGACCTCTGCCAAGTGCCATAGTTCCCCCCATATTGTTCTTTACACCATAAATATTAGTCCTATATTTATTTGATCTACATATTTAGATTCCTTGACCATGTAAACATACCATTAGCAATTGGATTCATATCTTGAGGAAGCAATTTCAACTTTCCAAATTGTATGAATGCTGAACTGAAATGCTGCAGAAAGGTTTGAATGTTTAAATGTAGGCTGAAAGCAGGAATAGTTTAAAACATCCATCCATCCATTTTCTATACCGCTTCATCCTCATTAGGGTCGCGGGGGCATGCAGGAGCCTATCCCAGCTGAATTCGGGCGACAGGCGGGGTACACCCTGGACTGGTCGCCAGCCAATCGCAGGGCACATAGTTTAAAACAGTTGTTGGCAAATTTTTTACAGTTGCGTACCCCTTCAGACATTAGACTTGGAGCCATGTACACCCCTACTGCTGCACACTTAAAAAACATAAACCATTTTTATATTAAATTGAAATATTAAACATGATCAATTGGTTAATTAATTTTATAGTAAGTATTTCTGGTTAAAACATTTCTATTTTGCATGGTCAAATGTTGAAAGAAGTTTTAATTGTACATGAGCACTGATAAATAGATAAGATGTGAATTTCTCTTGGAGGTGAATAAAGTATCTTTTATTTCAGCCGGATGTTGGGATCCTTCCCTTTGAATGGGTTGAAGTTGATAACGTAATGTAACAAATTTTAGCAACTGATGTTGGGGGGTAGGATTAAATAAGCTCTGCTTCTTCCTACTCCTTTTCAGACATGTGGAATTGTAATATCAAGCATTTCAATGTAAACTGTACGCATGTTCGAAATAAATTAAACCATAACCACAAACATAATAATATGTATGTAAATGCATCAATGTAATATGTAAGCGAATCACTTGCACCACAAAATGTATATGGGTGGACACCAGATAAAATCTTCTAACCAAGAGAATTTTTTGCCATTTTTTACAGTGTTGTACATTGAAAAACGCCTCAGCCGAGTCATCTAATTTCAGCCTTTTCTCTTCACATTCTGCCTTTTTGCAATTTTTTAATTTTTTAAAATTTTTGTATCTTTTGCCCGGCCCCTGGGCAGCACATTGAACATCCCTGCTACAAGTATAAATATGAAAGACCCGGGGTTCAAAGTGTTGCAAATCATGTTGCAAATCATCAGTTCACAGTTTATTTTCCCGCATAAACTCAGGGCCATATTAAGTGGAAAATTGAGACTGAACATTTATCCTAAAGAGTGTTTTTGTTGGCGAAACATGTGAAGAAATAAAACATCTGCAGGGATGCTGAAAATGCATCATTTTCCTGGTCTTCCAGGTTACATACATCTGGATGCCTGCTTTCATGAACTCTTCATGTTGTGATTGCCGTGTCCATGTGCACACGCCTACGTGAGGCATATTTTTCCATTCAAAAGAGACTCACTCAGATGCTGGAATGTCAAGAATTGCAGTAAAATTGTGTACGGATTGGATTATATCTTTATTTAACAGTAATCCCTCTGTCTGTCCTTAGACTTGCCTGAATAACTCAGTCAGATGAGTTTTTATGGTTTTCCATTTACACACCACCACAATGGATTTGAAATAAAACAATCAGGATGCCATTAGTAGACTCTCAGTTGTAATTTAAGAGGTGTCACAAAAATATGTACTTTACCATTCAGGAATTAAAGCCATTTTATGTAAAGCGCCTCCTCAGGCACAAAAGTATATGGATCCAGTAATTTCTGTAGCCTCTTGGATATTTTTTTTATGAAGTTTTGTTAATAAGTGATCACAATGCCCAAAGTGATGTCTTCTCGTCATCCATTCCCTCACCCACAATGTCCGCACTTTCCTTTTTCTAGTTAAGGTAATGCATTCTTCTTGCTCTTTCTGCGTTCTCTTTATACAGCTGTGAGATAATGTAAACACCTTTTCTTTTCTGCAGGGAGAGCATCTTCTCTGGAGTTCAACATCTTCTAAGTCCCTTGCAAAGAGAGGAATTAATGAAGCTTGGGGCAAAGCGGGACCAAATAATGGCACGACTGCTTTACGGATGTGGGAAGTTGTGGTGACAATGCGCATCACGCGTACAATGTCGTACACGAGACGTAAACAGTACTTGACTTAGGTGTAAATAAGTTGTGCAGAAGCGTGGCACTTCGTTCCAATGCGTACCATATTTGGTCACAAATTGTGTGCAAAGTTTTAAAATCTTTTTTAAATCTTCATTAACTTGAAATATTTAACATGATTAATTGGTTCATTAATTTCATAATAAGTAAGTAATTCTGTTTAAAAATTAGTGTTTTGCATGGTCAAATTTTGCCACAAGTTTTACATGAGCACTGAGCACTCGTAACTGTGTTAGGCGCTAAATGTTTTTTATTTTTATTCACGTACCCCCATGACAATTGGCGTACCCTTGGGGATACACGTACCACACTTTGGGAACCTAGGGTCTAAATGACATGCACTGCCACAGCCAATCTGGTCGTGTCATGTTGTAGTGATAGAAAATGTGTAGTTACCTGCTGAAAAGGTCATCCCACTTGAAGGAGATTATATCCTGGTATTCCGATTTTTCAAGCAAGCAGTCACATAGTGTTGGGTTGATGATCACATAACTGCTTGGGAGAAACAAACTAAATGACCACTTTCATGGTAAAATCTGTTTGATATTTCCTACCAATTGTTATTAATTTTGTGGCGCATGAAAAGACCCACAGATTTTCCAAACTATAAAAAAAAAGTATGACTACTTTAGCGTCACATTTTAGTGTTTTAGCTGATTAGAACAGCATCACATGGCCTTGGGGAGTAAATGTCAGTGACATTTCACCACTTTCCCTGTTCTTGTCACATTCTTCTAACATTTACTATTGTTTATCGGTAACATTATTTCCTTCGCCTTACATCTGCAGGCCAGATGAACAATTCCATGGACTAGAACTAAGGGTGTACTCACACTAGGCTATTAGTGCCATGATGGACTTGGGTGCAATTCACCCGCAGTCAAAGTAATCCTCAATCAATAAGTTTGCATATGAAGTACAGGGGAACCTCAGTTAGTGTCATTAATCCCTTCCAGAAGGCCCAGTTCAAACCGAAACCTACTCTAACCATTTAAATTGTTCCCCATTACTAAATAATGCAAATCCAATTAATCTGTTCCAGACACCCAAAACACTTTTTTAAAATAGTTTTACAATTATAGTGATACATGCAGAAAACATTTTGGAATGCATACAAATGATGAATGACAGGGATAAATGAACATTCAACATCACTTTTACCCTGACTGAAGACGTACAGTATGAGGTACAACGGACGAGCAGAGATCCACACAGACAACATCTTTGTGTTTTGCTATGAGTTGTTTCTTAACCGCTGGTGACGTCATAAATGTACGACAGAGCTGAGGGACAGTGACATCTGTTTTTTGCTAACAGGGACATTTTGTGACAAAAATACTTTACGAACACAGTTGGCGTCACGCAGTGTATTAATAATGCAACAAGACATGCGCCATATTATCCGCTAACCGGGAAATGTACACGAAACGAGGCAACATTTCTGCGTACATTTTTGATGCACAATAAACCAAAAAATATACTAACCAGGGCGTACACTAACCAAGGTTCCACTGCAAATGGTATCGAGGGAATGGGTATGTTTAAAATAATGCAATGATTTCAAACCAAAGGCAAAACTGTACTTACTTCTTATTGTTTTCATCCACCAAGTCATTCATCTTCACATAGTCAGTGACAATACTTCTCACCTCAGCAGGCTGCAGTATCATACCTTTCCTGCAGGAGCATCAGAGAACATTAGTGAAGTCTACTGTGGTAACATCAGAGAAGATGGGGAATACGAAGGTAGACTGTGGTGTGAAATTACCACACAATAACGCGACAGACACTCCAAATATAGGGGTGCCCCGATATAACTTTTTCCTATATGTTACCAATATTGCAGCCTTGAATATCGGCCGACACCCATATCGATCCGAAATCAGAATGAATCAAACATACTTCGACTTATTTTGTAGTGTGGAATGTTAGAAATGGCTTGGTCAGGTAATATTACTCACAGAGCAATAGTCAGCAACAGTGGGTATGAGAAAAACTCACTCAATTCCATCTTTATGCATATAGGTTACGGTATAGTTTTATTCACAATGTAGTGGCAGCTAGGCATAATGTGACAAGGTTTGAGGTGCTCAATTAAGCATTTAAACCCGACATTTCACACCACCAACAGGGGCTGACTCTTCTCTGTTATAGCTAATACGCGGAATCTGGAATCGACTGCTTGTATTGGAGTGCAAGTATCAGAGATTTACGGTATTACATTTTTTTTGCTGATATCGGCTCGATATCCGTTATCAATATCAGATCTGGACACCTCCAACAGTTGCAATAGAAAAGATGATTAATTGCATCATGACCCATGACAGTTATTCAATTAAAGATTCATTAACTACTGGCATGGGCAGAATTTTGTAGATTGTAGAATCATTTACAGCAGGGGTCGCAAACCTTTTTTCTTTTGAGAGCTACTTTTACAAAATGAAAATAGCAGAGAGCAACTCATTTTTGTAATATTAATTTTCAGAGCTTTCTTCAACCAGAACAAACTGAATAAGATTTTTGTGCCAGAATATTAAGAAGATGTTGGTATCCACAACTCCAATTTTGTATTAAAACATTTTTTTAAAAAATTCTTCTGCATTGTATTTCAGTATGTATTTCTTCAGTGGTCTCCACCTTTCATCACATTAGAGCTACTTTGACAAAAATAAAGGAGAGGTGACCTATTTGTGTTTTATGTTTATGACTGGCAACATTTAAATTGTACTTTATTTACAAACCAGATCTCCACTCAAACAGTGTGGCCCTTGTCTTTATGCTATTTTGTGGTAATTTGTTATTACATGTCAATAAATAAATAATGTATGTCTGAATGGTTATAAAAATACTAGGAGTTGAAGCAAATATTTGAAGCATAATATTTGGTGGGCTACTCAACATCAGCAGTCGAGCTATAGGTTGCAGACCCCTGATTTACAGTATATGTAGAAGCATTTGCTGTTACTACACCTTGTAATGTCAGGAGTTATTCAGTTGGGAAATGAATGATAGTCATTTCAAAGCATGCATTACGCAGAGGAGTTGAGTGATAAATTGAGTGAGGATGCGCAGTAATCTTATCCAACCACTTTCAAAAAGAGGTCGTAGGTTAAGGTCGGCCGCAGGGCAGCCCCATCTGAGTCTGTGTCACATTCAATAAGGAAATACAAAACATCTGGATACAAACTGACTCACAAGCTTCCGCTCTCCCTGCCATGTCCGCCTGCTGTCTGAACCACAGAGACATGTAATGCAAGAGTCAGGTTCAGAAAACACACACACCAGGGTTTCCACTACATGTAATTGATCGCGGCGGCCCGCCACTACAAAATAAAAGCCGCCACACCTTAAAAGTTAACTTGAAAAAAATGTTAAGTAATATAGTATGTGAATGTATATACTGCATATGCTACATACACATACATACATACATATATAGCTTATAATTTACGCACAATTAGTTTGAAAACAATTTAAAATCTGATAAAAAAAATTCACTGCGCTTTATTCTGATAAACATGCACCGGAAACGCCTGTCTGCCGTGTCGTCGTTTACTAATGTTGCGGCACTGGCATCTTGTGTTGGCTTTCAGTGTTCCTTATTATCGTGCAAATAAAAATGATCCGCAAAATGTGGAGTCTATTGACGACAGTTTGTCAGTTGTCACATGCAAAGCCTAGCTATGCGAGCGTGTGAGATTGTTCACGTTTCAGTCTCATTCCACTATCTGGCGTCTTTTATTTGCACTGCGTCGCTGGCGGTAGCTAGCTTGGTCACGGTCAAGCTAGAAGTGCCTATCACATTCATGCTAACTTACTTAACGATTTTGCTCTCGTTACCGTTAGAATACTTATGGATTGTCTTCAAAACACTAGATGTGTGACTAAGTTGTTCAACAAATACGTAGTGTGTCCAGCTTTAGACACTGCGATGCTATCACAGCAGTGTCCAACAGGTACCTCGTATGCGACTGGTAGCTCCCCAGCTGATGTTGAGTAGTTCACCAAAGAAATACTTGCTTCACCTCTTAGTAGTGTTACAAGTGTTCTATTCAAACATGACATCTGCATTTGTAAATAAACTATAATTAAATGTTGGCAGTCACATAAATTAGCTCACCTGTCCTTTCTTTTTGTCATAGTAGCTTTAATAATGCTGCAAGCTCGGTACATTTGTGCTATCATAACCCTGGACTCTCTTTATACACCACACATTAATTTTACTCTTAAACAAGCATCAAATTAAATTTAGATCTGTGTCAAATAGTACAAAATGTTGTACTTTTGTACTAGTCACATAGGACTATTGGACTAAATAGGTCAGGAGGCTTGACATTTAGTGCTCTCAGCAACTTTGCCATTAAGTTAACAGTTTTGCAATGTTCTCGGTTCATTCTGCTGGTTGTTGAAAAACGTTAAATAAATAAGTTAATAAATAATTAAGTCACAAAAAAAATTGTTATTTGCCATAATTAAAAAAAATTGCAGACGCAGCAGTGGCACGACACAGCGGAGGCAGTGCCATGCAGCTCACCACCACAGCTTTGGAAAATCCTAGGAGAAACCCTGCACACGCACCGTTTGTTTGCATCTTGAAAAAGAGGCTCTAGTCGGGTGGACACAGAGTATAAAATGGTGATTTCAGGAGGATGATACAGCGTTTCTCCTCCTCCACCCAGGAGTGAAAATGCTTCAAGGTCTGTCTCCTTAGGAACACAGAAGGAGCGTAGTCTGTAAGTGACACACAAAAAGAGATACATGAAAAGGTACATTATTGTTCAGTCTGAATGCAGTCGTATGTACTGTAAATGCAAAGACTTATTTAAAGTCAAACTCACTCTGGGTTCTTCCAGTCCACCTCTATAATGCTCTCCACACCCTTCGTCAGCTCTTTCACCCGTACAAGGCTGTGCTGCTGCTGCATAACCTGCAGAAACTTGGACAGCTGTTGGAAGAATGTTCCTATAAATGCAAGTGGAATTCAAATGTATTCTAAAATGAATCATTTGCAACTTGTCACATTCTGATATACCTTTTTATAACTGGATTTTTTTATATCTAATTGTTTTCCGCTCGGGCTGGAAAAAACACAGAATGAGAGAATAACTGAATTCCTCTTCAGTCATTTTGGGAAGAATGAGTAATTCTTTACCAGCAGGAAAACATGTGGTTGCGGAGAAATGTGCTTGTCAGCAGAGGGAGCTCTGATTTCTTCACCTTGCTTTTGAGAGCACAGAGGAAACACTGCAGAAACAGGGAGTCCATGTCTTCTGGAAAATGAAATTATAACCAAAGTCACATTCTCTTCCCCTTTCATCACATCAGAAAATACTATTATCTGGTTTCATCAACAAATCACATTCATGTGCACATGAAATAGCTCTGCATGCCCTGCAATCAATTAGTAGTGAATTTGAATCGAATCTGGCTTCTCATGTGACGTTGTATCCCATTAAAAGATGACCCGCGGTGGCAAAGACCACAGTGCCTGAAGATCTAAAGCACACTGTGAAAGTTTACACAATTATAGAAATATGCCAGAAGAGCAAGACTAACGTTACACGTATACATAAACTGGTATTTTGAAACACATTCACAGACTAGAAAACATATGACAGCAACAAGTGGCGTTATATTGCCTACACTAACCACAAGGACATTCTAAGACATCACAAGTAAATGGCTCAATAACTGGAAACAGGGTCAAACTAAGGGGTTGTCCACACAGGAACGTTTTCAGGTCAACACGGCAAAGTATTTTATCATTTCAGCCGTCCATCCCCACGGAAACGGTGTTGTGGGTGCCCTGAAACGGTATTTTTTTGAAAATGGCTTCCAGAGTGAGAAAATCTGAAAATGCTGGCTTGTCTTTGCCGTGTAGACAAGCAAACCGCAGCTTTCTGAAAACAATGAGGCCACTGCCCCGTCGCCATCACGTAACCGGAAGTGACAAGCCAAGAAAAGATCTCAATGCTTCGACTGGCATGAATCGCCCCAGTCGATATTTTTTGCCTTATACTCCAAAATGACTCACAGAAGTAATACTACTTCGTCATCAGTCTAGACTAGCCTTAAAAAGTGGAAGACGATGGACACATGGGTTCCTTCTTTTATAGTTTTGGTGCTGTCTGTGCATCTGTTCACAGCGCCACAGGAAGGTGTACTTTATGTATTACATAGTTTTACCCAGTGATATGTTCCCGCCTGGATGCAACTATTTACTACCGGTACTCCCTTTACGCCTGCTTTTGTGCACGCACTCTACAGCATGTACGTGAGTCATGAACATCAGTTATGTTATTCGGGCCAAACGGATGAGCAATTTCAATTAAATTTAATTTGTAATTGTGGAAATATATCACTAATTGGACTGCAGTCAGCAGGGCAAAAAACATGGCATCAGCTTTAGGAAATTAAGCGACTGTACGTCCATGCAGACACAATATGGTCCCGGTATTGAAACAAGAGTTCAGAAGATTTAGGGACAAATGATCCTATCTCATTTATTCATTTTTTTCACATCTTACATCTTATAAGTATTTGTAAAAAAAAAAAAAAAAAAGTGTTGTTGTTAATTTATTGAGTTGATAAGTCATTTTTGAGTGATTGTTTCAGGAAAAAAGAAAATTATACAGCTTTAAAAGGATAGTTTGGATTTTTTGACATGAAGTTGTATGACATCCCCAGCTGAGTTCTGGTCAGATTTGGTCGGATCCACAGTGTTTACATGCGCGGATGAAGACGGTCTTCACATACACAACAATAGACAGGCGACAGCGCGCAGTGATACGACGGGAGAGAAAGTAAAGCCGAGCGATTGTGAGATCTGACTTTTTCTAGGAGACATTTTTGTGATGCAAATGTATTGCTCTTTTGAACGCATGCTGTTTTGAGAAGCCAAACTCTTTATTTACGTGGCCCCACCAACTAACCGTAACTACGTTCATCACCGAAATCCGATCAGATCCGATCTTCGGCTTACAGGACGAAGTGGGGGGGGTAAGTCACTGTTGATGCACTACACTGCTGATGGGGATGTCATACAACTTCAGGTGAAAAAATCCAAACCACCCTCTAAACAGACCTATGGTTTGTTTGAAAATTGACTGAATCTGTTACCTTGTGGTGATTTATGATCATCTGGGTTCTCTTCTCCTTCCTCATTTGCTTTTCCCCCCTCCTCTTCCTCCTGCTCAGCCAGGTGCAGCTTGGCCACACCAGAGCAGCTTTGATCTACATCCGGCTCGCTTTGTTGCTGCTCTTGTTCTGCAATCTGTTCGCCCTCCTCCTCCTCTTCCTCTTCTTCTCGCTCATCAGCTGCACATTCTTCACCATGTACAACAGGTTGTTCACTCTCTGGATCTGGTATAGTGGGAAGACTGGATTTTTCTCCAAAGGCCCTAGATAAAACGTAAACACAAATTCAGGAATTACTGAGCATTCCAAAACCAAATGCAGGTAGATATTTGTACACATTTTGACACTGCAAGGAATTTAAAGCCATCAGAAGGATTTGGAATGGCTTTGCAGGTTTTCCTCTACATGCTGCCACACGTTTTTGTTTTTTTTACGTGAAAACAATGTTAAGTAATATATTGTACGAATGAATATATGTGCTATATAGATACATATATGGCCTATTATTTATGCACATATTGACCACAATTAGTTTGAAATATAATTTCAAATATCATATGATGGATGGATGTTTCACGACGCTTTATGTTGGAAAACTTGCCCTGTTGGCACTTGGTAGATAAGGAGAGGAATAAAAGACAGAGAGTAATATATTTTAAAGTTAATTAATGCAGTTCTTGTTCAAACCTACTGGGACCCTACTGTTTACATTATTAGTGACAGCAAAATTTGGCTCTACTTTGTGTGACTTTCCCTCACGTTATGGTTAAGAATCAGCATGACCGACCTTAATATCAGTTACTTGCCTTTAATGACTCATTCTTGGTTGCAATTTCAGATTTTAAATTACTTTCAAAAGAAAAAGAAAGTAAAGTCAAGGGTCAGGTACCAAAAGGAGGCTCAATGTTTCAGACTGTGACCTTGCATTCCGAGGTATAACAGGCTGCAGGACGACCATCTGGCAGCATCAATGGGCCATCTCTGAGGTCCCATGTCAAACAGCATGAAAACACTTCTTCAAAAAACCTACAAAAATCAAGTTCTCTCAGCTAGGTTGCAAATTTTGCTATTAAATTTGAACAATGTTTTCTGTTCTTGATCTGCTAGTTGTTGAAAAAGTTAAATAAATGACTTCATTAATAAATAAATAAGTCATAAAAATTGTCATTTGTCATAATAAAACTAGAAAAGCACTCGGAGAGGGCCGACCTCCGCCAAGCGCCATAGTTCACCCCATATTGTGATTTACACCATAAATATTAGCCCTGCATTTATTTCATGTACATATTTTTAGATTACCAATGTGTAAACGCATGCTAACACCTAGCATAATAGTTGTGTTTATATAAATGTGTAGCTATGAGTATGGCTAAAAATGCTACTATGCTAATGTTAGCATGTTAGCATTGCTAGCATGCTAACACGTAGCATAACAGTGCTAAGTGTTTATATATATACACTGCTAAAAAAAAATTAAAGGAACACTTGGAAAACACATCAGATCTAAACTGGGGGAAAAATGATCTTGAATATCTTTACTGATAATAAGTGGGTGATGTATTAGTAACAAAATGATGCCACATAATTTGATAGAAATGAAAATGATCACCCTACAGAGGGGGGAAATCAAAGACACCCCAAAAATGAAAGTGAAAAAATGATGCAGCACACTGGTCCATTTGGCTAAAATGTCATTGTGTATGTATGTATGTATGTATGTACTTTATTTATCCCACAGCGGGGAAATTTACTTGTTACAGCAGCAAGCAAGCAAGATACGCAAGTAAAGAGTACAGTGTAAAGAATGCATAGTGACTACAACATGGTTCAGCTGGTGCAGGTGTTGTAGAGCCTGACAGCGGTCGGTATGAAGGACTTTAGGTATTGGTATTGTATAGGATATAAATATATATAAGGTATTGTAGCAACTCAAAATGATTCTCATTAGTTTGTGTGGCCCCCACGTGCTTGTACGCATGCCTGACAACGTCGGGGCATGCTCCTAATGAGACTACGGATGGTGTCCTGGGGGATCTCCTCCCAGATCTGGACCAGATCTTGTTTTTCTTCAGCCATTCAGAGGTGGACTTGCTGGTGTGTTTTGGATCATGCTGCAGAACCCAAGTTGGTTTCATCTTGAGGTCACGAACAGATGGCCAGACATTCTCCTTCGGGATTTTTTGGTTTATTACAGCACGTCTTCCAAGTCGTGAAGGAGCAAGACAGCCCCAGACCATCACACTGCTACCACCATCTTTTAATGTTGGTATAGTGTTCTTTTTCTGAAATGTGCCGTTGCTTTTACACCAGATGTAATGGGACACATACCTTCCAAAGTGTTCAACTTTTGTCTTGTCGGACCACTGAGTATTTAAGATCTTGGGGATCATCATGATGTTTTCTGGCAAAACTGAGACGAGCCTTAATGTTCTTTTTGTTCAGCTGTGGTTTTCGTCTTGGAACTCTGGCACACAGGCCGTTTTTGCCCAGTGTTTTTTTGGCAAAACTGGGATGAGCCTTAATGTTCTTTTTGTTTAGCAGTGGTTTTGGGCTTGGAAGTCTGCCATGCAAGCCGTTTTTGCTGTTGTGGGGTCTTTTGTGACCTCTTGGATGAGTCGTCGCTGCGCTCTTGGGGGTAATTTTGGTTGGCCGGCCACTCCTGGGAAGGTTCACCACTGTTCTATGTTTTTGCTATTTATGGATAATGGCTCTCATTGTGTTTCGCTGGAGTCCCAATAAGTAATCGATTGACTAATACGAAAAAAAAATCAAAACAAATTGTCATAATTACCTTAGTGAAACTACAGCAATATAGAACACACAGAATGTGCAAAAAATCTGCGTTCGCTCGTCGAGGAAGTGTGCACCGTGCATTGGTGTGAATAGAGACAGAGAAAAGTGCAAGTTTACTGTGTTGAAACAGAGCGCTGCTGTTGGCGTGTTAACGTCGGCAAGAAAGTTAAAAAAGACCGTCAAACTCTGTGCCTCTTAGGGGATGCTGCATTACTTACAAGACGTTACTTGCACAATATCACCATCAAGCACTTGTTGCAGGTGGCGGAGTCTGCATTAATTTAGGACTGAAATGAGGCGCCAGTGGCCACTCCGTTTTTCGATCCAATTACTAACGTTTATGTTGGCACCGGTGCCATGCATCCCTATATCAAAATTTGTGATCTTTTTGGCTGCACAACGGCCAAACTATTCCTCGATCAGAAAAACAATTATTCAAGATATGGCAAGTAGAAAAAGAAGTCACTCACCAGAGATGATCCATGTATGTGTGCAAAACACATACTCCTCTCCCTTTCATGCCCACACTGAGCATTTCTGCACTGGAAACTGCAGCTGTGCCAACTGCAACTGGAGCTCTGGAATTATTACAGGGGAATTATTAGAGAGTTCTGCCGAGAACTAAAAAGTAGGGATGTCCCGATCCACATTTTTTGGCTTCCGTTCTGATCCGATTTTTTTATAGTCTTGCCAATCTGATCTGGTAAAGATCCTTTTTTTTTTGTTAATTTGAATAAGCTTTTGTTACAAACTTGAATTTGTGGAATTGGCTATGTCTATGACTATGAAAATAGCTCTTTAAAGCATTAAATATAATGCAACCAAAGTATTGCTGAATTTACTTTTTAGTACACAGCATGACCAGCAATATTGCTTGGCTCTTGTAACAAACCTCTGTGAGTCAGGTCCCTAATCCAATAGAAGATACAATTGGAGAAAATGGGCGTGCAAAATACTTTTAGGATAGGACTAATCATTTGACATGGTTATAGATTAACTTGTGGTGTGATTTACAATATATGACTTTTTTTTTTAACAAACACTCTTCAACGCAATAGTAATTTATTGTTTATCGCACTGTGTGCGAGCTCCCCGCACAATGACAGCAGTCCAGGCACAGTGAGGGGAAACTACCTTTGTAGCTACGGAGTCGAATATCCGACGTCCAAGGTGAAACTAAGTTCACCACAGTATACCGCGGACATGCATGGTAGTGTTGCGTTTTCTATTTTTTGAGGGTGGCAGGAGTCAAGTGGCAACCAGCTTTAAGGCGCATTACCATGCCTAGCATGTTGGAGCGCAGCCCACAGTTACAAACGTGATACGTCAACAGGATCAGCCCGATCTTTTGGCGGAAGTCAACATTATCCGATCTTCAAGATACAGCGGATCGGCAGCCGATCCCGATCCTGAAGATCGGATCGGGACATTCATACTAAAAAGGGTAAAAAAAAAAAAAAACTTTAAAAACTTTCAAGACTTGGTACCTGTTATTGACAATTGTAACGGCACAACAGTCCCCTTTTTTTAGGTCTGGGAGACCGCTAGAAGGCACCACCACACCTGGAAGCATGAGATCTATGGACACAAAGTTATTCAGGGACTCTACCTGTACTGTACCACCATTTTCCTTAAATACCATATACAGTCGTTATTCATTTATCGCAGTTAATTGGCTCCAGACCGGACCTCACTTAGTGAATTTCCACAAAGTAGGATTCAATATTAATAAACTCAATATTTCCGTAGTTAAAGAACCTGTTTGACTTTATAAATACGATTTTTACCATTATTAGAGCCTTGTAGACACCTTTAGCCATCTTTACACTCCTATTATTCTTTGCTTGCACCACACTGTGCAGCACTAATGTGCAGGCTACGGGATCACTGCAGGGACATAAGAGACAGCCTCCGCTCGTAGCATATAGTCTAGCATAGTTAGCCTCCACTTTATTTATTGTAAACGTAAAGTGTTTCACACCAGTGGGGAAGAAGGACAAATAAAGAAGCCAAAAACTTACCCCTTCTACACAAAATGGAGAACTTTTTTCGCTCTATCATGTCAAACATGCCATGGCTGCCTCCATGCAGTCTTAAGGGAATTTAAAATGATTTAAGAGAATGTCTCATCAACATGACATCACTGATGCCGAGTGACCAGAAAACTACATATTAGAGCCCGACTGATATGGGATTTTTGGGGCTGGTGCTGATACCGATATTGGGGGCAGAAAAAAGCCTTTATCCGATATATCAGCCGATAACCAATATATCAGCTAATATATGAAAAAAGAGGTATACACAGGATATATATTGTACACAATGATACATTCTTATAATACCCAAAATACGCTTCAACACAAAGAAGCAGAAGACTACCAAATGTAAATTTGAAGTTTAATTAGTAAGACTGTCAACAAAAGGATATGCCTCTTTGTGATTTACTTTTAGGTGTTGCTACAAATTTGTAGTGTTCTTTGCTGGAGCCCTGGCTAACTTGCACACTGCACATGTTACATCTAACATAACGCCTCCACACCGCACTCTTCCCTTGTGCCTGTCAAATGAAAACATATACATTTAGTGTAATTTGGTCATTTGTCTAGAATTTGATACTATAGCTGAGCATTTTAAAATAAATACATTTGGCTGCATTGGGCTGAAAGTGATAATATATAGGCTAATGTGAGGTGTTTTTCAACTAATACATGATGTGTTTATAAAAGGCTTAGCGGATAAAAAATGGAAGGATGGATGGATATTTACAAAACCATCTTGCCAATATCAATTAGTCATATTTACTAGCTACTGAAACGTTCTACCTGCAGCCACTGAGTACTTGCAAACAGCTGCGGAAAACAAATGCTGAAGCAAACAAGTGGGGAAAAAAGTTGACAATTAACAAAATAAGAAATAATCAAAACATGCATCACGTTACTAGACTTAATATAAAAAGGCGCTAAAAAATGTACGTAACATTTACATAACTTGAACATTTTCAAAATTATTTGTATGAAATCCTCCATGGAAGTATGAAGTGGGACGCTGTGTATAGCCGCATTTCACTTTAAAACACTGTACTGTACAGTCTTAGATAATGGTGGACAAGCGATTAACAGCAACTTATACAACGTTAAAGCGCTGTAATATGCTCTCTAAAACTTGCGTGAAAACTAGAATGTTCTCCTTGACAGGCCCTGATAACGTGGCACTAAAATGTACTGTTATATTGTTTTACAAGGTCACAGCTTATGGTGTACAGAAATGCAGTTTATTTTCACGTTAAAGTTGTCTGACTGTGTGAGCAGCGCAGCAAAATATAAGTTATGTATCGGCTACCTTTACACAGATGTTGATTAATCAGTGATATGTCATAATCGGCCTGATATATGGCCGATATATCGGTCGGGCTCTACTATACTTTATATGAGTTTTCTTTGAATATTTTTTTGGCTAATAATAGGCCATAGTCAGCCAGATCAGAGCGAGGGAGCGATGTTTAAACCGCGATCTAGCGAGGGAGGACCGTACGCCGATCCAGAACATCCCAAACATGCTCAATGGTTAAAATGCCCGGTGAATGTTCTGGCCATGCAAGAACTGGGATGTTTCCAGCTTCTAGGAATATGCATTACCATGCGGTAACATGAGGTGATGGCTATAGGTGAATGGCACAACAATGGGTCTCAGGATCTCGTCACAGTATCTCTGTGCATTCAAAACGCTATCAATAATGTGCACCTGTGTTTGTTTTCCATAACATACACCTGCCCACACCATATCCCCACCACCACCATGGGCCACTTGATCCCCAACACAGGTGCATTTTTGCGACATTCTGGATCGGCGGTATTTGAAGAAAATGGTCATCACACCACATACTGACAGGTTCACCCCCCAAATACAGTTTAACAGCACATTTTGGAGTGGCCTTTTACTGTGGCCAACTTAAGGCACACCTGTGCAATGATCATGCCAACTAATTAGCATTTTCATATGCCACACCTGTGAAGTGGATGAATTATAAATGATCACTAACACAGATTTAGACAGATTTGTAAACAACATTTGAGATAGGCCTTTTGTGCACATAGAAACAATTTTAGATCTTTGTGTTCAGCTCATGAAAAATCGGAGCAAAAACAAAAGTGTGTTCATAATTTTGTTGAGTGTATTTCATTTTAAAAATAGTTTGGGTGTTGAAAAAGAAACATACCAGCTCCTCCGATCATCTTGTGAAGTACAGGAGGCCAAGTCCTGAACGTGGGGAGGGCAGCGGGGAAACGCCAAAGCATATAGACTATTAAAACATGAAAAATTCACATTTAAATTGAGTTATCTTCTACATTCACAATACACATGCACATACTGTATGTACTGTATAATGACAATAAAATTATATATATCTTCAAAAATCTAGTCATTCCATCATATTTATGGGACTAATTCGACTTTTTGAATCACCTGTAGGATAAAGTTGTTTCTCCAATTCAAAGAACAGCGGATTTTTCTGAAGAAAATATAATGTTACAGAGTCACCCTTGTGTGCGTAAATCTTCACAACATTTAATTCCTCTTTGTTGGGGATCAGCTCAGTTAATTCATCAGAAGACAGGGAAGGAAAGGCTGCTGCTATGTCAGCCTTGAGCTTTCTCCTAAAAACAGATAAAACAGACAAATAGTGTCATAGTGTCATTTTTGTTTAATCATATTTTAGTCTTTACTGTCTTTTACACTACATGTCTTTTGCACAACACTACTGTCTTTTCCGCTACATGTAATTGATTGTGGCTGTGCGCCACTACAAAATAAAAGCTGCCACAACTTAAAAATTTGTGGTTTTAAAACTTGAAAGCAATATTCAGTAATATGTTGTATAAATGTATATACAGTATATCCTATATAGACACAAACATAGCTTATTAGTCACACACGGATTGACCACAGTTTGAAAGCAATTTAAAATATCATGAAAATGTTTCATAGCGCTTTAATTTGATAAGCATGCACCGGTATTGCCTATTTGCTTTGCTGGCACTTGACCAGTGATCTGATTTGCAACATGACACCTGTATTTAATGACAAATGAGCACACTTAGTGGAGATGTGCTTTGTAAATAAAGTGCCATTAAATGTCAGTGCTCACAGCAACTTTGCCATTAAAATAACAGTTTTGCAATGTTCTCGGTTCATGTTCGCCTAGTTGTTGAGAGACGACACAGACGAGGGCCCTCAGTCATGAGGGATGCCCGCTGCAACATCTGCACGTAAGCATCCGCTGTTTAACGACCCTGCACCACCTGAAGCTCCAGTGTTCCACTGAATGAAAAAGCACCCCAGATCATGATGGACCCCCCTCCACTGTGCCGGGTAGAAAACATCTCAGGTGGGATCTCCTTGTCATCCCAGTAACGTTGGAAGCAATAAATTCAATAAATTACCCCCTTTTTGCTTTTGCATATTGTAGCTCTACTTAAAACCTCATTAAGTTCCAAATGTGCAAAATGCAAATTCTAGCAATTTTTCAACTGGTTTTAAGATTTTGATTAGAAGCATGCATGCGCACACGCACGCACAAATCGCAAATTTTGTTTACCGTTGTTGCTGTTAAGGGTGGCCCTTATTGATATCTTATGTATTTTGTATCCTGTATGTATTTCTTTCTAGTGCAGAGGTCTCCAACTTTCATCACTATTAGAGCTACTTTGACAAAAACAAAGCAATTTGTGTTTTATTTATATGACTGGCAACATTTAAAATGTACTTTACTTACAAAGCAGATCTCCACTTAAACAGCGTGGTCATTGTCTTTATGCTACTTTGTGGTAATCTGTTGGTAAATAGAGGCATAATGTCTGAATTGTCTGAACAGTTATAAAAAATAATTAGAGCTCAAGCAAATATTCTTTGATCCTTTGGTGAGTTACTCAAAATCAGCTGGCAAGCTACTGGTAACTCATGAGCTACTGTTTGAGACCACTGACTTGGTCAAACACAATAGTCGTTCTTGTTTTCTTCTCAATAGATTATTCAATTATAAATTGATTTTAGCATGAATGTACAATTTACTGAAGTGCTTGTATGTACGGGCTGGTTATTGCGATTCCAAACTAACCCATTTTTATGTATTTCTATTCAAAAGCAATTGAATAGCATACGTTTGACATTAGTTACTAAATAGCCAAAGGAGGGCTCGAAAATACCGTCAAACTGGGATGAAGATAAAATTATATATTTTTTGTAAAGTGGAAAACAATACATCAGTGGAGTGAATTGGCAAAGATTTTGTCATGATACATGTGTCAGATTTTCTATTTCACCAGGACCTATTGAACAAACAAATGACAACAACGTTGCACTGTTGCGGTGAATGACTGTTAAACAGGCTTTTGCTGGTTTTCTCTGTGGCCAAAATGACAGGGTAGATAGTAAGTTAGCAAAAAACAAATGACTGGTGTGACTCACCTGTCTGATGCCTTCATTACGGTGTTTGACTTAACACGAAACGCTTTAGTAAACATGTTGTCACAAAAACGGTGCCAAATTTAAGTTAAGATAGTATGTGACATTACATGCCAAAATAAAAACTATTATAGCACATAAAAACTTGCAGCTGCTTCAGCTCCCTGTTGGGTTCAATGGTCCGGCGCGTATTTACTTCCGACGTGAAACTACATTACCGCGTTTTGATTCCGTTCATGAACGACTTCTTCTTGTTATATTTTTATTGGCGCTTGGCAAGCGTTGATGAACGACTTCTTCTTTTGTTGTTTATTTGCGGTCGGTGCGCATTAGTGTGACTTTCTGAAGTGGAGTGTGGATCGAGATGCGAACCCACTCTAAATTCTTTTATTTAAAACCGTCTTCTTTAAGTCGTTATGTGTAGCCATATTACCTCATATGCCCTGAATATAGTTGTAAAATATCTTCGACGACCATACTAATATTCTCTGTATCCAATTTCTACTGTCCTCTCTTTTATCATTATATTGCCTATGAAGTAGCTTGAAATTAATTACACGTGCTGTACATTTTATTTGGTTACAATAACCACATATTCTTGTATTATGTTTCCCTACTAATTTAAGTTAACTATTTAGATATGTACAGGTATGTCCAAACCTCATTCTACTCATGATAGCTTACTTATTTCCCTTATTACCGTACTATACACTGCTCTTAACTTGACCATATTAATATGACAATTAATAATAATAATATTAATAGACAATTGTCTACCGTTTGGTTCTTTGTTCCACTTGTCCTGCCGCTTTTTTGTTCGATTAGTTCATTTTAACTATGGTATGATATGGTATGATAAATTTGTTTCAGAAATGCTTAACAAGTTATATTAAGAAACTTACATTTGCACAAGTGACTTGTGGTGATGTTTATGTCTGGTGAGGTGCTGACTTCCACTGTTGCTAACTCCTCAGTAAGAAAAGTAGGTATTGGCTGTCATGGAAGTCGCAAGAAGACGTCATTGGCTAATTTGCATATTATTTGCATATTATGTTGTAACAGATACTGTTGGAAAAAAGCATAACCTTGTAGGAGAGGCAAAAAAGTTTGTAAAAACACTAGTCAACCCTATCAACCCTTTTATCAGTTATTATTATATATTTATTCATATTTATTATGACTGTTATGTAATTTATTTACCGTGATCATAAACCTTGATTCCTATTTTACCATATTCTTGTACTGCCTTATCATTGTCCAATGTATTCAAAATTGGCAAAGAGTACATTTCGAAGGAAGGGAACTAATGTATTGTAACTGATGGGAAACGGGAAGGGGGTAGGATTAAATAAGCTTTGCTTCTTCCTACTCCTTTTTGGACATGTGGAACTGTGAATTGTAATTTTTGATCTATGCCAATGTAACTTGTATGCATGTTCAAAATAATTTCAACCATTACCATTACGATACTTCAGTCATTTTAGGCAATGTATGAAATACACTACTAACTACTGACAAAAACATAGTAGGATAGTTGGATGATGAGTGAGTACAGACAATGTAGTATCAATTTTGCGATTTGAGAATTTATTTCAGAGCATCAAGAGCTAGTATTGGAAGTAATGATATTTCAGTATGGACCCGCACATCACTAATGTTAAGAGGATAACAAGAAAAAAGATTTTTTACTTGTTCATAAATAATCTTTTTCCTAAAATCTCTTTCCTCATCTTCCTCTTGAGCTCTTTTTGCATTTGCTTTTCTCTCATTTCTTCCTCCAGCTTTTGTTCCACTTTCCACCATAGTCTATTCTGTTTCCATGTCATCTTTTGATATCCCGCTACTATCCCCTGCCATCTCGATCCAGTCACAGATCAGATTATGCCAACCACCAATGAGGGAACCGACCCCACCAACTGTTCTTCTGATGTGACCAGCCAGAACCAGATGTTGTTGGAGGATGCAGACGCAAAAGGCAAAAAATAAGCCACATCTACCAAAACAGATTCACATTCCTGCATTTTAGAGACAACAACACGTGGCATGACTAGTGTGTGAAGCATTGAAAGGCCCTTTGAAAAAAAAATGTGTTTTTCTCACAGCTATTACCGCTGCATGGTTTCACTTTATTTGCTTTGACTATGCCTCATCTCAGTGGAATGTAAATTGTCATGTGGCTTTAAGCTGCGAGCTTGGAATCGGTTGTGGCTCTGTTAATTACACATGTTACAATGTGTATTTGCTAATCTATTTATGTTGCTAGTAGTGATTGTTGAATATATAATTTATTATGTGTTAAAATGTCCAGTCACATGCGACTGAATTTCTTGGAAAGTCACCATGTCAACACAACTGCTTGCTGGTGTACTGAGGTGAGATGATTAAATTTGTAAGCCATTGCCGATGCATCTGATGCGCAATTACATTGCGTGAGAAAGAAAGTCTCTTGATGCACAAATTGAATTTCCCTCTGTTGAAAATTCTAATTTTTCCATGTTGATTTGGACTCGGGATGAGCCGGATACTAGACGAGTATCCATCCATCCATCCAGCCATCTTGTATGCCGCTTATCCTCACTAGGGTCGCGCGTATGCTGGAGCCTATCCCAGTTAATTCTGCCCAGAGGCAGGGTACACCCTACACTGGTCGCCAGCCAATCGCAGGGCACAAAGAGACAATCAACCATTGACACGCACATTAATACCCATGGACAATTTAGAGTCGCCAATTAACCTAACATGCATGTTTTTGGAATGTGGGAGGAAACCGAAGCACCCGGAGAAAACCCACGCACGGGGAGACCATGCAAACTCCACACAACGGAGATTCGAACCCAGATCTTCCCGATCTCCTGACTGTGTGGTCAACATGCTAACCACTAGGCCCACTGTGCTTACAAGAACCGATCAGACCTCTAGCTGGTGGGACAACGTTGACAAGCATGCTGTTATTATGGAAGAATGTTTGCATGGCAAGGACATTGTGATTGCGTTAAACTACTACTGAAAAATAACACTACTTCGCTAGCACTCCACATCTTCTCCTGCGAATCGTTTCTTATTGTGCCGACTGCGGAAATGGTGTAATCGACACTTCTGATGAATTTACTTAACAGTCCATGCCTGCAGCGCCGCCATTTCTTTGGCATGCGCATGACAGCCTGTGAATGTGTATTCGTGTGGACAGAAATAGTTTTAAAACGCCCCTGTGTGGATGATTGTTTTGACACCGAAGAGGGGCAAATGTGCATTTTTGAAAATATCAGTGTGTGTGTGGACATGGCCTAAACTTGCATCTTGCAGCTGTGGCTCCTACCCTTTATTTACACCGAACTTCCACATACTTAAACCCTCGGTTACCTTGGCATGAGACAGACATCATTTAAATGACTTCCCTGATTCTTCAGAAAGTCCAATGCAGCAAGTCAAAGACAGAGCACTGTGTTATTTGCTGGCACCTTTCAAAACACCCAAAGTCACCCCTTCATGCAATAAAATAATCACAATAAAACATACAAAAAATAATAATAATACTGACCGCTCTTTTTTTTATGAAGTTCAGCCAAACTTTGTAGCCACTTCTTCGTCGTTGGCGTCTTTCAACCGTACCTGTGTGTGAGACCGTTGGAATGTCTGTTATAGTATTCTTGTTCTTTTGTACATAAGCTCATTTCAAGCACCTTTGTAGGTGTTTTTTATGATTTGCAAGTAATATTCATGTGTTAAAACGCACATCCATGGCGGATCTTGTTGTACACACCATCACGCATTGGAAATGCCTTCAAAATCCTTCAAGTGGCATTTTTTGCAGGTAGATTTCCGCAACACTAGGAATCCATCCATCCATCCATTTTCTATACCGCTTCATCCTCATTAGGGTCGCGGGGGCATGCTGGAGCCTATCCCAGCTGACTTCGGGCGACAGGCGGGGTACACCCTGGACTGGTCGTCAGCCAATCGCAGGGCACATATAGACAAACAACCATTCACACTCACAGTACACTAGGAATCGAAATAAAAAAATTTGAATGATCCCGGGAGAATTGGAATGTTAGTCCCAGTTCCCACTGGTGCTTGAAACTCGATACCCAAACACTAGTAAGGCCCCAAACATTCTCGAGTCTTTCTTCTTTTACTTTTTGCCCCCCCCGCATTTCATCACGTGATCCTCCAGTGTCTTCTGTGTCATCTGTTTTTTGTCTTCTTTATGGCTTTTCGGGCTCCTCTGTGCCTGGTCCAAAGTCATTCCCCCATGTGAGTTCCATTCCTTAATGCAACTATTTGCAACGGTTACATGGCTGCCTTGAGGGCGCTAACTTTCGAACGTGATGTAAGCCTTATATGCCACCCTCGTCCTGCGCCGAGCATATAATCTACGGCCCACGTAAGACAGACATGCGCAGAGGGTCCTTCTTGTACTTTCATATCTATGGTAAAGTAGAAGTACAACAGTAAAACATTTGAGTTAATATTGCTTTAGGTAATATTTGCTTCTTCTTCTTCTTCTGCTTTTGTGTATGTGCACCTGCTCTACGGGCATTGTGCTGCGTGTGCAGGAGACAGCCGTGAGTTACAGCCATGAACGCAAGTGACATTTTCTATTTAATTTAATTTGTAATTGTGGAAAATATTGACTTTTTTTTCTATCTGTTCTTTTAAATCACTAATGGTACAGTATATGGCATATACTAGCAAGTGGTGTTCTTATATTTTACGCAACTTATGAAACTCTGTCTCAAGTTACGCCCTTTCCACGGCCCCACTTTGCCATAGAAGGTTAATGCAAAGTGAATCATGAATGTGGCGTCCATATTTAAAGAGTCGTGATTGCATTGGAATCACAGCTGATGGGAAGACGTGGACGAAGAAGTGGGCTTTCATGGAAATACGGGAAAAGTGTCGTATTTGGAAGACACAGCAGTGACATAATATAGAAAACAAAGACTGAGTGACAGCACGTCCGCTGCCATCTGTGTGAACGGAAGAGGGCCATCCGAGGCAAAGAAAAAAAAAGCAGTCCAATATCAAGGCACAAAATTCAATTTTAGTGAGCAGGTTTCTACATTTTTCCTAATTGATACCACATTTTAGATGAATTGTAATTGTAATTGTATGTACTTTATTGATCCCACAGCGGGGAAATTTACTTGTTACAGCAGCAAGCAAGCAAGACAAGTAAAGAGAACAGTAAAGTAAAGCACTACAACATGGTTCAGGTGGTGCAGGTGTTGTAGAGCCTGATAGCGGTCGGTATGAAGGATCTGCGGAACCTCTCCTTCTTACACCGTGGGTGTAACAGTCTACTGCTGAAGGAGCTGCTAAGGGAACCCACTTGGAACACCCAAGGAATATAAGCTTAGCAAAATTCGTTTAATTTAAAGGTGGACGCAAAGACTCAAAACGGGGATGAAGTTGTGTTAAAAATTATTTGTCGCAATTCCAGATGGATATTTTCAAATGATTTAACTTAATGATGACATTAACACCATCAAACTATTAGGTATATTATAATTATTCTATGAGGAACTAATGTGTTTTATTTCAAAGCATAACACAAGCAAAGCCCATCATTTGTGGAAAAGGAAAGAGTAAGTTTATGAACACGGCCCTGACACTTTCCTCTCAAATAAAAGCTGTGCCTGGCAAATAAATGTTGCTATAGATGACATACTTGACAAATGCAACATAAAACTGTCTTGGTAAAACAAAGATGATCAAAATTGAATAGTCCAATGAAGAAAATGAGAAAGAAAAATGAAGAAAAATGAGAAATGGAGCACTAAGGACATAAAAAGCTCTGTGTCTAGTAAACTTAAACCCTATAATTTTATAATTGACAACATGATTGTCATGATCTGTGTGCTGTTTGCTGCCGCCTGTCTGCCATGTCTTGCAGCACATTGCTGAGCCTCCTGGGAGGAGCTAACGATACACACCTGCTGGCAATTATCACCTTACTCCTTCTTAAGCTGTGCTGTGAGCTTCACTCCTTGCCAGATTGTTCCCTGATCTTCTTCTTGCTCAGTGTTTCTACTTTCTCGTCCTTTTTGCCTTGGTCGGTGAGTACTTAGTTTCCCTGCTTGGCTTCTTCCAGCAGCGGCTTCAGCTAGCGTTAGCCTATTGTCCCTGCTCAGTTTTTCAACAATGGTTTTGTGTTGTACTTTCCCTGCTAGTTTTTCGCCGGCATCTCCCTTGGTTAGTGTTTTTGTAGTTTCTCTTTGCTATTTCCGCTGTGTGGATAGCAGCGCCTTCAGTTCTAGTTTTCTTCTTCCAGTGACGTGTCCGGGTTTCTTCGTGTTGTACTTTGTATTTATTTTTCACCTGTGTATTTTTGATACTTTTGTGGACATCTTTTGTAATACATTTTTGTTACACAGACTGTCTCGTCCCTGCATTTGGGATCCAGCTTTTCGGCCTGTCGCCAATCGCAACACTGATGTTTGTTATAATTAAAATTAATCGAACACATAATATTATTATAAAATTTTGAAGGATTCCAGCGTGTTTTTCATGTGTTTTAGTTTATGATAAATGACAAATTACATGTCATGTAAAATAACACTTTCCACAAAAGTTTTAAGTCAATAATGGAGTGATGTTATCATGCAATGATTGATACATTTTTATTGGCTTCCATTGTATGTTTATTTGTAACATATGATTTCACTTCACCACTTAAAATGTGTCACCTTTTTGCCATGTCCCCAAAAAGTGCATACGCCAGCTACAAAGGTTGTGTATCAGTGCGCACATTGTCACGCCACGTTGTGTTTTTATAGGTAACATACTTGGTGTGGAAAACTGCGTATGCAACTTTTCGGCCCCGTTTCGCGCATATGCAAGCTTTATAGGATGCGGACCTTACTCGGGTTTTGAGCCATGAGGGGGGGAATTAATTGAAATTACATAATCTTACTAAACGTCTTAGTCATGTGACTGTGTCATCCCATTTGAAAAAACATCCATCATCTGAAAAGTTTTAAGACCAGTTCAAAAACTTTGCACAGTTGGATCTTACGGAGGTTCTTAGTAGAGCTTCAAAATGCAAAAAAAAAAAGGAATGTGACACAAAAAAGTTGAGTAAGCAATTTATTGCAAACAATTATCCATCCATCCATCTTCTACTCCGCTTATCCTCACTAGGGTCGTAGGTATGCTGGAGCCTATCCCAGCTGACTTCGGGCGAAAGGAGAGGTACACCCTGCACTGGTCGCCAGTCAGTCGCAGGGCACATATAGACAAACAACCATTCACTCTCATTCGTACTTATGGACAATTTAGAGTCGCCAATTAACCTAACATGCATGCGGAATGTGGGAGGAAACCGCACGCATGGGGAGAACATGCAAACTCCACACAGAGATGCCCAACGGATATTCAAAACCAGATCTTCCCGATCCCCTGACTGTGTGGCCAACATGCTAACCACTTGCAAACAACCATTAAACTAAAATAGGCTGTTGGTCCGCTGATCAAAAGACCACAGCCTTTAAAAGGCAAAAACTTCGCAAAAATACGATTCAATGTTGTTTTCTGTCAGGTATTCACACACGTGATCTCTTGATGGCAAAGGCAAAAAGCTTTCTCTCTTTGAACATGGACTGGTTGTTGAGCACCATTGCTGCTGCGGTGGGACACATTAAGACAGTCATTTGAAACTTCTTAAAAGATGGATTATGGAACAAAAAAGTCAAGTGGTAGACTCCAAAAAATTTCACAGACTGAGCTGGAGGATCCAATTGGCTGTCCATCAAAACACGGGACTATCCTCGGCCCAAATGAAGGTTGTTACTGGTGTCAAGTGCAGTCCAATAGCCATCAGATGGCGTCTGTGAGAGAAAGGTTTTAAGAATAAAAAATGTCTTCAAAAGACCCGTCCCACTCAATGCCACAAAATTGGCTGTTTGGAAGTTGCATGAGCGCATCAAAACATGGGGCAAGTTTTATTCTCTGATGAGAAAAAAATGGAACTTTGATGGTCCTGCTTTCAACATTACTCGCATGACAAGGAGATCCCACCTAAGATGTTTTCCATTATGACCTGGGTTGATTTTTCGGTCAATGGAACAATGGAGTTTCAGGTTGTGTAGGGGCGTCAAATGGCAGATGGATATTTGGAGATGTTGCAGGGGGCATACCTCATGACTGAAGGCCATCTGCGTGGTAATGGCTGGGTTTTTCAACAGGACAACGCTGCAGTTTACAATGCCCGCCTAACAAAGGACTTCTTCCAGAGGTTAACGTCACTCTTTTCGACCATCCTGCGTTTTCCCCTGATCTAAATCCAATTGGGAACATTTGGGGTTGGATGGCAAGGGAAGTTTACAAAAATGGACACCAGGTCCAGACAGTGGATGCCCTCCATGAAGCCATTTTGCATTTTGCATGCAACATTCCCATTAGCCTCCTGGAAACACTGGTATCAAGCGTGCTAAAGTCAATTTCTGAGGTGATTAACAAGAATGGCGCAGCTACTCATTACTGAGTCCTTGTTTGAACGTTTTATTTCTATTTTGGGAGGGGGGGTTTTCAGTTTTTTAAGCTATGGTCTTAAACTTTCGATCATCTGATGAACAGCCTATTTCAGTTTAATGGTTGATCACAATAAATTGGTAACTCAAAATGTTTTTTTGTCTCACTCCCATTTCTTTTTTTTTTTGCATTTTGAAGCTCCAATTAGAACCTCCTTAAGATCCAACAGTGTAAATTGTAAGTTGTTATGTGCTCTCTTGAAGGTAACACTCAGCAATATACGACAATTCCTCTCTGTCTCAGTCAGTTCCTCTGGTTGTTATTTGTGATAAGTGCATTATTTTTGGAAGCCCATGAATGAAAGTTTCACGAGAAACCACTCAACAGGACCAAAGCTCGCCTTGATTAATGAAGAACATTTGCGTCTTGAGGTCTGCCTCTTGTCATGTTTTCTTAGAACAAGTCAGTGAAAGTACAGACACAGCTTAATGACATCAAGCTGAGAGGAGTTAGAAGATAACCCATATTTGACTCTTCTCTGTGCTTTTGAGAAAATCTGATTCCCATACACCATACACTCCTCTTTCTGCCTCTAGAGAACTAAGGCCCTGTCCACACTGCATGGATAATTTTACACGTCGATGCACTGGACCTTTTAACGGCGGACTTATTATGGACAAATAAAGCAGCAAGTGTGATTCTACCTCACATATGCCTGGATGTCTGTGATTGATTGAATCACTGAGAAGCCAATATTACTTTGGGAACAAAGTAACGTTCCTGTACCAACTTGAACAGGACGCTACAGGCGGGTTGAAAACGTTTATACTTCTGGTAGGTTAACTGTTTACACCTTGTTTTTCAGTGAGCCGCGCTGCCTTGTTACGTCTTGCTATGTATGCCTGTTTATGCCTTATGCTCTTTCGTAGGTTACCCATTTTTTGCTTGCTGAGTCTGTTTGGCTCTCAGGTCACTGTCTGAATGCTCATATTGAGCACTGAACTATTTCAGTGCTCGACTTTGCGCAGCCATTGCCAGTTTTCAGTAAGTTTGACACTGCTCTAAAAGTTTGTTTAGTGTGTGTTCCGTATCAGCTTGACCTGAGTAAATTACATGTTTCACTTTAGATCTGTTACTGTATGCACTTTAGCAAGCCCCTTATCTTAGGCCTTGACTGACAGCTAGTTTGCACAGCACATATGCGATTTAGGTTGATCTAATTGTGAGTTTAGTGCTTGATTTATTTACATTACTATTCCACCTGGTCTTTTGTCTTAAATTGCCAGACTTTCCTGTGTTAATATATGTAATTGGACACTATCTGTTGGACCTGCAGACTAGAAGACCTTATGCCCTGACCTCGCTGCCACATTGGGTTAGGTCTGCTTCACCTCACCACCCCAAACCTGCTACAGGTGTCCTATTACATAATTAACACAGGACAGTCTGGGAAATAAATACCAAAGACCAGGTGAATTAGTTCACATTAGTTTTAAAAAACAGTTACTTTATTATATTCATTTCAATTTTATTTAACGCTAAATAACGCTAAATTACAACAAAATGATCTCAAGGCACTTTACACATAAGGTCATGATCATGTTCCTCATAAATAAAAAGAGAAACCAACTGAACCCCACATGAGCAAGCACTTGGCGACAGAAGCAAGGAAAAAGTCCCTCAGGGGAAAAAACCTTGAACAGAACCCAGGCTCTGTGGGGTGGCCGTCTCTCTCGACCGGTTAGGTTATACAAATGTATTTTTAAAAGAAGCAAACACTTGGTGCTCTATTGAATTTTTTTTTTTTTTACATTTTCACTGAAAAGCAAACAGCCGGGTTTCTCATTAAGCGGACCGTGTGCTGCATTCGGCCACCAAAAGCTTTTCATTTGGCCCGCCAAACGTCACGCAAATAGTGTAAACCATTCAGTCAACCTATAGAAGTGCTCGCTTATGCAGTACTTCCTCCTCTCTGCAGGGGGAAACAGCAAGACTTGTCACAATGAAGCAGCAGTCGAAGACAGATCGTATTTAAACAAATATAGCGCTATCAACTCTTAAGGAAAAAAGTAGCCACTGAAAATTTGACTTAAGAGCAACTGGACTACAAAATATACATTTACAAAAAATGCAAATGTGTTTAATTTGTAACAAAGTAAACTGTTTCAAAGAATTATTAAGGCACTTTCAGACAAAACATCACAACTTTGATGCATCTCCATCTCGCCATCCACTCTGATTGTTGACAGGTGGGACGGTTCTGGATTTTGAAATCTGTCCCTCTACCCCTATTACATTCAGACTTCTTGCACACCATTGCCATTACTGTTTACATTCCCCCATGAGCGCACACGGAGACAGTGTGTGACCTCAATCACTCAGCTGTGGCAAAACTGCAAACAAAGCATCCTGAGGCCTTTATGATAATATCCGGTGACTTTTTCAACATTACCTTGGACTTAACACTGCAGGACTCTTGCCAGTTTGTCGACCGCCCCACCAGCTGGTCTTTCTTCACCCTCAATACACACCAAATATCCAAACACCAAGAAACCACGGAAGTGGACTCCTGCGCTGGAGGAGGCTCTAAAGGACTGTTTTGAATCCATAGATTGGAGTACACTGCGGGACCCACATGGTGACAACATTGAGGGTGTTACAGACTGCATCACAGACTATCTGGACTTCAGGGATACTGTTCTCTCCATTAAAACTGTACGTTGCTTCCCTAACAAAAAGCCCTAGATTTCCAGCAACACGAATAATATACTCAACAAGAAAAACAGGGCATTCAAATTATGTTTTTGACTTCTCCAGCGCCTTCAACATAATCCAGCACATACTGAGAGATAAACTGAGGGTCATGGGAATGGCTTCACATCTGGTCTCCTGGAACACTGATTGCCTCTCTGAGGGCCTGTCCCCACAGGAAAGCTTCTGAGATTTTGTTTCTGGCAGGTTGAAAATAGTGAATAGATGTATCCAGACGGGAATGGATCACTGAGTGAAAACAATGTTATACACAAGGCACACCTATGTGGGCCGCTGTGAACAGACACGCAGACGGAACCACGTGACACACCAAACCATAGAAGAAATAACGCATGCGCATAAGTCCGTCGTCTTCCGCTTTCCAAGACTAGACTTTCTAGACTTATGGCGAAGTGGAATTATTTATGCGAGTCATTTATGGAGACAACAAAACATCAGGAGAATGTCGACTGGGTTCAGTTGGCTTGTCATCAAAACTCACATCTGGTCACGTGACGGTGATGGGGTGGCGGTGGGTCGGTGACATCATAGTTTTCGTGTATGCTGTCGACAAGCTGGCGTTTTCAGATTTTCCCACTCTGGAAGCCGTTTTCAAAAAATATGCGGTTTCTGTGTGGATGAGAGGCTGAAACGATAAAATACTTTGCCTTTTTGACCTGAAAACCTTTCTGTGTGCATAGCTTCTACGGTCAGCAGAGGTCTGTCTTCTCCCCTGTCCCGTTCATGCTCTACACATAATACTTCCAGTACGAGTCTGAGCTCTGCCATCTGCAGAAATACTCAGATGACACTGTAATTGTTGGATGCATTAGTGATGGACAAGAGGGGGAGAGTAATATGTTTTTGGCTTCTTAATTTGTCTTTCTTCCTCTCTCTGTTTGAAACACTTTTTTAAGTTTAGAACAATTGGAGAGGCTAATTAGTTAGGTGCAGCAGGCTGGAGGAGACTGGCTTGAGCCGGGAAACATGGAACACTGGGTGAATCCTGAGTGATGGCGGAGTTGCTGATGACTGAGTCGATGGTATACAGACCCATGAATCTTGGTGTCAGTTTCTTGTTCAGCCCCACTACTGGTAAGTCTCTGGACGATAACCACACTTCTTGGCCAGGCTGGTAGTCTAGTGTGGGGGTCCTATGGCGGTCAGCCAGCCGATGATTGCGAGTCGCAATCTCTGGGTCGCAACCTATGGGCCCGGCAGAGGTATAGGTGAATGGATGGCACAGACACTTTTGCCTCCTGTGCAGGAAACAACGGGGGTTGGTAGTCAAATGCTGCTTTGAAAGGAGACATACCTGTAGCCAAGCTGATGAGCGAATTGTGGGCATACTCCACCTCCGACCACCTTCGAACACCTCCGACCTGAGAGCATTGGGCACAAACAGCTTATTCTCCAGACAACAAGCGGGTGGAGCCACCCCGGCCACCGCTTCTGTGACCTTCCTTTCCACCTCCCACTCGTTGTTGTCGCGGGGGAAGATGGCTGCTCTGGGTCAGGTGCTTGGTGCTGTGAGGGTAGGTCGCTTCTCCTTGGCCTGTTCCCGGTCGCACTCCCGTAACCGGTTATCCAGGCTGATGGCTAGATTGATAAGCTCGTCCAGTGACTTGTGTCGTTGTGCACCGCTAGCTCATCCTTTATAAGTCTATGCAGAGCCTTGCGAAAAATACCTTTTAAAGTGATCTCATCATAGCCGCTCTCTGCCGACAACACCCGGGAGTCAATGGAAGAGGAGGTCACCAATCTCACCCCCTGCTTAAAGTCTAATAGGCGGTTACCAGCCTCACAACCCCTAATGGGGTGATCAAAAACATTTCTCATTTCAGTAAGGAATATAGGCAACGAAGTCCGTGTGGAAGGTTTAGCTTTGCTTATAGCCACCGCCCAGGATGTGGCTCTGTCCGTAAGTAGGTTGCTGGTCAAAAATAAGTGAGCACTGGCGCTGAAACTGCTCGCAAGACACAGACTCACCGGAAAAGTGTGAGGGATGTGGGCTGGGTAAAATCACGTGCTCGACGGCAGGTGGAAGACCTGGTGGCAGCTTTAAGTTTGTAATAATATAACATTGTAAGTGGTGGGGTTCTAGGCATTGCCTATAACATTGTAAGTGGTGGAGGTCCCTTCCGGGAGTCCCAGTGTAAGTTCTCATTCTAGGCACTGATATATGCCCCTACATTGGCGGCTGGCACCATAATGGCATCCATTAACTCCCGCAGTGACTTCTCGTGATTACCGGCCAGCTGCCCTTTGATGAGAAAGGGCGGAAAAGGTGCTCAAACTCCGTGGGGGTCCATAGCTGGCCAGTTTGTTCTGTCACTTTCGGCCTAGGTCGGGGTTTGGATCCCAAGATGCAGAGAATGAGCACAACGCCATATAACAGAAAAATGCTTTCATAAAAAAAATCTGCTCCAAAAGGAGAAGAACCAGACAGTCCAAAAAAAATAAAAATACAATGGGCAGTGGCCAAAAAGGCCAAAAAAACAAAAAACGCTGTCAAAGAAAAACGAGGGCAGGAGTAAAAACATAAAGTACAAAATACAAAAATAGACCAGTAAGTAACTCTACAAAAGCAGGAACGGCTGACGATGAGCAGGTAAGAGCAAAGAACAAACTGGCACTGAACTGCTGCCTTGCAGCAGCTAATGAAGGTGCCGGTGATTGCTTGCAGGTGCGTTCAATCAGCTCCGCCTCTGCAGGATAACGTGCAGACAGGCGGCAGCAGAGTGACAAACACGGAGCATTACAAATGCAGTGAACAAGGCTGGCAGATTATTTCCCTGTTTGCCATCACTGGATGTTTGCATGAATCACCAACTTCACTCATTAAAAATATAATTAAATAATAAAGTCTTACAAATCACTTCCACACATACACGGTACACATATAGCTGAATAATAAACAACGAATATAGCAACTTCTGATCTATCCATGTCAATTTCAGACTTAAAATAATGTACTAATTGAAGCACCACCCATTTCTGGTTAAACCACGCCAACTTCAGGTTTGTGTCCCGCCCACTCCAAGTACAGATACAGATACAGATCATTTAGATGGGTGAACAGCTACAGATACAGATACAGATAAAGATAGTGGTGTACTAGCTCATCCCTACAAGTTAACATTAAATGATTAAAATAATAATAATTATTGCAATGTTTTGTTTGGTTGTTTTAATTTTTGTATCAATGGTTGGTATAAGTAGATAATCAATAAAGTGAAACTGAATGAATGAATGAATGAAGTGGAACTGAAAAAACTATATGTGAAACAAAACAGGGCAATGAAATAATGGAATCTGTTGCTATTGTCCTGGCTCAGCTGCTTAGAAATAGGATGTCTGTGTTTTGAGACCAAATTTACAATTACATGTGTTTAAAGGAATGATTGTTTTTAAATACTAACATTCACATATCATATTGTTTAGTGTTTACCTTCTTAATTCATAACCAGTCATGTATGTTGTTTGCCAGTGGTTTTATCTCCTTTCTTTTCTTCTCCAGCCAGTAAATCTGCAGGGCAGAAACCTCCCTGACCTTCCAAGAATCGGATTTGCCAAGTAAATCTGTTTGTCACAAGGCGGTGTAGCCATGTTATTGGACCTCACTGCAGACAAGGACAAATTGTGGTTTTCAAAAATGTAATAACAAAAAGCACACGTAAAGCGGATACGAGGACATGAAAAAGTAGAAAAACATTTGTGGCAGCAGAATCCCTTTTTCTGCCCATTACAAACGTTGGTCGTCAACACCTTTGAAGTTTGGACGTTAGCGACAAATAGCTTGTCTTGTCCAAAACTTTGAAATCGGTGCAGTGCTATTTTCAGTTCATCCTCACAGGAAGTGACATCAGAGACAAAACTGGGGAAAATATGATTGAAGGAAAGCACACGGGCCACTGTCTGAGGTGCTTTAGCAATAGGCAAAAGTGGACACACATCTACAGTATGCTGCATGTGTGAGAGCATGTAATGTATACTGAGGAAATCAAAATACTTCCTGTGTTATGTATTTGAGCAGCTTGAGACATCTGAGTACACTGGATTCCTAGTGGGCAGATTCTGCTCCTCATAATCTTGTATAACAAATGTGTGTGTGTTTTTTTTAACCACCACAACTATCAATGTTATACATACTGAAACAAAATCAGGAGCATTTCCTCATTTGCAGAGGTTTTGCAGCTACAGAGGAGCCATTCCAAATGGTTTTTTTTCCACAGAAGAGTTCCATTTGGGAAACCACTAAAATAAACTGCTTGGAATTATTATTTTGAAAGAAAACTTGCCAGGCAGTTAAATAAGCACCCCGTCTGTCACATCCATTAGATATCACCTATTAGATAAGAAAGCGGAAAGGTAAAGTAGTAGTGCCAACTTGCGCCAGTCTTCTCCTAAAATTAATCAGAAGGCGACCAAAATTCCTTTTCATCATAAAGAGGTCTCTGTCATGTTCTTTGCTGCCTGTTTTAATTGAAGAATTATCATTCCGTTTAGATGAAACTGTAACTGTTGGCCTCTAAATGACATTGACTCATCCAGCTATTCAGAATCATGTCAGATTGAGGCTTTGCGACGTTTCAGTCCTGGATTCACTGTTGTATGCACTGTTCGTTTTATAACCACAAAGAAGAGAAGCATGACTTGTCTATCAGAGAATCAAGTGATAAATCTGGATTTTGTTCCAAAATTTAGCTAAATACAGAGGATCCCGGCACATTTGCGATTAAGCATTCATGCCCCCACAAATTTGCATATTTTTGATAATTTTTTAAAATTTATTTTAACTTTCCTTTCTTTAAAAATAGGCAGGTTTTTTTGGGCAGAAATCACATCTCAAAAATCACACCTCATTCACCATCCATCAATAAATAAACACTTGATATTACAGGAAAATGTACACCATACATGTGCAACTGTAAGAAAGCTAACAATGTTTACCATATTTTCTGGACTATAAGTCACACTTTTTTTCATGGTCTGTCTGGTCCTGCAACTTGTACTCCGGGGCGACTTATAAATGTTTTTTTTCACATTGACAACCACGACAGGCACACTATTTGTCATGTTGTTACACTTCAGTGCCCCTAGATGGCACTAATGTTTTAGGCATCTTTGGAGTATGTCTGTTGTAAGGAGGTTGTGCTGTCGCTATGCTAGAGGCAAGATGTTGCCGCCCGCTCTGAAATAAGGCCACCCAAACAAGAGATAAGTTTCTCTCTTTGTAGTTGAGATATCACAGCCAGTATCTGTTACTCCTATACAGGCGATACAAGAACAATGACATCACCGACCCACCACCACCTCGTCGCCGTCACCTGACCAGAAGTGAGCTTTGACGACAAGCCAACATCCATCCATCCATCCATTTTCTATACCGTTTCTTCCTCATTAGGGTCGCGGGGGCATGCTGGAGCCTATCCCAGCTGACTTCGGGCGACAGGCGGGGTACGAAGGACATGACTTACCTCATTCTCCTGATATTTTGTTGTCTTATACTTCATAATGACTCACAAAAGTAATTCGTAATCGGAAGACGACAGACTTAATCGCATCCGTTCTTTCTTCTTCCATGGTTTGGAGTGTCACATGGTTCCATCTGCGTGCCTGTTCACAGCGCCACATGTAGGTGTTGAAAGACGGAAAGAAAATGGCAATCAAGCAGCAGAAAATTTGGTGTGAACGAGAAACTTGGCAAGAGAGGCTTGGCAAGAGTGCAGTTACAGCTCCACGGCCAGGTAAGTGCCAAGGTGATGAATATAGATGACTTTGTAGGTTGTTTAGGCTATAGTTATCTGAATAACTATATGTTACATTAACATACCACCTATTCAGGTTACGTTAACATACGGCTATTTAGCCGCCTGTTGTTCTCCATTTTATTGTAATTACTATAACTTGCCTTTTAAGATGAAATGTCTGTTCTTGGTCTCTGATTTTACAAAATACATTTTGTAAAATGCGACTTATAGTCCAGTACGACGTAGAATACACTCGTTGGTGACGCCGTCCTTGTGAAGAATGGATGGTGGTTCTTTTAGAGATGGGACTCTATAGACAGAGTCCAGCCAGTGAATCCTTTAATGATCTTTAATTTCTTGTGTGTGGGTGGTTTATTTGATTGTAGAAGGCACATAGAACGATGTGCAACTTGATCTGTCTCCTTTTCTCCTTCTAATAAGTGTCACGCTCTGTTGTTACACCCGTTGGTTTTTTGTCATTGTTACTTTTGTACTGTTTTTCATTCTTTTGTTGCTTCGAGCGTCCCACTGCTCCTTTGTTTTTTGCCTCTTTTTTTTTTGTCCTGTCCAGCAAATTGGGGCAGATATTGTTGTAGAATTAGATGCCCTTACATGCTAAACAGAGTTTCTGTTTTTTTGATTCGGCAGACATTCTCTCAGGAGCTATATGATCTAAGACGAGGTTTTTGTTGAGGGATATGTTCAATTTCTTTTTTGATTTCCAATTGATGAGAATGGTTTTCTTGGCAATGCTTAACACATTGAGGAGAAGTTGTGTTTGGTTTGTTTCTACATCCACTGGAGAGAGAACAAGCATAATAAAGAGGATGTAGGAATGAAGATACCGATTGCCAAAGATAAGTCCCAGACACTCCGTGCCAAAAATTATTAATGGGAGCACAAGCCAACATGGAGTGTAAGTGGTCATCTACTCTATGGTCTGAGTCATGTAAACAGATGTTAGAGTCACTTAAACCCATTCTAAACATTCTCTGACCTGGGTAGTGTACTCTATGCAGAATTTTAAACTGAACCAACTGTAGGTCGGGATGTTTGATTCACCGGGAAGCATCGAGACATATTTGTTTCCAGAAGTCAGGGTCGCAGCTTGTAGATAAATCTGAGTTCCATTTGGAGATTGGAATGCCGACTATGTTGTCATTTCTGGATAGTAGAATAATTATTTTGGATAAGGTTTTGGGGGCAGATATTTTTAAAAACTGGTCAATGGTGGGATTGCTTTCCCATGATATATTACTGAACCTTCCCTAATTGTAGATTTGATTTGGATGTCTTCAAGAAATTTCCATCTATCCATTTTCTATGCTGCTTATCCTCATAAGGGTCACAGGTGTATGCTGGAGCCTATCCCAGCTGACTTCGGGCGAGAGGCGGGCTACACCCTGGACTGGTCACCAGCCAATCGCAGGGCACATATAGACAAACAACCATTCACACTCACATTCATACCTATGGACAATTTAGAGTCGCCAATTAACCTAACATGCATGTTTTTTTAATGTGGGAGGAAACCGGAGTACCCGGGAGAAAACCCACGCACACACAAGGAGAACATGCAAACTCCACACAGAGATGCCCAAGCAGCAATTCAAACCCAGGTCTTCCTGGGTTTGAATCTTCGATAAAGTTGTTTCCTTTTATGATATTGATCATGTATCTAATTCCCTTTTCGTGCTGTGCTTGAGGGAAAAATTGATTCGGTATTCCAACCAGCTTTTCCAACCACATAGCAGATATTCCTGTGCTGGACGGATCAGTCTGACCAAACCAGCACTGCACAGACGGGCGATGAAGTTGATGCTAACACTGCCTGCTGCCGTATCTCGCTCTCCTTTCTCTCCCTGCTCATCCTCAGGTTCTCCAATCAGATCCCAACTAGATCCCCGCTATTCCTGCACCCGATGCTTATTTTGATTATCCGGCACTACATAAACAGCCAATGAAGTGGACGTTCACACTGTCTGCTGCTGCATTTCGCTCCCCTCTCTATACCGTTAATGTGACCGTTGCTACTTTCACTGTTTCCCCCCCCCCTTTTTTCTCTCTTTCGTCTTTGTCTGTCCCTTCTTAAACCTTTTTTGTTCTAGCCTGTGGTTTTAAAAATGTAACTGCAATACAACTTGAACAGGAGTATACCAGATTCATCTATTGTACAGCAAAACTGTTCTGGCAAAATAAACACACGGTCCACCCATACTGCGTGACTAAGCTGCTGGATAGGACAGGTTAAAAAAAGACATTTTTAGTGCAGTATCTGTTATGTTCTGTGTTGTCAATCTGCTGCATGTCTTGTCATTGCAGTGCACCGCTGCCCTGCAGTAGGCGGATTTTGGAGATTAAAGGAAATAGTGGTGCATGTCTGTGAAATTATTTGCTCCAATTGTGTGAGTGTATATCAGTGGTCACTGACCTTTTTGGTCTCGGCCGTGAACCTGCGCAAGATCTACTACTCCTCCCCCAACCATTTTATATATACAGCATATATATATGGCTAGAAAAATTATATACAATATTTGTGTTATTATTGGTTGCTGGCATCAACATTTCAGCCTTTTCTCATTGTGCTTTTTGTTCTAATTTTACAATTTGTGCTGTTTTTTAAATTTTATTTTGTTTCTGCTGTGGGCCGCACTGGGTCGCAGTGTGCGTGGGTTTTCTCCGGGTTTTCTCCTCCCACATTCCAAAAACATGCATGTTAGGTTGATTGGCGACTCTAAATTGTCCATAGGTATGAATGTGAGTGTGAATGGTTGTTTGTCTATATGTGCCCTGCCATTGGCTGGCGACCAGTCCAGGGTGCACCCCGCCTGTCGCCCAAAGTCAGCTGGGATAGGCTCCAGCATACACCTGTGACCCTTATGAGGATAAGCAGCATAGAAAATGGATAGATGGATGGAGGGATTGATGGATGGATGGATGGATGGAGGGATGGATGGATGGATGGATGGATGGATGGATGGATGGATTGATGGATGGATGGATGGATGGAGGGATGGATGGATGGATGGATGGATGGATGGATGGATGGATGGATGGATGGATGGATGGATGTTTCTGCAGTTATGCAAAGACAAATGAGCCACAGGCCGCCTACTTTTGTGGATTTTCATCTGGGTCGGGCTTGAGGCGTCGGCTCTATGAGCAAACTACAACTCAGCTTGTTGGCTCAGTGTCGTGGGCGAGCGATGGTGGTTGGGGAGAGAGAGACTTACAAGGGTCATCCCTAACAAGCCGCGGCTCGAAGATTTTTTTGCACATCTATTGAGTTATATTTGTGCCTTAATTTTGAGGTAGCAAAAGCAGATTTTGAGCCATATTAACGTGCAATAACTACTGTTGTGTGCTCAGGCACTTCACTGTGCTCTGTCACTCCCTCTCTCTCTCTCTCTCTCTCTCTTCAAGCTGAACGCTTGTTGTTGCGGGGCGAGGAGAGCGGGTGTACGTAGCTGGTACCTCCTGTTGGGTTTTGGGGACTGGGTTCCTGGCTGCAGCTTGCGGGTTGTGTGCCTGTTGGTCCGTCTCCGGGACGGGAGGGCACTGATGTAATAATAATTTTTTTTCCTAACATACTCGCGATCAACCGGCAAAGTCCCAAAGATTGACTGGTGGCTCGCGATCAACGGGTTGGCGACCCCTAGTGTATATGATGTGCTGCATGAAGCCATAAAATAGTTGAAAACAAGACAAGCGAAAGTCAGTGAAAGCTTATTTGCATGAATACATTTTTGTATGCGTCCTTCAACATTTCGCTGCACTGTTTGCACCAGTCTGCTGCTCTGGAGTTCAGAAGAGCCCGGGTGGAGGGGCCAGGGACACCTCGACTGTCCGCCATTTGAATCATCAAGGCGGTAGGGTCAGTTAGGGTAGCTGAGGTGCGCGGAGCCCCCGGCGGATGCAGGCATGTGTCAACAAATTCCAATACGTGTTGCAGGACTTTCATCTCTTTTATATGTTAAATGTTCGCATAAGTTTATATGTTCCATTTTGATTTATTGCAGCAGGGAATTCTGTTATGAGGCAATTATTTCGGCATTTTACATTTTTGAGTTCCAACAAAATTTTAACTCTTATTTTTAATATGAATTGTGCTCGTTGTTGCTCACTGTAAACTGGAGCGTGTCCGTACTTGGCTCCACTCCATGAGAGCAACAGGGTTAGCAAACGCCAAGAAAGGTGGCTTCTCTGTGTTTTTTTGGTTTCTGAACTTTTTGCCTGTTATGATGGACTGTCTTAGTAATGGAGTTTTCTGAAATACTTATTTGAACGGTTTCCACATGAGAGGACAGCGCATGTACGTGGCATGTTATGTCACGTGAAGCCCAGCAACGGGCTCTGTGAAATCAATGCGCCCAGGAAGGAAGTTCCGCTAATGCTTAAAATGACCAAAATGGAGCAAAATACTGTAAAGTGTTACATGTTATTATGAATGTGCCTGTTACTACATGGTCACAGTGTGTATATAAAACGATAAAACGTTGAAGAGGTTTTAGTGGTGTTTCAATAGAAGGCGTTATAAGGCGGAATAGGTGAATCCCATTACATGCATTATTAGCTGATAGCAGTTTTTCAATATTTAGAACACACAGAAAAGAGAAAGACGTGTACATGTCTCTCATAAGGATTGTGGCTGATGAGCACATTATTTTTTAAAAAGTGCTGTTTCCATAGCATAGTTTGCTCTCGACACTGCTAACCTGCTGCTAACACTCAGCTAACACTCAGCAACTCTAGCTAGCTGACGTCACCTAATTCCCAAGCCCAGCCGCTTAAAAGCGCACAAAATAAATCACACATATCACATCTTCTTACATTTGCATTTGCATTCATTTTGATATTTTTATGCTTGAAAATTTAGGCAAAAAATATGTACAATTTGCTGAAATATGCATACATTTTTTTTAGGCAAGGCAAGGTAAGTTTATTTATAGAGCACAATTCATACACAAGGTAATTCAAAGTGCTTTACAGAAAAGAAGGGTCAAATCACTTCATAAAATCATTCCATAAAAACATAAAACCATACTAAAATCATTACATAAAATACCATAAATCATTCCATAAAACAAAGAAAATTTAATATGAAGAGTGCAGATAAAATACTTTCAGTTGTCATATGCACAGTTGAACAGAAGTGTTCCAATCCTCAACATTGCAGGAGTTGAGGATTGTTGCACATCTTCTGGAAGACTTCCAGATTTTGGCAGCATAAAACTGAAACGTAGCCTCACCGTGTTTAGTCCTGACTCTGGGCACCCGCAGGAGACCACCGCCTGAGCTTCTCAGAGCCCGAGATGGTTTATCTGTCTAACAGAGATGTACTTTGGCACAAGACCATGAAAAGACTTGTACACAAGCTGCACAAGTCTATTCTCTGAGCGACAGGAAGCCAGTGCAGAGACCTGAGTACTGGGCCAATATGGTCACATTTCTTGGTTCTCGTCAGGACTCGAGCAGCAGCATTCTGGATGTACTGCAGCTGTTTTACAGCTCGTTTAGAGAGCCCGGTGAGAAGGCTGTTACAGTAGTCCAGCCTGATGGAGACAAAGGCATGGATTAGTCTCTCTAAATGTGGCTTACTGCAAAACACATTATCGGTATGGTAAACGTAACCTTTCTCATGACGGTCTCATCCCAGCTCATGTTCCTTATTAGTGGGTGAACAATCCAATGCTTGGTGAATTCTTAGACTCTATTCCCTTGAATAGTGTCTAACAATAAGTCGTTTCAACCACAAAAGAGCACTCCTTTATAAAGTCATACATTTTTTAAGAATCGTAATACATATGTAGAACTATACAAAGGATGTTGATGCAGGACGATATGTTCGGTAATAACCATGTGATCAGCCAAAGGGAATTCAATATGGTGAAAAGTTATCAGCTCACCTCAGTTTCTCCCCCAAACTTAAAAATGACATGATAAGTCTTGTTATGCCTAAAGTGTAGTGTTTATTGGCATGACAAAGTTAAAAAACAAGAAATATTCACATAAAAGAAACTGTACTTTGTCGTTATTTCCTCTCAAAATTAACAACATTTTATACGGTGACAGTTTTATTCACATTTCTTAGCCGTTATGAAGGCTTCTGTTATTGATGCAAACACTGGACACAGCTGTATAATCCAGTGGTGGTGGTCAGAAGCACTGACCTGCATAAAAAAAAAAAAAATCTAGTGTGTGTTACATAAAATCATTATTATTATTATTAATTTATACTGGCTGCACTGCTTCCTGTACATGTATGTCCATGTTAGATTTTTTTGTCCAATCGTATTCCAGCTTCTATGTGTTGCCATGCCAATCTAATCTGCCCAGAATCAGTAATACTGGCAGATCATTAGCAATGGGGGTGTTTCTTTAACCGGTCTGATTTCCGATGCACCTCACAGGGCAAACCCACAACGTCAGCACTGTTACATAATCCTTAGTTACTAGCAGAAATGTAACTCAGGTGTACTGGTGACGATGTACTCGAAGATAAAGGGTTAACTGGGTTTCTGCTTTTTGTAATAACAGTGTTCAACCTCTCTAAGAGCGACAATGTGTGTGGCTACATGACTAACATCCCTTAAGCTAGTAACATCAGTCTTTGACAATGATATTGTTAGAATAAATAAGAACAGACTTGGCAAAATGTCTCTCCTTCTTTGTGCTTTCCTTGCTTGGTGTGTGTGTGTGTGTGTGTGTGTGTGTGTGTGTGTGTGTGTGTGTGTGCGTGTGCGCGTGTGTGTGAGCTTTGCTTCCACCATGTGGCACAATGTCAAACCAGCATACACACAGGTTCATTTATTTTTGGAGGTTGGTACACCTATATAATAAAGATTCTGCTTTACAAAGATAATGTTTACGGCGATGTAGAACTGTATGGCTGAGAGGCACAGTATGATAAGCACATTAGTGAAGTCAATCAAAATTAAATACTGCTATGTTTTTGTAAAACCTGAATATTTAATGCCGGTTTTGTATTGGGTCTCATCCCAATAATGTTGTGGAAGATGAATGTACAGTATTTCACAAAGGTGAAATTCACCAGATCTGCACAAGTTGTTACTGGAATGCTCTTCTTCTCCTCCAGGAGTTGGTGGATGTTAGGTAACTTGCAACCCTCCATCTTCCGCTCCACCACCTCCCGCTTGTGGGCACCCCCAGGTGCACAATTGGGTTCTGGTTTGGACAGGAGTGGATCGGTACAAAAATTTGGCCTTGGGCTTTTTGGTGCAGACTGGCTCACAACAATCCTCATGCATGTACTGTGCCAATTCACCCTATTGACGTGCATATAAAAGGCAAGCCCGCAATAACACAACTACACTGAACAATATCCCTTTATATTCTGGAGCCTAGACCAGTGGTTCCCAAACCTTTTACAGTCACATACCCCTTCAGACATTTGACTTGAAGACATGTCCCTCCTACTGCTGCACACTTAAAAAACATAAAACATTTCCTTAAACTGAAATATTAAACATGAATTGGTTAATTATTTTTATATTAAGTAAGTGTGGTTCAAAAATGTGTATTGTGCATGGTCAAATTTTTATAAAGGTTTGACATGAGCACAGATCCATTGATAAGATGTGATTTTCTCTTGGAGATGAATAAAGTATCTCGTATTCATCCAACATACACTGTATCTTTTATTTCAGTCGGATGTTGGGATGCTTCACTTTGAATGGGTTGAACTTGAGCTTCACTTTTGTCCACTTGCAATCTCTATCATTTCAATCTGCGTATTAATTTGATACCAAATTGAAAGGGCAAGTTGAACAAACATGATAAAGCAGTATCCAAAGTACAAAAATGCATACAAGCAGCAATAAAGCCTCTTTTACTTACTTATTCATGTAACTCATCCAGCGCAAAGAAGAACTTCATGCCGTTTCTCCTTCCTTCTTTCTGCTATGACGGTACACTCTGTGCTGTGAGGCTTTCAGGAGCGCTCTTAATTGTGAGCGATATTTGCTTTTTGTTTTTATTCATGTAGCCCCAATGACAATTGGTGTACCCCTGGTGGTACGCGTACCCCACTTTGGGAACCTAGGGCCTAGAGTAAATAAATGATAGTGAGTCTGCTTGCAATCAGAACTTTGACTCGTTATGGAAAACAATAACATAATGAACTGAAAAATGGACAAACACAATTTGACTTTAGAACAGCCAGTACAGCTCTACATAATGTACACATAAACAATACATCTGTAATATGTATGCTGATGTTTTATTGTACCTGTAGTGATTGTTTCATTGTGACTGTATAATGTGAAACTGTTGAAAGGTCAATAAACCATAAACACTGCCTGAAAAATATGTATAGCTATATATTATTTAAATCGTTACAACCATGTCCCTCATGAAACAAATCTGTGGGCATTAAAAAAGGTGCATGTTAACACTTTAAACACTTGAACTCTGCAGATGACATGACTGGGGGGATGTCATTACAGGTAAAAATGATCAAAAACTGAAAATAGCAGAACACACATCTCATTGCAATTGGGACTTGTAAGCTTGGAGATGTGCACTGTGGCATCCTTTGATGAAATTATCACTTTCAGTGTTTCATAAAAGCAAATCATCAATGAATCACACGATAGCAAAAATCAGCAGAGCCAATAGATGAGCTTGTGGGTGGTCTAAAGGGAAACAGGCTTCAACTTGTGCGGCCGTTTGGTCCTAGTACCTTGCTGTCTCAATTTCCATTCACAGCGTAACATTGTAAGGCGCAGCAATCAAGAAATAAACGACTGTCCATCAGTTAAAGTTTGGTCGGCCCACCAGGAAAATTCACGGTACTGGCCAATCCACCCCTGGGTTTGGAGACATACTTGGCACGTCCATCACCTTCATCTTCAGTTTCCTCAGGAATGAAAACTGCCATGCGGCCCAGTTTCCCAAGGGAAGGGCACATGCTGTCCTTCACAATGTCACAGGACATGTTGGAATTCATGTTTCCCTCAATGAACTCCCCAGTGCAGGCAGCTCTCACGCGGCCCCAGTCCATGACGCTACCACCACCATGCTTTTTACATTTATTATTATTATTATGATTATTATTATTTATTTTATTTATTATTATATTTATTATTTATTTATTATTATACCACCACCATGTTGGCAAGATACAATTATCTTAAATATGAATTCTTTTCACTTTGTGTTTAATCATTTTCAGCTCTACAAGCTGTAGACTGACTCCTCCAAAGTATATCTGTTTCATTTCTATACTATACCCTATTCAGTAATAAAATGGGTGTGAAAATGTGGCGTGTGCTCACTTTTGTGAGATACTGTATATGTCAAAAATTGTATAAAAAAAACAGACTCACACAGGCGTTTTCTTTGTTAGAGCCGCCTCTGAAACAGTGTCTCCCGCTAGCTGTTTTCCGTTGATTGACACCAGCAACAACTTCTCAACATCTTCGGTGGTTTGTGGTCTCTGTTTTGTTAACACCGTTACTCTTTTCGCAACATTAGCGCAGTTGATTACGTTATTCTTCAGGATGGTACTTTTGTTGATGGCAAGGCAACATTTTAGCATCATTTTTGGATGTTAACCGAAAAACACACTAACCAGGGCAGACACTAACCAAGGTACCACTGTACTGTACATTACAAACACAGTTGGACTAATGCAGTGTGTTAATAACACGACAAGACACGTTCCATATTGTACGCTAACCGAAGAACATGCAAACTGGGGTGTACGCTAACCAAAGTTTTACTGTTTGAACAAATCCAACTTTAACAAAAATAGCTCTCACAAATTTTTCAATGTAGTGATGTAAACAATAAAGATATTACTTATATCTATACTATATCTTTATGGCTGTCTCCTCGCCCGTAAAGTGAGCCGCCCACGCAGCAGCCTCTCAGGGATTATGTTACATGCAGAAGTGTGCGCTAATGCGCCTCAATTTAATGGCCCAATGAAAAACAAGGAAAACCAGGACATTTCCTTAAACACTTCCTTAAAAAAACAAGGACAGGACTTGAAAACAAAAAAAGTCCTGGGAAAACGAGACATTTAGCCACCCTACGTTTAGCACAATGGCAAATAGTTCAACTTTAACTGACCTTAGGGAAAATCACTAAGCTAATAGGTTGTATTACTGAGAAATGTTTTATATGTACAGTGGTGTGGAAAAAGTGTTAACCCCCTTTCCTGATTTCTTTTTTTTCAGTTAATCAAACAAATTTAAATATGAGTCAATGACAACACAACTGAATCCAAAATGCAGTTTTTAAGTGGAACTTTTTATTATTAAGGGAGAAAAAATGTCCAAACCCATACGTCCCAGTGTGAAAAAGTGATTGCCCCCTAAACCTAATAACTTGTTGGGCCACCCTTGGAGCAACAACTGCAGTGAAGCTTTTGCAAGAACTTGCAATGAGGCTCTTACAGCGCTGTGGAGGAATTTTGGCCCACTCATCTTTGCAGAATTGTCGGTTTGGATTTTTTTTCTCCCTTAATAATAAAAAGGTTCATTTGGAAAGTGCATTTTGTGTTCAGTTCTGTGGACTAATATTTAATTTTGTTTGATGATCTGAAACATATAAGTGTTACAAACGTACAAAAAATAAGAAATCAGGAAGGGGGTAAACACTTTTTCACACCACTGTAAATGTAACTATTTACCTTGGACCTAATTAGTCAGATAACTGGCTAATTATAATTGGGGAAAAAACGTTTTTTTCACAGTAACACAGTAAGTCTTTGACTTTTGACAGTGATTTATTTCTTGCAAAAACAACCCATTTTGTCTCTTCTGATGTGAACATGAACGTGAACAAAGGAGGGAGATTGTGAGCGTGAAAATGGAAGTCAACCTTCTGGACCGCTCAAATGGTCAATTCCCACATATTCACTAGTACAGACCTTCCAGTTTTCTTTCACAGCTGTGCTGAAAGCACAACACAACATATGTATGAATTATACAAATATTTCCCTAGTTTTTTAACAGGATTGTCTTGGGAAATATTGCCAAAGGAGCAACAGCCAGCAGTGATAAGCAGTATCCTGTGAAATGAATGGTGCTATAGATCATATTATATTGCAGTTCTCAGGTTTGTAGAAGCTCCAGGCCAGGGCTGTGTTTTCCTATCCGGCTCCTGTGCTCCCTCACACAGGATCTTTGCACAACCATGTGGGGAATTGTCAAGTTTCTCTCAGACTGGATGCAATCAAAACCATAAGTATGTGGTAACACTGGGAAAGCATGGATCAATGTCAAGACCACATGAGAGAAATCATATACAGTACTGCCTTCTTCTATTTCCGTGTAGCAGTAAATGTTGTACGACCACATTTTCCCACCAAAGCCTGTCAAGTCCTAGAGACATAGCCTTTGTTGTGTGGATCCGTCTTTCTGCTAATGTGTTTTTTTTAACCACCAGCAGAATATTCTGCAAGGTACTTGTCAAGGCGTTTCACACTATTTTGCTCATAAAATGGGTTTATTTGTCCCCTGTCAATCTCCAAGCCCCATCAATTAGCAACTTGAGATGCTAACAAGGGTGGACTAAATTCCTCACCTTTTTGGGAAAAACTCTTTGGATCCTTATAAAAAGCAACGTCAAACAGGAAATACGTTGTAAAAAGTTTATATCACATGCTGAGGTAATTAGTTGCTCATTAGATGGGATCCTACTTTGTTGACGTATGAATGCTTTGGCGGCTGTACAGCTGGAGACCATTATGATCCCATAATTTCACATACATGGAACTTTTATTATACAGTAATTGCAGAAAATCCAAATAATAAATAACTTTTTGAACAACAACACAAACAGTTGATTAGGTGATAAACAGAGATACATTAGTCAACGTACATATGTAGTGTACAAACATTTTTAGCTAACCTAGAATATATTTGCAATAGACAAGGCATAAACATAATATACACATTTTTTTCAACAAGGGTCCATCATTGCTCTCTGTCAAGGTTAAGCTTCCAATTCAGTCAGTTTTGCCAGTTACTGCAATGGAGTATTGTTCAGTGTGGATCAAACAGATCGTCACGTGTGCTCCGTGGGCCGCTGCAGAGAGATTGCTCTGTATTGTCTGAGAACGCTGGAAATACAAAGAATTTAAACACAAACATACAGTGGTCATAAATTTAGCGGAAGCTGACACAAGACACCGCAGCTGCTCAACTCTATGCACTTTAAGTACTTAAGGTGTTGGAAAACAGTGATGTGCCAAATCATTTTTTCTCTTTTAATGTTCAAGTATGAAGTGTGGTTCTTAACATTTCATGCACATTGCCCAATATTGTTCAGTGATACTCATTTAACTACAAATTTGTAGACACAATGAAATAGTTGATCATATTGTACAGTCAGGGACAACCATAAATATATAAACCAAAAATATTTTGCTGAAGTGTTACGTGAGTCCAGGGTCATGGACAAAAAACACGAACAGTTACTTTTGGAATGATGGAACCTTTCTTTTCTTTTTTTCTGGAAAGGATTTACATGGCAAGAGCTCTGCTTTCAACACTAGAGTGTTCAACTATTTTGGTGCTTTTCTGACTACACTTCACGAACCCGAGATCAGAACAACTTTAACTCGGACAGGCGTGAGGTACAGATTCCTCGAAACAAGTTACAAGTGCTGACAGTTGCAGGCAAGCCAAACTAACCAGCTAACTGCTGAAGTTCAAAGCGGTTTCTTAGCAACAATGCCAAACACAAAGCGAAATGAAAGCCAGGTTAAAAATCAGAGTCTGGCTGTCAGATGAGGAAGATGGTGCCTCGGAGGTAAAACCAGTTCCAGAATTCGGAGATCTTCTCGAGACCAATAATTGGATGTTATTTCACGCCGTGAAGTGGGAGATGAGAGAGCAAACAGTAGCACAAAAAGCAAGATCTAAGAGGCCTGCTAACACAGATAGGATATGTACAAGCGCAGAAGGACAGCCTCAACAAAAAACTCATGGACATCCATGATGAAAATAGAGCACTGCGCAAGGTTACCAAGGCACTATGAGACGATATCAAGGTACTACAAGATGATCATGCTGCCTTGCGCGGTGCTCTTCAGGAGGTTAACAATGAAGGAAGGTTTTCCTATGAAGGAAAATAGAGCAATACACAATGATATCAAGGTTCTACAGAATGATATCAAGGCACTATTAAAAGATAATGCTGTCTTGCACGCCACTCTTGAGGAAGAGAAAGAAGCCAAGAAAAATATAACTGAGCAAATGAAAAATATAATTGATGAGCTGGATCAGAATGCACGAATGAACGATGGGATCCTCACAGGGCTCCGAATTACACCCAATTCAAAAGACAGGTCAGTCCAAAACAGAGGCAAACCAGATGAAATGGATGTTCCTTCAACAAACAACAAATTGCCAATTTCCTACAATCAAGGGAGGTGGATGTAGATATTTACATCCTCGATACTTGCATCCCACTGTATGGCAGAAACCGTCATCAACGTTATGTTCACCAATAGGGAATTCAAAATCGCACTGCTGAAACAGGGAAAGAAGCTGAAAGGTACAAACGTCTGCATGAATGAGCATCTGACAAAATGCAAAGCTAACATTGCCAAGAAAGTACAAGACTTGAGGAAGCAGGGAAAGATACAAAGCACTTGTAGCACCAGCGGGAAAATCTACATCAATCTGGATAAATATTAAAGACCAAATTACCATGACAACAAGAAAAATGGAGGATACAACCCACAAAGAAAGAACCATGCAGTTAGAAGAATTACATTCAATAACATTTGACATTTGATATCAATACCACGTTGCAAGAGCCTGCTTAACAAGAAGTACTGGAATTAGGAACCCATGTATCTACATTCAATGACACTCACAGTACAAGACCAAAGAAGAGGAAGGAAGTGGAAACCTTTAGCTATCCAGACTACAAATGATTGGACTGGGGAATGGAATATATCAGGACAACAGGGGAAAGGGAAGAATTTTTTGTTTTTGTTTTTGTTTAAAAAAATAAAAACTGCTTTTATTGTATGGAAGAATAATGTAAATAGTGAATTAGAGTATGTTGAATACAGGAAGTGAACAAATGTATTAACAATCGATGTGAAACGGAGAGAAGGTAGGATTAAATAAACTGCTTCTTCCTACTCCTTTTCGGGCATGTGGAATTTTGAATTTCAATGTAAAGATTGCACAGGATTGTGTTTGCAGGTTTGACCCGACCACATTTTTCCATTCACTTGCATTGTGTATGTATTAGGGCTGCAACTAACTGTTATTTTCATAGTTGCCTAATCTGAAGCTTGTTGTCTGGATTAATCAAGTAATTGGTTAAGGCCACTCCTGGTTTGGTGTGCAACAAATCAGAAAAGAGGAAAAATGTCGACGACTGTTTTACAAAGTCAATGATGTGTGTGAATATCTTGTTTTGCCTAAAACTAGGGCTGTCAGAAATATCGCATTAACAGAGATTTCTAATTTATTTCATTAATTATGTTCATCTTTTTTAGCGTATGGCAGATGTGATGGCAGACGGGGGCACAGTGTAACGTTCCCACATCGTCACACAGAGTTTGACACTCTTTTATAATTTTATTCTAGCTGAACACGTCAACAGCAGTGTAATTCCAACACTATATACGTATGTATCTCCAACTCACAAACACATCTCTAGTTTGTCCACACTTCCTCATTGTCACTTGGCGACTGCGAGATGCATTCACGGACGCGCCGAACATCACAAAAATGTCTTGATTATGCGTGTATGTGCTCTAAATAAAGAAAAGAAAAACAATAAGTAGATAATCTCTTCACTAACCAACATAACTCTTACTGCGGAAGTACAATTTGTACTGTACACTCAAAACATGTGAATTAATCTTGAATTAGGTGGTGTCTTTGAACGTAACCCCTCATTTCTCTTAATAATGCAGTTAAAGTGTGATTCAAATGATCTGCTATTATTAAAGAGACTAGTGGTACATTTACGTACAATTTCAGTAGGGCTGTCAAAAATAGCACGTAATAACTAATTTAATTAATTATGTTAAAATTTTTAGCGTAATGTGCACCATCTCAAGCCACCCCTCTATGTCATGACGGCAGAAGGCTCTTTTATGACTTTATTCTGACCTGAACACATCAACAGCATTGCAATTCCAACACCATATATATATCTCCAACTCACAAATACGTCTATAGTCCTCCTCGGAATGACACTTCCTGATTGTCACTAGACGACAGCGAGGTGCATTCAGGGGCACTCTGAACATCACAACGTCTTTATTATGCGTGTATGTGTGGTCTAAATAAACAGAAAGACAAAGAAAAACAGTAAGTGGATAGTCTTATCACTCACTAGCATAACTCTTTATGCAGAAGTACAATTTGATGCATTTAAGTACTCTTTGAAATCCCACAAAATACGTCTACACATCATCCATTTTCTATTCCGCTTCTCCTCATTAGGGTCGCTGGGGTATGCCGGAGCCTATCCCAGCTGACTTTGGGCGACATTTCCACACAGAAATGCCCAACGGAGATTCTTTCCGATCTCCTGACTGTGACTGTGTGGCCAACATGCTAACACTAGACCACCGTGCGGCCCACAGTGAATTCAATGTAAAAAAAATTACATAGTGTCTTTGAACGCAACTCCCAATGGGTTATAATAACTGGCAAAAGTGTGATTCAAATATTCTGCTTCTATTAAAGAGACTAGTGTAAATAGGTTATCAGACATGTGTGGTGTCTTTAGCGTGATTTAAATTTTCATTTGAAGCTGTTAATAAATACAAATATATAAACTTGTGTCCTGTCATTTATTTTTTTGTTCATAAAATACAGTAAAAAGAGCACATTTCACACATAGTTGCAAATAGTGACTAATCATGGTTAATTAATTTGAAAACTGATCAATATGATAACAATTTTTAATCATTTGACAGCCCTAATTTTCAGGCTTGAGTGGTAAATTCCGGTGTATAACCCGCACCGATGTAAAGTATAAATCGCACCCACTAAATTTAGAGGAAAAAACAGATGTGTTCTTATATAAACCGCACCGGTGTATAAGCTGCATGTGTCCATGTCATAAAATGGCATATTGTGGTGCGCACAAGTCTGAGAACCAGTCAGCTCTTTATTTGACAGGAGCTAATCATAATTAGGAAAAAACTCACATCAAGCTTGTCAACCCACTGGAAATTGCAGTAGGTCATTACTCAGTATAACAGTCTGACTCACAGTTTCATCTTACAAACAACATTAAACTCATCACACAGCAACTTGACACTCAGATGTTCTACCTCAGAAATACAGAAACATGTATCAATACGAGATTAATATGAAAAAAACCCCAACATTTTAAAGTCTTCCCATAATGCATTTCATTTGAGAAAACCAATGCTGCTTCTGTCCACCAGAGGGAGCCAGAGGACCCGTAGCCCAAAGGCCAGAGGGAAGTCGACGTCATTGCAGCGATGACTGCGTTGCTGAGACGAAATCCCTTATGGGAAAAATTTTAAATGTTTTTTAAAATTTATTTTATTTTAAACTCATATTGGAACATGTTGTATATTTGGGTATACACCTTTTGAATGTTAAGTTGCTGTGTGATGAACTTAATGTTGTTAGTAAAGTGTTCTTTGAAACATGACACTGTTATTCAGACTGTTATGTTGTTATACTGGTATATATACTGACCTGTGATTTACAGTGGGTTGATAAGCTCGTTGTGAGTGCACTGATAGGCCATGATTGGCTCCTGCCAAAGAAAGAGCTATCGTTTCGTCACTGACTCGCGAGTGGCACAGTATTTAAACATTTAGTAGGGCACAAAATGAGAAGCCATAAATTTGTCGCAACGCTGTATAAGTCGCAGTGTTCAAAGTTTTTTTTTTTTAAATAGCGGCTTATACACCAGAATTTACGGTAATTATGATTAATTAATTTAAAAGCTGTGAGTAGTTTGATGACATTTTTTACGCATTTGACAGCCCTACGTACACCACCCGTCAAAAATTTTAGAACACTCCAATTTTTCCCGTTATTTATTGAAATTGAAGTCGTGCAAGCCAAATGAATAGCTTGAAATGGTACAAAGGGAAGTGGTGAAGTGCCAGAGGTTAAAAAAAGGTAAGGTTACCCAACACTGAAAAATAATGTGTATTTCAGAATTATACAAAAAGGCCTGTTTCAGGGACCACAAAATGGGTCAACAATTTAAAGCTGCTGTTCTGCAGAAATGGAGGTTGATCAAGCCTTGGCAGTTGGTGCAGCTAATTCCTAGAGGTGTTCCAAGTTTTGCAGTACTTACTACCTCGAACAAGCCATGCACGCTTTTATTTTGTCACATCTGGACTACTGTAATGGACTTTACTCTAGAATAAGCCACAAATTGCTCTCTCGCTTACAGTTAGTCTAGAACTCGGCGGCACGGCTTTTAAGAGGAACCAAAAAGAGGGAGCACATCACCCCAATTCTAGCCTCCCTGCACTGGTTTCCTGTGCGTTTTAGAATTGATTTTAAGATTTTATTGATTGTTTTTAAGGTGTTGAATGGGCAGGCCCCTCAATCCATCTCTGACCTCATCCAAATCTACACTCCAGTGTGCACATTGAGGTCCGAAGGCCAGCTCCAACTGGTGGTGCCCAAGACGAGACTTAAAACGAGGGAGACCGGGCCTTTTCCGTAGTTGGCCCCAACTACTCACCCACTCATGCAAAAACAGCCCCCACAATTGAAAGCTTTAAGTCTCGTCTAAAGACTCAGTTTTATTCTCTGGCTTTTAACTCGGCGTGAGTCGTATGGTCCTCTGTGTCTTTTATTCTTTTCTTTTTAGTTTTAAGGATTGTATTGTATTTTAGTGGTTGAAATCAGAGGATATTTACATTTTTACCATTAATCGAATACCAAAATAGTTGTTGACGAATTGGATAATTGATGAATCATCAATAAATGTTGCAGCTCTTGTATGAATAATCAGTAACTAAATCCATTTCACAAAACTGTAATACTCACATTATTGTAGTTCCGTCTCTATGTCTTGCTGGTCTCTCCTTCAAATCACATTACAAACACATGCATCAGAATAAATCGCTTACAAATACCCATGCTTTCAAGACATTGTGCAATGGTCTCTTACCTAGAAATCATATAGGATCCTGATCTGTGAGGGAGGCGAGTCCTCTGTTTTTTAAATAAAAAAACAAATTAGTTTTAATGCAACGGCTTTAGTTCCACCACCAAGGAAACACGCACTCACATCATACTTCTCAATCATCACCCTCACATTCATCAAGCAACGATAAATATGTCATTTTCTATAATATTTGTGTGTTTTTTTGTCTTATTCGTTACAGATGGTACACAGTGTACCTTCTTAAGATTTAAGACTCTTTTATTGCCTTTCCAGTTTGCACTACTGGAGCAGTGTACAGCTTTCCAGTGCCTGGGGAGCCATTAGGTGATTTAGAAAGCTTGCTCGAGGGCACCTATTAAGGGACTCAAGCTTTGGGACTTTCAGGTAGAGATTTCTTTCTCAACCACTTAACACCTCTCCACCGTTCCTGCTCCACACTGAAAAAAGTCTGGAGTAACATTTACTTAAAAAAAGCTTACTAACTTTTTCCACATCTAAGTAAATATTATAAGGGCCATTCTCATGTAAGCTCTCCATCATTCTCAAGTAAGTTCTACTTGTTTTTGAGAACGATTTAAAAGAAAAAAACCTCTTCAGTAACATTTATTAGCATATTGCTTTAGCTCATAAAACTTCACTCAAAAATTAGTAGTTTTTTTTTGCTCATACTTTCATATGAAGGACCTCCTACAAAAAATTCTTAATCAAGATATACTTGTATATTGCCTTACGCCACAGAAGTTTACTCTAATAGCTTTACTTATTTTAATTTTTTTCTAGTACAAAAACAGGGATTTCATGTTATTTGTACTTGCTATTCTTTACATTATATACAATAAATACTTCTTTATTTATGTCAGTTTTTATCTTCTGCTCAAACTGGCCATAAGTACTTTTGGTATGTTAAAAAAAATTAATTTCAAATATAAAAATTAAAAAACACAAAGCAGTTATGCTTCTGATACAGCATCTTTATTCTGTATCATTTCAAAATCCCAAAACACTGACTTATACATCATCACCTGAGGTTATGCAGTTAGTTGTTACCATGACCGCGTGGGATGTAAATTTATAATAATAATAATAATACATTCTATGTAGAAGCGCTTCTCTGAAAACTCAAAGGCAAACAGCAAACAATGCAATCAATACCAATCAATCAATGTACAATAAAACAGAAGAATATAAGACATATACAGTTAAAATGAGATTAACTAAGCAAAAATGAGATTAAACATTAGAAGCAAGTTTGAAGAGATTGAAGAGAGGTTTTAACATGAGACAATTACGGGTGGGTACAGGAATGGAGTTCCAGAGGGAGGGAATAGCGAAACTAAAGGCTCCGTCACCCCAGGTAATTGAAAACAAAGCATTACGACTAAAAGTAGTACTACAGTAGAACCTTGGTTAGCGTCATTAATCTGTTCCAGGCTCTAACCGAAACGGACTCTAAGACAATTTTTCCCAAAGGCAAATTATCTAAATAACAGTCTGTTCCAGAAAGCCAAAAATGTTAACACAAAACCCATTTTTATGGTTGTACAAGTATAGTTTACATGCAGAGAACAGTTCAAATTTAATATAAATGACGAATGAAAGGGATAAATGACCACTTAAGGTTACCCTTACCTTCAGTCAAGACATGGTTGTTGCCAAAGACACAATGTGGTAGCGAGATCAAAATGGGACACCAGCTTTAATAATAATAATAATAATTGTAATGATAATAATAATACATTTTATTTGTATAGTGCTTTTCAAGGTACTCAAACACACTTTACAGTGGAAGATAAAAACTATGCAAAGCTAAAAACAAAGCAGAAAGGCACATTAAAATAAAACGAACAGGACTAAAAACAAAACAAAGCAGCAATGTTTAAAAAATTAAACATTAAATCCAGATTTAAACAGGTGTTTTGTGAGGTGTTTTTTGAATTTGAGAAGGTCAGAGCAGGCACGGAGTGGTTGGGGCAGTGAATTCCAGAGGGTGGGGGCGATAAGGCGATGGAGAAAGCTCTATCTGGAGAAAGCTTTGTGTTTTGCTTGGAGTTATTTCTTAACTTAAATAGCGTTTCTCACCTCAAGTCTTTGCTTTTCACTGCTATATAAATAACCCAAGATGGAGACAAAGAAAGTTGCAAGTACCGGAATTTTGATAAAGAAAATGTAAAACACTATCGAATTCAAGAAATAACTTACCAAATAATAACCAAAACACCAGGGTGGTGCCTGTGTTGATCTCGCTGCCTTTGGCAACAATCACGTCTTCAGTGAAGGTAAAAGTAACCTTAAATGTTGATTTATGTAAAAAATTATGTAGTATGTAAAAAACTATGTAAAACTGTATTGTATATAAAACTATAATTGTAAAACTATACAAGCGTGTTCTGTGTTAACATTTTTTAGACTTGTAGCGTTAACTGTTAGCAAAGACGCTGATGACATCATAGGCGGGCGTTGCAACTGACTTCCGCTTCCTGTTTCCATGCATTACCAAGCTAATGAGCTGCTAACAAGTTCGTTTTGTGATAAAAATACTTCAAGAATTCAGTTGGACTCACGCATTGTATTAATAACACAAGACGCGTGCCATATTGTAAGCTAACTTGAAAATGTAAGCAGCCCAAGGTGACATTAAACACACTAACCGAGGCGTGTGCAAACCAAGGTTCCACTGTATACCATTAATGGAAACAAAGAGGTTACTGGTATCATGTGTTCTCTGACACGCAACATAATCCCAAACTTGTGCTCTGAACCTGTAAGATCATGGAAGTTTCTGAAACACTCCAAATGTATGCTTCATTTTCTGTAGGTTCATTGTGTAAATGAATCCCATGAGTAACAGACAAACTTTTGACACACATTGACAGTCATTAAAAACCTCCATGCCATCATTGGACACTGGGATGGGGCCTTTTTTGTGCTTCATTTTCATGGAAGACACAGATCTTCATGGTGAATCCAGCATACTCTTCTTGCAATTCAGTGACGACTTCCTGTAAATACATGTAAATACATAAATAGATTTTGTTCACATTCATTGTTCTCTATATTTATTTCCTGGGTAGGTCAGAGAGGATCTAAATTGTTTAAGTAGCCTCAAATATTACTCAGGTTCATAAATTTGGTTGTATTCCACACGGAGAGTAATATCAGCAATTATAAAGAATTCAGTCAAATTCTGGGTGATATTTGCGTTTAATTTTTTACGTAGGTATAGGTAGACTTTTCAATTACATAGTGGCATGAGTTAGCTTTAGGGCTATGCGTGTGTATTTATTCATGTACAGTGGAACCTGTAAAGCAATAAAACAATACAACAATTTAAATGCATCTAAATGATGAATGAAATAGATAAATGAACATTCAAGGTAACAGTTACCATCGCTGAAGACACGACTGTTCCCAAAGACACGATGTGGCAGCAAGACACCAGACGGACACCATCTTGGTGTTTTGCTATGAGTAATTTCTTGAATTCAATAGTGTTTCTCAGTGTCTTTATCAAAATGCTGCCACTTGCAACTTTCATGGCAAAAGAGGAAGGTGGTGTGGTTGATCTCACCACATCGTGTCTTTTGGGACAGCATGTCAAAAATCACATCTTCAGTGAAGGTAAGCTTAAATGTTCATTTCTCCTTTCATTCATCATTTATATGCATTTAGAATTGTTTTCTGCGTGTAAAACTACAATTGTAAAACTATAAAAAGGTGTTTTGTGTTGACATTTTTGGCTTTCTGGAACAGATTAATTGGGTTTACATGATTTCTTACGGGAAAAATTGATTCGGTTAGCGTCTGTTTCAGTTAGAGTTAGACCTGCATTTTAAAATTTGATGAAAATATAAACAATATAGAAATAGAGTCTTGCCAAAGGCTCATTTCTATCTGTTGTCTCTAGACAACCCCCACTCAGCATGAATGCATAGTTATCTGTGTGTATCCTATGATTCTGTCACAATTACACATTAAATTGCAGAAATTGTCATACATTGTCAGCTGGAATTAAATTGGCAAATAGCATTCATGGCTGTTCGTATTCAAGTGTCGGTAGCATGTGCACATTCACAAGGGAAACCTCAGAGAAGTGCATTTACATTCATTTACACTGTTATGATAGCTATCGCTGAATATATAGCCTAACGTTAGTAGCTAAACTTGGCCAAAACAATATGATTAGCCAACAACAAACATAACTGATGGGGGTGTGTGTGTTACATCAGCGTAGCTTACGTACTCAAAGCAGGAAGAGGCAGGATATAATGTAGATTAGAATGTTGGCACCCTCTAGCTAGCTGGAACCCGCTGCAAACGGTCCCTTTTTACATGTAATCAAACCCTGCATGTAACTTACTATGTTCCATAAAAAGGAACAGATAATGCTTCGTTCTGTGCAGGTGACTAACAATCATTATATCATAAATACAATACACATTTATATATTATCCATCCAACTACTGTACATAGATGTACATATTTATAAAAAGTGATGAGCCATAATACTTTTAGTAATTGTACTTTTAGTCTAAAGTAAGTTGCAAGGGGAGTTTGACTTCAAATCAACAATTTATTGCGCATTCTTCGTGTGCTCGCATTTGAACACAGCGGCGATAACGCATGCACGTCTTTTCCCAGCCATCCCCGTGCTTGATCGATTTTTTAAAACGTGCGACAACAACTCCATTCATCCATTTTCAGGCTATATATTTCACATCATGTGAGGGTTATAAATATTACAAAAACATAGGTCTAAAGTTAGCACAACCAGAGAAATACCCCTGATGCTAACAAGTTGTTAGCTAACTAGCAATGCCGTCAATTAGCCAGTCAATCATTGTTATGTTGTACGCAACCAAATACTCTTACAGTGTATATGAAGAATATGAAGTACTTACATGGTACTTACATGGGATTCCCTCCACAAATGGTGCAATTAACGACTAGGACCGCATGTGAACTCATCCAAGTAAGGCTTCTTGTGAACTTCTCAAGCCGAACGCGAAGTGCCGGGTGGAAATTGCCTCTGACGCCAGATGAACTTTGCAGTAGATATTACTTGGTACTCTGAAAATGTGCTGCTACTGATCCTACTCGTAGAAGTTAGTAAAGTATCATTATTCAAATGCACATAACAAAACAATATACAAAATTTGTTCGCTAATATGAAGTAAGCACATTAATATGATATGTGCATGGCTCAGATCAAGGGTACCCTTTGCTGTCTTCAACTTCACTTTAGTATTTGAAGTAGTTGTTCTAACAACGTGTACTATCCCTATCACTCCAACGTTTATAGAGTGAGGAAGCTTACCAAATCATAAATTAAGCCTGTTCATGTTTTTATTTTGCGCTAGCACGGCTATGTTCTAAAAAAGTGTCCTATATTTGGACATTGAAATGTTACATGTAAAGCATGTCTACTTTTGTTGTGAAATAAACAATATTTTCTCTGATCATTTTGTCATGATTTCTACTTAGAATTAAATAATGATGTCTGAAATTGGTTTCTAATGTGTTTTATTCAAATATTCTCAGTGTAAAAAAAATAACTGTTGTGTAATCATTAGTGAAAAGTACATAACCTTCGTGTCCGCCTGTCGATGAAAATTTTGAAGAACATAATTCCATGGAAAAACAAACCCCATGATGATTGCAATGGTATATATTCATGGAATAATTACTCAACTCTGCAACTAAAGTGATGTTTTTGTGTATAAAAGAGTAAAATAAAATTATTTGAACAAAAGTCTAACACCGAGTGGACACCGAGTTATGTACTTTACATTTAAGAAAGAGTGAACTACGGAGGGTCGCTATGGGAAATGGAAGATGTCTCCAGCTCTGGTATGTTGGGTGTGTATTTTGCAATGTTTGAAGTTTGTGTTGATAACATTACCAAGGTCTATCCACAAGTTTAAAATTTTAAATGTAACACTTGGGTACCCTTGATCTGAGCCATGCACATATAGATTTGTTAAAGAAATACATTAACTACAATTTTCTCATATGGTTTATATTTATAATTAAAGTAAGATTTACTGTGACAAAAAAATCATTTTTTCCAGTGCACCAGATCTGTAAACTTGCATAACTTACATACTTCAATTAGGAAAACATAACAATATTTTAGTTCAGTTTATTAAAATCACAGCAGTTTTCCAAGAATAAAAAAAAATCTTCCTGCCCTTTCCAAGCTTCTAGTGGGGAGTTTCCCAGAAGTAAAACAATCCAGTATTTGTAATGTTGGTCCTGGGCTTTCACAATAATTGCTATGTGTAATTTACTTCTAAGCCACTTGTGGTAAAAACAAAGTGGTAAACATGCTACTGTTGTCGGACATGGTCAGAAATACGGAAGTCAGCATCGTCTGATCATTTCAGAGTGCGAACAAAATGCACAAGCACTGAACCCAATTCTGAACAGAAATGTTAGTACAGATGTTAGTGCTACATGAGAGGTGTCCAGGCTGGTCCTCCAATATGATGAACAGAGGCTCGATAAGGACCCCTGACCGAAGGCCCTGAAAATAGTTGGCAAATAATAATTTATCAAACAATAATAATCGGTCAATTGTTTTGTTTTTGTAGTGTCCCTAAACCCTGGTGGCACCCCTGGTGATAAATATGAATTGTATATAATATTTGATAATATAGACCATCACCACAGTAATGACAGACACAATACAGTACTCGCCTTAATACAGTCTGTCAGTCTGTACAATGAAAATGAACGTTATCTTAAGGTAAAATTACTCAGTTTACTCATGAGACCAGTTACACGCCCACCAGTGTTTTGGTTTCAGACGTGAAGTCTACTGGAATAATAAATTTGCTTCTTCAAATTCACTTCCTCTCTATTCCCTATGTGCACATTAAAGTCTTAATTGCAAGTTAACATTTTCTTCTTTTTCCTTCTAATCTGCCCTGCTCGACTAAAACCAAAATCTAATAGAACAGCCTCCATTACATATACTGTGTATACTGTATAATACATTCCTGCTTGAATGGAGCAGATCCTCAGGTAGATGTATGTTCAATCAGGGGCAGCAGTCAGAACACAGTGAGACAGAGCGTCTCAGTTCTAGAATGACTTGGCCAGACAGATGTTAGAACGTTTTTTCTAGTCTTTTATGTCTACATAAAACATTTGCACATTGCCATATGAACAACCAGTTTGTAGTCTAATTTTTATATGATATGATGAATGATGTTAAAGCAGATGTAGACTTTGCTGCAGGGGGCGCAATATTGATTAGGAAAATTACTAGAGCCATTGACACTCCAAGCTGGCCCACAGTATGAATTTAAGAAACAACAACAAGTTTACAGTGGACAGTTTGAGTCTGCTTGGCGCCAGATCTTAACCACGGTCTTGTGACTTTCATCATATTTTATCTCGTAGACACAAAGCGACAAAGCAAGGCAAGGTAATTTCATTTTTCACCCAGAGGCTTGCAGATTTGTGTCAAGACGATCCCTGCCAAAATAAAACTTGTTTGAAGTGTCAGGGCATCTCCACTTTTGAATTTAAAGGTTTCATATGTTTGAGCTTTCATGGATACAACCACATTATATTTGGTTATCTGCAGGGAAAAGATGACACATGCCACTGACAATGCAAAGTTTTCGTCATATGTTATAGATGGGAAGTCTTTCATAGGCTGCAGTACGCTTTTGAACGTCAGACCAGCCAACATGTCCACAGCTTTTGTACACGCCATGCATTTTGACCCTTAAATGTGCTTGTCTCAGTGACATGCGGTTCATGCACCCTATCCTTCTCCAGGAAAAGCTCTGATACTTAGTTGTAAAAGTCTGATCATCTTCTGTTGGTTTTGGTATGTAATGCTCCATAGACAGCCAAATTAATTCATTCATTCAGCAGACCAAACAAATATTTAAAAAGCATTTGACATGTTGCTAAATCTGCTGCTGTAAAACAAACAAAAAAAACTAGCTTTTCCTCTATAATGGAAGCACGACAAGCACCTTCCAGCTCACGCAGACCTGAACTTTAACAGCCATATTAAATCAATGACATCAACAGCTTTTTACCACCTAAAAAACATAGCCAGAATAGAGTCTAGGCCAGATTAAGAGAGACTAATCCATGTCTTTACTATTAGTCCAGTACTCAGGTCTCTGCACTGGGTTCCTGTCGCTCAAAGCATAGACTTTAAAACAGCTCTACTTGCGTCCAAGTCTTTTCATGGTCTTGCGCCAAAGTACATCTCTGACATGTTAGAGCCACATGAACCATCTCGAGCTCTGAGAAACTCAGGGAGTGGTCTCCCGCATTTGCCCAGAGTCCGGACTAAACACGGTGAGGCAGTGTTTCAGTTTTATGCTGTCAAAATCTGGAACATTCTTCCAGAAGATGTGTGACAATCCTCAACTTTGCCGATGCTCAAATCCAGGCTGAAAACACTCCTATTCAACTGTGCATAGGACAACTCTTATTTAATTATTTATTTTTGTGTTTTATGGAATTTTTTGTAATGATTTTAGAATTATTTTATGTTTTTATGAATGATTTTACCCTTCTTTTCTGTACAAGGTAATTCAAAGTACCTTTTGTCTGAATTATGCTCTAGAAATAAACTTGCCTTGCCTTACCTAGTTTTGTTGGGGAAAAAACACAAATCGATCAATTAACAAAATAACACAAAATAAATACATTATTCTGCTGCAACCACAATTTGCAAAAATGTATAATATATAAAACTAAATATCAACGTTCTCAAACCAATAAACATGGACCTTGCAGTTTAATATAGAAAATGAAAAAAAAAAGCCGCAGCCACTCTGAAATGATGATGGTCTTCTCTTTAAGCCGTAAAATTCAGAGGTCTTGTACCCTTGTCTTGGTACAGTCCATCGCCTTTGTCTTTCGTGTGGTCCATGTTTTTGTGATATCATGTATCTCTACAACTCTGATATAAACAACCTAAAATGGCACCCATGGTCCACAATGCATTGCACGATCACATGCAAGTATCGTGAGATTTCGTTTCGGCCGTGTGATTCAAGATGGCGGCGTAAACAAACCAGATGGTATTTTGGACACTAAACAAAATATATACATACAGTCAAACTTGTCTATAGCGGCCACTAGAGGGAGTCTGCAAAAGTGGCTGCTATAGACAGGTGGCCTCTATAGGCAGGTTGGCGTCCAGTTGACCAGTAGAGGGAAAAAAAGGGGAATTTTTTTTATAAAAATGTTGACCAGTAGAGGGCACTGCGGACTGCAGATAAAAGTTGTACAGCACTACTACTGTAGGCTTGTTATTATCATGGTTCATCGTTTTAATTCATCCTGAACATGCATAAAGTAGCACATCACATAGTACAATTCACAATTTTGCATGTCCAAAAAGGAGTAGGAAGAAGCAAAGCTTATTTAATCCTACCCCTCATCAGTTTCACATCAGTTGCAATACATTTATTCACCTCTTGTTCTTCCAAGTGTACTTTGTAGGTCTACATGACAATGTAGTGCAATCATAGCCAAGGTTTTTACTTACTAAAAGGAAGCTAGAGGCTTAATAATAACTGATAGAATATATGCACGACCCACAGAACAAAGCTGTGCTAGTAATGTCTTACGCTTGTTTTTTATATTTTACTTTTTATACGGCAGTGTCATGACAGCTTTAGTTCAGCAGGAAGTGACGGGAAGTGACGGTGGGCGTCCCGAGCAGGAGAGCTAGGCTCAGTGCTAGCTGTGAGTTTGGATAGAGTTGGGAAGTGTGTTTATGTTGGCGTGGATGTAAAGTCCTGCAGTGTTCTCTGCTGTTAATAAAGCCATTAAAGTGCATCGGCGACGTGAGTCTCTCCTTCCCCACAACAAGCGGTATTACAGTATTGACACACATTGTGCACAATGTCTCACACTAGGAAATAAACGGTGTCACTTCTTACAGGCATTGCCTGGACAGCTGTGTAGTGGGGCTTGTTTAACCTTTGACTTGTGGGCAAGCAGGAAGGAGAGACAATGCTGAGAGATGTGTGTGTGTTCTGAGCTGCTGTCTGGTGGCCGCGTTCAATAAATAAAGTTGGCAGAAGCAACAGGAGAAGTTTCCTTCTTTGCTTCGGAGCTGAATAACACTGACAAATTAACAGAAGCGAGTAGTAGCGAACGGAAAAGAAGATGAGGACTCTGATGGATTTGTGGATGAGGATTGATGAAAAATAACGTGAGTACATTCTAAAATACCACAATTAAGTACAACCGAACTCAGTTTTGCTCCCACTGCCGAATGCATGCTAGCGTATGTTTTTTTTTTTTATTGTAGCGTCGCTGGGAGCACGTCCTGTTCCCAGCCTACTTTGCGGTAATGTTTTGGTGCAAGTGCTCTTAAAGTTAAATGTTTGACCAGGAAATAGCAAGCTCAAAAGAAGACGGCTTTTTATGTGGAACAACTGACAGTTTGTGTGGATCTTGTGAATGATTGTGACTGAGCTAGGACTCAGTAATTAAAGTCTACACACGACGGCTTCATTGATTGAAAAACGAAACTTTTTCGTGCATGAAGCTTCTACTTGAGTCGGTAATTTGGCCGCTATATGCGGTCAGATATTGACCAAGGGAGACAAAATGGGTGGTCGCTGGCCGCATTGGACAGGTGACTGCTATACACAGGGTCTATAACATGTAAATTTTCTGCGGGGGATTTTTCAGTGGCTGCTATAGGCAGGTGGCCGTTCTATAAAGGTGGCCGCTAAGACAGGTTTGACTGTATATAATATATACCTGTATAAACAATATATTTTAAAAACAGAACGATTTGATACAATTCGATACAGTGTACAAACGATACAATTTTATTCGATTCAACGGTTACATTTGTTAATATAGACATTAATCTTACATTATAAAATAAACAAGCCAATTCTATAAAAGTGGCATTCTTATAGTATTTTCAAATGTGTCAAAGAGCACATCATATACCCAAGCATGCTGTAAAGCAGGGGTTCCCAGCCACCGGGCCAAGGAATCATTCAGGCGCATGAAAAAAAAATGTTTTTTTAATTTGATGTTGTTCCTGTTATAGTTTTGCACAATGCATAATAAATAAGATAAATTAGATCTCTATAATGTACATATGTTATGTGTGTATTGAAAATATTTCCCGGTGACCAGCTAGCAGCTGCTAACGCTAGCGAGAGCTAATGCTATTTCGATCCATTGTCACTGACACAAGCCCCCAAATAGCTGTCCTCGGCTATGCCTGCCCACAACTAGTAGCGCATAGCCCAAATTTTAGCTAGCAGTTCAAAGCAAAAATCTGCAGAGAGAGGGCTCGCATCTAAAAAAACACTTGTTAGTTGGGACACTCGTATGACACGGAACCACTGTTTAGCAATGTTACAAAGCCCATATTTTAGCGATGAAAAAATCTGCCAGTTGATGTGAGATTTCCAGCTCATTTTTTCATCTATTATGATCTCCAGAAATTTATTTTCGTTCACCCTTTCAATGTCCACTCCTTTTATTTGTATTTGGTCATACGTGCCCTTTCTGCTATTACCAAACAGCATTATTTTAGTTTTACTTAGTTCCATGGACAATCTGTTTTGATCAAACCATCTTTTTAATATGGCCGTTTCGTCTGTGACTTTTTTAATTAGCTCTTGTGTGCTTTTCCAAGAACAAAAGGTAGTAGTATCATCTGCAAATAATACCAACTTTAAGTTTTTTGTCATTTTACAGATGTCATTGATATACAAGTTGAACACTTTTGGGACCAGTATTGACCCCTAGGGTACTCCACATGTGATATTTAAACTTGCAGACGTGCATTCTCCTAGCTTTACATATTGCTTCCTGACCTAGGAGTTATTTAGATATAATTTAGGTACAAGTTCCGATTTACACTATCTCAACCAGTGTTGACACAGTTACCTTGAACAAGTAATATGACTACTGATGACATTTTATAAAGTAACTTAATTACTTTACTGATTCCTTTGTTTTTCAAATAACTAAGTTAGATTACAAGTAACTTTATTTGGTATATTCACAGCTGCCGACAACACCCCCGCTGCCTCAACATAAAAATGACAACTGGTTTTTCCAATGCTCATTTTTTGGCAGGTCATTTTTGCTTTTTTGCGTTTTGCTCTATTTTTTTTTACAATTTTGTGTTTTTTTGTTGAGTTTAGTTTTTGCCTAAGGCCAATAACAAATGAGCCATGGGCCACGGATGGCCCCTGGGCTGCACTTTGGGCGTGTTGGTGTTGTATGCGCCTTATGCTTATGTCATTATGCTTCACTGATAATGATTTTTGTCAAGCGTTGAGATTTCGCACTTTGCTTGGTGACCCTTGGACGGAATGATGGAATAGTTGTGTGCTGAGATGCAAAAGTTTGTTTGTTATTCGTTAGTACCGCCAGATTTGATACTTCAAATGCATTCAATACGTGTGTGAGGCATATTTAGGGCTTAAACATGGATTGTGTTGTGAGTGAACAATGGCAATTGCAGAGCTAGGGGGAGGGTTCTGGAGCTGAATCTAATCTAATAATTACAACTCCCTTACAAGTCACCTATATTGCAAATGTTGATCCTAAATCAGACGTCAAAGTCAAGCTCGCCTACAGTATACAACGACACAATGGATTTGAAATAAATTATCAATAAATAAACCAGCATGTGATTGAAGTGTAGACTTTCAGCTTTAATTTACGTGGTTTAAGCAAACAAAAAACTGAGGAGCCATTTTGGAGCTGAATGAGCTGGTTCTTTTTCTGGAGCTGAGCCAAAAAACGGCTTCCTTAACGGTGCTGTCAGCATTCATAGCACAGCTGCCCAGAGAGCGCTCACGTTCAAACGTACTGCAAGCATTATATCCCGCCCTCTTCCTGCTTTGAGTACGTAAGCTATGTACTACACAAAACTTGCACTAGCTAAGTTTTTATCAGCTAATGAAAGCGATTTGGCTAAGTTTAGCTACTAGCATTAGCGATCATTGAATGTATAGCCGTGTTGTAAAAACAGCACTACTGAAAATTGTTAATAGCTTCTCTGAGACTGCTTTTGTGTGTGTGGACGCGCTACAAAAATCTGCATGAATACCAGCCATTAGTGACCAATCAAGTTTATTGGGTCAATTTATTATTATTTTTTATTATTATTTTATATTTTTATGCAATTTAACTCATAATTGATAACTCATACTTTTTTTGTTCAACCTGTTCTTTTATACCACAATTGCTAACTCCTGTTACAATCATTTAAGTAGTGATTTCTCCAATTATTTACTCTATACAACCACCTAGCCACCAAGCATCATATAATACATGTCATAGGTATGTCATATATCAAACAAGTCAATTTGACATCATACTTGTGCCAGAGATTTGAAAGACATGCACTTTTAGCATCATAATCAGCATAACAATTGTCATTCACTTTGATGAATACAAGTACAGTCGTATGATGCTTATTTTTAACTACATCCTCAAATAAGCCACATTCGACAGAACAATAACATATGTTAGCCGGTGGTGCTGTGCATGTATTTTCTGGTTGAAAAAAATTTATTTTGGAAGCGAAGACACTCAGCACCTTTAAAAGACCCGATATTCCCATCATTAGTAGACAGACTCCCACCAATTCTGCTTTCTTTCTCTTGTTTTCCTGGAGCTGCTGTGACGTAGTCACTATGATTACCGTAATGACCCCTAATCACTAGAACGCGCAGAGTCTCTTGCTTCAAAAATAGCATTGCAAATTCTGTTGCGGTAAAGGTTTTAAAAATAATTTGGAAATGTCGGGCGGGCCTGATTAAAAAGCTTAATAGGCCATATATCCCCGCAGGCCATAGTTTGCCCACCCTTGGTATAGGCCCTAATAAAAGCATGCTTACATAATATGAACTTTTTCATGTAACTCCGCAGGCTCACTCACGAGTGTTTGTCCGAGAAATAAATGGTTGTTTACATTCCTCTGAATCGGGTAGAGCTGCATCGAGACATACCGAGTGGCATTACCACCAGTCATGATGCTGCTCTTACGATTGACAAGTCAGCTTGAGTTCATGACTGCATGAACAGTGTTTTTGACAGGTAATCAATGTATAGTCATGAAGAATGCCTTAAACAGCGTCAAATCATAAGAGTACACCCACCAGCTCAATGTAGAATTGTAAGTATACAATGGCAAATAAGTTGTTATTCATTCCATATTTTGGCTTTTTTCTGTTAAGATTTATTCATGAAATAAGTGCTTACTGACAGATTTCAGCAAAATAGGCTTCCATCAGCTCTCTCTCCTCCTGCTATACAACACATCACATTTACCAAAGACAGTCTCCTGTGTTTCAAGTCCAACTCGCAGCTGGAGCCTTTCTGCCTAATGCCTGCATGTGTGATACTGCAGTTGTGTTCCACAGACATTTGCAGCACTTTGTAGAAATGATTTGACCTTTGCACTGGCTTCAGAATCAAAGTGAATCTCCACTGGGGTTTCCCGTTGCTCCCTGATGTTCTAAAGTATGCATCATGAACGCACATGCGGAAAACAGATTTTTCTCCAGGGAATAATAAAATACAGCTTATCTAACTTAAACAAAATTTCAGAGCATTCTTTGACACTGTGATCGCAGTTTTAGAATATTTGTATTTACAATCCAAGTTCAAGTATTTCACTTAAATGCAGTCCTTTGCGTAATTTACAGGAAAATGTTAACAACATACTGCACAAAGACCAAGGGAAACGGCCATGCAATATGTTGAGAAAACGTCTCTGCTTTCTCTACTTTTATCCAAACACTGCTAAATGTCATTATGTGTTGTTAGTATGTCCATTAGCATACCTATATAACCTCTCTCTAGAGAACCAGTGTCTGAAACACAAATGAACTGCAGCTGCACATTGTCTTTGATTTTATAGAATTCCTTTGCTTTTATTACACCTTTTATCAAGTTCATGGCATCTCAACGAGTGGGTTACGAGTCGGATTTTAGATTATCTTTAGGTCACAACTCAAGCCTTGCACAAGATAAAAGTATGTCAGTCATTTGAGGAACAAAGATCTGTCATACTAGACAGGATCTTAATGAGCCATCACTAATAGACTGAAGTACGGAATGCAGTAACTTCCCACTGCTGCATTCAGCAACAAGCCTCCGTCTTGTTTTGCTATGTTCAGCGTTTACCCAGGCTTCCAAGGCCCACTTGATCACAATATGTGAGGAATGCACGCTTAAACTTCATTAAGGAACATGTGATTTGGGATTTAGCAAAATAGAAGCACCAGTACCTTTTGTGTGATTAGACAGTAGAGAGTAAATATGAGCAGTAGTGCTCCGAAGATGGAGGCGATGATGAAGCCAAGCTTGTATAGGTCTCTCAGTGGTCTTCTCTGAGAGGCCTTCACTGACCTCGTAACATAACTGTCTGTAGAAGATTATACACAATCTGTAACCTCTGAGGCTCCAAGCAACATCACAGAACTCCTCAAAAGATAGTTGATCCCACCTGTACAGTGCTGTGTGGGGGACTCTGTCGGTTGCTCCGTGGAAGAACCGAAGATCTTTGAGTATTCATGTTGGCAACTCCAGTCCACTGGTGCATCACTTGTTGTTACCAGATCCAAATAAACAGACAGCACCTCTGAAGCTCTCTGCAGCGCCTCTGCAGGAGACCCTCTGTAGATGGCTTCAAAACTTTCTGGCTTGTCCTGTCACGGGTTCCAAGGAACATTGTTTACTTTTTTTCCACATAACGGCAGTGGTGCATTTTTCACTGATTTTTCTGCTTGACATTTAAGAAGAAAGCATCACTATATCACAAGATACACGCACCTCAAGCTCCTCGTTGATCTGAGGAACACATTTCTGGGAATACATGTTGAGGATGAGTGCTCTCAAGGACTGAACATAGCCGTAGTTGATCGAACCCCTGTTATATATGAAGCGGGTGGTAAGGAGCTCCAATATCCAGGGTAGAGCAGCTTTCACAAAACAGCACTTGCTCTGTAAGAAATCAGAGTGGTTGGTCATCTCGATGGAAGTGTAAAATGATGATGAATTAATTATGGGCGTGATATTTCATTAATTGAGTGTTAAAAATTCTGTCATTGGAGTGGAATTGTTTGATGGTTAGTCATGTCTTGAAGCAATTGGCAGTGATGTGCGGTGAGGTTCATGGCTGGTAAGGCACTGACTCATTTGTAGTTTTTTATATTAATACTCATTTGTAGTTTTTTTTATATTAATAAAGGTAGTTCATTCAGAAAAAGAAGAGAAAAAGAACAAGAAAAAGAAAAGAAATAATTGCCGTTTGTTAAAAACATTGTTTTCAAATATGTCTCTGTCCCTGTTTATTATTTATTTTTTTATAAAGTGTAAAACATTTGTGGTCTTACCTTTTATATGAAGTACATACGCTGCATACTACTCCAGGAAAACCTCTGATACTTTATTGTAAAAATCTGATCCCCTTCTGTTGAGTTTGGATATACAATCTTCCATTTCGGGGTCAAGTGCATTCATTGATTCAGCAAAGCATAAAAAATATCGTTAATGCTTTTGAATTGTTGCCAAATCTACGGCAAGCACCTTTCAGCTCACACACACTCTCTCGCCCTTTCAAGGTGTGACCTTCCGTGTGTGGCATTTCTCTGTATTATATTGTCCGATTATCAAGAATAACGATGTTACACTTTCATTAAAGGCATTACATGGGCTGGTGTATAACGTTTCTGCAAACATTATATTGATGACACGCTGACAAACAGAAACGGGCATGCATCATCCGCCACTGCACTTCGTGAAATGCACTCTGACAGTAGACTCAGCTCCCACACTTAGCGGAGAGGAGAGATTTGCCTCATCTTAGCTTTCTGCCCTGTAGTTGATCAAGAAATGTGCAACTTCAGCAATTTTTACTTAAGAAAATGTTCAAATGAATTGGAAACTGCATTTCTAACACAGTCCAACTGACAAATATTAATAATTATGTTGTCTTATTATTGGTTTTATTCCTTTTTTCATTGCTCTGTCTCACCTGCCTCCTCTGACTGCATGTTACTGCTACTTGTGAGAAACCAGCTGGGAAGCTGTTGATTCGTTCTTAATCTAGTTTGTGGTCTAAAGAAGAACAACAACATGACATGAACTACAGAAGATTGAGCTATATTCAAACAGCCCTTTCTGATGCACCTGATACTGAAATAGTGGTACAGTCGTCCCTCGCTGCATTACAGTTCGACCGTCGCTCCTTCACTGTATTGCGTTTTTTCAAAAATTCATTAATTGATACGTGATCGCTGTTTCCTGGTTGACTATGGCCCTTTATTAGTCAAACACTATTAAAAGACAAATCATATGTAGTATTCTGGTAACGAGGCGTCAGTAATGACACAAAACATTGATGAGACATGACATTAAATTATATTACCTTCACAATGCATGTAGTCAGCCATGGCATGTCAGACATGATAGAGTGAAAAAAAGGTCTCCTATTCCGTGTGGAAGTAGAAGTTTTTGGCTTCCTACTTTGTCTCTTTTCCACACTCCATTTGAAACCTTTCCTTAAATTTAGAATAAATAAATTGGAGGCTAACTAGTTAGCTTGCTAGCATGCTGTGCAGCCGTGGCCGTCTCTTGTGTCCCCGCGGTGATCCCATAGCCTGCGCATTAGCAATGTTGTGTACCCAAAGAATAATAGGAGTGTAAAGGTGACTATAGGGGTGTTATTTCATGTCTACAGGGCTCTAATAATGGTACAAAACATATTTAGAAAGTCATAAACAGGTGTTATATGCTCAAACTACAAAAATAGAGTATTCCATTTATTAACATTGAATCCTACTTTGTGGAAATTCACTTATCGTGATCCGGTCTGGAACCAATTAACCATGATAAACGAGGGACTGTATATCAGTATGAAATAATATGGTACATTACCAAAGTTTTCTGTTCTATGAATGTGTAGGTTATCGAGCACCCGCTTCTCAACTGGTTATCCATCTGCAGAGGCAACACAATAACAGAACCACGTTTTTACAACTTGTTCAAAAAAATGTTCCTAGCACCATCTGTTTGACACATCACCTACCAGATGTTTGAGTGTCAGCAGGTGCTCCCTAGTAATGGAATGTCTGCATGGTCCGGGGACCTCAGCCATGGACAGCGGGAAGCTCAGGAACATAAGCACACACAGACACCTTACCTGCAACTCACACAAGCCAATTTTATGTTCAACACTTTTGCAGGAAAAAGTGCACGGAGACGCACATGAGTTGCAATCTTTAATCTACAAATCACGCAAGCACGCAAGCACTTCACATACAAGTGTGACATAAAATAAACACAACATAGGATGTGCAATTTTTGGGAGTGGACACAAATTTGCATAACAATTGTTCATTTTCCATCATAATCATTAGAATTGTTAAAACTGACATTTCAATGCAAAAGAGACGTTGAATCAACATTGCCGAAATGGTGAACGGTGACATGTGGAGAGCAGTGATAGTGAAACAACATTGATACATAGTTATCCTGATTCTGACTGATGGAGCATTGATATTTGGTTTACCAGGTTATAATGCTAATATTCATAAGTCATGGATTTATAGTTGAGTGGAAAAATGATTGCCAAATCATGGATTTATAGTTATGGAAGACCATCTTGCAGCTGCACCCGAGCTAATTTTGGAATGGTTTTCTGGTCAGCATTTTGTACTAATCTTGAAAAACTGCGCTACATAGTTCAATTTCTGTGCTCAACACTGTCAAGGCACTCTGTTGTAGCTTAATTTATAACATACCATCCAATCAATGTTTTACGTCAAGCTGTTAGCAACTTAACCTTACTAAGTTAACTACAGGCTCACAAGCATCTCTTACCAAAGTCAGTTAGCTAACAACCCTTAGTTCACCAGTTTATTTAATTATTGCTATATCAAGTTGGGTTCTTTGAAGTGATGTCGAAAGAGCAATTCAGTGTTGCAAATACTTGTATGTGTTTTGTGCTTTTGTTTCAGATGACCTCACTCTACAGCTTGGCACTTGGCAGCTTTGCTCAAAGAGTGCAAAAGAGCCCACACTACGCACCAAATGGGACAGGAGAGGTTAGGCGTGGCAATAAATGACATGAAATTAAATTAAAAATGTATTACAATGAAATGAAGTAAAACCTGTTTGATTTTTGTTGTAATGTATTGATTAGTACTGCTGTATCACTCTCTATGGAACCACTACAGACATTTAATAGTGGCATGTAATTCCTTGGTGGTTTTGCTTGAGTGTTGCATATATATAAAACGTTTGTGTGCGATTTTAACAATATTCTTAAGGCCAACAAAAACAATTTTCAAAGCCTTGGAGTACTTGCAGTTGTAATTACTTTATTCAAGCATAACGAAACTGTGCCATGGATTGTGGAAAAAGGAAGGGTGTAACAGTGCGTGAAGAAAGGAAGCAAGGAAAGGTACTGGTCTCAGCAGTGACCTAATGTATGTAACAGTGCTGGAGGTGAGAGACCAAATAGAAAAAAACACAGCAGCAAGCTAATACTGTAACTAGCACATCAATCACACAATTCACTGCAAAAAAAAAGTGTTCAGCTCAAAAGAAGAACTGGAAGAACTGTTACATACAATGATGCATTGCTTGTCAGCTCAAAATAGAAACATTTAGAATTTACATCAAATAAACTATTGTTACATTGTTCAAGTCTTTGCACCATTGTGGTGCGAAACTGAAAGTCCAGACACAAGGAAAGACATACATTTGGTCATGATACAAAAACACATTAAAGTGCTGCAAGGGCTGAAAACATCATAATTGCTTTTCTTCCAATTCGCACGCTGTGGTTTTGGGTAAAAATGGTTTACTTTACATAGAACAAACTGACAACAACCAACCTTTCAAAATACGTTTCTGAGATGTTTTATAGTGTGATAACCCGCCCGTGAAGAATTAAGTGTTAAATACAGTACGTAGAACGTGTATCAATGGGAACATTGTCCGCTGTCCTTTGAAGAGAATATGGTTAATTTAATAGTCCATCGAAAGAAAGCAATGTTGTGTCTTTTCCTTGCCTTGTGGACAATGTAGCTTTGTTAGAACTTTCCGTGGGCAGTCAGGCTACTAGATAGATAATAAATTTAATAGATAGTCAAAGGCGGCCTTTCCCAAACCTAAGGTCAAGACCCTAAATTTGATGTTTGATGTTGAAATGTTGATGTCTGTTTAGCATTATTACATGTGTACTGTATATGTCCATGTTGTGGCAATAAATGATGCATTGTAGTATTTATTATAGTAGTAGTTTTGATTTAGGTCTTGAGTTGAAAAGGTTTGGGAACACCTTGTTCAGGGTATTCTAAATGATGTTGATGACCAGCACATGTGCAGTATTATGTGACATTTACATGATTTATTCAGCCCATGTCAGGAGTTCAATTCCGCTGCACCACCATGGCTCGAGCGTGGACACGTCACGATTGACACCTGCAGCACTTTAATGAAAGGTCAAATACGGGAAGCTATTTTAATGGGAGTGCAACGAAAAGAAGGGCAAAGTAAGGGGGTTTCCTGGGGAAAACGGGAGGGTTGTAACGTATGTGCAAGTGTACCTATTATTGTGGCAAATTGTTGCTGTGTAGCTCAGCCATATATGCTTCTTACACACAAAGCTTTGCTCACATTTCTCACCATTCGATACTGAGTTGTGTACTTTAAGAATGCATGCTACTGTGACACCAAGGCCTCTGTGCGTGATGATGTAAATATGAACAGCATGCAAGAGTTGTTCAGGAAATCCCATGCTGGAAGACCAATAACATTCTTAAAACATGCCTTGTGTGTGGCCAAAATTTCAAGCAACACATACTTTTGTGGTTTGAGCTCTTGTTGACTATATTCAAAGAAGGACATTTCAAGCAACATATGCAGAATTTATGCTAAAGAACATATTCATTCAGTCATTCATTCATTTTCACTGTACATTTCACTTTCACTGTACATACGTACATACAGTTTGTCCCTCAACACTTAAAAAAAAAGTATTAATTAATAAATCATGCTGTTTCATGGTTGAATACGGCCAATTATTAGTTTTAACAAATGCATATTTAAGCAAATTTTACATATTCTTTGCCTAAATTAAGCATTTTCAAGCATACAAACGGGTAAATGAACAAAAATACAGTATAATAAGGCATTCACAAGACGCATTCAAAGGCGCTGGGATGATATGTAGTGTAGTGTATTCTACACTGGTCACTAAGTGTCAGTAATGTTACTGTAATGTTTGGTGAGACACACGAGCACCAGACCTGATTGCCAAAACAAGGCTTTTATGGCAGGTTTGAATTATCTCACAACCGGCACAATAATCCCTAACACAGGCTACTGTTGCAGCCACAACCCACCCCAAGCTCAAACTCAACTCTGAAACCCAGATGTCACTTCTTGTTCACGCCACCGGAACAGTTATTATGTTATTATGTTATTATCTGTTATTATGACTTCTATATTGGGTAATGTGAGTGTAAAGGTGACTATAGGGGTGTTGTCTTGAGGGCTCTAATAATGAGCCCATGTCAGGTTCACGATTCACTTGTCGGCACCCTCATGCCGGCGTTGGTGAGTGAGTCTAGTGAGTCTAGGTTTGTGAGTTCCCGGTTTCTTCAAGTGCTCGGCTCAGCGTTAGCAAGCGAGCAGGTCAGACAGGAACAGGAAGTGGAAAGGAGGGTTGATTTGAGGCAAGGAGCAGATCTGTTGCTTTTTCCACAGGGTTAATACATTTATACAAATGCAGTTATAGTAACAGGTGCACAATTAACGCCATGTTACCTGGTTTCCTTTCTCATTTTTCTATCTGCATCTGGGTAAGTGAACAAGTTAACAAGTAAGAGACAAATGCCTGCGAGTCCCGGTTCTTTTAAAAACTTTCGAGTTTTGAACAACTCGGTCAATACTTAATCTCTTTCAACCGGGCTCAAATCGGCGACCACTTAAGTCTACAGACTGATAATTAAGTCGAGCAGCGTTAACCAGCGACCTGAAAGAAGCAGACTTTCTATTCACTGTGCTGCACATTTCTTAAGGCATCAGGTAGTGAGGTTTTAACCAACGTACTACCACAACCCCGCTAGTTACCATCCGTTACACATGTGCCGGTTGTGAGATAATTCAAACCTGCAATAAAAGCCTGTTGTTTTGGCAATCAGGTCTGGTGCTTGTGTGTCTCACCAAACATTACAGTAACATTACTGACACTTAGTGACCAGTGTAGAATACACTACACTACATATCATCCCAGCGTCTTTGAATGCGTCTTCTGAATGCCTTATTATACTGTATTTTTGTTCATTTACCCGTTTGTATGCTTGAAAATGCTTCATTTAGGCAAACAATATGTAAAATTTGCTTAAATATGCATTTGTTAAAACTAATAATTGGCCGTATTCAACCATGAAACAGCATGATTTATTAATTAATACTTTTTTTTTTGTCCTCATTTGGGTCACAGGTAAGCTGGAGCCTTTCTCAGCCGACATACAACATGCCACCTGCAGGACCCAATGTTTACCACCAATGCAAACTTTTAGCACCTATGTGTAACACATACAATCCCATCAGTCATCCTGTTTGGCCATATCACCAGATTATGGTTCTTTATGCAATATGCTGTTTATGTTATGCTGTTGACCAGCACCAGTCTACTTGTCTGGTTTAGTATAGCGGATATCTGTACAAAGAAAGGGTTGTGAGCTCTGGCATCGTTTGTCATTGCTGCTATTTATAGAAAATTATTTTTATTTATTTACTTAATGCACAATGATTAAAAAAACAGTCACACATAATGATTGAAAGCCAATTGTGCATGAGAGGAAAAGAAGCCTAATGACATCAACCCCTCCAAAACAAAGTCAGTAGCAGCGCTCAGGCAATAAAAGAAGAAAATAAAAGCAAGAAAAAAAAGAAGACAACAACACAGACAAAATCAATAAAAGTAAAAAATGAATTTCATTTATGACAGCATGATGAGACCCGTGCTGTGGTTGACAAAATGCCCAAACCTGTCTTGAGCAGGCAGTTTAATAGTTCATTCTAGTTTGTAGCTTCTCAAATTCTTCATGATCTTTACTTAAAATGTATATTTTCACATAGACAATCCTTTGAGCAGACCACACACGTGTGGGGGTGTAAACAATTAGAGAGATTAGAATGACGAGGTGCAAAAAAACAGTGAGTAGACGGGGGATTTTAGATAATGATAATAATAATAACTATGTTTTTCCAGCTAAAATGTTCCACAGTCAAGGATAACCTATAATTGCTCTACCCATATTAGGGTCTACTGGAAAGCTGCCAGTGACTGATGTTCAATGATGCATGACCTCAAGACAACTGAGCTTGGCATTCGACTTTCCAGTTGTTGTGGCCAAATAGTGCCCTCTGTTTAGCAGCAAAAAGCAAATCTCCTTGTCCTCAATGAAGCCTGCTACCACATGCCTTTTGGAAAGTACAAGTCTGAAATGGACGCCAGATGGACTTAATCCTTCAAGTTCATGATTAAAACATGGTGACAAGCACATATGCCTCACACAGATTCTTCGCTTGAAAGTTTTCCGTTATAATCACCACTGCAACCCACATGACCAGCGCTTTTTTTGGAGATTTTGCAACAATAATATGTAAAAGTCACGCAGGGTGGCAGACAAACAGAGAACTGAAACAACTAAAATTGATTTATGTTAAGCTCGGCCGACATCTGAGATGTATTATAACATAAAAGAGATTATTTTGAAAGCCAGTCGGAGCAAGGACAATCATTTTCATATTTTCTTTGTGGCCCTTAGGCAAGGCAAGGCAATTTTATTTATAGAGCACAATTCGTACACAAGGTAATTTAAAATGCTTCACAGAAAAGAAGGCTAACATCACATTTCCATAAATGATTCCATGAAACAAGAAATTAAAAAAAAAAAAAAATTGAAGAGTGCAAGTAAAATACTTTCAGTTGTCACATGCACTGTTGAATTAAGGTGTTTTCAGCCTGGATTTGAACATTGCCAAAGTTGAGGATTGTCACACATCTTCTGGAAGACTTTTCCAGATTTTGGCAGCATGAAACTGAAACACAGCCTCACCGTGTTTAATCCTGACTCTGGTCACCTGCAGGAGACCACTTCCTGAGCTTCTCAGAGCCCGAGGTGGTCCATGTGGCCCTAACGTTCATGTATTGTGATCACAAATCAACTCTTGTTTAGATTATTTTGTACTATTTCTTCCTTTAGTGAAATAAAATGCATGTACAGAGCCACAGTTTAATATTAATCTATTAATCTAATCTTTAACCAGCAATATTTGAAAAGTGCAAATATTCCAACCTCCATCAATTCATTTTCTATGCTGCTTATCCTCACCAGGGTCGCGGGGGCATGCAGGAGCCTATCCCAGCTGAATTCGGCCGAGAGGCGGGGTACACCCTGGACTGGTCGCCAGCCAATCGCAGGGCACATAGAGACAAACAACCATTCACACTCACATTCATACCTATGGACAATTTAGAGTCACCAATGAACCTAACATGCATGTTTTTGGAATGTGGGAGGAAATCTTAGTACCCAGAGGAAACTCACACACGCACGAGGAGAGCACAATATTAAAAAATATAAAATAAAATAAATCAGTCAATTAAATAATATTCACAATTACAACCATTTAAACTAAAGGTGACTTTTACAGCGGCAAAAAAACATTAAAGGCAAAAACTTTAAGAATGAGACACTGAGATCACACAAATTAAATCAAATTAATGCAATTTAAAACAGCTAACAAAATGTGGCAAATGCAGGCGCACGTGATGAAACGTCACCACTCACATGATATGCCTTATCCATGCAACCTATGGTTCCTATAGTGGGTCAGCATAGACATGCTGCATCAAACCACATGCAAGGAGACTCAAACACACTTGTGTTCAGTACAAACATGCTTAGAACTTGAAAGAAGTTCTCACCTACCTTAACCTTGCTCTGAATCAGGGTTGGCACAAGGATGGTCATCTGGTATATGGAACAATGGAAAACAAATCCTCTGTCACACACATTGAAGCAAAGCAATTCTTTTCACGTATTCAGTTTCACTCCACAGAAAGGGCTCTGCTGGCAGGTCAGTCATGTAGCACTGTTCTCACGTACTGGCTAATGCGCTCCTCCTGCACCGCTCAAGTCAAGACTAACTGTCTCAGCAGCAGACAGACAGCCCTTATAAAGACTTCCCACCTCTCTTCTCATGGAGAGGATACAGCTTCCAGGCCTCTCCACTTGCTATGTAGATTTATTGTTTTTTATGCTGTATATGAACTTTAAAATGTATCATTGTTGACACACTAAAGTAAATGATCTACAGAATCTTCCATTGTAGGACATATAGACACTCTACGTATCCACCAAAACATCTGGTGCATCCCTTGAAGCTTGCTAAATGAGCACTATTACGAGTTTAATAAAGGAATCGGTTTCAGTATGTATATTCAGAGGAACGCAATAAAACAGGATACACCAGTGCTTACTGTAAATACTGTATGTACTGAAAAGGTAATGAATTCTTAGTAACAACTTCCATGGTTGACAGAGGCAGTATTGAGTAACAATGTGTACTGGTGACTAACTGGTATAATTAAATAATTATAATTAAAGGGGTGAGCAAATTATTGTCACTCACGGGCCACATTGGTTTATAAGATCTGCTGTATCTGTGACAGATTGAATAATATGCACTATGTGGGTGTAGCAGTAATGTTTAATAATTGCCTTAATACACATATGGTACCTGTTTCATGCTGTTGTTAGTTGCAGCAGTAAGAGTGCAGTAAAATGTTTTCGGATTAATGTTATTGTAACAGAAAAAGCAATAGTTATTGTAGTACTGTAGGGCTCCAGCAGAGGGCGCTTAGCGCTTTTGGGTCATACTAAGGACACCTCACTTCCTTCCTCCTCCTCAGTCATTACAAACATGGCTTGAGGAAAGATCGTGTCCGTTTGTCCTGATTCAATAATTCCCCTTTTCAGGTATTTATTCTTCCAAATAAGTGGTTTATGCTGATGAATGTGTCATTGAATGCTTAAAGGTGTTATGGAATGTGTATGTGTTACGGTGTATGCGTGTATTTCAAGTTAATGAGGTCTAAACGAGCTAATGCTAAAGCTAATGGCACTGTGTGTTCAGAGAACAGCCATGTTTATGACGTAATACTGTGAAGAGGAATATGCAAAATGGCATTGTAGTCTCCTTGTTAATATATGTGTTTATTTGCTGGAGTATCTGTGATGTGTGTGCTATCAGTTTAAGTGTGCATTAGAAATAAGTAAGTTTTATAGTACATTAGTGTAATAGGAATATTTTTGCCAGTTGCTGTGTATGTTGTTGAAACATTTTTCACAAATACTGTCACTCTATGTTGAAGCTGCTAATGTATGTAAAATGTGTGTAAGTCAGTTGTTCGTCATTACAAACGTAGCTTGAGGAAAGATCGTGTCCGTTTGTCCTGATTCAATCATTCCCCTTTTCAGGGGGGCTACATATCTGCTTGGGTTCTTTTTTCAAGGAGCACTTTAAACACCGGAAGGTTGCTTTGCATTACTGAAGAGAGTAGAATTGCTATATTGTCATTGTAACAGATATAAAAAAAAAATTGAAGTTGCAATCTCCTAAAGCGCCGTTAAAAAAGTACATCACACGATAGTAATAAAAAAGTCACACAGTAATGCAGTGGCTGTCAACTATTTTCTGTCATGTCCCCACTGGGGAACAGAAATGCCCCCCCGCCGCCACCACCACCTCACCCCCTCCCCCCACCCACAAGCATATAACTTAACCTAAGAGTCAAATTGCAAGCTGAGCAGATCTGAACTAATATTGAAAGATCTCCCAGCCTCTCCCCTCCCTGAGAGTTCACCACGCCCCCCCCCCAGGGGGCCCCACCCCACTATTTGAAAAGCACTGCAGTAATGTATGGTAGAATGCTACATGTTATGACAGACCACCTCAAAACAATGCAATATCACAGGTTTTTACTGACTAAAGCACCCAGAATATACATGAATAAAGAATGTGGGATACACAATATGAACTATAAAACATTGAATATCAAATGTATCTGAATGTCCCTCGTTTACTTCCCCGATGACCTCCTCGACATGTTTTGCAATCAAGCAAAAACACAGCAAACATGCCACAAACACAGGGAGACATGAAAGCAAAAGGTAAAAAATACCCAAATGTCCGATAAAATATCACCCTTTCTGCAGACCTTGCTTGCTGCCTGCTCTGTAATCAGACCCCCACACACTGCTTCATATAATTCCTTCCTGGGGCTGCTGTGATGCAGTCTCTACAAGTACCGTAATTGTGCACGTGGGCAACCGCGCACTGATCTTGTGTTCCTAGCGCACAGCAAATCCAACCTGAACTGTCGTAGTTAAGGAAGATAAATGCTGCTTGCTAGCCGCGTATTATGGCAAAGCGAGCAGGCAGTGCCACATCCACTCACCAAGCCAAAGTAAAAAGAAAAAAAAAGAAAGGTATTTTATGGTGGGCTGGCTGTCGGAGTATGTGGGCGCACAAGTACAACCATTTTTTTCTTTTTTAAATGAGAAAGGGCTGCTCTGAGCCAGTTTTCACTGGCTGTCTGAATGAAAAGTGTGGACCAAATGAGTGGCTTAACTGTGCATGCGGTACTGGGGTATGCTTTTATTTTGATGGTCGGATTCACCGAATACAGAAAGTGTTAAGCAGAGTTTGCGTGATTGATGCAGGGACCAGAAGGTGATTGTTTTTTTTTGCTTGAGATTTTTTTATTTTCAATTTTTAATTAGACAAACATAAACACATACAGCAAATGTGGCATCACTTTCAAGGGAATTTCCAGATAGAAATAGTGCCACAACAGGCTGCTGCAAAACAGAAAGGAAATAAAAGCGTACCTAATTAATAACATAAATGGTAAAGATAAAATAAATGGAAAATAAAATGATCAATTATATGTTTCCTACAAGTTTCAGATCATAAACTAGATGAGATAGTTCCACGACTTGTCTGAGTTGGACAAAAAAGAAAGTTACATTGTGAAATACAGGTATGCCTTGCTGACCGTTTGAACCCACACATATACAAACTACAACAGAATGGAAGTTGGACAACCTCAAGTTCTCAGGTTCTAGACAGGTGTGATACTACAAGTGTGAAGCGCTCACAGCGGGCGATGATGGAGGTCGTTTGTGTGTATGCTCAGACACTTGAAAAATTTGCGGGAACGTTGATGGCCAGTATATCACCTGAAGGTGCAGAGTTTCTTCCTTCACAAACCACTGGAATAAACAGTCAAGTTCAAGATTTACGGTAATTTGAAAATAGCACTGCAAATCCTATTGCCGGCTATAGCCTTGATGTTAAACGTTTAAATTTAACTTAGAAAAGTCAGCAGGCTGGAGTAAAAGATAAGATAAGGTAAGACATGGCTTTATGAGTTTTACAGCAGCAAAAGCAGAGTACAAAAAGCACACAAGAGCATAGAAAGTGCAAAATCAAGATAATACAAATCTAGAAGTTATATACACTATTTACAGCTGTGTACACGTTGATCAAGCCACGTGTTTATTGTACAGTTATTGCACTTGTTTATTGCATGGTTATTGCGCAGTTTATTACACAGCTTAATATACAGTAAAAGACAAGACTTAATATATGACTATATATGGCCCATGGGCCATAGTTTGCCAGTTCTGACTTAAATGATAACCCAGCCCTATTTTTATCATAAATGTTTGTGATACTGCCCGACTCTATAATTGTTTATAATTGAGGGAAATATTCTTTGATAATGGAATCAAGATAGTAATACTGTCAGCCCCTAATTCCTCCATTGAAAACTAAAGAGATAAAGATCTATTTTCATGATATTGCATTGCTGTTATTACAGCATATGCAAGCTTTTATGTATATGTGACAATGATGTGGTCTTGGCTGGTTTGGGTGAAAAAGTTCAGGGCCATTTTTATTGTCCCAGTCTATCCCTGGAACAGAGCATAGTAAAAAAATAAGCATCTGTTATTGAAATCCTATCCCTTCAAAGCAACCTTGCTTTAAAACACTTCACCACATTTGAACTCTCTGAATAAAAGTTCAGAACTCGGGCCAGGCACCCTTCCGTTCCACAAGACAATAGTGCTGTGATCACATGGGTGGCTGCAATGAAATAAAAGTGAGAAAGAAAAATAGAACGGCCTCAACTCTCAGTGGGCGTCTGCAAACGATGCTGGAGCCTGGTGGTGTTCCATGCCGCTTCAGGATTCCTGAACGTCACGATCGAGCAGCTTACTCGCTCCGAAGTTCGCAGCTGTGCAGCGTTTTCGTCGGACCAGCCCTCTCTCCCAGCCACAGCTAAACAAAAGGGTGAGTGCTTTCTCACACTGGGAGACAAGAATGGTCTGTTGATTTGGCTGTATGGTTTTCTAAAAATGAACCATGTCGGCCAGATGTTTTAGCGGCTCTGTCCAAATTTGTTTTTATTGAGGTCTAAATAAAAAAAGGGGAGCGATACTGTAGGTCTCCCACCTTTGGTGAAATGTAGACAAAATATGTGAAGATGACGGAGAAATAAGTTAAATGAAAAAGAAAATATGTGAAGTGAAATTAGTCATGAGCAAGCCCTTAATCTTCTCAACTGTAAGACAGACAGTAAATTAGACGCTACGTGAAAGTTGCCACATCCAAACATACTGTATCGCTGCAACGGGCCAACCATCTCAATGAGGTGTTTGTGCGTCTATGGGAGTCTCCATGAGTTTTTTTTTTTGTGCGCACGTACACTGTGACACCCAACTCAGTTGAATCGAGTACTTCTTTCACTTTAGTGAGTGACTTATATAAACTTGAGTCAGTAAAAACGAATTGTGTTTATCATCACAATTGTAAATTAAGACTGAGCGTCGCGGTGTTCTCAAAGACTCAGCGGGCTCAGTGAGAGAAGTAACGTGTTGAGGATGGCTGTAAGAGTTATAAGTACATGCCGTGAAGTGAAAAGTGTCCTGAAGAGAGGACATTATGGTCAGTGAAGAAAAAGAGTCGTGCGAGAAGTGGAATAAGTTCAAATATTTTGGAGGTACAGAAATAAGACCATTAATAATAATAGGTTAGAGTTAAATAGCCCCTTACAAAGGATGCCTATAAATATACAGTAGTCCCTCCCTACATCACAGTAGAACATCGCTCCCTCACGCTATCGTGGTTTTCCGCAAATTCATTAATTCATAAATGATCGTTGTTTCGTGGTTGACCATGGCCTATTATTGTTGCGCGGCGTGCGCAGGAAAGCAGTTTGTAATGGATCCCAAGATGCAGAAGACAAAAGAGGTTGTAGGACAGGCTTTAATAGTCTCTGTTACCGGTCAGAACAAAAAACAACGGTGCAATAAGAAAACTCAAAAGGGCACCGCGACAAAAAGAGAGAAACTGTACCAGGCTGGAAGGAGCTACGGGACATGTAGCAGGACTGCTCAGGAGAAGGACTTGGAAGCGTGGTGTAGCCTAGTGATCCGGAGGAATAGCTGAGTGCCGGAAACAGCAACAGGTGAGTATAAGTAGGTTAGTTAATGATGAGCAGCTGCAGCACATCCCGCAGCTCCGCCCCAGGCAGGAGGGACCAGGGTCTGAATGCAAAACATCAGCCTGAGTAAATGCACCAAACAGTGACAGTCAACAATGACCCAAACATACCAGTATAGTCACAGCAAGGTGTGACAATTATTTGTCAAAAAATATTGAAAGACATGTCATATGTAGTACTCTGGTCACTCGGCATCAGTAATGTTACATTGATGAGACATGACATTAGATTAGATTACCTTCGCACTGCATGGAGTCGTCCATGGCATGGCCGACATGAGAGAATGAAAAAACCCATTTCGTGTGGACGTGGTAAGTTTTTGGCTTCATACTTTGTCCCTCTTCCACACTCCCTTTCTTAATTTAGAATAAATAAATACGGCGCTAACTCGTTAGCTCGGTAGCATGCGACAGTGTGTTTAAAGCGGAGGCCGCCTCGTGTCCCTGCAGTAATCCCATAGCCTGAGCATCAGTGTTGTGTAATGTAGTGTAAACAAAGGATAATGGGAGTGTAAAGGTGTACTACTGCATAGGGGTGTTATTTCATGTCTACAGGATTCGAATGATGGATTTACTGTTGCAGCTTTTCTTTTAAAGAGACACTTAAATTGTTTTGTGTTTTTTTTCCGCAGAAACCAGTGCAGTTTTATTTAACTTAAATAAGCCTCTTGTGTGAATTTCATTGTTTGTACAGTCAAGCCTATTAATATTTATGCGAAATTTGGTAATTTAAACGTAACATAGGTGCCAAATTAATTTTGTTGTGTTGAAACAATAGGGTGATGTGCTGGGTTTCATGACGGCAAACTGCACTTTTTTTTGGAAGTTTGCCCATCATCCACAATCCTTATGTGAAACATGAACACAAGCCTTTCCTTTTTCTGCGTGTAACTGACGTAACTGTGCTTTGCGTCATCGCCCGGTGTTATCCGGGAGATGAATCACCACTGTTACTTTGTGTTGAGCTGTCTCACTGTGCTGTGTTCCATCTGCCAACTCCACTGATTGGCTCTCAGGCTGAAACGTGTCATCAAAACTCTTCAACTTGTTGATGTCATTTACAATGTAGGATGTTGCTCCACCATCCGCCATGTTGCCTTTCATTTTTACTTTGTTTTCTGGTCTTTCAATCCTTGTGTTTTCCACTTTGAAGAGACGGCCTTCATCATCACCTTCTTTCTCTTCTTCTGCAGCCCTCCTGGCATCATCTTCTTCCCCCTTTTCCTTGCACGGGGATTCTTTGTGTGTCCTGCTTTGGCAGTAACTGCATCACACTTTTCAAGTACAATGTTTTGTTTTGTGGTATTTTACTCCACACTTCAAGAATATCACATCATCGACGGCCTTCATCATCACCTTCTTTCTCTTCTTCTGCAGCCCTCCTGGCATCATCTTCTTCCCCCTTTTCCTTGCACGGGGATTCTTTGTGTCCTGCTTTGGCAGTAACTGCATCACACTTTTCAAGTACAATGTTTTGTTTTGTGGTATTTTACTCCACACTTCAAGCATATCACATCATCGTTCCTTTGTGTACTCGTAAGTGGTTTGCAGTGTACATTTGTTTTCATTACATTGTTTGAAAATATAGTCAGTAAGACTTTCATTGTCCATCATCTTTATCTTGGCACGTATATGCTTATTATTCTTGGCTTGCTTTTTCCAGATTCATTTTCTTTCAATATTTTTCTCCCGTCAGAATCAGCTTCATGTCATATCAGCGACAAGCTTTTATCATCAATCACCCTTATTAGCTAGGCATAGCAGTCAGCATTCTTCCTTTTGTCTTCAGCTAATATCTCTTCATTAGCTTGACTGGGTGCATGCAGGATAGTCTCCTTCAAACTTAGAATGTGTAAGGGACCAAGTAATTAGTGATGTGTATGTCACGAACGAATCGGCTCTTTGACATGAACGACAGGAGCCGTTGGGAGCCAATTGAGACCTACTGTATTACTTTTTTCCTTGTCTTTTTCTCCTGTTAAAGTGTGACACCATAGGGGCGGGGTGAAACACACACAGCACACGGAGGATGAGTCTTTGAATGCCAATCTACAGTAAAGACAAAACCGTTGGATGCTTTTGCACTTTTTAATTTATGTTTTGTTGATGTTGTGTTGTTTGACTGTTAATAGTTACAAATTTGCATTGCAGAGATTTGACCTTGTCTATTGAGATGGGTCTTGTATTTTATGATATATGATTATATTATATTTTTTGTAGCTGTTGATTGAGGATTTAAATAAATTCATTTAAATAAACATTTGATATCATGTATTTTTACGTTAGTAACTCTCACATAATTTGGTAATAAATTAATTTAAGACAACAAAAAAATCTTGGGAGCAGAAAGAGCTGTCTCTTTTTAGTGAGCAAACCCAAAAGAACCGGGTATCTAAAAAGAGCTGGACGTTCCATCACTACAAGTAATCTTGTCGTAAGCTGGGAAACCAAATTTTAACAGTAAACTTGCAACACGCAGTACACACTCAACCACATGCTTGACTATTTACATTTGTTTTTCTCTCATATCGACTCACAGTATCTCTCACAGCACCCCCTTCAGACCGCAGCACCCTGCTGTTGATCCTTCCACTTTTCAGCCTTTCTTCTCTGATAGATGCCACTATCCGCTGACTTCCCTCAATTATGACATAAACAACATCATATGCAGTGACCCCTACCTCTATTTTCCCTATTCTCCCCATTATAACCCTCAGACCCCCCATCATGTCATTTTGGACATGCCATGGCTGTCTTCAAGACTTCATGCAATGTTAAGCTAATGTAATTGTAAAAAAGGCCATCACTTTAAGCAGACTGAATTGGCTGTAGACCATATAAACCCCCTCCTGGCATGGGTCAGCTTTATGAACTAAGTCTCAGCCAGCAATCAAGTTAAACCCTGCCCCCTCATCACGCAGTTCCCAGTGGCTCCAGAGAAGTGGATGCGAGCTCCAACAGTGAGAATTCTGTTGCCCTTGTGTGCATGGGTTTTCTCCGGGTACTCCGGTTTCCTCCCACATTCCAAAAACATGCATGATAGGTCAATTGGAGACTCTAAATTGTCCATAGGTATGAATGTGAGTGTGAATGGTTGTTTGTCAATATGTGCCCTGCGATTGGCTGGCGACCAGTCCAGGGTGTACGCCGCCCGTCGCCCGAAGTCAGCTGGGATAGGCTCCAGCATACCCCCGCGACCCTAATGAGGAGAAGCGGCATAGAAAATGGATGGATGGAGGGACAAGTTATTAAAAAGACTAAAACTCTTGTTAAAACACACACTAAACACTGCTTGGCTCTAATTATGGGGTTCAAAAGCAAACAAGAAAAAACCTTTCAAAAAAAACAAAAAAAACAAACCCAAACACACAAAAAAAGAGGAAAAACAGAAATTGTAAATCAAACACTAACCTCCAAATTAGACCAGGCTAAAGTGCGTACGTGCTGTACAAACTCGCCGTCTGCCCTTGGCTAACGTGCATACACCAAAAAGTCAATTGGTCTCACTGAGACAGAACACTCATTAAATGAAATTTCCGCTAGAGAGCCTTGGACTTGGACTTGGGGAGCACACAGGACTCACCTCTCATGGTGACATCAGCTGATGTGCGCAGGGTTCTGAACAAAACAAACCCACGAAAAGCAGCAGGCCCAGACAACATCTCAGGACGTGCACTTCGGGTTTGCTCATCAGAGCTAGCTGATGTGCTTGCTGACATATTTAACCTGTCGCTTGCACAAGCATCTGTACCGACCTGCTTTAAGTCCACCACCATAGTACCCGTACCCAAGAAGAGCAACGTGACCTGCTTGAATGACTATCGCCCTATAGCACTCACTCCTATTGTTATGAAGTGCTTTGAAAGAATAGTCATGACCCACATCAAAAAGAGCATCCCGGCAACTGTGGACCCTCTACATATCGCCAGAACCGGTCCACGGATGATGCAGTCAACACTGCCATCCACACAGCCATTCCTCACCTACAGGGCCAGGACACATATGTCAGAATGCTATTTATAGACTATAGCTCTGCCTTTATTACAGTCTGCCCCCACAAACTCACAAATAAGCTCCTCACACTTGGCCTGTCACCCTCCCTCTGTAACTGGGTGTTTAACTTTCTAACAGGCAGGCCCCAGTCAGTCAGAGTCCACAATCGCACATCCAGCTCAAGAATTGTGAGCACTGGGACCCCACAGGGGTGTGTGCTGAGTCCGCTCCTCTACACGCTCTTCACCTACGATTGCGTGGCCTCCCAGAACAACACCAGCATCATTAAATTTGCAGATGACACTACAGTCATCGGACTGATCACTGGTGGTGTTGAAACATCATACAGAAGAGAGGTGGAGGACCTCATAGCTTGGTGTCGTGATAACAATCTCCTTCTCAATACAGGTAAGACTAAAGAGATGATCATTGACCCAAGAACAAGGGAAAAGGAGCCGCATAGAACCCTGTTTATTGATGAGACTGAGGTGGAGAGGGTGAAAACCTTCAAGTTCCTTGGCACACACATCAGCGAGGACCTCACCTGGTCTCACAACACCCAACAAATTCTGAAGAAGTCCCAAAGGAGACTGTACTTCCTGAGAAGACTGAGGAAATTTGGCATGTCCACCACAATCCTGAGTTGCTTCTACAGATGCACTATGGAAAGTGTCCTTACCGCCTCCATCACTGTTTGGTACGGTAACTGTACAACACGTGATAGGAAGGCACTCCAGCGGGTGATCAAGACCTCACAGAACATTGTTGGGGCAGCCCTCCCCTCACTGCAAGACATTTATAAAACTAGAGTCCTACGCAGAACACACAACCTCATCAAGGACAGCACACATCCACAACACTCATTATTCACACTCCTACTGTCAGAACAGAATAAGATTTCATTGCATAGTATAACTGCTGTTTTACCATGCACATGACAATAAAACTCTCTTGAATCTTGAATCTTGGACGTACACAACAAGGCGCAACAAGGTATAACATGGCATATATACGGTCATAACAAAGCATACCTGATAACAAGGCAGCAGCGGCTCTCTGAAAGACAAGACGTAAAACCATTAGCCCACTACCAACACAAAGACGGCAATATGCAGAAAATGCACAAAAGCTACCATTATTGCGTTCCGCCACGGCTCCAACAGGGCAGCAGATGCGATCAGCATCTCTCCATTGCCGGTGACACAGCACTAATAAATAATAGACCCACATACTTTTGAAACAAACTAATTAGCACAGGTGTGCGCAGTGGCTTCTCGTGATGCGTTCGTGGGAGCGCCGATTGTAGGACTTTTGCCCTTTCAATTGAAACAGTGAACTAAACAACTCCATTACATAATGTTTGGACAAGAGTTACGGTGCTTGATAAGAAGAAAAAGGTCCTTGCTATCGCACTGGGACTTGAAGGAAGAGCTTGAGAAGTAGCTGTGGAAATTCCTGTAGAAGAATTGGACAGTGATGAAGGCATGGCGACCCTGTTAGCAAAACTGGATATGTTGTTTCTAAAAGAGGAGAAAGATTGCACATATGAAGCCTACTCTCACTTTGATTGCATTGTGAAAAGTAGTGGTAAGTCATTGACTGACTATATTATTGATTTTAAACACCGTTACAACCGGATAAAAAAATACAAAATGACATTGCCTGATGCTGTGTTAGCCTTTAAGTTACTGGACATGGCGTGACTGGAGAAAAAACTCCAGCACAAGTGAGCGAGGATGTGACATTCTACACACAGCAAAGGGCACAAGAAAGACGCAAGCTTAGCATGATGTCACAGAGCAGCCAACAAAGAACACCACTTCCACAGACTAATCTAAGTTTGGTCAGAGATCAAGATGTGGCATTTGTTATAGCACTTATCATTGGGCAAAAGATTGTCCCCACAAGCAGAATGAACAAGTAAAGTTAACCTAAGACGGCGTGGAAGAGTGTAATATAACACTGTTTACAAAAGTCTGATTCAGAGATTTTCCTGACTGAATTGCTTGGGTCAGCTATTATTGATACTGCTGTACTTGCACAGTTTGTGGGGAAAAGTGGCTGAAAAACTACTTGAATACTCTAAGCCAAAAAGTGATGAAGCTACTGCAGACAGAGATTCCAAGTTGCAGTTTGTTCAAATTTGGCGATGAAAACACAGTCTCGTCAAATAGACGAGTGAACCTATCAGCCAAAATAGGAGAAACAAACTGCCATATTGAAACTGAAGTGGTTGAAGCTGACATCCCACTTCTGCTGAGCAAGACATCATTACATGACAGAGCAATAATTTTGAAGCAGCATGTACCTCTGGACTTAACCACATCTGGACACTATTGTGTCGACATCAGAGACGGCGATGTTAAAAAAGATGAAAATGTAAATGTAGATGAAGTTCTCACATTAACAGACAATATGTCTCACGAGTTCTTTTGAAACTTCACAAACAGTTTGGCCATGCATCAGCAGATCAGCTACAGAAGCTTATACACAGCTCTGGAAATAACGACAAAGAATGTGTCACTGTTTTGCAACAAATACTGAATGACTGTGACATTTGCAAAAAAGTCAGCAAGACAAGGCCAAAACCTGCTGTAGGCTTGCCTATAGGCTCTGAGTACAATGAAACTGATGCAGTGGATCTACATGAGTTGGAACCAGGTGTATGGTATCTTCACATCATCAACCACTTCACACGTTTCAGCGCAGGAGCTATTACAAAATCAAAGCAATACTCTGAAATTGTCAACGCCATCATTCACACATGGATAAGTGTCCATGGTCTTCCACAGAGGCGCTACAGCTACAACGGTGGAGAATACAACAATGAAGAAGTCCGAGATATGGCAGAGAACCTCAACATCGAGGTGTCCACCGCAGTCCCTGGAGTAAACGACTGCTGGAAAGACACAAGCAGACGCTCAACAAAAATCATCCAGAAGGTGAAAAAAGAAAATGACAGTGGGTGGCATGTTGCCCTTGATTGGCCTCTTATGGCTTAGAACAGTGTGCATAATGTTCATGTTTACAGCCCATATCTACTAGTTTTTGGTCAGAACCCAAATCTTCCGTCTGTGTTGGTTGATAAGCTACCTGCTCTGCAAGGTACCACTGTGAGTACTGGAGTAGGAGAACATAAATGTATCTGCTCTTCATGCATCCAGAAAGGCGTTCACAGAAGCTGAATATTTAGAGAGAATAAGGAGGGCTCTGCATAAGCAACTTAGAAAATCAGATGAAAAGCATGAAACAGGAAACAAAGTGTATTGTAAACGTGCTAACTGTAGTTATTGGTCGGGATGGAGCTGTCTCATGCCTCATGACTATTACCTAGACTTGCGTGAGCACTTGGTGATGGCAGTGAGGAAAAAACATAATTTTAGACTATTGCCCCAGGTGTTATAAAGCAGTTCTGTGTAGCTCCTCAAATATGTCCAACAACTGAGGCCAATGATACAGGTGAGATTTGCCAAGAAAAACCTTGATAATATCTTGGGAACAATCACAATATAGTTGTTCTTTCTTTTTGGGATGTGCCTGAGTGTATTTGGATAGTTTTCCATTCAGAGAACTTGGCTCAAATAGAGGGGATGTGAACAAAGTGCTCTTGTACGTATTTGAGGTAACATCTCAACAACAACTGAACACACTCAAGATCCACAACAAACAAAATTCCTGGATATCATGTCATTTTATCGAACCATGTGAGGTCCTGCACCATTTAGAAAAATGAAATATGTGACAAGGACTTCTGGTGAAACATACATCCATTCATTTTCTATGCTGCTTATCCTAATTTGAGTCGCAGGGGTATGCTGGAGCCTATCCTGGCTCACTTTGGGCGAGAGGTGGGGTACACCCTGGACTGGTCGCCAGCCAATCACAGGGCACATATAGACAATCCACCATTCACACTCACATTCATACCTATGGCCAATTTAGAGTCGCCAATCAACCTAACATGCATGTTTTTGGAATGTGGGAGGAAACTGGAGTACCCGGAGAAAACCCACCCACGCACGGGAAGAACATGCAAACTCCACACAGAGATGCCCAATGGAGATTTGAACCCTGGTCTTCCCGATCTCCAGACTGTGACTGTGGGGCCAAAATGTTCACCACTAGACCACCGTGCGGCCTTTCATACTCATAATTGAATTAAAATAGACTGAAAATCATACATCTGTATTTCATTGATTGGCGATAAGTAGACAACGACAATAACAGCAGTAGATAACAAAGAGTATTCATTGCCTCTCAATATATTTCAGTGAGTGGGAAAAACATCCAAAGAAGTACAATCTTCTGCTTAATAAAACTTTATTTAGTGAAGCAAAAATGGACTGCCCATATAGACAACATCAGTGATAGTAATCCATGAATTAAAACGTATTAACTGCGGAAAATGTTTGTAAATACTTCATCAAAGTAAGCCAATAGAGATTTTTTTCTTTGCTTCTGAGGAGCATCGTAACCACAAGAGCCAAAGCAGATGTCATTTAAACACAAATTAAGACACTATGACTGCACATTAGAGCTGTGGAAGGCTAAGTTATCAATTTAACCAGACAGTGTTTATTAGTGACAGCTACTGGCATTCTCTTCTTCTGCCCACATAGTTAAATGAGCTAAAATGACCATAATTGGCCCCCAACTTTTCAGAAGCACACGTATGGCCAACGATCGACTTCACATTGCAGTGTGCAAAATGGAAAGATCAAAGTATTTTGTGAAATTGACTGTTTTAGTTCATGTAAACGTACTGAGCAAACCTTGACAGAACAGGCAAGCGGAAATTCAAAGAAGCGAATGATGATGGCGGATAATTCCTTAATATGTTGCGTATTAATACTGTATGTACGAACTACAGAACCAAAAGGGTGTCAGACTGCTACTGCAAAGCCTATCCGATTATTGTGACGGTCAAATTCTGTGTAGTAGCGAGCAATGAAGTTGGCTCCCAAAATCCAAATGGGACCTGTAGGGGGTGGTACATCCAAGCCCCTGAAGGTGACAATGCAGACATCCCCCTCGATCTGTGATTGCTGGAGACAAAGTAAATCAAAAAGTAAGTCTATTGATTGACAGTACACCATACATACTGTATGACTGCGGCAGCAATTACTGTCCAGCTTACCCATAAAATGTAATCCTCCTGTGTGAGGAAGTACTGGTGGCCACCCAGATGGAAAGCGATACTTGGCAATGTCTTCACTGTGTCACAGTTCACTTTGTACTGATTGAGTCATGGACAGGGCATTTTAGCTGGCAAATATTTCAAGCATGAAATGTTATTGCAGAAGAAAAGAGAAATACCCCGCTTTCATCCAGCTGTGCTCCAATAATTTTCATCAACAGAGAGACAGAAGAGGCCGGACCGGTGATGTAGGAGGAGCCTGTGTCTATCACAGCTGTGCAGCCCTCTGCGCAAAATATAATTTCTGGCCCCACAGAAACACTGAAAGAAGTGTTAGATAGTAAAACAAAGTGGGTGTCCACATCCATTATCAACAGTGTGAGGGGGGAAAACGCATACCCTTTCATCACAACCTCCCATTTGCCCATCTCTTTGGTCTCCATGTAATTAAAGCTCCCAGTGTAGTAGTTTGGGTCCGTGCCACCAAGAACCAGCTCTCCACCTGGGGAATGTTGGGGGTCCCTAAAACCAATACAGCACTTTTAAAGACGGTTTTCAAATATACAGTAAATATACAGTAATTGTTTATCGCCGTTAATTGGTTCCAGACCTGACCGTGACAGGTGAATTTCAGCGAAGTAGGATTCTTTATCTATAAATGGAATATTTTTGGAGATAGAGCATTCAAAAAACCTGCATACAACCTTGTAGATACGTTTTTTTTTTAACATTATTAGAGCCCTCAAGACGTGAAATAACACCCCTTTAATCACCTTTACACTTGTATTACCTAATATAGTAGACATAATCAGAGTAAATAAGCCATTGAAGACATAATTAAGACTTGTGCTTGTGTGTGTTGCTATAAATGTGTTCCCTAGGGGAGCTGTGTGGAGGACAGGCAGGAAGTGACGTCAGGGGTTGTGAGATAATTCAAACCTGCAATAAAAGCCTGTTGTTCCGGTGATCAAGTCTGGCGCTTGTGTGCCTCAAAAAACATTACAGTAATATTAGTGACGCCTAGTGACCAGTGTAGAATGATATGCACGTATTCCATTCACTGCGTCTTTGAATGCATCTTCTGAATGCCTTATATATGTATTTTACTTAATTCAGCCCTTTTTATACTTGAAAATGCTTAATTTAGGCAAAACATTTGTTTTGTTTTTGTTTCAATATGCATATTTTTTTACAAATCCAAACAGCATGATTTATTCATTGATGTATTTTTGAAAAATAGTGATAGAGTGAGGCTGCAGTGTCAACGGACAACTGTAGAGTGTGTTGCATTCTCCGTGCTCACATTGTAAAAATTGAGTTGAGTCTTATAATCTCTTGTTCATATGAAGTCTGTTTGCAAAACAAAGTTGTTCAATTTGTTGTATGTGTGTTTGTCTCCTCTGTACAGACTCCAATCAAATACATCAAGATGCCAACAGGGTTTAAACACACATTTTGGTTTAGATTTTTGTGATAACATCTGTCTTCTTGATTGTCTAAAGCATAAAGTAAATAGGATGTTTTTATTGCCTAGCAAATTGTAACAGATAACAACAATAGGGGCCGCATGGTGGCATAGTGGTTAGCATGTAGCAAAGTTCCTTAGAAACAATTTCGTCCAATGCTAAGCCATTGTATGCAGGCTTCTCTGTTTTCACAACAACACCATAACTGCGGCAGAGGAAGTGAGAGGAAGTCAGCTGACCTAAGCGTACCTGCTGTAATAGACAGAGAACACCTCCTCCTTGAGGACATGTTGAGACATGATGCGGTCAAACACTGGAGTGATACCGTCGATGGCCGCGTTTGGGTAACCCATTCCCAGGACGCCGTCAAACTTGGCAAAGATGAAGGGCATGGCAGACAGGGCGGTCGCTTCAGCAAACACCTGGACAACAGGGATGCCACCGACCTGAGGACAGAGGACAAGATGAGGTTCAGTGGGCCTTAAGAACCGGCAGCTCTTAAAACCAAGTTGTTCTCAAGACCTCATGTTGATGAAGAATTCTTACAAAAACTCAAAAACCTTCTTATGAATTGTATTTGAGAATAACAATATGTTATTCAGTGGTCCCTCGTTTATCACGGTTCATTGGTTCCAGACCTGACCGTGATAAGTGAATTTCCGAGAAGTAGGATTAAATATTAATAAACTGAACATTTTTGTAGTTAGAACATGGAAAACCTGCATTTATGACTTTCTAAATACAGTTTTTAACATTATTACAGCCTCGTAGACATGAAATAACGCCCCTATAGTCACCTGTGCACTCCTATTGTTCTTTGTTTACACCTGTTTGTGCAAGCTACGAGTTCACTGCAGGGATGGCCGCCACAAGCATAGCAAGCTACTAGTTAGCTTCTCTAATGTACTTATGCTAAACTTAAGAAAGTGTTTCAAACGGAGCGGGGAAGAACAAAGGAAGAAGCCAAAAATGTACCACTTCCACACGGAATGGGAGGAGAACTTTTTTTCACTCTGTAAGACATGCCATGGCTGACTCCATGCAGTGGGAAGGTAAAGTATTAAAATGTCATGTCTCATCAATGTAAAATTGCCGATGCCTAGTGACCAGAATACTACATATAACTTGCCTTTCAAGATTTTTGGACTAACAATAAGTCATAGTTAACCACAAACAGCAATTATTTATTAATTAATACATTTGTGAAAAACTGCGATAGAGTGTTTGAACCGCAGTATAGCGAGTGACGACTGTAATGTATGTTTTTGGCTTTGTTTTGATTTTAAACTTTTCTTAACAGTCTGAATTGTATCCATGAACAATTCACACACTACTCATTTATTGATGAACAATGTTGCTGTCAACTCGTACTCCTTTATTTATTGTCTTTATATTACTGTAAAACTCACGATACTCACGAAATCACGATACTATTACTTTACTATACTATATTACTATACTATTCCGATATATCTAGGAACTCTACTATTATTATTTAACAAAGGAAGTGAACAAATTATGAGTAACTGCTGTGACACAGTGAAGGGATATGATTAAATAAGCTCTGTGTCATCCAACTCCTTTTCTGATGTTCAACTGTGAAACTAGAGCATGAGATGTTCCTTTATAAATTGCTAATACACACCAGTTGGCCCTAATTTGTAGCGCTCTGCTTCTAGATAGGCAGTTTGAAAGGCCTATGGGGCAGTTACTACTAATAAGAATAATTGAGCCCTGTGAACTCTGTATAGCAACAAGTGGCCAGAAAATGTGTTGCCAGAAAGAGAATTAGAGCAATATGTTGGTCTACAGTACATTGTTGCATTTACTTGTTACAGTTTCATCTCGGTTGTGAAGTTTTTAAAAAATGATTATGTCCACAATCAAATGTGCGTTGAAATATTTTGGAGTGTTCATAGTACTGTGGCCTTACCTACCAGAAGTGAGAGCAAGTCAGTGTTTGGGAAGTCTCAAGTCTTTAATCGGCAGTCTCAAGGCAAGTAAAGACGTGCATGTCTCAGGTCAAGTCCCAAGTCAATGGCTTGAAATTGAATCCTTATGACATTGTTAAAATGCCATTTTAACAATGTAAGAATCTATTAAATTTGACAAAAACAATGAATGCATTTTGAATTGTTTTGTTTATTTATTTTTTTTATAAATTAAGACCAGTGCAACAAGACTTAGCCACAGAAAAAGAATGCTGACATAACATTCAGGATTTAGTCAGTGCAAATAAATGTCATCCGCACATTCGTTGTTTGTTCTTAAACCCTAATTTGACGTTAATAGATGCATTCAATGAGGCAAATTCAACGGGAAAATCTGTTGTCCTGCTGGAAATTACATAATGATCATGTTAGTTGAATACTTTGAATGGAGACAAATTTTACTCAACACATTCACTGAAAATCTCAAGTATTTTCAAGTCATCACACTAGTCGAGTCCCGAGTCATTGATCAAAGTCCACGTAAGTTACAGGTCTTTCATCAAAATCGCGATTTGAGTCCAAGTTACATAACTCTGTTGGCTACTTTACGCAAATTTGGATCAGTTCACAGGCACTTTATTCACATGTGTGCTTCATAAGAAATAACTACGAGGCTGTTAATATTTGACCCGTACCTTTGGTTACGTAGCATGTTGAATGACATTACAGGTTGTAGATTTTGAACTCACCACAACCACATCCTCGCTAAGGAATCCCCTGACGTTTCCTGAAGCGTACTGGATGGAAAATCCTGTTCCGTTTTCCATGTAGGTGTGTGATAGGGAGGCATCGTACCTATTGTGAGTAACTGAAAGTTCACAATTCATTTGAGTTGACTGAAGATTTCTGGGAAGCCTTTACTCAAAACAAACGCTCTCCTGCTACATGTGCGTGACACTTACAGCAGGCCGTGAAGAAAGGGGAACAGCTTTGCGAGGGCACCCACAGGTTAGCTGACCCCGTGTCGAATACTACGTTGAACATCTGAGCCGGGGAGCCAATACTGATTTCCCCATAGTACTGGGTCTTTCAGAGGAAAAGGAAAATTGATATTTATGCTGCACATTATTATTCAGACTATGAAATTCACTGGCACATGCTTTAAAAATACTTTAAAGCAACTGGGTCAGCTGCTTAAATTTGACATTTTTAGTTTTTGTCTGCTTTGACAAACACATGCACACATGCACACCCGCCCACACACACACAAAGTATTCCTTAACACCCAGAGGAACAAATTGTCTCACATCCAAATAGTTGGTCAGAGGTGTGGGAGCAGTTCCGTTGCTGAAGTCTTGTGAGCTCATCTGGGCTAGCTCAGTCAACACCTGCTCCACTGAAACTCCCATATCCTGCAGTGTCTCCCTGATAGACGGCATCTTCTTCAGGGTTATTCTGAAAACAAAGTAGACAAGCGTGAAAAGTCGTCCCCGTGAGGTAGAAGAAAAACAAACAACTGACCCACACTGTGCACGATTGCTTCCAGAATGCAAAATAATTACATTTGTGACACTATACACATTCACACACTATATTGCTATCCAGGACATAATTGTAGCATGAGGCCACTAGCAGAATACAAACTTCTTAATTGTCTGATCCTGAACAGAACATCAGACCCGAGCATGAACACACTTTTGTTTTGTGTCTTTAGGTGTTTATTTTGTGGTCTGATGTCACTGCTTGGGTTGACATGTTTATAGCAGAGAAGAAGGATTGCGGTACACGTTTGCTATGCTGGTTTCATCAAAGTGGGTGGGTAAGACTGCATCCTGTGATTGAAGGGTCTGCAGCCCCCAACCCATCTTCATCTCCCACTACAGTCATAAAGCACTCACAGTGAGCCAATGAAACCATGCCCGTCCCATGCTCACTGGCCCACGTACACACCGTATTGCTATTATTTTAAGTCATTCTAATTATTTGTGTTGTTGCATTTTCCTGTGGGTGCCTGGTGTACCTGTGAAGCTGGAGCTCATGCCAGCTTACTTTGGGAGAGAGACTGTGCACTGATTGTCATTCAAACACAGGCCGTCGTCTAAATTTCAGTTCAACAGTAAATTGGTATAAAAAAAAAAAGTCTCTTACCTCCTCAAAGCATGGCCTTTGCTCACTGTCAGTGACATCGCAAGCAAACACACCCAGTAACCCATTAACATTGGCATGGTGGCTTCCAAAGACAGCAAGCGGCAGATGGAGGAGGCCAGTAATCAATGACGTTTGGACCCACTTCTTCTTTTTCGTCTGGTCCCCTCAACTGCTTTATAGCATCTCAGTTGTCCTCTTCACCCACGAACGACTTACTCTTCCTGGGAGCTTTCTCAATGGTGTCCACTTGAAAACCCCCACCCCCATCACTGCCTCCCCTGGCACATCCTCATTGGTCACACACCCCACTTTGATAAACAGGTCCCAGTGAGATGTCTGCACTTTGACCTCATGGAACCCACTGACGACAGAAAGCAGGGTGTGCACATGTAGCTGACGTTTGCAGCTGTGGAGATTGCTAATGCTTTCTTATAGACACCTGAAGATTTCAGTTGATTTAATTCAATTCCAAGGCACGCAAAATTAAACTTTTGTACCATCATTTTATCAAGTATTAATTTTCCACTTAAACAGACAAGAGGGACAGTAACTATCTGTTAATTCACTGCAAGTTCTTTGGTAGAGATCGTTGGCAGGTCAGCTCGGCCCATGGTGAGTGTGTTATGATGATTTTGGCAGCATTGGGATTTTTGGGATTGTACGTCTTGCTGCGATGCTCAGACCCAATGGAGCTAACACCTAATCATTGCAAATTTGCTCTTAGCGGTGTTTTACCACGGGGAGGATTCCCACAGTATCTTGCCTGTCAGGCTGGGGTCATGTGTTGGTACAGTACTGACCACCCAGGCAAGTGAGGAGATATGTGTTCCCATCAGCCTTGGCAGAGGTCAGAGTTCAGCCGCAAAGAAAATGAGATGATAGTGTGGTTACATATGACGCACAAGACTAGTGCAATAAGACTGACAAATTACTTTAAATCTTATGTAACCTTTATATAATCTTTATGACATTTACTTTTACTAGTTTTCTGTTTTATTTCACAGCATTAATAGTTTTGGCAATGTTTAGGAACTGGAACGCACCATAAAGTTTAAACACCTTTGAGCAACGTTTTTGCCAGTAAACCAAGCATTAATTGTCATTTATTACTTCAGGTTCTCTCTCCACCATACTATAGTGGGTATATGTGTTTATGACCTGTTAAATACTAACTGATGTTTACTGTGCTAATTCTGGTAGCGTGGAGCAGTTTTAGGTGAAACAGCTAGAAAACCTGTTGCCTGTTGTTCCTTGAGATAGATAATGAGTGATAACTAAAACTGTCCTGTGGTTTGTTATTTAAAGTTATTTCATCAATTATTATAGAAAATATCGACTAAGGTGGCTTTAATGAGAGCCCCTCCTATTTGTCCCACAATTAGAAGAAGAAAACGTTTAACTTTTCTCACATTTGACATCTGACCTTTAACCCAGCAAGCTAAATAGATACCAACTATCCTTTTTCCCACATTGCGGAGGGAGACCTTCATGTCACTCCACCCTGGCCTCCCACCTTTTGTGAGGTCATTCCACTGGTGGCCATGGGAAATGTAAAACAGCAGGAAGATAGTTTGTTTTGCTCATAAGACTGAAGAAGTATAACACTGTATTTCCTTGGAGCCCCTTTGCATCAACTGGATAACCAATATCTTTGCCTGAAATCCAAGTAAACCCAAAGTTGTAGATTTAGAGAAAAGAGCAAAGGTGTCAAAATATATGCCACAGGTAGCTGCCAACAAACCACATTAAAGACAGGAGTTTGTGGAGCTGCATATGTATTGTTTTGGAGTTGTCCATCATGATTAGAGTGAAGGGAAGCAGAGCAAGCCGCACTTGTTCTCAGAAAATGAGGCCCCCAAATCCTGTTCCAGCAGGAAGGCCAATAAATCTTGAAGGCCAAATGGGGACTAACTGTGTTTGAGCTGTTTGTGCATCACACTTTTTCTGAAGCTGATGTGCCAAAGTAATTGTTTGTCACATTGGTCTGCCTCCAGCTTCTGAGGTGGCCGTATCGAGTCTGACCAGCAGGGTGCAGCACTGGCATTAGACAGAGAGCAGCATTCAAATTGGTGCATGCAAGTGCATGTGTTCAGACAGGGTGCTGATTTTTAACAGGGCTTTTTCACCCTCAGAAAGGGCTGTTCCCATATTACACAGATATTACATCCTTTCAGTGGTGTGAAGTCAGGGCCAGCAAAGCCTTGTCTGCTGGCCTAACCACTAACAGAAGCACTGACATAGATTTAAAACTTAAATTCTATTGAATGTTCCATTAAATGATATGAATGTATTCCCAACAGTCTATTATCTTCATTTCCCAGCATGTTTCTTGGATGCATTCCTTCCAGTAGTGCATCCATCCATCCATCTTCTATGCCGCTTATCCTCACTAGGGTCGCGGGTATGTTGGAGCCTATCCCAGCTGACTTCGGGCAAGAGGTGGGGTACACCCTGGACTGGTCGCCAGCCAATCGCAGGGCACATGTAGACAAACTACCATTCACACTCACACTCATACCTGTAGACAATGTAGAGTCTCCAATGAACCTAACACGGATATTTTTGGAATCTGGGAGGAAGCCGGAGTACCTGGAGAAAACAGACGCACGTGCAGGGAGAACATGCAAACTCCACACAGATGCACAACGGAGATTCAATCCAGTAGTGCATGTGTATGTTATTTTTTTTTTATCCAGTCTGAATTTAGCTTTGATGTGTTGCTATGTCAATGTAATCTGCCCAGGGCCTTCAAAATCAGTAGTCTTGGCCCCGTCACATGCAAAGTATTAGCAATAAGGCTGTTTTTTTAGCCATTCAGACTTCAGATTTGCCTGTCACTGGCAGCTAGCTGGCCCACAGCACACTTCCGTCCTCTGATTGATCAAAACAAAACTGTTCAGCAAGCCAAGTTACAGCCACAGTGGCTGTCTGAGGAGGAAAAATTGACATCTCTGGTGAGCAGATGTATTTTATTTAAAAGTTTTATGTTTTTGTCATGTTGTTAGATAAACATTGATTCTGAACTGCGGCATACGATATTGTAGTGTAGAGGTTTGGAGTTTGGAGGATTCTGAACCTTTTATAATCAAGCAGCAGGGCTCTATGAAATCCTTTTTATTTTTTTCCCCAAAGTCTGATTTATTTTTCCTAAATTCCATTTTAATTTTTTTTAAATTCAGTTTTTTACTTTTTACGCTTATTTTAACACCATAGATTGTGTTTTCTTGTTAGTGAATAAAATGACTGTTATATAAATGCAAAAATTCAAAATGTATTGATGCAATACATCATCACACAATTTTGCTCAGTATTTCAGATACGGATGTAGTTTCGCTAACTTTTTTAACTCACCAACTTCACACAGATCATTAAAAAATAATGAAATAATAAAGTCTTACAGATCACTTACACACATACATTGTACACATATAGCTGAATAATAAATGCTAAATATAGCAACTTCTGATCAGTCCATGTCAATTTCAGACTTAAAATAATGTACTGATTTAAGCACCAGAATTTCTTTCAGTTGTGTGCACTGACTTTGACTGTTTGGTCAGTATAGGGGACTTGAATGTGCATGTGGATGTAGCTAATGACAGGCATGCTAAAGAAGTCACTGCTGTCCTTGAAATGTTTGGTCAAACTCACCATGTGACTGAACCTACCCAAAGCACAGGTCACACTCGTGATTTCATCATTAGGGTGTTGCTATTTCAAATGTGAATGTTGTGGATGTTGCTTTATCTGATCACTTTTGTGTTTTCTTTGACCCGTCTGTTACACCCAAACCAGAAGTTGGGTCTGCAGTTGTTCTGGGAAGACTCATTAATGACAGCACAGGGGAATAGTTTATGACAAGGATTAAGTTTGAAAACTCTATATTGTTGAAACGCTGATGATCTGTTGACCTCGTATAAATCAAGTGTTCGAATGGTTAAAAGTACGCAAACTGCACCCTGAAGAAAAGAAGAGTCTGCTATGGCACAGAAAAGGGAGTGCCGAAGAGCCAAACGGAAATGGCGCAAGTCAAATCTCTATGGACTGATCAGAAGTTGCGTTATTTATTGTTTATTATTCAGCTATATGTGTACAGTGTATGTGTGGAAGTGATCTGTAAGATTTTACTGGAACCATCCATCCATCCATCCATCTTCTATGCAGCTTGTCCTACAATTAAATGCTTTGCTCAGACAAAATGTATTACAAAATACAAATGTCGAAAACTAAACTGAACTAAATAGCACGCTTATTGTGCAATACGCAAAGTGCCAGAACAGCAAACAGAAATTCAAAACAAGAGCAAAACAGGAAATAGAGGTGAATTGTAGAAAACAAGAACAGTAGTCCAAGCCATCCCTCTCCCCGAGGAAAGGATTCCAGACGTAAAGTAAAGTAACGTAAAGGGTGTTCCTTCTGTTTCTGTTAGGTTAGTCGTCCTTGTAGCTGATGATTCTGTTGCTGCGATCAGATCATGGAGATTGTTGTGGTATCATGGCAAAGTTCAACCGTTATAGGGAAAGTTATGTGTTTGTGTGGACATGGCCAAATATTGAAGAGACAATCCATTTTGCAGTTGTGGGACAGCTAACATGCAGTCTAAATGTGGAATGAGGAACAAAATGTTTGAGTAAATGGGAACGTGTTATCCTTCAAATCAGATCAAACCAAGTTGCATTCCATATCACTGTGAACATACCATGCTTAATGTGTGCGTTAGCTGGAAAGTAAATATCTGATGTGTGCCTTGTGGAGACAGGCTGCTGGGATTTCCAGGCTGCTGTGTTACAAAGCAGTTGGTCTGTTGAGTGAACACAAGAAACCAATATATACAATACAACCAATATATACATTTTATATACAGTCATGGAAATAATTATTAAACCACCCTTGTTTCTTCACTTTATTGATTAATTTTAATGCCTGATAGAACTAAAGGTACATTTGTTTGGACAAATATAATGATGTTTCATGCTCGTACTCGGCAAAAATGCTTTATCTGTAACAGACCCTCGTCTAAAACGAGTACCCGGCTCAGCACTATTTCTCACACTTAAATGTTTCAGATCATTAAACAAATGTAAATATTAGTCAATGAGAAAACAGCTGAGCACAAAATGCAGTTTTTAAATGAAACTTTCTATTATTAAGGGAGATTGCCCCCTACACCTAACTGGTCAGCAGCAAAATTGATGTTCTTCATGTTGTAGTTGTTCAGCAGTGGTTTTCGTCTTGGAACGCTGCCAGGCATCATGTTTTTGCCCAGTGTCTTTCTTATGGTGGAGTCATGAACACTGACCTTAACTGTGGGAAGTGAGGCCTGCAGTGTTTTGGATGTTGTTGTGGGGTCTTTTGTGACCTCTTGGATGAGTCGTCGCTGCGCTCTCGAGGTAAGTTTGGTTGGCCGGCCACTCCTGGGAAGGTTCACCACTGTTCCTTGTTTTCGTCATTTGTGTATAATGCCTCTCACTGTGGTTTGCTGGAGTCCCAAAGCTTTAGAAATGGCTTTATAAACTTTTCCAGACTGACAGTTCTCAATTAATCTCAGTTAATCTATATTTTAGGGGAGGCAATCCACTTTTTCACACAGGGTGTCATGTTCTGTGTGCTGCTCTGCTGCCCTCTATCTGCCATGTGTTGCAGCACATCACCCAGCCTACCAGGAGGAGCTAATTACACCTGTGGTCAATTACCTGCATGCCTTCTTAAGATGCAGTCTGACCTGCACTCATTGTGAGATTGCTAACTGCTCCTTCCAGCACCGTGCTTCTGCGTCTAGCTACTGGTTCTTTTTTGCTCCTTATTCTGTATGTACCTCAGTATTCTCTGCCAGGCTTTCATTTCCCTGCAGTGGTGAGTGTTACGAGTGCCTGTGTATCCCGCTTGGCTTTCAGCAGTGTTTTCAGTTAGCTTTTTTCCCTCTCTGCTACTTTTTTGCAGCACCTTTTGGTTATTGTTTTTTTCCCTGCTTGTTTTCCATGCAAGCAGCGCCTTTTGTTCTTAGTCCCTTCCCGGTGGCTAGGTCCGGGAAGTTTTTTGTTGTACTTTGTGGTTTTGTGTTGTACTTTTGTATTTTGTATTGATTTTTTTTCTCCCTTTTTAAAAATACAAATTTTCATTTAAAAGCTGCATTTTGTGTTCAGTTGTGCTGTCAATGACTAATATTTAAATTAGTTTGATGATCTGAAACATTGAAGTGAAGAAATCAGGAAGGGGGCACTGTATATATCATGTATGTATCTACTGTATATATTTTGTTTTGTTTTGAAATGAGATACGCTGCAAGATATATAAAACGTTTGCAGCTAGGTTTGTCTAGAATTGCAGTATATTTCCATCTATAAATCAGAAGAATGAGAAGGTGTGGCCAAACCATTGACTGGTATTCTATTTCATTTTTTCACTGTTTGCTGGCCAGTGATAGCATGTCACACAAGGAATACATTACATTGCGGGACCGGGTTTTGATACACACTTGTAAAACAAATTTACTGTACTTCATCTCCACTGGTTTCTTGTTTAAGAATAATGATTGTAATTTATAAGAACCACTAATCACTAATTGGACCCATGAAATCAGCAAGCTTTTAAAACGTAAGGCAAGCAGACAGGAGGCCAAGCAGTCTGTTGTATATGTGCATGGCTCAGCACACTGAATAGACTTACTGGCCCCCAGTTGGCAACATGTTGGTAAAGGCATGCTAAAAATGTAGAAATAGTGCAGATATTTTATTTTTTTTTTACCTTTTCATTTTTAAAAGAATAGAAATTGTACAAATATACTCTGGAGGTGCCCAAGCTATGTTTGCTACATTAATTCAGTATTCTCTGTGAATAATTCACTATTTCCTCATGTTTTGCAGTGCATTGCGACAAGCCGTGAAGACGAAGGCTCTATACATTGGGCCAGGCCAAGCATGGCACTGCAGGATATATGACTTTTGCCACATTTACTTTAAAGTTGTATGTATCCATATATATGTATATAAGGTCAATACAAATCGTACAAGTAGGCTGTGTGCCTATTTAGTTGACTGTCTTTGTAACTCTTCAATAAGTAATGTAGAAATGGGACACGCTTGATATAAACACGAGCTTGCTGCATTCTGATGTGTAACCACAAGGGGGAGTAACAGGAGAATAAAGGTGAGGCGTTTTTAACTACTGTATTGGCCACGCTCACATACACGTTGGTGCACTGATGCCCTATGGATTAGGAGTGGAGCACATCAATGTTGCCTAGCTTTAAAATGTACATTTCAAGTAGCTAGAATAAATATTTTGGGTAGTTTGTATGTATGTTAAGTATGGACAGATCATTAATGGACCACCACACTGTGGAACAGCTAACATGGTCACACAGTCACCTGTTTATCATATTGATTTAAATCAGAGGTGGGCAATTACTCTCCCAAGGAGCCACATGAGAAACAGAAAATATGTGTGCTTAGTATCCATTTTATTTCTTTATAAAAAGCAGAAAAGTGAATGTATTTGCGTTTTATTTTGCAATTTTGATCAACTTTACGCAGACTGATCAGGGGCAGGTGTGGCCCATGGACAGTACTTTGCCCAGGTCTGAAATATATTATTTTTAAAAAACTGTTCCTGCTGGATCACCCCTGTAAAAATAGCTCATTTCCTTAAAAGCACAAGTAGCGTCTAGTTGTTTTGGTTCATTCATTTATTCATCCATCAGTGTTTCCCAAACGAATCTCCAAGACTTTGTTTATTGGTGCGATATAAGAAGGCACGTTGTTATTCTACAGCAGGGGTCACCAACGTTTTCCCTTGTGAGAGCTACTTCTACAAAATGAAAATGGCCAAGAGCTACTCATTTTTGTAACATTTATTTTCAGAGCTTATTTTAAACCCAAACAAAGCGAATATGCTTGTTTTAGAAGAACATGAACAAAATGCTGGTGTCCACAACTCACATTTTGTATTTCAGAATGCATTTCTTTCTACTGTTCTTTCATTATTAACTGAAAAGCTGAATGAAAAGCAGGCTTGCGGGCACCTCATGTGGTCGTGGGGGGCTACCTGGTGCCCGCGGGCACCACGTTGGTGACCCCTGCTCTACAGTATTTAGTGACATGAAATATATTTAGGATTATGTGTTGAATAGCTAGGACAGTAGGAGAAGAAAATTGCTTTTATTCAGTCGAATCCAACCTTACCTACAGTACAGTGCTTAAAATAAAACTTAAAAATATAATACCTAAACTTAGAATAAAAACACGAGCATCTATTTCAAATGTTATATTTTATTCTCTGGCCACCATGACACATTGTTACAATGTTTGATGTACTGGTTAATATTTGATTTCTCTGCATTGATTGTTGACTGTAGGTTTGGCCAATAGATTATTGACTCTGACTAAACTAAACAGTCTGTCTTACACTATGCTATCGGCACATTTTTTCACTGTGAGTAGTGGGATGTCAACAACGAAATATTCATCTCACAATTCAACGTAACTTACAGTTTTTTTTTTTATTGCTTACACACAATTTCAAAGCTCTGTTTTTCTCAAAACTCTACACTACAATTCAATTACTCGTGCCCTTTCTCTTGCAAAGTGAAACACAGTATTTCAATTTCCGAGTGTGTTTCGTGTGTGTGTATTTAGGGTCCATCTCCATCTCTCCCCCAGGCTGGATCATTGGACAAAATGTGAAATGTATGTTTGAATTCCAATATTAACAAGTTTATTTAATGAATGGTAAAGAAAAGTAGCCATAATGACAAAAAAGTAGCCATGAAAGTAAGTGAAACGAAACTGCTGAGCACCTGAGCACCGAGGACAACTTGGCGAATGTTGTCCATGTTGGTCCACACATAACAACTGGCAGCCGTGGATGAATAAAAACTTCTCACAGGAAATCTTAACATCAAGTCTGTCCCTGTGTTGCAAAAGATATGAAACAAAAAAAAAAATCTCAATAATTGTTTAGACAGTGATGCGTTCACGGTTCTTCATGAGCAACACAAGAAAAACAATTGTCTGTTATATATGGATGCAACTAGCAGTACTGTTGCAAAACCAGCCGGTCAATATTATATGATGCACTTTGCACAGCATGCCAGTCGACAACCCAAACACTGGCAGAAATGCTGACGTCAGACCAAACCACTGCCATGCCTGCGTCGGGATTATTACAAAATGTTCCTGAAAGACTTGAAGCCACAAGAAATTGAAACAGGTTTTAGTTGGGCCATGATCCATGCAGTTGTTCAGGCATTTAACACTGTCAGCATTCAGCAATACTTGTGACTTTATTTTCAGGTGTGCCAAGAGCAGCTGACCGTGCAAATGACTGTGATACACCCCTGTGCTTCTCAAACGCTGAAACTGATAAGCATGAAACTGAGCAAAATGCAGTGCAAAACAGAAACAAAACTTTTTCCGTACAACTTTGCCCTTCTCCAAAATGTCACAGATTTGTGTGTGATCCTGTCAATTATAAAGTCCTTGGTGTTTGTTTTCTCATCAACGACTGAGACACGAATGTGCCAGGAACATCTGTCAACACTGCGGGAAGCCATGCAGACACAGAAGACCAACAAGAAAACTGCAGATGATGAGGACCAGCATAAATCAGTTAGAAAGGCATCATCTTTCTTTGCCCCCCGTTGAAACACGTGATAAAGCTGGAGACCTGGGATTAAAAGTGACTTTATTGCAGGTTCTAATAATTGAATCACCACCCTACTACAAGTGCATTAACTTTTTGAAAAAAAGGAGTGGTCCCATGGGAAATTATCCATTGGGCGATTTAAAAGGACTTCCAGGGATGCTGATGGGGCAGAAGAAGACGTGGTTGCATGCTGACTTGAATATCTCATGACAACAGAAATTGTTCAGAAGTGCAAGAATCCAGCCTGTCCTGCTGTGAGAAGACGAGTCAACGGTATTGATATCTTGTATTATTCATTATTAAATTTTCATTCATTTTGTGAAATCAAAATCGATGTGCGTTTTTCATTAATAGTGTACTCGTGAGAAATAGCATAATTTATTTTAAAACTACAAATATCGGTTCATATTAATTAACAAAGACAGAGAGTGCTCATATTTACATGAATCTACATAGACTGTATTACATGTGATTTATGTATCTATTTTATAGTGTGAAGACTGCAGTACATTACAGAAAGATATTGACAGGTGGATGGATACGTCCCACACAGATCCATGCAAAAGATAAGTATTAAGTAGAAAAAGTATTTTTTAAGATAAGTATTTTTCTGGTATACGTTGGTACTCTTACATCATGTCATCATAATAAACTATTTGCTTTCCTCTTGGTTAAGGACAAAGCAGTAATGGCTGTAGCTGTAAGTCCGACGTGTCATTACCTTCCCATATGGAACAGTAGGGACGTCTGGCTTTTTTGCCGATATCAGATATGCCGATATTGTCCAACTCTCAATTTCCTATACCGAGATCAGCCGATATTTGTAACACACATACAGTATCTTATGTTGTGGAATTAACACATATCTGTTGTGAAGCTAATGGATACAGCATCAGCAATTAGCTTCTCAACGTGGTTGACAGCAGCATCGTACAACATTGTAAAACATCTGAGAAATGCTTGCAATTAGGCTTAGGCTGTGACATTTCCTTTAAAAAGCCAACAGAGTAGCCATTTACATTTTTTGATCATCAAAAAGTCCAGAGAAGACAATCAAGTGTCATAATGTTCATGTTTCCACGGCACACTACAAATTGCATGTACAGTACACAGTAATTCCCAGCCAAAATTAACATATTTTGCACGATCAGATTTTAATGAAATTTCATCTGCAGGTAGATATTTTAGTGAATTTACTGTATATCCTACATACCTTTTATCTTGTCTTGAAGCTCCGATCCATGAGTTTGAAAGGCTTAAAAGTTGGAGCCGTCGTATGAGTCGAGGTGGTCCAACACTCGGTATACAGTAAATCTGATACGAAATTGAAGAGGAAGAAGTAATCTAGCTAACAAACATGTATACGAATGAAAATACACCCGATATATGAAAAAGCAGCATTTTCACGGACGTCTTCACGGACTCTCCTAATCTAGCGCGCACAAAGTGTCAGATTTTATCGTCGCTTACTTCCGTGAATTGTAACTTTCCCACTGCTGAGGATAAGCGGACCTGAAAAGGTGCTTAGGTGTTGAGGCCCTGTCCACACGAATATGGATGTTTTAAAACCACATATTTTTCGATGCGTTAAGGCCTTTCACCCGCACGCATACGGAGGTTTTCAACCTTAAAAGCTGAGCTTTTGGAAAACTCCGGCCAGGTGAAGATTTATTAAAACTCCAGCTTCAGCGCAGTCGTTTGGATGGAGAAGACGGAGCTTTTGGCTTGTTGCTGACAGATGATGTAACAATTATGCCCCGTTATTCCGAAATTAGATAAGTGTAATTTAATGTGTGCAATGGCACACTTAACATAGCTGCTTTCAAGAATGCCGAAATGACACTGTGTGTGTGTGTGTGTGTGTGTGAGTAAACTTACCCGTACTTTCTCTTTACATTGACAAACAAAGGCGCCATTATATGCTATACTGCTGCTGTTTTGCTCGCTAAACGGCTCCGACACCCCCGCCAATGATAGCAATTTGGGACAAGACCCAGACCTCTAGCTGGAGGGACAACTTTCACAAGCATGTCATTATTTTGGAAGAATGGCGTGGGAATGTTAGCATGGAAAGAAGCTTGTGCTTGCGTTTGACTGAGATGCTTCATGAAAGCTTCCCTGTTACATGCGCCTGTCTTGTTCTGCATAACTATTGTCGTGGAGGCAATTATGGACAATTTGCCAGACACACAATCATTACAGTAATGATAGCGTCCCAGCCGATGGAGTTCTTTCTTCATCGATAAAAAAAAACAGCATTCCCAGCATTGTAGCGATAATCAACATCTGCTACATTTAAATAAAGAACATGTTTCATTCATTTTCAGTTTTATAGTCCATACTTTTTGCTGACAGATGTGAAATAAGATACTGAAAAGTAACGGTACTTCGCTAGCAGTCCACATGTAGCTTCTACTGTACATCGCCATGTTTTTTTATGATACGTCTACGGAAATGACTGAATCACCGGCGCCTCTGATTGGTTGAAATTGCCTTCACAGTCTATGGTTGCACTGCACCCTTACTTTGGCATGTGCATGACAACCTCCATGTGCGTATTTGTGTGGCTAGGAATACAATGCTCCCTCGCTCTATCGCGGTTCACCTGTTGCAGATTTGCTGTTTATATAGTCCGGAAAATACGGTGCTAATTTTATGGATAATGTCCAGTTAGTTCAGTTTAGTTTAGTTAGTTTAGTTTAGTTAGTCTAGTTAAGTTAATTCGTTTTACACTAAAGAAAGTTTAATTGCAGAGATTTAAAGGGACATACAGCATGTGCACTGTGGAAAAAAAGCCACTATTTAGTGTATTGTGCCCACTTGATGTCAGTGGAGTTGATGCAATAGGCTAACACAAGGCTATGGTTAACACCACTGCTGTGTATGAAGAGGACTGGATATTTTGAAATATCCATATTTAATTACTGTCATACTGAATTCAGAATGATTATTTTTCATGCCATTCTTTCCAGTGAGGAGAGTTCCAGTTTTCTTGTTAAGACAGATGGCTGCCAATCATCTTTAACGATGATGTTCAACTGGACAAAATGATTAAGTGCCTGTCAGAGACTTCCTTGACCGTTGTGACACCATCTCTCCATCAGTAGACACCAAGGTGTCTTCTGACAGGATCAGATACATCCTGTGATGCTGTCAGAGGTAAGTCGACAGCTGTTTGACTTAAATTTCTGAAGTTAGACACATGAATGGGAGCATTACAGTTACTTGTGCATAGTGTAATTAAGAGCCTATATTGGAATTTCACAAATCACAAAATCTTTGTGGTCTGTAGATTAATCCAGTACAGATTTGAAAAGTCTAGGCCTAGTGGTTTTCAAAGTGGACCAGGTCTAATATGGACTAGACTGAAAAACATAGAAACACGTGCTGTTTGAGCGTGACATTCAGAACTTTCCGAGAAAACATCACCCTGTACGGTATACCCTTTAGCGAAGACAGAAAGGTTTGCTCACTTAGGAGGAGCTGTCTTTTTTTTTTTAAGTTATTCTGATTGATACCACATTCTGTTCATACAAATTCCTTATACAGTTAAAAGTTAGGCGTGGCCTTCCGTGTGCTACCACCAAGTACTGTGAAGTTTGTCCCTATTCTCTCAAAGGAGTCAGTTGTGTGCAAAAGGTAACATACTGCTGTCATCCTAAATCTCTTCTGTGCTAAGACACATGCACACACGTCTCTTGAATGGCCCAGCACCCCTCACTCATCAGTAGACCCACCATTGTAACATGATATTCTTCTGGTAACAGCCACGAATGCTCATTGCCTATGCACAATGATGGCCTCTGCTATACAAAAAAGGCTACTGACCAAGTTAGTTACTGATAGATACTTCATTTATCTCCAAGAGAAATTCAAGGGTCGTATTGAGGTCTTTTTATGCATCTTTGTGGTCTTTAGATTAATCCAGTCCAAATTTGCGAAGTCTAAACCTAGTGGTTTTCAAAGTGGATCAGGTCTAACGTGGGTTAAAGCCTATAAAAAGAGAGAAATGTACCTTTATTGGAGTTTCACAAATCACAAACAGAATTTTTATGATTCTTTGGTGTCTGTAGGTGAATCAAGTCCAGATTTGAAAAGTCTCGGTTTGGTGGTTTTCAAAGTGAACCAGGTCTATTATGGACTAGAGTTTGAAAACATACCCACTGGCTGTAGTGCCTGCCGCTATGGTTTTCCACCACTGAGAATGTGATTGGTGAAGTCAACACAGATGACAATGGTGATCATATAGCCTTCACATGACAAATTAAAAAGGTTAAAAGTGGCACAGCTCAGTTGCCATGAACTAGCCCAGCTTAACTTAATATTGACATGAAATGGGATGGAAAGCTACCTTTCATACAACGTCTATTTAGGCCACTGCCCTCATAACAGTGTGGCACAGTCCCAGTTTCAGCTGAAACACTGAGAGGATGCTTATTTCTCTGCAGTGTTTCTCACCTGATCCCCACAACCAATGGCTTATTTTAGTCTACAAACATCACAGATATTTACATGAATATCACTGCCGGTCACACAAGGCAGTGATTCTTACACAGCTATACTCAACACGATTCAACCCTCATTGTAAGTTCTATTTATTTACAAAGGTTATAAACTTGTAGTAGTTTTCAATTCATTCACAATGCCGGCTGAGTAGTTATGTATATAACAACAGTCCTGTTTGTATCACTTCAACATGATACGTTCGTTGTGCCTGTAGTTAATACACCTTTACACAAAACCATTTTTTGTGTAAATATATTATAATAAAGAATTCTGATTCAGTTGGGTTATTAATTAATAAATAGGTGTGTGTCTTTATCCTTATGGTTATGTTTTTTACGTAATTTATTTTAAATTATTTAAAGTTGTCTCTCGCCACTTTGTGGTTCGAATTTTGCGCATTCACATCCATCATGATTTTTCATAACTGAGTAATTATTAATTCATATTTTCGTGGTTGGCTATGACCTGTTATTAGTTTTCAAAAATGCATACATAAGCGAATTGTACGTATCTTTTTTACGAGCGGTGTACCGCCAATGGTTAGACCCCAAAGCAGAAAGACGAAAACCAAAGTGTAGGGGAAAAGTTTAATACAAAAAGTGTACTGCAACGGAATAAGCAAAAACATACAACACAAAACCAAAGTAGAACTTAAAAACTGCTGGGTGAACCCACGCAAAAATGAGAACACAATACGGTCCTGGGAAAAAAGCCAAGCAGGTAAAATACAAAACACTAAACAGGAACAAAATGCGCTGCTGGAAAAAAGCCAAGCAGGGATGGAATGCTAAATGCTATGCGAAACACAAAGAGCTGCTGGAACTGCCAAGGAAAAATAAATACAAGAATGGATAGCAGGATAGCAAATGACCAGATAGAGTTAAGGTTGAGCGAGGAGCGAGTGAAGTCCATGAAACAATCTGGCAAAGAGTGAGTCTCCCAGGTCTCCCAGCAGGGCTTAAGAAGGCTGATTGTGATGGTTCTCACGTGTGTGCAGGTGGCTGTGCTCCTGGCAGGACCAGCAGTGCACTGCAAGAGAAAGCAGACAGGCGGCAGCAGAGCAGTACCAGCAGAAATGACAATCTTGGCCTAAATTAAGCATTATCAAGCATAAAATTGCCGTAATGAATGAAAATACAAACATTAAAGCATTCAGGAGATGCATTAAAGACATGGTATGCAGTATACTACATTGTTCACTACGTGTCAGTAATGTTACATCGATGAGACACAAAATAACACCAAGAAACTCTCCCACTGCTATGGTGTAAGTGCATGTTACATCTTATTTGTGTGGAATATGTCTTATTTTCTGTTATTATGTCTACTATATTGGGTAATGCGAGTGCAACTGTGACTATGGGGGTGTTATTTCATGTCTGGAGGGCAATGATAATGTTATAAACCAGAGGTGCTCACACTTTTTCAGCCTGCGAGCTACTTTTAAAATGACCAAGTCCCAAAGATCTACCCACTACTATAAACAAAGAAAAAAAAAAAAAATATATATATATATATATATATATATATATATAAATGAGTATTTATGTACGTTGTACATAAATATCAGAGTTTCAGGACGTGCAGCAAAGCCATCAAACAATTCACTTTTTTTCTACATAACTTACATAAGCCGCTACAACTGAACGGATAACTTTTGTTATCGATATAGGCATCTTCCCACTGAGTTAGTTTATCGATAATCGAAATAATAAAGATGAACCTTGCATGTCTGTGTGTAGCTTGCAATGGCTGTTCACCACTTCATCTTTGCCAATCAGCGAATCAGGAGGAAAGGTTAATGTCAGCTGACTGATGTCATATGACATCTAGAAAGTGATGTTTACGCCATCGAACCAAACTACCAAACAACCATTCACACTCACACCTGTGAGTGTGAATAGTGGGGCGGGTCCCCTGGTGGGGCACACAGTGAACTGTTGATTTAAACCTTTCCAAAGTCTAGGAGCACAACTGTGGCCGTGGACATGCTCCGCTCTACGCATGGCCCAGTTCTCTTGTGGTCGCTGTGGTGTGGCGCCCTGGGGCGCCGTGCTGGTGTGTGTGTCGCGTGGGACACGGTTCCTGCTGTTTTGGTGGCGGTCGGTGTTGTCTCTGGGCTGTGTGTCTGGTCCTTGGCGTTTGGCGGTTTGGGAGTGGCATTGCTGCCGCTATATCCGGTTGGGGCTGCTGTACTGGGGGGACTGTCTCTGGGGGGTTGGGCAGGCCGGAGTGGGTGCCCTGGCAGACTGGGTGGGGCCTGGGGTGTGGCCTGCGGCCCATGGCTTACCCAGGTCTGTGCTGCGGAGGGTGGCCTGTTGGGTGTGCGTCCTCGGTTCCTCCCAGCTCGGTTTTGGCGATGTTGTCATGAGGGGCCCCCTCCGTCCTACTTCGTTGTACCAGTTCACATACATATAGGTGTGGGGTTGCCTTGTGACGGATCCTTTCCCCATGGCATGCCTCATACTCGGTCACCCCTCAATTTTAACCTCACAGTAGACACTCACCATACCTCAGCGGTCCCCCAATTTTAATTTTAAGCGGTCACTCACATACATCCCTACCTAGGGATGAGCTGGATACTCAGTGTAAACCAGTGTCCGTTACGGATAATGCAATTTTGCTGAGTACGAGCATGAAACGAGTACAGCTCGTCATTATTCGTAATCGTGATGAAAGAAAATCCTCATTATGTCTTCACTCTTCACGCTCTGTGATTGGCCAGTCACACACAGCGACCGCCCCTCCCTAGACAGACTCACTGGTGCTGCAGCCAGCGTCGTCAATGTCTGTATTGTGTCTGTTTGTTTGCAAATTGTGTTTGTGTTTGCAAATCGTTTTTTTTTGTTTGCAAATCTTCTTTTTGTTTGCAAATCCATTGTTTTTGTTTGCACTCTTTGTTTTTTGCTTTCAAATCAGGTTTTTGTTTTTGTTTGCAAATCGTTTTTTGCTTGATTGGATAAAAAGACACACATTTATTTCCATACATTCTGTTCACAATTATGGTTAATGTTTTCATTCATACTAATATAAGTATGACTGTTTCAATTCAGTATTATCACTGTGGCGGTTGATATTATTTTGTTATTTCCATTATGGTGTTTATGGCCGTTATAGAAATTTGCTGATGTAGTTGAATTTGTTTCTGCTGTTTTGTTATTTCATCAACAATACTATCTGCCCCAATGGCTGGACAGGACAAAAAATATATCTTGTATCCAGTGAATAGACATAAAATTGACAGCATATAAATATCATTTGTTCTGATTGTGTTTTCGGCAGTGACTTAATTGTTCTCCGCTTGTGACAGTGAGAAAGTACTCCTGTCTCTTGCCCCTTTTCTTTGTTTTTTTGAGGCATAGCAGTTTTAGAACAAACACTGCTAAATTTTGACACTTTAAAAACTCTAAAAAAATCAGCTGCTTGCTTCCCCATAATTCATTAAATAACTGGAATGGTATCAATTGTGTTTTATTCGTTTTTAATGATGAATGTGTGTAAGTGCAGGTAATGTATAAGTAAATAACCCAGGTGAGGACGAACATTTCACTCTGTACATGCCACCCATTATAATATATGATGTTACACTAGTTTGATATAGCAACCTCCATGGAACCGGACAATCTACAGCAGTTTATCTCGCCATTATTTATGCATAGAAAGTAAAGGGGTTTAGAAGTGGGTGGGAGGAGCGCTCAAACCCACAAGAGGTGGACGCATGCGCCCCTCTGTCCACTAGTCCTGCATCCTTAGCGCAGGAGCAGATGGGGTGAACTTGTTTTACCTGCTTAAAGGCGCCGCCGGGTCAAGCTCAACGAGCTGTCCGGATAGGTAACAGTTATTTAAGATATAAAGACCGTGAAAGAGTGTAGACAGCGATTGGAGTAAGAGTAAAAGTAGAGAAGTTAAGATGAGCACAGACAACCAGGGAGCGATTTGACGGCACCGCAAGGAATCAGAGCGTGTTCGTTGTTCAAGAAGCGGAAACAACAACAACAACAACAACAAGAGAGCAACCGCCAAATGGGTTTCAATCCATCCAGCGTGCAATTGGAGCAGCATGCCTTGGCTCAGGACGCGCATAAAAACGCTCCAACTTGGGATGGCACCCAAACATTGTGAAGTTTTTCATGTGTCGGAACTACCTCTGTGCTATGCATCAGCTCGCTTCTAGCTCACTCGGCGGCACCAAAGGATTTAACTTGGATCCGAGTCACCATGTCAAAAGTCATCCAAAAGAAGAACCACTGGATCACCAAAGTGAACGAGTGCGTAATTGTGCGGGACTCCTGCAGTGAACTGAATGTGGAGCTTCTCGGTGGAGCTGAGCATGGACAGTTTGCCTACATCGGACACATCCGAGAGGATGCTGTCCTTTACCAGGACGGTAAACTCAGCCAGGGGGAGCTCATTCTGGAGGTTGATGGGCTGTCCGTGTCTGGATTACCCCTGTATGACATTTTAACTGTGATAACATGCGCCAAAGGGCCCATCACTTTGAAGACTGTGCGTCAAGGTAAGACAGTCATAATTTAGCAGTATTGTGTGCTTTTGGGGTGTTTGGGGCCACATCTTCATTCCATAGCAGCTCACAGGTTTGATATGAAGCAGCACTGACATCTAACCCACCCACAACCAAGCCCGCCCGCCTTCTTGTTTGTCAAACACTGGGTGATGACATGCAGGGTCACACATGAGGCCAAGAGGGCAGCATCTTAGAGCATTGGTTCAGCTCCCAAAACGCATGAGATGTGTGAGTCAAACAAACTTGTGATTTCCCTACTCTCCCCGGCCACAATAGAGTGTTATTTTTGTCTCCGGCAGGATGTTGCTGTTCTTTGTTCTGACAATTACTGTTGATGTGAGCTGATAGCTGCATTATTTGTAAGTCGTACATATTTCCGGTGCTCATGGTCTGCTGCCTCTGCATCTGTCTAAAAGACTACCATTCAGATGCTAACGTCAGCTGTTTTTTTTTTTCTCTGTCTCTTGTAAGTTGTGCTTATTGTTTCACCAACCAAATGCGGATGATCCATGCTGCCTCAGTAATTACTGAAATTTGAAAACGAGCATTTGTACATATGTCACGTCAGATGCTCATCCAGTCAGCCTGGCATCCTGGTCCCCACCCAGAACCCTAAGGCAACATGCCAGCATGTTTGATAAAGCTTGCAGTGTCTCCAGGGAAATCATTAACAGTGTTACATAACAGTTTCAGGTTAGTTTCGAGTGAACTGTTCGCCCATTAGTCAACAATTGAACTATGAAGCTAAAATCCCAGCCCCTGGGAAAAATGCTCAGCATCAGTCCTGCTTTGTGTTTGCCAAACAGCTTCTGTTCCCACTTTTGTTTGACACATCAGCAGACTGGGCTGATTTTTGATGAGCATAGATGGTTTCCAACAGATCTGCTTTCCTGTTAAATCATTTTTGGAAACTGCAGACTTGAATAATATCCTGATAATATTCTGACTCCTCCTCCTGTCATTAGCTTTGTGCATGAATCAGCAGATTGCCCTGGTCTCTAATTAAAGGGGGGCGGGGGGTGTTCTTCATCTGCAGCCTCACAAGTCCCTTCATTGTGCCTGATTGTGCATTAGACCATTATGTAGAACTCATCGTCTTCCATGACCCCAGATATCCCAGACCTGATGAGGAGCTGTCAGGGCAATGTGTCCCCTTTTTCACTCCACAGGACTGTGGCTCATATTACAGGGACTTCATCAGTCCCTCCACCGTGAGACAAAACTTTGTCAGTGTTTGAAGGGAGGGAGCCCTGCAGGTGTGCTCCCAATGAGGAATGCAGGAAGAAAAAACATCTGAATGGAGTGTGGGAGCATTCCTGTGGAGAGGCTGGAATATTACACCTTTGTAGTTTTGACTCTGGGCTTTACTTATCCCTCTGTAAACAGCATTTGGAAACACTGGAAGGGAATCAGTGGGATGTCAAACATGTATTGGTGTGACAACATTTATTTTGTGAGTGCTGAATAAGTTTATGGTTTCAGTACAAAGTACCATCACAAACATTAAGACTTTGACCCAGCAGTGAAGCTTTTATCATCAGCTGCAGGTTTTCGTCATATCCTCAGGTTAAGGTTTCGCTTACAGGAATATTAAATGTTTGGATAACAGTGTTTCAAATTTAAATTCAAATGAAGTTCATTTTGGAAACAAAGAGCCTGTCCACACGCAAACGTTTTCAGGTCAAAACGGTAATGTATTTTATCCTTCAGCCTTTCAGCCACACGGCAACGGCATTCTGGGTGCCCTGAAACGGTATTATTTGAAAACGGCGCCCAAAGTGGAAAAATTTGATCATGGCGCCTTGTGGTTGCTGTGTGGACAAGCAAACCACTACTTTCTGAAAAACGATGACATCACTGCCCCGTCCGTCTCTGTCATGTGACCAGAAGTTGTGCACTGCTGCCGAAAAGCCAACATAACATCTGAATATTTAGACTGGCATGACTCCCAGTTGACATTCTCCTGATATTTCTTTTCTTATAGTTTTCCCTTGCTACATCGCGGTTTTCAAAAATGTATTAATTAATAAATGATCGCTGTTTCATGCTTGACTATGGCCCATTATTAGTCAACAAAGACAAATCATATGTAGTATTCTGGTCACAAGGCGTCAATAATGACACAAACCATTAATGTGACATGATATGACCTTAACACTGCATGTGACAGAGTGAAAAAAAGTTCTCCCATTCCATGTGGAAGTGGTAAGTTTTTGGCTTTTGACTTCATCCTTCTTCCCCACTCTGTTTGAAACCCTTTCTTAAGTTTAGAATAGATAAATTGGAGGCTAACTACCATGCTCCGCTTAAAGCCGTGGCTGTCTCTTGTGTCCTTGCAGTGATCCCGTAGCCTTGCCATTAGAAATGTGGTGTAAACTAAGAATAATTAGACTGTAAAGGTGACTATAAGGGTGTTATTTTGTCTCTCTAATAATGGTAAAAAACATATTTTGAAAGTTATAAACATGTTTCCTCCGGGCCAACCTATTGATATTACTAATACTAATATTCCATTTATTAATACTGAATCCTACTTAGTGGAAATTTACTTATCGCATTCTGGTCTAGAACCAGTTAACCGTGATAAACGAAGGAGGACTGTACTCCAAAGTGACTCGCAGAAACTCGTCGTCAGTCTAGACAAGCTGGACAAGTAGAAGACGACGGACTTTATGTGCATTTGTTCTTCCTTTTTCTATAGTTTTAATGTGTCATGTGGTTCTGTCTGTGCGTCCGTTTACGGCAGCACATGTATGTGCGTCTTATGTATTATACTGTTTTCACTCTGTGATACATTCTCGTGTGGACGTGACTATTTACTGATCCGACAACGTGTGGATGCGAAAACCCCCCAGGAGTGTTCCGTGTGGACAGGACCTGATACAGTATTGGAACTGGTGTAATAATGCCAAAACTGCCTTTACTGTTACACATACCTTGTCAACATTTGCATCTGAAAATAAGGGAGCTTTTTCAGAAAATAAGGGAAATTGTGGTCTTTCCACCACAATTTCGACCAGCAATCAGAAGAAGGGTTTTGGCTGTGTTTTTCAAGATGGATGCCCTTGCAACCGCGTAATTTTACCAGCATGCTTTTATTTCAAAGGCCTGACTTATTGACAGGATGCGTTACGGCGATGTTGAAAAATATATGAAAGTATTGAAAGGGAAAGGCGCTGGGAAAGAAGAGCAAAATACAGGAGTTTCCTGGGTGAAAACAGGAGTATGGCTGTAGCTGGAAGCAAACATAAACATGAAAGAAACAAGAAGATGGTCCCCATGTTGCTGCATAACATCTTCCACTCTTTGTGGAAGACTTTCTACAGGATTTGGGGTGTGTCTGTGAGGTGTGTAGCGGTATCATCACAGTTCAGTACGTACATCGCTTTTAAGATCATGGTTATTATTCTATTTTATTTATACTTTTTAAATACATTTTTAAAATATTTTTTACTTTTTGTTGTGCTGTTTTACTACTGTGCTTCTATTGCTATTACTGGCTTGAATACTGCATACGGTGCTGCTGCGAGTGATCTATCTAATCTAATCTAATACATGGCCTAACTTCACAGCCTTAAGAACGTATGATTGTGAAGCTAATTACCTGTCGGTCAGGCTACTCATGAAATGTGACCAAATGTTTTTGGCAGCACAGTGTCGACTCTAATGTTGTTTGATCCCTTGGCAATGCAGCCTCAAATCTGCTTTGGTTTGCTCCAATGCAATTTGACATCTTTAGATCAAGTGCATTCGATTCTAATTAATTGTTGATTATTTGATTTGACACTTAAATAACAAACTGTAAGCTTAACGTTCTATAATATTTAATACGTTTTTACCCCACATGTTCCTATACTGTAGGACTGGGGTGTTTGGGAATGTTTAGTATAACACGATGTGTCAGCGTAAAACAAGTTTCATGATAATTTCAGGAACAATACATTTTTATCCAAGTGTCTGTAAAGGTTTTCAGTACAGCTCGGCCGGTTTATCGGCGGGCTGATTATGACATATCACCGATTAATCAATGTCGGTGAATATACAGTATAACCGATATATTAACTTCTTTGCTGCATCGAGATTCTGTCGCTCCCTTCCTGCGTGTCTCTTTGCTGCACCCTGCCTGAGTACCTGGCCCCTCCCCACACATCAATGCTCCTATTTCATACATCGGCCGATATATCGATTATCGGCCAATATATCGGATATTAGCCAGTATATCAGCTATCAGCTTTTTTCAGCCCCCAATATCTGTATCGGCATGGGCCCCAAAAATCTCACATGGGTTAGTACATTTTATATCTGGCGTGTTGAATCAAAGCATTTGCACATGGATCTTGTATGAGATGCTTCACAAAAAGTTAAAAGCAGGCTCTCTAGCTGTGTGTCAGACAGACAGCAAGAGTTCCCAAGTACATTTTCTCCCGAGTCGCCCTTCTGCCAGGTCACCTCTCACCCTCTTCCATCACAATGCTCTTTTTTTTTGGCAACAAGCTGGAAATGTAATGGTGGACACTCGGTGTAATCATTCAAAGGATGATAAACTTTCTGGCTTGCTAAATTGTCCTTCAAGTCTTGGCATGCGTCTAGGTGCACTTGCTAAGAGTTGACAGTCATACTAACTGGAATAGATGCCTCGAAATGAGCATATGGATTCAGATGAGTTTATTGCAGTCGTGACTAATTAAACAGTTACATTGAGTATTGTGGACAGTTAGGAATTTGTAGTCTTGAATTTGAATTTTCAGTCTTCTAGAAGTGCTTTTCAAATTTGAGTTGAGAGTGTTTGTCGTTAGGTGACAAGGTGTCAACTTTTGTGGTGCAAAAGACTTGTGTAGGCCACAACATGTACAGAGGGATGCATTCACGAATGTGTATTCTGCTGCATACCACTCCCACAAGTGAGTTGTATGTTTTAGATAATGAACAACTAGGTTTGCTTTTGCCCTCTCTAATGTGTTCAAATGGCTAGTTCAGTTCAAGTAGCTAGACCTCACCTCTTCATAATGTTCCCTTGTGATTATGGAGTGTTCAGAGTGCTACAAATGATACTAAAGTAATCCCTCGTTTATCGCAGTGAATTGGTTTCAGACCTGATTGTGATTCGTGAATTTCCACAAAGAAAGATTCCTTATTTATAAATCGAATACTTTTTTAGTTCGTAGAGATAGACCGATATGTTTTTTTTCAGGGCTGATGCCGATTTTTAGTAGTCAAGCAGGCTGATGACCTATATTTGGAGCCGATATTCATTTGCAGTAAAAGTGACAATATTGGCAACAAACTGTAGAATAATACAAACTCCTACTTAAATGCCTTTCAGCATTTGTTTGTTAAACAGATTTTCAGATTTGCAACATTTAAAAAAACTGAATGCCGATATGTGTCAAAATGCCCAATATCGGTGCCGTAGAATACCTGTTTATGACCTTTTGAATACAGTTTTTGACATTATTAGAACTCTCTTGACATTAACTAACAGCCCTATAGTCAGCTTTACACTCCCATTACGCAATATAGTTGACAGAGTAAATAATCAATTTAAGACATAAATAAAAGTTGTGCTTATGTGTGTTGCTATAAATGTGTAATGTAGAGGAGTGGTGGGTGGACAGTAAGTGACGTCGGGGGTTCAGAGTTGAGTTTTAGCTTGGCGTGACTTTATTGTGCCTGTTGTGAGATAATTCAAACCTGTAAAAAGCCTGTTGTTCCGGCGATCAAGTCTGGTGTTTGTGTGTCTCATCAATTAACATTACTGATTCCTAGTGACCAGTGTAGAATACTACAAGTACATATCATTCACAGTGTCTTTGAATGTGGCTTCTGAATGCCTCATATTTGTATTTTAGCTCATTTAGCCGTTTTATGCGTGAAAATGCTTCATTTGATTCAGTACGTGTTGATTTTAAATGTGTCGTTTGCTTTCGTGACGACAATGAGGGACAATGTGAGAGTATTGCAGACACAGATCTTTTCTGTACGAGAATGCAAGTCCCTGTCTTTTTTTTAAATAGAAAGAATTTGTCTCAATTGATTATTGATTGATTATTCAGCAGCCTCTGCCCCTCCTCCTCTTAAGAAGCTAACGTGTGAGTCTATGTTATGTCTTATTTATGTCTAAGGTGTGTTATTTTTTATTATTATGACTACTATATTGGGTAATACTGGTGTACAAGTGACTATCGGGGTGTTGTTTCATGTCCAGGAGGTTCTAATAATGTTCAAATGGTGGTCGCAAACAGGTTTTCTATGAAACTATGAAAATATAAAATAAGGAATCCTACTTAGCGGAAATTCACTTATCACGGTCAGGTCTGGAGCCAATTAACCGCGAAAAACGAGGGCTTACTGTATAGGCTTACAGGTATATACTTTTTTTTCAAGGTTTTCCTTATTAGACTTCCTTTGCCGATCAGCGGGGTGAGATTGCAGGGTTCGACCGCCTTTATAGTGAGGTGTGTGGCGTTCACTTTGACTAAAGATTAAGTTACCAGTTATGTTCCCTTGCCCTTTAATGAGGTAAGAGTAGAACTTTAAAGCTTTCCCTCTATTTTACAGTAGGGCAGAGCTATTCACTTGGCCAAATCTGGCCCAAGAATGATAGGCCTGTGAGTTACAAACAACAGAGCTCTCCTGTCACGTAGACGATCTTTGACTAGGTTTTTCTGCAGTAAATTCCTTTATACAGCAGACCAGTCATGTCATATAGAGGATATAGTGTCACATTTTGGCTTTGCGGTGTTGTGGTGGCGACCTCAGGATGCAAGAGATGAGAGCCAAAGTGCAGGTGAAAGTATGTTTTTAATTATATCAATGGCTGCTGTGCAGCGGTAACATTGACAATGCTCCAACACAGAAGGACACCACCGGCTGAACTAAATAATCAACACAAAATCACATACAGGTGCGTCGGAGCAGGAAAGTAAAATGGGATAGAAACAGAACGGAACAGAACAGGAAGTCATTACAAAATAAGAGTCTAAGACCGGAACTTTAGGCATAAAAGAGAACATAAACACACTGTCACGCGGGCTAAATTACAGACCGTGACATATAGTAGTTGTTTTAAAAAACAGCAGAACGCTTCTGTTATATAGAAGATCATTGGCTAGCGTTTATTTTTTCACTTAGTCCTTAAAAACAGGAGCGCTTTAGCTTAGCTGTAGTTTTCTGAAAATATGGCAACCAGAACAATTTAGTTGATTAGCTTTGCTGTCGGGTATAGGAGAGGCATGTGGCAACTTATTATTTTTTGCCAGATCTTTGGTCATCTGCCGTAACAGATCTTGGCTTTACCCCTGAGTCTGTTAAACATGGTGATTGTTAATTAGATGACACAGGATTAGATGTCGTAGAAATTAGGCTTGAGGTAGTATTTTGACAGTTTTCTGTTGAGATTGTCTGTCTGAAATTCCAAAGCGATGTGCCTCAATAAACAAACAAATGGGAAGAAAAATTCAGTCACGCGCCATCACTTCATTTCTTTCTGAATGTGCAGTGACCTACACACACGAGCATAGACGAGCGCACCCAGCCACAGAAACACACCCATGCGCACACACACACACAAACACACACATACACGCACTCATGCTTCTGCTAAGTCACACCGCCAATAAATCCCACACACTCCAAGCGTGTTCTGTATAGTGAGGATAAAGTGACATTTAAGCTGTGCTCCGCCTAGCTTCACACATCTGGAAAGGATCACACACCATTACAATTTTTATTTTTTTACATGAATCAGTTCTATTTATAGTCTATTTCTTTGGTTTTCTGTACTAAGTGCATTTTGCTTAAGAATGCCGTAAACATAGCGCAACGTTCTAATTTAACAAAGGTCCTCTGTCATCAAGCTAAATTTTACAGGCTGGAGCAAAAGACTTCACACTTAATATCTATTTACAAGAAGTATTTATGACAGGATAAAATGAAAGCGACACAAAATATTTCTATCTAAAAACTAGTTGAGTAGAAAGGTTAACAGATGATCCTTAGAGGCTTTCTCGTGCGGCTGATCTCGCTCCCCCATCCCCTCCTCTGTCAATCTCTAGAGATTCAGGTTGCTCATAAGCCCTTGAGAGGCTGACCTGATCCAGTACGCTTTGCTAGTGTATAAAACGCTTTATGTACTATCATCTGACATCCTGACACTAATGTCCTCACAGCTCTTTAATCTGAGAGAATGCTTCTTGTGTGGCAGCAAAACATCAAGTCATGTTCAACTCCAACTGCACATTTTAAAAGCCGCTAAACAAGTTAAGTTTAGTCATTCATACTCAAACAGACTTTTACCACTTGTGAAAATATGCCGTTTTTCAAAAAATATAGATGAATATGGAAATAGTTTGGATTTCAGTTTGTCAAAAAAACACTTCATATTTGTTCTCCCTTTACTAATAGAAGTATGGCTTCTCATTTGTTTCCCATACGTACGTTGATTTATTTGTGGCGGCCCACCACAAATACATTTGTACCGCCACAATTGCATTAAAAAAAATCTGTGTATTCAGTGTATTATCAGTGTATTATAAATATTATAGGGGGCACGGGCACTAAGACCCATCGCTCGTGCAAAGGCCCTATTGTATTTCTAATGTTATAATTATAATATTACATTATCAAAGGACTGTCTGTGCAGGTTGTCGCTCCAATTCTATACAGTAGACGGCATCGTCACTCTGCTTCTGAACACAAAGATCATGTCCACACAAACGTTGATATTTTCAAAAAACGCACATCCGGTGTTAAAATGTCCAAAAATCTCAAATTCTCAAAATAACGCGTCTACTGTCAACCATGCACCTTTTGGCCAATCAGAAACCAGAAAGAACCACAACTGACTTAGTTCTGTTAATCAATATAGTGATATATTAGCTGTACTATAATTTGTACATTATCTTTAAGATCAGCACACAATTACATGACCCAGGAGACATTATGAATGTTTTTTGTAATTGCGCATGCATGTGCGTTTAGCGCTGCACAAAATAAAACCAAAATAACTTCATGTTCTGTTGTTAAATAAGTTTTAAACCCCCACACAGGAGCTTGTGAGGAATTGTGTAGTCCCTCTCCTGTTTTTTCTATTGTGTAACATTGTTGTCAATGTGGATGGAAACCAGTCCAGTGTGTACCCCGCCTGTCGCCCAAATACAGCTGGGGTAGGCTCCAGCATACCTGCGATCCTAGTGAGGATAAGCGGTATAGAAAATGAATGGGAGGGTGGATTTTGTCAATGCTAGTATCAGGGAATGAGACAATGAACTGCATGTCATGGTCTAAAGCAGGGGTCGGGAACCTTTTCGGCTAAGAGAGCCATGGAAGTCACATATTTTAAAATATGTTTGCGTGAAAGCCATATAATATTTTTTAAGATTGAATACAACAAAATGCATGCATTTTTAAGCAAGACCAACAATTAAAGAAAGTCATAAGTCTCTGAATGTATTCTTTTTAATAACATTATCATACTGAAGCTAACCAATAATAAAATACTTTTTACTGTTCATGTGACCTCTTGTGCTGCATGGTTTTGCAACGTACTCCTTATCTTTATTTGTTTTTGACATCTCTTTTGTCAAAAGGGTTTGCTCTGCAGAATTAGATAGCTGACTATTTGATTAAAGGAGGGAAGTTTATCTCTTGACCTCTCAATAACCGGGTAGGCTACTGCATTATCCAGTAATAATCAAGTTTTGGTGTCTGACTCGGAAAAATATCAGAAGGACAGCTGGCATTGGCTCTGGCCACGCGCATTGTGGTAGAAAATGGATGGATGGATCAAAATGCACAAGGAAGTTTGTTTTTTTTAACGTTGTTTTTAACACTGTGATTTCTGTAATGTTTTCGTTTTAAAATGTCAGCGAAAAAAAACACATTTTGGACGCAGTCATCAAAAGGGCCACATCTGGCTCCCAAGCCATAGGTTCCCTACCTGTGGTCTAAAGGAACAGAGATGTTTGACCGTAAATGATAGTTATATACAATAAGCACAAATAGGCATCTGCGGCAGGACCGGGGATTTTGAAGGCAGTATTTAAGCATCTAAGAGGTTCATTAGAACCAACAAACAGGTCAGTGAGTGAAATTGTATTTATTTCACTGGGTTGGTGTGATTTATCTATGGAGTGACCTTGTTTAAAAAAATGAACAATAACTCATCCGAAAGGACCCACATGTCTATATTTCACCTAAAAGCAACCACATGGTGGAACTTAAGCAGCAACACAGTCTTTCATCCCATTCTAAGAATTCTCACCCTTCTCAAAAGTTGAAAGTGGTTAACATCACAGTAGAGGATAGACAGCATTAGACAGGTGTTGAAAAGGGCTTCACATTGCTGACCAAGAGCAGCAATGTCCTTACTTGCTGACTACCAGGCCAAACCCACACGGCTCAGGGGTCAGCTCCCACGACCACATGAGGTGCCCGCAAGCCTGCTTGTCTTTCAGGTTTTTAATGTTATGGTAAAACAAGCATATTCGTTTTGTTTGGGTTGAAATGCGCTGTGAAAATAAATGTTACAAAAATGAGTCATTTTTGTTTTGTAAAAGTAGTAGAAAAAAAACATTGATGACCCCTGCTGTAGCTCCTTTTTGTCTTTTTGTCTGCTGGCCAACTATTGCATTGCATGTGTGTGTGTGTGTGGTGGGGTGGGGGTGGATGTGCAGGCACTGACTTCCTACATCTGACATTCTCGTTATTGTGAAGAATGGCGTAGCACAATACCAGTCGTGGTGGTTTGAGTTAGTCACAGTGAAGGTGGACGGTTTTGAAGATGAGTTAGTACGCATTCAGAGCAGGATTGATGTGTTGCATGTGAACAGCAGTGTGTACAGCTGGAATTCATTTGCATAACACCCATAAAACATTTCTGAATTGTCACAACAAAGTGATTTTGCCTCGTGCTGCCACTCTGAGCATCTGTATTAAGCCCATATTTAGTCAATCCTGATTGAAAGCAGTGTTTTGTCAACGTTTTTAGTTCAAAATATGTAGAATGTACATTGTCCTCATATTTCTTCTTTCTTCCATGCTTTTATGTTTGGAGTGACTGGCCTGAAATAGTCATGTCTGACTGTCATGAGCGCGTGTGAGTATGCCAAGCCAATATTGTGCTTCTGGCCTGCATACACACACAAATCTACCACAATCTGACACATGCCTCTGCCTATAAGATCAGTGGCTGTGTGTCTTCCAGCTGTTCTGCAGCTATGAATTACTGTAAATGTTAACTATTAATGCATCTTAAAGTAGAGTAAATGAATGTGACGTGATAAGTGAGAAAATATAGCAGTTTCGTGAGGCATCTACAAAACCTGCTTTTATCGCAATATGTGCTATACCACCTTTATCAGGGACCCAAAATTGATTGAAATCTTACAGAACTCTCAGAAGAGAAAACAGTATTTCATTTTATTATGGCTTGCTGTTTTTAATACAGAACCTATCGATGGGTGTTTCAGCTATAAATCATCTCTACAAATAGCATAATCAGACCAAAACATCATCACATCACAGAAAATAAAGAGGAAGGAGGAGTCTATTTTTAAAACTGTCGCATGATGAAAGCTCAATATGTGAGTGTGCTTTTCCTCGATGCTCAAGCAGCTATAAAGAACAATGTATCCTCTTTTTTTAAACCTGGTGTCCGTTTGTTGTATGATTGCCTGCTGGTTGTCTGAGGGTTTTAGTGATCTCAGATTTCAGCTGTTTGTCAGGAATTGACTACAAGAGAGCAGAAATCACTCTGCTAAGGGTCATTGTAGTATTCACACTGTTTTATGAAAGTTACAGCGTGCGCCGACGGAAAGAAGATGTATGTGACTTGTGCTGGCTGTAAGAATACAATGTGTACCTGCGCAGCGTACGCTCGCCAGATACTTCTGTAAAATAAGTAAGACAAGTCAAGACTACTGGGCTCGAAACCGAAGCTGCTGATGGGAAAATAGCACTTTAAGAGTACTTGGAAGACGACATGAGGAAAACAAAAGTAAAGCTTGAGGAAGCTGGGCTAGTCTAGTGACGAATCATATGAAGCGTAGCCTTACGTATATCTGTAGTCAGAAGGGCTGAAAAAGAATGTAACATAGTCAATCGACTATCCCCTGCTGAGGTGAATCGTGGTGACTACAAATCACACCTTGAAGACCTGCAAAACGGGTGGCTGAAACAACGCAAGCTTTTTCAGCATAGCAAATTTGTTTACAGAATAAGATGAAGGAAATAGAAGCAAGGGTCGACACTATCCTAGAAACTAAAAGTGACTTGGAACATAGGAAATCCCAATTCCGAACCCCACAGGCTGAGAAAGAGAGCTCAGTGCAACCACCACCAGTCCCATGCCAGTCTATCAAGATTAAAGCAACTCATCTACCCATCTTCAGTGGTTGCAACAGAGACCATTACAGATGGAAAAAAGACTGTGAGTCACTGCAAAGACAAGCGAACCCACATGGTTATGTTATGAAAGCTCACTTATGAAAGCTCAGTTAATTGACAGCATAGACGAAAAGATAATAAAAGACCTTCGACTAACGTCCTACAGTACTGGCGAAGATATTCTCAGAGTCCTGGGAAACAAGTATGGAAACAAAACAACCATTGTCTTTGAGGTCCTGAGGGGCTGCAGGAACTACCTCCCGTTAGGGGGAACAACCCAAGACAAGTCATTGAACTTTGATCAAAAAAATAGAAAAAGCTTTAACAGAGTCAGAGGAATTAGAAGATTATTGACTCACAGTGCTATCAGTGGAAAGTAAATTACCCTTCCTCCTCCAGGACCAATGGCTATTGTTTGTAGGTGATCACAAAAACAATGAGTCAACCTCCAACCGATTCAGCAAGTTATCATCCCTGAAGGGTCGAGAGACGGACCTTAAAGAAATTGAACGTTTTAACGCACACTGCTCAAGGAAACAAGACTACCCATTCTAGAGAAGGCAGGCATTTACCAAAACATCAACCTCAACAAGGGCCCCTGGAAGCACATGCTTTGTGTGTGGAGATGATGAACATCATGATAACATCTTCTTCTGTAAGAAGTTCAAGGGTCTCAGACTGCACAACAAAAGGTCTGCCGTGGAAGATTAGGGGCCTGCGAACTGTGTCTAGGATGCCACGATGAGCACTGCGCTAAAGCATTTGCAACCATGAGGAATGCAAATGGGATCATGGACTCTGCAGTAACTACACCTGATTTTTACCTCATTACAGTGCTTCAGCACCTATTTGATACTTAGCTACTCTGGAGTTTTGGCACACATCCCTTGTCAGGAATCCCAACATTCAGCGGGGGTAGTTTGCACCCTAATACAATACGTTTCCATGAGGAAATATGAGAATCATGTGGGGGGGGTTTTCTGGTTGATTGCAGACCTTCAGTACATTTGCCTTCAGTAGATTGACGTCCTTTCTGCTTTTAGACCTTAAATGTGCTTTGGAAATGTTTCAGTACTGCTGTCACTTTTCTATCTTTGTGGGTTACTTATGACAATATAAAAATGTGCCCCGCGATTGGCTGGCGACCAGTCCAGGGTGTACCCCGCCTGTCGTCCAAAGTCAGCTGGGATAGGCTCCAGCAAAGAAAATGGATGGATGGATGGAAAATGAAAATGAAAGGACAATACCCTTGCTTGTATAAATAACATCACACATGCTAGTAGAGTAAAGGGCACCTTTAATATGATATTCAGCAGCAGCTAATACAGTAGTTAATGACATTTGATCGGGAAATCATCTTTCTCTCTTTGTATAAGCTTAAGTATATTTGCATTGTTAGAAACATTACATGACTCCCTTGAAACCCATAGTGATAGTGGAATATTCATAGCACGGTGTTAACTGTTTGAAGCATAATTGAGGCATAATTGCCTTGGAAGAAGCTTCCTCATTTTTATGAACTGAAACACGCAATCATGCAAAACACACTTATAAACTGTACATCATTTTTTGTTTATACAAGGTAAAAATATACGAAATATACGTACATTGGATGAAACATTTTGAGGCAAAGGATCATAATAGTATCTATTCCTCAACACTGATTTAAATTCTACTTTTTGATGGAGAAACTCTTTGAAGAAGCCTGTTTTTCATCACCCTGACAAAGCCACTGCAAAGCTCCATCTTTACAATTCTTCTTTCTAAGTCACCATCTGTTTGTTATCTCATGTCATTTGTCCGTCACATACAGATATAAGGCAAACAAAGGGCCTGTGAATAGGTGCTTGGACAGTGTGTGTTTGTCACATCATGCACATACAGTACACTGTGGCTGGAGAACTTCATCCGTCTGAGGCCAGCGTGTGGAGCTGAAGTGATCAGCGCTTGACAGTTTGAGGGAGAAACGTCTGTCTGTGATTTAGCATTGTGGTGTGTCTGAAATCCGTCCATGTTGTTGTGTGTGTTTGTCTTTGTTTCCAGACCATCTATTACATGGGCCTTCATAAGGATACTCAGTGTGTGTTTTTTTTGCCAAAGTGATGTGTTGCTGGATTGATTGGTTTACAAAGCAAAACTCTCCTGTCTTTTTAGATCAACTGTGGTGTGCACAATTTTTATTTTGAAGCAATATGTGCACCTATACAGGATGCAGCAACCATACAAGAAGCCAAGCTGAGACGACATTCAAGGCCTGTCTTTAATCTCAGCTCAGCAATTGATGTCCAGCTGTTCGTCGACTACTTTATCTCTGATAACACCCTGAGTTTGAATCATCTTGTTATTTTCCCTTTCTGTTTAAAATCTGGTTTCATGAACTTGTAATTGTAATTCTTGCAATTCTTGCCTTACTTTGACAGCATCTCAACTCATTTCTGTCTTAAATCTACAACATGTCTTTGTAAAATATTGTGACTTTTCTTGGTAAAATACTGCTACTTTTCAGCTGAAACATACAGAAAGAAATAGGAATTTTCTGGCCAATTTTCTGCCACTCTTGCGAGGAACACCTCCTGGATGACATGTAAAATGGTGACTCACTCAGGTACAACGCTGGAAGACGTTTATAGCGGCTGTATTTTAATAATAAATAAAAAGATACACAGCCAGAGCATATCGATAGTCCATCATAGCTTTAAATATCGTGATATATCGATATTTTGTCACATTCCAAGTGTCTTCTCACAGCCACTCCTGCTGTTTTATCAGTGGAAGTGAGGATTCAGCCTTTTGTATTTTTACCAAGGCTGTCAAAAATAACACATTATCGCCAGTGATTAATTTGAAAATTTTAACGCATTAAAAAAAATAATAACGCAATTCAGTTATACCGTATCACAAAGATTGACCACAATGTCACCCCGTAGTCCTCGTGTGTGGTTAAAAAGCTACCTAATGGAAGTTTGGATAAAATCAAAGTCGTGTGTACAAGCAAAGCATGTCTTTGCTTATATTAGCAAGGATGCTAACAACGTGGGATCAAGCCATGGTCGTCAAGCGACACGGTGGAATGCACCAGGCTTGCACTTATGAACAAAAAGACAACAACTATGTTAAATAATGCAGTTGCTAAATGGGTTGCGAGAGACTGCAGACCCCGCAACATAGTTGAAGACGAGGGGCTTCACAACCTCATACAGATAGCCACAGGTGGCCCATTATATATAGTACACTTTCAAGGGCAACCGTCATCACAAGAATTCACGAACTGTATGGAAATTAACGCAACAAAATGAGGCAACGAAGCAAGACCAGCTGGCCAAAGCTACATTTGTTGCACTGACAGCAGTCAGCAACCATAACTACCTGGAGGTAACAACACTTCTGATCGATGATAGTTGGCGGCTGCACTCATTTGCGCTAGGTGGATTGAAATCGGAGGAAAGACATTTCCCCGAAGCATGTGCTCGTCGGTTTCTTGATGTTGCTAAGGAGTGGGGGATAATAGACAAGGTTACCACTATAGTGACATATACAGTATAGGGCTAGAAATATGGTGGCAGCATCTAGGAGTCTACCATGCGAGCACTTGCCGTGTGTCGTGCACATGCATTGCTCAGCAAATAACGACATTGTATTTATAGCTACGATGTGAAATATTTATCTATTTAAAAGCATACCTATACCACTTTCATTTAAAAACAAAATTCAAGCTAATTGTAGTACTTCAATAGATAAAGTCTACTGAATTAAGCCCATGGTAAATGTGTGATTAATCACAGAGTAGCCATGTGATTAACTTCATAATTATGTATATATCATATTATGTAAATATAGATTTGACAGTACAACGACAGTGAATTCCCAAATGGCTATCATTCAGTAACCCTCTACTCAGCCTGCTCCTCAAGCTCTCACTCCTTCAGGTCACAAAACATGTCAACCTTTTTGTCTCTATTGTGGCTGCTTTTTTTCCCTCCTCCATCCTTCGGCCTGCTCAAATAATAACACAGAGCAGAGGGAGCGTACAGCACGGGTTCCTCCGGTTATATTTAGAAATGAACAGATGCAGTGCACTGGAGCAGAACATACTGCCTCTGCTCTTCTTGCTATGTGTGTGTGTGGGTGCGTGTGTGTGTGTGTGTGTGTGTGTGTGTGTGTGTGTGTGTGGATGCGTGTGTTTCTTTGTCTATGACTCTTCTATCATACCAGTTCTCCCATCATGCAATGCTGATTATGACTCAGCAGCCCAACAAAGTGGGTCAGAATTGGCCAGGAACTCTCCCACCTCACAGTAAACTTCAGCACCACAAGACTATCTACTAGGACAGCGGTCCCCAAACTTTTTACAGTCGCATTCCCCTTCAGAAATGTGACCAGAAGCCATGTACCCCGACTCCTGCACACTTAAAAAACATAAACCTTGTTATCATAATTCAATTGAAATATTGAACATAATTAATTGCTTTATTTATTTTATAGTAATTCCATGTCAAAAACATGTATTTTGCGTGGTCACAAGAGCCTCACTTTTTTTGTCCTCTCACGATGTCTATGGTTTAAGTCTGCATATTAATTTAATACCAAATTGAAGGGAAAAGTTTAACAATCCTGATAAAGCAGTGTCCGAAAAACAAAAGTACATACAACCAATGAAAAAGCCTCATTTTCAGATGAATCCCCACTCACACTGACAGATTTTACTGCTGCGCCGTGCAGGGATTGGAACACCAATATACACGAAATCTTCAAGATTGAACTCTCTTAATGCACAAAATAATCATCAACCTTACTTGTTTGTTCATATGATGCACACAGAGCAATGAACAACTTCACGCTCTGTATCCTCTCTGCTCGGTTCTCCTTGCGCTGTGAGGCGTTCAGGCACACTCATAATTGTGAGTGTTAGGCAGTCATTGTTTTATTCACGTACCCCCTATAACAATTGGTACATGTACCCCACTTTAGGAACCTAGATACTAGGAAGAACTACATGGTTAACTGATGTTTGGTGCATTTTGGGTGGTCATTGTATATACAGCGGAACCTTGGTTAGAATCCCCCCCCCCCAGTTTTTGTGGATTTTTTTTTTGTGTGTTGACTTTTTGGCTTTCTGAAACAGATTCATTGGATTTACATTAGTTCTTATGGGAAAATTTGATTCGGTTCATGTCGTTTTTTTTGTTTTTTTTCAAGTGGAAGGAATCAGTGACGCTAACCAAGGTTCCACTGTACGTCCAAACAAACTCTGTGAAATCTAACGTATCCATTGGTCACTTTGGAAGCATGACACATTAATTGATCAAGGTGGTTGGGTGTTTTTATTTACAGTACCAATGTTGCTGTTAGAAGTTTTATGATTACTGTAACTGCGCTCCACGATCAATGCATCTAAATAGTAAATTGGGATAACTCATACCAGTATGACTTATAGTTATAACTAGATGTGATGTGTGGTGTGTATTTTTGGGAAGACCTAGGGAATTAATTTGAGTTTGCTAGTAGGAAGAGGTTTGCAATCTGTATTACCCCTTTTACACTGTAGCGAACTTTGGTGTTGGCGCTGGCTTAAGTTTGAGGGCGGGGTGGAACCGTGTTGCCAGTGAACCGAATTGACATCAGTTTAATTTTCCATTGTCCTGGAGGGCAGTTAGTTAGTCACAGGGGTTACGCTTGTGATCAGGAAATAAGAGGAAACTTCAAGTGTTGAACATTTTTTAATCAAAACACACAACTCACGATACAGTCCTTGACACTGCACACTATTTACAGGTAGCAGTATAAATATAAAGGTAAAGCAAAAATATAAAAAATTAAGGTGCAAAATGCTAAACATTTTCACATAAAGATTGCAGGTTGCAGGCTTTGGGTTTGTGGGTTCGCCGACTCAGCCAAGCAAGCTTTTGGAGCCAGAGTTGAAGAAAAAACACAGCTTAATTTCGAACCAATTGTGGAAGCATGACAATGGAAAACGAAAGCTCTGAGAACAAGCTCCGAACCAGCTCCGAACCAGCTCCGAACCAGGCACAGTGGAAAAGGGGTATATATGTTTCTCTAGGTTGTGAATCTATAATAGTGCCTCATTGCTGACATGCACAACTAGTTTAACTCCTCCTCACTAGCTAGAGCGGGTGCTTGGCTGAATTTGTATTAATGCGTGAGAAATGGGTGGTGTGGCGTGAGTGTGTATGAAAAGCAGAATTTGCTCAATTGGCACGAGAGTTGGCAACCCTGAATAAACCCTGTGTGACGTCACGTTACCATTATAATAAAATAGCCACACATTCGACAGTCAAAGCTAGCCCTCCACACGGCAAACGTTATGTTAGCAAGGTACATTAATGTCTCATTGATTTGCGTTATGTTAAATTTACCTTGTCTCGGGTCTTCCGCTCCATTCTGGGTGACTTTGGAGATGATACTACATCGAAGATGCGCTTTTGCCGTATCTAAGTGCCGCGTTACAACGGATACACGTCATGGTGATAAAATTTTCCACATTTTCAGTCTGTGGATTTCCTTCTCTTGTGTTTTTTCTAATCTTAATCCTTCCACTGCTTCAACTAAACAACCGCTCCTACTTCTTGGTGGGTTACATAAGCGTGTTACGATTTCTCGAAGTAGAAAAAAAAATCTTGATTATATTTTGGAATCAAGGTACTCAAATGACTCGAGAAATCGTTTCACATTTCACCCCTGGAAAACGTGGTATGATGTGGTCTTCTTTTGGACTGTCCGTACATGATGCTACATGAAGCACTGATCCGAGCTTTGGATCCCAACCAGATGAAAGCAGCCCTGGGTGTGGCTGGTTATAATTAGAGAAGGCGAGTGCTGGCTTTAGCCTCTCTCTGTGATTGTTATTTTTTCCTCTCCACTCCCTCATCACATTGAAACAGGACAGCAGCTGTTAAAGTTAAATGTAAAGAATGTGACTGTTTTGTATGTGTTTGTCTACTACATTAGGAGTAGGGGTGAGACAATAGGAATGAGTGTTTTCATTTACAGGAGAACAAAATATCATTTCTGCATTAGCTGACACTATGGTCCAGCGAAATGGCTGTCTAACATTTGGTGGTAGCAGTTACTGTATCATTCACTAAAGTCCTGCAATGAGTGTAAAGATTAGATTAGTTGTGTCAATTGCATTCAGGTGGATGTTCACCTCTCCCATACAGCCCGCTTTTTGCATAATGTTGACTTTCCTCTGTACTGGAGAGTCCAATGTTAAGTGGCAGGATGTACTGAGACTTACAGGAAGCTTCTGAAACAATACAATTTACTGTTTAAGCAGCCACCATTCTCCACTTCCTAGTCTGAATCAGCCAAAGGGAAATACTACATTATTTATCCACAAGAGGAAAAGAGAAATACCATTAGTTGGTGTTTAGTTCGCGACCAGTCCAGGGAGTACACTACCGCTCGCCCGACGTCAGCTGGGATAGGCTCCAGCATACCCACGACCCTAGTGAGGATAAGCGGCATAGAAGATGGATGGATGGATGGTTGGTGTTTAGTTAGTGTTCAAAGATATTGTCCCCATCTTCTCTTGTTACCAGAGGTGTTGACTTAAGTCACATGACATTTTTGATGACTTCGGCATTGACTTGACAATATCACATTTTCCCACAGAATCTGCCTCATTGAATGCATTTACTGACCTCCAGTCAAGTTTAAGAACAAACAACAAGGGTGTGGACTACATTTCTGTGAGCACCAGACTGCTAAAGAGTGATTAAAGATAGCATATTTCGACTGGCAAAATGTTATATAGGGCCCTATGATTTCCACGGAATTGTGGGAATTGGCCAATAAAAAAATAATTGACTGTTAAACGCAGAATCTCATGGAAAGGGACATAATGTGAATGAAATGATGTAATTATGAGGGGAAGGAACGTTCGTGTGGGGAAGTATTTCTCTGGCGGACTGCTCAATCGTGGCGGAATCTCATCACAAATGCTAACTCGCTCCCTCCCGAACTAAACATGTCAAAACGGTGGAGAAAAAACATCGAAAGTCCTCTTTTATGGAGAGTGAATGGATGCTAGCGGGATTAACTTAGTTTAGCCAAGCATGCTAGTGCTGCTGTGTGTGTGCGCGACTCAGGCTGGGTGAGTGTTTACACCGTGTTGTGTTTTACCGCTTTAATGTAAGCGAGCGTTTTACAATGCCCGCTAACGGTGTGCAGGTTATCAGTTAAACAGACAAGAGGCACGTTTATTCTTGCACCCAGCCACTGTTTCCAACTGTTGCCCTGCAATTGGCTGGCCACCAGTCCAGGGTGTACCCCGCCTCTCGCCCGAAGTCAGCTGGGATAGGCTCCAGCATACCCGTGACCCTAATTAGGGTAAGCGGCATAGAAGATGGATGTATGGATGGATTTTATCTCAGCCAGTGCCCCTCAAAGTTCTCCCATCACACGTTGATAACTTGCTAACTTTTTAAAGCACATCTTCAAATCTTAATTAATTTGTAATGCCCCAGCTAGAGCCCGGATCTATCTGTGGGGTGACCTGAGGACTGTGCACAAGAGATGACCTCGCAATTTGAGCAAATTTGGAGTAATTTTTAACACTTTTACTGCCAGGATGACTGGGCAAATATTGACATATCAAGATGCACTATCCTGTAGATTCCTCCCTTTAAATACTTTTAAAATTAAAAAAAGTGATTTAACAATGTTTTATGTATTGCGCATTTTTCATATTTGTCCACCTAATAAATTTTATTGTACATGTTATTAAACACATGCTCTTGTCATTTTATTTTTGAAAAACTTGATGTTGTATTATCCATCCATCCATTTTCTATACCGCTTCTCCTCTTTTAGGGGCTAAATTGTCCATAGGTATGAATGTGAGTGTGAATGGTTGTTTGTCTATATGTGCCCTGCCATTGGCTGGCTGTTGTATTATTATTATTATTATTATTATTATTATTGCATTTACAAAAAATGTGTTTTAATAAGGGAGTCTTCACTTTCTAAATCAAATTGTGAGCATCATTGAAGTCTCACCTGGAGGTACAATATTTTTCCAATATTAGATTTTCCAGTGAATTAGGACTGGCCACTGGGGGGCAGCAGACCATAATAACTGCTCTTGGCTCCTGCCTTTGCTGGTTGCTGTGGTAACGGCTCTGCAGGAAGCTGACTTTGAGTGCTAAGGCTGGGAGACACAGAGGGCAGTGTTGAGTTAGCCTACATCTCGTGAATGCCAATGAGCAGCTGAGCCCGGCTTCTCACACAAGCACACTGACATGGACCAGTGCGTACTCATCTCTCACATGTTTTTTTTGTTTTTAATATGGCCATTTTAGCAAACAGAGAATCAAACTGTTTCAATGCCAAGTCAATGATTCCCTGCCTATTAATAACCCAGGAACCTGATTCATAGGTGATAGCGGTGACTTGAAACAATGACAGATGTAATACTATACTATGTGTCGAGCTGCTGCTATTTTATGTTTGAACTGTGAACTGTGCTAGCTTTCAAATCAAATCATGTGAACACACACAGTATCTTAAAAGGTTGTGCAGTGTGTTCACACACACACACACACACACACACACACAGGAATGCAAAAAGTGTAAATCACTATCTCATGAGATATTTGAGGGCACACTTCCTCCCCCTGTCCCAAAATGAGACAGGGATGCATAACTAGATTTAAGGTTATGTAATGCTGACTGGAGGCATGGAGGATGGGTATAATCCACTTTTATTTGGGTTAAACCCATCTCTCTCTCTTTCTCTCTCTGTGAGGGGACAGCGGCCTTACATCTCTCGTCTGCACAATCTAGAGCTGAGGAGCAACAATCTCTGTCACACAGTCTTTTAGCCGCCAGCTCAGAGAACGTCTCAGCTCCCATGGAGCTTTGCGTCTCTTTGGAGCTCTCTGGAGTTTTGGATTTGCCCTGATGGGAGTTGTTATCATTGTTTATCCAAGCTCATAAACGATTCTTGTAGTCACAAACTTGCAGCTGGATAGCATGGGAAATTTTGAGTGGTTGAAACTAAGGATGCATATGTTTACCTGTGATGAGGTGAAGACAATATACAGTGGAACTTGGCGTCATTCATCCTTTCCAGAATTACTGGCTCTAACCAAAACTTACTGTAACATTTTTCCCCACAAGAAATAATGTCAATCTGATGAATCTGTTCCAGAAAGCTAAAAATGTTCACCCAAAGCGCGTATTAGTATTATAATTAGAGTTTTAGATGCAGAAAACCCTTTGAAATGAATACAAACGCCTATAAATGACAAATAAAAGTGATAAATGAACATTTAACGTTACTTTTAATTTGATTGGAAACGTGATTGCTGACAAAGATGTTGATGTGGCAACGAGATCGGCCCGGACACCACCTCTGTGTTTTCCTATAGGTTATTTCTTGAATTCAATAATGTTTCTCGCCTTCTTTAACAAAATGCTGGCACTTGCAACTTTCTTGGGCTCCACTGCGTGTTATTTTGCAGCCGTGATCAACAGAAAACCAGACACCTGTGGACAAACTACAGAGTCAACCACTGATGACATCATAGACAGGCAACCATTCTGACTTCCGGTTCCTTTTTCCATGTATTAGCAAGCTAATAGGCTGCTAACAAGGACGTGGTGTGTTTAAAAATACATTTACAGTTGGACTGACGTGGCATATGAATTCCACGCCAAGACGCGTGCCACAAGGCAAAATTTTGGTGTACATTTTCTACATTAACTGAAAAACATGCTAACTAAGGTGTACGTTAACCCCGAGGTTCCACTGTAATCAAATTCTATTAAAAAGTCAGTTCATTCAATAGATCAGGAAAAAAGTACCGTAATTGGGTGTTCTGTGTCAAAAATGAAAAAAAAAAAGAAATCAGGTTAAATCTGTGATCAAGACAGTATTGGTGCACTAAAAATAATCATTATAGCCCAGTCGGAACATGTACGACATATGGTGACCGAGAGAGACAAGAGAAATGCAAAAGCACAAAAATTAAAATAGCCACAAGAAACTGTACAAATGGACAATGTGTTGAAAATATGCAGTGTACAGCGTTGTCCAATATTTATGCTACAGTTGATCTACTATATTTTCAATGCCTCTGGTCATTTCCCCAACATGTCAATACATAGTTGTTGGAGCTAAGAATGAAAAAGACTTGATGCTTTCTTCACAACGTCTCACGCACCATCCACTGTGATGGCTGTTCCTATTTGAAGGTTAACATGATTTGTTATTCCACATCCACAGAGAACCAGAGCCATTGGGGTACAGACTGCACACATCCCTACTCGTCACCGTGTGTGTGTGTGTGTAATCTGTGATCCACGTAGCGTTAATCTTCATAAATATTTGATGACTCTCTCACTGATGAAGCGTGACACCTAGGTGGCCTGCCCTTTTTGCTGACTGCGCATCCCCACAGGAGATGGTTGTTCCTGACAGTGGTCCCCATCTCATGGAGATCATCTGAGCCAGAAAAAAAACGACATGGTGGAGAACATAAACACGTACTTTCTGTATGTGTGCTGCGTGAACTAATCTCGTATTTTTGTTGAGGTGTTTTACACTACTTTACACATATTGTAGCAAAGGATGTACTGAAAGAATGCTTGCATAATATTAAAATAGTGCATGTGTGCGAGTACGTCCACATCTGTGTTTTTTTCCCCCCTTTACAATCTGACTGCTGCTTGCCTAGCAGGGACCATAATGATGCTCGTCAGCAGTGGCTTGTTGCTAGGTAACAATTACCTGACTGTGCTTTGCTTGCAGTGAGCTACACAGTCGAGAGAACGGAAAAATACTGTACAGCAAAGTAAACAGCCAACTGACGTCTTTGTTTTTGTTTTGTTTTTACTTGGCTGTTTACTCACCTCCGTTTCCGATTTGATTTATTTCCTGACTTTCATGTTTCAGGTGACGGTGTCTGTAATCCATAAAGAATGATTGTCAGCATCCATTTATAGTCCCACAGGGTTCACGCTGGCAAATGCATTTTCCCATTTGTGATATTATCATATTAGATTGTTGTGGTTGATTTGTTACCCCCTTAAACTTTATTCTGTGTGGTGACTTCTGCTTAGAGTTGCGTCTCGTATAACATAGAATCACACTGACGTCTGTCTTTGCATCTTGGTAGTCAGTATAGTTCATCTTGTCTTTTGTCTCATGGATCACTGGGTATGAACAGTGATATCAAACGTGAGGATATCGGAAGTGATTACATTAACTGCTGTCCAGAAGCATAGAGCCAGAAGAAAATCCTCCTCTACCGCGGGAGGGTAACAGGAAGTCATGGCACCTCCCCCAAGAAAGACTTGCCAGCTCCCCCAGACTTGGATGATAAATTTGGAGATCATTAAATGGTCCTAAATGAGACCCTGGCGTGAGAGCTAGCCCTGACCATCTGGCTCCATTGTGAGTGGCCGCACTGTGTTCAAACTTAGCCAGCATCATCCCTGTCTCTGATTGGATAGATGCAGTGAGGGCCTGGTAAATACAGCCAATCAGAGTCTTGTTTTTATTCCCACCAACTCAGACACTCTTTAATGAATTACTATAACCTAAATTAATGTCCTTTGATGTGATTGTACTGAAACTAAGACTAGATTTTTTGGGGGGGGGTTTCTAGGTTTTAGTCAATGAGTATTTAAGTGAATACAAGAATGTGCCAAGAGACTTGACAACTTTAAATTTGATTAAAAAAGACTCTTATGTCATTGCTCTGGTAGTGCAGTTTAGTGATTGATTATTTGAACCCTGGTATTCACAAAATAAACAGATTTACAAACAATCCCTGTTGCGATTTGGTTCACTTAAGCATGAGTGTGACAGCTACAGGCCGAAAACTTGGACCAGGGTTAAAATGATAGTGAAAAGCATTCCAGGAATAAAAAAATGCAGCAGCAAATGTTTGATTCAAAACAAACCATTTATCTTAATTGTTTACCACATAACAAGTGTGAACACAGACCTAGGCTAAGATTGTTCTGTTGGTCCTCATGACCTTCTTTGACTTGAAATGTGTTTCTCTGCAATTTCAAGGTAACAAGCTCAACAAAGACCTGAAGCACTACCTGAGTCTGAGGTTCCAAAAGGCTTCCCCGGACCATGAACTGCAGAAGACCATCCGAGCCAATCTGTATCGCCATGCTGTGCCTTGTAAGTATGAAGTATAATATTGTAATGGTAAATACTTAAACTGGAACATCTGGCGGAAGATTTGTGTCTTAAAGCAGTCTAGCATCTTCGTCTTTAAACTGTTGACCCACTTCCTTTTGAGCTCCTCTCATACATTAATCTTGCTCAAACGCTCATGCATTTCTTTCATCCAAATGTTTTTTACTTCATAGAACATCCTTACCATATCTGCTACTAATGAATGGAAGTGAAACATGACCGTGTATGAACATTGATCCCAGTTAAAGGGACTGTTTGCAGCTGTTACATGGCTGCCTGGAGGGCGCTAACTTTCAATATAGCCCAGGGGTCGGCAACCTTTACCATAAAGGTGGGAGAAAGTCTGTGTTTTGCAAGTCTCAATTAAGCGTCAAGCCTATAATCCCATCTCTCAAGTCAAGTCTCAAGTCAAGACAAGACAGGTCGAGTTAAGTCCGAAGTCATTAGGCTTGAAATTTTTCAACCCTTAAAGTCATAAGCACTGTTTAGTGCAGTGGTCACCAACGTTTTTGAGCCCAAGATCCTTGGTCTCGGCCGTGAACTGGGAGAACATGCAAACTTTACACAGAGATGCCCAAAGGAGATTCAAACCCAGATCTTCCCGATCTCCTGACTGTGTGGCCAACATGCTAACCACTAGGCCACTGTGCGGCCAGAAAAAATATACTGTATACAATATATTTAAATTATATATAACATTTTATATATATTTAATTATTTATTTTGTAGAAAGGTGTGCCCTGCGATTGGCTGGTGACTAGTCCAGGGTGTACCCCGCCTGTCGCCCAAAGTCAGCTGGGATAGGCTCCAGCATGCCCCCGTGACCCTAAAGAGGAGAAGCGGTGTAGAAAATGGATGGATGGATGGTTTACTTTCATTTTGTAGACAGTAAAAAGTGATAGATATTTAAAGCTTTGTCTTTAAATACAAAGGTTTGTGTTATTCAATATTTCAACTTTTTCTCATTGTACCTTTTGCTCTATTTTTACCATTTTTGCTGTTTTTTAAATGTTACTTTGTTTCTGCAGTGATACAATGACAAATGAGCCACGGACCGCAGATGGCCCCCGAGCCGCACTTTGGTCACCTCTACTTTGTGGGTCCGACTTGTGGCATGGGCTCTATGAGCAAATTACAACTCGGCTTGTTGGCTCAGTGTCATTGACGAGCGGTGGTGAGGAGAAAGAGACTGGTCAATGTGTTACAATAGTAAGCCCTAACAAGCTGCAGTACAAAGATTTTTTCGGAGGTGCACGTCTATGGAGTTATATTTCTGCCTTAATTTTGAGGTAGCAAAGGCAGCCATATTAACGTGCAACAACTACTGTTGTCCCAAGTCATTGATGTCAGAGTCCAAGCTCAGTCGCAAGTCCTTGATGATATTGTCAAATTGAGTCCAAAGTCATCAAAATTGTGACTTGAGTCTCACTCGAGTCCAAGTCGCATGAGTCAAGTCCACATCTTTGCTACACAATATTCCAAACCTACTCAGCGCTCTGCCAGATTCTACAGCTGCCGTTGGTTACAATTGCTTGTTCTTTAGCTGGAGGTAATTTCTGACCTCACTCATATCATGTTGGTGTTAGGATAAACTTTTTTCTTAAGTTGACCACAGGGCTCCAGGTTTAAAGTCTTTCAATGAAGAAGTACAGGTTCAGACAGTAATGTGGTGTGTCTGTGTGTTTCCTCCCTATTGGGTAATGGCTTTGTTGTGCATGGACATGATTTAATCACTGAAGTATGACTTCAACACAACTTCCTCCTGTTCCCATTTTTGGATTCAGGTCTGACTGCGTGCGTGTGTTCAAATGTCTGTGGTTGCATGCCTTTCTCGACTGAAATCTGGCTTTAGTCTAGATTTTGTATTTCTTTCTACTTTCTCTGGTTATGTCCCTCTCGCTCTCTCACTGTCTGTTTCTCTCTCGCTAGCTCTTGTTCAGCCATGTGACCGCTAAATCCGCCACTCTTGCCCTCCTGGGGATTATGATGTTCTGATTTATTGAAAATAGATTCCTGCCTGATTATGTGATGAACATGTTAGGTTCTTACAAAGATCCAGGAGGATGAAAAGGCCTCTGCAAAACACAAAGGACAGACAGTGGCATTCAAACTGAACTTCAAAAGCAAAAGCAAATATGATTTACACTGGTGCCTGCATTCTTAATTATCTTATACTAATTTACAACATATCTTTACATTTGGAAGAGTTGATTGTTTCCTTATTCTGTATAGGCTAGGTTAGTTAGGTTAATTGGCGACTCTAAATTGTCCATAGGTATGAATGTGAGAATGAATGGTTGTTTGTCTATATGTGCCCTGCGATTGGCTGCAACCAGTCCAGGGTGTACTGTACCCGGCCTCTCGCCTTAAGTTTGCTGGGGTAGGCTCCAGTGAGGATAAGCGGCATAGAAGATGGATGGATCTGTATAGACTCTCACAGAAATGGCTTCTGCGACATCCATAAAAATGTCTATCATCCCCCCCCCTCCAAACCCTCATGCTAGCGTGACGTTTACGTTCTCCAGCTCCAGGACCTTCCCCGTCTCTCTTTAGTTGCCATTGTGACAAAGCAAGCTAACAAGCTAAATTCATACAAGCAAAAGAAAGTTAAGTTCTAGTTAAGTTTCACACACTAAATAAACATATTTTGTTATTTTTATATGTAATCACAACTCCAAACCCAATGACTGATAATGTAAGATGATCGATGAACAGATGGAATCAGATGGAATTAGAGACACTTTCTAGCCTTTAGCCTGGTGAGCAAGCTAGTGCTACAACCACGCTTCCGTTGTTGTGTGGCTGCTTCCGTCTCCCTTTAAACTGATCCTTCTTTTGGAATAAAAGTTGGAAAAAGGTCACAGGAGGCCATGAAAAAGCAAAACCCACATGCAAAGCTCATCCTTTGGTCCCTTTTAAACTAAGGGCGGCGGAAGACTTCCGGAAATTGCCCTTGTCTTCCAACATCCTTACTGTTTTGATGTTTGTCAATCATATTATGAAAAGAAGAACTAAATATTGTGTGAAAGTGTTATGTTAAGATCGCGATCGAAGCGGCATTGAAGACAACCAAACCTAAAAATCTGCATGTAGCAAGTATACAGCATCAATCATTCGATAGCTTAGCACCATCAACAGGTGTGTGTGCCAACATCAGGCTGAGCAATTACACATGATCACAGGGAAATGGCTTCCAGGAAGAAATATTACCAAAAGTACAAGTACAGTCTACTGGATTGCAAACACCAAATGTTGGCAGCCCTGTGCTAGTACGGTTTGTTTGGACCGGACCAAACATGTGGACCGAGGATGTCTGAGAGATGGGTCCCCAGGCCAAAATTGGAGGAAAATGTCCTCCACTTCGCTCACAGATCATTTCACAGAAGAACCAAGGAAAACTAAGCAACCGTGGATCACAATTCAGATTCTCAAGCCATGTGATGAATGAATAGATCTAAATGCACATAAACAAGTAGCGAAGGGGCAGAGAAGTACAGAAGAGCCAATAATCAAGTCAGAAAAGAAATCTACAAAGCAAAAGATGCCTGGATAGAAAAACAGTGCTGTACTATAGATGAAAGCATTGCAACCAATAACAGCAGGAAAGTCAAAGTCATCAAGAACCAGACTAAAACACAGCAATCAAGACCTGCCACAGCAGTTGAGGACAAAGTGGGGCACCTGCTTACAGAATCAAAAGTCTGCAGGAGTAGACAACATAAACAATAGACAACTGGAGATGAATCTGTGGTTGATGTTCTCCAAAAAATCTGCAACCTCATATGGGGGCAGGGTGACTGGCCAACACAGTGGGCTGAATCCATAGCAATATCTCTCTTGAAAAAAAGGAAATCTCCGCCATTGTAATAACTCCCGCACTATTAGCCTCATCAGCCATCCAAGCAAGGTACTTATTCACATCTTGTTGAATCAGACCTCAAGTTGAAACTATTCCCTCAAAAGAACAAAACGAATAGATCTATTTTGTGTCCGCCAGCGTCACGCTCATTAATTAGTGTGGGGAGCGACTTGAACACCCTGTGTTTAGCTACTAACATACAACTGCAGAACAAGAAGCTAGGCTATAGTCATGGGGCCAAATTACACCACGTGAATAAACCGTTATTAAGCTAATTATGTGTTATATACATATCTAAAATATATCTAAAAATCATGTGGTGGTCAAATAATCTTGTTTGTTATCACTGATATATATTTCGGTAAGTCCAAGGGCTAAATTGCCACTATTTTTCATAAATTTAACATTACAGTACACTTATCTTTTTACGTGTTTTTTATAATGTGCCAGTGATTGGAAAAAAATGTCAAAAATAAGCAAGTTTTGAGTGCACCTCAACTTTAAATTTCGACTCCTTTGGCAGGTTTTTAAGTCATCAGTTTCATATGCTTACCTGCATTATCTGGTCCGCTGACAAAAATACAAGGGCGTGTGAACACACTCTAAGTGAGCGCTAGTGAGCTACCCAGAAGTATTGCAAGATATTCAAACAACTATCAAAGGTGTGGACTTAAAAAAAAGTTGGTTATTTAACTAATTTAAGAGTGTTCATATTTATTTGTGTTTCTCGTGTCCCCCCCCCCCTCTCATTCTCTCTTTCTGCCCCTCCCTTTCATGCTCTCTTGATGACCTACTATCTCCTGTTTATTGTCGTCCTGACTTTCTCACAAATGCAAATATTTCTCAGGGCATGACGAGGCGGAATGACAAAGGCAGTCAAATAAAGGCCACACTTCTACAAGCCCTCTGTTGTCTCCTCCCCCTCTCCTGAGCACATGTGCTTCTTCTCCTCCCCCTCTTGCTTGCCTTCCTCTTGCTTGACTCGAACAGGTGCCTCTCCCTCCACTACTGGCTGAGGTGGGGCCTTTTTTCCAGCATGTGTGTGAATGTGTGTTTATATTATATGGCACACGCTACCCCCATGTACCCTCACACCGTCCACCCCCACCCCGCTCTGCTCCCCCACCCCAGCCCTGCTGCTGCAGATGGCCATTGTTATTATGTGCAGCAAATGTCACAATTGATAGAGAAGTCACTCTCTCGTGGGATTCATTTCCCGCTCACGTCTACAGCTGCTGCTCGGGGATGAGGGTTATCTCTGCGTTATCCCGCCGTTTGAGCCTACGGAGCTAACCAATCCTCCCTCCCCCATCTGATCTCTCCCTACCTCCCTCCCTGTGCTTGACTCTCTTGCTCTCATTCTCTCTCTTTCTCTGTCAGTCCTTTCGACTTCAAGTCCTCCTTCTGAGTGGTAGCGTCCCTGTGGTTTGGCAGTGGCTGCTGCCTTCCTCTGTCACACTCTAGCTGCTACCTCTGCCCCCCTCCATCCTCTTTCTCTCTCTCTCTCTCTCTCTCTCTCTCTCTTTCTCCCCCTCTCTCTCTCTCTTTCTTTCTTTATCCATCCCTCTCCCATAGTCACTGTTTTTCACTCCATTGCCGATCTCGGGCAAATGATTGCTGGAGCCAATTTTTTTCTATTTTCCGTGCGCACAAAGAAAGGGATTACATCTTGATTTGCATCCTCTGTGTACGCAGGCAAGTGGCAGCTCCTTGTTTTCTCCTTCTCTACTCTCACCATCCATATACTAAAGATTGTGATGTATGCATGGCAGTGTGTGTGTGTGTGTGTGTGTTTGTGGTGGCTGCTGTGTATATAGGCTAAGGGAATCAGAGAAGGTGGGGGTGGGGGTGGGAATCATGTGAGGGAAAAAAGGGGGGCAGGCACACTCGGAGCAGGCACGTCCAACCCAAGGGGACAGATGGCCACTAGCCCTGGTGATTTTTTTCTCTTTGGTTTTCAAATTCACCCTGCAGGCTTTGAGAGAGGCCCACAAGTATACAGAGCTTCCTTTTAGGAATCAAGATATGGCTGCGCTCCTCAGCTCAAAGAGGAGGGGTTATCTGTGTGTGAAGAACGGACATGGTATAGGATAGGGGAGGCAGGAGAAGATGGGAGGCTTGCTGTCAAGCATCTTTTTGAGAGGATGTTAGTGATTGGATAGCAGCCAGAAGAGGATAGCATCTAGCAGAGGGAATAAAGTGTAAGGGGGTCGTCAGATTCAAATGCATGGAGGTCAGGTCCAGATGCTGCCCAAACAAAAGGGGCTTCTCTGGGGGAACGGCAGGGGGAAGCATGGCACTCGCCATTGTGCGTGTGTGTGTGTGTCGCTGCATTGCAGGGTGCTGCCGGGGAGCCTCATGCTAATGATGGCCATTCATTCTTGTAACGGATGAGTGGGCCCCAGCTTCTTTTGCCTGCTTTTCACATTCGTACACTTCATAGTTCGTCATCTCGCCAAAAATACATGATACAAAAATATGGGTGTAAGACAGTGGTTTCAGAGTTCCTTGAGGAAGCTGAGAAAAAAATATTTTGCACAGCGATGACGTGTAGGGACAGGTGCTGACTGTGTGTTTACATGGACCGTGTGAGAGTAGAGTGTATTCATTCCCAAATTTACCACATTTTACGCACGCAATACTAAACAAACATCATTTAGTACCATGCACATAGATTACATGCCAAGTATGAGCGAAGAAGAACTGCATTAATACAATATATTCTGTTTGTAGTGTGGTAATGGTATATAGGTTGAAGGTGGCACTGGAAGATATAATCCCTGAGGCTGGTACCTCCCCCAGGACCGTGTGTAAGGGTGCAATAAATGACAAACTTTCCAACAGTGTGTTCTCTGACCTGGGATTTCCATTCATCACACACTTTGTTAGGTACACCTTTTTAATGAGCTTCGTTGAGTTAGACACATGAGTTAGAACCACAAAGAAAATCGACATAGATAATAATGCTCATTTTTAGTTGAAACATTGGCATTGTTGTAATGATTGGAACTAAATCGAGGAAAAGGCTTCTTGAGACGTCATCTGTACTTCTGTGTAGAAGGTGTCGGACGTTTCGCTCCTCATCCGAAGAGCTTCGTCAGCAAACTAATAAGTGCTGGTAGCTTAGGCCTTAAATACAGTAAGAGTGGGCGGAATTGGTGTGCCAACACCCTCCTCCTATTGGTTCGTTACACTAAGCCTGGGCGGAGCAGTGGTATAATCCTATCCTGTTATTCACACCTACGATAAAAGGGAAGTGTCGCTCCCTGAATTGGGTATGAACGACTCTGATACTGGCTTGTTAGCATCTATTGTTCTGGCTCGGCCCTGCCTTCACCTCATTTGCAAGACTAAGAGCTGTGGGTTTTGGTCTCAGTAACCTGCTGAACACAGGGTCCAAATTAAACCTCAAACCACCATTCCGATTCAATGATGGGTTCTGTTGTTTGACAAAAATAGCTTCCTTAACTCCTCTTTCAAACCATCTGTTTTCTTTGGCCAAAATCTTAACCTCGCTGTCCTGAAAAGAGTGATTGGTAGCTTTCAGGTGTAGATGTACTGCTGATTGAGGACCACTAGCATTGTCCCTGCGATGTTGATAAAGCCTTTTTTGGAGCATTTGCTTAGTTTCCCCAATGTAGTGCTCTTTGCATTCCTCATCTTTACAGTGGATGGAATAGACCACATTGCTCTGTTTCTGGTTTGGAGCCTTGTCTTTAGGATGCACTAATTTTTGTCTCAGGGTATTTACTGGTTTGAAATAGGTAGGAATTTTGTGTTGCCATAAGATCCTCTGGAGTTTTTCGGAGACCCCCGCTACATAAGGGACTACCACTCCTCTCCTTTTTGCTTCTGTGGGCTTTTGGGTTTCTTTCCCTACTCTCTTCTTTTGACATTTGTTAAAAGCCCACCGTGGGTACCCACAGGTTGAGAGCGCTCTCTGGACATGTTGTGTCTCCTTTTTCTTTCCCTCAGCACAGAAACGTCCGACACCTTCTACACAGAAGTACAGATGACGTCTCAAGAAGCCTTTTCCTCGATGGACAACTCCTGTACGACTGAGAGCCTACACAGACGATTGGAACTAAAGTACATCATGTGAATGTACTTAATATACCGGCCGCACAGTAGCCTAATAGTTAGCATGCTGACCACACAGTCGGGAGGTCTGGAAGACCTGGGTTCAAATCTCTGTTGGGCATCTCTGTGTGGAGTTTGCATGTTTTTCCCGTGTGTGCGTGGGTTTTGTCCGGGTACTCCGGTTTCCTCCCACATTCCAAAAACATGCGTTAGGTTAATTGGAGACTCTAAATTGTCTATAGGTATGAATGTGAGTGTGAATGGTTGTTTGTCTATATGTGCCCTGCGATGGACTGCCGACCGGTTCAGGGTGTACTCCGCCTCTCGCCTGAAGTCAGCTGGGATAGGCTCCAGCACACCCCTGCAACCCTAGTGAGTATAAGCGGCATAGAAGATGGATAGGTATATATATATTTTTTGTTTATTGTCTTGATAAGGGTGTACTTTAAAGCTATCATATTGGATTGATTGCAGTTGTACCTGATGAAGTGGCTGGAATGGCTTGACTAAAATAGGTGTCTTATCCGCAACAAGGAAAGAAAAGTAACATATTTGGGCAGTTGTGAACAGTGGAACCTTGGTTAGCGTATGCCCCAGTTAGTGTGTTAATCGGTTAACGTCAAAACATTTACGGCAAAATTTTGCCTCGGTTTGTGTTCATTTTCCTGTTAGCGTGCCATATGGTGCACATCTTGTTGTGTTATTAACACTGCGTGAATCCAACTGTGTTCTTAATATATTTTTATCACAAAACGTCCTTGTGAGCAACCTTTAACCCACAATAAAGCCAAAGAAAGATGGTGTCTGTGTGGATCTCACTGCCACCATCTTCCTCAACAATTATAGCTTCTATGAAGGTAAATATTGTGATGCTAAGTGACGCTAATATGTATTTATCCCATTCATTCATCATTTACTGTTTATGTATTTATATGCATTTGGAAGTTTTTTGTGCATGCACAAATGCAATTGTAGAAATATAAAAACGTGTTTTGTGTTCTAATTTTTGTCTTTCATAAATGGATAATTTGGATTTACATTATTTGTTATTGGAAAAATGTATTTGGTTAGAGTATTTTTGGGTTAGAGTTGCACCTTTGAAACGGATTAATGACGCTAACCAAGGTTCTGCTGTATACTGTAATGCGGTTTTAGAATTACTTTTTAGATGGACGGAGACATCCATCCACCCAATGTTGTACACCCATTACAACAAATGATTGCGGCACTGATTTGTATCTGATACTGGGAATTTCCCTTACAATGGTATTTATATGGCCTGTGTAGTCATAACATCAGTTTGTGTTGTGACAGTGTGATGAAGCTAACACTGTTTTCTGTGTCAAGGAATGACATGGTGAACAGTGATTCTCTTTTATGACCTTTTTGCCTCGTGTGTGTGGGAGTCATGTGATTATTTGCATCAAATGTGACCCCAGTTGACCTTCATACTGTAACTCAAGTGCGTTTCTGTGTCTGTGTGTGTGTGTGTGTGTGGGGCTGTGTGTGTGTGTGTGTGTGTGTGTGCGTGCACGTGTGCTTGTTTGGAGTTTAGGGCTAAGTATGCATTTCCTGTGCCCTCGAGCACCTGAGGGATCATGAAAAAAATGAGCCAGATCCAATACAAGAGCTGTATAACAAATGTTAGCTTCTTAGATGATAATGCTCAGTAAGTTGTGTGATCCTCATGGGCATGCTGGTGGTGTGGTAAAAAGACTTTGCTGGAGAAGCCCAAATGCTACACCAGCGTTGTGTTCCGCCAATTATTGTTTTGACTGTCAAATACGTTGTCATGCCCACCATTTTAATAAAAGTGCATTTTCAGCTTTTCCATTTTCATGCTGAAAGGTACCTTCGGTTGTATCAGGCATTATGAACAAGAAACTGAAGAAACAAGGGTGGTCTAATCATTTTTTCCAAGACTGTACTTCATCAGGTGGCACCAGGAAGATATAAAGCTTGCAACGGGAGGAAATCCCATTATTGTAATTCATCATGAAATATATCAGAAAATCCAATGTTTTTCATGTTTAGTGGCTCTTATCTCTAGTAGATTGTGGCTGAGGTTGAACCATGCAAATCAGAAAGCTGCAGTCCTCTTCCCTCAGGGCACCTCTCTTGGCTTTTGTGGTCATGTTGCCGGGGCAGCAGCCCACCTCCATGCATGTGCACAAATGCATTGGTACAAGATTTATTTTGGTCTACCACACAGTCCTTAATCTGCATTGGTTCTCATCAAGCCCAAAGTAGATGCTGCGGTAGAGACTGGTCAATGGAGTTTGTAAATTCAGCATGAAACTGATTAAAGAGTGGCCTTTATGTCTTCTTGATAATTTCTAAATTTCGTTCTGCAATAGCCCCCCATGCTGAATGAAGAATCCTTAACTTAGTCCTTGTGCCGCTGCCCTTTACGCTCTTCTTTAACATAGTTTTTGTACCGTATAGGTTTTGTCACTCATAAAAGCCGAACGAAGAAGGCAGTTTATCAGGACAGCCCATGCATTAGGTAATGTCGAGTCTATATTTATGACCAAGATAGCAGGAGAAGGAGCACGGAAGAAGAGTGAGACAGAGGACAGGAGCAGCGAGATAGGGGAGAGGGAGGCTATGGGGCGGGCGTATGCAGAAGAGGGGCTATGGAGCTTCAGCCATTGGCTACAGACAGGAACTGGCGTGTGAATAGCTCACATTGGCTTAGCCTTTAAGCTGGGCTGGACCTCTAATTTGCTCTGCTTGTGGAGCTTTGAAGAAAAACGGCAGCTGCCTACTAGCTGCCTGCCTGAATGAGCTGGGAGCCATAGCACTTGCTCACAGTCAACTGCATGATCCATGGATGGTTTGGATAGAGCACAGCAAGCACAATTCAACTTGGATTTATCCACCTGATTATTTCAGTGGAATATCGTGCAGAGAGGAAGTCAGCAGAAGCGGCAGCATTGAGGTAATTCTGTGACATTTACTTTCTGCTTCTGGGAGTGATGGCCTGGCTTCCTGGATTACATTGGAAAGGGTGTGGGTGCAGGGAATATGCTCACAGAAAGAGTCAGGTGGATTTCTTTTCTTGGCTGGTGCCGCATGTGGTATGATGTATTGCTGTGCTGAGCCATGTGTATGTGATGATGACAGATCTGTGAGCCCACATATGTACTGCATATCTGCCTAAGCTAGTGTTTGTTTAGGGTCTCAATTTAAACAGAGGTATGTTGACACACTCAGCTGCAGTTGGAGGAAATGGTTGCTTGCTCCTGCAACATCCCTTCCTTTTCCTTCCTTTATCATCTCTTCAATTTAGCTTCTTTCTTCAAACCTCCCTGTGCACTCAGCTTTACTCTTCCTTAAATCTGCTTCTCATTTTGTCTTTTTCCCCCAATATAACCAGGGTGCCATTTAGGTGAAAGGAAACAAACCTCCACCATCTTTTGTACAATTTCATGAGATTTCCAGTCAATGACGCTTCAGATTGTTCGGGCTTGCCCACTATTCAATTTCAGCATCCCCCTCCCATTCCTCTCTCCCATGCCAAAAGTGGAGAGAGCTGGGGAGGGTTTGGGGGAACAGCAGGAGAATAGCACCCGGGACTCAGCTGTGAGGAGTGTTGTGGTGCGGAGTAAAGAATGGCCTGTTGTGTTGGGCAGCAGCAGTATTGTATGTCTGGTCTTTGTCGCTCCCCGTCCTCCTTTTCTACTACAATGGCGAAGTCTATCATCCCTTTATTTAAATAATCCAAGCTAGGAATCTACTATTCATTTAGCGTTTCATTTTGAGTTGCATTTTTTCCCATCGGTGATTGAACACTTTTTCACCCAATAAGAATGTCAGAATTTTTAAGTGCAGATACGACCACAGCACCTGTAAATCTCGATTTTTGTACAGCAATAAAAATAAAAATTAATAAAAATGTAACAAACATCCTCTATTCATTTGATTGACATTCCACACTGTCATGTGCATTGCTGGACTTCTGCTCTTACAGGGTAATTCTAATTAACTCCACAAAATGTTTCACATTTGGTGACACATTGCAGTGCCACTACTTACTATAACTACATTACTGATTAGCTTCCTATGGTAAATCAGAAGTTTCTGGAAAACAGAAGACTTATGCCCTGTCCACACAGGAACGTTCCTGAGATTTTTATTATTTTTTTGGCAGGTTGAAAAAAACTCATTTCCATACTTTGCCGGATTATTTAATTGTTGCATCCAGATGGGAACGAATGACTGGGTGAAAACGAGGTAATACACAAGCACACCTATGCTTGGCGCTGTGAACAAACATGTGGGTGGAACTACATGACACACCAAACCATAGAAGAAGAAAGAACGCGTGCGCATAAGTCCGTCGTCTTCTGCTTTTCAAGACTTACGAGAAGTGGAATTACTTTTGTGAGTCATTATGGAGTATAAGGACAACAAAATAGGAGAATGTCGACTGGGCTGAGTCATGTATTCAGATATTATATTGGTTTGTCATCAAAGCTCACTTCTGGTCACGAGGCGGCGGTGAGGCGGTGACATCATCGTTTTCATATTGCCTGTATACATGGCAGCGACAAGCCGGCATTCTCAGATTTTCCCACTGTAGAAGCCGTTTTTAAAACACACCGTTTCAGGTCACCCAGAATGCCATTCCCGTTTGGATGAAAGGCTGAAGCGCTAAAATACTTTGCCGTTTTGACCTGAAAACGTTTCCATGTGGATAGCCCCTTAGTTTTCGTTCACACTGCAGGGTATGATGCCCTTTTTGTTAAAATCCGATCTTTTTACGTAGTCGTTGACATTACCAAAAAATAAGATTTGCGCTTGTGTAAAATGTGAGCGCAATGTGGCCGGGAAGTGATGCACATGCGCACAAAACATCAATGTCGCACGCATGTAAACAAGTAAACAGCAATTTGTGGGCTGTCCTCCCGCTTTTGTTTCAATTTTGAATTTTTTCAAACAACACAAACATTTTCTTAACCAAATGATTTCATTTAGGAAATTAAGAAAGTAGAGCGTAAGACTTTTGGCTGTGGCAGCTTCTTGGGAACTTGATGAGTCTTCTTCTGTTCCGAGGAGCGTGTGGGTGGATGTCAGAGCCATGAGTGGTGGGACATTGACGTGAGCCTCTTCACTGAAACAGATTTTCAAAATCATTTTTGGATGACGAGATGACTTTTGCCTACATTGGGTAGCATTTCCCAACTTTCACACATCAAAACACATCTTTCGATGACGTATCGGTCAGATATACGAGACCCGAACATTCAGACTGCAGTAGCGTTGGATATACATGAAATTTATATCTACATATGAAAGACACCAGGGTCACATTGGAAAAAAGAAGTGTACTGTTCATACTCACATAAAAAAGTCAGACAAAGGTCACATATCGAAAATCGGAACTGACCTGCAGTGTCAACGTAGCCTTGGATGGCATTACTTAGTAAAAGTGTACATAATGAAGTAGTGACAGTTAAGTCAGAACTTTGTAAAAACTACAGTAATCCCTGGTTTATTGTGGTTCCAGACTGGACGGCCATAAGTGAATTTCCACAAAGTAGGATTCCTTCTTTATAAAATGAATATTTTTGTAGTTATGGCATAGAAAACCTCTTTAGGATCTTCTAAATATGTTTTTAACATTATTAGAGCATTCATAGACATGAATGTGAGTGTGAATGGTTGTTTGTCTATATGTGTCCTATGATTGACGGGCGACCAGTCCAGGGTGTACCCCGCCTCCCTCCCAAACTCAGCTGTGATAGGCTCCAGCATACCCCCACGACCCTAATGAGGATTAAGCGGCATATAAAATGGATTGGAGCCATTTAAGAATGAAATAACACGCATATCGTTATTTGTATAACCCAATATAGTAAATATACCGTAATTTCCAGTATATAAAACGCACCGGTGTTTAAGCCGCACCCACTAAATTTAGAGAGAAGAACAGATTTGTACATATATAAACCGCACTGGACTATAAGCCACACATGTCCATGTCATACAATGGAATATTTTGGTGCACACAAGTCCCTGAGGACCAGGTAGCTCTTTATTTGACAGGAGCTATGAGAGCGATGAGAAAACTTATCGGAAATCACAGGAGGTCATGACTCAATATAACAGTCTGACAGAGGGAGGCTCCCTCTGGTGGACAGAGGCAGCTGAATGAATCGTTGCAGCGCTCCGGCAGCCATGCCCAATGAAATGCTGTGGTGGGAAGAAATGGGAAGCTGTTAAAATAGTTTTTTTTTTTTTTTTATTCTAAATTTGTATAGGTACTTGTACAGTATTGTATACCTTTTGAGTGTTAAGTTGCTATGTGATGATTTTAGAATTTTTTTCCAGGATTACACCGTAAGTCAGACTGTTATATTGAGTAAAGACCTGCGATTTCTGATGGGTTGACAAGCTCGTCGTGAGTTCCCCTATAGCTCGTGATTGGCTCCTGCTAAAGAAAGAGCCACCCTTTGTGCCTCGTGAGTGGCACAGTATTAAAATGACTAGTGGTAGTTCTGAAGTAAAGGAGATGCCACGAGATTATAACATGGCCGTAAATTAGCCGCACCGCTGTATAAGCCGCAGTGTTCAAAGATTAAGAAAAAAATTGTGATTTATACACCGGAAATTACGGTAATCAGAGAAAATAAGCCATTCAAGACAGTTTACGTTGTAGGGGAGCAAAATCAATGGCGAGCAAAGTCGTGGGCTATGGCTGCAACAATAAGACTGAATCCCAATTCTACCCCTTAGTCCTTCCCCTCCGTCTAACCCCTTGTCCTACCCTTTAAAACCTCGGGCCAAGGGGAAGAAGCTACTAAGAAATGGGACACCACTTGATTCTTATTACATCATCACCCTTCACAGCTTGCTGGCTGTGACATAGGCAGATGAGATGAATAAATTGTTCATAATAAATGTTTCCTAAGTGGCTTACATTTCTACATTATTTCGATGTTATATAACCTACCTCATAACACCTTTTTTTTTTATCAAGGCACACATTTTTACAAACGCTGACATTTATTTCAAAACAACAAGCAACTCTAATGAATAACAGCTCATAAGCAGCACTGTAACAGCATTTATAAAAAATAGAAAATATATCAAATATACATATGAAATAGAAATAACAATATAACAAACTTTATCAACATCAAGAAATGTATGAACCTTATCAAGCATTATTTCAAGGTTTTCAAGGCTACAACTATTAACTCATTGTAAATACAATAATAATAGTACTATAGTAATAGTGTGCTGAAAACAAATATAGAGTAATGGTGTAAAAAAAAAAAGGACAACGTTCGATTCCAAAAGTTAATCGATAATCTAGTGTGCTGTCCACATACAGCCATGTTGTTTACATGTTTTATTTAGCTCACTTGCTGACTATCCATACTGTATGCTGAGTACAATAAACAGATAGATAGCTACACTTCTGAAACAGTGTAGGCAATAACAAAGTAGCAGTGGTTGTACACAGCAGAAAACCCACATGATACCCACACGATAGAGTGAGGGAGCGATGTTCAAACCGCGATTCAACTTTTAAGAGATGCTACAGTCAAAATTGACACTTTTTAAGTACGGTAGTATTCATTGTCGTAGCGGTTTGTTCACTCAGCTTTCAAGTGAAGGTCCACTGCCCACGTTGAAGTTGATTGAAGTTCCAGATCAACATGCTCACACCAGCCACTGATAGGTTTTATAATTGGACTGATATTTGCTTAATCATCAATCTGAGAGCTTCTGCTATATTGATTCTCGCGCTATTGACCTTTTTAAACTATTGTGCATCGGCAATGCTTTTGATTAGAGGATGGGTTGGACACAGACAGAAAAGGCATGAAGTAATATTCATCTTCAGGTTGTATACCCATCCTGAAGGTACTGGTCCAGTTCCTGTCCATCTTTTTATTCAGAAAATGGAGTGATCCATCTTTTAAAAAGAGCACTCAGTATATGTAGACAACAACTTTTTCCTTTAACTTTGACACAACCCTCCTCAAATATTGTTGGAAATAATTTCAGATGTTTTTGTTGTTTTCTATATTGTTAACAAACATACTGCAGTGTATACAGTAGACAAAATATAATCTCCCCCATTAGCAGAACTTAACCCTCAAATGAAAACAATACTGGACAATAATCTTAATCGGCTTCTTTCAAATGAATTTGCCCCCACAGTTTAATGAACGCAAATGGACATTTATCCCTAGGTTGTGGTTGAGACGCTTCTATCATCTGACCAGTCTGGGCTTGTATGGATGAGGCCTTAAATGCTGCCTCAATCAATGCTGCTCCAGTAATAGCCTTGGAGGCCCAGGGGAGTTGCCTGCAAACTCCCTTTGTGACTGTTTGCAATCTAAGGCCCTCAATTTCTGCGGCCACTCTGAGATGTGTATGTCATCAGTTTTCACGTCACCTCTTAGCCCCTGTTTTCAAAACATACACCTCCCCACTGACACCAAGAGTACAGTATGTTTATCCTGGAAACAGTGATAAACAATGCAACACCTTTTGTGTTACACAGACACAGTGAAATGTTCAGTCAATATATTCATTTTGATGCCTTGGGGGCAGGAAAATATTTTTATAATCCTTCCATGCTTGCTCGTAAAGAGCATTTCTTTTTTGTCTGAAGTAGTTGCAAAACCAAACTCCTTGTCCAGCGATACACTCTCCATAACGCTAATCTCACTCTCAGGTCAGCTGGAGGTTCTTGTACATTGTCCCTCCTGCCACGCTCGCACTCGCAGACAGTAGGGGTGAAAGACAGCAGATGTTTGGCTGCATGGGTGTGTGAGTGTGTATGTCTGTGTTAGACAATGAGTGGAAGCTCCCCAGACCATCAACAGCAGGAAGGCGATTGAAGGTATCAGATGTCAGCAAAGTGCTGTCAGCCCCACTGCCCATTGTTAATACATATGAGGTCATTTTCCACTTGAATTTGTGTAAGTGTAGGCGTGTGTCGGGAGGGTATGTGCTTGTTTGTGCAGTGTTTTTGTAGAAATAGTCATATTAGTCATTCTAGAGGTAAAGGGCCTGTGCAGGATGTCATATGGTTATGGACGTGCCCTGAACACCTCCCCAGGGAGGCGTTCGGGAGGCATCCTGACCAGATGCCCAAGCCACTTCATCGAACTCCTCTGAGTGCGGTGGAGCAGCGATTCTACTCCTGGAGGTTCTCCTGGATGACAGTGCTTCTCACCTTATCTCAGAGAAGTCCAATAACTAAACACCGCTGCGGTTCAGATCAGGGGGGCGCTCCTCCCAGTCACGCCTTTCCAGGTCTATCACTGAAGTCCCGCAACAGAACAAGGGAATCCCCGAGGGAGCACTCTCCAGTACTCCCTTTAGGGACACCAAAAAGGGTGGGTATTCTGAACTGCTGTTTGGCGCATAAGCACAAACAACAGTCAGGACACATACCCCCACCCGAAGGCGGAGGGAAACTACCCTCTCCTTTACATTAGGTACACCCACACAATGTAATACAATCCACTACACAGATAAAAATGGTCCGTTTTTATATGCCGTTAGAATGGTGTTTATTTTAATATATTCGTGGGTGTACAAATGGCAAAAAAGTCTGACTAACTGTGACGGTCATATAAATTAAAAGTGTGTTTATTTTTGACACACTGGTCCCTTCTCCTCCACCAACCCCTCTTACTAGCTTGATTGACATTGACGGTTTCCGTCACGGCTAGCGGAGAAGGCGTTGCTCTAAACTGCGTCTATATAATCCACACTACCTGTAATCCCAGCAACGACGTCTGATCATTCATTAATTTGTGTTCACCTCGTTGCAGTTTTGAGGCCAGATTTTAAAGAAAGTTGACTGTAGAAGTTAATGTGATGAGATATTTTCAGAGAAAAAAAAAAAAAGAATCGTGTATCGGAAATGTGCGGAGATCGACTGTACTGTGGTTGTAGTTTGCGGACATGCTCTGCATCATAGTGATTGTAATATTTTGTTAACTTTGTTTAGCTACCTTCCCAAACTTTTGTGTCCAGTGCATTTTTTATTTCTCCTTGATGTTCGGGATAAGAAGGACCTAATCAGTATCATTAACAAATCTTTGTCTTTGTACAGGAAGTAGTTTTTATTATTTTTTATTTTTTATTATTTATTTATTTATTTATTTATTATTATAAATATTCATTATATTTATTATAAATATTTATTATAAATATTTATTATTATTTATTAAATTCTTTGCTGTTTGGGATCAGAAGGGTCAATTAGTGTTAATACAACATTTTGCCTTTCCACAATTAATACTTCTCTCAAATGTCTTCATATGAGTACCATGAGTCTATTTTACTGTATTACAAAGACCATAAACCAGTTTATTAGATCTATTGCCAGGTGACCTAACATTGTCTTTTCTTTCTTTCTTCTTTGTCTGTCATCCCTTTTAACCATGTTCTGTTTGGTGGTTTTAACAGTAAACTTGTAATGCAACTGGACAGGAGGAGTTTACCAGACTCACCCGTTGTAAAGCAAGGCTGTTCTGGCAAAACAATCATACAGTTCACTCATACTGCATGGCAATGCTGCTGAACAGGACAGGTTCTAAAAAAAGAAAAAAAGAAAAGAAAAGATCTATTGCCAGGTGGTGTAAGATGTCTTCTTGACCGTGTTCCTTGAGGAATCCTGTGGGGAGTACTCTGGGAGTATAGGTACCAGACCACCTAATTCGGGCGGTTTGCTCCCTGTATGACTGGTGTCAGAGCTTAGTCCGCCTTACCGGCAATAAATCAGACTTGTTTCCAGTGAAGGTCCGCCAGGGCTGCCCCTTGTCACTGATTCTGTTCATAACAGTTATCGACAGAATTTCTAGGTGCAACCAGGGATTTAAGAGGATCAGGTGTGGTGGCTGCAGGATTGGGTCTCTGATTTTTGCAGATGATCTGATCCTGCTGTCTTCATCGGGCCTCACTGAGTCAGTTTGCAGCTTAGTGTGAAGAGGCTGGGAAGAGAACCAGCGCCTCCAAATCTGAGTCCATGGTTCTCGGAAAAGAGTAGAGTGTCATCTCTGGGTCAGCGATGAGATCCTGCCTCAAGTGGAGGAGTTGATGTACCTCGGGTTCTTGTTCACGAGTGAGGGAAGGATGGAACGCAAGATTGACAGGCGGATTGCTACGCGTTGCGAACTCTGCATCGATCCGTTGTGGTAAATATGGAGCTGAGCTGAGCTACCATCCTACCCTCACCTGTGGTTATGAGCTTTGCCAGTGACCGAAAGGACAAGCTCTCGAGTACAAGCGACCAAAATGAGTTTCCTCCGTAGGGTGGCTGGGTTCTCCCTTAAAGATAGGGTGAGAAGCACAGTCATCCGGGAGGAAATCTGAATAAAACCACTGCTCCTCCACATTGAGAGGAGCCAGATGAGGTGACTTGGGCATCTAGTCAGGATGCCTTCCGGACGTCTCCCTAGGGAGGTGTTCAGGGCAGGAAACCTCGAGGAAGACCCAGGACATGCTGAAGAGACTATGTCTTTCACCTGACCTGGGAAAGTATCACGATCCCTTTGAAAGAGCTAGACAAAGAGGGAAGTCTTCTCTGGTTAGGCTGCTACCCCCGCGACCCGACTCCAAATAAGCGGAAGAAGATGGATGGATGGAATTTAAAACCAATATACAGGCTACAGAATAAAAACATGAGTCATGGGTTGTGGTTCACCATCATTGTCAACACGCTGTTGTTTACGCCAATGTTGGTGCACTTGTAGATGTTGTGGCTGACTCTCATTCTCCACTTGCCAGAAATATTTACAGTTTTGTAAATATTCCCAAATTTATTCAACCACATGAATAAACAAATGCACTGCTTGAAACTACTATAACAATTACTTAATAAGTATTACTTAATAACTACAATAAAACCAATGAAAAATTCACAAGCTTAGTAAACTACTTGGCACAATCAATCACATTACATAACCCCGATGTCCTCAAACAAGTACTTAACATTTGCTCTTGTAGTTTGACACTATTACTAGAATGTGTCAAATTTTTAAATGCGGTATGAAGCTTGAGACGTTATTGTACATAAATACACTAGTTTCAATCTGAAAATTTGAAAATAATTTGTTTCTTTCAGGAACTGCTGCAAAAGTCTTTTGCTAACTTCGCCAGCATCTTGTTTTCACTGAAATGGGTGTATTCATTTCTTGAAGGTACAAATTATTAGAAACCTTGATCATGACAGTAGGATTATGACATATAATGAATCAAAACAAAATGTCCTATTGTATGAAAATATTTCCAGAATACAGTCGTCCCTTGTTTACCACAGTTAGTGGGTTTGAAACCGCGACCTCAATAAATGAATGTTAAATGACGTAGGATTCAATATTAATAAATTGAATATTTTTGTAGTCAGAGCATATAAATTTTGTTTAGGACTTTCTAAATATGATTTTTACTATTAGAGCCCTGTAGACATGAAAGAACACCTCTATAGTCACCTTTACAAGCCTATTATTCTTTGTTTACACCATACTGCGCAGGCTACCGGATCACTGCATGGACACACAAGACAGCTGCCGCTAGCATAGCAAGTTACCGAGCTAACTAGTTTACTTATTCTAAATTTGAGAAAGTGTTTCAAACGACGTGGGGAAGAAGGACAAAGAAAGAAGCCAAAACATAGCACTTGCACACGGAATGGGAGAATTTCCTTTCACTATGTCATGTTGGACAAGTGTCTTGTCCCATCAGTGTGATGGCCAAGTGGCCCGAATACTACATATAATCTGTCTTTCAATAATTTTCGACTAATAGTAGTCCATAGTAAACCACAAAACAGTGGTCATTTATTAATTAATTAATTTATTGAAAAAACGTGATAGAGTGAGGGAGCAATGTCGAACCGCAATGTAGCGACTGACAACTGTAATAGTCACCAGCAATAGTGAGAAGCATTATATTTCATTTACTTTTGAGGTTTTGAACAAACCTGTGCCATAGTCTTCAATCTTCAGGACAGTTAGTCCTTCACTGGTCTTTAAATAGTGAAATGAGGACTCAATAATTATATTTTAATTTACACAATCATTTTTACCAAGTATAGGTACGTGTTCTTCAAATCAAACGTTTCTTTTCAATCCTTGTATGCCAACTATAACAATTTAGGCCTGCCTGCTTTTTCATTCTAATGTTAACTGCAAAAAATATGCTGGCTACACTGCTGTTTTTCCTTCCTCGGCGAATGACAAATATCTTGAAATCATTCCATGCATGTATAGCTAACACCTAAAAATGCATTTTGGCACTAACTGAGAACATAAGGATTGAATGATTTCAGTGTATAAGCAAGTGACATCCATAGGGCACCACTATAGTGTGGACATTAAAAACACTATAAATATGAAGTACAATTTAACTGGTGACTCATAAAATCATAATGCACTTACATGCCTTAACATCTGCCTATTTGCAGTTAAAATATATAATATTACTATGCTACATTTTAACCCTTTAGCCTTGCACTCTCGTAGGCACATGTGGATGTCAGTGGTGGGCCAATAAAATCTGTCTAGTTTTGTGAATGAATAGAATATTTATAGCCCCCACAGCATGGCAATCATATTTATTTTGTTCAGTATATGTTGCCATAATATTAAAGTGAGTGAAATGTTTGTTGATGGAGAGTCAGGAAGAAAATGTATAGCTGCCAAAACAGTGACGTTTGAGCCCTGTATTGTAAAAAATTAAGTAGCCAGATGGTCTTTTCTCTGAAGCTACATAAACTGGCCTCTGAATGTCTTGTCACTTGCACCATTTAGAGACGAAATGAAAAAGGAAAAAAAACCTTCTCTTTCCCCATTGTCCTTAAAGAGATAGTTTGGATTTTTTGACATGAAGTTGTATGACATCCTCATTGTTGTTTATTTCTTCCACAGCGGCTGAAGACCACTGTGTGCATGCAAACACTGTCAAACACATACACAACAATGGACATGTGTTTTTACTTTAATACACGTATTTATAAAAGGCCTATGCACAAAAACAACTTACCAATATCATATTACCAATATACCATATTTACTAGCTATTGAAAAGTCCTGTCTGTCAGCCACTGAGTATTTGCAAGCAGGTCAAAAACAAATGCAGAAGCAAACATTAAAAAGTGTGAAAAAAGATGACTACACACAAAATAGGAAATAATTAAAACAGGGGTCACCAACATTTTCCTTGTGAGAGCTACTTTTACAAAATGAAAATGGCCAAGAGCTACTCATTTTTGTAACATTTCTTTTCAGAGCTTATTTTAAACCCAAACAAAGCGAATATGCTTGTTTTACCAGAACATGAACAAAATGCTGGTGTCCACAACTCACATGTTGTATTTCAGAATGCATTTCTTTCTACTGTTCTTTCATTATTAACTGAAAACCTGAATGAAAAGCAGGCTTGCGGGCACCTCATGTGGTCGTGGGGGGCTACCTGGTGCCCGCGGGCACCACGTTGGTGACCCCTGAATTAAAACATAAATCCCATTACTAGACTTAACAAAAGGGACTAAACCACATTTTATGTAACAATGTAGCTGCTTTCAAATCATGCAATATATATAATTATAAGAAAATCAATTACTTAAAATTGTTTTGATGAAGACATTAACTTGTGAATGTATGAGCCCCTGTGAATCCTGCATGGAAGCATGAATTGAAGTGGGACGCTGTGTATATATGCATATATGTTTACTTCACTTTAAAAAGCTGTATAATAGTTTTAGATAATGGTGGACATGTGGATTAACAGTTGCGTTTATCTTTGTTTAACTCACAGAGATACAACTTTACAACGTTAAAGCACTGTAATACACTCTCACAGAGAGACTCACAGGAAGGGTGCGACAGAGTTTTCATTAAAAAGTTAACATTGGTCTGTAAACACGGGACTTGCTCAAACTCTATCTAGTGATAGCACGTGCCAGCGGAAGAATACACGCCGCGCAAAACAACTGCTGTTGAGCCAGGCGCTTGAATGGTTGGAAAAATGTAAGAACTTGGACGATGACTATCAAAACTTAGTTAGAAGATGAAACTACTTTAGTTCTGTGTGGAAATGTTGCCAGTGTCTCTTCAGTCAGGCAGGATAAGAGTAATAAAAAAAAAAACCTCCCTTCAATCAAGAGAAGCTTTCAATACTGCTCTTTCTTCTTCATGTTTGGTTCTGATATAACTGCTGCAACAGCCACACTAATCACTTCAGTGTCCATCATTGTTTACCATTTTTTGGTCACCTCTCATTTTGAGCAGCTGTCAAACCACACTGGCCACCTGAATTTCCTTTCACCTGAATTGCGTTTGTCAACTGACCAAAACCATTAGGATAATTTTGAACCTTGGCCGTTGGATTACAGTGCGACTACATACTTTCGGAATTCACTGGTGTTTTACAAACTGATTTGTCGAGGGTAAGCAAAGTGTTTCTATATTGCACATACAGCTCAGTGCCATCCACGTAGAGACGTTGATGACGTGACCGAAGTGAGGATAGGCTTGCCCGGGCTCCCTGATCCTTTTAGCAGCTTTCAGATCAATACCTGTCTCCCTCTCTTGTACACGCAGACAAGCATGCCTGCATCCAGCACATGCCACTCACTCAATAACACGATGTGCAGATGAGATAAGAGAGAAGATTGTGAAGGGAGCATGTGTGCCGCACAACAGGCACGAGGTGCTGTGTTTGTGTTTGCTTTGTTGGCAGTTGTTTGCCAGACAGCGAGAGGTGAGAATGTGGGAGAGTGTGGTGGCTGTTTGTTTAGACAGGGATTTCACATAGCCGTTAGGTGATTGTACTTTGGTTGTTGTGTGCCATGTGTCTCCACTGTTGTGTTCCATCTTTTAGCTGAAGCCCACTTTTCACAGCACGTTTTCTCAAACCCCTTATCCCTAACCCTACAGAGAAACTGCATAACAGCCACAATAGTCACAGCATTTATTAGGCAAGTGCCTTTTATGCAGAACCCAGTAAAGTCAGATATAATTGTGTGTGCTTTCATACACTAACCAACAATGCATCTTGCAATGATATAATTGGATGCAAAGCAATATCTGGTGTAACATATAAAATAGTTGTTGTACATCAGCAATTATACATTAACATTAGAAATAGCCAGGAAAACGCAAGCTTATACAGGTAGTGTCAACAGTGTGGCAACAGACTGGAGTGGCAAATTGATGTGGATGTTCAAGGACAGAATTATGGTCTTAGCTGTTGGGTTTGAACACTCAAAACATAAAAGTAACTACCGGTCTGTCTACATAGGTCCTATCTGTAGGTCGTATTTAAAAGCACAACAAAGCAACAGGTGATGTCAGGGTTTCACCACAAGACGTGGGATGGAACCAAACTGCATGATGGGATAAATTATAATTCACACCAGATGATCATAAATTATCCTGAATGGATGAAGAGAAACATATTTACAAAGTGGCAGAAGAGCAGCTAAAACCACAGTTTGCTTTGGTCACACTAACAATGGTTCTTTTCTGTTGAAAAAAGACTATATTGTACCGTAATTTCCAATGTATAAGACGCACCGGACTATAAACCGCACATGTCCACGCCATAAAATGGCATATTGTGGCACGAGCTAGCTCTTTATTTCACAGGAGCCAATCATGAGCTATGAGAAAACTCACGACGAGCTTGTCAACCCATCGGAAAGCCCAGGAGGTAATGACCTCCTGTTCCCTTATAGCTCGTGATTGACATGTTCCAGGGAAGAGGTGGAGGATAGCGTAGACACCACATAGCAACTCCAACAGAGATTTTCCATTTGGAAAATGTCCTTTCCCGCATTCAGTGCTCAATCCAGGCATCCCTTTTAACGTGGCAGACTTCACATTTGAGTAAATCAGCTCAGTGATGAGACTGGCTTGTGCAGGTTCAGCGCTCGGTTTATCAGGCCCTTCATACAAGGTCTACAAAAAATCTGAAAGAAGAAGCAGTAACCCTGGCTTTGGACGCCGGGGACTGCTTCATCCCCAAAGAGCCGAACTCCTCAGGCCTTGACCTGTTCAGAGAGATCTCTAGACATTGAGGAGAAAATTATCTGGTCGTCCAGAAATGAGTCCCAGGTTACTTGGGATGCCTGGAACATATAGATTAGCCAGATCATCAAAGAAGCCAAGAGGAGCAACAATACGCTGTTGGTGCTCCGGCTAGATCTCACCAAAGCCTACCCACATATACCGCATCAGCTAATCTGCAAGGCATTACCAAGCATTACCAAGTACTATTCGAGGTCCTTATGCTTGTGATGTCACACATGGACTCGCTGAGGATGCGGTTCAGGAGTAAGGAATCCGCTGTCTAGGGAAGCATTATGACATCATCCTGAAGGACAATGGGAACTTAAAAAAGACCACTGCCCAAAGGAATCAACAAGTTTGCTGCTGCCAATCGATGGCAGAGTGTTTGATCACTCCCTTATAAAACTTTGGACTTTTCTTACATCTTTGTTTATACGCTTTGCCTGGCTGTCACTAGTGGAAGCTAACTAGCTAGCTACAGTTATTGTTACAACTTTTCGTAGTTTTTTATTAACTGTTGAATTCCGACTTTATACCTTTATACAATGACAGATGACCAAAAATAGCACAAAGACAATGGCCACACTGGTTGAGTGGAGATGTGATTGGTAAATTCACTAGTGTACAATTGAAATGTTGCAAATCATAAATAAAACACAAATGATTGACAGCTCGAGGAGTGATGAAAGTTGGAGACCCCTGCAACCTGGATACAGAATTTATTCTGTTTTAAGTTAAGCAGGACAGATTTCTATTTAATAAAGATATTTATTTGTATTATCGTATTCTGTTAATTTTGTTATCTTGAACAAAAAAAAAATATTGAACAATTTATTTCCCAATAATTTGTATTACTCCAAAATATGCATCAAATTAAATTCAGGTTTGTGTCAAATAGTAAAAACATTGTTTCACACAAATAAAAGCAAAAAAGAAAAAACAATCCTCCCAAAAGTTAGTTATCTATTTGCCAGGGGCCCTTGGAATTGTCCAACGGCGGCCCTGGCCAATAGCACTCAGTTAATCCATGTGATCGGTATCGGACGATCTTACTCATGGATGATCGGAATCGGCAGCATAAACCTTGACTTTATAATATATAACTATAATATAACTTTATAATATATAAATTTCATAACTGCATAATCTTGTTTTTCTGTGTGCTGTCTAAAGTTCCTCAGGCCTGATAGCTATGAGAGGATTAGCTTAGCTTTGAGAATTTTTAATGTCTGTTGGATCTACAGCAGGACATTTAAGAACAGTTGGTTAGCGTCATCGTTTATGCCTCTACGGTTTTAAAGTAATAGCTGTCAACACCCACTTTCAGGAGCTTTGATACGTTTGTGAGATTAGCCCTTTTTTCGATGCTCTGTAGTGTATTACTTACTGCTTTTCTTGTTCTGCTACAATTGTTAGTTGCTGTTAACAGCAGTTACTTGCTTTATTATTTGATTGCTCCAAGTTGCAAGATACCATTAAATGCACACAAGAGCAATTTACCATATTAAAATGTGATTTTTGTTTTGTACCTTCTAGAAATGGTGTAGTTCATGCTTCTTTCCATATAGAAACAGAGACATTGCTCCATGATTTCTTCAGGTCATTTGAAACAACGGTGTTGTCATGTCTTGTCAGCCATGACATTTCTTTTTCTGATGTTCATCTCTAAAGGTAGCACTTAACGTGTCCACAGATATTCTCCTAAAAACAACCCTTTATATTTCTTCTTCTCATATGTTAGAAGAACAAATAATAGTCTCTGCTTGGTTAGGTGGAATTCCAGCAATTTTCCATTCATAAGAACAGTGGCTGTTTTCTCAGTGAAAGAAAGAGTCCACTGATTGTAGCTGAGTTAGTTGATCAGAACTGGTGTCATGAGTACAGCCCAACCATGGTTTCTCTGGCCGTAGAGAAGAAAGATGATCCCCACAATGTTTCCCACAGTGTTACAATGTTTCAGTCACACAATGTGAGCATTCAAACTGAGACTGAATGAAGCCAGGAATTAGCCATCAAATGGAACAAAATTTAAGTGCAGTATTGTAAGCCAAAACTGCACTATTTAGACAAAAATATCTGTCCATTCACCCAGAAGAACATTGGTCAGGTCTTTGGTTACTGATACTTGGCACGAGAGAGGGCACACTCACTCCTCAATGTTGTAATTCTAAATGGTGTACTAAATGTTGTAGTTCATCCCAAGATTTTTGATGGGATTGAGATCAGGGTTCTCAAGTTGTTCACACCAAACTACTCCAAGCATACCTTTATGGACCTTGCTTTGAGCATTGGGGAACAGTCATGTTGTAACAGAAATGGGCCTTCCCCAAAGTTGGAAGGATCCAATTGTCCAAAAGGTCTTGCTCAGATACAGAATTATGATCCGGGGTGACAAAAGGGTCCAATTCCTCATTGATTAATTTATTAAGTAGTGTGTGCTATTACCTATGGCAAAATTACTCAGTGCTAAATCAATTGGTATGGTATAGTATGGTTTATTTGTTTCACACATGCTTAAAAGGTTACATTAAGGAACATCACCGTCTGGTTTATTTGCTTCAGACATGCTTAAGAACTTACATTTGTGATTGCATTTGTGATTACATTGGCACAATGTTTGAAAAGGATAAGGAAGCGCTTATTTAATCCTACCCCTTCTCCATGTCTATTACTGATAATTCATTCATTTATTGAGGTCACATGTATTTTGACACTTACAATGCTTTGTTTTCTCTTATTTTCAGGGTTTATATCATTGCAATTTCGTCCACTTCCTGTGTAAAGACAAAGGAAGCTGTTTTTGGCGATGTTGACATTGTGTTTTGTCAGATGCTCATAGATGGAATATGATGATGACAGGTGTGGTATTGTTATTCCTGCCAGACACTGAAATGCATATATCGTTGTTGTTGACATCTGCATCCACCCCCTTTGATTGCAGACGGTTGGCCACCTGATGCTCTGTTTAAGCAACATCATCTTGTTTTCCTCCTCTGTTATCAGCTGCCCTGGCATAAGGTCGGCATGTAATGTGTGCAGCCCAGTCACGATCACATTGTTCTTGCACATGGACTGTTGCATCATCAACCTTACACATCATTTGTGATATAATGCCATATTTTTCATAATTTTGCTTCTTGAAAGCATCCACTTTTTCTTCCAGCCCAACAATTTGTTTACAAAGTGATGCATTATCATTAAGGATGTTCGATAATATCGACCAACTAATATTGGCCAAGATTGGCATAAAAATGGGATGTGGGTTTTGGTATAGTTTTGGTATAATCTGCGATCTTGTTTCGGTCTCCACCAAAAGCTCATGGCTGCACCGATCCATCTGTCGACCTTACGCTCCAATGTTCCCTCACTCATGAACAAGACCCCAAGATACTTGAATTCCTCCACCTGGGGCAAGCCCTCACTCCCAACCCAGAGGGTGCAATCCACCCTTTTCCGCCTAAGAATCATCGCCTCGGATTTGGAGCTGCTGAGTTTCATCCCAGAAGCTTCACATTCAGCTGCACACCTCCCCAGTAAACACTGAAGCTGAAACCCTGATGAGGCCATCAGGACCACATCATCTGCGAATAGCAGAGAAAAGATCCCAAGGCCCCCAAACTTGACCCTCTCAATGCCTTGACTGCGCCTAAAAATTCTGTCCATGAAAGTTACAGTGACAAAGGGCAGCCAGGCCAAAGTTCACTGGAAAGAGGCTCGACTTACTGCTGGCAAATGGTTTGACCAAGTTATATTACTTAAACAGAGAATAGCAACAGTGGTATGAGAAAAGCTGACCCATTTACTTTGTGATGCATGAGGTGTATAGTTTTATCGACATGATAGTTTTGTCTTTTCTGCGCAGGCTAGTGCAATTTAGCACACACTGTTGTTGTGTTCACGTGGATTCTGCATGATGAATAGAAATGTTGCTGCTGGATAGAAGTGCTGGCATGAAGTCTAGGATGCAATGATTGTGTTGGTGTGCCAATCGGAGATTTTTAGATGCAGGCCGATATAATGCACTATTGTTTTTTGGCTGATATCGGACCAATATCCAATATCAGTATTGGATTGGGACACCCCTAACCATTATCTCCATTATAATCATAACGCACGTGGTTCCTGGATTTTTTTTTTCATCCTTTTCGTCTGCATTTTCGGTGGTAGAAGCTCTTTTTCTGCTCATTACAAACATAGTCAACACCTTTTGAATTTTGGACTGTCACGACAGTTAGCTTGTTTTGTTAGCACGTCAGACGGTATTTAAGCCATTTGTGTAGGCACACAGATCTGTAATTATAGTTGAGATCTGTGGTCAGGAAAAGTGCCAAAATTGGCAAAACTTCGAAAACTTTTCAGTTCACAAAAACAGTGAATTTGTTGTATTTTATTATTTAACAAATTAATTCTGTGGAATATTTGCTTTCAAGCATGCATTCTTGACTTAAATTGTTGTAGTTGTAGCTGCTTTTTTGGTTTCTTGCAAACACTTTAAAAGACAAACCAATTTAGTGCATCATATCATGGCCTTTGAGTATGATATGAATGTAATGTTGACTTTTAGAGATATTGATTGCACAGTAAAGATAATTTATGAGTGTATTTAGGTGACAAGTGTTGATTGGGCATAATACATGGTAAGCTGTCAGTGTTGTAACAGTGCATTAATTCAGCCTTAAAATTTAAAAACATTTGAGGAAATAGACAAGAATACTTATTAGAGTGTAACGGTACAGCATAATTACAGTTTGGTGAAGTGCAGCATTAACAGTTCCAGTTTGCAGCCCCATTTCTCAACTGGACAATGCCGGCAAACGGCTTTCCTCTTATCCATGTTCTTCTTTGTCCGTTTGTCCATACGTATTTCACCAGGGAGGTGAAGTTAACAAAGCAAGAGGGTTTTTAACCTCTTGCTTTGCCTTGGCACTATTTCTAACGATGACTCCCATTAGCCAAAGGCTGGGCTGCACTGTATTTTTCAAGTAGACGCGTGACTATAAGTTACGCTTCCTGTCCCTCTCTTAATATGTTCCGTGTGGGTACTCACTACAGCTCTGTAACATAACAAATGTTCCTCACAGAAAGATCTGATTTTGAATAGTACCTTCACACCCCTAATAGTTAGAAAGTTTTCAATTATTGTCTTGCAATAAGAGTTAAGGACATGTCAGTAGTCATGTGTGTCAACAACACACATGATCCCAAATATATATTTTTAATGTTCATGCACATTTTTTTCCATTGGAGCCCAAGTTGATGAAATTTTGCCCTTTTAATGCAGAAACTTACATGATTGGAGAATATCTTGTGGGATACTTTACTGTGGTCTGTGCTTTATAGTTGAGAATTTCTTTGATATTTTGCTTCACTTAATTGAATCATAATTAATGATAAGCGAAGCGAAAGAAATGTTCTCACTCTGTGTTTCATGAAACCAAATATTTGTCTCTTATTTGTCACTATAAGAGACAAATAATGTGGTGATGTCACATATTAACGAAGCCTCAAGGTTTCTAGTTGTCAATATTCTACAATATAAGCACACCAGAATTATTCATCTTATCCAAGCCCTCCACTGCTGGGAATAGCCTCGAAGAACAGTTCCGCTCCCGCCTCAGCAGACGGCTTCATTAGAGCTCGCCAAGCCTGTGAAGCATCTCCCACTATGGGACCACCCAGTCCTACCAGTCAAACTCCCAGACAACTTCACTTTCATCTCGAGCCCCTTCGGTGAATACAAAGCTGTTAGATGATCCTTCATGTTTTTGAGTTTCATGTGAGGGATTTGTTTTGTGGCTGACTGAACGCTTGGTCTTGTCTACTAAATTGCCTCAATTTAGTAGTATTGTTTTACAGTTCAAGGTAGAAAAGCCGTAGACAAATCACATTAGCCTTTTTTACCACAGCACTGCATACAAGCATCTTATTATCAGGTGTTTGTGGACTGGATGTGCCCTCAGGGAGTGCATGTTGGTGAGGTAACCACTTTGGTCTTGTGTCAAACATGAGCTTTACTGCTAATCCTGAATAGACCACATGGATGCTGTGCAAGAAACATCTAATTTGATCACATCTTCAGCAGAAAACCAACCAAGTAGGGCACTTTTATTTTGGCTTGAAGAGACAGGCACACTGTCTTTATGTAGGTTCTGTATATGCATGTCAACACATGTGCACTGACCACAGGTGGTTAATTCTGTCAACCATCTGGCCTGCCATCTCATTTCATCTCCATGATGTCAAAGCAAAGGCACAATAGTTCCAGCCTAGTGTGGTGTCAGTATCCTTCTGTAAAGTAAAAAAAAAAAAAAGAACAGTCATTAACTCGAGTCAAGTGACGCAGCATCCTTAGTGAAGTAGTGCTGATTTTCTTTCAGCATGAGAAGTCATTGTGGTTGTCACAGGCTTTTTGTGGCCACACCGAAAAGCTTTTATTGTGGTAATACTTAATGGGAGAGAATGCAGCAAGTGCAACTTTTAGCATCATAGAATAAGCATCATTGCGTATTAGGATTCCAGATTCACCGAGTTGATGGATGGATGGATCTACAACAATGCTCGTCACTAGAAGTGACCTTTATTTTATCATCTGATATAGCAGGCTGCAGATTCCTGTGGTGCTGTGAGCTCACTGGTAATGCAAGCCAATCATTTTTCCCCAGCACTCTCATGTCCTTCCATATTGTTTCCATCTCAAAATTCTGACTACCCTCTGACGGATTTTAATCTATGAAGTAGTAGCTAGATGATATTACTGTATGCATGCTGCGAAAGACATATTTCCTTTCACCTTCATCCCTTTGTCGTTAATTGAAGCCAAGGCACCCACCTAACCTTTAATTTTGTTTCCTCCACTTTAGGTACCACACGCACCCCCCGAGACGGAGAGGTGCCAGGGGTGGATTACAACTTCCTGTCTGTGGAGGACTTCCTAGAACTTGAAGAGAGTGGCACACTACTCGAAATCGGAACATATGAGGGTGAGGGCGACTATGACAATGATAATAACTGACATTCTGTGTGACTTATGCAGGTGTCCTGATTCACCACAGACACGGAGAGCGTATGACAACAATTCAAATAAATATTTCTCTACACGCGGGTGGGCTGTAGGACTGAACAGTTGATTCAGATTAGATGTGACAAAAGGACAGGGGTCATGCTACATCTGCCCCATTAGGACCACGTTGTCCCATGCTCTAAATTTCATACTTACACAAACCTGTGTGCGTGTATAAACGTGCCACATGTTGGCTAGATATGTGCATGAAGCGTGTGTCTATCTGGAAGGCGATATGTTTGTGTGTTTGTAGGCCTGGGAGAGAATGTTACAACACTAACCTGCTTGGCAGCGGTCCACAGCTCTGTGTTGGCACACTTCTTCCTTTCACACAGACAATGTCACAAACTTGTCCACAGGACTCTGTGACCATCCAGCAAAGTGAGGAAGCCTGGTTCCATTCATAACTTAATAACATAACAACTCATACAGTATGACTGTTAATTCAGTATGTCACAAGTACACCCCTCACATTTCAGCAACAATTTTTATTACAGTACATCTCAAGAGACAATACTATACAAATGAAACTAAGACATTACTAAGACTAAATGACATATTACAGTATGTTGATGGCTGTGCATTTATAAATCTTCAACGTAGACAGGCTGACTAGAAATAAGACAACTATTATCTATAAGATATTGAGTTTTTGCAGTGTTCAACGTGAAATGTAGTGTGGACACCTGTGGTGGAACACAATACTCTCAACTAAGTGAGTGAGACACGCACTTGCTTGTTCCATTACACAGTGTTGTCTGGTAGGAATGAGCAGCTACTGATTAGTGAGCTAAAGTGCTTTTATTTTTCATTTTCTTAACTCACAGCGCTGTGTTTTTGCAAATCATGTATGAAGTCACATTGCCATCGTAATAAACTGCCACACATTCAGCTGTAGTCATAATTAAGAGAAAGCTAGCCCTCCACAAGGTTAACGTTATGTTAGTAAGGTACATTAACCTTAATCTCACTGATTTGCGCTACGTTAACCTTGTCTCAGATCTTCCCGTCCATCCGGGAAGAGATGATGCAACATATAAGATCTGCTGTCCGTGGTATGTATGCCGCATTACAATGAACGGAACACGTCATGGTGTTCAAGCCAGTGAGCCAACATTTTCTGTCTGTTTTTTGCATTTTGTTTTACTTCTCTTTCGTTGCTTTGTCGCATTCTCTTGCCTCCTCAATCTTCCCGGGCCATCCACTTCCTTCTTCGTCCTCTGCGTGGGTGACGTAAGCACGTTGGTGACGTAAGCGATATCTCGAGGCAGAAAAAAATCCTCATTTTTTTGTAATGGAGGTACTCAAATTATTCGAGTAATCGTTGCATCCCTACAAGCAAGGTGGTGGTAACATCATAGTCTCAGGCTACATGAGTGCTGTGGGCACTGGAGAGCTGCAGTTCACCGAAGGAAACATAAATTCAAACATTCTGAAGCAGAGTATGATCCCCTTATTTCGGAAACTGGGCCAAATTTGTCAATTAACACGATGACAATGAATATATGATATAATGAATACCTCTCTTGGCAGTGTCAATCAACACTGAGCTTTATTATCTTTGCAATAGCAGGATTGTTGTATTGGATGCCATTAGGTTTTTCAAAGGCAATTCACTTAATATTATAATCAAGATTAGACAAAGCAGCCAACATCATATCAACAACCTGTCAACAGCTTCTGCCAAATGTCCTTGTTAAATGAATCCTCCTGCTGTTCACAACATACAATTATGCATTTTTCTTTCAACTAAACGATATAAAAATGTGTGCTGCTGAGTTGAGCCTTGCTATTTGCCATCCTTGGTTAAATACAATCTCAGGCAATTTACCAACTTTCAGCAACATTATTGTAGAATTTGTTAAGGAAAAGATGAACATATGGGTACAGATAGACTGGCAGATTAGAAAGTTTTATTTTTAGCTTTGTCTGAACATAACCAGCTCATCAACACCTCCAGAGCTCATTAACTCACATATTTTATCTTGTGTGTTTTTTGGCAAGGCCAGGCTTACCGTTTCTCTGTTACCTGCAGTGTTAATGTTAAGCTTAGCAAATCACCTGCATTTTTGAAAGTCAAACTTAATGTCACAAGAGTCAGCAGTACTGAGAGAGACGAAGAAGGATCTATGATCCCAGACCTCAAACAATATCAGAAGATATTAATAATTGAATGATAAGGTCCAGTATGACACTATATTCTTTCTTATGTTCTGAATCCAATTACACAAGCTTCATGCCGGATTAGATGACTATCGATAATTGTGTTGTTGTTCAAAATCAAATAATCGTAGTTTTCCCTCATCACTTCCAAGATGAAAGGGATCATGTGAAATACAGTGTATTTTGATGCGATTTCTTATTTTTGGTTCTTAAGTGCAGATGCTATTATGCTTGTCCAATGCTGACAAAAATCATACAAATCTGGGCTTAGTCTGAGGCAAAAAACAGAATTACACAGCAGCTGTGATTTGTAGCTAAATTGTCATCCAGCTTTTTGTCCTTTTTTCTGAGCATTAGGTTAGAAGGGTTCATAGATCTATCTTGGGAAATCTATATTTCGGCAAGATCAAGCGATATTTCTGCAACCACGCTGCCTGATCTTGAGCCTCAGCCTGTTATCACTTTCTCCTTCTCCCTCTCGCATGTCTCTCAAGCATGCTAATGTCATTCTCGTTGCCTAGGTAACTATTATGGGACCCCCAAGCCGCCAAGGCAGCCCATCATTGGGACAGTAATTCTCGGAAATGCAGGCTCCCAGCAGTCCACCCCAAAGCGTACTAAGTCCTACAATGACATGCAAAGCGTACGAGTAGTGCCTGCTGACGACGATGATGACGACCAGGCCTCGGAAATGAACAACACTTTTACAGGTGAGAGCGTTGCAGCCTGTCCCTTGCCTCTGTCTATTTTTCTCTCTAGACTTTTGTAGTCTTTTTTATCATCGAGCCGAGTTTGTGTGCATACTTCAGAGATCAGGAACACAGCTGGAGGAAGACAAATTTGTTTGTGATCTTCTCTATGTCTAGCGGTTACATCATGTCTTTGCGAGGCTGATTTCTTTGCATGCGAGCCTCCAAAACACTGCCATCTGCCTGCAAGGAGGGGCAATAATTTGGCCATATTGTTTTTAAAGCTGAATGTTTTCAACATCTTTTTTCACCAAATTGAATTGCAAAGGATTTCCTTCATATGCATTGAAAAAGATATACATATTTCACAGTTTTCCAAAGCTTTCCAATGTTTTGTGAGCCTAATAAACATTTTTTTCTCTCTCTTGATACTGTGGATGCATGCCCTCCCTGTGTCCACTTGCCACAGTGTTGCATTAGTATTTGATCAGGCTTGAAAGGAGCATGGAAGTCGTGCGATGCTACTGGGCTAGGCCTGGGAAGTGAGTGGGGGCAGGTCTGAAAAGCTAGCATTAGAGGAAAGGCGCTTCTGGGTAGAGAGGGTGGGTGTCAGAAACACTTTGGGAAAGACTGTTGGTAGAAAAATTTGCATATTCCTGGGGCCCTTTCAGTACAGTATAAATGAGCTGGTGACAATTGGGGGGAGGGGGCGTGGGAAGGATAATGGTTTGAGAGGTTGCTTATTTTATCTGTTCTTTTTTGGCTTGTGTGTGCCTTAAAGTATCTTTTGTTCTTTTATGTTGTTCTGTGTTGTGCCTGTTTTGTTGCCCAGGATCCTTAGTGCGTAGCCTCTTTCCCTCTCCTTTGTTGTGCGCAGGTAACCCTAGCGACCAGGATGAGAGCCGCGGCGGCATCCTCCGGCCGTACCCCGCACGTGACAATGCTCCTTCCTGTGGTCTGACCAATGCAGCCATCTCCGCTGCAGACAGTGGGCGGCAGGCCCTGGCTGAGCCACAAGTCTCCCCGGAAGATGCACTGGGGCCATTGCCCGAAAACTGGGAGATGGCGTACACTGAGAATGGAGAACTTTACTTCATAGAGTATGTGTTCCAGCCTTAAACACCTCACAGTTTAACAGCATGGATTCACTTTTTGAATTACTGGCAGTAACTCACCAAGTAGTCGATGTACAGTATTTTATTCATTTTGCACGTCCGGTGGCTTGTACTCCCCATCATACTGTATGGTTGTAAGGCCATTGCCGCTGCTTTCCTGTTAATCCCTGCATGTGTCGATCTCTAAAGGAGATCACATCCTGATCACCTGACTACCTCCACCTCTCTGTCACTATTGTTTCTTTTTACAATTGAAGGAAAAGTCAGTGGATTGATTGTTTATCTCTGTGTTGCTTTGTTATCCTTATTTTTCTCTGCAGCAGAGGCCCAAAGTCCTTAATAAATATGCAAACCTGGTTCAAATTTGAATAATTATCGCCATGTATATGTGTTTCAACTGTCCTTTATTTTGAGAGGCTGTTTTAAAATCTTGTCTCTTCTGTGTCCTTCCAGCCACAACACAAAGACCACATCCTGGTTGGATCCCCGATGTAGAGACAAAGCCTCGAGGACTCTGGAAGAGTGTGATGATGATGGTAAGCTGTCATAATTTTTAGAGAGGCAACACTAGCTAGCAAAGAAGATTCTTATTTGCTATTATAGGTAGTTTAGCCGTCATAATATAGGAAGTTGACCGGTGCAGTGTCCCAATGACACTCGAGGAATAGCACGTCTACAAAGAAACACATATTGTGAAATTGCACCATCAAGTGGCGAAGATGGAAGTAGCATATCACCGGTATAGTTTACACTTTATTATTATTATTATGCTGCACCCTGTTGTTGACACTTTCTAAAGGGTTTGTCTTTCTGTCTTTCTTTTTTACGGATTTCTTACTTTCCCTCCCGTTTCTCCGCTATTTACCTTTTTCTGTTCTTCATTTTGTTTTTATTGCTTCCATCCTGCTTTCACCTTGGAGAAGAGGGGATACATACAGAAGACCTGGAGAGTGATATAGGTACGATGACTCTGTTTTGCATCAAAATTAAAAGCAGATGATTGCAAAGTATTGCAACAGTTTGGTGCATCGTGAATGAAGAGGGATACAAGCAGTGAAGAAAATAATATAGGAAATAAGACATTAAATGCATAAAATAATAATGTGGTTTGGTATGGTACGATTAATTTGTTTCAGACATACTTAACAAGTTACATTCAGGAACATCAAGTGGTTGCAGTTGCACAATTCCACACTCAGAATATACTGTTTGCTTACAAGTTGTTCTATAAAGTTTCACCCTGTTCTAATTAAAGAGAAAAGAAAAGAGTAAAATATCACAGTGATGAAGTAAAGAAAAGGCGTTAATATGAGGTGTTAATATAGTTAAAAAAAAAAAAAACAACTGACAGTATACCGCTTGTGTAATGTTACAGGAAAACAATTTTGACATTTTTGGGTCAGTCTCCTGAGAGGGGTACCAAAAGCGTGACCTAGAAAACAAAATTGAAAGTTATTTTCTAACTATCACTTTAATATATATGGCAATATCATCTATACCTATCACTATAAATGCTTTAAAATGACCTTAAATTGTCACAAAGAACCTTCAAAATGGTGACGTATTGCATCTTGAATGTAACACAGAGCTGGTGGATGGACCCTGCTTCAAACTACGTGCAAGACTCAACATTGTTCTTCAAAGCATTGGTAGTTAGCACAAGAGTAACACACATCACCTACTGCGGTCGCATGATGTAAAAATGATTAAGAAAAATAGATAGGTACAACTCTTGAATGTAACATGTATAATTGACATTACGTCATATTTCTGATTTTGATTCAGTGTCACTCATTGTTTCGATTTTGATGAAACAATTGCAGAAATAGCACACAAATACTCTGAAGTTCACATTGTGTGACAAGGCAGTTGTCAGCTCATTTGCATGTAGTCTTCTGCAATTCGATTTTAGTTACATTGTGTGTGGACTACGTTGGTTACATTTGCGACACGTACACGTTTTATCGGATGCAGCAAAATGCGTTTGGTGCACAATGAGGTATAATACTTCGGAAATCACAGCAGCTGAAACGTATGTTCCAGCTGCTTTATTTCATTGTCTTTGTGACAGACTTTAAAATGACGATGCGCAAACGAGCTGAAATTGACTTCAGACTGTGTTTTATACACAACAAACCAGAAGAAAGTATTTTAATATTTGACACTGTTTCCCCTGTTTATTCAATGTGTTTGCAATATACTGTGTGTGTGTGTGTGTGTGTGTGTGTGTGTGTGTGTGCATGTGTGTGTGCGTGTGTGTGTATAAAATATATAAAGACCTGTCATCCCAGCCCAAGTCAAAACAATTGCCTACCCCTGCCTTACAAAGTCACAGCTCATACCGTGAAAAGGCGCACAAACCCACATGGTGAATATTGATATTTTTGGACAATGTAGCTTGAGTTGTTGATTCACTTGTCTGTAGGTTATGGAAGAAGATTTTATGTTGACTTTAATGCTGTCTAAAACCTTTTATTGTTGCTCACAGCTGAGAGACAAACAACTATTGATTGTGGAATCCGAATTATTATGCAAACTGATTTTAGTATTATAAACATAACATTTTTTGTTTTTCAATTAAATTGATGGATGGCATTGTGTCTTGGGGCTTTTAACTGAAATCAATCTCGGACAACTGTTGTCATTAGTTTGCCAGGTGACCCAATTAAAAGAAAACTACTTAAAAATGATCTATCCATCCATTTTCTATGTTGCTTCTCCTCATTCGGGTCGCGGGGGCATGCTGGAGCCTATCCCAGCTGACTTTGGGTGACAGGCGGGGTACACCCTGGACTGGTCGCCAGCCAATCGCAGGGCACAAATAGACAAACAACCATTCACACTCACAAATAAGATAAAACCCACGCGCACACAGGGAGAACATGCAAACTCCACACAGAAATGCCCAAGGGAGAATCTGTGACTGTGACTGTGTGGCCAACATGCTAACCACTACACCACCGTGCAGCCCCAATGATGTTCCCCATTATTAACCATGCCACAGATTTTAAGCAATGGGAAAGAGCGAGGATCTCTCTGCTGACAAAAAAAGTGTCAAATATTGCAATGCCTTGTACAAGGCATGAAAACATTCAATAATTTACAAAAACTTTCATACGGTGAAGAAATTTGTGGCTGATTCAGATGACAGCCGGGTTTGTGCTGATCAAGGCATAATGACAAAGGTTTCTTCCAGGCAAATTTATCGAATCTGAAGGTGCTGGTGCCTCTGGAATCCCATGAACCTCAAGGTGTAGGATCCTCCAGAGGCTTGTAGCAATGCATAAACCTACTATTTGGCCACCCCTAACCAATACTCACAGGCAGAAACGGTTGGAGTGGACCAACAAATACATGAAGATTAATTTTCAAACAATCCTGTTTACCAATGAAGGCCGTGCAACCTCGGGTGGTCCAGATGGATGAAGTAGAGTATGGCCAGCATATCTCAACAAGGCTGTGATGTCAGCAAGGAGGTGGCTAAGTCATGTTTTGGATCGGAATCATTGGGAGAGAGCTGGTAGGACCTTTATGGTCATTGAAGGTGTGAAAATGACGTCAGCAAAGTATGTAGAGTTTCTGACTAACCACTTTCTTCAGTAGTACAATATGAAGAACCGTACCTTCTGTAGCAAAATGACCTTCATGCATGGCAATGCATCTCATGATGCAAAGAATACCTATCTCTCTGTCATTGGCTGTTATGGGCATAAAAGGAGAGAAACTCATTGTTTGGCCCCCTTTTTCCCCTTGATTTCAACCCAATTGAGAACCTATGAATCATTGTCAAGCAAAAAATTTATGAGGGTGGGACACAGATCACAACAAAACAGCAGCTTTGGAAGGCTATTCTGACATCATGCAAAGAAATTCAAGCAGAAACGCACCAAAAACTCACAAGTTTAATGTAAGAATTGTGAAGGTTATATGTTAACATGAAGGCTATATGAAGGTCTTATGTTAACATGTAACTTAGTCTGTTAAAATGTTAGTGTTAACAATGTTAGTAGTAGACTATTTAGCAAAATCAGAGAAAAAATATCATTTGCATAATCGTTTGGAACACAGTGTAGTCCTGTAAAAACTATTTACTGGGCCACTGTAACACAGGTGGGGAAATCCTCTGCGTGAAATCAAATAGAGTGAGAAAAGTTTTTCACGTTTCATAAAACATATAAACACCTTTTGAGTGTAGACAACAAGAGGGAATCCAGGTGGTGATTTAATTTAAAATGCTTTGTGACAGGCTTATTCGGTTTGAAACATGACATGTGACAAATAATGCTGATTAGAAAATACAAATTGTGTCTGATTTGTTTTGTCGCTCTATTGAGAGTTGCTTGCTGCTGGCTCATTGTTTGGAAAACACATGCAGCTTTGCATGAGAGAGCATGCTGTTGATGTTTTATGCTCTGTGTCGTTATTTCAGAGCTGCCGCCAGGATGGGAGAGGATAGACGACCCAGTGTATGGCATTTACTATGTCGAGTAAGTAAATCACCTTGTTGGCACATCACCTCACAGGAAATCAGCTTGTCTTCTCTTATAAATACAGCTTACTACACACTTAAGCTAGGTAGCTGTCAATTCTAAACAACCTTTGTCCCTCCGTGGTAGTCATATAAACAGGAAGACCCAGTATGAGAACCCAGTGGTGGAGGCGCGGCGTCGGAAAATCCTGCAGGAGCAGCAGCAGCCGCAGCCTCCAGAAGGTGAGCGGTACATTCAAGGTTGGTTTCCTGCCCATTTCTTTCTTTCTTCATGTCTGTGAGTGTCTCGTCCTTTTGCTTGTCCACTACATACTGGGGTTTGGGTGCAAGAGTCTCTCTTTCACCACATTCTTTTGTCAAATAGAATTCACTTTTTTAAAGAGCTGCCCCAATCCGCAGTGTGGCCAATTGTAGTTGACATTTTACTTTGAGTCATTTAAATCCATTGTACCATTTTCTGTTTATTATTTAATATGATTTGACTTGGCAGCATTAAACATTTTTTGACCATGATATTTAAAGGGTTTTGCTTTGTAGCACTGGCGTGCTCCGTGATGAATATGTACAAAATGGCATACTGTATATGAGTAGCATGACTGCACAGACCGAAGCAGATAGCTGGCATGCTCGCCAACCACATTAGGTACACCTACAAATCTAATGAGATCTAATGGTAGACTTATATTTAAAAAATTCTGCCTTTACAACATAACAATGAGAAGTTTTGATACATCGTACTGTAACAATGCATGTATTATTGTGGTTGTAGTTTGCAGTGGTGTACAACTGCACTGCATCATACTGAGAGATGTATCTAATATTTTGGTTGCCTTGGTATGATGTGGTGTATTTCTACACCACTGCATTCTACAACCACAATAATACACTTGTGTAAACAAAACATTTGAATGGTCCAGTAGTCAGTGTAACTTCTGTGTGTCTTATGTGTGTTTATTTATGTGTGCCATGGAAATACAAGTTTGTGTTGCATACATATGGACTGACCTACAGGGTTTCCCCGTACAGAGTGGATAGAAGAGCATTCCTCAGCAGCAGCACCACTGGTAAACTACACTTCAAACCACCTCGAGACCTATAGGGACCCTCAAGTCCCGCCAACTCTACCTCCAGCCCCAGCGGGAGCCAAACGTAATTGTCCAATTTGTCGTTTCCATCATGTGTCAGAGGCTCTGTGGTCATAATGTTGTGTTTGTTTAGCTTAAATTGATCCTGTTCACTATACCTGCTTTGGGAATGTGTCACGCTTTTTCTACACTGCAGTTTACTTTTGCGAAACATGTTAGCGTGGAATCTATTATTGTCAAAAAAAAACCCTCACCAAGCATCTATCAATTTCAGATTGACGTTCTTCGATTTATTCTACGGTGTGATTGATTGAAGTAAAAAGATTTCAATTTCAGGCGGAAATCCCAAAAAGGGAGACATCTCAACTTCTCATGGCACTTTTGGCTTGGGTCACCATGACAACACATCCTGGGCTGACTCGTCCTGGCTCCATTGGTCCTGCCCCGCTCCTAAATACCACCTAGCGCCCTAGTGCAATGTCAACTGTATTTGTGATTGTGTGTGACAGGTTAGACCTGACCAGTTGTACCTTGTACCCAATGCTACAGTATAATAGTTATACAACAGTTAGCATGTAGAAATATAGTGGTAAAAATCAATATACATTTTATCAAGTGTACAGGTACACGTGTGCTAGCAAGGATGTGTTTTGCATTCTAATGTATAACTAATTTATCCTTTCAAACACCACAAACGGACCACAAAAAACCCTTCGAAACCTGTCCAAGCAGGCGTAAATGTCAGTGACACTTGACGTTTGTAAATACACAGGACTTGATGGAAATGTCCTTTGTGCCAATAGACGGTAAACACATGAGGTGTGGATGTTGAGAGTGATGTGGTAACTTGGGAACATGAAAGGATGTAAATTTTGGGACACAATATCAAATTGTAATGGGTTGTCTGTGTTGCAACTCTATGCAGGAGGGAAGCCGTTTTTCACCAGAAACCCCGCAGAACTGAAAGGAACCTTCATCAACACCAAATTGAAGAAGAGCCGGCGTGGCTTCGGCTTCACGGTGGTCGGAGGAGATGAACCAGATGAGTTTCTGCAGATCAAAAGTTTGGTGCTGGACGGGCCTGCAGCGGTGGATGGCAAGATGGAGACAGGTGCAGTACATGTTTCCCATCAGTAGGAGACACTGTTTTCTTTCCAAATGCTTTCTTAAATATTCAGCATGCAGTGAATATGAAGCAGAGCAAAACTTGAAGTGTTGCTGCTATTAAGATCTTTGTGCCAATCGTTGACGTTTACTCTTTGTGACGCAGGTGATGTCATCGTGAGTGTGAATGACACCATTGTGCTGGGATACACCCATGCTCAGGTGGTGAAGATCTTCCAATCCATCCCTATTGGCTCCATGGTGGACTTGGCCTTATGTCGTGGCTACCCCCTGCCCTTTGACCCCGATGACCCCAATACAAGTCTGGTCACATCAGTGGCTATCTTGGACAAGGAGCCTATTATTGTCAATGGACAGGAAACATTTGACTCACCTTCCAACCAGGGTGGACCACTTAACGGCATGAGGGAGCCTCGGGCACACAGCCCCACTGCTGAGGTGGTTTCCAACAGCCTGCACGGCTACACCAGCGATGTGGTAACCCTGGCCTCATCTATAGCCACTCAGCCTGAGCTGATCACCATACACATGGAGAAGGGCGATAAAGGATTTGGGTTCACCATTGCAGACAGCCTGACAGGAGGCGGGCAGAGGGTCAAGCAGATTGTGGACTACCCACGCTGTCGGGGCCTCAAGGAGGGGGACATACTGATGGAGGTTAACAAGAGAAATGTCCAAAACATGAGCCACAACCAGGTGGTGGACTTGCTGAGCAAATGCCCCCGAGGAAGTGAGGTCACAATGCTGGTGCAGAGAGGTATGTATGATATCATGATATCACATTATTCATGTGTGATTAAGCATAGAAAAATGGTCTCTTATCTGGTGAAGAGGGGACAGGTTGGCACAGACAAAAGAGCACAGTGAGTAAGCAACAAAAAAAAACCTGAGGGGGAGAGTGGGTCATTAATATGTGGACTGCTTGGGTTGGAAGGAATAGTGGTGAGGAGGCGATGGGCTGAGTGAGCATGGCACTGGAGGAACAGCTGAATGTGGGAATAAGTGGGAGGTTGGCTAGTGACACAGAATAGATAAATGGGTGGAAAAGCAGTACACCAGAGACTTGTAGAAATGATTGATACAGATGCTGCTGAGACGCGATGTTTGCTTTAATGTATCATCTTAATTACATTGTGTTGAAGGGTGGGGAAACGTGTTGTTTGCTCATACCCTGTTATTGTCTAACATGATACCAAGGTTTCGGATGGGACGAGGGAGGGTGGTTGTTTATTGGCGGATGAAAATCTTTTACTGAATGAGTGAGGGACCAATAATGATGTGATCTGTTTTACGGTAGTTGATTTTGAGGAAATTGATGTTCATCCAGGTGTTTACGTCAGGGGGGCAGTGGTCGGGTTGATGGACTGAGTTGAAATGTAAATCCCTATGTTGTATGAAGAGGTTAAAGAGGAGGGGGTCAAATACCAAACCTTGTGACATGGGGGAATGAATTGGGATGCCTACCAAAAATTGGCATCGCTATGGCACCGGTGTCAACCGAAATTGTAATAACCGGACCAAAAACTAGGTGACTATCAGTGCCTCAATTTTGTGCTAAATTATTGCTGACTCGGCCACATTCAACCAGTTCTCGAAGGTGATATTGTTCAAGTAACATCTTCTAAGTAATACAACGTCCCCACAGAGACACTCAGAGTCTGTCACTCTTTTTAAACTTTATTGCTGACCTTAATACGCCCAGCAGCAGTGCTCAATTCCAACACGGTAAACTAGCACACGTTTCTCTGTCGCTACGCACACCAACACACAACACACAACACGGCCCTTCCTTATTATGCACCAACGCCGAGTGAGGTGCATTCACAAACACTGGAATTCATTACAGCACAGCAAGTTACCAGAATGGTGTATCAATGATCAATTTCTGCTCAAATTGTGCGGAATGTATGCACTTAAGCAGAAGACTGTCTGCCCTTATAGTACTGTAAAATCTTTTGCACATTTTCTGTATTCTCTGTTACTGTTGCTTTTGCTGCAATAATGAATTTACTGAATTATTATAATTAATTTGTTGTAGATTTTATTTTATATTGGTGAATTTATTACTTAGTGGTTATAATTTTATTTATATTGTTGAAGTACTTAAATTACTATTCCGCTCAACTTGCATGTCACAAAATTCCATAAAAATAAAAATTATTTTTGACAAAATTTGTATGTTTTTTTTTATTTTTAAAGGACCGGCCATGTTCGGCCACCGTTTAAGCACCAGGGCCGTTTCAAAAGTACCAATTTGGCACTAGTATCGGGTAGTATCTAAATGATAACCAACCCTAGCGATGAAAGAGGTGTAGTTACTGGTGGATGTGAATTGCTGTTTGTTGGTGAGGCATGATTTGATCCAGGAAAGTGCAGTGACGGGGATCTTGAGGGAGAGTTCAAGGTTGGAGAGTGTGATGGAGTGATTGATAGTGTCAAAAGCTGTAGTGAGGTTTGGGAGGACGCTGAGATCAATTGTGACTTTAATCAGGACTGTTTCGTTGTTGTATTGGGAACAGAAACCAGACTGGAATAAATTGTGGCGGTTGTTGTCATTTGAAGTGGACTGTGAATTATAAATAAAGCCCTTTCAAGTAACCAGAGTAGCTAATTACACGACATTACTTTTTGTAAAAATACTACTTTTCTCAAGAGAACAAGCTCCCTAAAGTCACCCACATGCTTTATCTTTCAATTTTATGTGAAATCAAAAAGGTTTTCCTTCACGTAAAGAAGCCACTAATACACTGGTTGACATTTGTCCCTCATTGTTGTGTCGAATCCTCATCGTTGCTAGATGACCTGACCCAGGTCGCAATTACTGGCAGGTTTGGTATACGCACCCCACATTGATGATGCCCTCTAATGAGTTGACTTTGTGCGTCGCTGCTGGAATAACAGAGCTATTTTGTGTTAAATGTCAGCATCATTATGAGCCTGTGTGTGTGATTTTCTGTATGTGAGAGATGATGCTCGGTGTAGTGTAGGTATAGGTATAGTCCACAGAGAGCAAAGTCAGGGCTACTTATAAGTGTGGAGGAGGATGTTAAGTCTGTCAGTGGGCCAGCCTGCATAGATCATCTTTCTACAGTTTGACACCACACTGTCATTACAGAGTTTCCAACTGAGTGGCTAGCTGATGGGGCACAAGGGGGAGTGGGGAATTGGGGGTAGCATGATCTTAATTCTGATAAAGTAATCTATTTCTTAATGGGTCGGGCTGAATTTAGCTGGTCTATATAAAGTTCAATATCAAACCTAAGCATAGGTTTGTATACCTAATAAATTGTATTTATTACCTTACTTTGAGGAGTGTTCCCCATACTGTTGGACACAAATGTTGCCCAAAGATAAAATGCTTTTTAATTGTTCAATCATGATTGCCCCTTTTTTGTCCTGACACTTTAGAAACAAAACAAACAGGAAATTAGGACTGCAACGAACAATTATTTTCTTTGTCGATTAATCTGAAGCTTGTTATATCGATTAATTGAGTAGTGGGTTAGGCCCTAGTGGTTTGGTCTGCAGCATATCAGTTTTCCAAGGTCACAGTTGATGTGTGTGAATATCTTGTTTTGCCTTAAACATAAAAGATAAGAGGTATGCTTTCATGGATGACTAACAAAATGTAAAAATATTGACATTTGAGAGGTTGAAATCAGGGGATACTTACATTTTTAAATAAATAAAAAAAAAGACTAATCAAAAGGACTAATCAACCTTGTGGGATTGGCTGGCGTACAGTCCAGTGTGTACCCCGCCTCACGCCCGAAGTTAGCTGGGATAGCCTCCAGCATACCCCCGCGACCCTAATGAGGGCAAATGGCATAGAAAATGAATGAATGAATAGCTGGATAATCGATGAAACATCGATTCATTGATTAATTGTTGCAGCTCGACAGGAAATAGTTGCTAACTATTCCTGAATCTTCTTTGAGAAATGACAATTAAGGTAGCGCATAATCACTCCAGAGGAACAATTATAGAAGCTAAGGAGGGCGAGGTTAGGCTGACTTCAAGGGAAAGAAATAAGAAGGTTGAGGATCATGTTTCCACAGTGCAAGTGGAAGTATGGGATTAGCGCCAGTGAAGCGAGTGTGAGATTGACTCTGAAAGCTTAGCAAGGAAAGTGAGTTTGAGCCGATGATGCTTCCGCAAATTATTAGAAGAGGAGAAAAGCAACAAAGTAGACTTCAGCTGAAGAGGGTTTTTTTCACCTGACACTACTTTTTTTTTTTTTTAAGACATTTATTGAAAGCTAGTTTGGAAATTATTGTCCAGTGTAGTGGCCCATCCTAGACCGAAACTTTTGGAATTTTTTTTTTTTTTTTTTTAACACTGGTAATAAACACAAAATTAAAATAAAATGGTAATGCTTAGAGAAAGACTATATAAATCGCATTATGATAACATGAGTAATAAAGTTTTCCAATAATACAGTGTAAAATGAAAATTCCAAGTTCTGCTTTGAAGTCTAACCCATATTAATTTTAACAACAACATCTGGTGTTTTCAAATACCAGAACCTCCCCTTAAAAGGAGGCCAGGCCAAGCAATGAGTCCTCCATCTTGTCTTCTCGCCGCAGTTGCCATGACAATGGTGCTCAGTGCACCTGTCCCCTGAGAGGCCCAGAGAAGAAGACAGGAGAAATTAGAAGGCAGGAAAAAGGGAAAGAATGATGGGGAGAAGAGTGAAATGTGATGATAACATGCATAGAGGAGCAATGCATTAAAATCTAAAGTAGATATGAGGACAAGGTTTGTAGGTTTTGCTCAACAAAAGAAAACCAATCCATCCATCCATTTTCTATACTGCTTGTCCTCATTCGGGCCACAGACTCCACATTCACATCTATGGACAATGTACAGTCTCCAATTAGACTAACGTTCTTGTTTTTGGGATGTGGGATTTAAACCTTCGATCCCCTGGCTGTGAGGCCAACATGCTAACCACCATGCAGCCCTACAAAAGGGAACATGACTCATGATAAATGCATCGAGTAAAGCTGGAGGCAGGGCCGCTGGATCAACCTACAACATGTGGCTACCACTTCACAGCCTCTGTCCAGCCTCAGTTTGAAAGGATTGAGCTTTGAGTGCCGTTGGTCCAGAGTGAAACGTGAAAATAGACTCTCTTCAACACAAACACAAATAGTGCTGTGTATATTTTATTTAGCTCATGAACTTTGCTTAAAGGGATAGTTGGGATTTTTTGACATGAACTTGTTTGACATCCCCATCAGCAGTGTAGTGCATCAATAGTGACTTACCCCCCACTTGGCCCCTGGTGCCCAGTTCTGGTCAGATTTTGGTGATGAGGAACGTCGTTCCGGTTAGTTGCTGGGGCCACTTAAGTAAAGAGTTTGGTTTCTCAAAACAATATGAGTTCAAAAGAGTAATACATTTGCATGACAAAAATGCCTCCTCAAAAAAATCAGACCGCACAAAGGATGCCAACATCAGACTGGAATAAAAGATACAAAGGATGATGACTTTTCTGTTCATCAGTGCTCCTGTGAAGCTTCAAACCTATCTATTCCTCTGCCCTCCGCTCCGTGTTCAGCTCCACCTTTGGTCATTCTGTTTTACATCCCCGGCAACTTACAAATGGAAGTGGAGCAGGAAAAGGTATCAAGATCACCGATGACGATCGTATAGTCGCCCAGCCCTGTGTACCAGAATTCGGATTTTTGAGCGGGTTTTACGGGGACATTTACATACTGTAGAGTAGTGTAGTGCCGCGTGCCACTGAGAGATGTTTCATGAGATTAAAGTTACTCACAACTGATGTGAACAAACGCTTTCCTTCACTTCACACATGAGCGTATTTAGTCATTTGGGGGCCCAAGGCAAACCCAGTCATTGGGGGGCCCCCACATCCTGGTACTGCATATGTGAATATGAAAACAAAAATCCTATTTACTGAGCAAGATAAAGTCCTTAAAATCCTCCTGGGGGATTATTATTACCTAACAAGTGAATAATCTCAATGCTTTTACTGTAATTGATAAGAACATTAAGCAACATTTTAATGTAGTTTAAAGCTTTAATGCTCATATCTTTGTGATGAAAAACATCTCTCACAGGCTCAGCTTCATCCTGAGAACTATCTCCACGGCTGACACACGGCTGACAGCACTGCTACTGCCAAGAGCGTCTGGCTCTTGTCGTGTGTCTATGTTTGTACTTGGGACTATGAAAAAGCGGACACCTTTGGTAGTTTTGTTTAAAACTGGATACTTTCTTCGCTCCATTCGGGTAACTCCGCTTCATCTTCCTCCACACCACGCCCACAACTTTGTTTTTGCCGCCGTCTTCCTGATCAATCTGCACATGCACAGTAACATGGAATAGTCCATTGCTTGACAAGCGAGAGGGGAGCAATCGAAACGATCATGATGGATTACACATTTTGTATTTGGATAGCAGTGTAAATTTACTGTCCCCTCACAATAACTCAACATACAGCCATTAATGTCTAAACCGCTGGCAACAAAATGCCCAAATTGTTCCCATAGTGTCAATATTTAGTGTGGATATCATTATTTTCCAGCACTACCTTATCTCTTTTGGGCATGGAGTTCACTAGAACATCCCAGCAATCTGGAATCCTCTTTCAGGCCTCCGTGACGACATAATGGAGCTGGCGGATATTAGACACCTTGCACTCCTCCTCCTCCTGCCTCCTCCCTCTTATAGGTGTCTTTGGGGTCCATATGTTGGAATACTGCTCTGCGGCTATGTGCTCCCCACTCATGCGCCCCCACACCATGACACTCCGATCACCATGCTTGATTGTAGACAAGACACACTTATCTTTGTACTCCTCACCTGTTTGCCACCACACACGCTTGACACCATATGAAGCAGATGAGTTTATCTTGGTCTCATCTAGGGCTGGGCGATATATCAATATTTTTAAAGTATCGATATTTACTTTAAGCACGATATCAAAACCAAACATATCATTGATATCAATATAGACTGGATTTGCACTGTATCTCCCTCATCCCTGCATGCAGGAGGAGGTAGGAGGTACAGAGAAGAAGCCCGGCCGAAGCTTAGCGACAGCATCTGCGGTGGAAGAATTAGTCAGCAAGGAATAAGCGGTAGCTCAGTAATGTGGCGGTACTTTGAATTCAGAGCACAAAAAAAATATTTTTCACCACCTTAAAAGTTGGCACAACCTCCAACACGAGGAATGTGTGAAGCTGCGGGCTGTCTGTCTGTCTGCCGCGCTCCCGTTGCCTTCCTCATGACAGGAAAAGCAAAGTGGTGTTCTATTATAAAGAGGTGTCCTATTACATTGCTAAAGATATGGTCCCCGAAAAAACGGCTTTAAAAACCTGCTGAAAACAATGGACTTGTGATGTCCAGCGAGCTTCGCAGTCACAATTATTTAGCACGACAAGCTCAACCACAAATGCACAAGGAAGTTAGACAGACAGTTGCTAAGCCTGATGCAGTTGACAGGTTGGTGTTCCTGGTACAAAATAAGGACATGCTTGTGTCTTCTCCTTCATATTTGGTTCTTTTGTCCTTTGTTAGTAACTGAGGATTTGAGCATAGCTAAAGGTTTTTTATTAAAAAAAAAAAAAGATTATATTTCACTTTTTCTATGTTTGTTTCAAATAGAGAATGGCCTACTTTATTTTAGAGGCTATTTTTAGATACGATTTTTTATGTGCATCTTGCATAAAGCTTTGAAATATCCAAAAACATCATGTTAGGTATTTATTTTAATAAAATAAAACAAGCATGTTTGGCTTTGATTCTGTCTAAACTCACTTTGCTTAAAAAATATCAGGATATATATCCTATATCGATATTCAACCTAAATATATCGGGATATGAGTTTCGGTTCATATCGCCCATCCCTAGTCTCATCAGACCACAGCACATGGTTTCAGTAGTCTATGTCCTTAGTCTGATTGTTTTCAGCAAACTGTTTGCAGGCTTTCTTGTGCATCATCTTTCAAAAAAGCTTCCTTCTAAGATGACAACAATACGAATAATACGGCTTATGGTCTGAGGCTGAGCACTGGCAGGCTGACACCCCCCCACCTAGGCCATGTTGAACATCCAACTGACCAGTATTAGAGAGTGGGAGAGCGATAACACCAAATTTAACACACCTTCTCCCCAGACCTTGTAACACAGAAAAATGGTTATTTGGGCCCAATTTGTACACTTTAAAATAGGGTGTATTCATTCCTGTTGACAGTAAATGTACACTATCTAAACAAATTTACCCAAGATGTACACTGACTACATTGTATCAAAGTGTCATTTATTTAGTGCTGTCCCATGAAAAGATATAAAATATTTGCAGAAGTGTGAGGGGTATGCTCACTTTCGTGACATACTGTACATTATTAGTACATTATCGAGAATACTGGCGTTATTTTCCTCCACAGCCTCTGATGCTACTAATTCTCACCTTCAGTTGATTTTCTATACTTACCCTCTCATTTGAATTATAATGGAGACAGACGCAACCTCCCTGGTGCAAGATTGCCTCTTTAATAAGAGATAACAATGCTGTGATTATGGTACTGGCGCATAAGGAAAATGCTGGGAGTGTGTATGTGTGTAATCCTCGTGCTGTGGGGATGCTTAAATTTAAACATTACCAACTTGTTTTCAAGTTAAGTTAGGCATAGATGTAGTTGTGTGCCCATAAACACACTGCTGTGCATAAATAGTGGACATAACCAACTTCTCAGCCTGCCTACATGCTGATGTTACATACAGTATGCATTGTACACATGCACGCTTCCACAGACCTGCGTGTGTACATGAACATGTCACTGTCATATTTTCTTCACACAGCCTCAGTTGCTCATAAATGTTACATGTGCCATGAATTACACTTTTGTGTCAAAGTAAGTGAGGCAGATTTAAAGATTTGCATCGTGCACCGAGATACTTCTGGCAAAAACTAACATATATGAAGGCCACTTGAAACCTCTGTTCTTTTCTATTCAGTGTGTGTTAAAATATACCATGTGGCTGTAGTTACATTCAGTTCCTGTTGCTAATTATGCTTGACCTTGTCTGTAGTTAGAACATTTCCAGAGCTTGTTTCAAAGTGATATGTTTCTACTGACCTTCCCCACAGTATAATTTAGTGCCCCTGGTCCCCCTAACCTGCTGCTGTAACCAGAATGGTTCCTTATTGACACCTGACCTTCTAATATTTAACCTTCAGGGGAAAGAGACACTTCTACAGATGCAAGCATGCACACTTGTCATCATCTATGTGGTTCCAGCTGCTCCAGTAGCTGGCATCTCATAATCTGATGTGAGGGAGAGAGATAGAGAAGTAGGGAGAGCAAGAGAGGGGAAATAGCAAGGATGAATTATGAATCATGTAGAGAGATGGGCTTTGCAGCAACAGAGAGTTTTAACATTTAATGATTTTTTTGCCAGTGCAGCAGAAAGAGCTTGAAGATGAAAACAAGCATGTTGTTGCATGTGCTAATGTTGCTGTAACTTTCTGTTAGCTTTCTCTCTGTGCATAGTGGGCGAGAATTTGCATAAATCAGTCACAGTAATAGAAGAAATGAAGAGTGATGAGTGAATGCATGCTGTAATGGTGCAAATGAATGAATGTTGCTGCTTTATTGTGTTGGGTGAAAAAACATCCACTATATAGCCACTGAGATTTTCAATAGCATTGGCAACATCTACTCTTTGTCCCAGTCCTGCCTGATGTAGTTCATGCATTCATTTTTCTATTTTTGTCTCACACACACACACACACACACACACACACACACACACACACACACACGCTGCTGTAATAGGTAGCAGCACGAGCAGAGAGAGGGATGGCTCTTGGAGAAAAAACTATGAATATTCTTAGTATAGGGAATATAAATAAGCAGTGGGAGTGCTGGTGTTAATTCTGTGTATTGCCTGTAGATGAATCATGATGCTTGGTTTGCTGAGGTGGTTTGAATGGTGAACAGGAAGCAGAGAAGTTGGAATGTGGATTATTCCCAACACTAGTATGCAGTGAATGTTCTCCCCTGATAACTGCCTCCAACTATTAATATTTCATTAACACAAATGAGATTGATCTTCTATGTTAAATGCTATATGAGAGGGGGCAGGGGTGGCACAGGAGATGAGGAGAGGAAGAAAACGAGAGAAGATGAGCGTCTCAATGTAACTCATGAGCAAAGCAGAGGCATGAAGCGGAATCAGCAATGTGGTTCACTGTAAAGTCAGTCTTCTCTTTGATATGGTGCTAAAGATCCTGAGCCTTGTCATTATGGGGAACAGCTGAGAGAATTCACTGTATCATTAGCCAAGCGGTCTTGGAGGTGTATACAGTACAGTAGTCTGTGCTCTTGTGGAGACCTGTAGCTGAGAGTGGCCATCCAGAGCTGCTGCTGCTGCTTCTGCTTTACCATCAGTCAGCCTGTCAAATGCAGGAAGCTCCTCTGCTAAATAGTGCGAGTGCGAGCGCTGAGTGAAGCGGGAATCAGCACAGGGGGAGGAGATCACTTAGATCAGCGAGAAGCCGAGGCGCTCGCTGTTGCTCGGGCAGAGTCGTCAAGTGAAGAGTGAGAGAACTGGTTGTGCTCTGTTCGGCTGCACGATCTCGGGTCCATCTCTTTGGCCCTTGGAGTTTTTCATCAGAGAAGCCAAGGCAAGTGGTCATTAATGATTTCTCTATCTCTCTGCCGATGCTTTGCAGGAGTGGTGCCAGCCAAGCGGAGTCCAAAGCTGGTGGTGAGTATTACAATTGCCATCTCTTTCGTGTGTGTCTGTGCGCGTGTGTGTGCGTCTGTGCATGCTCACGTGAGTGAGGTGTTCTATTTAAAGAACAAAAGATACAAAGACATGATACGAAATGCAACTCTTTCCCGGCTGCATCAACAGCTTCCCATTTCTTCTTTGTCCTGTCAGCACCACTCCTCTTCACTTGTGCTGCTTTCTTTTATTCTTTTCCTTCTGCAGTATTCTCTCCATTTACTGTTCTCAACTCTCTACTCACCAGCCTTGCTTGAATAGTTCAGCAGTGGCCAGCTGTCAGCCACAGCTGAGGGAGGTTGGGAGAGTGGTGTGATGCAAAGATGGAAAGAGGGGTTGCTTGGCACACCTAGGGTGGAGGTGGTTATCCCAAAAAAGTGTATTATGGCTACAGAGGACGCACAGAGGTTAGCAGATATGGCAAATGTATTGAGTGGGCAGCAAACAGGAGCAAGTGGGGTGAGGGATAAGGAGCATAGGAAAGACAAAGACTACTTCTTTAATCAGCAAACAACTCCCCAATTTTACATCTCATCTCAATCGAATAAAAAATCAATGCAGACCCAGAAGTGATGGCATTGCAGTTTTCAATTACTGCCATCTTAATAAACCCCAGTAGAGCCACTGGAATGGAGTTGCCTCCTGCCACGCAAGGTCCACGGTGGGTTCAATTCCTACCAGTTTAATGGAAGGAAAAGTCATCTCATTCTTTCTGATTGGAATTAAAAGCCCTCCCCGTCAGACATTTGGATTAGGATTAGTTTGCAATGAGTGTTACCTACTGCGGTCACATGGCACAGTGGCCGGATAATGAGAGGGTGCCACTAGCACTGCCTGGCTGTCGCTTTGCATTAGTTTTCCAAACAGGAAAGACTACAAACCCACTCCTTTGCCCCTCCATGTTACGTCAGGGAAATGTCACGCTGCGTGCACCATTGTGACGGCACACAACAGCCATTTTGCCTGCAGTTTAGAATCTAAATAGATGCTCCAAGTACACTCCCATATGCAAGAGAGGCTGTGCTGTCTCACCCCATCAAGCGTGTCGCCAGGCTTCAAACAAGAAGGCAATTCTGTCTCTTGTCTTCATAATAAGCAATACAGGAACAGTTGAGCAGACGTTGGACCATTTTATATGTTGGTTTACACTTTATATCCAGTAAAATGATTCAGTGTATTCTAATAAAGCTGTACATGAATTATGTGATATGAGATAGCTAACCCTTAATTCTGCCTAAAGTGATACTGGTGGTACTATGGCAGTGAAAGAAAAGTTATATGTTGTTTAATTGTTATGAAAATAATGATAATAGCGCTGTGATTGACGGACCGTCAGTCTCACCCTAAGTCAGCTAGGTGGGACAGACTCCAAGCCGCCTACGACCCTGAACAGGATTTGTGGTGTATTAAAAAAAAAGGATGGTGATAATAATTAAACAGTTTTGTCCCTAAATAATCAGTTACAGGGTGTTCTGTTCATATTTTACTTTTCAGTCATTTCAATAGTACCTCACAAAGATTTTCATTTAATTTGTTGGTGAACATCGACCTGACTCATGGGAAGGTTTTGAGATTTTACGTTCCGTTTTTCATTTAGCTGTTTCAATCAAAACCAACCTTGAATTCCCAGTGAAAAGAGGATCACTGGATAAATAGGTAATAGTTTTTTCTCCTCACAGTTCACTGTTTTTGTCTTGCAACCATGGAAACCATGTTTGCCATGCTTGCTCAGGACTGATGCAATAGAGGGACAACCATGAGTGTTGTCGCTTTTCCTACTCTCCCTGTATCTCTACTCTGATATTGACGCACTTATCACCGTGCCCTCTGCCTCTGTCTTCTGCTTATTTGCACCCACATGCCTCACCAACCTCTCTTTTTCTCTCACATGCGTTCAGCACCAGTTAGAGAGGAAAGACAGCCAGAGCAGCTCCCAGCACAGCGTGTGCAGCCATCGCAGTGCCCACACGGACTCTCCCAGCCACCCACCTGCCATGCCCAGTGAGGCCGTGGTGCCCACTCCGGATCCACCCACCCATTCACTGCCAGGCCTGCCCCCTCAGGACCCTGCAGATGGCACCCTCACTCTCCAAAAGAAGCCGGACCCCTTTAAGATCTGGGCGCAGTCAAGGAGCATGTACGAGAGCAGATGTGAGTAGCACTGGGTGTGAATATTTATGTTACCTTATAATATCGCTGTGTTGTTTGTATTTTATGTGTGCTTGATGAACAATTGTGCGCTGAATCCCAACAGAGTCACATCTGTGTATCAAAAGCTACCTTGATGAGGACTTCTTGTGCAGATATTGTTGTAGGGCACTGGTTCTTAAATGGCGGTACTAGGACTTTTGCAGGCACTCCACTGCATACTTGAGGTCAAGGGTCAGGGTTCCAGAAAAATCCAGGAAAAACAATACTAAATAAAGTTGATAAATTCATTTGTATTTGCATTTTAGAACACATCTTTATTATAATCCCCCACAAAGCTTTATTTGTAATTAAATAAGTTATTTCATACATTTCAATTTCAGTTATTTTATATGTATTTTTATTTCCAAATGTTTACATATACATATTCACCCAAAAATGCTTTCCTCTGATTGGCTGAAAAAAATATTCCACAGGGTACTTCACTGAAAAAAGATGGAGAACTACTATTGTACGGTGTTTATATGTGCGTGTTACACTCACCCTGTTGCTGTCTCTTTTGAAAAGAGTCTGTACGTATAAAAAGACAAGAGCAGCATGCCTGTGCATCATAGTGATGCAGGCAAATGCAGCACAGTAAAAAAGATTACTGTCAAAATGATCCAGTTAACACAGGGGTGTCCAAACTTTCCCCAGCGAGGGCCGCATACAGTAACATCAAAGCATCCCGGGACATATGCTAACAAGTCGTATGTACTGTATTTTGTTATACCAGCCTGCATCTTAGCTTTGTGTCTTAGGTGATAAAGTGTTTTATTACTTTTTCTCCACTGCTAATTGTTTCATTTTTGCTTTTATTTTATTTTATTTTATTTAGTTTAAATATTTCAGCTGTCTTTTGTCATTTTTTTCATAACACTGACGTTTTCCCAACCTAATTTTCCAAAAATTGCAACTTTATTCTTTGTTTTATTACTAATATTGCAATAATTATTCTGTAATTTTTTGGGAAAATTCATTTTTTTCCCTCATAGTATTACGGCGTTATACCCATTAAATGTTTTGTCGTAATGTTACAATTTCTTATATTAATTTTATGACTTTACTGCTTTTCCCCCATTTTCTTGTTGTTTTTGATTGGGATGTTATATTAAATCATTTGATTGGTTAATTGTTTTCTCCCAGGCTGTGAGAAGTATATATGTATTGGCAGTAATGTAAATAGATAAATCATACACTGAAAAATAATTGGCCCACCTGGTTTTGTGCCATGGTTGGATCCTGACACGCTAAAGCTTGAAATCAATCTTGGGACCGTAGAGCCCCAGCCGAAGCTCATCCCTTTTTCAGATTTTACAGATTTTAAACATACAATCAACATCAATTTGAGATGAATGCATGGTGGGTTTATTCCCAACAACACATACTAGTAATGTTCATAACGTGGTTACATCAGTGACAAGTCTGTTCCGTTGTCTTATTCAGACCTGCCAAAATGCATTTTTTGTACATGGCACGCATTTTGACCCTTGAAAACACTTGTACGTTTCGCTGCTCTCTGGGTACAGTACATATTTTGTTGCATTTCGCCGGTTTAAGTTTCGAGTTCAGCCTCTGAACACCTTCAAAAAAAGTCTTTGAGCTGCGTCGACACAGACAACCGATGGTCTGTTCGACCACCACCAAACATTCCTTCACATTTATATACCAATGTGGACAGCGCTGCAGGCAAGGTGGGTAAAGTGTCTTGTCCAAGGACACAACAGCAGTGACAGGGATCATCACTGATCATCACTTGCTTGTGACTAAGGAAGCTAACAAGCTAAATAGTCGACAAGAGTTGTGGTTGCTCACATAGTCATGCCACGTGCCCAAAGTGCCGCCCAAGAAGAAATACTATAATTTAACAGAGAAAAACACAAAAAATGGGAAAAATACAGCAACAGGCATGTAACAACAAAAAGCTGAAATGTTGATACTAATAACTAATAATCACAAAAAATGTTTTCTTTAAATATGTATAACATTAAAAAAATATATTTAAAAATGTATCAAAGTGGCCTCTGCATCCGGCTACTCGAAACATGTTTTCAAGGTTGGCAGGTCTGCTGGTTGCAGGCTTGTGATTGTTGCTCTGTTGTGTAGTGCAGGACTGGTTAATAATCGTGGATGCCTGTAGAATCTAGGACTGCTGCTGATTAAATATTAACTAGGCGCGGATACGGCTGCTTTAAGCTGCGGCCAATTATTATATGTGTTTGATAACCCCTGGAGGAGTTCCAGAGTCAAATGGTTCTGTCAAGGAAACCCCAATTCTGTCTGCGAGTTCATACTCAAGTATGTCAGGCATCTATAGTGCAAGAATTTCCCTTGCAGAAGTGAGTGAAAATCTGTGTATATTGTGCACTGTTTAGGGCAGAGGTGTCCAAAGTGCGGCCCGGGGGCCATATCTGGCCCATGACTTTTTTTTTTTTTTTTTTTAGCGGCCCCTTGACACATTTTAAAAATACAATTAAACAAGAAAACTAACAAAAGCAAGACAAATAGAAAAAAAGACCAGTAATTTTACAAGAAAAAAAGTCAAAATATTAGAATAAAGTCATAGTATTAACATTAAAAAAACAAAAAATGTATCAGTATAACGTAATACTTTGAGGAAGAAATTTAATTGTCACAAAAATTTCAGCAATAACTATTGCAACATTAGTAACAAAACATAGAATAAAGTTGCAATTTTTGGAAAATTAGGTTGGGGAAAATGTGTGATATTATAAGAATAAAGTATAAATATTATGGTAATAAATAATGTTACGAAAAAAAATTCCAAAACACAGTTTCAAATTTGAAAAACAACAGCTTAAATGTAAAAACGAACAGTGGAGAAAAAGTAAATGTTTGAGTGAGCCCAATTTAAGGCAGGAAAAGCGAAAGTGAAATTATCCCCCATCTTTATTAACTTGTTGAATAAACCTGTCAAAACTCGAGGATGGATGCGTAAGAATTGGTGGAGGTTCTGAGCTTTGATGCCACTGCAGAGTCAAAGATCAGCTGAAGGTTAATTATAACTTGTAGCATTTAAATTCACACCGAAGCAGACAGGTTCACCACTAACATCGTGCAGCAGCCGAGCAGAAAACAGGCAATCATCCTGCTGTAGGTGAACAAACATCCCGGTGTCCTCATCAATGTGCTCATAAATGTGGTCAGTGGATACACAGGGGAGGAAGAGTCTTGAAATTCAAATGTTCACTTCTCAGACAAATGTTATTCAGTGATCTGTCAGACCACAGATCTGCGAGTGTTGCAAGGTCACAGCTAGTGACTTTGCAGACCCGCTTGTGGGCTTCATGCAAGAAGCCACTCTTGCTCAATGAGGCGAGGAGTAGGTGTAGATCTGGCACACTCACAGTCCTAAACAAACGCCTTGCTGATAAACAATTGCACAAATAGCCATGGATTTGTGGTAATTGCACAAAAGTGCTATCAATTGAGGCTAAAGGCATTCAATGATTACTCTACATAGAAGCGATTCAGTCAGTGGAGTATGGAGCCTGCAGCGTTTTTGGCACATTGTCACTCTGTGCCCTTTCTGTGTTTTATTTCAGTGCCAGATTGCCAGGAGCAGGACATTTTCCTTTGGAGAAAGGATACGGGGTTCGGTTTTCGGATTCTTGGAGGAAACGAGCCAGGGGAGCCTGTAAGTACACACTTACCTCTGAACACAATATACACAACAATATACTCAATTTATGTTTATCATGTAACCTACTACTGTTACATACAATCATCATGCCAATTAGGCCCTGCTGGTTTGCCCTTCAATTAGTTCTCAGTCTTTTTGTATTCTTCTTATTTATGTGGAGGTTGCTTTTTAACTGGGGCTGATCAAAGTCCATTTTTTGTTGTGTTTGTGCCAGAGACGATGCTTGGTAGCAATGTGCTTGTTTCCATCAGAGTGATATATAGCACACTCCCACACAAGGCCTAAAGCCTCACATAGCATCATGGTCCCAATAGGCTCTCATCTACATACGGTTTGAAGTTTACCATAAAAATTTAAAATCGATGGGGAGACACTATATATAAAGTATTGTGAGACAACTTTTTTACCTATTAATAATCAATCGAGGATATTTTTTATTATTTTTTTTTCTAGTCAAAATCTTAATTATTAATCATATTAAGACATTTTGGTTATGCTTATGCTTCAAACTTTTGGCGAGTTTGGGTACGGTCCTTTTCTGTTGCAGCTTGACTGTGCCCATCGCATAATGCTAGGTCCGTAAAAGCATGCCTGAATGAGTTTGGTGTGGAAGAACTTGAGAGCCCTGACCTCAGCTCCATCCATCACCTGTAGGACAGTCATCATGACTTCTGACCTCACAATTGCTCTTCTGAATGAATGGACAAAAGGTCCTACAGATGCTGCACAATCCTATGAAGAACAAGCTAAAAAGGGGGAAATCTATTCTGTTCATGTAGTTGTATTGGCCGGGTATCCCGGTGGAGTGTATGTCACACTTAGGTATGGCAATCTATTATTGCTGCTTGTGGGATTTATTGTATTTGTGTATTTGGAACATGCCCCTCCTCCCCACAACAATGTATGGTTCATATATAATTCATTGTGACCCCCTTGATTGTTACAGATCTACATAGGTCACATAGTGAAGTATGGCGCAGCAGATGAGGATGGACGCCTGCGTTCAGGGGACGAGCTAATCTGTGTAGATGGCACAGCAGTAGTAGGCAAGTCTCACCAGTTGGTAGTGCAGCTGATGCAGCAGGCTGCCAAACAGGGCCACGTCAACCTCACGGTCAGACGCAAGACCACTGGATATGGAGGTGATGGGAAATATACATACAGTATGTTCTGCCATATCACTTCAGCCTTCTTGACATGAGAACTCGTTCCTTTCACGACCAGTGTCAAAAGGGGAAGGTGACGTTCCACCATCACCAGCCTCTTCCCACCACAGCAGCACCCAGGCACCAAGCTTGACTGAAGGCAAGCGGACCCCACAGGGAAGCCAGAACTCTCTCAACACTGTCAGCTCGGGCAGCGGCTCCACCAGTGGCATAGGCAGTGGCGGAGGAGGTGGTAGCGGAAGCGCGGTTGTTCCTGCCTCGCTGCAGCCATATGACGTGGAGATCCAACGTGGCGAGAACGAGGGATTCGGTTTTGTCATTGTGTCCTCTGTTTCCAGGCCTGATGCTGGCACTACCTTTGGTGAGTGATGTGGTGGAACTTGTTTTAATTTCATTTTAATCTGACTTCACAGTGTGGGCATGTTTCTGATTTTCTTTTTCCTATGATTCATCATTGTGCAGTAATTACTTCAAAGCTGCAATATTTGAGTCTCAAAGATATTTTTCCAGAGCCTTGGCTGCTTAATTCTAGCAAAGAGACATCAGCACAGCGCACGGCGTACAGTATTTGTGTAGTTACTCTCCACCTTTAGGAATAGCATGAGGTGGCTTTTAACAGAGGTGCGCTTAGTACCAAGGTCTTAAACCTGCTATCATGAGCTTAGTGATTTAGAAATCACTTCATGAGCAGCGCTCTTTCTGTCAGGATCAGGCCGGCTGTGGCTTTATCACAAACATAATCATCACAGATTCCGACCTCACATCTGCGTTCACGTATTGCAGTAAACAGCCAAATTGCGACTATGAAAGTTGCTCCGGCACTGATGAGCTGTCGTAGATGTTCTCCTCGAACAAATTTGATTTGATTTAACCACCAAGTAATGGATCTCCGTCCCCAATGTCAAACCAAGGGCTGTTGTGTAGTTAGCCATTATGATGATGTACTGTGGTGTGTCATCTGCAAAAACATGAATGAATGTTAGCTGCATTGACTGATCCCATGGGATGATGGTGTTACTTAGCATTGCTTATTGTAACAGCAGTGTGTGCACCTGTATGTGTGTGCGTGTGTGTGCTCATCACCATGGCTGTCTCATACCTCACCTTTAGGAGTGTCTGTTTTTCTGTTTTCTCACTTCTCTGATTCCTTTTGGGAGCATGAGATGAATGGACTTTGATGTGTCTTGTTCACATTCCCATTCCCACTATGAATACAACCATATGGGACACTAGCTGAAATATAAAAGAATTTGTATTATTAAGAACTTAAGATGAGATTTTAAGAGCGGTGCTTGTCAGCCCTAGGAATAACAATGACGTTTTAGATGATTCAATCACCCGTGCATTACAATTTTGCTGCAGTCCATCAGGAACCATGCCCTACTCACCCTGTCACCCTGTGACAGTGGGTGTGGTTTCTGTGTTGTGCTTAGCAGATTGGGTATTAAATCCTGCATACCTGCCACATCCCGTAAGGCTTCGTATCTCATTATGTGGATAGAGTGACAGGGTACAAGTGCATTTTTCAATCAAGACAGAAGAAGGGGGCCACAAAGTAGAGGGATGCAATGAATATAAGTGTCGTAAAAAGAATACTCGATGGATGGAGGATTGTGAGGAGGAGGGACAGAGATCAAGCAAGGATGACAGAAGATACCCAGGGTCTGTTTGCAGCTTTTGAGTAGACAAGATACGCCACGTTGATCCCTGTCACCCAGCTAAAGATAATTTTTCTTGCAGAGCTTACACTGACCTTATGGCTGGTGCCAACTCTAAGCTTTTGGCTGCATATCGCACCTCCTCTTAGGGAGTACTTACACTTTTTGCACAAAGTCCAATTACTTGGGCCCTTTTACACTTCAGCAAAGCTTTTGTTGTCACTGAGCCCTGAGTGGAGGAGGAGGAGGGTCGGTGGCGTCCATGTTGCTATGACTGGAGTGTCAATGTGAACCCTCAGAGGGCTTAACACATCAGACAAAAGGCTACTCAGGAAAGACTGCACTTTGACACACATTTTTTTTTTCTGCTGTAATTTGCATGCAAAGTGATTTTAGTAAAGCTCAAAATACCTGGTATCTTTCTATGGGTGACATACTTTGGGATGATCAATTCATCTTTCCCGTCTTTTTGTCTCTCTTCTTTTTCCTCAATCAATATAACCAATCAACCATCAAACAAACATGTATGTCAACACAAAAGCTGGAAGTGCTTGTGTGGCCATGCCCCACAAAATAGGGCGCATCATTGAGGGCAGCCCGGCAGACCGTTGCGGCAAGCTGAAAGTCGGCGATCGAATATTGGCTGTCAACAACTGCTCCATCACTAACAAGTCCCACTCGGACATTGTCAACCTGATCAAGGAAGCCGGGAACACGGTCTCACTCAGGATCATCCCTGGTGATGGTAAGCTTTGGCTCTGAGCCTCGCATGCCCGTGTCATAATGCAGTAACACATGATTATTCATCGTTGTGGTGGGTTGGAAAGGCCCCTCTTGCTACTCTTAACTAGCAAGAGCGCTTTTCATCCCACTGTGAACCATTATATCTCACTATGAGCCAATGAGTAGTTCCTCTCTGTCGTGTGCTTGCAGCATATTTTGCCATTTGTAATAGTTTGCCTGTTTCTCTGTTGTGTGCTTGCAGCATATTTAGCCATTTGTAATAGTTTGCCAGTTTTCCAGGATTAAAAACAGGAAAAAAAACAGTGCCGGCATGTAAGCACTTTTAAGCAAGTGCTTCCTGCTCATGTTAATCCCCTCACTTTAGCTCAAATGTGGAAATAGAAGTACGCAGTACTGCAGCACCAGCACATGGGTCAAATCCCTCGCACTAAACGGAGCTATTCTCTAAAGCGGCACAAAAATATCAGTCATCCGTGTATTAAAGAAAAAACAGGTGGATCTCTTTAGTTACTGTGTCATATTTCATTATGTTTTGTTTCCCTATAGAGTCTTCCAATGCTTCTCTGCTGACCAATGCCGAGAAGATAGCTACCATCACCACCACACACACTTCTCAACAATCCAAAGAGTCCCGGTAAGTGCACATGTAAATACGCACTTGCAGGAAACATTTTTGTGAAGAATTATTTCAACTTTGTCCTGTCATATGTTTGTTTTTAAAGGAATAACTCAAAGTCGAAAGGAGTTCCTCCTCCGCCACCAACACAAACTCAGACACCGCAGGTAATACATTTTTAATTGAATTTCTGTGATTTATTCCGTTACCAATCAGCATTAAAAATCTAGCTTTATATATTAAATTTAGGATGATGTAACGCAATGTAATACTAAAAACTGTAAAACTAACTATTACATTTTACCACTTAGATTGGAAGTTCATGTGGGAAACAATTGACAGTTATGGAGTTGTGACGAGCAACATGCAAATAATTCTGATTATTCCGACAGATGACTCACGAACTTTGTGCTAATGGTGATTTGTTGAATGATAGTGGAAGAAAAAATTAGGGCTGTCAATTGATTAAAATATTTAATCTTCATTAATCGCATTTTGTCGATAGTTAACTCATAATTAATTGCATTTAATCGCAGATAAAAAAAAAAAGTTTTTATCTATAATAAATAGGGATGTGAATCTCTTTGTGGTAAACGATTCGATACTCAACTAGGACAATAACTACATCAAATTTTATTATTTATTTTATTAAAAATATAATATGTAATTTGAAATCCCCCAGTTTTTGCATGTTTGATGCAAGCGGCGTTTCGTCCGACTTTGTTTGACAGTCCTTGAACACATCTTCTAACTTTGTCTCACGCTGCACAGTACTACTACAGTACTACTACTACTGTACTGTATTTTTACCCATTTTCTTTCACCTCACATTTGGTTCCAAATGCTGATACTAGGTGGGAATGCATAAAGGTAAGATTTGATTACCTTATGTGCATATTTGTTCGGTACACAACCACTCTGAAAAGCAAAGTCCAGGCTTGTACTGGTGGATGGTGGGTTCAAAAATAATATACATTTAGAAATCTTCCAGTTTTTGAATGCTTAATGCGAACGGTGATTTGTCCCATTTTGTTTGACCATCCTTGAACACACCTTCTCCCGTTCTCACACACTGCACAAACAGATACTTTATTCATCTCCGAGAAAAATGGACTACTATACTGTATTTTCACCCTTTTTTGTTCACTTCATATTTGCTCCCAAATGCTGATACTATGTGGGAATGCATAAAGGTAAGATTTGATGACCTTATTGAGTGCTAATGTGCACATTTGCGGTACACAACCTCTTTGGAAAAAAAGTCCAGGCTGTATCTGTATTCATTTTGTGCTTTTAATTTGATGTTGTTCCTGTCATGGTTTTACACAATACATAATAAATAAGATAAATTAGATCGTTATAATGTATGTACAGTCATGGAAAAAATTATTAGACCACCCTTGTTTTTTCAGTTAATTGATCCATTTTAAAGCGTTTGGACAAATATAATGATGATAACAAATATAGCTCATAAGAGTTGAATTTAAGAGCTGATATCCAGCAACTTCCATGGTTTTCTTGATGATAACCAAACTCACTTAAGTTCTTACATGAATAGCTGTAGCATTGTACTGCCAAAACATTTTGTTGTCATTGTTAGGGTTGGTGTGGTCCAATCATTTTTTCCATGACTGTATGTTATACTGATGTGTTGATGACTAGCTAGTGCACTGCTAATTCTAGCTAATGCTAGCAATGTTGCCAACTTTTCAGTAAGAAAAAAAAGCTATTGGCTGTCCTAGAAGTCGCTAGATGACATCATCATCTAATTTACATATCATTTGCATATGATGTAAAATGCTGTAGGAAAAAAGCATAACCTCGTAGGAGAGACAAAACAAGTGAGTAAAAACACCTTAATTACTTTTAGAAATAATAATAAACCTGATTCTTGTTTTGTTCATTTAAAATTGTCCATTTCATCAAAATAAAATAGCTTTAATATTATCCTTGCACACTGTTGTTGTGTATGTGACGCGGAAGAAGATGCAAGCGAATGGAAAGAAGAATGGAAGAATGGAAAGGCGACACATTGTGATAAGGAAGCCATGGTTCCTATTTCAGAAGAAAATGTATGAATTGTCTGTAATATTAATGCTTATTATGCAAGCTTAAAATACAGTATGTCTAATAGTGCATGTAGCCATGACTGCATTTGTTGTTGCTAAGGCAAGAATATAATGCAAAGAAGATCAAATGATGGTCTTTCATAATTTATACCAAAGATGGCAGGGCAAGGTTGGAACTTCTGATAAGTTCTTTTGCAACTTTGTGGTGCCTGTGCTAACTATTGATGTATTCGAGGCAGTTGTCCTGCCACTGACATTTGGTGGGATGATGCTCAAATCGTCCTGATGCACCGTGGATTTTACTCTCAACTCTGCATTATTGTCCTACTTTGTTGCTCACAGGACAACGAGTTCTACTCAGTGGACCTAGAACGCGACAGCAAAGGTTTCGGTTTCAGCCTGAGAGGAGGGCGGGAGTACAACATGGACCTGTATGTGTTGAGACTAGCCGAGGACGGAGCTGCTGTCAAGAATGGCAAAATGAGGGTATGACATTTCTTAAATGTGATTTTGTCATTACTTTGCCGTTCACTTATTCTCCTCAGACATTGAATACTGTTCTGTTCAAGGTGGGAGACGAGATCTTGGAGATTAACGGCGAGAGCACAAAGAACATGAAGCATTCACGTGCCATTGAGCTAATCAAGAATGGTGGTCGGCGGGCACGTCTTGTTCTGAAACGTGGGGATGGATCTGTGCCCGAGTATGGTATGTTTACATGTGCTCATTTTTGGCTCTTCTCCTTCTGGAAGTCCCTCAGAGCTTGGTCAACGCTCTTTGTGCTCCATACCAGTATAAAGTTAATTGTTCCCTCAAATGGGTGGTAACCAATCCTCTTCAAACTTTCAGGGATTCACTTCCTGATATTAAAGCAACAGTCCTCTTGATTTGGAACTACTTTCTACATGAGATGGCAGAGGACACTATTGGTTCAAGATCACAATTTTCAGCTCATAATGAGGTTATATGACCCAATATTTTTAGCTGGGGGGAAAAGTTGTGTTCCTTGTTTGGCCAGTTTTGTTTTTGCTACATTAAAGAAGTTCATTCATATTATTAAGGTGGTCAGAAATACTTCAATATTGAATAAAGCAAAATGTTTCCTTGACCAAAAATCACTCCATACTCTTTACTGCTCTCTGGTATTAGCATATCTAACTTACTGCGTGGAGATATGGGGTAATAACTATAAAAGTAATCTTCACTCGCTAAGTGTCCTGCAAAAAAGATTAGCTAAGATAATCCATAATGCCACGTATAGAGAACATACAAATCCTTTATTTTTAAAATCCTAAATATTAAAATTTGCTGATTTAGTACATTTTCCAACAACAAAACAAACAATAACCTGTTACACAAAAATGTCATACAATACTTTTACACAAGAGAGGACAAATATGATCTCAGGGAAAAACAAAACTTAAAACACGTATACATGAGAACAACGCTAAAAACCCACAGCATTTCATATGTGGAATACAATTATGGAACGGATTGAGCAAGGAACTCAAACAATGCTCTAAGATGAGCGATTTTAAGAAGCAATACAAACAGTTGAAGTTTGCAAAGTACAAGGAAGAAGAGTCTTGAACTAGTTATGTTATGTTTATTGTATGTATTATTATTTATTTATTATTCCATCTATCTTCTATGCCGCTTATCCTCGCTAGGGTCGTGGGTATGATGGAGCCTATCCCATCTGACTTCGGGCGAGAGGTGGGGTACATCCTGGACTGGTCGCCAGCCAGTTGCAGGGCACATATAGACAGACAACCATTCACACTCACATTCATACCTATGGACAATTTAAAGTCACCAATTAACCTATCATGTATGTTTTTGGAATGTGGGAGGAAACCGGAGTACCCGGAGAAAACCCACGCACGCACGGGGAGAACATGCAAACTCCACACAGAAATGCCCAAGGGAGACTCGAACCCAGATCTTCCCGATCTCCCGACTGTGTGGCCAACATGCTAACCACCAGGCCACCCTGCGGCTCTTTATTTATTATTAAATAAATATATATATAGTAATTATTATATATGATTATTATTATGACCAGTCCAGGGTGTACCCCGCCTGTCGCCCGAAGTCAGCTGGGATCGTCTCCATCATACCCCCGCGACCCTAATGAGGAGAAGCGGCATAGAAAATGGATGGATGGATTATTATTATGATTGTGGAACAACCTTGACAATTATACTAACATATCGTTCCATTACTTTGTCACTTTTCTATGTATTATAAAGATACATATGAAATACAGGAAGTGAATAAATGTACAGATGTGGAACGGGTGGGGGGGTAGGATTAAATAAGCTTTGCTTCTTCCTACTCCTTTTGGACATATGGAACTGTGAATTGTACTATGTGATGTATTTTACTGTAACTTGTATGCATGTTCAAATAAAATTAAACCATTACCAAACCATACTGTACATGCAATAGCTAAAGAAAACAAGGTTAAGGATCAAATCGTTCCATGTTTGTTGTCACCAGTTGTCTAGTCAAGATTAGTAAACTAAATAACAAAAATTAGACTTATGTTTTAGTGGCTTTTTTAAAAGTTGAAGGTCAAATCTATTAAGGGAAAAATGTTTACCCCTTAGTAGCCAAGAGACAGGACAAGCACTCTGGGAACAATGAGAAGTACAATTTCATTAAAACTAGGAAAACTTGAATGCAAGAAGCCAGTTCAGATACACCTGACGATGAGAAGTGTAAAAAAAGTGTCTTATTTATTCTGCACACAAAGAGACAGTCAACACAAACCCTATTCCTGTCTGATGTGAGTGTCTCACGGAAGGAAGGGACAGAGGCATATTTATTCAAACTTTATCAGTAAGGAACACACGGGCGCAAGGTTATTTCACAGCCCGTCAACATGGGGACACCAATGTAGGAATTTGTTGTAAAGACTCAAGGTCTCCCTGAGCATTTAATCATGTCATCACAGTTTCTGTATGTCAAGTCGGTGTGACATTAAGATGTGTATTAGCAGAAATGGATACACATGTATGTCAATGCATAACGATAACGGATGTTAGCAAGATCAAATGGAATAATGGACACCGAACATTAACAAGTGCATTAACAAGCCAAATTCAACAACAACAAATCAATTCAGTGCTCAATCACAATTTGCAACCAATCTTCTTCAAATTTATTTTAGTCAGATAAGGAGCCCCAGTATTTTTAGCAATCTAATCCATGAAGTTTGAGATAACAGGGGTCAAGGGTTGGAACGCATTTTTTCAACTGATTTTGTTTAATGCTCAAAGATGGCTTCACGGGCACCACGCAATGTCGTCTATCACAAGTTCCTTGCTATTTTTTTTATTACTATAAATGGTGAGAGAATCCACAGTTTGAACCACTGGTGCTCAAATCAATATTTTATCAGTAGACGGGGCGGTCGAGAAATGTTCATTCATGAAGAAACGTTGACTACAGAAGAGTGTTCAGTGATTTATACCCTTTTGCGTCTGGAGCGTGATAGTGTTTTATAGCTGTTACAAGTATATTCCCTTCCAAAAGCTGTAGCCTCTACTTGATAGATTGTTGCTGACGGTGTTTCAGTCATTTTTCCCAGCACTATTTTCCAGTCTATCAGAGGTTAATTTTTCAACGGATTCCCCCATCCTTTGCTATTCCTTTGATATTGCTTATATTGTAATATTTTGTCGATATACGTACATCTTCTAGGAACTATAAAATTGCCTGTTGCCTTCTTTTATTTGTTTTCTCCTGCGCTTCCTCTCTCACTGATCTGTCTCTTGCTGGGCTCTTCCTCCTCTCTCCAGCGATGATGGCTCCTCATCTCGCTGTTGGTACAATGAGGAATGACAAGATGGGAGAGCCCTGTTTCTACCTAATGGGCCAAAATCAGACCACGGTTTGTAACCAGAAGTCTGTCCCGATCCACTCCGCTCACCCGTCATCTTTTTCCTTTGAGTTCTTCCAGCTCATCCCAACCTGCATCCTACTATGTGTGTATGTGTACTGAGGTGTCGACAAAGTAAACTATCTATATGTCATGTCATGCCTGAAATCAAACTTTCCACATCTGCAAGTACTTGTGAAAAGGACCAGCACTAACTTCATGCTGCCACCCATCACATGCTGCTGCCATAGCAACATGGCTAAGCTATTAAACCCCCTTGTTGTTTTTTTTTCCGTCTGTTGGTCCAGGTGGTACACATCACCATATTGTTTTGAATGATTTCTCAGGTGCCTGCAGTGTCATTGATAACCCCACCCCACTCTTGCCAATGTGCACCTGCTCTTGTTGCTGACATCACCTTGTGTTTCGCCTGCAGCCCTGCAGCCAGATTGTATTGAAGCCATGTGTGACTTCAGTGCAACTTCCATGTATATTTGTGAAAAACAATGTTGTGCATCATAGCCGGGGATACTCCTACAGACAGTTGAGCACATGTATGCATGATTTGCTTCAAATCCCCGCCCGCTGGTTCTGTCACGTCACTGCAGTTTATGTGCACATACAAGTTTATCGCATCACATCTGTCTTTTTTGTCCTCTTCTTCAGACGGCACCAATGACGGGTACCCTCCCACACCCGGGGCACAAAACACTTCGGAAATGAGAACGCTGCCACCCTACAGCCGATACCACACCTCATTGGAGCCCAGTTATCCACCAGACCTTCACACACCATCACGCCACGAGGAGTCTGGATGTGGCCGAGACAGAGATAGGAACAGGGTTGGGTCAGATCAGATGGACTACCAAGGCCGACAGTTTAACCCCCAACATCACCACACCTGGAACAACCATCATAGTCAAAGTAACCCCAGGCAGCCGTCTCCAGACAGCAGCAACAGTAGCAGTGGCAACAAGAAGAGCAGAGACCGCAAGGTCAAAAAGTCTGAGTCCGAAAGCGGCATCTCAAAACTCCTAAAGACTCTGAGGAAGGACAGTTCAGGGAAGAAGGCTGCAGCTGCACAAAAACTCAGGGGCCAAGGACTCTCAAACAGCAGCTCTACTTTGGACAGGAGGTTTCGCACGCAGCGCCGCAGTTCCCTTGATCGCTCGCCGACCCGAACGCGCACCTCCTCCCCTGATCGTAGGCGGGCCAAGTCGATGGACCGCAGGGCAGAGCGAGCACAACGGGATCGTACGCCTGAGAGGGAGCGTGACGATGGGGGGTTCCTCTCTGTCACCCCTGAGCGCAAGTTCTACGAGCGAAGGCTCCTCAAGAACTCGCCGATGAGCGGGCGAGTCAGGGAGGCCTCCACTCCTGAGCGTTCCAACGACAATGGCGATTCATCGTCTCTTTCGAGGGGCCGCACGCATGATAGAGCCACAAAGAATGGCAACCTGTTGAGAGACTCTTCCTCAGAGCGATATCGGATGAACGGAACACCGGAGAGACCGTACCGAGTGGAGCGGGACTCTTCCCCTGACAGCAACTACAGCCGGGACGAGCAGAACTATGCAGCAGCACCCAGACTAAAGGACTACTACAGCATGATGAAGAACAACGCTGCACACAACAATGCTGCATACAACAACACAGGCCACAACAATAACACCTTTGGCCGAAGCTCAAACCAGCTCCCTGAGCCCAAGAGAAGCCTGTACAAAGAAAGCCCCAAAGACCTCAGCATCTAGAGCAGAATGGACTCTCCCCTTTGTGTGTATCATACACTGGAATTGGACTACAATAGTCAGCTGATTTATAGATTGACTTAACTCGTTGTGATCCCATGCAGAGATTCCTAAAACAGCAGGAGTACAATCCCATCAGCTCACATTGGTTGTTTTGTCATCGTTGCGTTGCTCATAGCAGGTTGTTGTACTATAGTAGAAGTATTGTATGTGCCTGCATATGAAATCGGTGATATTGCTTTTTGTCTGCATTGCTGAATCTAAATGTTTTGTTCCCTCTGAGATATGAAACATGCTTCCAGTTGTGCTTTTGTCAATGTCTTTGATTTTACGAAACAAATGATAGCACAATTCACCGATGGCTTACAAGAACTGTGAAAATCACATTGGCTAATTTTTTGACATTTCAAAAGGAGTTATAGTGGTTGAGTGCTGATTTTATAAATAATTTATTAACCCTGTGTGCATTTGCTGGCTGTCTTTATTTAATTTGGCACGTTCATCAAGTGAGCTTGGTTAAATCCTAAAGATTTATGTTCAGAAACCATGCTAACCAAATTTTGTATTACTTCTTTAAAATGTGTTACCCTTTTAAAAACACCCCATTTCCGAAATTAGGAAGTTGCTGCAAGTGATGTGGAAGAAAATGGTAATGGTGATATACCCTTAGCAATGGACGTGCCCAAGCTGAAACTATCAGTCAAAAGAGGAAAAAAAAAGACACGTTTAAAGAGGAAAGGATCAAATGATCCAGTGCAAGATGTGACTTTTGTCACTTTGGATTTAATTGGTAACAACCATGCACTGTGACTGTTTTTTGGTTCTGCCCCTGCCTTCACAAAGACATACAGAGGACCCACACATTACTCATTAAAAAAAAAACAACAAAATCATCAATTTACTTTTAAACTCGATGAATGCCACTTGGCCGTTGCGTGCAGCAATGTAAGTCCTACCCCCGAAAAATGTGTCCACATTTTTAGTTGCTATTACTTCCAAGCAATTGAAGCGTAATTTCCAAATAAAAGTAATTATTGTATCCCAGTATAGGAGATGACCAATCTGCCATGCTGAGCCACGCTGTCACCCCACTGGAGTCTGGCTGCTGCTTTATAATGTGTTTTGTGTGTATTCTGTTTTTTTCTGTTTCTTTAAAATAACTAATAGTGTATTGGAATAATCACAACAAATACATTACTTGACCATCGTTGTCCACCATGGTACTGAATTTAAGAAAAAGAAGAAAAAAACACATTTTTGATGTTCACCTGTCGGCCATCACCTGTAAAGATTTTTCCTATGTGACTATTAGGAACTTGTGAAGGAATACAAATGTTGCCTTTTTCATGTACAAAAGAGAAATTTATGATAACCCTCAGCTGTGAGGAATGTGATATTGTGTTTTTATCTTTGAAATGGACCTGATGATTTATGGGAACTATGTTGACTTACTATGGATCAGGTATGTAAAGACCTTTTTCGAATGAAAGACTGTACTTGGTCACTCAAAATCTGTTTGTCTGTTTGAATTTCTCTATGGTTAGCCTGCCTTTGTATTATAAAGCACTTGTATGCAGTCTGTGTTCTTCAAGCATTATTTCTTGCAATGTGCTCCGGACATAATGCTGTGTATGTGTTGATAAGAGCAGTACATGTATATGGGCCATTTTTTTTATAAAACTATGCATATATAAATATTACATTGTTCATAGCTTTATTTGACCCATGAAGCTATACATAACATTAGTCTAAGTACAAGTAGATGTGGACTTATCCAGCTTCTTTCCTTGAGATGGATTACACTGTATATGTAGCTATCAAAAGAAGTCTGTGAATGCTATTTTTATTATCAAAATAAAGTTTTCCATACAAAATCTGAGGGTTTTCATACTTTTACGTGGCTGCTTTTACTAATGTCTCCTGGGAAGCACCAGTTTGATCCTTTCGGTCACACTACTGAATGTTTGAACACAGATTGATATTTGATGAAAGTGTTCCACATTTAACCGCAGATAAAATATTTTCATCCGTTTCTAAGAGAGCAACACGGGATGTCAGCTGCCTTATTTGTACAACTCTACCTCATTTCACTCCCAGAGAAACCTTGAAAACCACATCCACGTTTCCTGCATTGTTTCAGTGTTGTTACTTTTTTCATTCTTGCCATAGATTTTACCCATTTATGACCAAAATACTGGACACTAACCTGTTAATCCTTCTGCTGCATTTCTTCTCGACTTATTAATAGTCACATATTTCATCACTTCTTCTTCCAAGGTGAAATTTTGTAACTTATTTATGCAAATTAAAAACACCATGTGCGTGCGCCGCTCACGGAGCATATCTGTATTCCAGGACAGATCCGGTTCTATGCCGGTTGCTGTGGCAACGCATGAAGGTCATAATGCGCAGGAGCGTGCAGAGCTTGAATTTCTCCAGCATGACGCTCCACTCAACCAATAACTTGAGTCAAAATCACAACCTGAGCTGTGTCTTCGCCCAGTGTCTTCGCTGTTAGGTACAAACTGACTGAAGACATAAATGCATTCTGAATATAGCATTCACATTTATTCCTTGGATCAAAGACACTACAGTCATTTGTACTTTGCCAGTCCAATTATAAGTAAAACATAAACATGGTGAGTCATTTGCAAAGTGCGTTTTATTTTAAGTTGCCTTGATTACATGCCTCTACATTCAAAAATAAGCCAGTATGATTGAGGATCCAACTGTTAATGATTAACATAGTTTTCCCTCACTCTAAGGGAAACGATCTCACAAATAGTTACGTTGGATATTCTGTACATACAGGAACAACTCTGAAATGGGCTTATCTTTCCTGCAACAGTCTTTAGGTTGAACCAAGTTGTTGGTAAAAATACAAAAAGGACGTTGTAGACATTAGCCTTCAGTCGTGTGCCAGGGGAGCAGAATTCTTCGTCTCGGATAGTGGATTGTGTTACATGGCAGTGACGGGCCTTTATGCAGGAGAGACGGAGCTGGAGGAGACGGAGGAGGCCTCGGTTTTGGTAGTGGATGCACCCTCCTCCTCTTCGAAGGGATTCTTCCCGCAACACATGGTGGTAATCATGCAGTGGCGGAACTGCTTGTTCATGCAGATGTAGATCATTGGGTTGTAGATGGAAGAGCTCTTGGCAAAGAAAGCCGGGATGGTCATTAAGACCGGTCCGAATTCAGAACCCTGATGTGTGAAGATCCACCAGGCCACTCCAGCATAGGGCAACCAACATACCAGGAAGGCAATCACCATGATCACAACCATGCGGGTGACTTCCCTCTCAGCCCTCTGGGTGGTCTCAGACTCCTGCTGTGCAGCGGCGGCCTCCTTGACAGCACAAAGCAAACGGCCGTAGCAGAAGAAAACGATGGTCAGGGGAGTGAGGAAGTGGCAACAGAACATGTAGACCACAAAGGACTCGTTGTTGAAACCCTCAGCGCGCGTGTAGTAGTCGACTCCACATGAGCACTGCATGCCTTCGGGGATGTAACGGGACCAGCCAACAAGGGGGGGCACGGCGCAAGCACAGGCCATCACCCAGGTGAAGGCCAAACCCATAATGGCGTGGTTCTCGCTGAAACGGAAGTTGCTGATGGGCTTGCAGACGACCACCCACCTCTCGATAGCCAGAACCACCAGGGACCAGAGGGCGATTTCACCACCAAGGGTAGCAAAGAATCCCTCCAGGTTGCAGCCAAGGCGTCCCAGGACGAAGTAGCCGTGCATGGAGGTGTACATCGTTGTGGTGAATCCTCCGAACACCATGAAGAGGTTAGCCACCGCCAGATTCAACAAGATGTAGTTTAGAGGGGTTCTCAGCTTCTTGTGTTCGAGGGTAACGTAGAGAGTGAGGAAGTTGATGGGGAAGCCAAGAAGGATGAGAAGGAACATGTAGGCGCCCAAGGCAGCGTAGGCTGCTGGGTTGACTAGATAGTACTGAGGGTATTCATAAGGACTCCGGACAATGCCGGTGGTGTTAACCATAGGGACATAGAAATAAGGTCCCTCTGTGCCGTTCATGGTTGCGGTTGGCGGTTGCAATCAGCCCTTCTGTGGTGTTTCTTCTGGCTGTTCAGGAACGTGATGGAGAGGGACCTTGCTACAGTTGGACCTCGGTGGTGACGCTCCGGCTTTTAAAAGGCACACCTTGGATTATCACTTTCCAAATCCGTCAGCACAAAGTGATTTAGGCCACAGTTAATATCTAATCCAGCCATCACTGCAAACATAACTGGCAACTCATCAAGATATTAGGGTTACACCTGCTCATTTCTCACATGAAGTTATTGAATGCTATATTTGCTATGCAGCTATGTTTTAAAAATAATATAACAAAACAAGTCATCTTTTTTGCACATCTTTCAAACATACTTGTTTCTTTCTAGTTTGAATGTGCATCTTTGTCCTCACGTAAACATGCTGGCATTTGAGTTGATCAGTAGAAACTATGAGTATCAAACTGTTTTCACTGTTGGACCTATTCAAGCTGTATACTTGACTTCTGCTGGGAGAGATCTACACATCTCTTTCACTGTGAGATCTGTGAAGCATGGTGACATAGTGGCTATCACGTCTCCCTCACAGTCAGGAGATCTGTTTTCCCAGCGCTTTCTCCAGGTACTCCAACTTCCGTCCACATTCTGATATCATGCCTGGGAGGCAAAACAGAGACTCTGAGAAATAGAAGAAATTGTCCATAGGTGTGAATGTGACTGCGAATGGTAATATGTGCCCCATGACCCGAATGAGGACATGTTTCTATGTAGCTACCTGAAGTATCTAGCTATCTATGTAACTGCTGACGGTTGTATCTCTGAGAATATAGCTTGCATAGAAGATAATAAAGACTGCATTGATAGGTGTAGTTGTTTTATGCTCATACAAGTTAAACATATTGATCATATGTAGAGCACAGGCTGTGAACCCTGAGTGGTGATGCACAGTAGCCTCATTAGGTCTATTTTAGGGGGAAAGAAGCTCCCCCAAATAATAATAATTTGGTGTTGTTTTATAATATATATATGCAGTACAGGCCAAAAGTTTGGACACACCTCCTCATTCACTGCGTTTTTGTCATGACTATTTATTTTTGTACTTAACAAAAAAAGTGTGAAATATCTCTAAATATGTCTTATATTTTAGATTCCTCAAAGTAGCTTTTTTGATAGCACTGCAAACCCTTGGCGTTCTCTCAATGAGCTTCATGAGGTAGTCACCTGAAATGGTTTTCACTTGTCAGGGTTACTTAGTGGAATTTCTTGCCTTATTAATCGGGTCTGTCCCTTGTTTTTACAGACCCGACCCCGGTAAGTGAATTTTTTTGTAGTTAGAGCATAGAAAACCTGTTTATGACTTTCTAAATATGTTTTTTTTTTTCATTATTAGAGCCATGTAGACATGAAATAACACCCCTATAGTCACCTTTACATTCCTATTATTCTTTGTTTACACCACATTGCACAGGCTACGGCATCACTGCATCACTGCCACAAGAGACGGCCACAGCTGCATAGCATGCTAGCGAGCTAACTAGTTAGCCTCCAATTTATTCATTCTAAACTTAAAGGTTTCAAACAGAGTTGGGAAGAAAGAAAAAAACTTAGCACTTCCACTTAGAATAGGAGCCATGTCATGTCGGACATGCCATGGCTGACTACATGCAGTGTTAAGGTAATGTGATGTAACGTCAAGTCTCATCAATGCTTTGTGTCACTGCTGTCGCCTATTGGCCAGAATACTACCAATAACTTGTGTTTCAATATTTTTTGACTAATAATGGGTCATAGTCAACCATGAAACAGCGATCATTTATTATTTTTTGAAAAAAAGCGATGATGTAGCCACTTTGCGCTTAATGAACTACAATACAACTATCAGGCATTCAGAAGACGCATTCAAATTGTGGTATGTAGTGTTCTACACTGGTCACTAGGTGCCAGTAATGTTACTGTAATGTTCGGTAAGGCACACAATCACCAGACTTGATCACCTGGACAACTGGCTTTTGTTGCAGGTCTGAATTGTCTCACAACAGGCACAATAATAATAACATAACACAGGCTATTGTTGCTAAAAGCTAAAAGCTAAAAGCTTTAACTCAACTCTGATCCTCTGTTGCCATCATTTCTGCAAGTTGCGGAGGCCAGAGGTGGGATGAGATTTGCCTCAACCTTTTTGTAGTGTTTCTCCCTCATTGGTGATGATCTCATAGGAGGCCACAAAGGTGTGGTTTGTCTGCAGGCATGTGTGTTGCCGTGTTTCTTTCTGTGGCCTCAAAAGGGATTTTGGGTGCAATCAGTAAATATTGCAACTTTTGTGTTCTTTGGTGACAGAGTGCGGATTAGTTGCTCGAGATATAACTTGCAACAGAGTGATCTGTGTGGGCAATGATGTCTTGTCCCCTGGTTATGTGTGTTTTGCCCTTGAGTGCTCTCATATCTCCACTTCTATTCCTCCGCTCCCCCTCTATGTCTGCACTCACAGCTGCTCTTTCTGTTTCGGCTCGTTCTCTATCAGTGGGTGTGATGGTACGTTCAGTGGTTCCTCACTCTGTCTGAACTTGGGGTAATTGTGGAATGCACCTCGCCAGGTCCTGGCGCAATGGCACCTGCGTTTTACATGGTTGCTGTATAAGATGGTGTCATTTGGTGTCAGTTTTGTGTGTTTATGACTGTATGTAATTTTTATTACAGCAGGTGGCGACGGTGGACCATCCAACAAGCCAGTGAGACTTCTATGACCCTTTTCTGCCATTTTTCGAACAATTTGGGTTGGTGGTTTATCACTAATTTTGGGAAGAAACGCATTAGTTTCTGGATCTCTAACTCACGCCAGGACTTAATAGTCCCGGACGGAAAGCTAAGCCCTCCTTCATTCCTCCTCTCATCCATCATCATCCACACAAGTTGGTCGGCAGAGACGTATGGTACGCTATGTCCTGAGCTCTCTGCTCATGTGGTGGTCACGTAAGGAACACACCACAGACACCAACCCAAAATGCAGACACCTTAGTGTGAGTATAAGATGAGAGTTTATCGATGCTCACAGTTCATGAATATGGTTTGGGGGAATGTTCCGAGGGCAGTGCAAGGACGGCTGGGCAGGGCCAGACAGGGAAGAAGATGAATCCCACTGCAAAAGTGCATGAAAAACAGGTGTTCAAAAGGAGTGGTAAAAACACAAAGAAACACTCTTAACTGAACATTGAAGAGAGTCGGTGTTACCACTAGAGGGTTGCTAACAATCTGGTGACGTTTCCTCCTCTCGGTGGGCCTTTAAGGGATGCCATCAAGGATGATGCAACGATGATTCACATCAGATCCATCAAAAGTGTTACACAACAGGGTGCTGCCATAAAGGAATGAAAGGTAGGCAAAGGGAGGAGGGGGACAAGGGATCTGGAAGGGGAGGAGGAGGTGTTACGTCACATGTAGAGGCCTCTAATAATGGTCAAAACTTAACAAAATTTTCTATGCTCTAACTACAAAAATATTCAATGTCTAAATAAGGAATCCGACCTTACGGGCTTAAGGGGGAAAAGGCGTGCAGCTGAGTAGATTCTGGCAGGGTGGGATTCTCCCCCTCTACGTAAGTCTGTCAAAGCACACCTTAATTCAAGATACCCACTGTGGGTGGAGCAACCCTAAAATGCGGGTGCTCCCTGTTAAATCTTGCCTTGAATGCATTCTCTCCTCGACATAAACGCCAAAGTCGCAAAATTGCGACAAGAAACATTGCTGAATTTAACACGCCATTCCTGCAAATATGGTGCTTCAAGTAGTTAATACTTTTCACCAGCAGATGGCGGACATCTGTAACTTCAAGCTGAGCAACATTTGTGGGAGTTTCTATGCAACGTTTATAAGTTTATAGACTTTGAAGCACCCTCGTGTGCGGCAGCGAGTCCGCTCGCCATGACAGTCCACACGCAGCATACTTGAGCCGATGTTTTGCTAAACCGTGTTTGGAGTGGCAGGAGGGGACGTGGTGTGTTGTCAAAACACCGCTAATGGTGAGGGGGGGTATTGGGAATGTAAAAGGAGACTCCTCGGTAGAAAATACACTGCTAATAGATGAATATACAATGACCTGGAAGAATGAGAATATTCATAACAGATAGATGGATAGATGCTTCATACCTATCTATGGAATAATAGCGGTTGAGGCAGCAGTGGTGTTCAAGATCCCGCTGTAAATAACGATGATGATGGCTGGGTTTGCTTGAGAGATAAGGAAGAGTATCACAAGTGGATCGGAAATTTGAGCGGGTATCATGGAGACAGGGATCTGACAAATTCTGAGCCTGGTGACGTCCGTCCATCCATCTTCTATACCGCTTCTCCTCATTAGGGTCGCGGGGGTATGCTGGAGCCTATCCCAGCTACGGTTGACAGGTACTGTCAACTGTTATCATTAACGGTCTCACAGTTTGAACTGTACGACTAATTGAAAATACATACGGTAGCATCTATCAGATGCTATAAAAAGGATGAGGAGGTCATCCACAATGTTCCCCCAAATTTTTCAAGTGTCTGAGCATACACACACAACCTGAGCATTCTTTGGACCTTTGTGAGCGCCAACAGACGAGCGCACTGTAGTATAACACCTGTCCAAAACCTGAGAACTGAGGTAGTCCAACTTCCTTTGTGCCATATTTTGTATATGTGTGGGTTCAAACAGATGGCAAGGTCTATTTCATAATGTAGCTTTCTTTATTGTAAACCTCAGACAAAACAAGCCGTGGAACCATCTCATACAATTAACAATCTGGATCTTCTGGAAAACCCCTGTTTTATGATTCAATTTTCCATTTCTTTTCTTGCTTAGCATTTATTTTGTTAATTATCTATACTTCAATTTCCTTATTTGACTTTCAGTTTCTGTTTTGCAGCAGCCTGTACTGGCACTGTTTCATCCTGGAAATGTTCCTGTACCGCAAACTCGGCGTAACACTTCCTGTATATCTGCCCATCAAAATAAAAGCACGGCAGTTCAGGTTGGATTTTGTTTTGTGCGCTGCATGGATTTTCTGTGCGCTGAGAATGTGGGAGCAGTGTGCGATTGCACACGCACGCGGCTTAGAGGGAACATTGGTGCTGACGGTGATCAATCAGCAATTGCTTTATTGAACAAAACAGGTTGCTGTCGGCCACAACCACGCCACCAGGATGAGCAAGAACGCAGCAGGCAGAATAACAGCAAAATGCAGCCAACGTAGCTGTCAAACTGTCAACTGTCTCTCTCTGATTGCACTCACACCCTAAATTATAATTTAGCGGAAATCCGCTTGAGAGACCGTGTGACTTATTCTACGTGCGGCATCTGCTCCCAAACTGCAGAGGGTGTGGATCAAAATCACACGTCTACCACAGTAATAAACTAGAGAGGAAGAAGTTTGCCGTTGTTTACTCGACTTCCAACACGGCGACAACTGATTAGCTCCAGCCGCCAGCTAACAGCAGAAAATCCCATATACCTCATCACTCACATCCTGTGCATGGGGGTGTCAACTCTCTGAAAAGTCAATATGGCACACCTTGTTGACAGGACCGGCCGGCCTAATTGTCTGAACCTGAATGTAATTAGATACATGTTTTGGAGTAATATGCATACATGGCGAAAAAAAATGTTCAATCGTGTATTTTTTTTGTGCAAAATATGAAAATTATCAGAATAAACGAAACAATAATACAGGATAAAGTGCGTCCCTTTTCAGCTCAGAATGGAACCCTACTTTTGTTTCATATACGGGACAATTACGTTTTCCAAGGGACGGTAGGCAACCCTACCTGGGGGCTAAGCCTCTCGTGTTCTTAAAACCTAATGACGCCTCTGGTGAAGCGTCTTAGCTGTTGAAGAGCTCAGCACTTTCCTAATGGGTGTTGTATTAAAGAGATTTGGGGCTTATGAATGTGTTACTCTCTTTAATATTGCACGGGGTCATTCTCACTCAGTAGCTTGTCGCCTCGATGTTGTCTCGATGACATGAGCATTTTACAATGCCAGTATATTTAATATGTGAGCCATGAAGGAACGTTTTAGACTTACAGACTTGGTTGCGGTATGAGTGATTATTTCTTTATTTGTGCCACCAGCAAGAGGAGGGTCACTGAGTTGTTACCTTAGCTGACCTGTAGAAAGTATGTCTTGTGTTTTCCTGAAGGAACGTTATCACTGAGTTAAGTGTTGGAAGCTTCAGGAACATTCTGGACCAGTCTGTCAGTCATCTGAGGAAATACAATCTTTGCTAAACTGTTTTGGACGGCGTTAATCTTGAATTTCACAATTTGGATTTGAATGCCTGCTATGGTTGCAGCCTGTTATGAATGTGAACCACAAATCTAATGAAAGAGTTGCAGCCGTTTCCCGTTGAGCTCAACTTGTACAAGGTCACTGGGCGAGAGGCGAGGTACATCTTGGCCCATTCAGCAATATAGGCAGACGCGGTTACGCGGCCCACAGTGGACGCCAAACAAATGTTGTATTTCAGAATGCATTTCTTTCTGGTGTTCTCGCATTAGTTACTGAAAACCTGAATGAAAAGCAGGCTGGCGAGCGCCTCATGTGGTCGTGGGGGGGCCCGTGGTACCGCATTGGTGACCCCTGGTATAAGTGACAAGTAAAGGCAGTTCTCTCTCTCTCTCTCTCTTTACTCTCTCTTTTTCTCTCTCATTGCATAGTGTAAATGTGCAAAATTGTGTGCAAACTTTGTCTTAGACTTTCTAAGACAACCTGAACAGTCCAGTTCCAATCGAAATTTTAGGTTGTGTGCAAACTGTTATTTAAATTGTTTGATGTTGATTTTTGTATTTATAATTTATTACTATTATTATTTGTTTCCTTATTTACAGCCTTTTTTCTGGTAATGGTATTTATATTATATTTCTGATTTGTTTGTATTTATTTGTAAATTGTTAACCATGTAAATTGGGTGACAGGTTATCTTACAAATAAAAACAATGCCATTCTTTTTCTTTTGCAAGCTATGTAAATTGCCGATGGAGGGGAGCGCAGAATCCTCTGCTTGCTCATCATAGGACAACCATTAGCACTCACATCCACAACTATGGACGATTTGGAGTTTTTAGTGAAAGCAAACCATACTTTTGGACGGTGGGATCGAGCTGCAACATTGGGCCACTGCGCTGCCATGGATTCATCATGATTTGTGTTAATTCTGAATGTAAATGACTTATTTCAAGTAAAGATAAGCACACGCCAAGAGCACGAACCATTCACACGACTTAACTGTTGCTCTGCTTCAAGGACATGAAGTAAAGTGTTGCCGATGCTGACCTCTAGTGGTTCATTTCCCATTTCCAAATAGAGGGGGAAGGATTTGAGTGTGACGTACAGTACACTATGTACATTTTGATAGCATATGTTACAAAATGCGTTCAGTGACGGAGGTCAGTACATAGCACAAAGTAACAGTGCAGATGTTCTTGCTGAACTCACTCAGAAATATGCAAAATAATAAATAATCAAAATCATTGACTAACTTTTAAACACAGGGGAGGCTTAGCCCCCAGGTAGGGTTGACAACCGTCCGTTGAGAAATTAAATCATCCACTATTTAGGAACAAAGTCGAAAAGGGACATGCGTTATCCTCTATTACCGTGAAAACCAAAAATAGTTTGTAAACCGTCCATGGAATTAATGAATGACAGGGCACTTTATATAACATTTTATTTGGGTTTTTTTATTACTCCAAAACATATGTCTCATTAAATTCAGGTTTGAATCAAATCCTATAAAACTAGTTTCAAACAAAGTTTAAAAAAAAGGTTAACAAAATTTCAATCAAATAGTGAAACCATCTTTTCCCAAGAGCGTTTCAGCAGCGTCTCTTCTTCTCGAGAGAGCTTCGTAGACCCCAGGTCCATCAGTCAGTCCTGGCAGCTTTCTACAGACGCCTCATTGAATCTGTAATCCCCTTGAACATATCAGCTTGGTTTGGTTCACTATCTAACATCCATCGCAACCCAGTAAACATAATCAAACGGACTGGAGCAGGAATCACTCGTCAACTTTTACACCAGAAGGGTTAAACACATAGCCTCAGATATCGCTCACACACTGCACTGCCACTACAGTCTGCTACCTTCAGGTCAGAGATACAGATCACTTGTATTTAGGACTAAGAGAGCCATGTCAAGCTTTGTACCCACATCCATCCGGCTCACGAACGCCTGACTTATGTGTGTGCATGTATGGGTATTTGTCATTTGGATGTATGCAAATATATGTACATGGCTCCTGAATGCCTGATTTACGTATGTATGTGGTTGTTTACACCACTCCTTTAACTCCACCATGGGTTGCTTTTTTATTTATTTATTTACTATTTTTATTGTTAACAAATTGTTTATTTTTATCATTACCTGTTTATCACGTTATTGTGCTGTCAGGCTTGTTTATCTTCTCTCCAGTTTGGAGTGTTACTTGGTATTTGTTGACTGCATGCGGTAGACTGTTGTGTTGCTGGGTACGTGAACTCTACACAAATGAAGTTCCTAACGGATAAATAAAGTTCTTAAGTAAGTAAGTAAAAAAAAAAATTCACTCAGGTCGGCCAGCCCTGCTCACAAGTGTCCTTTATTTATTTTTCAGGGAGCTGGCAAGTCTATGCACAGAATGTAAACGACCGTGGCGCGCGAGCATAATTAATTACGTGGACTCTCTGCTGTTAGCTGGGGGCTGCAACAGACCAATTGTTACTAATGAATACTTACTTTCTTGAAAAACGTATAAAAACTTTTTCCATTCTTGTTCTTCTCATGCTGTGCTAGTCGGCTCTATGTGCTTCAGAGGTACACACATGCTGCAGGTGCCGAGTGCAAACAAGGTCACAGTGAAAACGTGGTTTGGGTTTTCAATGATGGAGGTGTTCTCTATATGGACAAGAGGAATGGATTGCATAACAACGCACTGATGGGACTGTCTATGAAGTGAATGGAAACTGACGGAATTATGATGATATTTTAGTGAATACTGTATAACCATTACTTGTTGTAATGTTTATTTAAACTTCATTCTGGCCACAACAAAAAAAAACCCAAAAAACAAAAGAAAGACAAAAAATATATATATATATATATACAGTTTTCCTAGCTCCATCGCAGTTCACCTTTCGCAGACTCGCTGTTTCGCAGAATTTTTTTTAAAATTATTTTTTACACATATGAACGTGTATTGTGTTCTGTGTCCTGATTGGCTAAGAGAGAACCTACATGTTGTGTTCTGCATCCTGATTGGCTAAGGGACTGTAGACCATTGTCAATCAATCTCCTTCGTGCCTTCCTGTGCAGTACAGAATGCGTTCGGCTTGACAAATTTATATAAATCTAGCAGTGTGACTCTGAAGTGCTGTATGTTTGCAACAACCACAATGTCGACAAAACGTTCTGCACCGTCAAAGACACCTGTGGTCGCACCCAAAAGGTAGAGGAGGAAGAAGTAGTTGTGGCTGTAGGGTGCCATTACAGAAGGAGGAAGGAAGGAGGAAAATACGACAGGAGCAATACCTTTTAACAAGGATCGGGACGACGAAGAGGCATGGTCCGAGGAGTGAAATATGTGTGATAATGTTTTAATAATGTCTTGTGTCCAACCTCATCGGTAAGTCATTAAAATTCAATTTGAACGTCTTGAGTGTTTAAACAAGAGAGAAATGTGCCAAAATGTTAATGCCTGTCTGAGAAAAGTGTATAAAGTGTATGGTGAGCATATACTGTATAGCCTTAAAGCATATATAACACATAAAAAAAATAAGTTGCCTATATTCACTTATTCACTTATTGCTATTTTGGGAACCTATCCCCTGTGATAAACGAGGGAACACTGTATATATGAATAAGAGGCTTTAGCCCCCCTAAATCAGGCCTAATGATGCAACTGATTATTATCATCATCATCATTATCCCGTTATGAAAACGATTGTCATTGTCTTTTGTGTTATTGTTGTTGCTGCTGTTGCTTACAAATAAAAATACATAATTTTTTAAATAGTCGTATGATACAAAAGAAAGGGCAATGATGATCAACCATACAGTCATCATGCACGGCGTGTGTGAATACAGTCTGTGCCTCATTCGAAGCTGCAAGGAGTGAATAACATCTCTTATGAATTAACTTTTTGGAATTCATTATATCTCCCAAGCGTAAGGCAGGCTCTGGTGGAAATACACCACAGAAATGAAAAGCCATCACCGTGGATGTGAAAATGAATATCATAGCTCTTAGAGGAGAAACCCCCACCAATATTGGCAGCACTTTTGGTATTAAACGTTCAACTATCACGACCATCATAAAGAATAAACATCTGATCTTTCAGCATGTTAAAGCATTTGCTCCTATGAAAGGGACAGTAATAAATAACTAAGCGCAGTGGTCTCATTGTTATATTTGTTCTCCCGCCTCTTCTCTTCCTCCCAATAAGCAACATAGTAAAGCTAAGGAATTATTCTCCTTTTTTAATGTATGCTTACTTTTTATTACTGTATTTTGTACAATATGTCCTTCATGTGTTCTGTGTATATTGTAGGTGGCCTAGTAGTTCATTTTGGTATAATTTAGGTATAAGATCACAGTCTAGGTATGGCACTTACGTAAGGTTTTTGGATATGACAAATGTTTTTTATGCGTGTTTATGTAGTGCATTTTACAAATAAAACTGTCTGGTCTTCAGAGTTTGTTTATTTCAATACTGCACTTGCATATGAAAATGACAGTAGTTTGGAGAGGACAAATGAGTGGGCAGAGTGTGATGATCTCTCGCTGAGTGACCGGTAGAGAGGAGGGAACACTGTGACCAGGACATGGCACATTCCCCACCACCAGCACCCACATTTACTAACACAGCGTGTTATATAGCATCAGAGCAAAAATAACAGCAGCTGGTGTCGTGGATGTGAAGACATTACATTCTTATATATATTTGGCCTGCAATTCTTCAGCAGTCTAATGGAAGTAAGATGACCGACAACCCCAACAAAAGAGCCATCCTCCTGTGTCTATCATGGTTAGATGTATAAAATGGTAGCTTGAGCAAATGCTGGCTGCATCATATGCCTTGCAGCAGCTTAGCCAGCAGTAGGAGCTGTTTACTGACAAAGCCATCCACACGCTGCAATCGTATTGATTGGACAGGATTCTACTGTTCAGCTGTTGGTTAAATAGGAGCTTGCTTTAGGCCAGTGGCTTGCAGACAGCCCCTCATTAGTATATTGCAGCAAAGGCAGCATTTTGCTTTGTGTGTCGTCTTTTAACCAAAGTAATCGATGGGATCGTTCGGTTCTCAGCAGGTGGTAGTTACACCTCCTATATCATCATGTCACACGACAAAGATAAACACAGCATCCTGGTGTTTTCACTCACCAGAGATGAGGTCAGAGATGATGTTAAAGTCTCATTCAAAGGTAGCACTTTCAGTAATGTGATGGTGCTGAATCAACACCGTCTAATTTGACCTGATTCAATGGCATTTGGAAAATATTAGACAACACATATTCTTTAAAAGCCCCGAACACATCTAATAAAATGTGTTTACAAAAACAAAATGACCATGTATCTTAATAATGTCATTGATTATGTCCAAAAGGAGTTGCAAAAGCAAAGCAGAAGCAAAGCAATCCGTTTCAGATGAGTTGCCATACATTTATTCACTTTATTCCAAATGTACTCTTTGCTAGTTTAAAATACATGGGAAAATGATATGGTAATATAACAATGTGGTGAAATAGTTGTTCAGGTGCTTGTTACCGTGAATAATTTATATAACAGTCATAACAAATACTAATAAATGTAAAATAATAATACAAATAATTGATGAAAGGGTTGATCGGTGACAGACACATAGTTGGATAATGGGTGAGTGCAGGCGATGTACTCCCAAAAGAATGAAGAGTTAGTAATAGTGTAGTAGTGATTAGACATACTGTAGCATTGGATGCCCTCACTGGTTCAGGACTATTCTTCTTTGCACTTTGTACACATCAACTGTTTGTACTTTTTCTTGAAATGGCTAATTTTAGTGCATTGTTTGAGTTCCTTACTCAACCTGTTCCATAATTTGATTCCATATACTGAAATGCTGACGGTTTTTAGCTTTGTTCTCGCATGTAAGTTAAATTTTTCCCTGAGGTCATATTTCTCCTGCATTTAGCTCTTAACTCTGCTGTACCAGTACACTCTATCCTGCTCTCAGCGGCATGTGCAAGTAAATACCTACCAACAGGATCTTATCTTACAGTTATCATACAATGTTTGTCATTGTGTTATAGTATGTTGGTACCCCTTGATGTCACCTGTCACTCAGAGAGTTGCATTGCAAAATGCTACAGAATAAATTATGTGTTCATTTTATTTACAGGTCAGGTTGGATTTTATTTTGTGCACAGCACAGATTTGCTGTGTACTGAGAACGCTGGAGCAGTGTGCAAGTGTGCACGCGCGCAGCTCAGCGGGAACATTGCTGGTGGCGCTCCGGGCTTGTGGCTGCTTCCCTCTGGGAGCAATCTGTTGGCGTCCCGCAATGTGTGGTGGCCATATTGATGGTTGATGCACCGTTGGGTGTCATTCTGGCCTCATGATGTTGAGATGTGTGTGGCATGATGAAGAGCGTGAATGCCAGTTCTAATTAAATCACCAGATTTATCGGTCCACGCATGGATCACACGTCTTTGGGGGTTTCGCCACTCGGCTCCTTGTTGGAGGGCAGCGGGTTGTGCCTGGGGGTGCATTCGGGGGTTTAGGGGGGTGGTTGGGCTTGCCTGCGGAGGTCATGGTGCGCTTTGGCTTCGTCCTGGGGTTTCACCTGAGGCCCCGTTGTCGCTAACTCTTGTCCTTAACTCTTTGTGAATCGTGTATATTGAATAGAGGAAGTGAACAAATTCATCAGTGATTGGTGTGATATGGAAAGGGGATAGGATTAATTAAGCTCTGCTTCTTCTTATTCCGTTTCAGACATGATGAATTGTGAAACTGTAAACATAAGATGTACTCCAATGTAACCTTGTATGCATGTTAAAAAGAACTATACAGGCAATCTTTTAATTCATATTTTAACTATCATATAAGCAACAAATGAGGCAGGTCCATAGGTATGAATGTGGGTGTGGTTGTTTGTCTATATGTGCCCTGCGATTGGCTGGCGACCAGTTCAGGGTGTACCCCGCCTGTCGCCCGAGGTCAGCTGGGATGGGCTCCAGCATACCCCGCGACCCTAATGAGGGGAAGCGGCAAAGAAAATGGATGGATGGACAATTTATACTAATGTAAAACATTGTTGGATTTGGATTATTCAAGAAACACCATAAATATTGCAAAGCCTGTTATGTTGAATGAAACAAAAAAAAAAGGTGACATACTGGAATTTGTGTAGCAATCGCGTTGACACATGCCTGCATCTGCCTGGGGGATCCATGCACTGTGATGCCTCAAGGGGAGCCACAAAGGTACCACTGTGCCGTGGTTCTTATGAAGTCCCGACTTTAACTACAGCAGAAATAATGCGTAATATTTGTCCCAATAGGTGGAGGTGGGGCTGCAAGTGAGTTGATACATTGAGTTCAAGTCTGCCAGGTTAGCGTTAGCACAACTTAGCATCGCAAACTTGTGAACGCAAATATGAATGAAGGCACAAAAGCAATGGTTTCTCAGCATGAACTCTGACAAACTGATATGTGCCATTTGTTGGAAAGCAGTGACGATGAAGGAGGGAAATACGAGCAACTTGCATGCGTACCTCAAACACAACCATCCTGTCCAGTTTTCCCAACTGGGAAAAGAAACTACCGCTGGAGGTGCAGCAGAGCTTTCGTCCCGACCGTCAACGCTTACAGAGACGTTTGGTGAGCAAAGCAAATATAAACAAAACAGCACAAAATGGTGCACATTCACAGATAGTGTCATTCGCTACATGTTAAGCCTTCCTGTTAAGAAATAATACCCAATGTTTATTATTTATTCAAGGGCAATTTTCTTTATAGAGACATGATACTCCATTTTATTTATTGCTTTTATTGTTGTATGGGCTTTTTATTGGAGTGTTTTTTTCTTAATACAGACAAAGAAACAGGGTCTATTTTTTTTTTGTTTTTGGTTATGTTTGTGATTGTGATTTTTAAGTGTGATTTTTGCTAGAAGAGTCGGTCCATTTTATTTTCATTGGGTTTAATGTATTTTTTATTTATTTTTATTTAATGTATTTTATTTAAAAGCTCTTGATATTCCAATTACAATGTTAAATACTCTTGAGAAATTAAAGTTTATTGCTTTTGATATTTTGAACTCGCGATATTATGCCACATAATTAATTTTAAAAAATGGGCTGAAAAATGTTTGTCAATAATATCAACTATCGACAATAATATGTAGGAAAATTATCGTCCTGCAAAATTTGTTACCGTGCCAGGCCTATGCATATCACTTTCCATTTTGCCTCTATGCATGTACCTGTACATTTAACTATCTTTTAAATACATTGCCTCTATTAGTCGCTGGCAGGAAATCACTTGATGTGTTTTCTAATAAATTTAGGATGCTTTGTTCTGGCTCCTTTCAGTCTATTGCTTAACCTTATTCTTGCCTCTTTCTTGTTGTCTCATTATGGTCTTTTAAGTTCAAATGCACACATCATAAAACATGTTTCTATGGCTCCTCAGTGCCTTTTGTTCGCATTGGACAACTGCAAGAATTTAGCAGTCTTCGACATGATTCAACATCTTTCACTCGACTGGTTGCTACGGTGATGAATCCACTGTGCATGTGTAGATGACTGAACTCCTGTCAAGTGTGTGGAGAGCTATGTTGTCAGTTTACACACACATACCCTCTTACACTACAATTTGGGGATAGGCTTGTGTTTTTTACCTCAGCTGCCCCAATGCTGAAGGTAAGAAAGAACAGACCTGCATGTGCATGCACACAAATGTGAGCGGCATCAGCAAACACACGCACACACCACACAAACATCCACACCTCCCACGCGCTCATCTGCACATGATCACACAACAACCGCTTCAGATTCACACATATTCATCAGCTACTTTTCAGAACTGCTTTTATCAACTCTCATCATTCATATGTTAAACAGCCACACAGCTTGTGGGTCTGAAAACAAGAGCCTGGCGACGTGTGCAACAAACATCTTAGTTAGACATGACTCCATTGTTAATGCCCTGTGTCTTCTTTTTTTGGTGCATTGTTACAGAATTTACACAAATAGCGTTCATATACAATAAGAATAAGAAGTCGAAGTCGTGACCACATGTAAGCTGGTAGTAAATATTGGATTCTGTGTCCCACCGATTGAGAAGCATTCAACAAACTGACCTTGAAGGATGAGCCAGACTCAGCTGGATGGGCCTGAAACTGGTCCAAAGTGTCTAACTGGAGCTGATTCTGACCCCTAATGATTGCAAAACCACACCCAAGGTTGATATGTCAACCAAGCCTGGTAGACATATCTAAAATGTATGCAACTGTTGTCTATGTTTACCGAGCTATTTAATTACATTAGATTATCATGAGACTTATGACATGAGCAAATGTACGATATCAATCCATCCATCCATTTTCTATACCGCTTCATCCTCATTAGGGTCGCGGGGGCATGCTGGAGCCTACCCCAGCTGACTTCGGGCGACAGGCGGGGTGCATCCTGGACTGGTCGCCAGCCAATGGCAGGGCACATATAGACAAACAACCATTCACACTCACATTCATACCTATGGACAATTTAGAGTCGCCAATTAACCTCACCTGGGAGGAAGCCGGAGTACTCGGAGTACCCGGAGAAGACCCACGCGGGGCGAATATGCAAACTCCACACAGAAATGCCCAAGGGAGAATGGAACCCAGGTCTTCCCGATCTCCAGGCTGTTCCTGTGTTGGCCAACATGCTAACCACTAGACCACCGTGCGGCCCGCAATATCAATACATACTCCAAATAAAGAGTTGACTAATTGCTTTTTACTGACAAAAAATTGTGTGTTTTAGTAATATATTTTCTGCTAATAAGTGATACAAAAGTCCATTAACCACCAACCTCTGTGCAGGCCATAGCATAATGATCGGATTGAATGAAACACATCCAGATCTGATTATCACAGTGTTGTTGTTGCGGTTTAACGGTTTAAGCCGAGTTTACACTTGCACACACTTTGTCCCCACAGTGGTATGCAATTTTGAGTGACAATGGTGTGCCAATGAGTAAACTGGTCGTTAACAGGTGTGAAGTATGTGTAAACTGTGCGGGGCCTGCGTGACAGTGTGAAAAGACAATTTTAAAATGTCAAAAATATGTGGCACACATAATTTCCGTGAACTAGTTGTGAATGCAACGTGGGCGCACGGCAACCTATTCACAAACAATGCGGGCGGTGCGTACCAAAAGTGTGTCTCATTCGCATGAATGGGTTAACTTTTCCACCAACTCATGGAGCAAGTCGGGGGGAATTGTCAAGTAATTTCTGTAGCCTCTTAGATGTTCCTTGTGAATAACAAGTAATCATAATGCCTAAAGCGATGTCTTCGAGTCAGTAACTCCCTCACCCACACTGTCAGTGCTTTCTTTTTCTAGTTAAAGATACGCCTTCTTTCTGCAGCTGCGGGGTAACATACCTTTAATTTCTGAAATGACAGCTTTTCTCTGGAGTTCAACATCTTGCAGGTCCCTTGCAAATAGAGGAGTTAATAAAGCTAGAGGTGATGCCTGCTGTAGCGTGGTGTCACACGAGACAAAGTGGGACCGAATAGTGCTGCGACTGCTTCACCGGTGCAGACAATGCATACCCATGCGTTGTGCGTACTATGTCGTGCACTAGATGTAAACAGTACTTGACTTAGGTGTAAATAAGCCGTGCGAGATGCTTGCATGTTCGGTCATGAATTGCCTGCCAAGTGCGTAACTTATGCGTAAACAGAACGCAAACTCGTTTGCACCCTTTTCAGCCGTGAAACGCCCGTTTACGACAAAGTTACACATTGGCACACCAAATTGCAGACCACTATGTGTAATTGTAAACTAGGCATAAGTTTACCTACAGGTGGTCCTCGGGTTACGAACGAGTCTGTTTCTACAACAGTAATGTAAACTGAGTTTTAGTGTAAATCGGAATTTGTAATCTCAATCTAAATCTAACATAATATTACCTAAATTAATACTTAAATCATTCACACTGTACACGGGACGCATGAAGGACATATAAAATACTGTAATAAAAAGATTAAATCCAATAATTAAAACAAAACAGTAATAAAAACAGAACAACTCCTTACTTTTATCCCTGCTGATGTCTTGCACAATGGAAGGGGCAGAGCATGGGAGGGAGAGATCTCAATAATGAGACCATTACGCTGCTTTGTTATTACTGTCAATTTCAAAGTAGCCGATCCTTTCACATGAATACCATCTTCATCCTTGATGATGGTCGTGGCATTTGAGTGGATAGCACCAGGCATGCAGCCTGTGTTGCTGTGTCCACTTCCCCCCTAAGTGATTTACAATGTCTAATTTGACTTCATTTTTCACTTTCATTTTCTTTTATGTGCTACCACCAGAAGAGTCTGCCTCAGGCTTAGGAGACATAATGGAGGTTAAAGTTAAAAAGATAACTAAAAAGAACAAAAGTGACCTTGTCCTTCCAAAGACTCGCAACTACTTTTACTACTTCCACCTAACTACCGTAGTTCTCTACATTGCTCCCTCGCAACATCGCAGTTCACTCACCCTCACTCTATAGCTGTTTTTCAAAATGAATTAATAAATGGTCGCTGTTTTTCGTGGTTGACTATGGCCTATTATTGATAAAAAATATTGAAAGACAAGTCATATGTAGTATTCTGGTCACTGGGTATCAGGAATGTTACATTGACGATACATTACCTTACATTACATTACCTTCACTTGCACTGCATGGAGTCAGCCATGGATGCAGAGTCCGACATGACAGAGTGAAAAAAAGTTCTCCCATTCCGTGTGGAAGGGGTACATTTTGTCCTTCTTTGTCAATCAGTTTTAAACTATTTAATAAAGGAAAACTGCACATTTTTTAGGAATTTTGCCCATCATCCACAATCCTTATGTGAAACATGAACGCATATTTCTTTCCCTTTTCTGTGCATTCTAATAAAAGAAAACAAGTTAGCATGAGCCAGCTAACATTGCACATCCTGGGAGCCACCTATTTTGACCCTAAAGCCCTCTAAAAAAAACATCTAACAACGTTGTATTGTTTTATATACATGCTGTGATCATGCATTAACAAGTACATTGATGATAATTTGTAATAATTACAGTATCTTGCCGTATTTTGATTATTTAAAACATTACCGAAACTTCTTTCCGGGTGCATTGATTTGAGATAGCCCATAGGCGCTAACGCTACTTCCGTCAACAACAGCAGCATAGAAACTGCGACAACACTTACAATGTCCGCTCTCATTGGGATGACTGAGCACTGTTGCCAACTCCTCAGTAAGAAAAGTAGCTATTGGCTGCCCTAGAAGTCCTTAGAGGACATCATCGGCTAATTTGCATATCATTTGCATATGATGTTGTAACAGACTCTGTAGGAAAAAAGCAGAACCTTGTAGGAGAGACAAAAAAGTGAGTAAACACATTAATTACATATGTAATTACATATGTAACTACAAATAAACTTGATCACTTCATAAAAATAAAATAATTTTAATATATTATCTTGGTCATAGCCTCTCAAAGTCTAGACAGCGTGATAATTACATCCGGACTCGCCTCCAGCCTCCACCTCTTATCTTGTAGTTAGGAATACTTGTTCAATATATCACACATGCTTCTCCCATCACACATTCTGACACACTGACAGGTAAGTGAGCGAGACCGAATGAGGCTTGAGTGTAATGAGCCGTAATTTAATGAAGATTAAGAAAAATGTACATTTTAGATCTCGCTCTGGAAAACGTATATAAGCTTCCATATTTACACTCCTGATCAAAATCTTAAGACCAGTTGAAAAATTGCTAGAATTTGCATTTTGCACATTTGGATCTTAATGAGGTTTTAAGTAGAGCTACAATATGCAAAAGCAAGAAGGGGGAGTGAGACAAAAAGCACTTTGAAAAAGTAATTTATTGAAAACAACAATTAAACTGAAATAGGCTGTTTATCAGCTGATAAAAAGTTTTAGACCATCGCTCAAAAAATAACAAGAAACTCTCCAAACCAGAACAAAAAATGTTCTCAGTAGGACTCAGTCATGAGTAGCTCCACCGTTCTTGTTAATCACTTCAAAAATTGGTTTGGGCATGCTTGATACGAGTGTTTCCAGGAGGCTAGTGGGAACATTGCTCCAAGTGGTGAAGATGGCTTCATGAAGGGCATCAACTGTCTGGAACTGATGGCCATTTTTATGAACTTCCCTTGCCATCCATCCCCAAATGTTCTCTATGGGATTTAAATGAGGGGAACATGCAGGATGGTCCAAAAGAGTGATGTTATTCTCCCTGAAGAAGTCCTTGGTCAAGCGAGCATTGTGAACTGCAGCGTTGTCCTGTTGAAAAACCCAGCTGTTACCACACAGATGAGGGCCCTCAGTCATGAAGGATGCCCGGAGGATGCAACATCTGCACGTAAGCAGCCCCCGTTTGACGACCCTGCACCACCTGAAGCTCCAGTGTTCCACTGAATGAAAAAGCACCCCAGATCATGATGGACCCCCCTCCACTGTGCCGGGTAGAAAACATCTCAGGTGGGATCTCCTTGTCATGCCAGTAACGTTGGAAGCCATCTGGACCGTCAAGGTTACATTTTTTCTCATCAGAGAATAACATTTTTTTCCATTTTGCTCCCTGGCAAAGTCTAAACGGGCAGTTTTGTAGCGTTGAAGGAGAAGGTGTTTTGTTTTTTAAACCCTTCTCCCGTAGATGCCGTCTGATGGTTATTGCGCTGCAGTTGGCACTAGTAAGGGCCTTAATGCGGGTGGAAGACCGTCCTGTGTCTTGATGGACAGCCAATTGGATCCTCCTGCTCAGCGTAGGTGTGATTTTTTTGGGTCTACCACTTGACTTTTTTGTTCCATAATGCTCAGGATCTTTAAAAATTTTTAGAATGACTGATTTACTGGCTATTGTGCAAGTAGGGCTGGGCGATATGGACCAAAATTCATAACCCAAAATATTGTCTTTTTGAACGTGGTCGGATTGTCGAGCTGCATAAGCAAGGCCTCTCGCAGCGTGCCATCGCTGGACATCGCGAGTCCATCGTTTTCAGCAGGTTTTTAAAGCCATTTTTTCCACTGTTGCAACAGGGACCATATCTTTACCAACATGATAGCCCACCTCTTTATAATAGAACACCACTTTGCTCTTCCTTTCATGAGGAACGCGAGGCAGACAGCGCTCAGCTTCACACATTCCTCGCATTGGAGTTTGTGCCAAGTTTTCGGGTGCTGAAAAAGATTCTTTTCGTGCTCTGAATTCGAAGTACCTCCACATTAGTGAGCTACCGCTTATTCCTTGCTGTCGCTTCGATTGGAGCCGCTGGGCTTCTGCTCCGCCCATCCTCCCTCCTCCTGCATGCAGGGATGAGGGAGATAAAGTGCAAATCCAGCCTATATCGATATCAACAAAATGGTTGGTTTTGATATCGCGCTGAAAGTAAATATCAATATTTTAAAAATAGGGCCGTGCAAGTATTGTGGTTGAGGTGCAGACATGACAGGTCAAAAGTCATTGCGACCGGTGTTTAATGAATAATACTTCAACATTCAGTGTGATTGATGCTGAGGTCATTTGTATTACATTATAACATTAATATTGATTGTATGTGTCTAGCAGCGGAGGGACTATATTGTACAATGTTCGTGTAGAAACCAAGACTATCCTTAGTGCACAACACAATTTTGATTCATGCATGACATGATGAAGACAAACTTATAACGTTCCAGCTCATTCATCACAGATTAGCTTTCGTTAGCTTTGGTGGACCACTGAGTTTGGAGTACATTAATCATTGGCCTTGTGATGTGTAAGTGGTGGGAAGTTGGCAAAGATGAAGACTAGGATATGTTTCCATGGAGCTGCCTTCCCTAATTTGTCTGGCACGTTTGCAATTCATTGAATGTGTAGGGAGATCAAGTTTCTAACATGCCACAGAATTAACACAATTTCCAATTAAGGCTTTCATTTCCTTAATGAGAGGAGGTATGCAGAGACAGATCAGCAGATGATGGATTAGGCTCCTGAGGGGTGAGAACAGGCTATGATGACTTAATGCTCCATCTGCTTGGCAACCTAATTTGACTCATCGTGATCTAGACAAGCAGCTTTCTCAGATCCATATCCATATATAATCAACTCCGGTCTTGACACCTTGAAAAAAATCATCTCAACCTATTTATTATTTCATTCAATTAAAATGAGACAATGCATAGTCATTGACATGAGCAAATTAAAGTTCAACATGTAAAAATGCCAGATTTAATACAAAGGCTAAAGAACTTTTAATATTAGTGCAGACCTGCCAACATGTATGAATTTGTCGCACTCAACATGCAATGCGACTCTCAAATACGCTTGTATGGGTCACTGCTCTCCATTTTTTGGGATTTTGCTGGTTTCAGTTTCGAATTCAGTCTGTACAGTACAGGTAAACAAATTGATATCAGTTTCTCAATTGTATTTCAAATCGGGGGGGCGCGAAAACATTTCTGTGCCCCAGTGGGGTCATGAGAGAACGTAAGTGAGAACCACTGCCCTAGCAGCGCCTGATATTGTTCTCTGACTGCTCTCCTCTTCGGCCTGCCTTTCAAATGCAGTATTCAGTGTTGTGGTTCAACCTGAGGCTTTGTTGTGTTGCCACAACTCCTTACTGCTTTTTTGACAAATATCACACACAGCGTCTTGGCTGTTTGTGGAACCGAAATATCTTCATATCCGCTATCGTTTCACTAGGCGGAAGAAAAGTTGCTAGAGCCAATGAGTGAATCCTCTTTCTGCTTGGAGGCTTGAGACAAGGAAAACAGATACGCATGGGCAAAATTATCAAGTTCATTTTCATTTATTGTGTGCTTAATTTATTATCTTCGCAGGCCTCATGTCTACAAGATATTTTTTAAGAAATCTTGACACGTTTTAATCTCGCAAGATGTTGTGACATGAGATCTTACCCCTACTTATATAGATAACTTCTTTCTATCTGCAATTAATTACGAGTTAACTATGGACAAAATGTGATTAATCACAATAAAATATTTTAATCGATTGATAGCCCTAATTAAATATAACCAGTTTTTAAAATGGATGGATAGAATTCTTGCACCCTATTCTGCTGTGTTTTGTTTTTAATTACACATTCACTGACATTTCTTTCCTGGTGTATTATGTATGTGCAAACCCACAGTCCCTGCAGAGGCCTGTAGTGTCCATTTCTTGTTGCTTGAATGCTGATGGGTGCCTCCTTGTTTCCCCCATACACACTGAGCTATTTGTGGCTCCAAATGGTTGTCTGTCCCTGGAAGCAAGTGTTTCTGAATTATTGATTGTGGGTGCACGTAGGATGCATCTACAGTAAATGTACCTTAAAAGCAACAGAATCATCCAGTCTGCCTGTGTGCCAACCAGTCACCTGCAACCCAAACAAGTGGCATACAAACTAGAAAAGCACTCGGAGAGCAGGCCTCCGCCAAGCTCCATAGTTTCCCCCATATTGTGATTTACACCATAAATACTCGTCCGACATTTATTTTATCTACATATTTAAATTCCTTGACCACGAAAACATACCATGAGTAATTGCAGTCACAACTGCAGAAAGCGATTTCAACTTTTTCGTGTGATTAAATGCTGTAGCTGAACTGAAATGCTGCAGAAATATTGAAATGTAGAAAGTAGTGATGAATAAGTACACCACTATCTGCATCTGTATTATCATTAGAGCCAAGCATTCCCGTCTGGTGTCAGGATTGGTCTCAGTAACACATCTAAGGGTTGACTCCAGTCTTTCACATTGTCCATTTGACTGGGGAAGGTAACCCGGAGTGAGGCTGGAAGTAGCTCCCAGCTCCTTACAGAAGTCCCTCCACACACGGGGGTCCCTGATCTGAGAGAGTATCTGTAGGTATTCCATGAAGTCTGAAGACGTGATCTACAAGGAGCCGTGCTGTCTCTAGGATGAAGGGAGCTTCTCTCGGGAGAGGAAGTGTGCGCATCTGGAAAAACGATCTACAATGGTCAAGATGATAGTTTTTCCACTAGAGGGTGGAAGTCCACAAACAAAATCTACTGCAATGTGTGACCAGGGTCGTGGTTGCAGTAATCCTGAGGGCAGTTGGTGGATGGATTTGTTTCGGACGCACAGTCCGCAGGTTAACACAAAGCTCCTGACATCCTTGTCCAAGGTGGGCCACCAAAAACGCCTCTTGATGAAGGAGCAAGTTCGATTTATTCCTGGGTTGCAGGCCATGCGGGACTCATGGGTCCATTTCAGAACTTGGGTGCGGACAGTGTCTGGAACAAATAGTCGGTTTGCAGGTCCTGTTCCAGGATCGGGCTCGTCGACTTGGGCACGCTTGGCCTCAGAATCAATCTCCCACTCGATGGCTCCAATTATCCGTGAAGGTGGTAGGATTATGTGTTGTGACATCTCCTCGGTGGTGCCACTGAACTGACGAGATAGGGCATCCGGCTTGACATTTTTAGAGCCTGGTCTGTAGGTAAACTGGAACTGGAATTGAGAAAAAAATAATGACAATCTAGCTTAGCGGGAGTTTAGCCTTTCAGCTGACTGGATGTATGAGAGATTCTTGTGGTCTGTCAATACCAGAAATGGTTGGTCAGTCCCCTCCAACAGGTGTCGCCACTCCTCCAGGGCCAGTTTGACCGCCAGCAAGTCCTTGTCACCCACATCATAATTCTCTGCTAGGGAAAGACATCTGTAATAAAAAGCAAGAATGCTAGAATAATAGACTTGATAAAAGCAATATATCGATTTTTTCACCATGTTTCTGGCTTGTAATTATTACATAGCAATCTTTTTGGATACAATAGCATAGTCGTAAACCGGGGTGCCTGTTTGCCTGCTTGATAGTTACGCCATAGGTCATATAAATCAAGGATCTCACAAGCAGGGGCGAACTTACCATTATGCAAACACAAGCAATTGCCTAGAGCCCTGAGATTTCCAGCGACCCCCAAACGTCTCATAAAAACTGATCGATTTTTTCTTTCTATTTAAAGTACATATTACTGTTTTATTCTTAATTCACGTGCTAAAAACCACATTGAAATGCGTAATCTATCATGTTCTTTTCCCCCCTCCCTTGTCTTCTCAGGCAATGGACAATTCCGTGTTACTATGCATGTGACATAGACACACAAGCACTGCTGTCTGTGTGAGCCACGAAGAATGCAGTACTGTAGTTTTAGAGATGAAGCTGAGAGTGATGTTTTTCATCACAAAGATGAGAGTATTAAAGAGGTAAACGATATTAAATGTTGCTAAATGGTCTTATAATTACAGCAAAAGCTTTGAGATGATTCACTTGTTAGGTAATAATAATCCCCCAGGAGGATTTTAAGGACTTTATCTAACTCAGGAAAGCTAACTCAGGATCATTTTCTCATATTCACACTTGTTAGTAGATGATAAACATGAATATTTAAAATAGTTGTTTGCGGGGCATTTAAATATGGTTATTTAACTATCCACTTAAGCTGACAGATAACTGTAACAGATTTCAAAAGCAGGAAAAAAAAGAGGCCTATTTGCTGCGGCATTGAAGACCTCGTGGTGATGTGAGAGTAAAATATTTGTCAGTACAGTGCAAGGATGTGGAGGGCCCCAAAGACCGGGCCCAAAGCCAAATAGGACATCAAAGGAGACCACCCTTTCAGCTCTGACCAGGACCAGGACTATTCAGTTAAAGCACTGTTTTATGATTCATTACTAATTTATCTATTCATATTATTTGATTGATTTGACAAAGAGCCCATGGTCATAAACGGAAAAGGAAAAGGTAATGGTGAAGAAGGCACCACGGCAAAGAGTCAAGGCAGTTAAAACAGTAAATTAAGGAAAACAGACTAACAAAGAGTTCAAAGAATTCTAGCACCATTTGAAAGGGAGACAAAGTAGACGGCTTCTTGTTTAATTTTATATATAAATGTATAAATGTGTATGGCTAAAAGTGTGTATCTTAATGTATTATTGCTTCTGTACGCTTGATGTTTAGCTCTTACAATATGTTGGTCAATGGATCCACAGATGTTCAATAAAATCTCTTTTATCGTCAGTTACGGACCTTAATTCAAACTGGGCTGCTTTGCTGTATTTGTGAGTAGGAGCAGAAAAGGGGCTGACACTTTCAGAGCAACCAGGATGCAAAAAGATGTCTCCTTTCTTGAGGAGGCACTCAAGATTGTAAAATTTTGCTTCGATCAATAACGCTGTAAAATAAATCTAAGACGGTGAATCTGAAATTGACAGCTGCTTGGTGAGTTTTATTAGACATAAACCAACACGCTAAGGAGAAGATTCTCTTCCCTTCAGCTGCATAAGTGTTGGCGAAGAATGGCGAGTGATGCAGGGTCTTCACCGCCGCTGGTTTCACTCTGCTGCTAAAAGGTTTCATTTCTCTGTTTTCAACGGTTGTTGGTTGCTTTTCCGTTCCGTTCACTCATTCAAACCCCGCAGGTTAACTTCCAATATACTTTTCATTAAAGTAAATGAATCTGCTTGTTATTTGCGTCCATGTGTCGCAGGTAGCGGCTTGCACCATTAGACAGCTTAAATGCTCTCTCTGAAAACAGGATAAAGAAATGAGACACAGCCATCTTCATGTCTGTCCATCGTCTTGACATTTCGGTAGTGTTTTAAATCATCAAACTACAGCAAGATACTGTAAGTAATAAATGTTACCATCAGTGTACTTGTTAATGCATGATCACAGCATTGACGTTGTTAGAGTTTTTTTTTAGAGGGCTTCATAGCCGAAATAGGTACCTCTCATGATGTGCTGGCTCGTACTAACTCGTTTCCTCTCATTAGAACGTACAGAAAAGGGAAAGAAATATGCATCATGTTTCACAGAAGGATATTGAATGATGGGCAAAATTCCCCCCAAAAGTGCAGTTTTCTTTTAAGTGCATCAATTTAATTTTCTCTTTTCCCTTAAATTTCTTACTCTTCAAAACAATGACATGTTTTAACCTTTTTTTAACCACTGTATAATTTTAAACATGAGACATTTCTCTCAATATTAGAGGCTTATGTACAGGAAACTAACAGTTCAACTCTGTTCAACATGGTTTAAGTGGTGAAGATGGCATCATAGCACATGAACATTGCACTGCTCTCTTTACATACATCCAGTATATTTCCCCGTATATTAATAACAGCCTCATCAATGAGCATTCAAACGTTTTGTAACACATTTACATAGTGCGTTTTAATAGCATGTGTGACGGATGCCAGCCTGTGAGGCTGTGCAAGTGTACGTTGGTAAACCTCACTCCCTCTACCTTGAGAACTGCGCTGAATACACGGTCGACAGTCCAGGCTTTTGGCCGTGTGGTCAGCACTCTCGTCTCCCATTGCGAAGGTCATATGTTCGAGCCCCGGTGCGGGCAGGCCGAAGCAGGGCGGGTTACACATGGCTCATGGTACTGTTCCACCCACCTGAAAACAGGATAAAGAAATGAGACACAGCCAACTTCACGTCTGTACATGTCTTGCTGAGCAGAAAGAGGAAGTTCCCAAGCAAACCAACTGACGTAAAGCACCTGGAGCCAGGCGAGCCGCCACACTGCCCTCTGCTGACGAGTGCCCACTACTACCCCTTTATGTACAAAAAAAAAACGTTTTTGCACAAACATGGTGGAAACAGATTGATTACATTCTGAAATGTTGACAGTAAAATAAATGTATAAAACATAAAATTGTGCTAACACTTCAGTGGGTATCACACATGCAAAAAAAATTCTTCTTTGTTTCTATAATTTGAAATGAAGTCAAACTGTGAGGAACTTTGGATGATGGGTTGTAACGATTCGTTTTAATAACGATTCGATTTGTATCACAATTCATGGTTGCCAAAACAATTCAAGGACGATATTGGTACTTTTAGAACGATACTATCCAAAACGATTCAGTAACTTTTTAGTCAAAAGTTCAACCAGTCTGACTGCAAAATAAATACCTGGATACTGGACAGTGCAGGTGAAGTTTCCTAGATTCATGTTGTTTTTCTGTAAGGGAATCAGGTATAAATTGTTATAAATTGAAACTGGGGAAGATGAACAACTGCGGCCAGTACAGATCATGGTTTTATATCGAAACTGCCTTATGGCAGATGTTGCAGCTGGTTGATGTCTCAAAACAAGACTTACATGCAAGGGCTCCACACACCAGGAACCCACTGCGGATGATTGATGTACCAGCCAGAAGAAAGCAACAGAAACTTACTGACACAGGTCCAGAACTGGGCCTGCTGAGGTGAATTGGCTCAGTGTCCCTTTCTCCTTGGTACTCTCATTTTGTTGGAAGCTGCAGAAGTTGATGAGGAAGCGCTCAATGGCGGCTGCTATCCGGTACTCGCGACAGCGACAGAGTGGTTTAACGTCTTTATCATAAAAGTGCTAAAAAAACACACACATCCATATAAAGCCTGCCGTTCTTAAATCCAATGCTTTATTTCCTAGTATCAATGCAATCGATTGATTACCTTTTTTAAACGATTTTAGATCGATATGTCGTCTGGAATGGCAACTTGCTGACCATTTGTTGGATCATATGAATATAAATCGATACATCAATGTAGTGGATGAATCGTTACACCCCAATTGAATGATATCTAACATAAAATGATTGAGGTACTGTAGTTATGGTCAGGGTTTTTTGTGTACATATTTCTTAAACTTTCCCAAATTTTTTGGGCGTTTTTAGCAGATATCGAATGGCAATAAATGTTATTGATCCTTGTTTCAGAGCAGGCAAAATTTAAAACATCTTGTTTAGGGATTATGGTTTTCAGTGACTGTTTCCATGAGTCAATTGTGAATTGCACATAACATGTAACCACGGGTGACAAATTTTCCATGTTTGCTCTGTTTGTTCTGTTCTGTGACTGCCACACTGAGGTTTGAAGTCGCTGGGGCAAACATGGCATTTTGAGTTTGGAATTAATTTCCATTTGAGTCATACCCTTAGGTGATACTACAGCGCTTTGATGTCAACTAGCCAAAACAACATTTTCTTAGCTCCATACAAATGTATTACGTCAGTTGTCTAAAGTGATTCTAAGACATTCTAACAGTGCATGACACATTTTTATTCAAAGCAACATTTAATGAGGAAGCTGTACTTGCCTTCACAACAAAGGGTTATTTGCAGCTGCAAAAGAGAATACATTTTAAATAGTGGGGTATTACATGATAAACATAACCACAAAGAACCTGCAAATTTTCATTGACGTGTTAAAGGTGTTTGAGATTGACACATAGTAACACTGTTGTGCCAAATATTTGAATGCAAAAACGCATCAGTGCCTTTCCCAGCAGAGAAGTGTGTGTGTGAAATTGTGTTGTCCACTAACTGTAATGAATGCCGTTAAATCCATTGTTAAAACAAATTACTTGACTCACGTGTCAGCAGGAGCTAAATTGTTTAAATAATTACAATGCTGTTGCATGTTTATTTTTTTTAACAGTGACACGATGTGAAAATGTTGTCAGACAAAAAGAGGGTGGAGGGTTGCCTGGCTGCTCGTGAGGTTTTCATCCCATCTACTTAATGTGATGTCATTAATTATCTTACCTGATTACTGCCCGTCTGGGATATGCACACTACTGATGCAACGCCTCAGTGCTAAACACAAATCCACCCATGCACAAAAAAACTGCTGACAGAAACTGACTTAGATTTAGCTCAAAAATAAAGTCATGATCAGTCACAGAAAACTGTGGCATTTTGGCTGTATGTTAACACAATGGCATTTTGGATTGTACAAAATCAATCCATCCATTTTTTATACCACTTGTATACCACTTAGGGTCACGGGTGACGACTCGACGCCTACCCTAGCTGACTTTGGGCAAGAGGCATGGTACACTCTAGACTGGTTTACACCAATGGACAATGTAGTTGGACAATTGAAATGGAGCCGCACGGTGGCCAAGTGGTTTGCATGTTGGCCACACAGTCGGGAGATCGGGAATCTCCGCTTGGGCATCTCTGTGTCGAGTTTGCATGCGTGGGTTTTCTCCGGGTACTCCGGTTTCCTCCCACATTCCAAAAACATGCATGTTAGGTTAACTGCCGACTCGAAATTGTCCATAGGTATGAATATGAGTGTGAATGGTTGTTTGTCTATATGTGCCCTGCGATTGGCTGGCGACCAGTCCAGGGTGTACCCCGCCTGTCGCCTAAAGTCAGCTGGGATAGGCATATCCCTGCGACCCAAATTTGGAGCGGCATAGAAAATGGATGGATGGAATTTAAACGGACATGCATGACTTTAGGATGGGGGAGGAACCCGGGGGTTACACGAAGTTTTGAAAATGACACAGTGAACATTACCATATAACGTGTATTTTGTAGGGCTGTCAATCAATTATAGTTTGAATCAAGTTCATCGTACTGTGTTTAATTGGGATTAATCAGGATTGATTGCAAATAATCTCATGACCCCCATAAAAATATTTTAGCATTATTTAAAAAAAAAAAAAGTCCCATCATGCAGAAACACATTTCACAAATGAACACTTTGTGCAAAATAAGACAAATGTTGCAAAATGCAATACAAGTTGTAGAATAAGTGTTCAAATGCTGCATGTTACACCGAGTGATTCTTCCTGAGCCATCTTGGATTTCCGTAGTTTTCACCTAGTTTCCTGTCTTGTGCTCTTACCTTGTTTTCCGTTTGGCGCTATTTGCAACTGCTAAGCTGTCACTAGAAAGCATGTGCAGCGGTACCTGTTTCTCACAAGTAGTCAGCACTACCAATCGTAAACTGCATATTGTCCATTTACTATTGTCCACTGGGCCACCGCGGAGCAGAGGTCAAGAGTGAACACTTTGAGAGGGGCCAAGGAGCAAATAACCTTCTTTTTCTCAGTGTTACTTTGTATACTTTTAATAATAAATGGATCCACCATTGTGAACAGGCAACTCTCTGACGGCGTTGTGAACAAATTGTTGCTCCAACTTATTTAATCTTGTGTATATCGTATATCATATTTCAGAAATGTATTCAGAAAAAAGATAATTTATGGGAAAATAGATCTGAATTGTACAGTACAATGTTTTGTTTTTGTTCTATTAGACTGAAGGTGACCTTTTCTGGTAAAAAAACAAAAAAAAACGATGTCAGGAATGACAATTGGAAAAGGGACACTGGGACATAATCACTCCATCACCATAACGGATTGAGGTGTAAACATTCACACTTGTGTGACACAAAATCACACATCCTGGAAATGGAGATGTTTTGCTTCCATGAAGAGTGTTATCTACAAAAAAAAAACCTTGACCCAGGAAAACTCACACTACAGAAAAATATGCTTTCACCCAGAGGAAATAAGTACTTTCTAGCTTGGCTGTTGTGTTTGTGTATTGCTTCTTTTTTTTTTTTTTAGAAGGAATAACATCTCTCATACAATCTTATATAGTAGTATGAATGTTACTTGCTTTTTGCTCAACCTTGCTCATGCAAAAGCAAGTAGTTGTTTATTATTACCAGAATAAATCTTTGGCTTTCTGTTTAGACAGATTGATGCACTTCATTTATCCTGCGAGGGAAATTGGGGGTTTTTGCGTTAATTCTGGATAGAGCACATACATCTGCAAGTGTCTGCCCTAATGAACCGCCACTGTACTTTGTTCCACAAAGGGGATAGTAATATTTTAAATTAGTGGTATGAAGCTTACTCAACTGACACAAAAGGAACAGCCAGTCGCCAGGGACATATAGACAAACAACAGTACACACTCATTCACATCTATGGACAATTTGGAATCTCCAATTTGCCAAACAGGCTTATTTTTGGAATGTAGGAGGAAGCTGGAGCACCCAGAGAAAACCCATGCACAGGGAGAATATGAAACTCAACAACTCATTGATGTTTCAACAGATACTGTATATGAACCCACTTCTCCTGACTGTGGGGCCAACATGCTAACCACCAGGCCACCGTGCGGTCGTGAGCTTTATGCGAATATTATAAGAAAGAAAATGTCCACTTTCGTTGCACAAAATACTTGAAATTGCCAAATCGGGCACAAATTGAGGCAATATTTACTTCCGTAAGCACAGGACAGAAGTGTGTGATGTCGTGCTTTTTGTTCACATTGACAAGTTGCATTTTCTTTTTTTATGATGTGAACGACTGTTATGATCACCTGCTGCTGATGTTATGATCAGCCTTTACACCGCTACACATCGCCAGATAACTCACCAAACTTGACCTCCACAACACGTCATAATCACCTTGTGAAGTAGACAAGTGGAAAAGAACGTTTAATACACCTCTCAGCCACTTGGAATACCTGCTCATGCCCTTTGGCTTGCCGAACGCTCCTGCCGTGTTCCAAAACCTCGTCAACAACATTTTCCGAGACATGTTTCCTTTTTGGGTGTCTTGACGACATCTTTTCTACTTCTCTAGAGGAACATATACAGCAAGTCCACTTGGTCCTCCAAAGATGATTCGAAAATATTAGATAATAGATAAAGTAGTTTATTGCAAAAGTAAGAGTATGTTTACTAGGAGTGTCTTACAGTACAACTCGGAACAGTCTGATTTGTCTATCACCCTCGGCGTTGAATCGCTTAAAAATGTTTTGCGATCAAGACTGTACTATTCAGACGACAAGGGGGTACCCACGGCTGCTGCTGAGTAGGGATGTCACAAGACACTCAGTTCACGAGACGACGGGACAAGACGAGACAAGATTTTAACTAAAAAGTACAATTAAAAAAAAATAACAGTCACGTTAGTTGAATACAGTGTTCCCTCGTTAATCGCAGGGGATAGGTTCCCATAAGAGCCCGCAATAACTGAAATCCGCAAAGTAGCCAACTATATATTTTTGTACAATTATCATATATGTTGTAAGGCTGTAAAACCTCTCACCATACACTTTATACACTTTTCTCAGACATGCAATAACATTTTTTCACATTCATCTCCTTTTTAAACACTTTCAAAGTTCAAATTTCGTTTGAATGTTAACGATCAACCTACAAGGTTGGACACAAGAAATTATGAAGTGACTCACGTATATTTCACTCCTCTGACCCGTCCTGCCTCGTCCTGGCACCATTTGGCTGTAGCGTTTTTGTATCCTTGTTAAAACATATTGCTCCTGTAGCAGTATTTTACTCCAGCTGGACAAATCTTCAACTCTCACATGGGTATACAACACCCTCTACTGGTAGCAGTAGTAAATACAATAACAGACACATACAACAGAGCACCGATAGATCTAATACACCACAAGGACGCAGAACACAATGCGCGTTCATACGCTGTTAAAAAAAACATGCAAAACTGCACTTACAAAAATCGAGGGAACACTATACTTTGAATGGGGACACATTATACTTAACAAACTCACTGAAATTCTGAAGTATTTTTTAAGTCAACAGACTAAAGTTAGACTAACTATAGTATTGTCCCCTGAGAAGATATAATGAAATGGTTGTGAAAGGGGTGTGTTGTACTCTCTTTTGTGATATACTGAACTGTATTTTATTAAGAAATTGAGTGAAAGTAGGTGCAATTATTCAGTTTTTGCCTTTTCTAACAATTGGCCAAATACTATATTATATATGGAGCATCTTTGAGAGTTTTCAATAATAACACCTTAGTGTTATTCTTTTTCTCAATGGGGGACATTTTGTATTTAGGACCAAATTTGTTTACAATAGATGTACGGTGTATTTAATTGCAAGGTGATGCTACTTGAGTGTCTGAGGCCTCTCTGTCACAGTGAGGGATAAGATTCCTGCTTATGATGAAATCAAAGGTCATGCAGTGTGACACAGCCTCTAATAAAGGCAGCACATCACTATCATCCTCATTATCGCCCTTCTCCATTGACCTCATCTCCTGAGTTGCACTGCTCAAACAGCAGAAAGGCTCGTTAGTCTATTTGAGTCCAAATCGGTCTCTCAGTGCCAAGAGGTATAATTGCAGCAGCTGCAGGTCGATATACAGTACTGTATAATATGTGAATAATACAGTGTTTGTATACAGGTTAGTATGGACTCACAGACCAAAACAATTTTATCTTGTTGGACTGGGTGACCCCCTCTTCTGCTATCGTCACACAGCTGCAACTCCTTCAAGAGCAAGCCTGTAAGCTGGCAGCTGAGAGCATTGTCATTCCCTGACACAACACAGAAATTGAGGTGATAAAGATAAAAACCTCATGTGTTTCTCTCACAGTTACCCAGGGCAAAGCTGCTCCTCATTCCTCAACAACGGAATACATGAATTACTGAGACCCCCTTCGCTTGAAGCATTTAACATTAGTGTGTGGAGCAACATGAAGCGTCTTGTGGTTTACATGTATTGTTTTTTTTTTTTTACAAGTCTCACAAGTCCTCACTGGAAAATGGATGTGGAAAAAAATGATCTTGCCAGGTCACTGTGATTGATCCAATATTGCCTTGCAACGTCTGCTGGTGAAAATAAGATTCTGAATAAGGGGCACCAGGGGCCAGTCCACTCTATCATCACCCGTCCTAATGTCTGCATCTTTGCTGTGATGGCACTGTGAGACACAAACTGTGCAAGTGGGAACGGAACCTTGGTCAGGACCAGTTTTTATAAAGCCAGATGGCTTTTTTCTTCAACATCAACCGGCAAGGTGATCCTCAGCAAAAGATTATCATGGATTTAAATATTTTTACTAATGAAAACAATACTTTAATATAATAATACTGTATTTTAATCTAAATACAGTTTACAGATGTTGTTCTTTAGTGTCAGATGAGAATGGAGTGCCTGGACCGCTTTGGCTGTGGGGTGTGGCCCCTTCCGGCATTCCTCCACTGCCCACCAGTGCCAACTCACACACCTGACCACTCTTTTTAATGCACTACATATGCACAGGCATACATAGGAGGTAAAGGGTAAGCGCAATGCTTATTTTAATGCGCAACACACAAGCGCAGGGAGAAGTATGGGAAAGGGGACAAAATAAGATTTAGGATTGGGGTGCGTTCCATTGTGTGGTGATTTGCCTGGCCTTGGCTGTGTGTGTGCTGGGGGTGCTCGGGCCCTGCCTGCTTACGGTGGACTGGGCTGACCAGGCGGTGAATTGCAAATAATCTCTGCCTCTCAGGTAATCAGTCAGTAAAAAAACATCCATCCATCCATCCATCCATCCATTTTCTATACCGCTTCATCCTCATTAGGGTCGCGGGGGCCTGCTGGAGCCTATCCCAGCTGACTTCGAGCGACAGGCGGGGTACACCCTGGACTGGTCGCCAGCCAATCGCAGGGCACATATAGACAAACAACCTCACATTCATACCTATGGACAATTTAGAGTCACCAATTAACCTATCATGCATGTTTTTGGAATGTGGGAGGAAACCGGAGTACCCGGAGAAAACGTAAAAAAACATAACGATATTAATTAGAATTTGTATTAATAATTTTTAAATAATTAATAATATTAATTTTATTTGTATTCTCCCTATTTTGTTTTAAGTTACTTTTCTTCTTAATATTTTTTTTATTATTATATATGTATTACACACATACAGTGCACAATGGATGGAAACAAGTTTCATTTCAAATGTGTTCAGTTGTGTTGTCTTTGCTAATATTTAAATTTGGTTGATGAACCAAATACATTTAAAGGGATAGTTTGAATTTTTTTGATATGAAGTAGTATGACATCCCCATCAGCAGTGGACTATTGCAGTAACGCCGAGCGTTTGTGAGGTCTGATTTTTTCCGAGGAGGCATTTTTATGATGCCAATGTATTACTCTTTTGAACTCATATTGTTTTGAGAAGCCAAATGCTTTACTTAAGTGGCCCCAGCACTATGTTCCTCATCACAGAAATCCGACCAGAGTACTACTGTGTACTATATGTTTTTGGTCACATGTTTTTGGGTTGAAAAACAACCCAACTTCCACTTGAAGCTTGCTTATCACTCTGTGGCCTCCTTAGAATCTTGTGATATTGATTGAAAAGCATCTCCTCTGTTGAGCATTTACAAGCCCAGTTGCCATGTTTACAGCAACAGGAACATTTTTAAAAGCATGTACAACACAGTATAATATCCATCCATCCATCCATTCATCCATCTTCTATGCCACTTATCCTCACTAGGGTCGCGGGTATGCTGGAGTTGATCCCAGCTGACTTCGGGCGAGAGGCAGCATACACCCTGGACTGGTTGGCAGTCAATCGCAGGGAACATATAGACAAACAACCATTCATTCATACAACATTCATACCTACGAACAATTTAGAGTCACCAACCTAACCTAACAAGCATGTTTTTGGAATGTGGGAGGAAGCCGGAGTACCTGGAGTAAACCCACACACGCACGAGGAGAACATGTAAACTCCACATAATTGAATATATAATATAATATAAAGCATGATTGTGGTATAAACTCTATCACCCATTTGCATTGTCTTATGATTTCTCTGATGGTGAATTAAGTGGTGAGGAAAGGACTTCAATAGCTATCTTCCGCACCGCGTTGTTGCAGAAGGATGCAGCTTCATTGCTATCTGGTCTCCGTGTACACTTTCATCACTGGTTCCTCCTTTTCTATGGATGTAAACCAACATACAGAGCTTTTTTTTCACAAGCCGAAATGACATAAATCCATGAGTGGCCTGCCGACAGACCAACCAGCACTGTTTATATTATTTTGCAAGATGACATCTGATCATGGGTTAGCAATTCCATTCACTCTGCTGTTTTCCAGACCCAGCTTCTGCAGTTTTATGAGGGCAGGCTGAGATAATCCACTTGCTCTGGTATAGCTCAGAAGGTGGAGGTGCTGCATAGTGACTGGAAAGTTTTTGCTTTAACATCTAGAAACTTTTTATGAATGTGTTAAACACTTCTTCCTTTTAATGGAGCTGGTAGGCCCCATTGGTGTAGCAGTCCACCACAGTCCATTAATGTGAGTGAATGAGGCAATACCAATGAGGCAAAGCATTTTGTGCACTGTTAACAGACAATTACGTCACAGATAATTTTACAAATTCTTTCCAAACCTGATTTTGACAAGCTGCCTGCCTTCTTTTTCATCAAATGATGCATTTACGCTTATTGAATTTAAAGATGCTTGTCTTAATGGATGCTTACCATGTTTTGCTGAAGGGGATCTGCTGCTGTAACATGCACGGAATGGTTGTAATTGGATGACTTTCTACTCTATGTAATTTATCTTCACTCTATAATAGTTCTCATGTAACCATGTAACCCACCTGATGTGAATGACAGTCGAGAAAACTCGCCATCAAGCTAAAAGCCTGTCAACTCAATGTCCTGTGTGATTCTTAAGGTGTCAGGGAGTGAGGCTCACCAATGTACAGTACATCCGCACAGGTGCACCAGCTGGCATTCGTTACACTCACACCCCCCCAACTGTGCAGCGACTAATGATGAGCATTTAGAGGTATGAAATACCTATTTCTTAACACATGAAGTGGAAAAAGGAGCTGCATCCACTTTTTTAACACACGCAGCAACCATGTGGCGTCCAGTGATCGAAGGAACTGTAACTTAACCAGTGACATGAGGTTAGGTTCATGGCTGGTGTGGAACTGACTCCTTCTGAGGTTTTTTTTTAATGTTAATACAGATTGCTCATTAAAAGGACAACGAGAACTAGAAGACAATAATTCACCTTGGTTAAAATAATGTTTTCTAATTTTTTTCAAATACTCCTTTGTCCCATTTATTTATTCTTAACTGAAAAACATTTTGATTCTTACCTTTTATTTGTACATCGAGTTATGATACTTTGTTATAAAAGTTTGGTAACCGTCTGTTGAACTTGGGTATACATCGCGGTTCGAACATGAGTCCCTCACTCTATCACGTTTTTAAAAAAAATCGCTTAATTAATAAATTCTCACTGTTTTGTGGTTTGACTATGGTCAATTCGTTTTTTAGTCAAAACATATTAAAAGATAGGTCATAGTAGTATTCTGGTCACTAGGCGTCACTAATGTTACATTGATAAGACTTTACCTGACATTACACTACCTTAACTTGCACTACATTGAGTCATCCATGGATGCACAGTCCGCCATGATATAGTGAAAACAAGTTCTCCTCCCATTCCGTGTGGAAGTGGTATGTTTTGGCTTCCTACTTTGTCCTTCTTCTCCATTCAGTTTCAAACCCTTTGTTAACTTTACAATAAATCAATTGGAGGCTAAGTAGTTAGCTTGGTAGCTTGCTACGTATGCTTAAAGCACCAGCCGCGTCTTATGTCCCTGCACAGATCCAGTAGCCTGCACGTAAGAGTTGCACAATGTGGTGTAAAACAAGCCAGCAGTAGAGCAGCAGTGTCCAGTATTTTACAAATGTATGTGTATTAGGGCTGTCAAAAATAACGTGTTAATGGCGGTAACTAATTTATGGTTATGGTCTGGTTATGGTTTAATGTTATTTGAACATGCATGCAAGTTACAATCGAATACATCACATAAATCAATTCACAGTTCCACATGTCCAAAAGGTGTCGGACTAAGCAAAGTTTATTTAATCCGACCCGTCACCCGTTCCACATCTTGTGCAGTACAATTTATTCACTTCCTGTAATTCATATGTGATTTTTTAATACATAGAGTAATGATAAGGTAATGTAACAATATGATTATGTATTTATTAAGATTTTTTTCACAATTAATATAATAATCTGTATAATAATGAATAAATAATCATAAATAGAGACAAGCATAACAAAACAAGTTCAAGACGCTTCTGCCTTGTATTTTGCTAACATGCAGTGCATGTATTGTTTTTTGAATTTGCTCATCTTGGCGCATTATTTGAGTTCCTTTCTCAATCTGTTCCATAATTCAATTCCACATACTGAAATGCTGTGGGTTTTTAGCATTGTAAGTGTTTCAAGTTTAGTTTTTCCCTAAGATCATATTTCTCCTATCTTGTAGAGAAGTACTGTATTTATTTATTATTTTTAATTAATTTATTTATTTGTTTATTTATTATGTTGAATATTTTTGTGTAATTAACGCATGCGCGCCAGAGCAAGCATGCCTCTCTGTTATGACTGCAGACGAAGTTCATCACTGTGCTTTTAAGCGCAGTGGTGCGTCCCCATGCAGTCACACAGAGTCTGATGCTCTTTTATGTCTTCATTCTGACCTGAACACATCAACAGCAGTACAATTCCAACACCATATACTGTACGTATCTCCAACTCACACACGTTTCTAGTCCGTTCATCCTTGGAACGACACTTCCTCATTGTCATTACAAGAATGCGAAATGCATTCAGGGACACTTCAGACATCACAAAAATGGCTTTATAGTGCGTATGTGTGTGTGTGTAAACAAACAGGAAGATAAATAAAAACATGAAGTGGATATTGTTATCACCCACTTCATAGCTCTGGTAGTATGTATGGTGGAAAATACACTGAAAACAAGTAAATTTATCATAAATTATGTGATATCTTTGACCGCAACCCCTCATTACTCATAACACGGTTTAAAGTGTAATTCAAATGTTCTGCTACTATTAAAAGAGACTATTGCTAGACAAATAGATTTTTAGACTTGTGTGGTATCTTTTAGTTTGATTGACATATTCAATTCATTTGGAGCTGCTAATACACACAAATACTGTATATGTCATGCTGTCTTGTCATTTGTCTTTCTGATAGTTAAATAGAGTAAAAATGGGCACATTTCAGACATAGTTGCTAATGGCGATTAATCATGATTAATTAATATAAACACTTCGATTAATCTAATTAAAATCTGTAATCATTTGACAGTCCTAATGTGTATGTATGCCAGATGCATGTCAGACTGGTTGCCCTGTATATCAATCAAGTGACAAACGTCATGGTGAGGATGGATGATAGGCTGACGTCAAGCTTTTTTAAATGCCTTTCAATAGACCCACATTATGTTCAAAATACTACAACAAGGATTTTTTCCAGTGCTAGCGTGTGAGTTAATATGTCTTATTATTGCTTATCATGTCTACTATAGTAGGTAATACGAGTATAAAGTTGACTATAGGGGTGTTATTTCATGTCTATAGGGTTCTAATAATGTTGAAAACCATTTTAGAAGGTCCTACACAGGTTTTCTCTGCATTAACTACAAAAGTATTCAATTTATTAGTATTGAATAATTTTTCGTGGAAATTAATTTATCACAGTCAGGTCAGGAACCAATTAACCGAGATAAACGAGGGATGACTGTATAATACTATATCTTGGCTCCTCTTGGCTGCCTGGCGACCTCCCAAACGCCAACTCTGCCGGCGCACGGATGTCCTGGCCCAACATCAACAGGGCAGGGGTGCAGGTCGTGGAACTCAGTACAGCTGACAAGCAGACCATCAGTACCAGCGGAATGTGCCGGTCCCAGTCACAATGATGGTTAGAGGTGAGGATGGTGAGCTGCTGCTGCATGGTGCGTTTAAATCGCTCCACTAGGCCGTCACTTTGCTGGTGCAGTGGCATGGTGCATGTCTTTTTCATGTCACATGTCACTTCGTAGTTTGGCAACACATACGCCTCTGGCCATTTAGTGAAGTAGTCCATCACCCACAACACATACTTGTTCCATTTGTCCAATGCAGAAAAAGGGCCCATAATGTTCATGGTTATCCTCTCCATGGGCTCCCCGACCCTTTGCTGCTGGAGTGGTGCGTGAGACCGGTCCTGGGGCCCCTTACAAGCTGCACACTCGTCACAGCACTAGCAGAAGTCCTCCACATCTGACCACAGTACAATTCTTGCTGCAGCCATTGGAGCGTCTTTGTGCTCCCAAAGTGGCCTGAGCCAGTGCCCTCGTGACATGCTCTGTCTCTGCATTGTCTCTCTGAGGGCCACAGTCACCACCACCTGACACCTCTCTTTCCCGGTGGCTGGCTCTTTCCACGCACTCTGTCCTTCGTGCTCGGCACCGCAAACTTGCTCCACTGGCCTTTGGTGTCCATTGACAGTCCTATCATGCTCTCCCACGACGGCCTCCTACCATCTGGACCCACTGTCGCACTGGTTTGAGATCGCTGTCCTGCTCCTGCTTGACCGCCCACTCTGCAGCATCCACTGCCTCCAAGGTGCAGCATGACAGCCCACCAGCAGTCTCGTCTCCGTACAGCGCCTTCTTTGTGGCATGTCGCCAGTTGCAGTAGCTACAGCTGTCCACATCACACACCCACTGGGAAAGGCCATCAGCATTGGCACGATGAGCCCTGGCCCTATGGATCATGCTGAAGTAGAAGGATTGCAGCCATCATGCCACTTAACTTTCCAGTTCTCAGAAGGTAATGAGCCACTGTAGCGTGGCATGATCAGTTCTGATGGTGAAGGGCACGCCACACAGGTAGTACTTGAAGTGGCATGGAGCCAGTACAACAGCCAACAGTTCACGTCTGGTCACACAGTAGTGCTGCTCACTTTTATTCAAGATGCGTGTGAACTAGGCGACTACTCGTTCACCTACCAGCCCCACCTGCAATAACACCGCCCCCATGCCTACATTGCTAGCACAAAGGGCAAAGCTGGATCTGAGACGGTGAGGACAGTAGCGTTCATGAGGGTCCTCTTGAGTTTGGAAAACGCTTCCTGACAGCCTGGCATCCATGCAGAGGACCAGTTGTTCTGAAGCACGCGGAACAAGGGCGCACCGATGCAGGAAAACCCTTTCTTCCACATACAATGCTGTCCTTTCATCCCTTCTTAATCCATCATTTAGCCTCTAACAAATAAACAAGGGACAGTCACCTTGGTTTCAGGTGGGTCCATGACCATCATTACATCTGAATTGAAGTGCATCGGTGATGTGAGTCTCTTCTTGACCCCATTGTATTGGGGTCAGAAGCTCCGGTTTCAACCCGCTGCATGACTGCTATTGTGGGACAGGACTTGTTGACTTCGGCACTCGACTAAAAGTAAAGGAGGAAGCCGGAGAGTATGTAACAGACATGCCTGACACTAAATGCGGCGAGCATTGACCCCTGACTTCGGCGTTTCACGCCAAAAATAAAGAGCTATGTCGCAACGCAGAGGTAAACAAACATGGCGGCACCCATCAGTACATGTGGGACGCTGTGAAAGCACTGTAATTACTGTAAAGGGAGCTGGGAAGCCTATAAAACTCACAGCTGGCCTGTTCAGGTTGTCTTAGAAGACGTTTCACCTCTCATCCGAGCTGATGATCGTTAGGATACAATATAGGCGGCGATGGTCGTTTGGGTTTTGGGTGGTATCGCCTTTGTTCACATTCCATTCATGCCACCTTGTTTCCTGTTACCTCTGCGTTGCTCTGTCATGGCGCCCCAACTCTATTTTTGGCGTGAAACGCTGGAGTCAGGGTTCCATGCTTGCCGCATTTTGTGTCAGGCATGTCTGTTACACAATCTCCGGCTTCCTCCTTTACTTTTAGTCGAGTGCCGAAGTCGCCAAGTCCTCTCCCACAGTAGCAGTCATGCAGCGGGTTGAAACCGGAGCTTCTGACCCCGATACAAAGCCCCTATTTGTGGTCAAGAAGAGACTCACATCACCGATCCACTTCAATCACTTTATTTAACAGCAGACAACACAATGGAGTGAACATTCACACAAGAGCTGCTGTCGGCCACAACTCACGACAGTCACTCACATACTCTCAGCTCCCCAGCCAGCACATCCCACTCAGGCTCGTGACGTCCCAGGCCCCGCCCCTTAAAGGCCCAAACACACAAGTCACAGACACTACAGTATTATTTACATTGATTGATATTTCATCTTGTCGAGATTTCAGTTTTTACAATATAGTGTTTTTACCATTTCCATCCAGTTAAAACTCTAAAAATGCGAGTCTGAAAGATAGAGGATATGTATATGAAGTATGTCACATCCAAAACATACCCTCATGATTCTAAATTAGATTTTCTTCTCCTAGGAACACAAGAACATACAGTACTTGTGTTATTCTGATCCAAGGCTGTGCGCCACTGCCATGATTGGCTGAAAGCTGATGACTCATTTGAACAGGCTTGAGAGAGGCTGGCGAGGAGAGGGCGGATGGGTTGGTGGTTCGGGGGATGGTCAGGAGGAGTGGTGTACGAGGGGGAACATGAGGTGGGTGAGTAGATTTCACCCACAACCTCTACAATTTTACATTGTTGTTGTGGGAACACAGTTTCACACTCACACACACACAAATACATGCAAATGTAGTCAACTTAAGGTAAACACATTCTCCCAGACGTGAGGGAGAGAGACAGAGAGGGAGGGAGGAAGGGAGAGAAACTGATGACAGCCAGCAGCCCCCAGCCTCCTCTCTGCTGTTGCTACAGTTGGGTGAAAGGCACTACAAGCAGAGCTGCTCGTCGTGAGACTGGAAGGAGGGAGAGTGCCGTGAGCCGTGCATGCATTGCAGAGCAAAGCCAGTTAGTCTGCTGGTATGAGTCCAGCTTGAGCAACTCACTCCAGCCCTCTGCACATCTCAGTCGCTGGGAGCTGCCACAGAAGCAGGTGAGTGTCTGCAGCATCTTGATGGAAACACTCCTTAACCTTAGCCTCACTATGATGATTACCTCATCAGAAAGTGTGCGTTCTGCTGTTTTCAGAAATATGACCGTTTTTAAAAGCCTGCCTTGATTGGAGAAATGCCTTTGCTAAAAGTTTTCCTAATGAAACAGGTGCCTCCATTATAAGGTGAGAGTGGAGGATGTGTTTTTTTCATGAGTGTGAAGGCTTGTTTATCTCCTGAGTGACAGGTGAAAAAGACTACTGGGACTGAGGGAAAAGCATGGGCTCTGATAGTAGTGAATGTGTCTGATATCCCTTTTCCCCATGTGTAAATACATGTGTCCCTGAAAGAACAAGTGGGTTTAGTGTGAACCATTTTAACAGGAAGAAAGAAAAACATTAAGACTGCCATTTGTGATGCTGCGCTTAAGGCGGACTAGAGTATCTGAAGCAATGCAAATGTGCGCACACATTGCAGCTCACAGCATGTGAACTCTAGAAAATCGACAACTGTCTGGAAAATTTAGAGGTGTTTACATTTCAGATTCTGCTGTTTTTCCGGAGCTTAGCGTAAGCCTTTTGTCTCAGATACACAAGAGAATGATTGCGTCCATTCTTATTTGTTGCCACACTGACAGAAGGCAATCTGTGTAGTACAAGATTCACTAATCTAAATGAGAGGGTGCCTAGAATATTGGCTTTATTTCATAATAGAACTGTTATTCAAATATTCTCAGAAAATTATCCATGCATTCTGGGAAACATTTTGTATGCAGTCATATTGCTTGTCTAATGTAGCATTTGATAATAACATGACAGCTCATTCCAAAACTCAATTCTGATCTGTCATCTAAATCATTGTTCAATTCCGCTGCTTCTCCTCCATGTTAGAATTCTTGTCACTCATGCTGTTGCATCGTAGGATGTAATTTGCGTGTAATGGCAGCGGCAGCTTGTCAGTAACTGCAGGGAATCAAGCAGGTCCTGCCTTTCACCACACAACTTGTTCAGTGGTTTTTGAACTTATGTGACGTAGGCCACGGACAGAGGTATTGCAGGTTTTATTAAAAAGCTTCTCGTGGCTGCATGAGATTTCACAGGGAGACATGATCCTGGCTGCCACTGTGACTAAACGCTTCCCCTCAGTGTTTGCATCTCTGTGGATGTGGATGCTGCGGTCTTTTGGCTCAAAGTGTCAAATCTGTCAGCGATGGTGATGTCGAGGAATCAGTCACAGCTCCCTGTTGACCCTGCCACATCCTTTTACCATCCATCCATCCATCCCCGCCTTCATGTTGCTCCCACCAGATTTGGAATGTTTGTCTCTTCACTTTCAGTGAGCACTACACCCCCTCCCACCACCAGCAGCATCACCACTCTGGTCACCACAGAAACGGCTGATTCAGAAAGGGTGGGCGGGTGTCTCAAAGCTAGCTGCTGTGCCCCATACAGTGCTTTCACATTGCGCTTGTGCTTGTGTGCTGCTTTTATGTGCCTGATATGCTGACAGCTCAGGTGGCTCACTTGGATGTTATACAATTATGTAAATACAACAAAGGCTATTTGTTCACCTCGCTCAAAGGACGTGCTTGGTATTTAGCTGAATTATCTTTTAATAATCATCATTTTCTGGCAGATCCCAGATGAGCTTGTTTTTTTTATGTTGTTGACTTTATAGGGACAGTATTGGTGATTGTGATATAACTACATCTGTCTTGACTTGACTTGTACTGTAACTACTGTGTTTAGGTATTGAGAGGGGTCAGGTTCATTTCACTAAAACACAAGTGGCACCTGGATCGCTGTCACCCCATGTGTGTTTCAAGACGACAGCGTGCTCATTACTAATGTACACTCTTATGACCTGAACCTTTAATAATAGATATGCCATGACCTTTCTCTTATATAAGATAGAAAAATCCTAACATGCATGGAGGAGTACAAGGTTAAAATGAACTGATGGGATTACACAAATCTCCACTTCAGGAATAATTATCAGTTACCAAATATTGCCTCAGTTCCTGAATGCATAATGGCTGCTGTAATTGCAGAATTTCTGTTTTGTAATTGTTGTTTAATCCGTGTTGCTGCATGCTTAGGATTACTTCAGTTGCCATGGTGATGGTGGGTACAGTCGCTTAAAACACTGCATTTTCGAAAGGTTTCAGAACAGGAAATTAAACTTGTGTTCCTCCATAGTCTATCCAAGTTGGACCCCATGAGCTTGTCCTGCTGTACCGGATTAAATTAAAATGGGAATATGGTCTCCCCTAGGAAATGATGATGGAAGGCAGCTTGTCGTACACTAATGTGTTATTCATATTTGAACATTCATTTCTCCAACCCTCTATTGATTAGTGAAGATTATTTTAATTTTCACAATTGCCTTTATAGGAATAGAATACTAGAAGTCCCGTGGCTCTCAGTTTCATACCTGTCAACCCTCCTGTTTTCCCTGGGAAGCTCTCCCGTTTAAATTGTTTCCTGTACTTTAACTTTCATAAAAAGAAGAATCTTCTCCAGTATTGCCGGAGCAACATAGCCTCCGATTTGTTCAGCAACACTCTGCAACATTGGCGTAACAAATCCTGTATCTGGTAAAGTCCAGCCTTCAAAATAAATGCACACCAGTAAAATAACACGGTTGCAAGGGCCATAACAACTAAGCCAAAACCAATCATCTGATTGACTCGCTGTGGCTGAAAGTGAAACACACACCACAGTAGGCAGTCGGGTCTTCACGCAAGCACATCCACCTCCTGGCTGGAAGATTTTTCTTGGGTGGGGAACTTTGGGGTGCTGGTCGAAATTCTGGAGGAAAGACCGCAGTTTCCCTTATTTTCTGAAAATTATTTCCAAAAGCAAATGTTAACAGGTATGCCCAGTCTATAAATGTCTTAACAACGAACAAACTACTGAAAATTGGTTGGATGATGTGCTTTATTTTGAATTATAAGTGTAGAAGGTGTACTGTATATGTGTGCCTACTGCAGAGGTTTTTCCATCCTGCAGTGTTCAGCCATTACAGTCAGCAGTGACGCAGCCCAAGACTGCCAGAACAAAGGACAAAGAGCCTACACTGTCATCTTGGAGACAAACTCACCATAGATGCTGACAAAGATGTAGCTTTTTCACAACATATCAAAGAGGCATAGATTGGGAGTTTTCCATGACACCTCGGTGCACCTGCTGCTTTGAGCCCCGGTACTGGGGGGGCCTGGAAGCCTGTGTCTTTGGAGCCGCTTTTTTGTTTGGTAATCTACTTTTACACATAAATAGGAGGTGTGACGAGGGCAATTTGACTACATACTCAACACTTGTTTTGACTTCTGATTAAGAAACAATGTGGCAAATGGGACACATACAGTTGAACCCAAAAGAATTCATAAAAGATTATTTTTATGTAGAAAAAATGAATAATTGTCCACATTGAAAAATATCATACCGATGTCAAATATTTTGAATTGTCTCAAACACAAAGCCTTATGGCAGAGATGTCCAGGGTTATTAGGTTATTAGGCTGCGGCATATTTTAAAAAGAAAATGAATTTATTGTTAAAGAGATATATTAAGTAATACACTCATTTTCTTTGTTACCTATAACACCAAGGTAAGATGTGGATATGTTGTTCAGATAGCATATCTTCACCTACAATTGATTCATTTTAGCACCTTAATGCACAAAATAAACCAAGTGCCCCCCACATCCTTCTATTTTTCTGCATGCAGACCTTGCTGGAAATAGTTTGGACACCCCTGCTTTACAGTCTTTACCAATTCAACAAACTAAAATGTATTTGAACTCCAAATTTGACCAGAGTATAAATGATTTTACATTCACCATTGCCACCCTTTGCAGTTGTCTCTACTGTTAAATCTCTGATTCTGTGTCTGTGAGCTCATTTAACTTTTAAAGGCATAAGGGAACCATATTTCTGGAGCCATATTTCTGAAACCGTAAGTGTGAGAAATATTAATGGCGTACTTGCTATACCATTTCTAACTAACCAGTGGGATGAGCAGTAGTGATAAATGTGAGCTCATTATTGGGCAAGCAGGAGGTCTCTCTTGCATTACTAACCTGATGACTGACCGTATATATATCAATAACCAATATGGAATATATTAACCGTTAAGAGGGGTACAGTTAATGTGAAGAGAAAAAACAACATTTAAATAAGAAGAAGGATCCTTACTCATTAATAATAATAACTGTAGACCAGGGTGTTTACACTATTTAAGGCTGCATACATACTACTTTTAAAATGAATCAGGAAGGGGGCAGTTTTTCACACCACTGTCCCCTTCTTATTTCTTTTGCATGTTTGTCACACTTAATGTTTCAGACCATCAAACAAATTGAAATATTAGTCAATGAAAACACAACTGAACACAAAATGCAGCTATTAAATGAAACGTAGTGGTTAGCATGTTGGCCACACAGTCATGAGATCTGGAAGACCTGGGTTCGAGTCTCCGTTTGCATGTTCTCCCCGTTGCGTGCATGGGTACTCCAGTTTCCTCCCACATTCCAAAAACATGCATGTTAGGCTAATTGGCGACTCTAAATTGCCCATAGGTATGAATATGAGTGTGAATGGTTGTTTGTCTATATGTGCCCTGCGATTGGCTGGCGACCAGTCCAGGGTGTACATCCTCTCGCCCAAAGTCAGCTGGGATAGGCTCCAGCATACTCCTGCAACCCTAGCGGATGACCTCTTGAATGAGTCATCCCTGCACTCTTGGGGTAAAGTTGGTTGGCCGGCCACTTCTGGGAAGGTTCACTACTGTTCCGTGTTTTCACCATTTGTGGATAATGGCTCTCACTGTGGTTCGCTGGAGTCCCAAAGCTTTAGAAATGGCTTTATAGCCTTTTCCAGACTGATAGATCTCATTTAATCTCAGTTATCTTTTAACAGGGGGGCAGTCACTTTTTCTCCCTTAATAAAAAGTTTCATTTAAAAACGCCATTTTGTGTTCAGTTGTCTTGTCATTCACTAATATATAAACTGGATGAATTCTGAACATTTAACTGTGACAAACATGCCAAAAAATAACAAATCAGGAAGGGGGCAAACACCTTTTAACACCACACCACTGTAAATATTAATAATTCACAATTCAATTCAGTATGGCAATAAATATATTTACACATAATACCTCAATAGTTCTGTACATACTGTAACTATTAAGGAATTATGTCAGTCAAAATAGCTACGTAGCGTTCATTATACATACAGTTCATGTATTACGTCCAATTAGCCAGCATTTGCTATTAACCATTACAGATATACAAGAAATGAAAATGATTATGCAAAAGACAGTGCAGCTGAAGTCAAGGCAACATATTAAACAGGTTTCAGTAATGGGCACATTTTCTACTTAATCATGAAATAGTAGTTAGCAAAGAAAATTGTAGAAAACACACATTTCTATAGTGGAGTTCAGGACGTGAAGTGCGAACATCAATTGACTTTTTACAAATGAACGGATAACTTTTGTTATAAATATAGGTATCTTACCGCCGAGTTAGTTTATCAGTAATCGGAATAATAAAGATGCAAGTTGCATATCCGTGTGTTGATAGAGACACCTGTTCAACACTTACTTTTCTGCAGAGGCGTTCCTTAACACTGCGCAAGGTTTATAGTGTCATGATTTCAAACTCTTATTTTCTTATTTTTAGTAACGCCTTCCTTTTCACACAGGAAGTGAACAAAATGTAAATTATAAAATGTAAGCAAGCAGGGGTGTCACGAGACACCCAACTCACAAGACGATACAGGAGACTGCGTCCATGACAACGAGACGAAATGTTAACATTAATATTATACTTTTGTATTTAATTGAGTCACAAAACAATGCGGGTGCGTTTTGAAATGTTTATTGTCCCATAAATTGAGGCTAAACGATATTATTGTTAACACTTTTTGAGACCAAATATTTGAATAATAATAACTGAAGAATCATTTTAATTATATATTTTTAGCCGAATAAGCCACTAATGTTATGATAATATATAATAAATGATTTATATAATAATAATGCCATATTTCCCTTAAGATGTCACCTTTTATTGAGTTGTGGAATTGCCTTTTGGAACCTGTATTTTCTCACAGGCAAATTGTACTGTCTGTCAAACGGTAGCAGCATTTCTTCAAATGCTGACTTTTTCGCTGTATTAAAGAGCCGCATTTCTTTTGCGTTGTATTAAACTACACTCTCTGTGAACACACACCATTTTGCGCCGTATTTCCTTTGCCGATCAAACGTCTTAGTAAGTGTTGACTGTAGTTTTTTTTTTCCAGGATGGGAAACCTGAGTGGGCTGGACATGTTTAAAGTGGGCAACTTCATTTTGTTGCCTTTTATGTTACCACCACTTTCAAACTATTTTTTTCAAACTGGCTTGTTCTTGTTGATGAGCTCACCTTGCTCATTATTAATATTCCACATGGGAGCTGTGGCATTTGGCTTTGTAATCATCTTTTTTCCTCCCAATGTCTACCACATTACCTTACATTGATCCACACGAGGCTTCACTCTTTTGCTGTGTCCATGCAAACAGCCATGGTTCAAATAAGAGACTGCTTTTTTCCCTCAAATTTAAAGTTGCATTCAGGGGGAATTGATGGGAAGTAGGTAGTAGGTAGAAGGAAGTACTGTAGACACAATTAAGCTGCAGTCACTGAACGAATATGTTGAGTGATCGATGTCTTCAGTGGGACGTAAATATTACTGCTGCTGGTGATGATTGATTCAAGTGATTGATTCAAGTGAAGTAATCTCCTTGGTGCTGCACTGCCCCGAGGTTGTGGACTCACTTCGTCTTTTAACTGCTGACATCATTACTAGGCTCCTTTTAGACATGTAGGTGCACTCTTTCAAAGGCCATTTGAGATAGCTCACAGCGAAATAACACGTAAGCACACAATGAACTAATGCACCACCCACATGTATGTGTAGTTGCATATGGCAAATGTCAAATGATAGCAGCAAAATTGGTACACTTGCATTCAGTCATAAATTAGATGTTACATTTATGATTAATTTAAATTTATCACCAAAGATAAAGAGCGGTGTGCTTAACTGTCACTCTGGTGGCTTTGTGCAGTACAAAATTATCAAAACTATCATTCAAATCAATTAAAGGGATAGTTCTGATTTTTTTTTACATGGAGTTGTCCAAACTATTCCTTTAACAAAATAATGTTTTTTATCATTTTGGGTTGCAACCTTCATATAGATGTTTTTATGCTCTCTCATAATACCACTATGATCCCTTAAACGGTCTATTCCCAAAAGACAATAGTGGAAATACTTGACATGGAATGTTTCCTTCTTCAATTTTAATTGATGACATGACTTAGATCAGAATTTCATGCAAGCAAAGCCCTCGGCCATCACTTTGCAACTAATGGGATAAAATGTGAAGGAGATGGTGTTTTATTACCAGACAGTCAATTCACTGTGGCATAATGGTGTGTAATGGTGCAATGGTGTAGAAAACACTCAAGTGGCCAGAAAAAAACACGTAAAACAGCTATGCTTGTTATTTTAGTCACGTTCAAGCCATGTTTAACAAAAAACACCATTTGCTAGACAGTGGATTTAGAGTTTGTAACACAAATGTAGATGCCTAAAAAAACTGACTCTCTTTTATGACCTCCTACACGCTCCCTACATGTCACCTGGACTTGGACACTGATTGTGTTCCATGGACTATCAACGGCCATTCTTGATGAGTCCACCCTACGTATTCCTGCTGGCGTTGAGGAAACATGCATGCCAGGACTACAAATTGGCCAAGATAAGGCCTCAATCATCCGCTAATGGCTATGGAGCAGCCAAGCGCCACTCAGTCCTTGTCCAGAGAAGATTTAATAATAAATTTCATCATTTCAAAAATCAATCATCTTGTGTATAGTTTGCGGTTTCACTGAGAAGATACAATTTCGATCTAGTTGTTGGAATCAACATATGCCTTCAAGTATCACATGCATCATTTTCCTTATACAGTGGAATCTTGCTTAGCGTTTTTCAGCTGAAGTAAAAAAATAACGCCAAAATGTTGCCTCGGTTTGGTAAATTTTCCAGTTAGTATACAATATGGCACGCGTCTTTCCGCGTTATTAATACACTGCGTGAGTCCAACTATGTTCTTAATGTATTATCACAAAGGTCCTTGTTTGCGTAGCTTTCTAACAAAATGGCAACCGGAAACAGAAGACTGCAATGTCAAAAAATGTTCACACAAAACATGTATTTATAGTTTTGTAATTATAGTTTTACATGCATAAAGCAATTCTAAACGCATATAAATGACAAATGAATTGGATAAATAAACATTTAAGGTTACTTTTACCTTCATTGGAGATGTGACTGTTGCCAAAGACACGATGTGGCAACGAGACACCACACAGACAGCATCTTTCTCTTTTGTCATGAGTTATTTTTTTGGATTCAATAGTGTTTCTCGTCTTCTTTATTAAAATGCTGGCACTTGCAACTTTCTTCACCTCCATTTTGGGTTACTGAGATGAGAAACACTATTGAATTCAAGAAATAACTCATGGCAAAGCAGCAAGATGGTGTTGAAGAGGAAGGTGTTGACTCGCTGCCACGTTGTGTCATTGGGAACAGTCAAGTCAAGAATCACATCTTCAGTGAAGGACAAATTTTCATTTGTCCCTTTCATTCATCATTTATATGTATTTACATACATTTCCAGTTGCATTTACATGCAAACTATAATTAGCAAAACTATAAAAACGTGTTTTGGCTTTCTGGAATAGATTAATTAGATTTACATTATTTCTTATGGGAAACGTTTATTTAGTTAGCATTTGTTTCGGTTCAAGTCAGCCCATGTGGAAGGAAATAATGAAGCTAACTAAGGTTCCTCTGTACATCAGATGTTTTTTTGGACCAACTGAGCATGTTTTTGGTCCTGGTTGAATGTTTGTCAGTAAGTTGTTTGATACTAAAAAAATCAAAGCGTTTAAGACTATAGAGAAAGATTTTATTAGTTTTTTCAATACATGATGAATTAAGTATGAAAATGTTGTTTTACTTTATGTAATTTATTATTTCATTTGATTATTTTGTATTGGCCCACACATGTTGTGAATTGTAAAACTGATCTAACATTCAAAAGCTTCATGGATGACTGCTTTCAATCTGCAGTTTGGTCATGAATGGAGACTTCTCCCCTTGGATCCTTTGTCTCCTCACCTCTAGTGTTATTCTTTTATGCTCCTCATGTCACTCCATGTAATCTGCCGCTCAGTTTCCGTCCTTTCTTTTCACCAAAATCGTATTCCCTCATCTACTCCCTATCATATTACTGTATATATTTATTTCTTTTACCAGCTGAAAGCAGCGCTTATCGCCAAATGAAAAGGGGATCATAATTGTTCTTCTTGTTCCTCTCAGCTCTGTACACATACACACACTATTGCCGTACTGTGCTGCAGACCATTTCTTGTTGTTGCCCTTCAGCTGTACAGATTTGTTTTTTCTCATTAGAAATAATGTTTTGCAATCATGTCAGCTTTTAGCGCAAATGGCTTTTAGGCCAGGGGCAACCAACCGCTTCTGGACACATTGTCTCCTTCGCTAATTCTTCACTCACTCACTCGCACAGATATATGACAAAGGTCAGAGGTCAGTAAAAAGGCTGAATCAGAGATAATAGCCATCGAGCCATCTACACTGAATGATAGCCTCACTTGCTCCATGTTTGTGTTATTATTCCAGTTTCTCAATCAGTGTGGTTTAAATGGTTTAAGGTTGCAGTCTGATAACCTATAATGCAAAAAGCTGCACTCTTTTCCATATGAGTTTGATCTCTGGCTTTAGCTATTTTCATCTCCACCGTTCGTCCCATTCTATTGTCTGTACTCATTTTGTCACAGTCAAGTTTTTTGACTTTGTTCTTGTTGCATGACTCATTACTTGATTGTTGATTACTGCACTACACAAAAGAGGCTTAAACAATGACACAGGGAGTGGAATGAATCATAAACACAGTGGCTCTCCACTCATTTTCATTTTGGGTTACAACACATTAAAGCACACAATATATTACGGTATAATGAAGGACAAAGGATTGTCCAGATCAGAATGCAAGATGATCGGTCACTCACATCTGGTTATTCCTTATGTCCTGCCCTCAAGCACGAGATCACAATGAAGAATTTCTCTACCGTCAATAACTGGCATCTCACTAATTGTTCGTGCAGGCATTGGACAGTCTACATGTCAATCATCACACCCGACATCACTAATTAGTTGTTTGGTCACCCAGTTTTTATGCTGCGCTTCAAACATCCACCCATTTTCTCTACTGCTTATCCTGTTCTGAGTTGCAAAGAGCTGGAGTCTATTCAAGTTGACTTTGGGCAAAAGGAAGACTGCACCATGGGCTGGTGACCAGTTGGTGACAAGGCACACATACAGTAGACAACCATTCACACAGTCATACGACCCCATGCTGGCTGCACGAAAGTCTGCCGAGTGAACCACTACTCCAGGTGTTTTTATAGTGTGGCAAAGTGAACCTCCCCTCAGAGAGAATGTAATGTGTTTGGGGCCTCCCCTCCTCCCACAAAAAACATTTTCTGGAGCATGTTTTGTGCTTGGGTTTCCCGCTCACCCCAAACTCTGTTTGCTCTCTCACCGTTGGAAGTAAAAATCCATTCATTTTATGTATGATACAACTGAAGGTGTCACGTTCTGGCACGGTTGTGACCCAAAGATGCAGAGACAGGAACCCAGTAGGTAAAAGACTTTAATTGCAATGATGGTTGCAGAGCAGAAAAAAGGAAACTTGCAGAAGGCACGTAACATTCACAAAACAAATGTAATGCTCCAACAAAGGAAGGACGCCACCGGCTGAACTAAATAATGGAAACAAATTAATGGCAGGTGCGCGTAATCGAGAAAGTAAAGGCGGCAGAAAACTAGGCGAAACAGTGTGGCGGGGCATCAAAACCGTAACTAAGACATAAAGAGAGAAATAACCCAACTATCATGCAAGAAGTCGCGCAGAGTGTGACCGAAGGTAATATTAAGGTTTGAAGGTTAGAAATTGATGTTTTTCTTTATTGCCTGAGGTCGTCTGCCGCCTTCCACAGGAGACCTGCCTCACACTGCCTCAAGTATTGACGAAAAACAATTAACATTGTGAGGCCAAAACAAATCTTCTGAAAATAACCGATGGCAAAGCAACTGACTTTTTAAGAATTGATTGTATTAATCTGTGGTATTGGCATTGTTTTCTTGTTTCTTGAGCAATGGTTTTATGTCTGTATGTGCCCGGTGAATGACTGGGGACCAGTCCAGGGTGCACCTGGCTGTCACCTGAAGCCGTGACCCTGAACAAGATAGGGAGTTGTATATGAATGAATGTATCTCTATAATGACGATTCCTACAAAGTGGTTATTGACAATAAAACACAACTGTGCTTCTTTTGAAATAACTGACATAGCCACCCTCAACATGGTAGTGTTGAAATAATTCTAGCTGTATGTTGCATAAACACACATCCAGTAAGTACATTTACATCACTGTTTCTCAAATTGAATCACGATTGTGTCATTGTATTTCCTTCGAGAATTGCTCTACATTTGCATTCACAGTGTACACTGGCAAAGACAACTGAGATGCCATCCAAATGTTATTGCATTAAGCTACATATAATGTTTGCAGCAATACTTCCGAATATTTTTCCTGCAAATACAGTACATAAGAAAATAATTTTATCAACGCACACGAAAGACGGCCAGTCCAGGGTGTACCTCGTGTCTCGCCCAAAGTCAGTTGCGATAGGCTCTAGCATACCCCCGCGACCCTAGTGAGAATAAGCGGTATAGCGGATAAGCGGAAGGTGGATGGATGGATGGACACACGAAAAAAACAATAATAACATTATCGATATTTTTTTCTTAAACTTTGAACCCTGCGGCTTATACTGTACAGCGGCTAATTTCAACGGCTAATTTTTAATCTCGTGACATCTCATTTACTTCAGAACTACTATTAATTGTTGAAATACTACGCTTGTGAGTCAGTGAGGGAAGTGTAGCTCTTTCTTTGGCACCAATCACAAGTTATCAGTGCACTCACAACGAGCTAGTCAACCCACTGTAAATTGCAACAACACTAGATTCATCACACAGCAACTTAACACTCCAAAAGTATACCTCGGAAATATATAAACATGTACAAATACAAGTTTAAAATGAATTTTTCCCATAAGGCATTGCGTCTGAGCAATGCATTAACTGGATTAACTGCAATGATGTCAACCTCCCTCTTGGCCATGTGCTCCGGGCTCCCCTGGCTCCCTTTGGTGGACAGAGGCAGCATTGCAGCGTCATCCATTTATGTTGTTTGTCCTCCAATGAACTGCTCTTCTGGCAGTAATGCGTGTAATGAGTGTTAAGTTGCTGTGTGATGAGTTGAATGTTCTTTGTAAGATGACACCGTGCGTCAGACTGTTATATTGAGTAATGACTTCCTGCAATTTCCAATAGGTTAGCATGCTTGTTGTGAGTTTTGTCATAGCTCATGATTGGCTCTGTCAAATAAAGAGCTGCCCAGCCCTCATGTATTTGTGCACGCCACAATATGTCACCTTATGACTTGGGCACGTGAGGCTTATACACCAGAGCGGCTTATATATGAACAAATCTGGGTTTTCCTCTAAATTTTGTGGGTGTGACCTATACACCGGAATTTACAGTAATATATTGCCATTCAGCCTGACTCTCCTGTTCCAAGTACCAGCATTGTTATCCATTGCACCATCTAGCCGCTAACTTTTAAACTTTTACACTAGACATAACTGCCAGGTAAATAATACAAAACTAAATAATAATACAAATACAGAAATAATACAACTTAAAGGAACAAATACTAGAATTTAAGTTCTAAATGTAGGGGAGAGTGTCTGATAGTGTTTAGGCCAGCAGAGAAGGACTGACTGCACACCAAAACCTAAACATTGGACAAAAGCCCATTTTACAATATAGGTGCAATACTGTGAGTCAACAACACAACGCTGCAGTGACTGTTATTATTCTAATTCTGGAATGCATCAAAGTAAAGGAACACACCAGCTGGGGGATCAATGACCTGTTTAAAGGGGCTCATGCTCTGTTTAAGCAAAGTTCCTCAAGCCTCTTTAGAGTCAAAATGTTGTCACGTCACAGGAAGAAGTCATACAATTGCTGTATGTGCGCCACTCCTCTCCAGCATGATGTATTACGTGACCAGAGGGAGGACTTGTAAAAATGCATAGCAACAGACGCTTTCTCTCCTGTCCTCCCTTTCTCACAAATGCACACTCCCACGAAAACACACATACTTGGCTCTGTGGAATGATAACAGCTCATACACCCTCGAGCACAACATGTAAATGGTTTTGCACAAGAGGATTTGTTTTAGTGTGTGAAGCAGCAGTCAAGGGAGCCAGTGCACTGCTCACCTGCCCCGGCTGCAACCCCGCACAGGTCACAAGCTTGGTCTGCATGCAGTCTTGTGTCTGTGTGTGCGTGCGTGTGCATGCGTGTGTGTGTGTTTGTGTTTTTAGACAGCCGCTCTCACGTGGCCCACTTGGCCTCGCCTGTCATTGCACCTGATCACGCCTGTCAAATCATCTGATTAAATTCTCACAAATGGACGAGCCTTATGAGCCGAGGAGCTATCCATTTCTCCCTCAGAGGTTTGCTGGGTGTACAAGCAGTAGTAAAGAGCGCATTGCCTGTTGAAAGCCTGCAATTCTATTTCAGGCCATCCCACACACAGTGGGAGAGGGGCTGAATGTGTCACCCTTTAATTGCAGCATTTCAGCTCCTTGTGAATTCTTTCACATCTGTAGGTAAAAGAGCCCTACTTTGGATTCCAGGAACACACCTCCAGCAATTAGCACATCAGGGCGTGCATATGTGTGGCTGTAAGTGTGTGTTCCATCTTGCTTTATTTGACTCTCCTTTTTCGGACTACTCGTTACAGTATATAAAAATTCTGTCTTTCCAGCTCCTGATGACAACATTGTGTGAGTAATGCAGGCGGCACACTTCAGTGTGTTATGTTCCCAATTATATCACCAGCATTGTCACCCACTCAGAGCTTTTCTCAGTCTGTTCTGCCAGCTGAACTACCGAGCTTTATTCCTACCGGGTCAACCCCCTTCAATTAATTTCTTGTTAGTCCTTATCCAAATAAGCCTCAGTAAGAATTTAATCCTCATAACGGGATTATGAGCTGATTGGTGTAACATGAGAGTTGTTTTTTGTTGAAATGAAGGGTGACATGTTTCTGAATTTGGTTTTGCATGCACAATGAAAGTCGGTCCGAGCGGATCAGTAAATGAACGTTTGCGTTGTGAAAATATACTTTTGAAAGATGTGTCCCTTCCCACAAAAGTGTAAACATTACTCTTATGGCTGTTCTGAGCGGCTTTAATAATGATTTTTCTTAATCACACACACACACACACACACATAACTCTCCTGCGTGCATAAGAATTAAAAAACAATATGGAGAAATGAAAGGTCCTTCAAATTTCCTATTGCAAAAGGCTGCAATTTTGAAGACAGTCGAACAAAAAAAAAATCTTGCTGCCTTTTTATCATTCAAGCATGTCTGCATATGTGCAGGTGTTGTTGCATTTACTCAAGCAAGCTGACCATGGTGACCGACTGTGGTGCCATTATCATGCATGGCAGATTGTCGTGCAGACTGGAGAGGTCTGAATATTGAGGGATTTGTGGCAAATCAGTGTTCCTGTTTGTAAGCGTGTCTCCTAACAATTATTTCTGTTATTTCAGGATAGCTGAGTTCAGAAAGGCAAGAGAAAAGGCCACAGGTTGACATTTAGTCTGTTGTAAGGTCACTAGAGAAGCTATATGCAAGGTTAGTGCTTCATTTTTGGTCCATATTAAATGACAAAGGGTGAAAACAATGTCATTAGGGGTTTGCAGTGGAACCCCCGAAGTTGAACACTTCAAATGCTGTACAATTTCAAATTTAACCAAATCAATAAAACATTTTTTTTTTATGTTGCACAAAAATCTTTGGATTTGTTTCTTTTTTATGATGCCACCATGGCAGTGTATCAGCAGTGACGTGTGGTGAGGTTCATAGCTGGTGAGGCACTGACGCTTTTGGAGGTTTTGTTAATGTTAATACAGATTGCTCATTACGTGGATATCAACAGAAGAGAATAGTTCACTTTTGTTTAAAAAAAAGTCTTCAAATTGTTTTGAAATACTTTTTAGTCCCATTTATGAATTTTTTTATTAACTGGAAAACGTTTGTGTTCTTGCCTTTTATCTGTATATGGAGTACATGCACCCTGTCCTTCTCCAGGAAGGTTCTGATAGTTTGCTGCAAAAGTCTGATCACCGCCTGATGGGCTTGCATATACAATCCTCCATCTTGGCAGTCAAATTCATTCATTCAATAAACAGAGCATAAAAATATGTTGAATGCATTTGAATTTCTGCTAGCTAGAGCCGCTGCCGTAAAAAAACAACAACAACAAAGAAACGCTGGCTTTTCCGCTATAGAAAAGTGCATGCCTGACCCCTACAGTAAGCAGCGGTACTGCAAGTGCCTCCATTTCTATGTATTTTATTATCCGATTAGCAAGAATAATCATGTCACACTTACATTAAATACATTACACGGACTGCAGAAAGTAATGCTGTTTAATAAAAGTATTTTCAACATTATATTATTGGCAACATGCTGACAAACAGAAGCTGACAAACACACACTGGCAGTCACCGAGATCCAACTAAGTGTGCAATGTGCAGTGAAACGGTAGGCAGACATGCTCGCGGCAGCCTCATGACCAGGAAATGAGCAAATGAGCAGCAATTTTTGCTTAAAAAAATGTTTTTAAAAATGATTGGACTCATACAGAAAATACATTTAGAATACAGTTCAATGGCCAAATATTCATATTTGTTTTAAGTTATCATTATTATTTATTATTATATTATTATTTATCATATTATCATATGATAAATCATATATTATCATATTATTTATTTTTCAACATGCCTGGCGAGGCTCTGCCTCAGCTGCCTCCCCTCACTGCACGTCACTGCCTACCAGTATATACTGTATTCATACCATGTTTGCTAACGCAACAATAATGACGTGTTGCCATTGGCAACAAGGTACTATTGGTAGTATTTGTATGACATGATTGACAGCTCGAAATGACAACAAATGTGTTACTCTTTTGTTGTGCCTTAGCTCAGTATTGTACTCCATTTTCTCCACTTCGCTTCAGCGGTCCGTTTTCTCACCTCACATTAAATTTGTGTCTCAACCGCGGCCAACAGACACCTCGTTGTTGTTGTTCAGCGTGTCTTGTTTTGACTGATGCAGTCAAAGTGCATTTGGTTTCCCGCAATACTACTTTAACCTCTAAGAGGATAATTGACCATCATGACATAATGGATTGTGTTCTACTTTACTGTATAAAGCGTCTGGTTAATATTGTAATACGGTATACCTGAAAATATATCCACCATTTTGTTGATTCTAAAGGCTAACGCAGGCCTTTATCTTTGAATGCATGAGTACAGTATGTCTTCTGGATATATTTTATTTGTATAAAAGGTGCATGATAATTATCCACTTGAGGGATTATGACATCATACCGATAAATCCGATAACATTAAAAATACCTCCGTTATTGTAATTACTGGGCTAAGGTGGGCAATTTATTTATTTTTTTTTTTAGGTGAGCAAATTAAGCGCTCATTTTCTGTGATGTGCTGCAGCTGTCATCATTTCCCCACTTCAACACATCAAACCTTATCAGCCACCAGAAACGTCAGCATTGCTATGACAGTGTTTTGAAAGCATACAAAGACGCCAACGCCGCTAAAGAAGCTGGCCACCAAGCTAGCTATGGACAACCAGCCCTGTACCACGGTTGAAGATACCGGCTTTTGTCAGCTAGTAAACCACTTACTTTCCAGCCGCCGCTTTTTCTGGGATGTATTTTTGTCCGAAAAATACAACTAGATTGTCAATCTCCTGCATACACCGACAGATGGAAATAAGGACATAAGCTTCACTACTTATTTATGCGCTTGTAATGTTTCTAGGTCTGACAGCGCAGTGGCTGGATAAGAACTTCTAACTATGAACTTTTGTTTGTTTGAAAAAAAAAACCCATCCGTTTCTAGGAACAGAACTGTTTTTGTTACTGTTGTATTTTGTTTAATAATGGTGATGTCATATTTGGTTAGGACAAATATAAAGGCACAGTTTGTCTAATCCACCTTTGAGTCTCTTACTTCCATGTGTGCACATATTAAATTTTAAAAATGAATAGCTATAAATAAGTTATCAATTGCTATCGTATCAGTCTTGAGAAGCAGAAACTCATCGGTATGGGTTTGAAAGATATAGTGCATCTCTGATTTGTATTTGACTTCATTTAGCCATTTTTATGATGGAAATGGTTAATTTAGGTCAGAAATAAGTGAAATTTGCTCAAATGTGCATATTTTGACTAATAATAGGCTGCGAAAAAGGAACCGCGATATGATGTTGGATTGATTTATGATTAATGAATATATTTGGAAAAAGGGTGAAAGAGTGAAGCCGTGAAAGTCGAAGTGCAAAGTGACGAGGGCCAACTATATTTCATATTGCATTGCAGTTTGGATTGCTTTCTGTCAAATTCCATCCATCCATTTTCTATACTGCTTGTCCTCACTAGGGCTGCAGGTACGTTGGACCCTATCCCGGCTGTCTTCAGGCTAGAGGTGGGGTACACTGTGGACCGGTTGCCAGCCAATCACAGAGCATACAAACGAGCTGATTAAATTCATCACATCTATTTTTTCCAAACATCAGCGATTCTCCAGCATGAATTTGCAGTTTTTCATTTTCACGAATTTCCTCGACCTTTCTCTTCTTTGTCACATCATGTACTTTTGTTCCCGAGAGAATACCGTTGAAGTGTTTGATGTTAAACAGCTTTGTAACAAGGACCTGGGGGCAGCTGTTACCTCATAAACATTCAGAGTATATGTGGAGCAAGCGGAGAATACACAAACCTTCTACTGTACCTTGGCTTGACTATTTTTACCGGATGTGCTGAGGCTGTGAAGCAGCTGTCAGTGGTTTGGTGCAAGTGCTGCAGATACCAGCGGAGATGGCTGAATCTCATGACTTTGTGTTGCATGTGATTGCAGGAACAAGTCATTCTATCAGCAAACTTAATGGTTTGAGAGCATTCATAAATCCTGGATGTTGCTGAAGCCTCACCAGGAGAGAGATGATTTATTTCAGTGTGCTGGAATGATAATTACACACAGTAGTTGTTTACAATGAATTAATGACCTACATGCAGCTTTGAGATTAGCTGACAACTGATAAACCATCAGAATGAACATTGTCTTTTGTATTAAAAGGGAAGCAAATGTTAAATGCATTCCTTTTAAAAAGCATAATAAGACAAGGATTGTAACAACACAGAACCAAAGAATGTCAAGACAACATTGCTTTCTTTCTTCTTTTTTTCTCACATGCGTTTGGAAGACCGCTGTTCTCAACATGAGGAGTTCAAATAGAGGATCGGTCAGGTTGTGTGCTTCAACCGAGCACCTCCTCTAATACCAGCTTTTACGTAAATAAGAGCTTTTTCTCTCCATCACTACCTCTCCATCTCTTTCTCTCATGCACTCCTACACAGAGGCTGTCAGAGGCACACGAGGATGGGAGGAGGACGAAGGGAGGTGGGTGATGCGTGACACGTGAAAAGGGAAAAGCATTGCTTTTAACACTGCATCCGCAGACCTCTTTCGATTGTTTCTCTTTCGTTTCCTCCCCTCCTTCTCCTTCCACATCCATGTGGTCCGACTCCTTTTCTCTCTCAGAAATTTCATCTATTGTCAGATTTCATACCGTCTCCCGTTTTTCCTTTGAAAAAAAACCCCCCAAAAAAACGCATGATTCCGGTGAAGCTCTTCTCCCTTCTGGCTCTGAGATGATGATTAGTCTCTGTTAATTTACGTGTAAATGATGACAGTGCTGATTGGATCAAAGGGGAGGCGAGGCAAATCAGGATAAATCTCAAGATTAAATGGGGATTTATGATGCGTAAAACATGATACGCCTCTAGCACGTACATCCTTCATTATATACTGTAGTGCCAATAATACATAAGGAGGAACACGAAAGATTACACTTCTATGCAGGTCTCTCAGCATGCACGTTCTTTTAACATCTTCACATAGCACAATAAAGCACACCAGCTGGTTGCCATGGCAACGCACAGTTTTTCTCTCTCTTTTTCCCTCTCACTCTTCCCCAACTGATCTCCTGTTCTCTACTTTCTCATTGAAGTCCAGTTTAGATGAGCGCTGATCTCCAGCCAGTGGTCAAAATCATCCTTATCTTAAACGATTCATTTGTAATGAGAATTTCCCCAAACACATTTTCATGAGAAACATACACAACACATTACTTACTTACTTACTGACACAACCATCGATTACATGTAGCGGAAACCCTGATTTCTGAAGCAGAAAACAGTCCAAAGCATAAAACAGAAGTTCTTATTGTGTTGTTGAGGGAGGACAGAAGAGTGTGTTTTCACTAAACACTCCTGGAAAATGTGTTGATGGTGGCAAAAAGTTACATTTTTCGGGTTAAGGTCCATTCAGACTGGCTGTCACATTCAGGTTGACAAATAAATGCTAACGTCAAATTAGTTCCGATGAGTGTAATGGTTCACTTGCCTGACTTAATGTGCAGCCGATGTGGGTTCAGTTCTTCTTTTGTTTGTCAATATGTGCCCTGTGATTGAATGGTGACCACTTCAGGGTGAACCCCACTTGTCATCAGGGATAGGCTCCAGCTCTCAGTGACCCTGAACAGAACTACCTGAGACTGCAATATTTGCATTTTTCTGCAAAACCTTGTATATATTTGTTAATATTATATGTAGTACAATTATATATATTGTATACAGTACAATTCTATGCATTGAAAGGCAAACCATGCATTTGAGATAGGTAACCTGTTCTATTTAAATGTGGATCATTTCTAAATTGATAGGCTCCAACTTACCCGTAACCCTGATGAGGAAAAGCGGTATAGGAAATGGATGGATGGTTCTCCCAGGTCTTTGCATTCGTTGTGTTGAATTTCACTGCACATGTATGTACAACCCATTATTATTTATTATTATTATTTAATTAAGGATAATTCAAGGATGTGCAATAACTGCATGCAGTGATTATCAATGTTCTCTGTTAAAAGCTGTACTTTCTTTTGTTGCATGCCAGAATGGCTTCTGTGGAAGAGGTTAATTATTTCTTTTTTTCCAACGGTAAGGAAGCATACACATCTTAATTAGAAATTCATTCTGCGGTTATGTTCCTCAGCAGCTCAGCGATCTGGTGTTTTCTCATTTTGCCAACAGTAGTCACGTTTACACTGATGTCAAGCTTCCAAACAAGCTGTAGGCTTGCCAGTGGGCCCACTCTCACTGCAATAAAGAAGAACAGCCTTGGGCTTGAGGTTTCACAAAGAAATCAGCAGCATCCATGTTAGCGGAATAAACAGTACTCTGCTCTGCTTGGACTTGAAAATATCTTCTGTTCCTTTTGTAGAAACAATTTGAGAATATTTAATTTTCTAATTGATTTTGCTTAATTTAATGATGTCTATGATATACAGTAGACACATTCAGCATTCACCGCCCTGCAAATTTGCAGAATTTGGTTAAAAAAAAAACATATATATTTTTTTGTCTTTTTTTTAGGCAGTTTTTAGGCAGCTGATCGGCTCCGATTGTAGTTGGGATTCAAAATACTCAGACGGCACCATTGATAAAGGTAGAGTGATATGTCTTCTTTGTAAGGATTTAGTTTACCACAAAAGTATGGAATCACAGGAGTGCCAAAATTAAAAGGGAATACGTGCGGAAATACAAAGAGAATCAATAATAAAAAAAATATACAAATGTAGTCATATTTTTTATTATATTGTTTTTGTTTTTTCTGTATTGTCTTTGTTTTTTCCAATTTGCCGTTGTTTTTCCTGTTTTGTATTTGTCTTTTCCACTTGCGTTTTGTCATTGCATTTGATAATACCATGCAATTGCGGGAGAATGACCCGCCCACAGCAAATGTTCATTCTTCTGACAAATAAGACAAATACAAAACAGGAAAAACAACGGCAAATTGGAAAAAACAAAGACAATACACAAAAAACAAAGACAAAATAGTAAAAAAATATGACTACATTTGTATATTTTTTCTAATTATTGATTCTCATTGTATTTCCACATGTATTGCCTTTTAACTTTGGCACTTCTGTGATTCCATACAGAAGCAGCTCAAGTTTAAAATACCACATCAACGCAAAGTACCCGGTCGTGAGCCGCACGGTGGTCTAGTGGTTAGCATGTTGGCCAGTCACAGTCTGGAGATCGGGAAGTCCTGGGTTCCAATCTCCGTTGGGCATTTCTGTGTGGAGTTGGCATGTTCTTCCCGTGCGTTTTCTCCAGGTACCCCGGTTTTCAAAAATATGCATGTTAGGTTAACTGGCGACTCTAAATTGTCCATAGGTATGAATGTGAGTGGGAATGGTTGTTTGTCTATATGTGCCCTGCGATTGGCTGGCGACCAGTCCAGGGTGTACCCCGCCTCTCACCCGAAGTCAGCTGGGATAGGCTCCAGCATACCCGTGACCCTAGTGAGGATATGCGGCATATTTAACTTACTTCCATTTGCAGCCCTTAAGTTCTCATGCATGGCTCCAAAAATGTTAATATTTTGGTGACCTACGTTAACTGTTAACAACAGTAAAATCATAGGTAAACCATGACAAGGCTTTTTCAGCAAAAAACTGCAACTGTCACCATATTAGGGATGGACACAATAATGTATCCATCGATTATTTAGAGCAGGGGGGTTCACACTTTTTCAGCCTGCAAGCTACTTTTAAAATGACCAAGTCCCAAAGATCTACTTCCTACTATAAATATAAAAAATAGATATATTTATTTAAAAAAATATGAGTACGTATTTATGTACGTTATACATGTGTATCGGTGCATGCACTTTTTCAGCATGCGAGTTACAAGTCAAAATGATCTCCCTCTTTTGATAAAACATATAACATATATAAAATCGAACCGGTAAACTTTGAAATACTATTGTAAATATTAATGATTAGTATTTCACATTCACATTTTCAAAGTTTACAGATAATCAAAGTAGTTGATATCATAATTATATTCGATATGGCAGTAAAGATAATTACACATAACAGTTGTGTACATAACCTGAGTACTGGTAATATGTCAGTCAAAATAGCTACGTAACATTCATTAGGAGACACAGTTCACGTATTACATCCAGTTAGCATTTGCTATCAAACATTACCGATATACAAGATTTGAAAATGATTACCGTATGCAAAAGACAATGCAGCCAAAGTCAAGGCAGCATATTAAAAAGGTTTCAGCAATGGCCGCATTTTCCATTTCATCATGAAATAATAGTTTAAGAAGCGGACGGGTAAAAAATAGGGATGAGCCGCATACTCGTTTTAGATGAGCATTCGTTACGGACAATGCATTTTTGCCGAGTACGAGCGTGAAACGAGTACAGCTCGTCATTATCCGTAATCATGATGAAGGAAAATCCTCACTAGGTAACTACTTATGTATACACACTTCATGTTCTGTTATTGGCCAGTTCCACACAGCGACCGCCCCTCCCGAGACAGACAGGAGTACACGGTGCATTTGACAAGACAGAGTTGAAAACGGCTTGTGTCACGTTGGTCACGACCTCCGCTCCGAACGTGGAATTTTTTAGGTTTCCTCAGCTCAGCTCGTATCTAAAGTTACTTGGTAAACTTGTTTCATTATGTGAGCGGTGTATTTGACAACACAGAGCTGTAAACCGCCTGTGTTGCGTCGGTCACTGCAAGTGTTTTGTTTTGTTTTTCCTGTCTGCTTGCGTCTAATTTGGCTGGTGATATAAATACAGTTGGAAAACTTTACTCGTAGTACTGGACGTGGTGCTTTTGAGAAAACTACAGTGAACAAGTCTGGAAGATTATTTATTTCCCTGTTTGCCATCACTGGATGTTTGCATGAATCCCCAACTTCACACAGGTCATGAAAAAATAATTGAATAATAAAGTCTTACAGATCACTTACACACATACACAGTACACATATAGCTGAATAATAATATAGCAACTTCTGATCAATCAATCAATCAATGTCAATTTCAGACTTAAAATGCTCCGCCGACTCCGAGTATGGATGTAGATACGGATACAGATAATTTAGATGGGTGAACAGATACAGATACAGATACAGACAGTGGTGTACTCGCTCATCTGTAGTACAAAACGTTGATTTCTGTTGTTTCTACATAACTCGCCGCTACAACTTAACAGATAACTTTTGTTATAGATATAAGCATCATACGGCTGAGTTAGTTCGTTTATCCGTAATCAGAATAATAAAGACAAAAGTTGCAACTCCGTGTGTAGCTTGAAACGCCACGAGCGAATCAGGACAGGAGCTTGATGTCAGCTGACTGATGTCATATGATATCTACAAAGTGATGTTTACCTGATCAATCCAAACTACCTTAGCGATCTACCAGTAGCTTGCGGTCGACTGTAATGGGAAGCCCTGATTTATAGTTCAGTCCATTGGGTGAAATTGAGCAATTGCTAAATGGAGTACACGACTTGGCGCAAACACTAGAGGTGCTGTTGATTCTGTTTCAACTACTGTAGTTTGCTATCTAAAAAATAACACAACTAGTGGCCTATTAATCAGGGACATCAGGGATCATCAATTATTTTCAACAATTATTTGGTAAATATTGAACCTAAAATGGGAGAAGAAATTCCAAAACTCTGGACAGTGGAGGGATGGAATGAAACCATAGATAGGAATCTCAATGTAACTAAAAAGGAAATCACTCACATTGTCAAAAATTTTAAAGCATTGTAATGGAATCGAAATTGAAACAATTTCAACAATTTGTTCTTGATCAAAAATCACTCCACACTCTTTACTGTTCTTTGGTATCACCATATCTAACTTATTGTGTGGAGATATGGGGCAGTAATTATAAAAGCAATCACTCACTCAATGGACTGCAAAAAAGATCGGTGAGGATAATTCGAGAACATACAAACCCTTTATTTTTAAAATCACAGATATTAAAATTTGCTGATTTAGTAAGTTTTCAAACTGCCAAAATAATGCATAAAATTAACAATAACTAACGCTGAAAACCCACAGCATTTCTGTATGTGGAATTAAATTATGGAACGGATTGAGCAAAGAACTCAAACAATGTACCAATACGAGCAAATTCAACAATACAACAATACAAGCAGTTGATGTTTGAAAAAATATAAAGCAGAAGGGTCTTGAACTTGCTTTATTATACTTGTCTTCATCTTATTTATTTATTATTATATTGATTATTATATTTATTGTTTTGTCGTGCTTGTTTTGTATTATTTATTGTTTATTTATTATTACACTGATTATTATATGAAATAATATTACATGGAATACAGGAAGTGAATAATATGTACTGTACAAGATGTGGAATGGATGGGGGGTAGGATTAAATAAGCTTTGCTTCTTCCTACTCCTTTTGGACATGTGGAACTGTGAAATGATTCATGAGATGTTTTCCATTGGAACCTGCAAGCATGTTCAAATAAAATTAAACCAAACCAAACCAAAACCAAAAAGCACGGCATGACATAATTTATGGGAAGCTACACCCGTGTCATCCAATGCAACACTGGCATAGAAACAGAAGTTCTTGCATGTTATGAAAAATAACAATTACTCAATTCAATTATCATTAATTTTCTTTTTATTTATGAAGGCAAATACCCATCCCATCGGCTTGTATCAGTCAGTACAATGGGATGCATGTATACACATATATACACATATAATTCACATTTAATATAAAGCAATCAATACTCATCTGACCAGTGTCTGGTGGCATCTCACAATGAAGCTGCAGGTTGTGAAATTGCCTAAGTCCCTGATGTAATGGTTGTTGGCTAAATAGTTGGTATCTATTACATGTATTTTTCAGACTTCCCAAAATAGGACGTATTGCCAGTCCTCTCTCCTTATTTGTCAGCCAACCTCTGCATTCATGCCAGGAATCTCAATCTGTCAATTTCATGTAAGAATGCAAAAGGCGCCTTAGTGTTCTCTAGATTTTTTTCTGGGCAGCTGTAGAACTGGCAGTGTAACTTGGCAGGCTTCAAAAACATTTTGGTGCACTTACTGTTTGCCACTAAATCCGTGTGGTCTACACGTTGCCTTACAAATGAAAAGGATAAACACTAAACCGCTGCCATCTCTTTTTTTTCTTATTTTCGCTCTCTTGATGCATTCGTTGTCAACAGGTTTCGTTTCTTTTCTGTAACAGGTGTGCCTGTTTCCTCTGAAGCAGCGCGTGCAGCAGAGCATGTTGTGACAGCCATGTCCCTGGAGATGGAGAAGACCATCACCAAGCTGATGTATGACTTCCAGAGGAACTCCACTTCTGATGATGACTCTGGATGTGCTCTGGAGGAATATGCCTGGGTTCCCCCTGGCCTCAGTCCAGAGCAGGTACACAGTAGTGATGGATGGACCAATACTAAAATATCCATACTCTAATACCAAGGTTCCTGGTACTGGTACTAGATTCTCACATTAAAATATCGATTTTTTTGACACATTTTTGGATATGTGTGTTCGACGCGAGCAGTTGGAATTAATCAAGTGGCATTATCTAATTGTAGTTACGCTGTGTTGATAAGCAATACAATTTAATTAGCAATGTACTTGTCCAGGTTTTCTAAAGAGTAATTTCATTTTGTACACCTGCATATCTGACCATTACAACCGTTAATTATAAGCATCTTTTTAAGCATGAAAATTAACATTCCTTGTGTTTATGTGGCAACTGATGGTGTATCATTTGTTGACAAAACCTGTTGCTTTGCAAATATGTTGGTATGAGTATCGGTTTTAGTGATACCAAGTTTTACCTGATATTGTATCCGAAAGACAAATTGGCGCTATGGCCAATAACTACTCCTGTGTACTACATTAGGCTAATGCATTTTTGTGCATGAGCCAGACTGTGGCGAATTGAATGGAATCACTGAGGGGAATTTAATGATTTGGGTGACCTGTGGCATTTTCCCAATAACACTAAGATGGTTCATTAACTGATCTCCTTCATGGTGCTTTAAGAGTCTTTGGCTCCAGCTGGTGGAGGGGAGGGGTGGGGCCAGACATGACAAACAAATCACTGCAACTAAAAGCTATTCATGGTAGACATTTTTTGAGCTGATACTGTGTAGAAACCAAGTTCACATTCAGGCAGAGTGACAAGCATACCCAAATGTTAAAAAGCAACTTCAGACTGATAGACTGATTACAGTGTTTGAACAGAGGATGTGGTGCACTGAACAAATAGCGCCTAGATCACTCTTCCGAAAAAGCAATTTACCAGAGAAGAGAGTACACAATTTGTATAGAAATATGACAGAAACGTGTCACTGCCGCTGATGCTTAGCTACAATGTTATTGGGTCTGTTAATGTTCTCTCTCAAAATAAAACCCAAAGGAATAAAAGTAATCTAAATCAATGACACACCTAATTGAAAATGCGTGTTAATGGGTTCATGTATTCAGGTAGGACAAGTCCCAATCTGGACTTATTTGCAGTTTAAACCCCTTCTAATTGTATGCATGACCAAGCTCACTTTATCAGTTGCAAAGAAAAGAAGGTGCAGTTTTCATTAGTTGTGACAATTAGCAAACACGGTTTAAGTATTGGGTGAATTGTGATCATATTTTCATCCCAGACGTCACACTGGGCTGTCACAGTCACAATTCCTGTTGGCCACCTTAATAGAGAGTGGAAAAAGGCTGCAGCGTCTCTCATCCAACAAAACAAATTGACAGTTTTACAATTCATGAGGTTTTCTCCCGGTACTGGTTTCCCACCACAGTCCAAACACATGCGTGTTAGGTTATTTGGACACCAAATTGTCCACAGGTGTGAATGTGAGTGTAAATGGGTTTTGTCTATATGTGTCCAGTGATTGACGCCTCTCACTCAGCTGGGATAGCCTCCAGCTCACGCGTGATCCTAATAAGCATAAGCATGAGAAAATGAATGGATAAAGTGTACATGATCATGATCAGGTTATTTTTTTCCAAAATGTGACTTGTTTTCATTTTTGGTGTCACAATTGATTTTTTGCCTTATTGATCTTTATCTGAATTTTAGATAAAGAATATGAATGTTTGGTCACCGTATTGTACATGCTGCCATATGTTTGTAAACAACAAATTTCCTAATTAGCGCTTTATTCCCGTAAATTCCCATATTGTGGCAAAGAATATATTTTTGTACATAACGTACATGTGTTTTTATCTTATAAAAAACATAAGATTTAGACCCATGAATGCTTTGAAACATTTTTTGCAACTTTATTAATTTTCTTTCCTAATCAGAAGTTAATTTGTTACACTTCTAATTGTCCTTCAACATCAGATGAATGGATTAATTCTCACTGCCACTGATTGTGTGTCTAAACATGAAAACGTGTTTTAATAGTCTGTCATCTTTTTAAACATAAATACACCTAACAACACTGCAAAATGCATTGAAGAGCACATTATTAAGGAAATGTAGAGGAACATGATAACTGCAAGTATAATACGGTGACCAAACACGTCCTGTTCTTTGTTTCAGAAAGTGATGAAAATGTACTGTTTTTCATTGGGCCATTAAATTGATCGGTATAAGGCAGTCTGCTGCATGTGACGTAATCCCCGAGAGGCTGCCAAAAAGCCAAAAGAAAAGTATGGATTTCATCCTCTGATGCGTGCAGAGTTGAAGCCTCGTAAAATTGGGGATGTCATGCAAACTTCAAGCATCATTTGAGTAGGGTTTCCTGGTTTTCAGTCATCAAAATATGGCCACCCCATCCGTACGAATATGTACAGTATAGTATATACAGTATATTTAATAGTATATTAAATATTTGAATGTAATTTTGAGCTATCCGGAAACACTCAGAATGTGTCCGCAACTCACATTTGGGTCCTGACCAGCAGTTGAGAATTATTGATTTAGAACTCAGCTTCTTCAAAAATATGTTCCCATGAATGATAACCAACAACTTGAAAATGCTGCATGTTCTCTGTGTCAGGTGCATCAGTATTACAACTCCTTACCTGAAGAGAAGGTCCCATACATGAACAGCCCTGGTGAGAAATATCGCATCAAACAACTGCTTCATCAACTGCCACCACATGACAATGAGGTAATGCATTTGGTGGTGGAACAAAAAAACGTAGTGATTTGTTATGATGTGATATGGATTTAATACACTTATGATAGCAATATCTTGGTTTGATAATGAACGGTGTTGTCCAGGTGCGTTATTGTAACTCCTTGGGTGAAGAGGAGAAAAGAGAGCTGAAGCTGTTCAGTAATCAACGCAAAAAGGACAACTTGGGCAGAGGCAACGTGCGTCCTTTCCCACTAACCATCAACGGGGCCATCTGTGATAAGGTAAAATCGTGAAATAATATCACTTTGGAGAATGTGTATCTATGTGCTATTTTGAACACATCCCATCTAAAATTATATTTTTATTTGCTTCACCTGGCTTCTTTTAAATCTCTCAGTGGATATTTCAAACTAATGAGGCTCAGAGTGAAAGTTAAGACTTGACTTAACCATGTCCTTTCCCTCCTCACAGTGTGGTGGTCAGATCAACGGAGGGGATATTGTGGTGTTTGCAGCTAGGGCGGTTCATGGAAAATGGTGGCACCCAAATTGCTTTGTGTGCTGCATCTGCGAGGAAATGTTGGTGGATCTGATCTACTTCTACCAGGATGGCAAGCTCTACTGTGGCCGGCACCATGCTGAGAGACTGAAACCCCGCTGTTGTGCATGTGATGAGGTGTGTCTCTCTCGGTCTAGAGCCGTTCACTGTTAGTAATGGCTGCATGCTTGCTAGCTCAGATACTTGGAAGTGGTTGGAACTGGTCTGGTGTGAAAAGATGTCTCAGTGTTCTTGCCATATCTCAAAAAATCTGCTTGTGTTTTTCTGTAGCGTATGTGAAGCAAGCAGGCAACAAATTTTCCGTTTAACTTTTTCGCACTGCAGTTCAGGTGACATGGCTAAAAAAAAACTTTGGGTAGCTAAAATGTGAAAAGATTGGGTCAACGATGATGCCATAGGGAACCAAAAGACCAATATTGTATTTCGCTGCCTCCATTTTGCTGTGTTAACTAGCGAATTGAATATTTTGTTCAAACAGATCATCTTTGCTGATGAGTGCACCGAGGCAGAGGGCAGACACTGGCACATGAAGCACTTCTGTTGCTACGAGTGCGAGACTGCCCTTGGTGGCCAGCGCTACATCATGAAGGATGGACGTCCACACTGCTGCAACTGCTTTGAGTCCCTTTATGCAGAATACTGTGATGCATGTGGAGAACATATAGGTAAGGACCGATTACATGATCTGGTACCAACACACAAGCATTTATATCTCATTCACGCCACAGGAAACCTCTGAAAGACATTTATTGCAAGAGTGGGTATTAACGGCCCAAGCCTCGTCGTATACCACAGCTGCGGAAAGGCGGAGTTAGTGCAATGAGATATACATAGTTATTATCCCAAGCACGTTTGACAGGATGGCCCCATGTACAATCCAGATGGGATCTGTGAAATATAATTACTTCCTCCTTGACAATTTATTGGTCTTATAAATTGTGAGAGAATAACAAATGTTTTTGTTTTAAGATACAAAAGAGTTATTGCAATAACATTTTAGAAAAAATTACCTTAACATAAAGGCTATACAGTCGCCTGTCGCAATACTGCGGTTCGATTATCGGCCCTTCACTATATCGCGTTTCTTCAGAAATTACCATAATTTCCAATGTGTGAACTGCTACTTTTTTCTTGAACTTTGAACCCTGCGGCTTATAGCAGTGCGGCTAATTTATGGCCATTTCTAATCTTGTGACATCGCCTTTATTTCAGAACTGCTAATTGTTTAAATACTGTGACGCGAGTGAGTGAGGAAACGGTAGCTCTTTCCTTGGCAGAAGCCAATCATGAGCTATGAGAAAAGTCACAACGAGCTTATCACTTATCGGAAATCACAGGACGTCATTACTCAATATAACAGTATGAGTCACGGTGTCATCTTAGAAAGAATGCTAAAATCACCACACAACAACTTAATTGGCTCCCTCTGGAGCTCCCTCTGGTGGACACAGGCAGCTAAATAAATCATTGCAGTGCTCTGGCAGCCATGACCAATGAACTGCTTTGATGGGAAGTAATGCATAATGGGAAAATGTTAAAAGTTTTTTTTATTCTAAACTCGTATTGGTAATTGTCTTGTATATTTATCTTTCTTTTATATTCTTCTATATTTCTTCTATATTGTATTTTGTATTGTACTATGTGTATTTCTTATTCTTTCAGTGTTAAGTTGCTGTGTGATGATTTTAGAGCTCTTTCTAAGATGACACTGTGAGTCAGACTGTTATATTGAGTAATGACCTCCTGCAAGTTCCTATGGGTTGATAAGCTTGTTCTGAGTTTTCTCATAGCTCAAGATTGTCTCCTGTCAAATAAAGAGCTACCTGGTCCTCACAGACTCATGCACGCCACAATATGTCATTTTATGACAAGGACATGTGCTGCTTATGGTCCTGTGCGGCTTATATATGTACAAATCTTTTTTCTCTCTAACTGTAGTGGGTGTGGCTTAAACACCGGTGCGTCTTATACACCGGAAATTATGGTAATTAATTTTATTAATTGGTCTATTATTAGTCAAAACATATTGAAATACAAGTGATATGTAGTTTTCTGGTCACTAGGCGGCAGTAATTACATAAAACATTGAGACATTACCTTACATTACATTATCTTAAGACTGCATGAAGTCTTGAAGCCAGCCTTTGCATGTCCAACATAATAAGAGTAAACAAAGAATAGAACATGAAAGTTATCTTCAATTTTGTATCCATTGTGTGTCTTTAATAAAGGCATTGACCAAGGCCAGATGACATATGATGGACAGCACTGGCACGCAACTGAAGAATGTTTTTGTTGTGCCCATTGTAAACGCTCCTTGCTCGGTCGTCCCTTCCTCCCAAAGCAGGGACAGATCTTCTGCTCACGGTCCTGCAGCACTGGACAGGTAGTTGATCAATTTAAAAAGGCATCTTCAGTTTGATATCACAGCAGTTGCTAATGGTTTTGTTGTTTAAATCAGGATCCAGATGAGTCAGATTCCTCAGACTCGGCTTTTCAGAGCGCTCGTTCCCGTGAGTCCCGCCACAGCACCAAGATTGGTAAAAAGGAGCGCAGGAAGGCCGAGCAGGAACGAAAGACCGCAGAGGTCCGCCAGTCTGCTCCTCCCCCCATGGCTGACCGTCTGTCGGCTGAAATTGATCCCCTGTCTGTTCAGATGGATCGTTTAAGCATATCAGCCAGCCAGACCCCAAGCAGGACACCTAACCGCACTCCCAGTCGCACTCCCAGCCGCACTCCAAGTCGTGCACCGAGTCTTAACCAGGTGTGGATGAGTCGAGATGACCCTTACGTCCCTGCTGCGTTTGAGGGCCCCCAGCGGGAATCTTCTCCCACCCCTCCATCTATTCATCTTTTGGGTCAGTGTAATGCCAGGCAGGGCTACAATGCCAATGGAAATGTTCATCCTCCAGCCCAGCCTTCTGTCAACCCAGGAAAGAGGCCTGATTCCTGGGGGAAAGAACAAGGTAATGCTAAAAGGACCCCTATGGCTGCCCTGAGAGGTCACTCCTTCAATGAAAACTGGATCCACCATAGCCAGGATGAGTTCAGGCCCAACAAATTACGTACCCAGATGAGCTTCAATGAGATGTCAAGTCAGAACCAAGGATTCTCTGACAAGAGGAGCATAAGCCTGCATGGATTTCAGAGAGACAGGAGGCCTCCACTCACCAGGAGGAACCCCATCAATGCCATGAGTTTCAACGAACCACTGACTCCGCTAGAGCAGACGCCTCGTGGATCCATGGACTCCCTCACGGTGTCAAATGCTATGGGTAAAGAGTGAGATTATACATTGTGTGCATTCTATCATTGTTTAAAATAAAAAGAAAAGCTAACATGTGATTTATAATTTTAACAGGCAATTCTTTGGATGGTGTGAGCAAGCGTCAGGAGCATTTGTCCAGGTTCTCCATGCCGGACCTGAGCAAGGATTCAGGTGTAAATGTGTCTGAAAAGAGCAACATGGGGACACTTAGCTCTTCAGTCCAGTTCCATAGCACAGAATCTCTGTCCTCTTCTCGTCCCTTTAACAACAACATGTACACCCCACACAGAGTGGGATACCCACTGCAGTACTGGGATGGCCCGCAGCCACTGGGTTTAGATGGCAAAATTCATGCTGGTGTGATGGGCAGCAGTGGGAACTTGCGGATGGCTCCCATGAGTGATAGAATGCCCCGTCGACTCATAAATGGGCAGGAAGTTGTTTCCCAGAAACAACAGCTTCAACCGAGACGTCGTAAACACCATCGTGGAAATGGACAACACTGCAGTACCCGCCACCACAAACGCTCCCGTCGCTCTCGCTCCGATAATGCCCTGCACCTGGTGGCTGACCGCCCGACTCAAATGGTGGAACTGCCGTACCATCGTGTCCAGGAGGATTACGATCGCTTCCCCTCTGGTCATGCTGCGAGGGAGTTGTTTGGTCAGGATCCAGGCGGATACCGACAGCAGCCCCACCGGCCGTGTCCTCGCACCACATCTGATCTTACCCTGCAAAATGCTGGTTGGCAGCCTGTTGGGATGGGTGGGCCGTGCTGGGGTGATGGGTACGTGGAAGCGGCTGACCCGTGGTGCTCCAGCTGTTCCTCGTCTTCTGAATCGGAGGAAAATGAGGGCTACTTTATGAGTGAACACATCCCTCGGCCTGTGCAGTTGTGCTACATCAACAATGAAGAGCTACGCCATCGTTACAGTCCCTCGGGCATGGCTGGACATCACGGACCTCTGCACGGACCCATTCATGGCCAGCTGCACGCCCGCCAGAGGAGGAAGAGCAAGAACTGCATCATTTCATAAATACAGAAATTATTAATGGTTAGGGATGGATAGGAGAGTCAAGGAGAGCCAGGTAAGGAGACAACATAAGCATAAGAGAGAAGCAAAGAGAGTGGGAAGGTGAGTGTGATAGTGACAGATAATAGTGTGTGTGTGTGTGTGTAGGGGTGGACGTAAAGAGACATTAGGCCTATTTTTCATGCTGTGAGGTTACACAACTCGGGTAGTGTTTGTGTACACCTACACAAAATGATCTAACTACAAGAGGAAGAAGCTCGTTTGTCTTACACAACAGAAAACAAAAGCAGTGTTTACAAGGATGGATACCAACTTGCTGATGGTATCGAGAAAAAGCACTGCTGAAATTGACTACTAAATATTCATGTGGTCAAGGTAAATAAAAAGATTTTTGTGCGTATCTGTGCTTGTGTTCATGTTCCAGAGAGATTGAACAATTCCTTTAGAGTCAAAAAGGAGCTGCAGTGATGTCAGCAGTGACGTCAGTCCAAGACATCAAACGTATCAGTGTGGACAATCAGGAAGTTGTGTCGGGATAGTGAAAGCTACGTGCTAGATTCCAAGCTGTGTCTTTGTTTTACCTCAGTGGAATCTAAATGCTGCTGGAATGTAGTGTTGGCTCGCTAGCCCTGTTAGCACCTTGTACAAATAATCTGTTGAATCTTGTGCTTTACATAGCCAACTCTCCATGCTTTACCAAGGACAGAGCTGGAGCCTCTGCTCCTTGACCATTCAGACACAGTAACGTCAGGTATGGTCCTGTTTTCTCTTCTGCAACATGCTATGTTTTTTGAGAGTATCTTAATAGATGATTACGATTATAATCCTATCAATAGAGAATTAATAACATATAATGCAAATAATAATCATAGTGAAATTAAAGATATTACCTATTAAATGTATATACAGTGCCTGACAAAAGTCTAGTCGCTTATCCAAGTTGTAGGAACAGTAAATAATAAATTGACTTTCAGTTGCTCATTTGGATTCAGAAACAACTTGTATGAAAGGCAAAAGCCTCTGGATAATGCTTATTATAGCAAAAGAAAATTTTGTATCATTCATTGAATTTTATCATTGAATTAGGAAAGAAAGTTCAGATTGCTCTTGGACAAAAGTCTTGTTGCATACCAAAATAATGTACGGTAAAAATTAAATTTTCCTTTGAACACATAAAAACGGGCTACAAAAACATCAGAACATAAATTCAGTGTGCCTTGGTAAGAAGAATTAATATTGTGTATGACTCCCATGAACTTGGAGGACTCCATCCATACATCCCAGCAATAACTAACTAAACTAATAAATACTAACTAATAAATAACTTGGCAAAATCATCTGGAATGGCAAAAAAAAGCAGTCTTGCATGACGCCCAGACTTCATCAAGATTCTTTGGTTTCATCTTCCAAGCCTCCTCCCTCATCTAACCCCAAACATGCTCGATACTGTTCATGTCTGGTGACTGGTGACTGTGACTGGGCCGGCCAATCCTAGAGCCTCTTGACCTTCTTCACTATTAGGAACTTTGATGTGGAACTGGAGAATGCTAAAGAATTTGCCATGCCTTGTGGTTTGGAAGGTAATGGACAGCATATATTTCCTCAGACTGTTGGTGTTACGATCCACTCTGCAGATCTCTTGCGCACCCCCATATTAGATGTAAGCCCAAGCCATGATATTCCTTCACCAAACTTCAGTTTCCTGGGTAAATCTTGGGTTCATGTGGGTTCCAACAGGTCTTTTGCAGTATATGCGGCGACTGGGTCTTAAGCCTCCAAATCAAAGTTCCTGATAGTGAAGAAGGTGAAGATGCTGCAGGATTGGCCAACCAAGTCACCAGACATGAACATTATTGAGCATGTTTAGGGTTAAATGAAGAAGGAGGCTTGGAAAATGAAACCAAAGAATCTTGATGAAGTCTGGGAGTCCTGCTAGACTGCTTTTGCAGACGCATTGATGGAGTCCTCCAAGCTCATCGGAGTCATACAAAATATGAATTCCTTCTACCAAGGCACTCGGACTTTAGGTTCTGATGTTTTTGTGTTTTGAAAGGAAAATATAACTTTTACCGTACATTAGTTTGGTGTCCGTCAAGACTTTTGTCCAAGTGCAATCTGACCTTTCTGTCTTAATTAAATGCTAAAACTTAATAAATGATACAAGACTTTATTTTGCTATAACAAGCATAAGCAAGAGGCTTTTGCCTTTCATATGTTATTTCTGAATCCAAATGAGCAGCTACAAGTGAAGCTAATATTTATTGTTGCTACAACTTGGATAAGCGACTAGACTTATGTCAGGCACTGTATAGTAATACATATATTAAAGCAATGGATTTAGTAGTATGTAAATGTCATGTACATATGGTCTTAAATATCTATATATTTTGTAACTGAAGAATCATTATTTGTATAAGATCATGTAGAGATAGGGATTCTTGCATGTCATTTGTTGTTGTTGCATACTTAAAAAATAAAGTGTACTTCTATGAACAACCAGTAATTGAACGTGTGTTGGTTGTGACTCACCTCGGACCGTCAATGACAATCCACATGACATGTAGCAATGTGCAATGTGTACTGATTTGACCTTTGACTTTGGCTAAATCATCTTGTCAGTTTAAATGAAAAGTGATCTTGCTGCTGTAATTTAGAGCAATTATTAGACATGTGGAGAAACATCGCCTGTGGTAACATTTCTTTCTCTTGCTAGTCTTACCAAGACTCACAAATGGACAAATGCATATAGCACGGTCCCAACTCATTTTCACTCAGATTGTTAAGCGCTGTAACATTGTAATGTTACCACATGCTATTACTATCTCAATCTGCCCCTCTCATAAACAGTGGTGTAAAAAAATGTTTGCCCCCTTGCTGATTTCTTTTTTTTTTTGCATGTTTGTCAGATATAAATGTTTCAGATCATCAATGTAATTAAAACATTAGTCAATGACAACACAACTGAACACAAAATGCAGTTTTTAAATGAAACTTTTTCCTGTGTGGAAAAGTGATTTCCCCCTAAACCTAATAACTGGTTGGGCCACCTTTAGCAGCAACAACTGCAATCAAGCATTTGTGATAACTTGCAATGAGTTTGTTACAGTGCTGTGGAGGAATTTTGACCCACTCATTGTTGTAATTCAGCCACATTGGAGGGAGCAGCAGAATTTATGGTTCCATTTATCACAGCAAATCTTCCAGGTCCTGAAGCAGCAAAACAGCCCCTCACACTACCACCACCATATTTTACTGTTGGTATGATGATCTTTTTCTGAAATGCGGCGTTACTTTTACGCCAGATATAATGGGACACACACCTTCCAAAAAGTTAAACATTTGTCTCGTCTGACCACATAGTATTTTCCCAAAGGTCTTGGGGATCATCACAATGTTTTCTGCCAAAATTGAGACAAACCTGAATGTTATTTTTGTTCAGCGGTGGTTTTCGTCTTGGAACTTCGCCATGCAGGCCATTTTTGACCAGTGTCTTTCTTATGGTGGAGTCATAAACACTGACCTCAGATGTTTTGACATGAAGTTGTATGACATCCCCATCAGCAGTGTAGTCCAGTTCCTTTAACTGAGGCAAATGAGGCCTGCCGTTTTTTGGATGTCGTTGTGGGGTCTTTTGTAACCTCTTGAATGAGTCGTCACTGCGGCCTTGGGGTAATTTTGGTTGGTAGGCCACTCCTGGGAAGGTTCACCACTGTTCCGTGTTTTCACCATTTGTGGATAATAGCTCTCACTGTGGTTCGCTGGAGTCCCAAAGCTTTAGAAATGTCTTTATAACCTTTTCTAGACAGAGAGAGCTCAATTAAGCTCAGTTAAGTTATGTTTTAACAGGGGGGGCAATCACATGGCAATCACAGGGCCATGTAGGTTTGGATTTTTTTTCTCCCTTAATAATAAAAAATGTCATTTAAAAACTGTGTTTTGTGTTCAGTTGTGTTGTCATTGACTAATATTTAAAATTTTTTCATGATGTCACATTTAAGTGTGACAAACATGCAAAAATATAAGACATCAGGCAGGGGGCTTTTTCACACCACTGTAGATAAACAAGTTAATTTGATTTTGCAAGTATACCTAATGGAAGTGTCTGCTATAAGAGGTTGCTATAAGTGGGTCATGTCAGCCACTGGGCTAATTAATGCATATGGTAAACATTTAGTTTCTTATATTCAGACAGTTTTTTAAAAAGTGTATTAGAAGGTGTTTTACCTTGAAATGTTTCGACTGTCACCTGCAGTCTTCCTCAGAAATGTCACCCAACCGCTGTGATGTGTCGCTCATCAGGTGTACATCCTAAGCGTGGCCAACCTGATCCATCTGACAACCAAACAAACACATTTAAATAAAATAAATAGTTCTCTTGGGTGTTAGGAACAATTTGCCATAGTAATTTTAGTTAACATTTAACGTTATTGTTGCTTCAAGCTGGATGCATCAATGAGAGCAGCAGGAACTGATAGGCATCATATTTGATCAAGCGAGATAACATTCTTTGTGCTTGCACTAGAGGAATCCATGCTAGAAAGGTAGGAGCTTGCATCCGGTGAGTGAGAGTCACAGTCCTCTATAAATCTCATCATGACAACCGTGCAGCGAGTGCAGATTCCGTCGCAGCACTGACTAAATATGAAGCCGAGGCGGCCTCGATTACCCTGCAACTGTGAAGTGAAAAGGAGGCCATCTTGCCTGTCGAGTGGGTGGAAACACAGACTCATCCATTACACTGGATTGTGTTAGGGGTGGCACAAAATATACATTTTTGTATCCCTGCCTTACAGTACAGTATTGACGCACCTACATCAATTATCAATACTGATCAATGGAAATCGTGTTTTTTGTTTTGTTTGATGTAGCATGTAAAATCAAATACTTAGCCGTTTGAATCAATAAGCATGCACACGGTCTTGGATAATGAACGTAATCTGATGTCTGAAGGTCCAATTTTGTATCCTATTTATGCATGCAGGTCAAAATCAGGTGTGTAACTTCATTACACTATAAAGGATGCTGATTTCAATGTAAAATATGAACGTAAGACTTTGATAACATCCCAAGCTTTGTGTTACTTTGCTAAACCAAGAGAAACATAAACAGGAGAAGTAATTAAGTAAAATGTTGAGAACAAGCACACATCAAACATGCACTAATTACTGTAGAAATATGTTTAATCTGTCTCGGAATTGCGTGTAAAAATATATATACGGCCATATTAATTTTTCCTTAGACTATATTTTTATACCATTATTACGAGAGAAAACTGTATTTTTGAGATTCAGTTATTACATTTACCCTTCTTCCATTAAATTGATAATGTGAAGTATTTCTGATCTTTTTCTCCAATCCTATATGGCACTATTACTGTTTCATGATATTGTCATCCAAATATTGTGATGATATTGTATCGTGGGTTAGTCAGCTGCCATAGTTTAGCTTATGACATAGGGGAGTCGATCTTCACAGAAAAAAGAAGTCACACTTCCAAGAATAAGAACATTCGCATCAACATGAAGACAGAAAACAAATGCTCTGTCTCCAAGCACTTTACCAACTCTTTCTGTCAATCTTCTCTAATCCCACTTCCTCTTATCTTGTTGTTCGCATCAACCCCTTCCTAACTATAACTGTGTGTGTGCGTGTGCATGTGTGTGTGTGTGTGTGTGTGCGTGACAGAGAAAATGACATCCTTCCTCATCTATCTATCCTTGTCTCTCATGCTCGCAATTGAAGGGGTCTTTGGTTCGTCTGCTGCTTTTGCTGCCTTTGTAAGCCCCCTCTCACTGTGATCTCCCTACCTGCTTTGGTTTGTGGCTGCTTTGAGTAACATGCAAAGGAAAATGGTACAAAACAGTTGGACTGTTTCAATCACAGTTGGCTCGAACCGCACAAGGGAGAGGGATGGTGATGAGCTGTTAATGACTCAAAGATGATGAAAGTGAGGCGCCACATGTCAACTTGCAACAATGCACCAGTGAATTCTGAGCTTGTTTGACGGCACATTTTGTCAAAACATGTCAAAGGAAGCTGAATCATGGTATTTAAAATCAAAGTACATAAGAGATGGTCTCTCCCACCAGGCAGCCATGTTGGGTAGAACCTTGGGCAAACATCCTGTTCACATACCAGTCTGCCATTTGACCTCGCATACCTCTTTGGTTTCATACCCTTTAAAATCCATATATAATCTATAAATCTAATAATGTGATTATTACCGGATATAACTCATGCTTGGCATGTAGTTAAGTTACATGCTGTGAAGTTCATGGCTGGTGAGGGACTTACAGTGGATGATATACAGTATCTGAGGAGTCCTGTCAGATAAACACGCAGCCAACACAAAACGACAAGTTTAATACTAACATGAAAGGGGCTCACGCCCTGGACACCATTGAAGCTAGAACCACGGATCTTTCCTCTTGCCATAGCATGTCTGTCCCCATGATAACATGTTTGGAATGTTGTCTTTAAGCCATGTTTTAGATCATATGTAAACACAACATTCTATTGTGTGCACCTCAGAAGGCATATGGTCTATTTTGTCATCCAGAGAGCCAACATCGGTCAGGATGATCGATGGAATAGCCGTTAGCCTAGCCCGGATCCCCCTGCACTTGCCCCGCTTCTGCTTCCTCTCACACCGCCTGTGGTGCGTCCTCTGCTTTTGCAAAGCAGGAGCAGGGGATGCCTGGCTTCTGTATTTCCCTGGCATCCATAAAGTTCATAAAGAGCTGCTGACAATGTCTGCCAAGCAGCAACTTCCAACATTCTACACGTTTTAGCGAAAGCAAAGGCATGGACTTACAAAAACATGTAAACACATCAGAAAAGACAGGGGCCGCTGCGTCTGCATCCACTTCCGCTGCCATCGTAACCCTTTAGAATAAAAGCACAAGATTATTTTTGTATGCTTTTTTTTTTTTTTTACAAAGATCCACAACCCACTGAAAATTACCCAAAAGTGGGTCGCAACCCACCAATTGAGAGCATATAATATTTTGGACATGGAAATGTGTGTCAAACTAATGGAAATGTTATTCTCTTAGCACAACTTCTTATAGTCTTTTCTGATGTTCTTGATAAACAATGATGCCTTCTTGACACAAAAAGATACACAATCAACAAATACAAACAAACTTTAATTCGTAGTTTGGCGTAGCTATAAAACATTTTGCCCTTAGAGGTGGCATGATCCACTCACTCTAATTGAGTTTTTTTGTATGCATTTGCACTTGTTCAATGGTTATTAAAATCTGTACTGTACTTGTACTTTTACTTAAGTATGTTTTCTAAGTATGGTCCTTGACCATATTTGAAATCTTATCCGTTACTGAGTAGAAAAAATATAAACATAAACCAACTCCTGTTAGATTAGAGCTTAGGGTTACATTTGGTGGTAGGTTTAGGGTTGAGATTAGCGTTTTGGTTAAAGTTGGGTTTGTATTTATGGTTGTGGTTAAGGGTTTGAGTTCGAGTCGGGGTTAGGTTTGGGTTACAGTAATGGTTGGCATAAGGGCTAGGGCAGGGATCGGCAACCCACGGCTCTGCATGTGGCTTTTCAGCCTCCTTGTTGCAGCTCCCACACCGAGCTCTGTGATTTTATTTTAACACTAAAGCGGAGCAAATGTGCATTTTTTGTGTGACAAACACGCAAAAAATAAATAAATCATGAAGGAGGCAAACACTTTTTCAAACCACTGTAGTTAACATAATAAATAATAGAAAATGAGACATCTGAGAAATAATTAAGACATTACATAGACTCACATATTAGCATTGACCTACCATGCTAACCCTCAGCTAGCTGACATCACAAATGCCACTTCCCAGGTTCAGCTACACAACGTCACAGATATTATACTACATATAGCATCTTCTAAATGCCTTATATTTGTATTTTCGTGCCTTTAGACATTTTTATGATTGAGAATATTTCATTTGGGCCAAGAATATGTACACTTTATTTAATAATAGGCCGTATTCAATCATGACACAGTGGTCATCCATCCATCCATCCATTTTCTATGCGGGGGCATGCTGGAGCCTATCCCAGCTGACTTCGGGCAGGCGACAGGCGGGGTAGACACAGTGGTCATTCATTAATTATTTTTTTTCCTGTATGACTCTGATCGTTTTTAACATTTTCTTAAGTAATTGACCACATTTCATAAACAATTAGACAATGACTAGATAGCGACCACATTAGCCTGTTAATTGTAAGTTGTATTTTAAAATTGCTCGCTAGCTAACTCGCTAGCGAGGGGAATCTACATTACTCAACCGTACTGTGATGTTCGCATTTTATATTAGCTATGTAATCACTCATGTAACATGGTAGTGAAAAATATTGTGTATTTCAGAATGATACAAAAAGGACTGTTTCAGGGATCACAAAATGGGTCAACAATTTAAAGCTGTTTTGCAGGAATGGAAGTTGATCAAGCCTTGGCAGTTGGTGCAGCTAATTCCCACAGGTGTTCCACGTTCTGGAGTACTTACTCCCTCCTTTGTCTGCATAAAAACAGTGTTCGGAACAGTGCGGTACTGTGCCCTCGTGAACATCAGTTGAACAGCATTGTACTGGAGAAAGTCATTTGCTGCTACAAAAATGGCAAGAAAAAAAGGAGTTAACAATGGAAGAGAGACAGACCATCTCAACTCTTAAAAATGTTTTTCCTCCAAAGAAATTGAGTGTTCTAAAACTTTTGACCGGTGGTGTATGTCGAATCACTCTTGCACGTACTACTAACTCTTCATTTCTTAGGACTACTTGAAATATTACACTGTCTGTACTCACTCATCATCAAACTATGTTCCTGTCAACTATTAACTTTTCATCACTTATTATTGTATATTTATAATTTATTTATTAAGAATGTTATATCATTTATTTATATTGATTTACAAAGCTTAACTACTATTGTAACACATTGTCATACAGCCTTAGCATTTGCTTATGTTATTTCAGAATTGGTAAAGGCTACATGTTGAATGCAGGAAGTTAGCAAATGTATTAGCAATTGATGTGAAACGTAGAAGGGGTAGAATTAAATAAGCTTTGCTCTTTCCTACTCATTTCTGGACATGTGGAATTGTTATTTTGTTAAATGTGATGTATTCCAATGTAACATGTATGCAGGTTCAAAATAAGTTAAACCATTACCACTGATTTGGAGTTGGGTTTAGGGTTCGGGTTAGGGGTTAAAATGAGAAAAATAAAGAAATAAAACGAGCACTACAGATTTGTGAATTTTTTTTTCCCAACTGATTGGCTCAAAGCTATGGTGAAGACTTCATTGTTGATCAGATCATTAAGTATGACACAGCATCACATGCATTAACTCAATTAACTCAAATGTGTGATGCTGAGTGTTTGTTGTTTACATTAACAACGCTGGTATATACAGAGAAAAATGTGTTCTTAACCAAAAGTGAAGAGTCTATGACCGTTATTGTATTCATTCTCTTATCATCCCTGGAGGTCACCATGGTGCTGAAGACAATATAAAACCAACATGAAAGCGGCCAGTCATTCTTTGGTTCCTCTTCATCTCCTCAGTTTTGACTCCAGCGCTGCGGTGATCCATCATGTGCTGCTCTGCTCCTCACAGTGTGTTTGGGTCAGCCAAGAAATGTGTGCAAAGCTTTAATTTTGGATCTCTGGGCTGCACTAAAGCAGCAAAGTGGGTCTACTCTCAGCCCTCACTTCTTGTCTGCTGTACAAAGTAAATCTACTTAAGGAGATAAAAAAAAAAATTTAATGGAAAATTTTTGGATATTAACTATTCATCACAGTATGCAAATATAAATGAAGAAGCGGAAGAGGGAGTGCGGGGAGAGATAATGGGCTTCTGTGAAATCACATAACACTGGGGCTCATTAACCATTTATAATAATGTTTATTTTGTCGGCCCCTGTCAGTGATTTTATTGGCTGAGCAAATTTGTTTCAAGGGAATAATTGTCACTGGACAGGGAATCCGTCTCTACACCCCCCCCAAAAAAACAGAAATATTTTCACACAGCAGTCCGAAAGAATGGGGCGTTGTTTTCTGTAAATGAAGCAGATGGAGAACCTCGTGAACTTCTAATGAGATGAGTGTCCATGTCCCTGCTGGAGGTGCAGCTGTTATAAACACTGTTTTTTTTAAGAGAGCTCTTCTCCATCACACCTATCCATGTTTCTATGGTATCCACCTAATTACAAAACCAAGGATTGATTTGGAATAAAAAGTCAAGCATTATGTGCTGGTATTTGAGACTGCAGTATTCCCGTGAAACCAAGAGCAATGTTATTGCTCATTATATAGAGCAAGCTCGTCTCTCTCTCACACCCGCTCTTATATACACACAAATCAGGGATGAGTCACCATCATCGCACCATCACTGAGGAACACACATAAAAACCTGTTCCACTCTCACACATACACAAACACACACCTCCACAGTGCTGCAGTGTGTGCACTTAAAAAGCCCGAGTGCAAGAGAAGATAAAAAATAAAAAAAATAATAAAAAACGCAGGGAGGGTTTGACATTAAATGCAACATATCAAGGCTGGATTATAGCACAAGCAATGATTAGGATCTTGCATTTCCACTTCCACACTTCTGTCTTAAATTGATAGACGTGTTACTAAGTTACAATTTTATCACAATCTTGATTGTGAACAAGTCACTGGAGTGTTGGCATAATAAGTCTACTGTGTCAAGAAAAACTGTATTATGTGATACTAGTTTGTTTCTAGACGGAATATGCAAGAATGTTACGAGACCCTCCAGTTGCTGATCGCTTCCAAATACTTATTATAATAATGCATAATGCAATAATGCATTGCACTGATGGAAACACTAGGCCTCAATTTGCTTACATTGCCACCTAACGACCATGTGGTGAATTGCACACAAATGCTGCAAAGCATGCAGAGTACATATTTGCTTATGCGTGGTTAAATTGCTCTATCGATTCAGTGGTTGGAGACAATATCACAAAGTATTGAATACATTGATCCATTTGATGTCTGCTGAGTTATTTACTGTGCAGGCGCATCTTGTGTATTGTAGTATAATAACAGCATGTATTGTAGAGTAGTCAATATTACACTCTCTTCTGGGGTTAATGTATTATTCACCTATTTCGACACTTTTAACACGCTTCTATTTAGTCAGTAACCAGATGACCCTGAATCTCAAAAACAACACAACCTCCCAAATACATTTGTTTGCAGTTAATAATTGTGGTTTTTAGTTATATCAGTAAATAATTACACCTGCTATTTGCCATTCATTGACAGAATGGTGTCAACAATAACCCATTTTCTCAACAAGGGTTGCGCAGTTAATTCTTTCATGCATCGTTTTTGTGATTCCCTCTTGAGAGGACAAATTTTTACAACACGATAAAAAAAAGTAGTTCAGAATGCTGCAGTCAGTCTAATGTACTGAACAAGAAAATGGATCCCAGATGCTTTCTATTTTATGGCTTTAACAAACTGCCTGTGGCTACTTGAGCCGATTAGAACGGCCAAAAGAGGGAAATTAAAGACGCATTTTTTTGTCTGACTTTTAATTTGGCCTGCTGTTTTTATTTTCAATTCCTTTGACAAATGTGTTTCATGTCGATACTTTTTTTTAACTGCTTAAATATACTCTATATTCATGTAAGAATCATTGTGATGGTAGACTTAGCCGTCATAAGTTGTTGGACTGGGCCACACGGTTGGAACATCCCTGTGTGGAGTTTGTATGTTCTCTGCATGCTTGTGAGGGTTTTCTGCAAGTACTTCAGCTTCCTCTCACATCTCAAAAACTTGCGTGTTAGATTAAATGGAGACTCTAAATTGTCCATAGATGTGAATGTGAGTGTGAATGCTTGTTTGTCTATAAGCGCCCTGTGATGTATTGGTGATCAGTTGAGGGTGACGTGTACCCAGCCTCCTGCTGAAAATCCAGCTGGGATAGGCTCCAGCTCATCAGTGACCTGGTACAGAACATTTTTTATTGAGCCAAAGCACATATTTTACATTAGCACACCACCAAGCGTGCCAAGACTTACAGTATTCTCTATATACAGTGGTGTGAAAAAGTGTTTGCCCCCTTCCTGATTTCTTATTTTTTTGCATGTTTGTCACACTTAAATGTTTCAGGTCATCAAACAAATTTAAATATTAGTCAATTACAACACAACTGAACACAATATGCAGTTTTTAAATGAAACTTTTTATTATTAAGGGAGAAAAAAAATCCATACCTACAGTAGAGTAATTCAGCCACATTGAAGGCTTTTCCAGCATGAATCGCCTTTTTAAGGTCATGCCACAGCATCTCAATAGGATTCAGGTCAGGTCTTTGACTAGGACACTCCAAAGTCTTCATTTTGTTTTTCTTCAGCCATTCAGACTTGCTGGTGTGTTTTGGATCATTGTCCTGCTGCAGAACCCAAGTTGGTGTCAGCTTGAGGTCACAAACAGATGGCTGGACATTCTCCTTCAGGATTTTTTGGTAGACAGCAGAATTCATGGTTCCATTTCCATTTATTTACAACAGTGACTTCAAACTGTAGGGAGAGCCCAATTTCTGCATCGATTTCGCTTCTTTAGGAATTAGCTTAGGGCTGGATGGGTTTTTTTGTTCGTTTTTTTGTGTTTGTTTTACAGACTGGCTGCATTAACAGGAAGAGGCTGAGACCTCCACAACATTGCACCAAAACACATGTTTCTTCAGTGTGACTAAGGCAAATCAGTCATGAAGTCCCCCATTGTTGTCAAATCAGTTTATGATTGCAACAGATGCCATATGTGACAGTAATTCCTGGGTGTAACCAATATGATTCATAAGATGATGATTTTGCAGGACGTGACTTTGCACTAAACAATGTAGTTTCCAGAACAAAAATGCATAGATGTCATCATGGGGAACACTGTGGATTTCCCAGGAGGAATGACATTTTGTTCAAATAAAAAGCATGATAAAGAATAGCTGAGGGCCACATGACAAACAGCACTACCCTTCATTTCCTCAGCGCTCCAGTCTCCACCCTTTGCTCCACCCCTCTCACCACCTCCTTCCTCAAACTGGGCCAGTAGAAGAATTATTAAAACCAGAATTCTTACAGGACTTGTGTGCTTGTTTGTCTTCGATCAGTGGCCAACTAAAACGCCTCAACAGCAACTTATCCGGAAAGGTAATTCTTAAACAACAATACAACTTGAAACCTTGTGTCCTTAAAAGCATGACAGTGTTTTTGTGTTTGGGGCTGGAAACTTGCTGGAGCAGGTTTTTCTTCTTGTCGTAGCAGTTTCATAGTAAGAACGCAGTTGGGTTTCACTTGTTTTTCTGGTAAAACATTGCTGTGGCAGTTGGATTTCAAAGGGGTCATTTTTTAACCCAAATCAGCAACAATTCTAAGCGAAAGGATGGAAATGACTTCTAAAAGTTAGCGTTCCATCTCTTACTTTTCAGCTGCTCAGTGTGTAGTTTGTAATGTTTAGTTTTGTGTTTTTTACAGCATCCATTGTGAAACTGGTCATAATCAGCACACTGCAGAAGTTGGTGGTCAAGTGCCAGAAAAAATATGAGGTGAGGACCGCAAAGTTAACTCTTGCACTTTACTTTTTCCACATTTTGTTATCCCACATTCTTATTCCAAAATGGAATCAATTTTTTTATTCCCTCAATTATACACATAATTCATCATGACAACATGAAAAATGTTTTTTGACGTTTTAGTAGTTAAAAATAAATAACTAAAAAATCACGTGTACATCAGTATTCATAGCTTTTGCTCAATACTAAAATGCACCTTTGGCAGCAATTACAGCATCGAGTCTTTTTCAATACGATGCCACAAGCTTGGGACACCAATCTTTGGCCAGTGTCATCCATTCCTCTTTGCAGCACCTATCAAGCTCCACCAGGATGAATTGGAAGCGTCGCTGTACTGCTATTTTCAATTCAACTCAGGACAGAGTTGTCCTGAAGGCACTCCTTTGATATCTTGGCTAAATTCAGGCTTTATGTCTCATCAGAGGAGATGATTTTGTTTCTCATGGTCTGAGAGTCCTTCAGGTGCCTTTTTTGCAAACTCCACGCAGGCTGCCATGTGCCTTTTACTAAGGAGTGGCTTCCATCTGGCCACTCTACCGTACATGCCTGATTGGTGGATTGGTGTCCTTCTAGAGGGTTCTCTTCTCTCCTTGAAGAATGCTAAAGCTCTGTCAGAGTGACTATTGTGTTGTTGGTCACCTTCCTTCTCCCTCCAGCATTCATTTAAGAGTCAGTCAGCTCGAGGAAGAGTCCTGGTGTTCCAAACTTCTTCCATTTATGCATGATGGAGGCCACTGCGCTCATTGGGGCCTTCAAAACAGCAGAACATTTTCTGTACCCGTCCCTAGATTTGTGCCTCGAGACAATTCCTTTGACATCATGCTTGGTTTGTGCTCTGACGAGCACTAACAACAGTGAGACTTTACTGTATAGACACGTGTCTGCCTTTCCAAAAGATGACCAATCATTTTTGCAACAGGTGAACTCCAATTAAGCTGTAGAAACATATCAAGGATGATCAGTGGAGCACAATTTTTAGCTTAATGGAAAAGAAAAATGTGGATACTTATGTGCATGTGGTTTCTTACGTTTTTTATTACCGCCGCCAAGCGAAAGCAAAGCGCAAGCTCGGAGGTTATGCTTTTGCCGGTGTTCATCTGTTTGTTTGTTTGTCTGTTTTTTGTGTTCAAACTAGCTTGAAAGGTTGGGAATAGTTTTGGGTGAAATTTTCAGGAATTGTCGGAAATGGGATATGAAAGAACTGATTACATTTTGGGGATGATTCGGATCACCGCCTGGATCCAGGAATTTTTTTAAGGATTCTTTAACATTGCGAGATAAAACCATTTTTGGCATTTGTGCATATAACTCCACAAAAAAATAGTCAGCGACAAGTTTCCAGCAAGTTCTACAAAATATTAAAGACTGATCCACAAATTAAGAATTATCATTTTGGTGTGAATCACAATATGGGGGGGGAACTATGGCACCTGGTGGAGGTCTGCGCTCTGCGAGTGCTTCTCTAGTTTTTAATAGATTTGCAAAGATGAAAAAAATAACATTTTTGTGTTGTCGTTATGGGGTGTTGTGTGTAGAATTTTGAAAAGTAGAATGAATTCATTACATTTTGGAATAAGGCAGTCACATAATAAATGGAAAAAGTCAAGCGCTGTGAATATTCATACATTTCAGGTTGCAGACTTTCTCAAGAGCACAGATCCTCCAGGAGTTTGGTTCTGCGTGCCAGGCACTCTCTGCCTTTGACAACAGAGGCTTTAAACAGGAATTTGAGGTAACTTGTCTGTTGGCTTGGAATGATATCTGGCACAAGCTGGCCAAAGTAACCGTGGTCAAAGCTCTGATTATATTTCCTTTCATTGCTTGGCTACTTGATTCAGATGCTTTTCAAACTTCCAGGGAATGTTTTCGCTCTACAAGCTGGACAAGATAGTTGAGAAAGGCCTGTTTCCTTTGAATGCTTTTTAAGTCTTAAATTCAACTCTAAATTGTCCGTATGTGTGAATTTGAGTGTGAATGGTTGTTTGTCTATATGTGCTCTGCGACTGGCTGTTGGCAAGTCAAGAGAGTACCCTGCCCCTCGCCCGAAGACAGCTGAGATAGGCTTCAGCATACCTGTGACCCTAGTGAGGACCAGCAGTATAGAAAATGGACGGATGGATGGAAGTCTTAAATTCCAAATATTAATGTCCAAGCAAGATAAGTACAAATGATTGAAGGTGTCACATCTAAGATTTTCCTCAGTGCTCACTCATGACAAGAAACATTTCTAAAGAGGTTAGAAATGAGTGGAGATCGTCTCACACTGGCTTGTTAAACAGAGGAAAGTATCAACCATAGATCATCTATTTTAGTGGTCTATAACATAGGGTGGGCAAGCACAAACACCTGTCATTTTATGATCAAACAATTTATTTCAACCAATGACAAGATCAAAAAGTTCAGTTAAATATTCCTTACTGCCCCCTTCATGATCTCAATGTCTTTTTATAGGAGCTAAGTGATGTCGGTAAAGGTCTTTCAACCAAAGTGGGGGACTTAGAGGCTAACAGAGAAAAGAACCGCTACCCGTACATCTTACCATGTAAGTGCATAAAAAACAAAGATGTGTGTTAAGAAATGTTTGTGTTCACCGGCTTTTAATTTTCTCAACCACGTGTGACTACAGATGACCACTGCCGGGTGAGACTGTCCAGTCAAAACTCCTCCCCTAACTCCGACTACATCAATGCGAATTTTGTACCAGTAAGAGCTCATTCACTCCCTGACCCACTATGCTGCCCTTGTGGTTTGAATATACTGTAGATCATTTGTTCTTGGATAGTTACTGTGTATCTGTGTGCAGGGTGGAGGATCAGAACGAGACTTCATCTGCACCCAGGGTCCGATGCTCAACACGATAGCTGATTTCTGGAGGATGGTGTGGGAGCAGAACGTCAAGATAATTGTCATGGTGACAGCTCTGAGACACAAGGACATAGTGAGACATATTACCTCTGTGTTGATGTCTGTGGTCCTCTTCAGATGTGTCTTTATCTTGGAGTCCTAGCAAGTAATACATCTCTTACCAGTTATGAATCAATGCGTTCTTGGCAGGGGCTCAATGAGAAGATGCGGTTTTTCTTGTCACACCAGAATCACACAATATTATTTGGGAAATATACATTTCCTCACGTCCTTATTTTGACAAGTTTAGACTAATGATACACTTATTTGCTGATGATACAAGAGTTCAATCTCAGTGATTCTCAGTTAGGTACAAATGTACAAATTGTACCAAAGGTAGGTTAGAGTACTATTGTTATACTCTTGCAAATTGTTTTTTTTTCTGATGAGCTGCCTTGATAATTTATTTTTTTTAATTTTTAATGGTTCCAATCCCATTTTAGCATAGTGCAAGCTTTGAAGGAAACCACAAACTTGTCTTTCAAATTTGCATATTTTTTGTTACATTTTTTAAGAGTGGGCAATGAGTCAACTTTTGGGCCTGCATTTAACCTGCCGAACATTATATTATTTTTTTTAACAGTATTTTGGTTTTATAATGGTGGTTATATTTCTAATAATGATAAATCGGATAAATCAGAATAACATGCATTTCCTTCATGCTAGTTTGTCAGTGATTGGCTGGGGAAATTAATACAGTGTAACAGGATTCTACAAAAAAAAAAAAAAAAAAAAAACAGGGTTCTACTTTTTATAGTGAGGTGACTATTCATTCCAACTCAAGTTTAATCTACCAAAGACCAAATCATGGTTTGTTGGAAAGAAATGACATGTGACTTTGCATTACTGAAGCTTAATTAGACTTGTTGTCATGTGAAATACTGTACTTCTATTGCTGTCACTGTAGTAATCACCCACCGGAATAAATGCTTACCGAAAGTATATGTCAAAAATCTGCTTGAATGTTACAGGTGCTATGTGACAAGTATTGGTCTCTGCAACCAGGAACAGTTTATCACGGACCTTTCCAAGTGACAACAATGACTCGGAAACAAGGCCCAGACTATTTTACCTCTACCATTAACCTCAGACAGGTTAGAGACATTTATCTTCTCCTTTGCTACTTTGAAATTAGCACTTAGGTTGTAGCTTAGCTAGGTTTTGTTAAGTTTTGCTTGTGCTGCATTAAAGGCTGGTGCTTTGTGTTTTAGAGAGACTGTCCCACAGATAGGATCATAACACACTACCACTATCCATCCTGGCCAGACCGGGGCGTTCCCACAGACCCTTCCTCGCTCTGTACCTTTACAGACCATGTGCGGCACCATTTGGAAGCCATTCCACGACAGGGTCCGGCTGTCGTGCACTGCAGGTCTGACCTCTGACCTTCTGTACAACATGATGTACCTTTATGCCATCCAGAGGCTTGTAACCGATGGCTTATGAGCCCTCTCTGCTGTGTATACCAGTGCAGGCGTTGGACGATCAGGGACATTTGTCACACTGCTGTGGCTAATGCAGCTGTGTGTGAGGGGCATACGGCCTGATATCCGAGCTGCTGTGGCTGACCTTCGACTACGTAGAATGTGGATGGTTCAGAATCTGGTTCGTTATGTGCTCAAACACAAGAATGAATGAGGAATAGGATAACAAAGTTACACAATTGCTAAACAAAAACATGTAAAGTTTTGTAAAATGTGTTGAAAGACATGTTTATTATATATAGTGGAACGTCAGTTAGTGTCCGCCATAGAATGTTTTTCGGTTAATGTAAAACATTTACGCCACAATTTTGTCTCGATTGGCGTGCATTCTCCGCTTAGCGTACAATATGGCGCGCGTTTTGCCGTGTTGTTGCGCATGAGTCCAACTGTGTGCTTTTTGTTTAATCCCAAAACAGCTAGCTAAACAAAATGGCAAACAGAACTGGAACTGTCAATAATGATCATCAGCAGTTGACTCTCAAAAATGTCAAAACAAAACACATTTTTATAGTTTTACAATTATAGTTTGACATGCATAAAACAATTCTAAATGCATAAAAATGACAACTTAAAGGGAATTCATTGATCATTTAAGGTTACTTTTACCGTCATTGAAGACGCGGCTGTTCCCAAAGACATGACGTGGCAGCAAGATGAACACGGACACTACCTTCATGAGTTATTTCTTGAAGTCAAGAGTGTTTCTCACCTTTCTTTCTATGGCTCCATTTTGCGTCATTGGGGTGAAAAACAGTATTCAATTCAAGAAATAACTCATGGCAAAACAGCAAAACGGTGTTGAAGAGGAAGATGCTGATCTCACTGTCACACCGTGTAACCTTAAAGGTTAATTTATCCCTTTCATTCATCATATTTATATGATTTATTTGATGTGTTTTATGCATGTAAAACTACAATCGTAAAAGCACTTTTAAAAAAACATGTTTTGTGTTAACATTTTGGCCTTCTGGAACGGATTAATTGGATTTACATTATTTCTTGGGAAAATTCCTTTTGGTAGCCGTCCATTTTGGTTAGTCAGACCTTCTGCAACGACTTCATGACACCAACCAAGTTTCCACTGTAGTTAGTTATATTTTCATGTGTCTTTCTAAAATTACAATCATTTTAACAACACAAAATGGTACTATTATACTATTACTATATTGAATGCAACCTGGATTTTCTCAGGAATTTCAATACAGAAGGAGATGAAAGGTCATGTGCTCTTCATCAAGGGGAGTTGGTTAGTTTTATCATGTGAGACATGTTGGTATCTCAAAAAGTAGACACAAATGAATGTTCTCAACACAGGAACGGACAGGTGACTGTAAATCTGATGTACAGTGTTTCCTCGTTTATCGCGGTGGATAGGTTCCCCAGATAACCCGCAGTAAGTGAAATCCATGAAGTAGCCAGATTCATTTTTTTTTTTTTTTACAATTGTTATATATGTTTTAAGGCTGTTAAACCCCTCACCACACACTTTGTGCAATTTTCTCAGGCAATGACATTTTCTCACCTTTCTCGCTTATTTAAACACGCTCAAAAAAGTTCAAACCTTTGTTTGAATTTCAATGATCAATACATTCAATTATTATGTCACTCACGCATATTTCACCCCTATGACCGTGTCTTTTCGTCCTGACACCGTTCCGCTGTACTGTAGCATTTTTATATCCTTGTTAAAACATATTGCTGCAGACGAACCGAAGATTCACTTACAAGCTAGCAAGCAAGCAAGCTAGCGATGACACAGGAGACATGGCAGGTCAAAGGAAACTGATTGACAATGTTCTACAGCCAATCAGGACGCAAAAAACAATGGGCGGTGGCGCCAGAGAGGGAAGAGATAGACACTCAACTTCCCACAACGCAATTCTTCCTAAAGGGCCAGGCTCGGCCTGTAACAACCTTCATACAAAAACAAAAAGCAGCACTAAAACAAATTTGCAAAGCAGTGAATCCGCAAAAGGTGAACCGCAATAGAGCGATGGAACACTGTATTCCACTATACACATTCTTCGTAGAAGTGACTTTGACGAGAAAATGCATATCTCTTATGTTTTCATACTGTAGTTTCATAGGTATATGTTCAGACTGTATAACAGAACAAGTATCTTACCAAGCCACTCTTCCTGTGTGTATTAGGAGCAGTACATATTTGTTCATCAGTGTCTGCTATACTGGATACGCCAGGGAGCATCACCAGGGTGAGAAAACAGAACCAGTAAATTTCCATGATCAGCAAACTCATATTTCAACCCTGGAATTGGTTTGTCAGCCACACGTGATGACCATTTTTATGATACCAATTTTTAACAGATTTCTCCACACGGAGCATGCAAGCCAAGAGGGGAGGAGAAGAAATCACCATCACAGACGAAAAGCTCCACCAGACCAACCTCAGAGCACATTGCAGCAGATGTTACAACCTGGGAAGCTACTGCGGAGGCTGCTGCCCTCTTCATCACCGCTAAATTCAGGCTCACATGCTTCTTGAATTCATTGGAAATGAACTACCTTTACAAAGTCAATGTGGTCAGAACAGACAGCTGGCTGCACTCCTGCTGCTCAGGAAACCAAAGAAGCAGCATCATGCACACAAAAAGATAAGCGTGACAACCTGCCAGGCAGGTCAAACCCGTTCCCAACTTGCAGGTGTCATGAGAACAATGTGGTTCCTGTCATGCATACACCCCCGTACCTTAGGCTCTCATGGAACATCTCAGTTTGCCAGGCACAGAACCAATGCATGACAAGTTACCAAATGGTTGTTTGTGTATGCCTGTGAATATTCTCTTATTTAAGTATGTTTTATACTGACTTTTATTAAGATTTGTTTTGGGGGGGGAAAATCACTGTGCATCTTTTTATTTTCACAATGTAGGCTACCAGTTCTTATGGATGCATGTGGCCAACTCATACTTGACTTAGTAGAAAGGCAAACACATGGTATAGCGGATGTATAAAGAAAAGGTTTTTCAAAAACCCCGCAGGCACTGCCAGTCTTGTCGGATGCCTGTTATAGGACAGAGCTATATTTTACATTGTAGAACATTAAGGGCTTATCACCTTGATCACTTCTCCCTTCCTTACTAAACAAATCATATAAATTCATCTTCAGAATCATTTCGGGCTTGGTGATTTGAGGGGAGAAAGGAGCATCTCGCTGACCTCCACATCACCCTGTGGCAAGTACTTGTAGCTGCAGTCAAGGTGGAGACGCTCATATTCCAATGAAAGTCTACTGTCAGTGTGATCCACTGCTGTAGCACAAGCAGCATCCCTCAGAGTCTCAAGTCATTGAGTCATTGTAACTTGGCTCAAGACAGATGAGTCAAAAACCAAAGATGTCACACTATTTAAAAATTGGCTACTCTGCACAGTCTTGATACCACTGAGGTATCTATTGTGACAACTGTAACAGAGAGATGACAAAGGCAAGGCAGCAAAAGCAAGACGTCAGCAAAAAAATATATGAAATATATTACAGTTTTGTTTCCAGAAAGCATATAAATAACTAATGCAGAGTAATGGTTAAAAAGACCCACGGTTAAAAATATTTAAATTATAACACGCAGATCAAGTACAATCATCCTTTGGGTAAGCAAAAAAGAAAGAAAAAAAAACAGTTGTGGAATTCCTGTGAATGAGAGACAAAAAGTCTTGATCATGTGTGGTATGTACATTGCACACGTACAAGATAGTGTATATAGAGCCATAATGAATATAAACTTGTACATGCTGCCCTTTAAACCCACAAGAGGGTGTGAGGGAATAGAAAACTACTAGTGATTGAGCAATCAAAAGATTGAGTGAAGAAGAGGAGGAGGAGTCTAGTTCATGTGGCTGTCTCCTTCGGTCCAATTATTGTACACTCTCTGACATGTGAATGGCTTCATGGATTTCACGGACAACAAGAATTCGGGCCAGCATCTGCTCCAACTGCTCTTTAGGGATTGGCTGAGTTGAGTACCAGATGGGGCTGTTTGGAGCCACGACAGGCTCAGGAGTCAGGTAGAAGGTGTCATTGCGTCCTTTGGCGCTCTGTGGACTGACAGAGAAACAGAATGGACACTTGAGCATCTAACATGTATTCAATTTTCGCATGTGTGCGGCCCACACAAGATGTCCATCAATGCCACATGAGATGTTCAGGATGTCTACCTTTTCACAAAGAGACTGAGAAATTATTTATCTACATCAGAGCAAGAACAGTTCCTTTTTACCTCTCTAGCAGTCCCAATTTCCAACTGATCTTATTCAGCCTTTGACAGCTTGTTGTATGTGAAGACAAGAAAGGTACGGTTTGTCAAAATGTCCACTAACAAAGCATTATTCCCACTTCACCAAGAAGTCTTAATCCATTCATGTATTAAAAGGTAGGTAACAATGTTTTTCCAATTTTTCCAGAGGAAAACCTACAAAAAAAACATTTAACTTAATATCAATGATGACTTCATGTCTTAAATAAATAAAATATTTTTAAATAAATTAATAATCATCCTAAGGAGCGTGACAAAATACTAATATGACACACTATTAACATTACAATACAATTATTGATGCGCTGTCGCAAGTGTATGAAAATTGGGCAAAAAAGTTACAGAATGGTGCTAATATGGCGGCAAAGTTTAAATGAAATACGCATACCAGAGTGTGAACTCAGTTTTTTTTCTGTCCACGAGACAAACATGCACACTACCAAACAAAACCGCTTCAAATAACAGGTGAGGAGAAACGCTGCTTTTAATTCAAAAGGTACAAATGAAAACATTACAGCAGTATTTGAAGTTGAAGAGGTCTCTGTTAAGTTAAATGCTATCCTGTCATATACCACTGGGTGTGCCTTGTTATACAGTCTTCACACGACAACATTAGCGTGAGACGTCACAAGTTATTGTTTAGCAACAGGCAAAGCGATCATATACTGTAGTTAGTATTTAGTCACATTTTATAAGAAATTTTTCGGCCTGTTTGTCACACAGCCCAAAAAAAATCACCTCGACGATCAGACCACGTTCAAAAAGAGAAAGCTTCTTAGCTTTAGCCATCAGGAGGGCATGACTGTGTGAATGCCTGACAGAAAATGAATATTTGGAGCAGATTTTAGCTTTTATAGCCTGTGGTCTTAAACTTTTGATCAGCTGATAAACAACCTATTTCAGTTTTTGTTTTTTTTGTTTAAATTAGAATAGTTTCAAATGTTTCTGTCTCACTCCCCCTTCTTGCTTTTGCATATTGTAGCTCTACTTAAAACCTCATTAAGATGCAAATGTGCAAAATTCAAATTCTAATAATTTTCCAACTGGTCTTAAGATTTTGATCAGGAGTGTATATATACACACACATACAGTATATATATGCTGTATATATTTGTTGTATATACACTGTACACATGTGGACATATTAACTAAGCTACCAAGCTTGTCTGTTCCTTTGTGGAGCACGTCATTGCTCGTGTGTTAATATCATTATCGCAGAAAAGCCAACACCTATATAAACCAATCTCATTTTAATGCCAATATTGGCCCATAATATCCTGATGAACCCTGAGACTCCCAGGCCTAATTAACCCCTACTCTTTTGTGTTTTAGTTACCATTTGAAGAGGTAGAAATCATACAGCTTGATGGGACATCGTAGAGGATTTTCTGGGTCTTCCAGCTGCTCTGAGTACATGTCATCTGAAACTAAAACAATAAAAAAAACATTTTTTTTTTATTATTTCTCTTTTTAAAAATGAGACATGATCACCCCAGGTACAAGAGGTGTACTCTTACCTTTCTGTCCTACAAACCGTTCTGTTGACTTCAGATATCGGATGCTGGTGCTCTTGTCTTTGGGATTGTTGAGACTTTTTCTGGTGTGTCTTAACACTTTAGAAAAAGCAACCTTCAGATGCTGATCAACTGTCTTCAAATGAAAATACCTGTAAAACATTATGAAATTATGAAAAAAAAAAGAGGTCATATTGTATCTAAAGAAATACTTATGTAGCAACAAATGAGTCCATTACAACTCACTTAGTGTTGAAGAACATCAGAGTTGTGAGCAGTGTTGAGGGGGAATGAGCACCAAGTTGTTTACATTCCCACAACATCTCCTCTGTCACGTGACTGGGAATAATATAACCTGGTGGTAAGGAACACTATGAATTACAGTGTGCTAATACTGAAGAAGGCTGAAGCATGTAAAGAGTCACACAATGGCTTATAAATATTTAAATCGATGCTCATGTACATTGAGAAATATACAGTAGATAATGAAAAATGTCCACATATGATGTATTTGCTCACAACTATTTTACACTTCATCCAAAATACTGTATATTTTTAAAGTGGATTTCATGAATAAGTTAACATCAGCAAGACCTACTATAAATCCACATTGTTGTTCTTACCGAGTGGATGAACAGTTGGCAACCAGGGTTGGAGAACCAGGTGCAAACTTTGAGCAAAGCGAGTGTAGTACTGGTCTGAGAAGATGTCATCCACACGACTATTATCAAACAAATACTGCAAGAAAAGAGTATGGTTAGAGTTGTGGTCAATACAAATAGATGCAAATGTATTTTACATTCAATTCAAGCAAACCTACTTTTTGTATACACAGAAATACATAGTAAAGGACATCCGCGTCATAAGGCTCTCCTTCCAGCCCTCGGGCCTCTGTGGTCATTAGTGAGAGCCCCATGCAGAGCTCAGCTACAGCACACGACACCAAGTCCTCCTGGAAGCGCAGTGCCTGGCGCCCTAAAACATACAGACATATATCTCAGTTATTAGGCTGAAGCAAAGAGACAACTAAATACAGTATCAACATGAGAATGAACATTTGCACTCACGGCCAATTGGAGCCAGTTTATTTTTATCAGATTTTTCCAATTCAGCGTTTTTCCGTTGAGCCCAGGCACGCCACAGATCCAGGCCCTCCTCTGGTTTGAGCGTGGCAGGGAGCAAAAGCTCTTGAACTTGCACTTGCTGTGGGCCTTGGCCATCTACCTCTGCTATCACTGTCTGACCCTTGAAAGATGTGAACAAGCAGACAATGACATCCCAGTTACCAAGTGTTACGGATACGATCTTCAGGATCGGTATTGGCTGCTGAGCCGCTGTATTTTCGGCTGCCGCCACCAGATCGGGCCTATCCGGTTGCCATATAACGTTCGTAATATTGGGATGCAGACCACCATGCAGACATGTCCACAGTGTAACGTGGTGAAGCTGGTTTCACGTTGGACATTCGGCTCCGTAGCAACAGCGATAGGTTCCCCTCACTGTGACCAGACTGCTGTGTCATTGTGCGGTGAGCTCACACGCACCAAGCAATATTGTTGGTCATGTTGTATAATAAAGTAAATTCAGTATTATTTTGGTTGCATTATTTTTAACGCTTTGAAGAGCTATTTTCATAACCATATGCTTATTACAAAAAAAAAAAAAAAAAAAAAAAAAAAGGATTGGTACCGGATCGGATTGGCAAGACTATAAAAAACATTTTTAAAAACGGATAGGAAGCCAAAAAATGTGGATCGGGACATCCCTACCAAGTGTCACTCCTGCATCTATACATAGGTTGTTTCAAATTGAATACGAATGTCAGTACACTTCAAACAAGTACTGTATATTGTGTACAATGCGTACTTAGTTCCCGAGTGCACAAGTTTTGACAGTGTTGTGCTGCACCAAATCGATTACTGTCGTGCACTTACAAGAAATGACGATCACAATATAGTATGTACCTGCTCCTTCTGCTGTCCTTTTTAATAGTGAATTGCAACCATAGACTGAGCACTATCCAACATTTGGATCGCCTGATAAACCTGCCAACCTTTAATCCCCACTTTCATTCTACAATAATTAAAATTGTATTTATTACTTTTTCCCCACTTGTGTGTACACTCAGGCTTCAAATGAGGCAAGAGATTATGCAGTCACTTTTAGTTTGGTAGTCCTACAACTTCCACTAGTCCACTAGTGAACTTCCACATAGTCAAGACAGCGACTATTGAGGGTAGTAAGTGTCCAGCACTGCGCATTCACCATTTTGAGTGAGTCCTCAGGGTACTGACAGCGCACAGCATTTTGCTGCACTTCTCAGTGTGAATGCACTTACAAACGCAAAGGACAAAGTGTAAGTATGGAAGTGTGACACATCATGAGTGACAAAAAAATGTTTGTACCTGAAGCTGCTGTCCTGTCCCATCCTGCACAGTTAGTCCCTGTGTGTGCAACACCTGCTGCTGTGGATCCCAGATGAGGGACTGTGTAGCATTGGAGTAACCCTGTACAGCAACTGGGATGTGGATATTTCCATTCATTAGCTGGGCAGGGAAGAGTGTGTTTGCAGCCAACGTATGCACCACTTCTTCTTGGCCTCCCATTCCTCCAGTGCTTGTTATGCTGGAAACGGCCTGAGCTGTCTGACTTTGACTGGAAGAGCTTTTTAACTTGTCATTCTCGACCGTGACTTGTGTTGGCATTGTGGTCATGGTTGTAGTATTCGTCCCTGCAACCTGCACAGTTCCATAGGCTTCCTGGGGGATGGCAATGTGTGTCACCTGTTCCCGACCTCCGGCCCCAGAAGGAGCAGAATAGACAGGAATTGTCCAAGTCTCTCCTGTGGGACTGGTAATAGTGCCTGTAGCACTGTAAAGGTGGGAGCTGTCCACTGTTAAGAGGTCTGGCCGCAGGGAGACATAACTCTGCTGCTGACCCTGTCCTTGAGGAATTGCTAGAACCGTCGCCACCTGCTGACCAGGTAGGGCATATGAGACAGTGATGGGCATGTCCACCTTACGTTTCTTGGCTGGCTGAAGGACACCTGCCCCTTGGGATGTGACACCAGTGGTTCCCAGAGCCCTCCTCTCTGTATTGTCCTGTTGCTGAGTGGGAGACAGGGCCCCCACTGTTTGAATCTGAATCTGCTGTCCCCCTGCAACAGCTGCCACCAACTGGGCTTGCAGCTAAGAAGGAAATTGATGTAATCGGTTAAGTCTGAAATATTATTTGCAATGGTGACATGAAAGTGGTGTGCTTGTACATGTTAGTACCTGTTGTTGCTGTTCCTCAGTGAGATCTCCTGGCTGAATGAGCTGTGCTGTCGTCACACCTTGAAGTTGCTGATGGGAACCAGAGGGCACTTGGAGGACTTGACCCAGCATCTGACCTGCCTGCTGTCCTTGAATCTGCACCTAATAATGATATTAGTGTTCAGTTGATAAAACTAAGTGACAGAAGACAAACGTAACAAACCTGTACAATCTGTTGCTCTGTATTCTGCTGAACAGTTTGTGGCTGAGTTGTTGACTCCTGAATCTGTTGCTGCTGGGGCTGAACTTGCACCTGAACCTGTATCAAACAAAGGGAGCTCAGCACCGTTTGCCCAGTTTTTTTTCCATTAAATTAAGACATATGAATATTAATTTCTTACAGGGCAAGCTAGTTCCAGAAGTGACCCCGCCACTTCAGTGCTGTCCGTATAGATGCAATTAGCGTCTTGCTGATACACCATCGTCGTAGTGGTTGTTGTAACATCTACACTTTGCTGGCTGAACTCCTGCAGTGCATCTGGACCTTTACTGGCCAAAGACTCCAGAAACTCCTTCATTCGATGCTGGGGGATGCTCCGAGCTTTCTGTCGCACAAGCTCCTCATAAGAGCTTGTACTATCCAGGGAATTATTCATTGTTGCCCACAGGATCCACTTTTATAAAAGGAGAAGCTATGGAGAGAAGTTTACAAATATTGCCAACACATCAAGATCTATCAAAACGTGAAAGATTTTATTAAAAAGAAAGATGACACCTAAAATTAGTACATCTGCACATGTTGTCAAACAGTTTTCTGCACAGTGTTCAGTTTCGTCTCAGACAGACAGTAATACGAAAGGGTTAATTCTTACTGCGTGTAGACAAGCTGGGACAAAAGCGCGGTCAGTTTCCAAATCGAACACAGCAGCCATGGGGATATACGTTTAATGAACGTCTTTCAGGGTGCAGTTAATTCGCAACAAGTATGACAAGGCATGTCTAAATGTTATTCTTGCAATGTTATTCTTGCAGTGTACACGTTAAGCTAGCTTAGCCAACTGCACTGCTAACTAGCCGCATGTTGTTTACTAAAGATACTGCTATATATAGGAAGTGGAGCCAGCTCAGCCATGAACCGCAACATCATATTTACCTAGCTACTACAAAAGAGCAATGTACTGATGCGACATTTCTAATGCTACACGCCTAGTGTATTTTATTTTAGCTTCACGGCTAGCATAGTATAGATATGCGATAGCTACCTCTCTTCCTCAACCGTGGCGAGTCTCAGGTCACTCACTTCTCTACCCACGAAGCAACGCCCCTTTTCCTAAAAGCACAGAAGCAAAATGTAACTTTTTTGTCTCTTTGGCTAATGCGTTCTTTCTTTTTTAGTTTTCCTGGGATTGCTACAGGCAGTTTTTTTCTTTTTCTTTACCAATTATATTTAGCTGGGCGCCATCTTATAACAGTACCTCCGAACCAATCGGCACGCGATTTGTAAATCTACCCTGCTATCGCGGGATTTCTCGACAATAGTCTCGCGGTAAATCGAGTGGTGACGTTCTTCTTTAAAGAAGCAACACACATGCTGTGTAGCAGAAAGGAGCTGTTGGATATCGGTCTACCTTAAAATCCCCGTATACCAGACTGTCATTCCGAGTGGTTCAGTGGCTTCTGGAAGTTTTAAGGTCGTCCCTTTGAGATGCAGTGATGGACACGATGAGCTCTGGGCAATTGAAGGTTAATTCCCACGCGGTAATTCCCCTAGCATGGTCTGCACCAGGCAGTGACTTTATATGTACAGTACACTGTACTGTCAACCTGCATGTTTGCACCGCCCACAGGGAAATACACTCACCACAACTTCAACTACACTGGCACAGACAATCTATGTCTCGTCGGATGCAGGAAAAGAGCTGTATCAAAACTCATGTCATTTGCATGGGTGGTCATCTGCATATTTAATATGTTAATATATTTGTTTACATACATACACATTAGTACAATAAAACTATTCGACAATTATATTGATAAATTACAATGTAACATTATTCAGTTTATTATTCATTATTCAGCATGGCATACAACATCTTGGCTAGATCACTGTGTATGTACAGTCGATGCCCATGATTGCCTGGAGAAAGTTGAGAATTTGTATGATCTGGCTACAACAGATCACACACCTGTTTCCATGATTTTAAATGCTGAGAGTCTATCAGAGTTGACAAGTTATGATAACCATGACATACCATTTGATGCCATTTTGTGTGGCGACATTAACTGTAAGAACCAAAAGCACAATAACGATTTATTTATAATGTATGATAAAATTGTTAATTGTCTAAATAAGGGCAATAAATCATTCTTATAAAAAAGGGCTAAAAAGCATCATTTCAGGCCAGGATGGAAAGAGTATATGTCTGAACTTTATGCAGAGGCCAAAGAAGCTTTTAAAATTGAGTTCTCTCCGGAAAAGTTAGGCATGATCCAGAGTGGGAACGGAAGGAGCATGCAAATGCTAGATTCAAATATGCTGTACGCTTTATTAAAAGTACTAGGCAAGCCATGAGGGCAAACCCCATGGCCAAAAACCTTCAACAAAATAACGTCTATGAATTCTAGAAATAAGTTAAGGTTATCAGTAACCATAAGATGTGCCTGCCATCTAAAAAAGACGGAATTATGGGGGCTGAAAATTTTGCTGAACTGTGGAGAAAACATTACAAGGATATTTTTAACTGTGTTAACAGTGATGAACGTAATGTTGGTGATGTGTCTTACAGTAATGGTGTGGCTATTAGACCTGATGAGGTGTATCAAGCCATTGAGCAATTGGCAGTAAACAAAGCATGTGGCCTTGACCAAATAACAGCAGAACATCTGAAATATGCAAGCAATAGAAACTCAGTACTGCTTTCTATGTGTTTTTCTGGATTGTTAATGCATGGCATACTGCCTGATTCTATGTCAGGGGTGTCAAACTCATTTTCATTGAGGGCCACATCGCAGTTACGGCTGCCCTCAGAGGGCCACTTGTATCTGTCAGTTTGTATGAATCTAAATATGACTATAATAAATATTATTACACAGTTGCCCATGCATTAGATTATTATATTTTTACTAACAAATTGATGGATAACTTGCTTCGAAATGAGAAGTGAAGTGAGAATGTCATGGTGACAAGCAGACATTCAAGTATTTGTTTTTGAAAAATGCTTGGAATATGTTGCTGCATGATTAGATAATACTGACGTTTAGAAGAACCGCTTGCAGTGCAATTTTTCTGTCAAAATGACAGATCAAATACATTAGAAGGGCAAAGGTGAAGTGCATTATTGACATGCATTATTCCAAGGGTTTAAGCGGGCCACATAAAATTATGTGGCGGGCCACATCTGGCCCCCGGGCCTTGTGTTTGACACCAGCGTTCTGTGTTGTCCATTTTATTAGTGCCGGTAGTCAAAGACAAAACTGGTCAAATATCCGGCATAGAAAATTACAGGCCAGTTGCTCTGGGTAGTGTACTATCCAAAGTATTGAAACGGATACTCTTGGATAAGCTTCAAGAACACATAAGAACCACTGACAATCAGTTTGGTTTCTAAATTAACACAGCACGGACTTGGCATATACACACTGAAATAAATCATTAGTAAATATAGAAAACAGAACACTACAATATCTATGTGTTTTCTGGATGCATCCAAAGCCTTTGACCATCCATCCATTTTCTATACCACTTCCTCATTAGGTTCACGGGGTATGGTGGAGCCTATCCAAGCTGACTTCGGGCGACAGGCGGGGTACACCCTGGACTGGTCACCAGCCAATCGCAGGGCACATATACAGTATACAAACAACCATTCACACTCACACAATTTAGAGTCGTCAATTAACACTTTTGGAACTGTGGAGATGTGGAGAAAACCCACATGCGCACAGGTAGAACATGCAAACTCCACACAGAAAATGCCCAACGGAGATTCGAACCCAAGTCTTCACGATATCCAGACTGTGACTGTGTGGCCAACATGGTAACCACTAAACCATCGTGCGGCTCAGCCCAGATCATGGCAAATTATTTGTCAAACTACAAGAGCAAGGGGTTCCTCCATATTTGATAAGAATCTTCCACTTCTTGTATACACATCAAACCATGCAAACTAGATGAGCATAGAATTAGAGCATATCTTTATCATTCAACTGAACAATGCTATCTTTGTTGCAGAATGTTTGATATATATGTATTTGCTCTCAGTATATCATATTTGTCTACTTAATGTTCCTAATTAGTGGATGGGGTTTCCATCCAATGAAAATCATGTACAAGTATCTACAAATGTTGTAGTTTTTTTAATCTATCCTAAAAACAAAAATGCAGACACAAAGATACACATCCATATGCCTATCGTGACTCTTATGTCAAAATTAAATTATAATGTATTTGGAAAAAAGTCTACAACCTTCAAAGAGAGGATAAGTAAATACTGTCCATAGTGTGACAACGGTAAGCTCACTCAACACATGCACCAACTTCAAACAGCTGACAACACCTCAGAAATACAGCTGAATTAAGAACAATGCTTGCTGGTGTTGTGGACGGGTTCATCGTGCCTCAGAATGCAACCTGAAAATGTGGTGTCAGACATGCAAAAAACGACACCTGCTCCATGAGGTAAACCAGAAACCTGTCAATAAACCTGAGAGCATCATCAATCAAACCAACTCCTTCCACCAGCACCTGTTTACCAAGCACTACGGAAGTACTATACATTGATTGACCACCAGGAGGGCTCAAGGTTCTGCTAAAGGTCACCAAAGTCTTCCTAGGGAGCGCAGATCAGATCCTGGAATCGTACGTCATCGTAGATGACAGTATAATCATCCTCCATATGGCAGCTCAGTAGTTGGGCCTCCAGGGACAAGCGGACTCTCCGGACAGTGAGACAGGAGTGTGTCTCACTGTGTCTCTAATGTTCTTCACAGGATGGCAATATCATTCATGCTCTCTCTAGCCTCCCAGCCAAAGAAGAGTTATCAAATACTGGGAGACAACCTTCACCTAATCACACCAGTGGAACCGCTCCGCCTCGGCCCACCAGGGGGTCCTGCCGCTATCAAGACCGGCTTAGGCTGGACACAGCAAGATCCAGCTCAGGGGGTTTTGCATCGCTTCACAGCCCAGCAACACCTGTTTATCAGCAGGGGGCCAGTAACCTTTACAGCGATGTTGAGAAACATCAGGGCCAGGAAGCGATAAAGCTTCTTGAAGGCAAGATCATCTGAGTGGACATCAATGGAGTTATGCGTTATGCCACACACCTCCTGCATGTCCCCAATATGCCACAGCTGCGAGCACCAATGGAAGCGGTTCTCCAACAGCTACGCAGTACAGAGAAGAGACTAATTAGAACCCCTGATCTGGCCACAGCATACATTGCAGAGGTCCAAAGGCTAGAAAATGCAGACTACATAGTGAAGCTGGAGCCTGGAGCAGAAGAAACACCACACAGCTGGTACATCCCCCATCACATGATCCAGCATAATAAGTAGAAAAGAGTAGTTTTCAACAGTTCTTTCCAGTTCCGCAGTGACAACCTCAGCACGCTCCTCCTCCCTGGGCCTACATTGGGACCAACCCTCCTGGTGGTGCTACTTTGTTTTCAGGAGCATCAGTAGTGATATACGTGTTCCACCAGGTCAGACTGCTCTCGGAGGACCATCCTCATCTGGGATTCTTGTGGCGCCATGTGAAGAGAGCGGATCTGCCTGGTGAGTTCTCCCATTCAGTACAACATGCAGTCCCTGTTGTGCGACATTTGCATTACAGAAGCATGTGCTGGACCACAGCCAGCCAGGAGAGGATGTAGGTGAGTCAGTCTTGCGGTCCTTTTTCGTGGCTAATTGTCTACAAATCTTGACTACAGAAGAGGAAGCCAGAACCCTTGTGGACAAACTGCAGAACCGGCTTGCTGATGGAGGCTTTCAACTGAGACAATGGGCAAGTAACAAACCAGCTGTTATCAGCCACCTCCCAGCTGAAACCCGGTCAGGTAATGCTGAGCTTTGGATAGCCCAAGGCCAGCCAGACACACAAGAATCCGCACTGGGTCTTTATTGGAACTTCTCTACAGACACTATTTTACAAGCTCCGCTCCCTGGTGTTTTCAGCGCACCATTTGCAAAGTTCTGGCCAGTCAATATGACCGGGGTTTATTATGCCTTATGCCAAGAGCCAAGTGAGGTGAGTGCAGCAGTTACGGGCTAAGCAACGGGAATGGGATGATCCAGCTGCTTCAAACTTGGAAGTGGTGGGAAAGTGAGTTGCTAGACCTGCAACACATTGCCGTACCACGATGCTACTGTACATCATCTCACAGGTGGAGCCTGGGAACAGCTGAGAAATTAATGTCTTCTGTGATGCTTTGGAGCACGCCTATGGCTCCGTGGCCTATCTCAGGACAGAAGATCTCAGCGGTAAAATGGAGATTGCCTTTGTAGCTGCTCAATCACGAGTAGCACCAAGAAAGCAACAGACTATACCCCGATTAGAGTTCTGTGCGGGACTCACAGGAGCCCAGCTAAAGTGTTGACCACAGCACTATCGCTGCCTATCCAACAGGTCAATCCTATGGAAAGAGTCCACTACTGTCTTCACTTGGCTGAGGTCTGACTCATGTCAGTTCAAAGTCTTTGTTGGCACAAGAGTGGCAGAGATTCAGGATCTAACTGAGCATGATGCATGGCGTTACGTGGACCCAGCCCATAACCCAGCCGATGATGTCACCCGAGGGAAAAAACTTGGACCACAGCATCACTGGTATTAGGGCCCATCCTTCCTACAGCTCTCCAGGCCAGTGGCCTGAGACACCGTTCACTACACAGATTGACAGTGAGGAAATAAGAAAGCCAATCACCTGTAACCTCACACTCACAGGCAAAGACCCTAGGATGGGACCCAAGCCTTTTCAAGACCTTTGAAGAACTTCTAGAAGCAACAGCTCGTGACATGTATGGATCAGAGGATGACACTCTCTGTCAGCCTGTACCAGAAGGCAGATAACTCTCTTCTGCAACAAGTGCAGCAGGATTGCTTCGCTGAAGAACTGGCTCTACTGTGGGCAGGCAAATCTGTGCCAAGTAACAGTCGGCTTCTCACTCTTGCTCCAAAGTTAGATAGCAGCACACAAACTTTAAAGGTGGAGAGCGAGAACTAAAGGAGGCCTTTGCAGCCCTAGAGCCAGAGATCCAAGCCCAGCTGGCCCCACAATAGATCAACTTCACCTTCAACCCACCACATGCACCCCATTTTGGAGTCTGTTGGGAAAGGGAGATCCTCTCTCTTAAAAGTGCCCTGCAAGTCACTTTGGAAGCAGTCTGTCACTGAGCAAGCGCTGCAAACGGTTTTGATTGAGATTAAAGGGATTTTGAATACAAAACCCCCGGGCTACGTTTCTTCTGATGAAGACCTGAATCCGGTTACCTCTAATTCCCTACTAATGGGGTGGCCAGATGCCTCCCTCCCGAAACTGAGCTGCTGACCAGCTCCGCCCCCTAACCGAGCAGATCACAGTGGCTTTCCAGAGAATTGGACTCTAGCGCCAAACAATAATCTCAAATATTGTTTCCCTTGTGCGTTTGAGTTGTTGGATTTACGTATGTGTGCATCCATCAAAAACAACCACGTTTAATATATCCACCTACTGTGTTGAGTAAAGAGTGTGTGTTGTTCATGTGGGCTTTAATAAAGGACAATTAAAGTGACAGCTGGTTTGTTCTGGTTGGACATATTTCAGTGGACCTGGAATTGGTCACCAGTCACTAGTCAAAGAAATAGTAACAGTGCATATCACCAGCGCCACCTGATTTTATAGTATTATTGACTGCACGCATACTGTAGGTCTGTTGATGTGTGCCGTCTTGCCATTTAGTTATTTAAAACCAGACACAAACTGCTGTTGTATTACACATTTTAATTTTGCCTGATACTTGAGCACCTTTGTGACTTAAAAAAAAATGTTTTGCTGTATTTGGCCACATCTCCATATCAGAAGAGACATGACAGTATCATGAGATTCAAGATATTTTTTGAATACTATATATTTTACAGTATACAAACAAAGAGGAAACAGCAATTAAAAATATTCATGAAGTGACACAGACTAGCAAAGCTTGAGATTTATCAATCAAATACTTGAGTATTTTGTCACAAATTTGTTTTGTAGAAATCGTAAGCTACAATCACGGTAAAACATGCACAGAATAACTCCAGTTTGAATATGGTCAGTATCTGATTTGTTTAAATCTCAACCTAAGCAGTATGTGCCTTGCTTTATACATGATGCGGTGCAAACAGTTGTGGCATTTATCTTGATCGCAGTCTTGACACCTAAATCTTCCCAGGATCCTCTTTGAGAGTAACGGTCCTGTTAAAGACCAGCTGCACAGATGGAAAAGACAGTCAATTAAGTTCAGTAGTTAAGAGGTTACATATTCTCTCTGAAAGCATTACTGTTATAGTTACATTTTATATTATTATTTAGTATCTGGTGGCAGTTTCAGTATACCTTGTCCTCTGTGCTGTCAGGGTCCAGAGAGAAATAGCCAACTCTTTCGAACTGGAATTTGTCAAAAACTTTCGCTCCTTTGACAGAGGTATCAACAAAGGCACTGGTGATCACTTGCAGAGAATTCTACACACCAAAAAAAAAAGCTTGATTTAACTTCACAACCACCACCACCACCCACTGATATGAAATTAAGAAATCCGATCCAATCCAATGAGAAGGTCACTCACAGGGTTGATGTCACTCAAGAAGCCATTGGGCACCTCAGCTGTGTCCTCAGGATGTTTGTGCAGGAATCTGCAGATATAATGAAAGAATGACTATAATTATCTTCATCACAAAAACTGATTTTTTCCAATCATAACTTACAGTCTTTCATAGATGCGCACTTCACACACGAGCGGCTGGCTGACCCAGTGGATAAAGGCCTTTGGTTTCTCTGTTTTTTCAGAGCTGCAGCAGCTCACCTCCAGTTCCACCACTTTACCCTGGGCATCCTAGAAGGGAGCATTTGTCTCGAAACAAGTCTGAAAGGCCTGAAGTGTTGAAAAATAAGTCAAACATGTTGAAACATACCTTGATGACTTTCTGGACAGAGATAACAAAGCCAGCATGCCTTAGTCCTACAGGCTGTTCTGGGGTCAGGCGCTTGTAGCCTTTCTCAGTCACCTTAAAAAAAACACAACAATCACTTCCTATCAACATGTAGTAATGGCCACAGGTAATTTTATTCAATCATTTTTATGTTCGAATTTTATGTCTCTAACCTCTCTGAAGTCACTCTGTTCAATGAAGATGGTGCTTGTAAAAGATACTCTGTGGCTGCCCTTGGCCTCGTGAGCAGGAAAGTCCGGCACTCGTATGTCTGACTGTAAGAGACAGACCATAAAATGACATCCTGAAGATAGAACCGAAGAAACATAAAAAGGACAAAAGTTTTGGGTCCTGAAGTTAAATTAAATAGCAAGTTGCCTGTGCAGCTATAATGGCTTCTCCTGTTGAAAGACTTTTAGAGTTAAAGATTTTGGAGTGTGTCTGTTGGGAATTTTTGTCTATTTAGCCAGAAGGTTTACGTCAGAGGTCACCAATGTTTGAAAAGTGGGCCTCAATCGCAATTGCTTAATTTTAGGTCATACAAAATGTATGCGTCCAGAGGGCTCAACTACATTTGTTCAAGGCCCAGAATTTGACAGACACAGAGGGTCTGTTAGGATCATGAAAAAAATGTAAAAAAATGCACAAATATACACTGAACAAAATATAAATGCAACACTTTTGCTGTTGCTCCCATCTTTCAAAACTTTCTACATACACAAAAGCCCTATTTCTCTCAAATATTGGCCACAGACCTGTCTATATCTGTTTTGCTATGCATTCATAATTCATCCACCTCACAGGTGTGGCATATCAAGAGGCAAGATACTCGAACAGGTGTATCTTAAGCTGGCCACAATAAAAGCTCACTCCAAAATTACTGTATTGGGGTGTACTGGGTGTGGTCAGAAAACACACCCATGATCTTGGAGGTGAAGATCCTCGATGTGGAGGTACTTGGCTGGTGGGGTTACATGTTGACTGTGGTTGTGAGCGAGTTAGAGGTACTGACAGGTACTCTGAAATGCCTTTGGCGAGGGCTTATGATAGAGAAATAAAAATTCAATTCATGGGAACTGGTAAACACTCCTGTAGTCAGCATGCCTAAGTAGCTTACATATTTTTTTTACACCAATGTTGTGATTTAATTAAAACAAAAAAACAAATTGGTAGGAGAATATCTGCAAGCAAAACTTCAGATCTATCACATTTTGGAGGCAGTGATGACTGGTAAAATGATAAATGAAGTCGCGTGACTCATACACACACCATTTAGTTCATATCAAAACTAACCTAACTTACTTGGGCTCTAATAGGATCGATAAAACACTGATCTGTACATCACTTACCAAGTGCATACTTATACCGTAACTACTCCTCACTCATTTCATTTTCAAAAGAAATAAGCCAGCTCGTATGTTAAATAGATGAGCCCATCAGATTATCATCATGATCGCTCATAGAAAAACAAAAAATAGCATGAACATTAAAAAGATATGCAGAGAAGATCGTCAATGATACTACGAGGGGAGTCACGTTAAAGCCCCGCGCCACTACCTGTGATATAAGATACCCTTTATTGTCACTGTTCTGTTCAGAAAACAATACAAGTAAATTTTTGTTTGAAAATAGTTTCTCCTGCTTAATAGCCCAGGACTCTATCCTGAATTCAGTAATTTTATTCTGGGGGCTGGATGGAAAGTTCTGGTGGACCGGATGTATCCAGTTGAGGCCAGTTGCCGACTCCTGGTCTAGCCCAACCAAAGATTGATTAGGACGTGTGCCAAATAATTTTGTCCATATTGTCTGTGTAATTATTTAACATACCTTTACACCCTCAGGAAGGTTAACTATTGTGACTTTGAGAGGTTCCAATACGGCCATGGCTCGTGGGGCTGTCTCGTTAAGCACATCTCTGACACACGCTTCCAGAAGATGGGGCTCGGTTGTTGTCTGGGAAACTGTGACTCCCACCTAAAAGAGGACATCAGGAGCTTACAGTCAATCAGGAGTGAGTCCATCTAACTCTTCCTCAATTCATTCTTGTACTTACCCGAGCACAGAAGTTATTAATTGCCACTGGCGGGAATCCTCTCCTCCTAAGCGCAGTTAAAGTAAAGAGGCGAGGATCGTCCCAGTCTCTGCAATCAGAAACAATGTGAAAATGTAAATGTATTTTTACATAACATGCACACCTCAAAATCTTACAAAATAATCAGGGCGAGTATCACATAGTGATTGGTCTATATGTCAACCCTATTTTCAACTTTGTTTGTTATAAATTTAATCTATAATGAAATCAATATAAATAAATAAAAACATTAATAAAGAAACAAAGACATCTTGCCATCTTACCTGACTGCGCCACTCTCCACCAACTTGATGATCTTCCTCTTGGACACAACAGTGTACGTGAGGTTCAGGCGGCCATATTCCCACTGAACTGGGCAGTACAGGTCGAGAGCATTACATAGCCAATAATAGGATGACCGCCTATCAACAAATTAGGAAGCAGAGGGGAGAAAAATGAGGGCAAATTTTAGAATGCCCTCCAAGTGTAAAGATTTCATGTTTACCTGGCCTGAAACTCTTTGGTGCATAGTGAGTGTGTGATATTTTCAATGGAGTCACACAGGCAGTGGGTGTAGTCATATGTGGGATAGATGCACCTTAAGGGAAACATTCAGAAATCAGGAGTTGAGTTTGCTGAGAAAGCTTTTTCTAATTTTTTAAAAATGTATTAGATGGGTAAGTCTACCATTCATCTCCTGTACAATGATGCGGCGTATATTTGATTCTGTAAGCCACAGGGTCCATTTTCCCATCCTCCATAACCATCTTCATCCTTAATGTAGCTTCTCCCTCAGCAAACAGTCCTTTTTTCATCCTCTCAAACAATACTATTGATTCTTCAATGGGACGATCTCTCCATGGTGACGGAGGAGCATTATGGCCTTTGAGTTCCTCCCCCTTCTGGTGGCACACATATGCATGACCCCTGCCAAAAGACAAGAATGAGAATCTTCCATAGTGGTTGTGCTTTTGTAATTGTATTTCTTGCACTCACCTGCGAATGAGATCCACTGCAAGATCGTACAGTTGCTGGAAGTTGTCAGATGCATGTGTGACTGCATAGGGTGTGTAGCCTGTGCAAGACAGTGTATAGTTAAAATACCTAAGCTTCAGTATATGGAAAGATCTCTTTGATTTTCATTAGATGTAAAAGTGGAAAAACTCACCTAGCCACTCCACCATTTCTTTGATGGCAGTGAAGTATTTTTCCTCCTCCTTCTCTGGATTTGTGTCATCATATCTCAAGTAACAAATGCCATTGTTCGCCTGGAAAGGAGTGAAAGTTTAAAAGGAAATAATTGTTTTACACCTTAAGTATAAATTAAAATGGGAAAAGTCATACCTTTGCATAACCAAAATTAAAGTTAATGGCTTTGGCGTGTCCAATGTGAAGAATGCCATTGGGCTCAGGAGGGAAACGGGTACGAATCTAAAAGAGTTAAGACATCAGTGAAGATCTGTCATTATTTTCAGTTTTGCCTCTTGTTCACATATGATCTCACCTGTCCACCAAAGAGCGCCATGTGCTTTTTGAGCAAGTTCATGGTGTTGGGTGTAACCACGTACCCCTCGGTTTTATAGTTCTCTCCTGCAGATGAGTTAAAAGTTACAATTAGTCACCTATTTTTTCCCATCTTTTGAAAATAAATACACTAACTAAATTTTTATTTCCCTCCTGACCTGGTTTATGGAACTTTAGGGCCTCTCCTCTGAGCTGCTCCATTAGGGACTTTCCCTCTACAGCTGTAGCCTCACCTAAACAACCAACACATATGCTACATGGTTACAAACCAATAAAAAAACAACACAAATAACAAAACTTTACAGCAGTTGCACTTACCATTCAATGCTGCCTCTTTTTTTGCCTTCACTTCATTCTCAGGTTTAGCCTTCTGGGGCTGTGTGGCATTCCAGGAGAGAAAGAAATGTTTGTGGAATTCTCAACATTTACTTTTTTTTTAGTGAGAGACAGTATCACTCCTTACTTGACACCCCAGCAAGGTGTTGGTTTCTTAACATGGCCCTCATTGGAAATTGGGGACACAAGCTCACCTAGCCTAGACCAAATGATTCTCCTATGAAAACATTCAGGGTTTCCCCTTTGATGCTGTTGGGGGATTCATAGCACACAAAATGTACAAAATATGCTTTATTCAGCCCCCAAAAAGTACACCTGTATTTCCATAGGGAAAAGACTAAAAATTATACCTCAGTCTTCACATTACAAAAAAAAGGAAAAAACTTTCAGTTAAAAATGATCCATGCTGAAGACGACCAAACAATGCTAAAAGTTGCAGGGATTGGGCAAACTAGCAAGGTCGCCCAAAATTCACTGTGATTGGTTGAATTACAAGTAGTAGTGAATTGGTGCGATCCCAAAATCCTGTAAAGTGAAATTACTTAATACGAGGGCATGTCATTTCTGTCGCTACATAGTCATGTATTTTAATTTCTCATCTGTCCTCTACCACATGTGGATAAGTGATTGCATTAATTAAATGATGCGTCTTGGGTTTGGTTTTCTGGACTAAGTTTAAGCCCTTCTATTGAGTTGTGGATGGGTGATTGCAATGGCATCGACTGCGCTGAAAGCCTAAAGGAAACACTGAATTTGTTGTGTTTCAAAATTCTTTGCGACTTACCTTAGATTTCTTCTCCAGGTCAGCCTCAGTCTTGGGTCCTAAGAGGTGCAGGACCTTTAGAAACAAAGGAAGACTTAGTTTAGATAAATTGACCACGTCAATGCCATTTAATTTAAACACTCAAAATGGAAAACCTGTCACATAGCCACTGCGATTCCCTTTTCAAACCTACCTGCATGTCCACCTCATTTTTGAGAGCTTTCCCATCAGCCCATTTTAGAGCAAAGCGCACATCCCCTGCAAAAAACAGGGAAAAATGTAGATACACCATCAGTCTCTGCCTTACTATTTTCAGAAATGTCTGCCAGGTTAGGTGAGTGATTCTACCCATTAGCAGGCCCATGTTGAAATGGTATCTCTCCTTTTCAAGCTGCTCTTTGTGCTTCTTGATCACAGACTCCACCTGCACAGCAATGTGCTGTCACCCAACACTGTATGCATTAAAACCTGTTAGCTCATGAACTTACTGCATCTTCAATCTGCTCAGGCGTTATAACCACGCCCACTCCACAGGCTTCATCAAACTCACTCTGGTTTAGATGGTCCTGGGGGTGATTCTTTACAAATTCCAAAGCAGCTGTGGATTCAATAATGTTTTCAAATGAAAACATTAAAATGTGAAGCAGGTGGTTTTCAACTTTACTCATTAAATTTTGCATTAAGTAACACATTGCATGCAAGAAGTTCATGTGGACTGATCAGTCTGAATCGTTATTAAAAGTTAATTATTAAGAGCATGCTATATAACTAGTCATTAAATAACTATTGCGTTGTTTACTAGTTGGGGTGATCATTCATATGGGTGAGATGTTGCAGCATGTCAAAAAATGTATGGCATTACCTGAAAGGTGGAATTACCTGCAAGTTGTTGCTCTGTGCAAATTTTGCGCTGGGCTATATTTTCTGCAAGAAACCCCAGGTGTTTTGTGTCTTTCAGGCGGGAGGCCAAGCTGTACAACAATGTCCCCATGGCTTTGTCCACTTCTGTTGCTCCAAGGATATTACAGGCCTTTGGAAGTGATTGAAAGCAGACCAGAAATAATTAAGAACTCACTTAAGTGTCACTACAATTAACAAACGTTCAAGTTGTGATATATGTATTTTTTTAGATTGAGTCATCTAATTATGTTGACCCTGAAGGAGTGGACGTGGTAATAGTGAAAATGAAAGTACAGCGACGCTAATTAACCATGAAAACAGTTGTAAGGCAATTAAGCAAAGTAGAACTATGTATTTGAGTACAAATTAAAAAGCACAATTTGTTTAGACACAAGGAGAGATTAGAATGTGTAGCTGTCACAGCTGTCCCTGTTGGGAGTTCGTGAGTAGACGTGGGTCAAACCTGAGTAACTGCGTTCTTCAGGGCAGAAGTGAGAGCTTCGTTTTTCAGCGTTTCTTTCGCCTTCTGCTCACTGAGCCCAATGGAAACGAAAAGTGTCGTCAGATCGCCCATTTTCCCACTTTTTCAACAGGTTCAGAGGAACACTTGCACGCCGTCGCCACACACGAATGCCGCTGCCCGAGAGAGACAGACTTCCTGTTCTCGTCATGGGGGAAAAATAAGTGCAAAAATATTACCCAATTGGAATGAGCGAGATTCGATTGCATCAGCCAATCGTGTAATATTTTAGTTAAAGTACCGCCTACCAAAAGGAATGTAGCCAATCACAACATTTGTGTTGACATCTGTCAGGACGGTTTAACCAGGCTCAGAGAAATATTGCATCAGATTTCCATTTTAGACATTTTATATTGATATTGTAATAACCAAGAATGTAAGACCGAAACACATTCAGTTATTTTAGAGGTAATTGGACCAAGTAAAAAGAAAACAAACTGATCGTCTTTCTCTTCTTACTCTTCTTAAACTTGTGACTGTGTAAGTCTGTGCAAAAATGTTTTTGTTTGTTTTTTTTAATTGAACAACTGAATATACACGAAGAAAAGGGCACTTTCAATCCAATCTATTCACCATTTTCCAGGATGAGCAAATTGCATATTCTAAACATAAAATAATACTATTCCTCCATCCATGTCCTATTAAAAATTATAGAAAGTTTTTTTCCATATGGGTATGATATGCGGATTACATTTTTATAGAACTCAGACAGCTTGACTGGCAATGAGTTTAACTGAAAGTCACAGCGCAGCAGAAAGCCTATCCCAATTTCTGAAATATATCATTTGAAATTATAAACCAAATTGAGTTTGAATTGCCAAAATATAACCACTTTAAAACACTATTAATTGCATTACAGTTAATCTTATTTCCACTACCATCTTTAACACATTTAACCAAATTTTCTTTCCTGATATAAAAACCAAGAGAAAGTGCTGGAGCACTGCGGGTATTTTTTATTGTTATTATACAGTAGTACCTTGGTATACGAGTGTCCCAACTAGCGAGTGTTTTTTATTTACAAGCCGTCTTTCGGCAGCAAGCTCAAATTTGGGTTCAAAGCTGCTAGTGAAGTATAAACTATAGCCTGACCACACTACAGTATGTGGGCGTCGTCCGAGTTCTGTAAACTACTGACTGACTTTTTGAGCACTTTATTTTTTGTAAGTTGTTGATATTTATTTCTCTAACACCCTGCTTTTATTTCACTTAGTTGGTAGGTGTTTTTGCAAACCTTTATTTGTTAGTCAGAGTTATATTTTGAGACTGAAGCTAATGATATTTGAGTGATGTACAGGTTGTCTTACCAATGTCTACTTGTTGTTTGTTTTTTATACATTGAGATCCATTTTATGTTGAGCTGTTTAAAAAAAAACAGAATATTTAATATACAAAAATTAGCATAAAGCAATGATAGCCAGTCTCATGTTGGTGAGTGTATTAACAACCTTAAAATAATCTTTCATAGATACACTTATTATAGATAGAAAACTTCTATCTGCGATTAATTATGAGTTAACTATGGACAAAATGCGATTAATTGAAAATTAAATATTGTAAACGATTGACAGCCATAATTATAGCATGCCCTCTTCCTGCTTTGTACATAAGCTACGCCAGATGTACAGTAACATGCACACGCACCAGTTATGTTTGTTGTCAGCTAATGATAGTGATTTGACAAAGTTTAACTGCTATCATTAGCTATCATTGAACGTATCGCCTATCTTGACAACAACATGAATGTAAATTTTCTCTGAAACTGCTTTAGTGAGTATGGACGCATTACGGAAGTCTACGTGAATATTAGACAGCAGTGAGTGACCAATCATCTTATTCCAGCGAACGACAATTTACATCAATTTTTTATCAAGTTTAATTTGGAACTGTGAAAAGACTTTTTCATACCACTATTGGTAACATATGCTAGCCAGTGGTGGTGTTCTTATACTCTTTTTTTGGTTGAATTTGGTTGTAATGTTGAGCCGGCTGCATAAAGTCCCCTTAGGCAAGGCAAGGCAAGTTTATTCATAGAGCACAATTCATACACAAGGTAATTCAAAGTGCTTTACAGAAAAGTAGTATAAAATCATTTCATAAAAACATAAAATAATTCTAAAATCATTCCATAAGACATAAAACCATTCTACAATCATTATGTAAAATTCCATAAATCAACCCATACAACAAAACAAAAAAATAATTAAAATGAAGTGTGTAAATAAAATACTTTCAGTTGTCATATGCATAGTTGAACAGAGGTACGGTAACTGTACAACACGTAATAGGAAGGCACTCCAGCGGGTGATCAAGACCTCACAGAACAATGTTGGGGCAGCCCTCCCCTCACTGCAAGACATTTATAAATCTAGAGTCCTACACAGAACACACAACCTCATCAAGGACAGCACACATCCACAACACTCATTATTCACACTCCTACCGTCAGGCAGACGCTACAGGAGTTTGAAGTCCAGGACCACAAGGCTGGCAAACAGCTTTTACCCACAGGCCATCAGGCTTCTCAACGAAGCATTCACACACGCCGCATGCAACACACGCACACACTCATAGCACTTTTATTTATTTACTTATTTATTTATTCATTTATTTGTATTATTTATCTGTATTAATGTCTCTTCTGTTGTTGTTGCTTAATTTATTGGTATTAATGTTTCTTATGTTCTTATTCTTTCTCGTGTTTTCTTTCTTTTCTTGGGAGAATGAACAGAATAAGAATTTCATTGCATAGTATAACTGCCTGTTTTACTATGCATATAACAATAAAACTCTTGAATCTTGAAGTGTATTCAGCCTGGATTTGAACATTGCCAAAGTTGAGGGTTGTTGCACATCTTCTAGAAGACTGTTTCAGATAAAACTGAAAGAGTCTCAACGTGTTTTGTCTCGAGTGTGGGCAAAAACACAGGAGACAACTCCCTGAGCTTCTCAGAGCCTGAGATGGTTCATGTGGTTCTACATGTCAGACATGTACTCTGGCGCAAGACCATGAAAAGACTTGAACACAAGCAGAGCTGTTTGAAAGTCTATTCTCTGAGTGACGGGGAGCAAGGGCAGAGACCTGAGCTTTGTACTACTTGTAATATTGTCATATTTCCTGGTTGTAGTCAAGACTCGAGCAGCAATGACTTTTTCCCTACCAAAACCACCCAAACAACTCCACAACTAAGCAACTGCATATAACACTTTCACAATCATAACAATCAATATTCACTGAAATGAACAGCTTGAAATAACTTTATATGGGAGCAGGGAGCTTACAGCACGTTATACTAGCTTTACAAGCTCCTACATTCTGCCAACAAACACGCTTATCTGGGTCACACCCCGTGTGCAACGCTATATTGAACCCCCTTGCAACAGCTACCAGTTAGAAAAGTACCCACCAATATACAATATGTAGGTTTAGAATGTTCACTGAAATCGAGCATCGAAATCAACATTTTTACTTTGCTACATCATTAATCAGCTGACTAACCAATATCTCATTTTCCCATCATTTTCATTAGTTTTATAAAACTGTCCATAATCAAAAATAGCTAAGACCTCTGCCACCTTTATAAACAGTAGACTCCCGTTTCCCCTTCCCCTTAGAAAACAACTTGGCATCTGTCGCTCATACTTTCAAACACGTTTCCCTTTTCTCCTAATTATTTATTATGAAAGTCACTTACATGTCTGTAAGTGACTGTAAATTGTCAACCAGAGCCTAAGAAATATTGCTTCACGTCGACATTTAAGTTATTTATATATGTTATTATTTATATTATTTACTTTAATATTTTACTTTATTACTGGAATAGTGATTACATCTTATTTTGTCAATTATGCAGGTTCAAGCATAACAAAACAAAGACCGAGTGAGAACATCCGGTGTGACATCATTAAGTTCCGGTGTACTGGATGTCGTAAACAAAGAATGAATTTAAGCTACATTCACCGTGCTATGTGTTAGGAACCTATAGAGTTATGGCAAGGCATGCAGTCCTGTCATCGGGAGAAAAAATTTGGAAATTTATAGCTTGTGAGAAGTCACAGCTGCGTCTGGATCTCACTCTTGCTTGTGGGCAATCCTTCCGGTAAGAATGATATCTATGATATCACTAATAGTACTTTTGTTTTTCAGTTTTGGCCATCTTCAGTTAGCCTTACCACCAAGTGAAAAGCACATATACCTGGCAGTCTACGTGCAAACCGACAAAATCAGAATGTCTTACCACTGCTGATAATACATATTCCCATAGTTGGAGAGAGACGTCAGAAGGCCACTGGACTGGAGTGGTTGGAGGACGAGTGTGGACTCTAACCCAAACAGAAGATACTTTGTGGTACCATGTGTACGAAAAAAATGGCAGGTACATGGATACAGGAGATGGGACAGCAAATTATGGTGTTTCCCTCAATGAGGAAAACAAGTCTCAGATGAAATTGAGAGAAATTGTGAAGAAGGAAGAGGAGCAGGCAGTGGCTGTAACCGTCCAGAATGACGAAGAAGAAGAGGCAATGCTGAGAGATTACTTCCAACTGAATGTGAATCTGAGGGATCTGTATAGGAAATGGGGAGCAGCAGACCCCCATTTCAAGAAAATTGCAGACATCTTCACTGGTCAGTGTGTGCTTGCATGCAGTCATGTAATTACGACTGATCAAAGTAAAGCTCTACACTGTCTTTCCACAGGTGTGCGAATGCTCCGCCAAGACCCCACTGAATGCCTCTTTTCCTTCATTTGCACCTCCAACAACCATATCTCTCGTATCCAAGGCATGGTGGAGAGGCTGTGTCAGGCCAGGGGTAACCTGCTCTGTCAGCTGGATCAAACCTCTTACTACGACTTTCCTTCGCTGTCTGCATTAGCAGGTGCAGTACAGTTTGTTGTTCTTGCTCCCTTATATTTGCTCTATCATGCTCTGTCCCACAGGAAATACTTTATTAGCTCTTTTTTGTTGCTGTCATGTCCATAACATTTCTGAATGTGAAAATGTTTCTTTGTACTATATAGCAAAAGCATAATTTTGTAAATTGCAGACAATAGTGTCGAAGCTTGCCTTAGGGAACTTGGTTTTGGATACAGAGCTCGGTTCCTGCAAAAAAGTGCAAAGCAGATTTTGGACAACCATGGTCCCAAATGGCTTGAAGGTCTACGCAATGTCCCATATGTGGAGGCCCGTGATGCCTTGCGTGCCCTCCCTGGAGTGGGCACTAAGGTAAAGCAGCAACGTGACGAGTTGGTTTGTAATGATCTTCTAAAGTAGAACTTGTGCTCTGCATCATCCTGCAGGTGGCAGATTGTGTATGTCTGATGTCGCTGGATAAGGCTGATGCAGTTCCAATTGACACACACGTGTGGCAAATTGCCAAACGTGATTATAAATACACTACTGTCAATGAACCAAAAAACATCACAGAAAAACTTCACAAAGACATCGGTTTGTATTCATGCATTTTACAGTACAGTATATCTCCAGTCTTGGAAGTATCTACACAGGGTCACACACACCGAACAAGAAGTTAATATTTGGTTATATTTCTACAACAGGGGATTTCTTCAGGAAGCTGTGGGGTCCTTATGCTGGCTGGGCACAATCTGTATGTGCATCTATTGTAAACTGTGTGTATGCTGTTTGACCACTGTAACCACAAGATGTCTGTCCATTGTTTAGGTTTTGTTCTGTGCGGACCTCAAGAAATTCCAAAAGCTGAAAGAAGGGCTACATTTGAAGAGGCCAAAGAAAGAGTCAAAAGGTGAAAGTATGGTAACATGCAAAAAAAAAAGAAGCAAATATTAAAACTATAAAAGATGGAACTGTGAAAAACAGGAAACCCGAGACAGCATTTCACAAGAAGGGAAAGTTGAGTACGTAGTATAACACATTTTTCTGCAATGTAAAGTTTGATACCTCTCCTTTTCAGGAACACACTTACAGTATGACTTACTCATTTTTGTACACATTTTTAGCCTCATGATATTTTGTAAATGGATGTTTTGTTTATGTAACTTCTCCTTTGTGTAGGGCCCCATGAATTTACAAATTCAGCACTGTGGTGACTTTTAAAAAATAAACATTAAATAGCTTCTATGCTGCTTTTTGTATTGTATATCCACATTATCGCACACAATTACTGGAATTTCAGAAATCGAGCGTAAAGCACAATAACTCTGCTGCATTCAGAAATGGCCACAAGGCGGCAGTATGGACTAGAATAGACACCACTGTATTACTTCGCATGTTAAAGCCACATATGGGTCATTTGCTTTGTCCAGTCTATTTTAAGAGCACATTAAGAGCAAGTTGGAGTGTTTTCCTTGGGGGAATGTGGTCTGCCAATATCTTTGCCAGCGTGTGTTTTGTGGTATCTAACATAACGATGGCAATAATGCGTATGTTGTGTTTCATCATTGTCTTTGTTTCTGTTTAATTTAGCGGCTGCAAAGCGCGATAGTGTCCATGTGTTTATAGGCCAGCTGGTCTCTTTACAGCAGGCATGACAGCTATGGTTTACCACTGCTTTGGTGTTTGGGACGAAAATGCTGGCCCCTATTGGCCACAATAACAATATATTCGTATACATAGAGTAAAATATGTCAACATACTGAATTATTATCCTACATTAAATATAAAAGTAAGGTTTCTTGGTAATCAGGTGCATGACATATGCAGCTACATGTGTCATGTTTATGTGGTACAACCATAGGCGTTTATTTGTGGAACAGTGTGCAGCCATGTGTGTTAATGAAAATGTGAGTCAGCGTTCATGTTCACTCCAGTTAAGCTGGACACAGGCTGGGGCCCTGCTTTAGGGCAGAGTGAGGCCAAAAAACAACAACAGCATTAGAAGAGTGTTAAGAAAGCAGCAAAATTGAAGCAAATACGGGAGGGTTTGGTGAATGTATGCCGGAGGTGAGCACATAAATTTCAGAGGGAAGGCCTGTGCGTTATGTAAGTGATGGGACTTGTGTTTTGTCCCCAGTTGAGAGGATATCTGCTCATCTGGCTTTGTGTTTGTGGGGTGAATTACTTTATAGAGACACCAGGGGGCATAACAATTTCAACTGCCAGTGTTCAGTTGGTTCAGAGACAAAATTCTCATTAGTTTTCCAGGAGAGATTAATGCTACACTGGGTTTACTCCACCGAGATCCCCTAAAATGGTCATGACCTTCACCAAATAGCTTCTGAAATGGTTGTTATTCCTGCTGAATAGTAACATATGTATTACAGTGTCAGATACATTGCCTAAGCTGGATAAAATTTACGGAGATGTGTTGATTCACCTTAGATGCGGTAGCTCGTGAAACCCAATGCTTTTGGAGCCAATCTCCACATTCAAGTCTGTTTTATGGAGGCCCACAGTTGGCCAAATAAGTCTTTGGTGTCTAGACAACCCCAGAGTTGGTTTGAGCAGTTGACGTTAGCAATATGAAGGTTTCGGGTATTTTTGATAAAAAGCTTAGGCTTATTTCCCGGAGGTGATTAATACTTTCTTCCATCTGATAGCGCTAGAGCTTGGCTGGCAAATGATGAAGGTTCAGTGCCTTGTAGAGCTGAGGAAGATCCAGTTCTGACTGTTCCAGAGATGAATTTCACAGACCGTATACCAAGATCAATTCAAATGACTAGGTGGAATGTGTTCACTACATACATTCCATTTTGACTGTGGGTGTGAGATAGCATGTGTACCATGTGTGGCTTTAGTATGTACTGTATGTGTCTGCGGTCAATACCCTTTTTGTGTATGTATTACAGCATTTTGCACAATTTATACCTCTTTGCTTAACTTAAAACACAGAGATGATTACTTGCTTTTCTGAAGGCCCTTTTAGTCAGTTGAAGAGTTGACAGAGGATGCAGTATACTGTACACTCCACTTACACAGTCTTTACAAACATATTTAGGCTCCGTTTTCAATGACTGGCAGTCTTTTCTAATATTTTACGTACCTTATTGATCGACTGTGCATGCCTGAAAAAATATGAGCTCAACTACAACCACAACAAAAAATATACTGTTACATTAATGCCACTCTTACAGTACCAATCAAAGTTGACCATTGTCCTCTTTGGAAAAGCATGATTTATGATACAACTCTTGAATTGGATTTAATGAAATTGTGTAAGTGTACCTAATGTAGTGACTGATGAGTGTCAATGCAATGGCCTGAAAACATACAGTTCAGGTTATTGCAACAGGGGATTGTTTTGAAAAGAAAGGGAACATTTAATTAGTTCTTTTGATGTCAATTGAGGAGTCTGGTCCAAAGAATCAGACCCCCCACTGGCTGAGCAGATTACGGTAATCTTATTAAGTGAGAAAACTCATGCAAACATGACCCTCAGCAGGAAGTGGTTGCACATGCCTAAATTACAGTATATATTCACTCACTCATCGAAAACATTTGGTACACTTGCACAGTTGTTTTGGCTGTTTGTTTGTATAGTCAACATTTTGTATCAAATTGGCACAAAGAAAACATCACAAACTGCAAATGTTCTCTTTTACATCACCAGATATTTGTTACATCAGTGCACAATTTCATGCAATTGTGTACAAAATGTTGTTTACCTATACTGAGTAACATGGGAGGGGCAAACATTTTCGAAACAGCTCTCAGTATTACCACAATAATAGGCATAATGTTAAATGTGTTTATAACCGCATCACTCAAAATTTGACATTATACAGGATGTTTTTCTGATACATATATAAATATATTCTTACTGGATTTCATGTTATTATCATTTATGTTTCATTATATCAGTCAAAAGAAATACAGTGGATCCCTGCACAATTGCGATTCAGCATTCACAGCCCATGACTCTGATTAATCCGTTCTAGTGATCAGCATTCCTTAGGAGTGAGTACCTATACATTTTATAATCTATTATTTATTTATAATATTGTTTTTTATTTTAATAAGTGTGTGAAGTATATTTAGGGCTTAAACCTGGATTGTGCATTTAGCCCGTTTGCTTCCGTTGCTAGTTGCTAATGGCACTTAAAGACAGAGGGTTTCGGAGCTGAATCTAATGTAATAATTAAAACAATAAAACAGTCACTTTTATTGCAAATGTTGATCTGAAATTGGAGGAAAACCCCAATGTCAAGCTAGCAGAAGTATTTAGAGGGGTGGGAGCGTGACGTGGGCGTATCAATTACTCATGGGTTTTTGCCACTCGCTGATAGATGTGGAACATAACCCCTGCGAAAAGCAGGGATCCACTGTAACTACTGAGAAGGGGTAGGATTAAATGAGATTTGCTTCTTCCTAATCCTTTGCGGACATGTTGAACTGTGCAAGTGTAAACATGTGGGCCACTTTAATGTAACACTGTTAAGCATGCTCCAAATAAACCAAACCAAACAACTGTAAATAAAGGGAAGTAATGTTTCTGTCATGTGATAATTATCCGAATATGGATAATGTATAACAAATATGGCATCAATTTCAACTACAATTCCAGGATGAAGTAGTGTCACAACAAGCTGTTGCGAAACAGAAAGGCAATTAAAGGTTCATAATTAACAAAATAAATGGTAAACAAGAAAAAAATGGAACATGAAATAGTAAACTTGTGGTTTCTTACAATATTCACATCATTAATTGTATGAGATAGTTCTACGGCTTATTTTGTCTGAGGTTGACAATAAAGAAAGCGACATTGTAAAATACGCCTTGCCGTTCTTTTGAACCCATTCATATACAAAATACCACAGAATGGATGGACGACCTCAAGTTCTCAGGTTTTGGGCGGGTGTGACACGACAGTGTGCACATCTGATGGCGCTCGCAGAGATCCAAGGAATGCTCAGATCGTTTTCTATGTATGCTCAGACACTTAAAAAATTAAAAGGAACACTGATGATGTAATTATCTTTTTCCGACACTTACTGTAGGTTTCTTGCCAAAATCTTGAGAAGGTGCAGGACGTTTGGGCGGCATCAGAAGGTGTAAATACAACCTTAAAATTCACGAAAACTCACAGTAAAAACAACAAACTTTTGAAGACTTTTGCAAACGAATGAGAGATGTGTGATTCGAGAGATTACTATTGCAACAACACATCATCAGTAGTTTCCCCTAGGATTTGAAGCTGTGGTGGTGGACTGCATGGGAGGGCGAACTGCTGCCGCTGTGTCGTGCCGCTGCTGCGTTTGAAATTTTTTATTTTTTTTTTACTGACAAATAAAAAAATGTATGACTTATTACTAACTTATTTATTCAACTTTTTTCAACAACCAGCAGAAAATGAACCGGCAACATTGCAAAACTGTTAATTTAATGGCAAAGTTGCTGAGCGCACTTAAAGTGAGAGTCAAAAATGTCAGGCCTCCATTTGTTACCTGACCTATTTAGTGCAATAGCAGTTGAATATAACACTTACAAAAATACTAAGAGGTGAAGCAAATATTCTTTGGTGAACTACTCAACATCAGCTGGTGAGCTACTGCTAGCATATGAGCTACCTGTTGGAGACGCCAGTGATAGCATCACTATCTTAAAGCTGGACACACTACTTGTTTATAACAACTTAGACACACAAATAGTGTTTTGAAGACAAGTCCTAAGTCTTATACTGATAACAAGAGAGCAAGATTGTTAAGTGACACAAAAAGCAAGTTAGCTTTTATCCCATGAACATGACAGCCACTTGTAGCTCGCCTGTGGGACAAAAACAAGCTAGGTAACTGCTGCCAGACAGGGAGTGACAGTCAGGCAAAATGTGTAAACAAAGATGCCAGAAAGTAGAATGAGATTGAAACGTGAGCGACCACACACGCTGTCATAGATAAGCTTAGCCTGTGACAAGTTCTTGTTCACGAGTGAGGGAAGGATGGAACGTGAGATTGACAGGAGGATTGGTGCGGCATCTGCAGTTATGCGGATTCTGCTTCTGCATCAGCCCACTACGGTGAATAGGGAGCTGAGCCGAAAGCAAAGCTCTCAATTTACCAGATGATCTATGTTCGTGCCCTCACCTATGGTCATGAGCTTTGGGTAGCGACCAAAAGGTCAAGATCGGTGGTACAACCAGCCGAAATTATTTTTCTCCCTTTGGGCTCTCCCTTAGAGATAAGGTGAGAAGCAGTGTCATCTGGGAGAAACTCAGAGTAGAACCGCTTCCCCTCCAATGAGAGGAGCCAGATGAGTGACTCGGGTCACGATGCCTCCCAGACACCTCCCTAGGGTAGTGTTCAGGGCACGTCAGACCGGTAGGAGGCCTCTGGGAAGACCCACGACACGTTGGAGAGACTAGGTCTCTCAGCTGGCTTGGGAATGCTTCAGGATCCACCGAGAGAACCTGGATGAAGCGGCCGGGGAGAGAGACGTCTGGGCTTCCCTGCTTAGGCTGCTGCCCCCACGACCTGACCTTGGATAAGCGAACAAAGATGGATGGATGCATGGATGAGAGATGTGCAGCTCGTGCATCTCATGCTCCTTTCCTGTGGATGTGGCGCCACCAACAGGAAGTACAAGGTATAAACGAAAGCGCAAAGCCATTCAAAACCCACACCAACATGCACTGTATGCTGTATTATTATACGGTTATGTACTATACTTACTTACATTTTATGTTTTATTATCACAAATTGTTACAGACTTTGGGTGAATTACATGGATTTTCTGAAAAAAAAAAGAAGTCATTTGCGGGGTTGTGAATGCTGAATTGCAACTATGAGGGGATCTACTTATACTATTACTTCTTTACAACACTCCACCCCAAGCCTTCTGTAAATTGTACTGTATATATAGTATTTGAAATGCTTGTTGCCACCACAAGTAAACATATTATAATCAATGCACATCATGAACATGATTAGCATCCTGAAAAGTCTCCCTCCTCACGTTCAGAGCCCTCATGGAGTTTTCTGCTGGCTTAGATACAATGTAATGGCATTAGGGCAATCCTGTGTCGTGCACATGTTATTTTAGGATTACGCTGCACGGTGCACAGAAAAAAAACAATGATGGCGATGGCCGCCTGCTGCATGTACTGTATGTTACCAAGAAGAGAATAGCTTCTATCTACTAATAACATGGGTTTTTAATCATACAATTTGTGCATTTGTTCCCACAGCATAGTGTTCAAGCAGGAGTGTTATTATTGCACCTCAGAAGACACGTAAGCTGGGGGTGAAGAGCAGGCACAGGGCCAAGGTGCAGCATGAGGATGCAGTATCATGGAGGCCAGCTCATATTCCACCCTGTTGTCCTCTGGCAATGTACGCATGATACCCTCCTCACCTGCAACCACATGTACCATGTATGCAGCGAAATGCTTGCTTCCACTAAAAACAACAACAAAAAAAATAGTTATTTAACTCGGTGCTGTGTGATGATGTCAGTGGTAGTGTGTCGTCACGTTTGCGCCTGCTCCACTCAAACTGTGCGTGCATGTTGGATATTGCGTAACCGACGTGCAGGCTGCGGGCGGCTGCGGCTTTATAGGTGAGCAATCGTGTTTCTCCGGCTGTAGGGAGAGAGAGGGGGTAGACACTTGGGGAGAGATGGGCGTTCTGAGGGGGGCGTCTCTCTTACTCGCTCTCTCCCTCAATCACTCTCGCTTTCTCCTCAGCGCATGAGAGAGGGTTGGGTATTGCAGCAACATAGAGCCGAGCACATTCACTTCTTCTTGCTCCAATCATCGGTGGACTATGGATACGTTCCCCGCAGCAACCATGCCCTAACCGGCGTCCAGCCCCAGAGGAGCAGTAGCACAAGTAGCAGGTATGTCCACCGGTGACTTGTTCTCAAATATTTATGGAGTGCGACGTCCCTTTGCGCAGTGATCCACAGTGACAAAGCGTCGTGCCTCAACAGAAGTAGTTCATGTCCATTTCTCACCACCATTTAGTATTGTACCACTTGCTCTTAAGTGGGATGATGCCTTACGTATATTTATTGTTAAGGGAAACACATTGAAGGCAATTGTGGCAATGGAAGGCGTATATGGGCCTCATAGAATTATAATAATGTAAACAAGTATAACATAATTGTGAAAAATATTTGAAATAATGAGAAAACTGAATGAAAATACAGTATTAGTAAAATATACATTTTAATATTTGGGACTGGCATTTGACAAAGTTTCCTCAATTTGTTTATTGTTATGTTTCAAAGTAATATTTTAGTAGTATATTTTTTAAAATAAGGAAAGTGTTTTCTACATGCTGTAGATATCCTTAAAGACAATTAAATGCAAAGTAGTATAGCTAGTGTCAAGTTCGTTGGACGGAACCCATGTGAGAGTGAGACTAAACCAACAGCGCCTCTGCTGCTTACAGCCAAGTAATGCACTCTATTTGGTCTCCATTGGTTCAAGAGGTTATTAAAAATCATTTAAACACTACTGGCTAATTTCAGTTTCAATTCAGCTCATTTAATTTATGTAATAAGGGAAGACCTGGGTTCAAATCTCCGTTGGGCATCTCTGTGTGGAGTTCTCCCCGTGCGTTGTTTTTCTCCGGGTACTCCGGTTTCCTCCCACATACACCAGTCCAGCGTGTACCCTGCCTCTCGCCCGAAGTCAGCTGGGATAGGCTCCATAGTCCAAAGGGACTATGTGCAGCATATTCCTTCAGCTGTCTAGAGGGTGGCAACATTTGAACGTACTGTTTTGAGTATGTAAGACATAACACGCATTAGTTATGTTTGTTGTCAGCTAATAATAGCGATGTGGCTAGGTATAGCTACTAAAATTAGCTATCATTGAATGTATAGTATCATAATAACAATATGACTGCAAGTTGTTGTTTTTTTTCTGACGGTTTTGTGTGTGTGTGTGTGTGTGTGTGTAGGTGTGTGTCTGCGTGTGTGTGTGCGTGTGTGTGTATGTGCCACGGACTTGCACGATTATCCCAACAGCCGTGAGTGACAGCCATGAACGCCAATTATTTTATTTTGACCGAACAGAAATTTACAACAATTTTTATGCAGTTTAATTTCTAATTGTGAAAAATAGTTAATATATTTTGCACAGTCTGTTTTTTAAACTACTATTGGTAACCAATACTAGCTGGTGATGGTGGTGTCATATGTTTTGGTTTCAAAAAATGTTTTTTGGAACAAGTTGCATACGGTCCCTTTAAGCGAATTGGAGACTGTGAATTTCCCATAGAGTGAAAGTGGATGTGATTGTGGGTTGAATTCAATTAAATTAAAAAAACTATATTTGTACCCCAGGGCCAATTAAAGGCACATCAAGCAGCAAAAAAACGAGGCATTCAGAACTAAGTACAGTCAGTGATTTCACATCAAAGTGAGGCTAATGTATAAAATGCTAAAGTACTCAATCCAGAAAAATAAACAAGAAATAAATAAAAGATATATATTGTTTTTCTTTGTCTTTCTGTTTATTTAGACCACACATACATGCATATAAGGATGTTGTGTCCATGAATAAATCTCGCGTAGTGACAATGAGGAAGTGTCGTTCCCAGGACGAGCGAACTACAGATGTGTTTGTGAGGTTGAGATACATACAGTTTATAGTGTTGGAATTTGCACTGCTGTTGATGTGTTCAGGTCAGAATAACAATATTAAACAGCGCCAGACTCTGTGTGACACCGGAAGTGGGCGTAGTTTAGTCTGAACCGGGCAGGGCTTAAATCAGTACATTATTTTTAAGACTGAATTTGACATGGATTGATCAGAAGTTGCTGTATTTATTGTTTATTATTAAACTATTAATATGTGTGCTGTGTATGTGTGTAAGTCATCTGTAACACTTTGTTATTTAATTATTTTTTAATGATCTGCGTAAAGTTGGTGATTCATGCAAACATCCATTGATGGCAAAGAGGGAAGTAATCTGTCAGCCTTGTTCACTGTAGCTTTCTCAAAAGCAGCGCGTTCAGTACTACAAGCAAAATTTTCCAACTTTATATCACCAGCCAAGTTACTGTATGAGCAAGCAGACGAAAAAAAAACAAAACAAAAGTGACTGACGCATGAGCTGTCTTGTGAAATGCACCGCGTACGTTACGAAATCTTACAAAGATCATTAAAGTCATCACGCAGCAACTTAACACCAAATAATTTAAAATAAAAAAACAAGTATTTTAAGGTTTTCCCACAATGCATTGCGTCTGAGAAAAGCATTTAATTGGAGGACAAGCGGCATAGAAAATGGCTGGATGGATGGTGCTGCAATGCTGTCTCTGTCCACCAGAGGGAGCCAGAGAAGCCCATAGGGAGGCTGACATCATTGCAGCGCCCCAGCAGGCACCAATGAATGCCTTGCTCAGATGCAATGCATTATGGGAAAACTTTGAAATACTTGCTTTTTTCATTTTAAACTCATATTGGTACTTCTAGGTATTATGTGTGTTAAGTTGCTGTGTGATGAGTTTAATGATCTTTGTAAGCTGACATCGTGATTCAGACTGTTATATTGAGTAATGACCTCCTGCGATTTCCAGTGGGTTGACAAGCTCGTTGTGAGTGCACTGGTAGCTCGTGATTTGCTCCTGCCAAAGAAAGAGCTATCATTTCCTCACTGACTCACGCATTTAAATGATTGGTAGTAGTTCAGAAGTAGAGGAGATGTCACAAGATTAGAACTTTGCCATAAATTAGCTGCACCGCTGTATAGACCGCAGGGTTCAAAGTTTAAGAAAGATGACTGGATGGATATAAAAATTGCTGCTAAATAAACATAAGATGTATGCTTGTCAGAAGGGTTGTACAGTCATCCCTCGTTTATTGCAGTTAACTGGTTCCAGACCTGACCGTGATAAGTGAATTTCCACAAATTAGGATTAAATGTGAATAAATGGGATATTTTTGTAGTTAGAGCATAAATAACCTGTTTATGACCTTCTAAATATGGTATTTAACATTATTACAGCCCTCTGGACATGAAATAACACCACTATAGTCACTTTTACAATTCTATTACCCAATATAATAGACATAATAATAGTAACGTTACTGACACCTAGAGACCAGTGTAGAATACCACTCCACTACTGATGTTTGTTATAAAGGAGAGACTGATGATGCACTTCAATCGCTTTATTAGCAAGCAGAGAACACATGCAGTGAACATTCACTCAGGAGCTGCTGTCAGCCACTCTCTACACTGCTAACCTGCTGCTAGCACTCAGCTAACAGTCAGCTCTTGCCAGCCGATGTTACAGACGTCACTTCCCAGGCCCCACTTCTAAAAGGCGCACGCAAGTCCCAGATACTGTATTACACTTCATATCACCTCTTTTGAATTCCTTATGTTTGTATTTTCATTCATTTAGCCATTTTTAAGCTTGAAAATGCGTAATTTAGGCCATGAATATGTGCAATTTTCTTAAAATACACATATTATTTACTAATAATAGACCACATTCAACCCCGAAACAGTGATCATTTAGAGAGTGAGGGCCTGACGTTCGAACTGAGGGACGACTGTATATGGCAGATGGGTGATAGATAAGGTAACTTGCCATTTTATGTGGCGCATCATGATTCATTTTTTGCAACATAATACAACAGCGCTGCAGTAATTTTCCTCATGCAAGTTTACTGAATCTGTTTGAGGGGGGTGCTGTTTAGTCATGATGGTGCAATAGTGCTTGTTGAAATGTACTTTCCGACAGTTTCCAGTTGGACAGATGGGGAGAATGTGGGATGCGAAACCCAGTAAGTAAGTGCAGTTAAGGGGCTCTGTGTGTGTTTATTCAGAGATCACAAATGGATGTGGTTGTTGTAAAAGTGTCAGTAGTTAGGAGTTAGAAGACAGTCTTACTGGTGAATCATGTGTTCATATAAAGTGGAGTCCAATGAGGAGTATGTCTCATCTCTCATAGTCACCATTTCAACCAGCAGTTTCTTGGGTTTCAGTAGATCGAATGGAAAACCAAAATAGCGCAAATAATAAGCCAGGAAATTGAAACAGCTTTACAGCACAGAGAGAGAGAGTGAGAGTGGAAATAGCTGTGCACTTAAACCAGCAACAAGTGGAGCAGTACCTTTGTGTTCAGTTGACACAAACAGGTGCACAACATGTTGTGCGTTTGTGTGCAGTTGCAACACGTCAATGCAAGAGTTTGTCTGGTATCAACGTGTATTCAGGGACATTTGAACTCATCCTGCAGGGAAAGGAAACTGGGCCAATGAGCTACTGGACGTCATGCAGAACCGCCAGATGAACTGAATTCACAAGAATAACAACACACCCTGATTCACTGGCAGGACAAAAAGGCTTCATCTTTCCCCCAAAGCAGCTCAGGAAGTCTCAAGAAGTTTGCTTTGATAGTCTGGTCGGGGACAAGGTGTCTTTTAAGTAAGGGTGTAAGGCAACATAAGATAATCCATGCAGCCTTGCCTTTGTATTGAATTGCATATATAATTTTACTACAATAGTGGCTTACCTTAGATGCTTTTAAACAGGCGACGCTTCATATCTTCTATCTTAAAATGTCAGCGCACTGAGAAATAAAACATCATCCACCATCAGTATGTCAACAAAGCACAAAGCCACTTTCAGTAGCATTAAACATAATCCAAGCCTTTGAATGGCTCTATTTCTTGTTTTAAGTTGTGCATCACAAGATTATAGACATTTGACGGTATTTCGATAGCAAACATTTGCCACACAACACTTCACTTAACACCTTTTATTGCGTCCAGCTGCAATAGAGTGAGAGTTGTGGTTCACACCCTTCTACAGGACTACACTTTAGGACTTGGGATGTGGGTAATGTCTTTTCCTGACAGTGTTTTGTGATTGGACATGATTTAGGAACTGTTTTGCCTGTGGTGCGTCTCCGAGAATGTGGGGGCGCGACTTATTTAAACGCCTAATTATATGCATTCTTACTGGACGCGTGTAGACAATGAAGGCAAACCCTCTGCAAAACTTCTATACTGTATAGGCTCACTTGTGATTCAATATTTGCAGCATGGGGTGGTCTTAGTTGTAGCCCTGTGTGTGTGTTACCCTCCACACTGACCTTTGGCCTTTTATCTGAGGCCACAACATCAGTCAAAGATGTCATGGGGCTCAGCACTTTTAAACTGGACATCCGTTTCTACTGGGGATCAAAACAAGCATGATTGGTTCTGCATGGAGCCCCCTCTCGACCTTGCTGAGAGGCTGGAGATTTTACACCTCCCCCTGGCACTAGAGCGCCACAAGAGAGGCATCTTTAACCTGCTTTGGGCTGGCTCAAAAGCTAAACGTGTGGCTTTGGAGAAAGTTGAGCACCGGCTCTGCTAACAAGCTGTGGAATCATTTATGCGCCTGTTTATTTTTCCACATATTAAACAGATTAACAGAAACAGAAGTATAAAATGCATTTAGATGACCATCTGTAAAATAAATAGGAGAAGCAGGAGAATATTATCGAGGCAATCCACATGTTATTCCAAGGTGTGGAATTTTTAACGGTCATACAGTGGGGGACCTTCCCCCTACCCCACATACCAAGATAACCACACATACTGTCCCTCCCATTTCCCCACTCTGTGTGTTTCTCACTGCTCACATGCCACTTCACAGCCTCATGTGTCCACCTGCATAGGGCAGTGCAAACAAGTCATGCATCTGTGTGGCAAGTGGACGGGTTCAGCAGTAACACTTAAGTTCTCTGTTTGGGCTGTGGAACCGTTACACACAGCCGCTTTCATACACTTCCTTTTGCTTTTTTATCCTCCAAAACTGTCTTGTCCCAAGATAACTGTTATTTTGTTCTATATTTATTTATTTCAAAGAATTGCTGTAGCTCTTCCAAGGGCTCGCTCATGTTTCTCCCTGTCCTTAAAGAAGCAGCTCTGCCTTTAAGCCGACTAATTTTCTGACCGTGACTTCTAATCCTACTGTCACCTTGATAACAAAGAGTGTGTGTTGTGTCATTTGAGGAGATGGACACTCACACTGTGTTGTAAACCTGCATGCACACTATACTTACCATATGTATCACTATTAACACAAATTCACACACAGCTTTTGTTTGTATTTTTAATAGCAGGCCCTTTATTAGACATGGCGACTAAATAAAGTTAACCAAAATACCTCATATGTTGCCAAAAAAAGTGGGGCCTCCCACAATTGTACAGTGAAATCTTGGTTAGCGTCATTAATCCGTTAGAGATGGTCTGGCTCAAACCGAAACGTACTCTAAACAAATCCATTTTTCCCATAAGAAATAATACAAATCCAATTAATCCTTTCTGGACAACCAAAAATGTTAACACAAAACACTTTTTTATTGTTTTATAATTACAGTTTTACATGCAAAAAAACCCATTTCAAATGCATATACAGTACATGCATATAAATAATGAATGAAAGGGATAAATGAACAGCGAGGGAGGAGGAGAAGAGATATGTATACGGATGACACCTTCATATTTTGCTATGAGTTCTTTTTTTTAATTCAATCGTGTTTCTCACTTTTTTTTACAAAGTCCTGGCACTTACAACTTTGCTTGGCTTCAGTGTGGGCTATTTTGAAGCTGTGATCAATAAGAAAAACCCAGACTTGTGGTGTAACAATGTTAGCTAGCAAAGAACTACAGCGTGAACTGGTGATGAGGTCATAGACAGGGCGACAGAGCTGGGGGACAATGACCAACAGTTCCGGTTTTCATGCTAACATGCTGCTAATAGGGACATTTTATGATTTAGAAAATATGTTACGAACACAGTTGGACTCACGCAGTGTATCAATAAAAAAGATAAGACGCGTGCCATATTGTACGCAAACTGAGGCAAAATTTATGCAGAAATACTGTATTTTACGTAGAACAAAAAAATGCGCTCACCGGGGAAAAACACTACCCGAGGTTCCACTCTTAATTTCTTTGGTGAACCCTTTACCATTGTAGAGCAAGTTCAAATCAACAATGGGCCAATCTCTGGTCAAATACATACATACGCTGTTTTAATTTAGCAAAGATAGCTAGGAAGCATTCTTTAATACAAGTAGGAGTCTCTTGTCACTCAAAATATTATTTTCTGGTAAATTATAGTGTGTAGAAATCTTGCTTACCTTTTGGGGTGTTTTGGATGAAACATTAGCTAAGTTTCCTTTGACAACATGGGAAACTTGGTGAACTTAGTCTTAATACTATGTTATTTAATGGTGTCAGAAAGACAACACACCAAGAGTATTGGATACAATGTCAGAGGCAGGACCTCATTCATTGCAATGAAATTTGTTCACTGGAGCATGAAACGAAGTTCCTCTGGGGATAAAATACCAAAGATCATCTACTTCTATGCGGCTCATAGAGCATGACTGCAGCTGTCTCATTTAACCCTTTCTGACATTTATTTCATCACTCTGGGATAAAATTATACTATTTGTTTTTGCTGCTATGAAAGCTCAAATAGAACAAGTGTGTTAAATATCAACATTGATACTGTCCAAATACAGCTGATTGAGATTTCTCTTCAAGGCTGTCTGCATGCTGGCACAGAAGAAAAAGAACACTAACATCAACATTAACCCCCTTCTCTACTGTCCCATATATGCCATATATATATCATCACGGCCTAGTTATGTTAATACATTATCATAGACATTACATCAGTATTGAAATGATTAAGAGATTCGCATTAACTGGTTGAGTGAGTCATGTAATTGTGGAACCGACGTAATCTTCTGGGGGTTTTTTTGTGGTTGCGCTATTCCATGTTTGCAAGCATTTCCTGCTCAGGATAATGAACGTATTGTACCAGAGTGAGTGATGACATCTCCACAACATGCACACCCCCCTGCAAGTGAATGAGCAGAATGATGTGTCCTTTGGCCCCCGAGGGGCCGACATGATAAAAATATATAGACTGGCTGCACCCATCTGCCTTCTCCCCCCTGGATCGTCATAGAGAGAGCCACTGTCTTCTATGTGAGACTGTAATTCTCAATTTCCTTCTCTTTGGGAATGAAATTAAATGTGGTCTGATGCAGGCTGTCTTTTCCTGAAAGTGTACTGTTGTTTCTTTTCGGTGGACACCCAACTGTCCTGATCCAGATAAAAACATTCAGGAGATCCACTAGTATGTCTCACTAAAACTTAGTTCTTTGAAGACACTTTAATCTCGCTCATGTAAACACACAGGTTCTTCTTTGGAAGAAATTGGTAATACAGTAGTACCTCGCATAACGTAAACCTCCTTTTACGTAAATTCCACTGAACGTAAAGAATTTATGTAAGGTTTTTTCATCGTATTACATAAGAAATTCCATATAACGTAAAGCGTCAAGTTGGTGCAAGTTCAGAAATTCGATTTGAATAGAGCACGCCACAGAGAGACGGAAAAATTTTCCATGACTAACAGAGTACACTTGGTGACGCCTTCTGACGCTTCACGCTCTCATTGGCTGATTATCGGGGCACCGCCTACGCTTTCATCTCATTGGCTGACTTATACAGTGCGTACGTGACTCTGTGTGAGAGACAGGCTTCTCCCTTCAACCTCCCTTTCTCTTCATAGTCGCCCTTAAACTAGTTCGCACGCATTATTAATTTACAGTAATCTTATTTATTACCTTATTTTATATTGGAATGTTACTCTACTATGTTTATGCTAACGTTTTCTTATATTTTACCACCATATTTGGTGGACTTTTGGTGGACTTTGAAGGGCCAAAGGGGTGAGTTTGGGAAGATCTTGGAACGGATTAGGCTATTTACATGTATTTTAGGCTTCGTATAATGTAAAAACCCTATAACGTAAACGTTCTCGGAACGGATTATTTATGTTGTAGGGGCGTCTACTGTACATTTATTGAAAGACACTTTTATCAGTAGTAATGTTGTTTATGTTTGTCTGCCATCCAATGTGTACTTGACTGGAAACTTCACTGGACATGCCACCATAATGAAACCTGCAACAACACGCATCATACATGCAAAGGTCTTCAAGGCACCACTCTCAATTAATGAAACCTTATTACTCCCATAATCTTTATTCTTCATTTTACCAAGACATTTGGATTCTTCCACCTTGGGAACAGTTTGACAAAACCCTTTTCTGTAAGCAGGACAAGCTGTCGTCAATTCACTACACATTTTATGGACTATTTTTCATTCTCTCGATAAAAAGAAACAAAGTCATACTGTATCTGGTCACACATGTGCAAGTGCAGACAGGCGATTTATCCAAATAAAGCGCATGGAAACATTTTTATGACATTTAAAAGTTTTAGTTTTCAAACTAATTGTGGTCAATAGGTGCGTAAATAACTTAGACAGGTATATGTATCTATAAAGCATACTAGGACTGTGTCCCAGTACACAAACCAAGGTCCATAAAAGAAATGGCTAGAAGAGTTTGGTTTAGAACAACTTGAGAGCTCTGACCTCATCACCATCAAACACCTTTAGAATGAACGAGAACAGGAACTGTGAGCAAGAAGGCCCTCTATCTGACCTCACAAATGTTCTTCTGGATGAATGGGTGAAAATTCCCATTCTCAATATTGTGTAGAAAGTCTTAACGGAAGAACACTGGAAGCTGTCATAGCTGCAAAAAAAAGGGGGAGCATGGAGGGGAATTACAGTGGTGTGAAAAAGTGTTTTCCCTCTTCCTGATTTATTTATTTTATTGTATGTTTGTCACACTTAAATGTTTCAGCTCATCAAACAAATGTAAATATTAGCCAATGTCAACACAACTGAACACAAAATGCATTTTTTTTAATGAAAACTTTTATTATTAAGGGAAAACAAAGAATGCAAACCTACATGCCCCTGTGTGAAGAAGTGATTGTACCCTGTTAAAAAAAGATAACTGAGATTAATTGAGATCTGCCAGTCTGGAAAAGGTTATAAAGCCATTTCTAAAGCTTTGGGACTCCAGCGAACCACAGTGAGAGCCATTATCCACAAATGGTGAAAACTTGGAACAGTGGTGAACCCTCCCAGGAGTGGCCAGCAAACCAAAATGACCCCAAAAGCACAGCAACGACTCTTCCAAGAGGTCACGAAAGACGTCAGTTTGCCTCAGTTAAGTTCAGTGTTCATGACTCCACCATAAGAAAGACACTGGACAAAAACGGCTTGCATGGCAGAGTTCTAAGACGGAAACCACTGCTGAGCAAAAAGAACCTTAAGGCTTGTCTCAATTTTTCCAGAAATTGATGATCTTGATGATCCCCAGAGCTCGTTGGTTTAAAGACGTAAGTGTGAGATGTCCGAAACACTTTATCCACTGTTGTTTGATGTGTTGTAAGACTGGTGTTTCTCCTACAATGTCTCTTATCACCATAATTTCTGATCTTGTCTCTCCTGGTCTTTTGTTCACTGTTTTTCTCAGGTATTTCATCTCACAGCTGACCAGTTTTCTCTCTAGAGCTTTTGTTAGGGACCATGTCTGGCACTGGTACGTCAGTGTCGGTAGGAGAATGCCGTTGATGTGTTTTGCCTTGGTGTTCGTGGGAATGCTGGGATGTTTCAGGAACAGGACGATTTGGTCGCTGACTGCGTTGGCTTTATGGCATCTGGTATCGATTTTTCTGTCTGATTTGCCGTTTTCAGTGAAGAGGCTATGCAGTTACTTCAATTCACTGGCTTGCTTCAACTGTGTTCCTTTGATGTTGATATCCAGTTTTTCTGGTCTTCTGCTGACAGTCATGATTTCGGTCTTACTGAGGCTGATCTTAATGTCGTAGTTCTCACAGCTTGCGTTGACCTGGTCTGTGTGCTTCTCGTCATTCATCATTGCCTGGTCTTCAGCAAACAAGAGTTCATTGAGTGCCTCAGGGTCTGTGTTGGCCTCCTTTGTAATCTGATCCATGTAGATTACGAAGAGCAAAGGGGAGCGATTGCAGCCTTGCCCCCGATGTCACTGGGAACCAGTCAAATGTTCCACTGGTGGTGCCCCTTGACGTCATATTGCTCAAGTACCTTCCATAGCTTGTCTCTGTTGACTCAATTGAACGAGAATACGAGATGGAGATCTTATTCTATCATATTCTGTCATCATATTGTATCGCGCTTTTGCTCAGTTGTTGGAGTGCGAAGATTGCATCGGTGCTCTTCCTTTTCTGAAGCCAAAGTGGGTGTCATGTTCAGTTCTTGCTCGAGTGCGCTGCTCCAGGATCTATTATATTATATTTTCCTTTTGGGCTGGCCTTCACTGCTTTTCTCACTTCACTCTCCAGGATGGTAGGTTCTGATTGGTCTGGATGGCTGGGGGTGAACCGGGACTGTATGTCTTGCCCTTGAGCTCCTGATGGGTTCAGTAGACCTTTGAAATAGTCTTCCCATGTCTTTATTATCTTCTCTTCTACATGCAAAACTTCTCCCTTTGCATCATTGATGAGTGTGGTGTGGTCGAAAGGTTCGTCTTGTACTCATATCACTTTCACATTCTTGTAAAACTCTCTTGGGGGGGTCTTGCATGTTTCACAAAGTTGTTCTTTTGCTGATTTTACAACTTTCTTGATCTGTCTTCCTGCGAGTCTGTAGTTGATGTAGTCCTCCCCGTCTTTTGACTTTACCCAGACCTCTTCTGTTCTTTGATAGCATCCTTCACTTTTTCTGGGACTTCCTCCTGTCTTTTTGGTACCACAGACTTCCTTCAGTGTGTCCAAGAGGACTGTCCTGAAGGTGTCCCAAGCTTCCTCTACATTTAGTGTTGTAGAGTTGGTAGAGTCCAATTTGTCACTGATGGTGTAGTTGAGTCTGCACCTCTTCATTTTGGAGCTTATGCATGTTGAGTCTTTCCGGCTCTTTTCCTGTGAGTAAACTTCCTCTTCTTCTCGGTGACCAACATTGTGATGACTGGCCTGTGGTCTGGGTCGAGGCCTGTGTTGGGGATAGCTCTTGAGTCTGTGATGTTGCTCCGCATTTGAAATCTTGTTAGCATGAAGTCATTTTGAGACAAGACTTTCAATTGATACCTGATGTAAATCTTAGTGGTTCTATGTTGGAAAAAGGTGCTGGTGTCAATAAGATTGTGCTCTGCACACAGTTCCACTACATGGTTGCCATTATAGTTGCAGGGTGTTCTGTGGTCACTCTGTGGCCCAGGTGATTTGACCACAGTGTTCTTCTCTGACCGACTCTGCCATTTAAGTACAGGTGACGTTCAGGTCTTCTTTGTCTGGAATGCTGTTGATGGTTTCTTCCTTGGAGTCGTTACATGGTGCATATACTTGTATGTAGTTGATGATGGTGTTGCTCTCTCTGATGCTGATCTTCATGAGTCTCTCTGAAATGAACTACGCACTCACTAGGTTCTTTGCCTGGTCAGGGTGTATGATGAAAACCACACCATGTGCTGCTCTCTGTTGTTTGCTTACACCACTCAAAGTGAGAGCAAAATTAGTCTATTTCCTTTGTTCCTGTTCCTTTCTTTCTGGTGTCTGTAATGTCCAGGATTGAGATCTTGCGCTGGGTCATGAACTCCACTATCTCAGGTTCTTTGTCAAACCACAAATGTTCCAGGTCCCAACCTTTTTGTTATTTCTTGATCCTTGTCCATCGTCCTTTCCAAGTTGTTTTCCGTTTCCGTCAGTCCCTTTGTGTCCCCTTTTTTTGTCTTGAGCAATTTTCATTCTAAGTCACAGCTTCACCAGAACCCCTTTAGCCAGCATCACCTGTTTCCGTCTCACACGATGAGGGCGAGGGGTTGGGCATTGTGAGACTGTCAGTTATAAAAGAAGAAAATTTTAAAATCAGCCAAAATTGGTATCGGCAGGTCTTTCCTTTTTAAAGACCGGTGATAGGTCAGAAAATTGAAATCGGTGCACCCCTAGTTATAACATAATTAACTAATTCAAAACCAAAAACGTAGTTAAATGTTTTAAAAACCCAAACCCGAAACCCGAACGGAATTCCAACAAGGTATTTATAGTTTTTTTTTTCTTTTTATACATTTTATTTGTGCAATAGGCTAAAGCAGGTTCTGATGCACCCCTCACCAATGGATTAGGCTTGAGAGCAATTTTATGGCATAAAAAAGCCACTAGGTAGCAGAAGTGCATCATGACAGGAAGGAGAAACGCACATGAAAGGATGAGGAAGCCCTTGCATAAAGGCAGCTGTTACATTTGTACCGCACGAAAAAAAATTACACATTGTTGGGAAATTTTAACGCATGCACACGCGCACGCACACACACATGCTCACACATAATTCATTGCCAATTCACATAGTTCAGTTCCAAATGTGAAAATTGTAAATAGTTGATGGTGTTATATTTGTAAGTAAATTGGAATTTTTATATTTGGAAAAAAAAAAACTTTTTTGTTGTGCTATAGTTGGTTAGATATTTGAACTGTTACAAGAGCAAAAAATATTTGTGTCAAAGAAAGCTATGCTTGAAATGTATCTTTTCACAAAAAGCTCGTTTTCTCCCTTTTCTCGTCGGCAAGAGATGTTTTCCTGAAACTTAGCTATGTTCTACTGCTGATTACTAAAGAACGGAAAAAGGTAGAAACAAACTTTTTTTCCTGATGAAAGACTGGGGTCTAATCTTTCTTTGGTAGGTTCGATGTTTATATAGCCATAGAACACAATATTCCGTGTGCCCTGAAAGATCAGTCAAAATGAAGGGGTTGTCTTTTGAAAAATAACTGGGACTGAATGAGTTAAAAAGTCAATTTTGCATAATAGAGGACCTTTAGTGGCTAGGTGTTCTAATACTTTTTTTCCGTATCTTGAAGTTCCCCGATGGCTCTTTTTGTTTTTATAGTTTTCTTTTAACCACCCCATCCCTCCTGCTCTAAATGTAACCCCTCACTATTTGTCAGGATTTTGTCCCTCGATCCCCTCAAGGTACCCTCTGTTGTCAGCTTCATTCCATCACTACGCCTCCTCCACCTTCTCAGCCATTACATTGCAGCTTCACCCGCCTATTTGTCCTACCAAGGAAAGTACTTTATTCTCCACATTGTTAAAACTACTGCCTCTATTTTTGTATCTTCACTTGCCAATTTGACCATTATCTAGGCGCACACTGCATCAATGAGAAAAGATTATTCTGGCTAAATAAAGGCGAAAAGGAAAAGAGGAAAGGAAGGGAGTTGAATTGGATAACAGTCAACAACAAGACTGAAAGTAGAAGAAGTGACTGAGACTGGAAGGAAAATAAACACTGAGGCTACTGTTATTGGGTGGAGGTGAAACACTTATATTTCTGCAGTCATGGCCATTTCCCTTGTATGCTGCTTTCTGCCGCATGGGTGGATGTAAGATCGTGATTCTCTGATCGTTTCTCTTTGACATCCTGCTTAGCAACTGTGTGACCCGTCATTTTTTCCAAATACAGATTACTCACATAAAAAAACACATTATATGACCTCAGCAGCCAGAGTTAAAAAAGTCCTAACAGCTCTTATACATTAGATGCAATAATTTCTGCTCCTGAAGTTTCAGTGTCTTCACTCTACTGCCCGGGGGCTTCTCCCATTGTGAGTCATAGATAGAGGCCAGTGTTAACAAGCGAAGGTTATGTAAGCTACATGCTAACATAGAAGAAATTCGTTTTTGATAAGAGGGAAGGGAAGGGCAGCTGGTATCTGTTTGGCTACATGACTACATGGGTATTTGTTTTAAGAAAATTATGACCTGAACTTAATTCATATGTTCCACTACTTAGAACTTATTGAACATTCTTAAGATGCTGATGGTGGGGATTTTTAAATGTGTCCATTTGCTAAAGCTTTCGTTGTCCATTTCTTTTGCCCACTCCCCACACAAACAAATCTCATTAGGGAACGTTCCAAATTGCTGTTTGGCCTCAAAAAGAACCGGAAAATACATTTTGTGAACAGCTGCTATATTTGGTACTGTAAACTGTACTGTAGTAATAGGAGTGTAATGATCTACACCGCTTCAACGACCAATCAGTGCTGTCTATACTGATTGAGCTGTAGCTGTAGCTTATACACCCCCTAGATCTTGTCTAGTAGGGGATCCATTGAAAAGATATACAGTAGCGTTACTATTCTTTAGGGTTGTCAAAATAACGCGTTAACGTCGGGAACTAATTGATTTCACTTTCACTTACATTTTTTTGTGTAATTAACGCATGCGCACCAGAGCAAGCACGCCTCTCTCTTGTGACGGCAGAGACGGAGTTCTACACTGTGCTTCGAAGCACAGTGGAGCGTCCCCACACAGTCACACAGAGTCTGACGCTCTTTTATGATTTCTTTCTGACCTGAACACATTAGCAGCAGTGCAACATCTTATACTGTATGTCTCCCCAACTCACACGTCTCCAGTCTGTTCATCCTGGGAACGACACTTCCTCATTGTCATTACAAGAACGCAAGATGCATTCAGGGACAATCTGAACATCACAAAAAGGGCTTTATAATGCCTCTGTGTGTGTGTGTGTGTGTGTGTGTGCGTGTGTGTGTGAGAATAAACAGGACGAAAAAGAAAAACATGAAGTAAATATTCGTATCGCTCGCTTCCTAATTTGGATGTACAATTTGCTACATTGAAGTATGCCTGAAAATACACTGAAAACAAGTACATTTACATTAAATTACGCAATGTCTTTGAACACAACCCCTCATTGCCCATATTAACAAGGTTTAAGGTGTGGTTCGAATATTCTGCTACTATTAGGTTAGACAAATATATTTTTAGACTTGTGTGGTATCTTTTAGCTTGATTGACATATTCAGTTCATTTGGAGCTGCTAATACATACAAATACAGTAGACGCCCTTACAACGTAAATAATCCATTTCGAGAACCTTTATGTTATAAGGTTTTATTTATTTGTATTATTTATTTGTATTAATGTCTCTTCTGTTGTTGTTGCTTAATTTATTGGTATTTCTTATGTTCTTATTCTTTTTCTTGTGTTTTTCTTTGTTTTCTTGGGAGAATGAACAGAATGCTAATTTCATTGCTTAGTATAACTGTCCGTTTTACTACGCATATGACAATAAAACTCTTGAATCTTGAATTTTTATGTTATACGAAGCGTAAAATACATGTAAATAGCCTAATCCGTTCCAAGATCTTCCCAAACTCACCTCTTTGGCCCTTCAAAATATTCAAAGTCCCCTAAATATGGTGGGAAAATATAAGAAAACGTTAGCATAAACATAGAGTAACATTCCAATATAAAATAAGGTCATAAATAAGATTACTGTAAATGAATAAAACTGAAAAACAAAAACAATCTTACCGTTCACGAGATGTCTTGATCAGGAGCACGCAAGAGGAGGCACGCACTACACGATAATTATTGCACGATAATGCTGTGTGCAAAATTTTAATTTGTAACTTAACTTAATTGTTTAAGTTAGTTTAAGGGCGACTACGAAGAGGGAGGAAGGTTGAAGGGACAAGCCTGGCTCTCACACAAACTCATGTACGTGCTGTATAAGTCAGCCAATGAGATGAGAGCGTAGGCGGTGCCCCGATAATCAGCCAATGAACTTGCACCGACTTTAGTCACTGATAAAGTTGATTGAAAAAAAAAAACTTGCACCAACTTGACGCTTTACGTTTATATGGAATTTCTTCCGTAATACGAAGAAAAACTTTACATAAATTCTTTATGTTCAGTAGAATTTACATAAAAGGAGGTTTACGTTATGCGAGGTACTACTGTATAAGTATGTGTTAATTAAATACAGTAAAACATATTTCAGTTGCTAATGGTGATTGATCATGATGAATTAACTTCAAAATGGTGATTAATCTGATGACAGCCCTACTATTCTTATTTCAAGCCAGTGTACATTCAAAATGCTTGTGTGGCAGCTCATGAGATAAAGTGACATTGGCATATATTGTTACTCTGCCTCATCTTGTATGTTTCTGCCTGTGTGGACTTGTGCTATGTGTTGAAATTATGAAACCATACACCTGACACATCCTTGCATGACGCTGGCGACATGCCGTAAAACCCCCTACAGGAGTTTCATTGACCTGACCTTAACCTGCCTCCTTTTTTTCTGTTTTTTTCTGTGTCGGCAGAACTGTGACGATGGTGTAACATCAAGAGGCACTGCTCAAGACTCAGGCCATGGCTTTCATGCTCTTCCTTTTATTAAGCGTCCTCATCTCCTCCCTTCCTTCCTGTGATGCCCAGGTCGTCATTGGCACATCCTCTTCCTTTTCTCCCCTTGATCTTCTTAAAGACTCTCAACCTTCCAAGCAGACGAAGGGATCCTCTATGACTCACAGCGGGCGCAGTGCTGTGCCAGATAAGGTTACAATGCGGGATCAGTTAACAACAACAAATACAGTGCAGCTAGGGCAAAGAATACACTCGACTGCCTCCACTAAGTCAACCCTTTCTTCTCAGACACAAAGCCGTGAACCAAACATGAGTCGACCCAGCATCGCCAGGCCCAGGAAAGACCCAACTAACCTGATGCTCAGTGAGGCTTTGGCAAAGGAAGAATCTACCACAAAAGGCTTGTCAGCACCTGTGCTCACTTTGTCCTCCAGTGATCTTTCCATTAAACCAGTGACAGCTATCAATCCACTTGCAGAAACAAGTGATTTGCAGGGGCTAGGATCAGGAAGTACAAAATTGATGCTTGAAAAGGAAGAATTACTTCCTCCTGTGCCAACAGCTGGTGATGTCATGGCACACCATCAACCACAAGCACAGACTAAAAGATCTGACGGACACAGTTCATCAACTGTGGAGCCCCATGTGTTGCCAATGACACCACGAACTGAATCAAAAGCCTCACAGGCCACACCTCCTGTAGTCATAATAACAGGTGAGAAAGTTCAAGAAAGGTCAAAAATGTACTTGTAAATTACATTTCTGTATTTTCTTCCAAATTTCAGGTGATCCTACTGCAAAAGCACCTCCTCTGAAACACCACTCAGCAGCTGCAGTGACTTTAAACACCCTTTCCACCACCACAGTCGGCTCCACTGGAAAACATCCACAGACTCCTCGACAACCAGTTAGCGATCGAAGCAAGAACATTTCACATTCAGTGACAGAGAAAGTAGCTACAACGACCGTAGCGAGTATGCTTGCAACTACTGATAGGAAAACACCAACCAAAGCAACAAATAAACCCAATCAAACTGCACATCTGGGAAAAAAGGGAACTAGAATGACTTTGCAGCCAGCGCCAGCAGGTATGTGAAGAATGTGTAAAGCTTGTTGAACTAGTTAAACTGTTTTAATACTCAGTGGTAAGCAAGTATTCACCTGGATACCAGCTAATGGCTTCAAAGGATGGCGAAACGTGGTGAGGTGGTATTTTGTGTGACGTACACACACAGATGGAAAAAGTATGAGCAGGAGCAGGAAGTGGCGTAATAACGAAATCACAAGCAAGGCATGCATAAATGAGGAAAGTGGGTTCCGAAAAAAGGGACTGTTGGGAATACAGGCAAGAGAGGCAATGGCTAGGGTGAACGTGTGGTAAAAGAAATAGGTACAGAAATGTAGCGAGTCGGTTGGGTAATGAAAAGCAGATGTATAGAAAAATGAATCAAGGGAGGGGTTGAGAAAAAGCACCTACAAATGGAACGTGTGACGTACAGGCAGAATGGAAAGGAACAACATTGTAATGACCTTGACGACATGTCTCTCGTCCTGGTGAAGGTCTGTGAAATGTTCCACAACGTTACCAAATGTGACCCTACTTTGGCGTCTGTCAGCAATTTGAATCAGTCCTTTGCCGCATGGGCACATACAGTGCACTTCAATGCAAGCAGTGACTCTAGCGTAGAAGGAAGTCAAGCCTACCCAGCTTGCAATGTGGAATGTGTCTGGATCACTCCCCTGTATGGAACAGGGTGAAGGAAGGAAGTCAAGCAGTTTGACACAAACAAAAAAGTGTGTTTTTGAGCCTTATGAGTTGTTCAAGTAACGGGACGAACTGAGATGGAAGATGGCGCATTAGGCTCTGTGTCACATTTATGGGTGTATTTTTTCTTGAGGAGGTCAAGTCCTCCAAGTGGCTCATAGAAGAAATTAGTGTCTGACCGTGCTGTGCTACCATCCATCGTGCTTTATTTGTGTGGAGGAGTACATCTCTGTCGTCAGCATGAGGCATCACACGTCTGCTGCAATTTAAATAGTAGTCAGGGTGATACATTTACATTCAGTATCCTTCGACTACGGTGTGTTTCCAAGGAAGCTCAAGAGTAAAAGTTAAACAAACACAAATACAGTACTTTACAAAAGTGAGTTCACCATAGCTCCACGGGTTGTGCACAGGAATCCTCTTCCACTTCTCTGTGATGACATTAAAGATCTTGGAATTAAGGAATTATACATGTAAATGTGTTATTAAATGTGCCATAAATTCATGAAATAAATGAATACACCATTTAATAAATACTTAAATATGTAAATAAGTAATTAAAATGGGAATTAAATACATAAATGTGTTATTAAATGTATCATTAATTTATTAAAATGCTAGTTCATTTAATGTAAAAACATATACAGTGGAACCTTGGTTAGCGTCATTAATCTGATCCAAAAGGTCCGTCTCTAACCGAAACGTACTTGTGTCTAACCAAATAAATTTTTACCTTAACAAATAATATGAATCCAAAAATGTACATTCCCGTTTCACAAAGCCATATTAACAAACAAAACCAAATAAAAACAAAAACATGTGTTTATAGAGGCCGCAAAGGGGCCGAGTGGTTAGCATGTTGGTCACGCAGTCAGGAGATCGGGAAGACCTTGGTGGAGTTTGCATGTTCTCTTTTAGAAAGGCGAATAAGCTTACTCCGTCTCCTCAAGTGTTCCACCAAAAGCCTTCAACACAACGAGCAGACATAATATAAAAAAATATATAACAAACAACAGAAATTCACTGAGAACTGGAGCATAATAACGCACTGGAGTGAACGGGAACTTCCGGGTGGGACGGTCCGGTGTCGACATCACTTGCTCTGCCTCCGGAAAAAGTGCCGATTTTCTTTTTTTTTAATGGTAAATGTTTAAATATTCGACCACACATCCAACACAGGAAATGTGCCTTTCAAAGTTATTTTTCTCAGCGGAAATAACGAGATTAACATGTGTTTTGGTGTCATTAGCACGTTAAATGTTCATTTATCGCTCTCATTAATCATTTATATGCATTTAGAAATGTTTTATGCATGTAAAACTGTAATTGTAAAACTATAAAAATGTGATTTGTGTTAATATTTTTGAGACTTGTGGCATAACTGTGTAAGTTAGCGAAGAACTGCAGCCAAGCGCTGATGACGTCATAGACGGGCGACTGAGCTGACTTTTGCCTCTTGTTTCCATGTATTAGCAAGCTGCTAACAAGGACGTTTTGTGATAAAAAAATACATTAAGAACACAGTTGTACTCACGCAGTGTATTAAGAACACGAAGAGATGCGCGCCATATTGTATGCTAACGGGAGGCAAAGTTTTTTAATTGTCAACGTTAACCGAAATACACCGGGGTGTACACTAACCAAGGTCCCATTATATAATTATTCTAATATTTAGTTAATTCTTTTGCTGATTAATTAATTCTTTCATGGACCTCTGTTGCAGCCACCTCATGAATTTATTTTAACTGCCAAAATGACAGTGGGCGGATCCTAACACCTTATTGGTTACTGGGTACATCAAGTCAAGACAATGAATTGATGCAGAGCAGGTGAACATATACTGATACACTGGGTGGCGCTATTTACCTTTCCTCGGTTCAAGGAATTGAGACGTAACGTCGTGTGATCATAAAGTGATTGAATATTAATAACCAATATATTTTTTTAAATCAGCAAAATTGTGTTTTTCCAAACTAAGAGTTATAACAGTCTCTGCAATGGTTCACATTTGTTCTATGGACTGGTGTTATCCGACCTTGTTTTTGACAGTTCTTCTGATTACATCATAATGCTTACAACAATAATTTAGTCAGATTAGAGGTTTCATTAGATTATTAACTTTTTTCCTTTGTAGAAATCATATTAATGCATGGGGTGATGAGCTGCAAAACTGATTAACATCACAATGAGAGACTTGATTGGGCCAGATGGTTCTAGGTCATTACTATGATGGTGAACTGCACCCTCTAGTGGCGTGAACATTATACATCTCCTGTATAATGATGTTCTGTAAGATTGCTTTCAGTGTGCCAGTATACAGTATATATATATATATATATATATATATATATATATATATATATATATATATATATATATATATATATATATATATATATATAAAATGGATGGATGGATGTACTTATATAATAAAACCAACACTTTTTTTCTCATCCCCAGTGACCTCGTCCTTCCTGGCACCCAGTGTTGCACCAGTTACCCAAAATCCCCAAATCTTTGCCACAACGTATCGCACTACTCAGAAGAACCGCTCCATTTTGCTGGGTCATCCTCATCAAGCCCCTCACTCCACTTTTAACCCGTCCCCTTCTCCCAGCACTGACCTCTCGCCAAACGGCAGCCTTATCTACTGGGGTGACCTGAGCAGGACTTTGGCTTTTGCTTGGGAGCTTCACGTCTACGGATCAGCAAGCCTTTTCCTGCTCTTGTTTGGCGGCGCTGCACTTGGACTCATGTTGTCACCCGGGTCAAACTGTCCTCATCGGGGGGCTCTTGCTCTCGCCAATGCGCTTTTATTTCTGGTTGGAGGACTTAGGGCATCACTCTTTCTGATTGATCCCTACGGGATGCAGAAGACACTTCCCCGGTCTGCAGTTGCAGCCATTTACAACTTGCCACTACACTTGCTGGTGTGGGCGCAGGCTGCCCTGGCTCTGCTGTCCTTGAGAGTGGCCGGAGTAAGAGTTTTACCTTCAACGTTAGAGCGTCCCCCTCTGGTGGCTGTGTTGGCTGTGCTGCAGTGCACTCTGCTGCTGGCAGCAGATCTGCTTTCCCCAGCGCTGTCACCTGTGGTGCCTGTTACCCTGCAGGTTTTGTCCCTGTGCTGGGGTCTGGGTCTCTGTCTTGGATTCCTATTCTATGTGTTTCCACGTGTACGTTGTCCTTCCATTCCTCACCCTGGAGTCACTGAAGAGGCCAGGAGGAAGACTTGGACAGGAAGCAGGAGAGAAGGGGTGATTCTGGGAAAAGTGCTGGCAGTTTGTGCTGTTTTAGGGGCGCTGTGCTGTGGGCTCCATGTTCATGCCACCCTCTGGCTCTATGGACTGCTAGGGGACTGGATAAGCTTCAACTGGGGCTGGTGGCTTGTTCATTTCTGGGCCAGACTCCTGGAGCTGGCCTGGGGGTTATCCCTCCTACTCTTGGCTTCATGGGTCTTTTGGAGGCCTCAGTGTTGTCAGCAAAGTGAGGAAGGTGGAGCAGGAGAGAGAAGAACAACAGGAGAGATGCCATCACCTGGCCATTCTGGAAGTTCTTCTCATAGACACACATGCTGGTCCAAAATAGTCCAAAGTTTGACAGGGAAGCCTTGCAGGAAGTCTGATAGTAACGGTGTTGGAGGAGGAGGTCCAGCAGAGGTGCCTAACAACTGGGGTGGCCAGGAACGTTCTGGAGCTGACATCACAAAGAGTCTAATCAGGAACCAGAATCATGAACAAACAATTGCCCAGCCACAGTGCGTCAAAGATAGCAACCGGGTACGCAACCACAGAGGCCACTCTGCTGAATGTGGCATACCCGATGGCTCCGCAGGCTCCTTGCTGAGACTGCAGGCAATGGCCCCGCCTCCACAGCGCTCCGTGAGCGGAAGCCTGGATCAAGATAGGGACACCTCCCTCTCAATGTGTGAGTTTGACCTACGGCCCCCATCTCCCATTAACCTCACCCGCAGCATTGATGAGGCTCTGCACAGAGAACACCTGCTTGAAGGTGGCAGCCTGTTTCATCCTTTAAACCAAACTTTACAATCCCCCTCCCCTGGATCAGGGGTCAGTCCTGGGGCCTGGCTGCGCAGGAACAGTGACCCCCAGTTTTCTGAAAGCAGCGAGGCGCCTACAGAGTCCTCCATGCCTTTGGGGGGCAGTATTCTCAGCAGTGTGCCGAGCAGGCAGGTGACTGCTCCACCCACACCCTCCCACCAGGGTCACAGGTGGGCTGGGAACGAGGTGGGGAATGTTCCCTCATCAGTGTCCTGCCCCGTATCACTTCATCCCTCAAGAACGTCGACAGGACATCTGGGGGAGGATGGAGTGGACGACACACGGCCCTTCATCACACCAGACTCAGATCGAGGGCGGGGCAGGGTGGCGAGGCCCGTGGGTTCACGCAGTTACCTGGAGGTCAGCCGACATGACGACTCTGCTAGTGTGAACAGTGAAATTATTGACTTATGAACCAAATATGACACATAAGGACAGTTGCCTCACATCAAATACTCCATCAACACATTAGGCTACAGCTATAAAGCACAGACATTGAACTAATCAGAAAATGAACTATACATATAAAAAATATACACTATGCTGTACTTTACCATGAGTACATACAAAATAAACAAGTATAGTAGCAGAATTACATTTAGATCTTGACATTAACTTCTTAACGGGGCTCTGTTAAAAATTTGTTACAAGGCTCACAAGGCTTCCTAATAAAATAGACCATGAAGTTGCTGTTTGGGAACAACGCTTGACATCACAATTGTCATAATTGAAGTTAAAACTGTGCTCCTGTAGGTCCCATCACTGTTGTTTCTGTGTGTGCTGTGCACTGTAAAATCCAATAGCACTCTCAACTCAGATAAATAAGTAGAACAAACTTTTAAAAGAAAGTTCACCTCACCTGAGTGTGCAAAGTAAAACGTAAACATCTATTGTGGTCAACTATAACTATTAAGTTCCATTTACTTTTTTTCAAGGCAATCTGTTTGCATTTTTTTTAAGTAAAGTTAACTAATGGATTTTATAGTGTGCATATCAACAATAGTCTCTTTTTTTTGTTACTTTTGTTCATTGTCCTGGGAATTTCATTTCAATGTAACTTTTCTGTAGTGTAAATATGTGCCATACGTTATTTTGGTTGTATGAATCCATCTTCATAGTGTCTTACCAAGGACATGGGGACAACAATTATTTTGAAGCTCTTAATATGCTACTGCTATCCTCTTTGCTTTGGAACTGATAACATATTGAGACAGGAAACAAAGGCCAGCGATACAGATGCCATAAATGACATTCTTACATGCTCTTTTATGTAGGTGATTATTAGTCCTAGAGGATGTCATTTACACCTACAGTATTTTCTTGCATCTATTATAGTACAATACAATGCCTGTGACTGCATTTTACAGTAGCTAGGTAGTAGTATTGAATACACACGAGGCGCTGTTGGAATTGTGGAATCTATGACTGCTTTGGTAAATTGAAAAAAAAAAAAAAGCAAATTAAAAAAAGACTGGCTTGCCATGGATTCACTAATGCAGCACTTATCTGTACATTGAAGCACTAGACTGAAGTATTTTACTAAAGACAAAAGTATCTTTCAAATACAGTATATTGGAACGATGTAAATACTGTTATTTTTATGTTAAATAAAGGTATATTTGAAAGTCATATTTGTCACTGTGAAAGACAATCAAAAGTGTTTTTGCTGATGTGCTGTTATTTTGATATCAGATATTTAGTTCATTCAGATAAGTACAGGTCAGGATAGAAATATTGATGCGGGTATTGCAAAAATACCAAATTACAAACTTCATCCTCATCGTCTTTATGTACTGTATGTTTGTATGTATGTTCTATTGATGAAGACATCAATAGAACATACAAACACAATACCAACATAAGAGACATAAAACCAAAAGCATAGAGTATTTGCTTGTATGTGTTTACTGGAATATTACCTTTTCCCGACTGGTTTCAGGTCATGGTTTTGTTTACCCTCAGTGGTTGTATTGCAATACCATTCATTGTCTATATTATGTATCATATCATGACCCAAGACAATGACATGCAGCTCTTCCCAGTGATGCGTGAATTGTTATTTATGCTATTTTTAGTCCAATGGCCTTGTGTTGTGGTCTACATTCCAAAAAATCTGTAATATTTTGCTGTTTTGCTGTTACTTATATTTCTTCCTGACCAGAGTGGAACCTCCAAGTGTGTTCAGTGTTGTACCCGCAGCAAAACATACGTGCCATAGAAAATGCACTCAGTTTGCGCACCTTAGTGTGTAGTCACAGTGGAGAAATTCAGTATTTGGCTCATTGAGCATTTGTTTTCTTCATTTTGCTGTAATTTATGTCTGCATTGAAATAAACATGAAAACATACAATGATCACAGTTTGTGTTTGCTACTGTAAATGTGATAGCTACAGTATCTTTTTATGTTACCTTATACTACGTGCTCTGTGCAACAGTTAATCGATTTCCTTCACTTAACTTAATTAAGAAAAGAATCCTGAACAGAGAAGATGGCAGCAAAGTAAAATCTTTATTGCAGTTCTTGAAGTTTGAAACAACAACAAAAAAAAACCCATCAGTATAGGTTGGTTTCTTCAGTGTGAGCCCTAAACTTCGGTGCGGAATTGCAGCGCGGGGTTCCTAATTTTCTGCTTGTAGTGTTCATCACACTGTTCGCTCTGGGCCACGGTGAAATGACTCTTCCAGTCGCCAACTTTCCCTTTAAAGACAGCGGGATAATTCAGATCAAACTGACATGGTTACAAGCACTGGCAGCCATTTCAGGCCTTATTCTGTACCATTTCTCATGAAAGGAGACAACTTCAGATTCATCAAGGGAGCATTGGTAAAGTTGGTCACTTTGTTGTCTTTCATACGGTCAAATTTCACAGCAGAAATGATGCTCTCCTTCTCCTCGGCTGAGGGGGACAAGTCTAGGAAACTGCACAGCTTGTCGATTTCTTGTCCCAAATTCTACGCACAGCAACACATTTTGTGTTAATTTCACAGAATGCTCTCGGAATAGAGGTAAAACTGAACTTTCAGGCATACAACAGATTGTCAATTGGGCACGGGAAAAGATACAGTCAATTACCTTGGAGCTCACAATTAGTCCAGTGGAGTATATTACTGTAGATTTGACACATATACAGTCATCCCTCGCCACATTGCGGTTAAAATTTCAAGGCTTCACTCTATCATGAGTTTTCAAAAATATATGAATTCAGAAATCATGCTGTTTTGTGGTTGAATAAGGACAATTATAAGTCAAACAAGATGCATGTTTAAGCAAATTTTATGTGGTTTTCCTATATTGAGGTTTTTCGAGCATGACAATGGCTAAATATCAGTGTTATATAGTGTTGCATTTTATATAAGAGTGTTTTTTTCTTCTGCAACTGAGCTACTGCAAGCTTGTGGATCATTAAAGTCTGTGTAAGTCGAAGTCTAAATGAACTAAAATACAAATATAAGGCATTCCGAAGATGACAAACACGTGAGGCTATACCGTATATTATTGTACACTGGTTCACTAGGTGTCAGTAATGTTACTGTATTATTCGACGAGGCACACAGGCGTCAGACTTGATCCGCGGAACAACAGGCTTTTATTGCAGGTTTGAATTATCTTACAACAGGCACAATAATAATAACATAATAATGATGATAATCATCATAGTAATAACTATATCTATTGTTTTATGTCTGTGCATTGAAAAAGTCATACTCACACAGAGCTTTTCATTTATGAGTCATGCATATACACAAACGGAATATTGATTTCAATACTGAATTTAATTAAATGGGGAATGAAATGGCTTAGCCAATGCAATTGCCAACTGTTAAATCATTCATTTTGGTGAGTAACCCACAATTTGAATCCAATGCAAAAGTTCAGAAAAAAATACCAAAATCAATGTATGCCCCTCGACTACTGTCTGAAGACTGTGTTGAAACAGATGGCAGAATACCTCACCTCGGTCAGATCTTCATAGAAAATATAATGAAGCTTTGGATATGTTTGTTTCTTCTCCCACCAGCCGTCTACATGCTCATGCCACGGTCCGTACGCCACTGAATCCAAATGAAAATGTAGTCAGGTACAAAAAGACAAGAAGCTTACACTTTGACCTCACTATTCCCATCCATGAATCTTTGCAGGAAGCCATCCCAGTCTCCTGGTGCAGGGTGGATGCTGTTCATGCGACAGAAGTGGAAATGGGACACAGCAACATCCTTGGGGTTACGAGCCACGTAAATGACCTGCACAGAGAGAAACATCTCTTCATCAGTCACGTACGGCTAGTATGTTCAGACTTTGTGTGGAGAGCGGACGCTTTTACCCGACAGTTGTGCTCCCAAAATGTCTCTGGTACAAGCTGGACTGGTAGATGAGTTTTAATGAGACGAGGAGTGATGGTGAGCTCGTCTGCCAGGTCTTTTCCTTATTGAATGAGGGCACAGTCGAATGTCATTTAAATCCACAAACATGGTAATGCAGGAGAGGCGTAGAAGCACTTCTTTGAAATGCATTGTTGTGCATTTTAGTGTATCATTGTTATTAGTAATATGTAAGATTTCATGACTTAATTCACACATTGCATTATTATAGCTTAGAAGTACTGTATACACTATTAAGAAAAAAAATGTTTTATCTGAATTAAGACTGGTTGCACACCAAAGGAGCAGGGCAGGAATCACTCTAACTTCAGGGTATGCAATGCGAACACGCAGCATGTTCAGTGTACAGTCGCCCCTCGCCACTTTGCAGTTTGAATTTTGCAGCTTCACACTATCACGTTTTTTCAAAAATATATTTTGTGAGTGTGAATGGTTGTTTGTCTATATGTGGGTGTACCCCGCCTCTCGCCTCTCACAGTCAGCTGGGATAGGCTCCAGCAAACCCCCACGACCCTAATGAGGATAAGTGGCATAGAAAAGGGATGGATGGATGGATATTAAATAATAAATCATGCTGTTTTGTGGTTGAATGCAGCCTGTTATTAGTCAAAACATATGCGTATTTTACCAAATGTTCCATATTTTTTTTTACCTTAATTAAACATGTTCAAGCATAAAAATGGCTAAATGACCAAAAATACAAAAACAATATATATATATAGTATGAGGCATTCAAAAAATGCATTCAAAAACATTGACATGTAGTATTCTACACTGGTCACTAAATGTCAGTAATGTTATCGTTATGTTCCATGGGACACAAAAGCGCCAAACTTGATTGCTGGAACGATAGGCTTCTATTGCAGCCCAACAACAGAAATCTGACGAGAACTGGACTTGTGGGACGAAATGGGGGGGTAAGTCACTGTTCATATATTCCACTGCTGATGGGGATGTCATACAAATTCATGTCAAAAAAATCTGAGCTATCCCTTTAACTTAAATATTGTTTTCATAGGAAAAACTGTACCCAGACTGTGCATTCAAATTAAATTAAATTAAATAAAAAAAACTGTGTTGTTATTCAATGCAACACGTTTTTTGAACGTATAGCAATGATAATGGTTTATTTGTTTCGGACATGCTAGAAAGTTACCAAAGGGAAACGTAAAACGTTTACACTTATACAATTCAATATGTCCAAGAAGGAGTAGGAAGAAGCGGAGATTATGTAATCCTAACGCTTCTGCATGCTTTAGCAATTACTGATAGTTTGTTCACTTCCTGTGTTTAAATAATTAGCAAATAAATCAACAGCAAGCTAAAGCTAGATAAATAAATAAATACAGGAGGAAAAAACAAAGAGAAACTTCGTATCAGGTATAAATAAACGCAGGCTATTGTAGTGGTTTATACAGTACTTAATCATTGCACTTCAACACGTTGGGGATCACAGAAATGTTCTAACCTTTGGGGTGACCGGGTATGCAGAGCTCCAAAAATGGGACTCTTATGTACAGAGGTAAGGATGTCTCTTTCTCTGGATGCGTCTTTCCAAAGTACAGACGATCCAAGAGGTAGCAGACCCATGTGGTTCCTGGGGTGAAAATAACAATACATTCAGTATTCCGTATACTCGGAGGGACACGATACACTCAACTCACCAGACGAGGCGATACACGATGTTGGGTTCACGAGAACAAGGCGATATTTTAACATTGCTTTTAAGAAAACGACAATGACAAAATATGGGACTGCACAAACAGGCTTTTTTATTCTACTGAGTCACAAAACAATACAGGTGCATTTTGAAATGTTTTCTAACTTTATATGCATCACCTAAGCATGATGCTTTAAACCTTTGAACGTCTTTCCACAAATTGAAACAAAAAGTTAAAATTATAAGAGTTAAAATGACGGCAGTTGTAGCTGCTGCTATTAATCATTTTTGTTGATGTGTAGTTATGTAAAGATATACAATAGATTGCAGATTGCAGTAGATTAGCTTTATGTTTATGCTAAAAGAACTACAGTTCCCATGATGCCTAGAGTGCCGAATCAGGTAGTAGTGAATTTTCCAAATGGAAGCTAATACCTCATGTTCTGAAGTGTTATGCAGCAAACATGTTTTGATCTGACAAATGTTAAGTTTGATCAAGAGTATAATTACTACACCTTCAGCTTGGGCATTAACACTGAGCCAGCTGTTGAACACTGCTGAAAAAATGCGTCTCACGTCTCAACCAACCGGGCAAACAAGTGGGGCTGGGAACACAGGTTGCAGGTTGGATTGCAAAGTTTAAAGTATGCGCTAAGAACCTAATGTGCAGTTCCAATAATGCCTGGCACCCTGCCACTGCCATATACAGTAATTATCATTATTATCATTCATGGCAGTGACGCCATAGCTCACAGTCGGATAGAATTCTGGCTGCCCTTCTACCTGACAACTTTTCTCTATACGAGAAATATCGTCACGTTTTAATCTCGCGAGATTTTGTGACACCCCTACTGTATATATAAGATCTTTTTCAAATGATAAAGATGCTGATGATGGTATACATGCTTCCAGCCGTACCTGATTTAGGATAAGTGGCGATGACAATATCATCCGCTTTGGCCTTGAAGTTCTTCACGTTATCCCAGTTGTCGGTGAAGTATTTTGTCATGGAGACACCATGGAAGTCAAATAGTTCTGGGCGAGGTGGCGTCTCCATCTGTTCTTCTTTTTAAACACAATAGAAACATCTCTGTAAAATAAAGCTATCATCATGTCCACTTCCTGTTAATAAAGAGGGTATCTGGACAGTTTTCAATTAAAAAATTGTAAGACCTTTTTCAAGACAAGATTAAGGCTAAACCAGGGCAAAAAAAAAGATATGCAGTTTTTTACTAACTTTTAATGCATGCATTTGATGAACACCAGGGTGCATTAATGTCAACTGTTAGACATGCAACCATGCAAACTACTTAGATAAAGCAAGTCTTGTGTTTTGGGTTTGCAGCTGCCACTAAGCCAGGAGACGACTGAGTTACTGGAGCAAGCGCCTTGAAACATTTCAAAGATGAATAAAAGGCAAAAAGCACTTCCTCCAGTAGCCTACGACAGTGTTTCCCACAAATGTGTTTGTGGCGGTGACGTCTCCCCGATGGGGCGGGGCGAAACGCCATTATCTAACTTGCCATGACTATGACTGGACTTTTTAGGAAAGTAAACCAATGCAGGTAAGTACAACAGTAAGAGTTTGAACAGTGTGAATAGTTATTTTATTTTTAGTGTAAGTTCCTTGTTGGCTGAAGTACAGCATTAATAGTTCCAGCTAAAAAAGTTATACATGTATTTAAACACATACATTTGTGTTTTTATTCATTAGTAGCAACATTTCAGCTTTTTCAACTTATAATAATGCCCTTTTACTCTATTTTTCCATTTCTGCTGGGTTTTTTTTTTTTGTTTACGTAGTTTTATTTATGTAATGTGCCACGGACCCATGGCAGGCAAGTCGCAGTACACAGATGGCCCCCAGGCCACACTTTGGATACCGCTGGTTTGCGTGTTTTACCCGGGAGGTAAGGTGTTGCCAGGCGATAAAGGAGTCTCTCCCAGCTCTTCTTGGCACAGTAGCTGGTCAGGGGATGGGTTGCTTGCTTGAGGAGGCTTTCTGCATACTTTCAGACCTGCCTTGCACGGCGGTGCTGCTACAAACTCACTCGCACGGTAAAAACTTTTCCTTTCATGATTGCTTGTATTTAATTAGCCAATAAATGCCTGACGCAAAAAACACTTCCTGTCTCTGACTTTTATTGCATAACCCCCACTCGCTAAAGATAACGGCAAGTTCGCTAAATTGTCAACACAGATCTTTTCTGCTACGTCTTATTCTCTCACAAACCAAGTGTGAACGAGGTGTGTCATGACGCAAATTAATTAATACCGCCATAGTCATTAAACTTTGCTTATGAGCAGGGCAAACAGGAAGCGCCAAAGCCATGCCATCCTGGCAATTTTTGTGAATTAATGTATGAGAAACCCTGAGAACTTCTGGAGTTCTTGAGCTACAGAATGCAGATGACACCTTCACAGAAAAAAAATACACAAAACCGGAGGGAGACATTTCACTTGCTTGGTCCAATATTAAAGGTAATGCCTTTAAATGTCTTTGGAAACTTCAAGACATTCCAGATAATTCAATCCGACAATACTTTTCATATGCATATATATGAAAAGCATATGCATATCATATTTACCAATTGTTGGAGGATTTTCTGGCTTTACCGGTTTTGTACAATATGAATGGCTGAAAGTGTAGCCAGGTCATAACACCTGTGCACGAGTAAAACCCATGTGACCACCTGTCACCCTAGCAATACCCCCACCTCTGTACCTACATACATACAGTACATACATACATACCACCACAAGTGGTCAAATGAAATATAGGTACCCAAACATAAACAAATGCCAGCACCAATATAAACCCAAAACAAACCAAATAAAGTTTCTCCGACACAATGTGTCCCATAAGACATGTCAAAAAAAGTGATGTGACAGCAAGAGAGGTTAAGCACTTTGGACTAATAAAATGTTACAGTATGCCAAAAATCTTAATTCTGAAATGAAAACTGCACTTTAACAAGATGTTTTGACTTTTAACATCCACTTAACCATTTATTGAATCTACTCAATATTACCATAAATAAATATTACAATTTAACAATATTTTGCAATCTTATAATTTGTCACACAAACAGCAAACTGCCATTATCTAGTCTAGTCAAAAATGATCTCACCTGAAAAGGAGGTTGAGATGAATGCACCACAAACTACCAGCAGTAAACCCTAATTGAGCAAAACACAGAAAAACAACAGTTAATATTTCTTATTTAACAATCAAAAAAAAAAAACAAAACACAAAAAATAAGAATCATATCATACCTCAACTCACAGTGGGCAAAGTAAAGATACTGACTTGTAGTGCTCTGCAAGCAAGAGCACGTTTACATTATTTGTCAGGCCACACCTTTATCCAGCAGTTCTGTCATGATCTGTGGTGCTGCTCTTCTGCCCCCTGCTTGTGTTTTGATTGCAGTGCAAGACCGGCTGGCATGGGAGGAGCCATGCGCGCACACCTGCGGCTAATTCCTGTCTGCTACATAAGCAGCACACGCCTGTTCTTCGTTGCCAGACTGTCTCATGCTACTTGCTAGTAGGCTTCTCGAGCTCTCTGTATTTGCCATACCTTCTGGTCATCTCGTGTCTCGTGTTCCTGCTTGGTTACCTCCAGCAGTGTTTTTGGTTATACCCTATGAGTACTTTTCGCTTGCTTGGTAGTTCCAGCAGTGTAGTTTTTTGTTTTATCGTATCTCAGTATCCTGTTATCTGTGCTAGCAGCGCTTTTCGTTTGTGTATTTTTCCCGTGGCTTGCCCGGAGGATTTTCTGTTGTACTTTGACCTTTTGTGTTTTTGTATTACACTCCTTGTGAGTCTCTTTTTGTTATTAAACCTTTTTGCACAGACCCTTTGCTCCACTCTGCTTATTGGGATCCAGCACATTGACTGTAGAGCAAATCCTGACAGAACAATCTGGCCAGTCATGGACCCCGCAGAGCTGGAGCATTTTCGTTCCTCGCGAGTGGGCAACCATGAACAGACCCTTAAAGCGGTCTTGGACACGCTTGCTACCCTCTCTGCTAGTGTTAGCACCATAGACCTCTGTCTCGAGCGTGCCTTAAACCCGGCACTTCAGGAAAATGCAGCCGCTCTAACTAGCCTTACTGCCACCAACCCACCTTCAGCGTCCACCTCCACCAGCAGTGCCATCCGCGAATCTAGCATCCCTCACCTGCCACGCTTCTCGGGGGAAACCACCTCCAGCGAACAGTTACTCCACAAATGTTCGCTCGTGTTTGACCAACAGCCTAGCCTGTATACATCTGACTCGAAAAGGTGGGAGACCACTCCCACCGACCGATCTCGCCCCCACGCAACGGCGAGGACGACTTCAGGAGTACTACTACTAAGGAGCAGTCGGACGAGACGCCGATGCAGCTGGGGAGTCAACGGCTGACATCGGTCGAGAGAGCCTGCCGCCGTCGTCTCCACCTTTGCCTCTACTGTGGTTCAGCTGCTGCTCTTATTAATTCAGGTGCGGACAACAGCTTCCTAGACTCTAGTTTTGTGGAGGAGCACAGGTTCGCCTAGCGCTAAGGAGGTACAATCACTAGATGGGCGACTACTCGCTGTCGTCCGCCACCAGACTGTTCCCTTGTCCCTCCAACTTTCAGGCAACCATTATGAGTTAATTAGCTTCTTCGTCATACCATCCCAGGCTGCGCCAGTTGTTCTCGGATTTACATGGTTACACATAACTCAGTCAGTGACTGGAAGAACACTCGTATCCTTAGTTGGAGCAGTTACTGCTCCGCTAACTGCCTGCATTCCGCCGTTCCCGTAGCCCTGAGACTAGCCCGTTGTTTGAACAAATCAACTTATCCGGGGTTCTGCAGGTCTATCACGACTTAAAGCTAGTGTTTAGCAAGGACAAGGCTCAGTGCTTACCTCCACACCGCCCATACGACTGCGCTATAGGTTTCATTCGACCGTCCTCTTCTCGCCTTGGAGCTGTTTTTTTTTTTGTCGCTAAGAAGGACAAGACATTGAGACCTTGTGTCGATTATCGTGGGCTCAACGATATAACTATTAACAATCGTTATCCCCTTCCTTTTATGGACTCGGCCTTCTCACCGCTACACTCGGCCAAATTCTTTACCAAGCTCGACTTCAGGAACGCTTATCACCTGGTTCGTATTAAGGAGGGAGATGAGTGGAAAACCGCATTCAATACACCCTTAGGCCATTTCGAATACCTAGTGATGCCTTTTGGCCTAACCAATGTACCCGCCGTATTTCAGAACCTGATAAACAATGTTCTTAGGGATATGCTGAACTAGATTGTTTTATATATTTCGATGACATCTTAATTTTTTCCAATTCTCTGCAGGAGCATGTCCTACACGTGCGGCGGGTGCTCTAGCGACTCCTCGAAAACCGCCTTTACATATAAGCCGAGAAGTGTGAATTCCATGCCACATTCGTCTCATTTCTGGGGTACATCGTGGAGAAGGGCCAGCTCAGACCCGACCCTGCCAAGGTCCAGGCAGCGGTTGACTGGCCAACTCCCATATCAAGGAAGCACTTACAGAGGTTTGCCAACTTTTATAGGCGATTCATTTGAACCTCTTACAAGGCTTACATCCACTAAACTACCTTTTGGACCCCAGAAGCCGAGGTGGCCTTTGTCAAACTTAAGTCACTGTTTACTTCCGCTGCGGTTCTCATTCACCCTAACTCTTCTCTTCTGTGTAGAGGTAGATGCTTCAGATACAGGAGTGGGAGCAGTCCTATCCCAGTGATCCCCAGTCGACCAGAAGCTCCACCCGTGCTCATTCTTCTCACGTCGCCTCACCTCTGCAGAACACAATGATGTGGGTAATCAGGAGTTGCTGGCCATTGTCCTTTTGCTGCGGGAGTGGAGACACTGGCTCGAGGGCGCGGCTCTGCCATTCCTAGTCATAACAGACCACAAGAATCTGGCATATATCAGATCCGCCCAACGTCTCAACTCCCGCCAGGCCCGTTGGTCACTGTTCCTGACTCGATTCGGCTTTTCTATTACTTACAGACCCAGATCCGGGAATATCAAACCGGATGCACTCTCCAGGGTATTTGGCCCGACTGAAGCAGAGAAGACACCAGACACCATACTGCCTGTAGTAGCCAGGGTGCTGGGAGCGCTCCAGTGGGAGGTAGAGAAGAGGGTATCGGAGGCATCTAAGGACTTACAAGTTTCAGAGGGGTGCCCAGTGGGCAAGCTGTTCGTGCCGCAGGAACTCCAGTGGGGCCATTCCTTCAAGTTGGCCTGTCATCCTGGGATCCAAGATTTTGGTGGCCCTCACTCTCCAAGGACGTCAAGGAGTTTGTTGGGGCCTGCTCTGTCTGTGCCAGGAGCAAACCGTCTCACTGCCCACCTTCCGGATCACTTCAGCCACTTCCCATTCCCGCTTTCCCCTGCTCACACATTGCACTTATTTTCATCACCGGAGTTCCAGCTGCTCGTGGCAAGACAGTCATACTCAACGTGATTGATTGTTTCTCCAAGATGGCCCACTTCTTTGCTGTCCCCAAACTACCCCCTCCGCCTTACTGGTTACTGGTCAAGCACGTCTTCCGTATCCATGGTATCCCAGCCGATCTAGTATCCGACAGAGGTCTACAATTCACATCCAGAGTTTGGAAAGCCTTCTGCAAGGCACTTGGAGCAACGGTCAGCCTAACATCCGGATACCACCCGCAATCCAACGGCCAGACAGAGTGGGCCAACCAGGAGTTGAAAGCATCCCTGAGGTGCGTCTGCCACCAGCACCCCTCATCATGGTCATCCTTCCTCCCCTGGGCGGAGTATGTGCACAACACTCTTGCGTCATCGGCTACAGGTATGTCCGCTTTCAAGGTTGCTTATGGGTTCCAACCTCCACTCTTTCCATCGCAGGAGTCTGAGATAGCAGTGCCGGCGGTTCAGACCCACCTGCGACGAGCGCATCGAGTTTGGTGCAATGCCCGCGCAGCCTTGACCAGGACTGCTGCACGTGACCACCAGCTAGCCGATCGCCATCGGACTCCTGCCCACGCCTATCAGCCGGGCCAGAAAGTCTGGCTTGCCTCCCAGGACCTACCCCTGGCCCTACCCCTACCCCTGGGGACCAATAGGAAACTGGCAACGAGATTAGTGGAACCCTACACCATTGACTCTATAATCAGCTAGTCCGCCATCAAACTCAAGCTACCACCCGCTCTCAAGGTACACCCCGTGTTCCATGTCTCACAGCTGAAACCAGTATCTTCCAGCCCGCTGTGCCCTCCTGCCGAGGCTCCACCCCCTCCACGCACGGTCGATGGTTCCCCAGCATACACGGTGAGAGCCGTATTGGACTCCAGGGGGGTGCAGTTTTTGGTCAACTGGGAGGGATACGGACCAGAGGAACGGTCATGGGGCTCCCGCTCCTGCATCCTGGACCCATCACTCATTAGCGACTTCCACTCTCTCCATCCTGAGAAAGCCAGGCGGAGCAAGCGTGAATCAGGAGGGGAGCTTAATGTCAGCTGACTGATGTCATATGACAACTACAAAGTGACGTTTATGCGATCGACCCAAACTACCTTGGCGATCTACCGGTAGCTCGCGATCGACGTAAAGGCCACCAACCCATCTGCGACAGAGCAATGTGGTCTATTCCATCCACTGTAAAGATGAGGAATGCAAAGAGCACTGCATTGGGGAAACTAAGCAAATGCTCCAAAAAAGGCTTTATCAACATCGCAGGGACAATTCTAGTGGGCCTCAATCAGCAGTTCATCTACACCTTAAAGCAACCAATCACTTTTTTGAGGAGAGCGAGGTAAAGATTTTGGCCAAAGAAAACAGATGGTTTGAAAGAGGAGTAAAGGAAGCTATTTTTGTCAAACAACAGAACCCATCATTGAATCGGACGGATGGATTCATGGTTTGTAAATTTAAACTTGTCCTTCATCTCATCAAAATAAAATAACAAATGTTTTATCTCGGCCAGCGCCTCTCAAAGTTCTCCCATCACACGTTGGCAATTGAGAACGTTTCTAAATTAGCACAGTTGAACAGCGAATAACAGATTATGCTGTGTTTATTCTATAGCTCACATTAACGTGACATACACTCCTGATCAAAATCTTAAAACCAGTAAAAAATTGCTAGAATTTGCATTTTTCACATTTGGATCTTAATGAGGTTTTAAGTAAAACTACAATATCCAAAAGCAAGAAGGGTGAGTGAGACAAAAAGCATTTTGAAAAAGTAATTTATTGAAAACAACAATTAAACTGAAATAGGCTGTTTATGTTTTTTGGAAAGTCGTTTGGAAAGTGCAACACCAGGCTACACATCAGATCGGAAGGACGGGGAAGCCGTTTACAGATGGAGAATGCATGAAAGAATCGTTCCTAAAATCATGACAGCATCTATTCTCCCAGTTAAAACATAAACAAGAAATGATTTAGAAAATGAAAGAATGCCTCTCTCTGCAAAGACAGGCACGGATAGGACAAATATAATGGTTATTGATGACAATTTATTACTGGAAGGCAAAATGGCTCTTTGGATGCTAAAGAATGCCAACCCCTGGCCTATACAGCAAGAAACGGCCCTGATTAGTACAGACAAGAGACATTCTTCAGTAACTTTTTTCTCAACGAATCTTAAGTCACCTTCAAATACTGTTTAAAAAGAAGCAATATCAATTTCAGTACGAAACTTAAGTGTGGGATCTGTCATTTTTCTCTTGTAGTCTTCGTCAAAGTGTTCATTCTGAGCCACAGTGAAGTGGTTCTTCCAGTCACCAACTTTTCCTGCGTGTGGACATTGACAATCAATCATTTTGATCTCATTTCAATTTCGTACAACATACAATTATTTTTTGATGCCATTACCTTTTCGCATGAAGTGTGAAATTTTGAAATCCATCACTGAAATTGATGAGTGGTTGGCCATGTTGTTCTTTTTCATATTATCAAATTGCACCATGCCAGCGATGCTTTTCTTCTGCTCATCCGAAGGAGACAAACCAACAAAGCTGCAGAGTTTGTCCATTTCACGTCCAGTGTCCTGCAAATACATTGGTTGACAAACAATGGCTGTTACTATTGCTGGAAACACGAGCAGTGGCCAAAACAAGATTCAAGATTCAAGAGTTTTATTGTCATGTGCATAGTAAAACAGGCAGTTATACTATGCAATGAAATTCTTATTCCGTTCATTCTCCCAAGAAAAGAAAGAAAACACAAGAAAGAATAAGAACATAAGTAACATAAATACCAATAAATTAAGCAACAACAACAGAAGAGACATTAATACAAATAAATAAATAAATAAATAAATAAAGTGCTATGAGTGTGTGCGTGTGTTGCGTGCGGCGTGTGTGAGTGCTTTGTTGAGAAGCCTGATGGCCTGTGGGTAAAAGCTGTTTGCCAGCCTTGTGGTCCTGGACTTTAAACTCCTGTAGCCTCTGCCTGACGGTAGGAGTGTGAATAATGAGTGTTGTGGATGTGTGCTGTCCTTGATGAGGTTGTGTGTTCTGCGTAGGACTCTAGATTTATAAATGTCTTGCATTGAGGGGAGGGCTACCCCAACAATGTTCTGTGAGGTCTTGATCACCCGCTGGAGTGCCTTCCTATCACGTGTTGTACAGTTACCGTACCAAACAGTGATGGAGGCAGTAAGGACACTTTCCATAGTGCATCTGTAGAAGCAACTCAGGATTTTGGTGGGCATGCCAAATTTCCTCAGTCTTCTCAGGAAGTACAGTCTCCTTTGGGACTTCTTCATAATTTGTTGGGTGTTGTGAGACCAGGTGAGGTCCTCGCTGATGTGTGTGCCAAGGAACTTGAAGGTTTTCACCCTCTCCACCTCAGTCTAGTGAAGTACCTCGGTCAGATCTTCATAGAACATGTAATGGAGCTTTGAATAAGTGTGCTTCTTCTTCCACCAGCCGTTCACATGATCATACCAAGATCCAAACACCACTGGAACCACAGAAAATGCATATGAAGACTGTGGAGGTGATGTATCATTGTAATTCTTAATGCACCTACTCTTTCCTTGCATAAATCTCTGAAGGAAGATGCTCCAATCTCCGGGTTCGGGCTCTGCCATGTTCATGCGATCAAAGTGGAAATATGACACCACACTGTCTTTAGCGTTACGAGCCAAATAAACAATCTAGAGAAAAAGAAAATATGTTTTGTTATATGGATGTTACACTGCATATGCATGCTTAAAATTTATGTGGGAAATGTGCACATAAATACAGTAGATCATATGAATAACAGACATGCTACCCTGCAGTTTTGCTCCCAAAAGGATTTTGGCACAAACTGGACTGGAAAATGAGTTTTGATGAGTCGAGGCGAAGTGACAAGCTTGTCTGCCAGTTCTGTACCTGTGTGAGGATGCAGGGAAGAAGGTGAGAAATGCTAACTTTTAAAATTTGATCACACACGAAGCTAGTTAACTAACTGAAGGAACTTTTTTTTTAGCCACTTGTTCCTAATTGAATTTTTTGAAACCCATGTTTCCAATGGTGGTTTAAAAGAACACATTGTACAGTAAAATTTCTATATTTTTCACAATTCCAAATTAAACTACATGAAAATTCGCATAAATTTGAATTCAGCTCAAATAAAATAATTGCCGTTCATGGCTATCACTCACAGCTGTTGAGATTCACCTACATGTCCTTGGCATACACACACACACACACACACACACAACAGCAATCTCATAGGGGTGATCAACAGTTTGCAGTCATGTTGGGCCACATACTGAAAAATGAAAGGATGGGCCACTTTGACATTTTTTGTAAACCAACCCATATAGATATGCAAAGAATTGATATATATTTCAAGAAAAAATAGCCTGCATCTCAGCTTTGTGATATACAGTAGGTGAAAAAACTTATTATTTGTATGAACTTCGGTCTTCGGTTTTGTTTTGGTTATTTGCTGTTGTTTTTTTTTATTTTCCAAATATTTCAACTTTTTTGTTCTCTAAATTAGAACTTTATTCCATAATAATTATTCCATAATATTTTGACTTTATTCTTGTAATACTGTAACTTTTTCCCCAACCTAATGTTCCAAACATTACAACTTTATTTTATTTGTTTGTCTAAACATTACAACTTAAAAAAATACGGTATTTTTACTTTTAACATTTGAACTTTATGTGAGTAAAATGACGTGATTTTTTCTAATCATACTACAACTTCATTCTTATCAAATTATGTCTTTTTTCCGTTAGATTACAACTTTTTTCTCTGATATTTTTGCCATTATTCTTGTAAGATTACTGCTTGTTAATTTATAGTTTTAGAATGTGCCACAGGCCAGTAAAGAAACAGCTGCGGGCCGCAAATGGCCCCCATGTCACACTTTGGACACCCCTGTGATATGCTATACATTCAATGCTAGCTAACGTTAGTAGCTAAACTTTGCCAAATTGCTATCATTAACTAACAACAAACATAACTTGTGCATGTATTACGTCAGCGCAGGAAGAGATGGGATATAATGATAGAAGTACGTTCAAATGTTCACTCCCTTTATGCCTTTAAGTAGTCGAATATGTTGTTGACTAATGTAGCAAAAAGATCATCCATATTTTTTCTATACCGCTTCTCCTCATTACGGTCATGGGTGAGCCGAAGCCTATCCCAGGTGGCTTCAGCTGAGAGGTGGGGTACACCCTGGACTCATCACCAGTCAATCACAGGCCACATATAGACAACCAGCCATTCACGCTCACATTTACATATGCTGTATATCAAATTTAGAGTCGCCAATTACCCGTAAATGCGTGTTTTGGACTGTGGGAGGAAGCTGGCACACCCCGGAAACAACCCACTGAAGCAAAGGCAGAACATGCAAACACCAAATACAGATGTAAGTATATGAGTTTAATGGTTCAACCTTTTGGAACAGACGGGACTGCCATCTCCAAAAAAGGCACTCTGTCATAGATTGAGATGGATGTCTGCCGCTCTGGAGAAGCTTGACCAAAATGAAGGAGATCTAGGATGCAGGAGACCCATGTGGTTCCTAGAGGAGACAGAAAACAGCTCATCTCAAAGCCCTTTTTGTACAATGCGTAAACATTTTTAGGAGCTTTACAGGCTTATGTTTGTCAGTTCACCTGCTTTGGGATATGTCGCAATAAGGATGTCATCCGGCCTGGCCTGAAAGTTTTGAACATCGTCCCAGTTGTCTGTGAAATAGCGGGTCATTGAGACTCCATGGAAATCAAACAGTTTTGCCCGGAAGGATGAATCCATCTTTGAAAAAAACAAAACAAAACAAATCAAAGCCATTATGGGAAAACCAAGCAGAAATACATAAGTACAGTAGGGATTAGTGTTGTTTTGACTTACCCAGTAAAAGACACTTTAAAGACAGACATAAATCTTCATGACAAGCACTCCATAAAAATCACACTCATAAAGAAAGCTTACCTGCATGTCAGGACACACATACCTTAATTGCTGCAGATGTTTGTGACATATTTGAAGTTATTTTCTCCACTCCAACACTCCAAACAAAACTTTCCCAGCAGAGTCAACTATTTCCCCTCTCTGTTTTCTGCTGCGGTAAAAGGGTGGACCCTTGCAGCGATGTTATCTCCAGCCCCTTCCAGCTGCATAGACAAAACACACGCAGTTTTGTGTGTGTGTGTGTGTGTGTGCGTGTGTGTGTGTGTGTGTGTGTGTGTGTGTGTGTGTGTGGAGGGGTGCAAGTGAAACGGGGTAAGTGGGGTGAGTCTTGGCGCACATCCAAACATTTTTTCTGTGATTGTTCAGCGGAAGCTATGGGAGGAAAAGACCACACAAAACACCAACTAGAAACAGCATGCTGTGTACAGCGAAATATGCTACAAAACCTTTTCCATTGGCATTGCCTGCCCTCACTCCAAAACTGAATTCACATGATAAAAAAAAAACATGTCACTTCTGCGAGAGGAATGGATGCGTGTATGTGTGTGTGTGTGTGTGGAATAACCAAACAATTGAGAACAACGATTCTCAAACCAAGCGGCATAGAAAATTGATGGATGCATGGATGGATTCTCAAACAAGGCATGCCAAGCCAATATTACAAGCTTGAACAAACTACATAGTTCGACGGATCACTTTAACGGTCAATTTCGAAGTAACAGGAGCATTAAATAATTATAAAAATATTTCTGGGTAACATATGTGCTCATAAGGTTTATTTAAAATTGTAGGTTAAAGTTTATAAAGTATGCACTGGGTCTATAGAATGATGGGGTAAAAAACGATCGATAATATCAATACCGAAGGAAGTATCAGTATAAGATTAATACTCAGCCGATAACGCAACGCAAAACCATTTACATTAAGCGCACTGCATTTCCGTGTTGAGAGCGGATGTTTGCGGTGAAACTTCAAAGGATTCATTCGCTGATATGACTGTTTACTTATGGGAAAAGCAATGCACACAAGTGAAAGAATCCGACATATGGCTAATAAATGTATTTCCTTTCACGTGTCAGTACTTAAAGAATTATGTTTCCAGCAACACGAGCTCGGACGGGATGTTAGCATTTTATTTTCAAAAGATGAACGGATAACCATCACGGAATTGAAAACTTGTTCCTATAGTTATAGTATAACTTTATACCTCTACAATTGTGCAGTAAGTGACGCGCAAATGCTGAAGATGGAAATTACATGATGCATTTCCACCGTCACTGTTAGTTTCGCTATCGGCCCTATATTTACTTGGTATCGGATCCGCACTGTATTTCTCTGGGCCACTACTACCAGAAGTGACGTCACTTGCAGAAAACGTACACAAAAAAGATGGCGGCTGCCAGCGAAGATACGGCGGCAGATTTACACGTGGGAAGAAAGAAAAAGGTAACCGTATTTAAGATATGAGAACGCTATAGCCACTGTTTAAGTCGATGGCTGTTGTCGATTGACATAGAAATAATATTAAACCAAGAGACACAGTTCAACATGGTCGCTCTTTAACAACTCGTGTTGCTAAACACAGAGCTGTTCGCTCTCTAACAACGCGTGTTGCTAAACACAGAGCTGTTATCGGTCTCCTACCCAATGCTACATACCTTTTAACGTCCATGAGTTTGACTAAAAACCTCAGCTAAACTTACTTCTTTTTGACAGACTCCAGTTCGTTACTGGCACCAGCAGAAATATGGCAACCAAAGTGGAGAAAAGACTGGCGACAAACAGCATCAGAATCTCAGAACAATGTCAGCCGCAAAGAGGAAGAACCAAGACGACCAGGGACATGGGGTAAAAATCATATCCGGAGTAAGACTGTTACAATGTCTAATATTAAGCAACTGTTGTCCTGTAGAAATGCTTACTGTGTGCTCTGACACACCAACAATGAGGGCTCAGATTGCCATACCAAATTGTAAATGTAAAGGCAAAAGCATCATGGTCCTCCTGTTTCCTATTCCACATCATTACCAGTACCAAAATATAAAATTGTCAGTAATAAAGCTATATTTTAAAACAGTGACAAAGATGGTGAGAAGTATCCATGTATGCAAATGCTTACAGTCTGTATCAAATACAGAATGTTTGTTCAAGTACTGCAATGCTTATTTATTCTTTGGGCTGTAAAACACTTACCCAGTTGTTCTCACACTCTGTCAGAAACGGGATCCTTTCCCAGGACCTGCTCCTATTCCAAAGGCCAGGATGAAGAAGTTTGCAAGGAAAGAGAAATCGAAAGAGCAGGTCAAAACTCTAATATTTCTTTTGAATATGCCAGTTTAGCTGTTGCCTGTTAATCACTTTATTCTTTTTGTTGTAGATCTCGAAGAAATATTTCAAGCTGAGAGCTGCCATTGCTCAATCAGATGAAACCTCAAAATTGGCCCAAAAACAAGCGGCCCGGTTTGACCTTCTACTCCCAGAAGAAGCGGGGTAAAGCATTTGCTTCTTCATGTCTCACTTTTTAAGATTTTTGTCTGAAAATAAGACTTTGTTGAAAGCTGCAACAATTTGTCTCCAATATCAGGTTTCTAGAAGGAGACAAAGACGAGGACACATGTACAATCTCACAGCATGATATTGCAGAGGCTGTGGATATAACCTCTGGAGCTAAGGTGGGGACTGTCCTCCTGTGTGTAGTTGTGCTTTGTAGTGGTTGATAGAATTTGTGACCATGAAATTGTGTAAATTCTTTTCAAATGTCTATGCTAACTTTGTTTGCAGTATTTTAACTTGAACCTGTCTCAGTTTGGACCGTATCGGCTAGATTACAGCAAGACTGGACGGTCAGTGCCCCACTTTCTCTTGACATATTCTGCCAGTTCTTTGAATGTATTGACGTTATATCAGTTTTTATCAAATGGCACAAGGCAAAAGAAGGTCACTGGTAGTGTAGTGGTACACACGGCTGACTGATGTTGTAGCAGATCAACATACAGTGGTGCGGAAAAAGTGTTTGCCCTCCTTCCTGATTTATTTTTATTTTTATTTTTTTGCATGTTTGCCCACTTAAATGTTACAGATCATCAAACAAATTTAAATATTAGACAATGACAACACAACTGAACATAAAATTTTGTTTTTAAATTAAACTTTTATAAAGGAGAAAAAAAATCCAAACCTACATGGCCCTGTGTGGAAAAAGTGATTGCCCCTAAACTTAACTGGTTGGACCACCCTTAGCAGCAACAGGGCAATCAAGCGTTTGTGGTAGCCTGCAATGAGTCTCTTACAGCGCTGTGTAGGAATCTTGGCCCACTATTCTTTGCAGAATTGTTGTAATTCAGCCACATTGGAGGCCTTTTTAAGGTCATGCCACAGCATCTGAGTAGGATTCAGGTCAGGACTTTCAATCACGTTTTCACACAGGGCCAGGAAAGTGGAAAAAGACTCTAAAACGTTATGTTCAGGGATAGTAATAAAGTAAATCATACATGAATTATATTCAATATGTATAGAACTGTAATTAAAAAAAACAACAACTCTTTTGCTGTGACATATCCAGCAAGAAGAACATATTCACCGAATACAAATACACTTTGGCCAGGTTATGAAACATTTTGGGCTTATACACTCCTGATCAAAATCTTAAGACCAGTTGAAAAATTGCTAGAATTTGCATTTTGCACATTTGGATCTTAATGAGTTTTTAAGTAGTGCTACAATATGCAAAAACAAGAAGGGGGAGTGAGACAAAAAGCATTTTGAAAAAGTAATTTATTGAAAACAAGTAAACTGAAATAGGATGTTTATCAGCTGATCAAAAGTTTAAGACCACAGGCTATAAAAGCCCAAATCTGCTCAAAATTTTCATTTTCTGTCAGGCATTCACACTGTCATGCCCTCCTGATGGCTAAAGCTAAGAAGCTTTCTCTTTTTGAATGTGGTCGGATTGTTGAGCTGCATAAGCAAGGCCTCTCGCAGCGTGCCATTGCTGCTGAGGGTGGGAGCAGTAAATCAGTCATTTCAAGTTTTTTGAAAGATTCTGAGCATTATGGAACAAAAAAGTCAAGTGGTAGACCCAAAAAAAATCACACCTGCGCTGAGCCAGAGGATCCGATTGGCTGTCCATCAAGACACTGGGCTGTGTTCCACCCACATTAAGGCCCTTACAGGTGCTGACTGCAGCGCAATAACCATCAGACGGCATCTGCTGGAAAAGGGCTTAAAAAACAAAAAAGGAATTCAAAGACCTCGTCTCCTTCAATGCCACAAAACTGCCCGTTTAGACTTTGCCAGGGAGGATCAAACATGGGACATTGAAAGGTGGAAAAAAGTTTTATTCTCTGATGAGAAAAAATGTAACCTTGACGGTCCAGATGGCTTCCAACGTTACTGGCATGACAAGGAGATCCCACCTGAGATGTTTTCTACCCGGCACAGTGGAGGGGGGTCCATCATGATCTGGGGTGCTTTTTCATTCAGTGGAACACTGGAGCTTCAGGTGGTGCAGGGTCGTCAAATGGTGGCTGCTTATGTGCAGATGTTGCAGCGGGCATCCCTCATGACTGAGGGCCCTCGTCTGTGTGGTAACAGCTGGGTTTTTCAACAGGACAACGCTGCAGTTCACAGTGCTCGCTTGACCAAGGACTTCTTCAGGGAGAATAACATCACTCTTTTGGACCATCCTGCATGTTCCCTGATTTAAATCCCATAGAGAACATTTGGAGATGGATGGCAAGGGAAGTTTATAAAAATGGCCATCAGTTCCAGACAGTTGATGCCCTTGGTGAAGCCATCTTCAACATTTGGAGCAATGTTCCCACTAGCCTCCTGGAAACACTCGCATCAAGCATGCCCAAACCAATTTTTGAAGTGATTAACAAGAACGGTGGAGCTAGTCATTACTGAGTCCTACTGAGAACATTTTTTGTTCTGGTTTGGAGAGTTTATTGTTATTTTTTTGAGCGATGTTTTCAATAAATTACTTTTTCAAAGTGCTTTTTGTCTCACTCCCCCTTCTTGTTTTCTCATATGTTTAGCTCTACTTAAAACCTCATTAAGATGGCAATGTTTCAACTGGTCTTAAGATTTTGATCAGGAGTGTATGTACCGGTACATGTGAATATTTTTGTCTGTTGTTGGTGCTCATTTGTGCGCATCAATGTTTTGATTTAGTCACCTGCTTCTTGGTGGGAGGAGAGGCCATGTCGCTTGTGTGGACTGGCAATCAAAACAGCTAATGTGTGAGATAAACGTGATGGAGTCCATCAATGATGTTCGGTAAGGCTTTCGCAGATTCACACATATAAAACGCATATTTCGTCCAATTCCTATACTAAATAACAATAATTGATATAAACTTGCACATTTCAGATGGCTTCACACTGAGACAATGTTCGCAGTGGCTCAGAAGAAGTGGCTGTACATCTACGACTCAAATGGAATAGAACTTCACTGCATCCGCAAGTTCAACGACATCCTTCGCATGCAGTTTCTGCCCTACCACTTTTTGCTTGCTACAGCTGTAGGTTTATGATTTATTACAAATTAGCATAACGACTAGCATAACAAACACCTTTACAGGGTTTTGCAGAGCACAGATTGTGAGCAAGTATTTGTGACCTCTGCCATCACTAAAGGTCTTCTGGATAAATGGACAAAAATTGCCATAGACAGTCACAAACTCCAGCATCTTTTAGAAGGTCTTCCCAGAAGAGTGGAAGCTGTTAAAGCTGCTGCAAAGGGCGCACCAACGCCATATTTTATTTTTGCATTCTGTATCCGTCGATTGCCTTTGTCTTTAGTAAGTGTATTGTGAAAACCCTGCTGTGATGTGTTGTGGTTAAGTTGTTCTGTGTTTAGAGCGCTACAAGTTTCCTACAATACCTTGACGTGTCTGTGGGTAAAGAGGTGGCAACCATCTGCACCAAGATGGGACGCCTTGATGTGATGTGCCAGAATCCCTACAATGCCATTATCCACCTCGGCCACCCTAACGGCACAGTCACCCTCTGGTCGCCCAATCAAAAAGAAGCTGTTGTCAAGATGCTCTGTCACCAAGGAGGAGTGCGGTCTGTCACCGTGGACAAGACGGGAACGTGAGTCAACAGATATTGTCATTGTTACGAGTGAGGGTGTGTTTGGGTATTTGGGATGAGTGGTACAGAAATAGTTGTGTGAAAAAGTGTTTGCCCCCTTCCTGATTTCTTCTTTTTTGCATGTTTGTCACACTGAAATGGTTTGTATCATCAAACTAATTTAAATATTAGTCAATGACAACACAACTGAACACAAAATGCAGTTTTTAAATGGAAGTTTTTATTATTAAGGGAGAAAAATAAATCTAAACCTACATGGCCCTGTGTGGAAAAAGTGATTGCCCCCTAGACCTAATTACTCGTTGGGCCAACCTTAGCAACAACTGCAGTCAAGCGCTTGCGATAACTTGGAATGAGTCTCTTACAGCGCTGTGGAGGAATTTGGGCACACAGAATTGTTATAATTCAGCCACATCCAGCCTGAAGCGCCTTTTTAAGGTCATGCCACAGCATCGCCATAGGATTCAGGTCAGGACTTTGACTGGGACACACCAAAGTCTTCATTTTGTTTTTCTTCAGCCACTCAGAGGTGGACTTACTGGTGTGTTTTGGATCATTGTCTTGCTGCAGAACCCAAGTTGGTTTCAGCTTGAGGTCACAGCAAAATGCATGGTTGCATTTACAGTAAGTCTTCCAGGTCATGAAGCTGCAAAACAGCCCGAGACCATCACACTACCACCACTATATTTTACTGTTGGTATGATGTTGTTTTTCTGAAATGTGGAATTACTTTTACGGCAGATGTAATGGGACACACACTTTCCAGAAAGTTCAATTTTTGCCACAGCGTATTTTCCCAAAAGTCTTGGGGAAATTGAGGCAATCCTTAATGTTCTTTTTGTTCAGCGGTGGTTTTGGTATTGGAACTCAGCCATGCAGGCCGTTTTTGGCCAGTGTCTTTGTTATGATGGACTCATGAACACTGACCTTAACTGAGGCAAGTGAGGCCTGCAGTTCTTTGGATGTTGTTGGATGGGTTCTTTTGTGACCTTTTGGATGAGTTGTCGCTGCGCTCTAGGGGTCATTTTAGTTGGCCAGCCACTCCTGGGAAGGCTCAACACTGTTCATTGTTTTCACAATTTGTGGATAATTGCTCTCACTGTGGTTCGCTGGAGTCCCAAAGCTTTAGAAATGGCTTTAACCTTTTCCAGACTGATAGATCTCAGTTATGTTTTAATGGGGGAGTGCAATCACTCTTTCACACAGGTCCATGTACGTTTGGATTTTTCCTCTCTTAACAACAAAAAAAAAGTTTCATTTAAAAACAGCATTTTGTGTTCGGTTGCATTGTCATTGACTAAATACTTAAATTTGTTTGATGATCTGAAACAATTAAGTGACAAACATGCACCAAAATAAGAAATCAGGAAGGGGACAAACACTTTTTTACACCACTGTAGTTATGGATGGTTATTGGTAGTGCACCGTACTAATCGTATTGTATGGCTTTCATAGTATTTTACATGTATGAGAATCTTTGCTTTGCAAAAGCAATTCGATACAACACAGACAGCATGAGAAAACAAAAAGAAATATATTTTTCAAACCTGCCTAGCCAACATTTTGAAATTCAAAATGTACTTTTTGTTCATAGTGTGTAAACAGCATTTGGGGTGACCAGAAAAAACACAAAATATGTTCCAGAATATCACTTTCTGTGGAGTAGAGGAGGCCCAAGCTGTATTGTTGTCTCAGAGGGGAGACTCCCTGTGCCACAGTTTGTAAATCCCGGAATTAGATTGTGCATGTGTTTTTATGTATGAGTGTATCTTGTCTGTCATTAGCCACCATCTGCTGTTTCCTCCATGTCCACAAGAGGACACCATTGTCATGTGATCTGTTTTGTCAGATATATGGTGACATCAGGCATGGACAAAAAACTGAAGGTGTTTGACATCAGAAAATTTCAGCCTGTCAAGTCCTACTTCTTACCTGAGGGAGCTTCCTGTTTGTCACTGAGCCAGCGAGGGCTGTTGTCTGCAGCCACGGGGGATGTCATCCAGGTCAGTCACACCACGTTGCATGAGCAATCAACTGATGTACCGGAGGTAATGCTTGTCCAATTTGGGAATGGGATTTGTACTGGCTAAACAATAAACAATGCTTTGTATTACCACAAGCACCTACAAACACTATTCACTGATGACATCGATAAATCCACTGTTTTTACTGTTAAATCTCCCTCCCGCAGGTATATAGGGACGTGTGGAGCACTGACACAGTGACGAAACCCTATATGGCTCACAGAGTGCGGGCGGCCGCTTGGGGCCTGCACTTTTGTCCCTTTGAGGATGTGCTGGGGGTCGGACATGGACAAGGCTTCACTAGCATGCTTGTACCAGGTCTGACCTGCCTTTGATTTATACTGACAGTTGAGCCCAAATGTTTGATACTCTGGCCAAATTCAGTGAAAGCACACTTAGATCAGATGAAGTACATCTTTTAGAAGGAAATCATACAAAAGTCCAATACCGGTCATGCGCTTTCTTAGTAGTCATATCCAAAAATGTACAGTTTATTAGAATTCTCTAGATTATTTAAGACGGCATCCTTTTAGAATGTTGTTTTTCAAAATATGAGGGATATATTTTTTCTCATTTCCCAATTTCTTGTGGCATTTCCAGCCAGAAGTCACACTTTCAGCAAGTAAATATAATTTTTGGCCTAAATTTGGACTGTACCCATTTAAAATGTGGATGAGAGGTTGTAACTGATACAGCTGTAACTATAAGGAGTCCAAATATAATATTTAAATTTCTTGCTTATTTCCAGGAGCGGGTGAGCCAAACTTTGACGGCCTCGATTCAAATCCATACCGCAGTACCAAACAGAGGCAGGAATGGGAGGTTAAGGCCCTGCTAGAAAAGATCCAGCCTGATTTGATCAGTCTAGACCCCAGAGAACTGGGAAAGGTTGACGTTGCCACCTTCCAGCAAAGGCACCAAGACAGAGTGGAAGCTCTGGTCAGTTTCAGAAGGCTCAAAGTGTTAAGATACGGTATTTACATAGCTCTGTGACACTGTTTTTGTTTTCTCAGGGCTTTGATCCTCTTGCCAGAGAAAGATTTGTCCCCAAGTATAAGAAAAAAGGTCGCAGCTCAACTGGCAATGTGGAAAGGCGAAAGAAACAAGTGGCTCATGGCGGCAAGAGGGTGAGTAATCACATTAAATCCAGTGGGCAAATATTGTGTCTTTGTGCTTGTATCCACTGAGGCTGAACATTGGTCAACTTGTTCACACCTTCCAGGCTCTAATAGTCCAAAGTATGGAGGACAAAATGAAGATGCAGAAGGAAAGAAAAGCAAAGGAATCAAAGGCATCAGCATTAGCAAGCCAAAAATCAGCTCTGGACAGATTCAGGAAATAGAAGAGGATGTATTGTGCTGCCAGATCTCTGTGACATCCTGTGAGGGGGGACGATTTTATAAATGCACCCCCTGTGTGAGAACAAAACAAGTCATGCCCCAAAACCAGAAGGATAAAATTAATTAAATGAGGGATGTTCATCCGTAATCAATGTTGAGTGCTGTGGTGGGGCAACTTTTTAATGCCTTTCCCCTAAGGCACTTTTTGTCAGCACAGGCAGCTATTAACTGGCACATGCTCCCGACCTTGACCATGCTTTCATACGGACTAGATTTGTCAGATAAAATAGACATAAACATACTGTCAAACCTTTAGTACAGAAAATGATAAATGGGCTTGACTTGGAACATTGTAGGCTTGATCAGTGACAGGTGGCATCTCTTTAGCAGGTTGTTGCAAGGCATTACACTATATATTTAACAATGGTTTATAATTTACCATCTAACAGTGGCCCCACCTACATACTAAATACTCATAATACTCAAGACTTCATGCATATATCAATATGTTTATGTAGTTCATTTTAATGGCTGTTTAGAACCACTGGTCACAAATTATTGAAGTCACAACCAAGCTGTCACAAGTCACAACATAGGCTGTGAAAGGCATGTGCTAGCACAAATAAGGAAGTCAACGGCCAGCCACACCTTCATCACCCTATGAGGAGTTTGCCAGGCCTTCTCATGTTCCCTGACATTTATTTCCCGGTGCTGGTTAAATATTGTTAAAATATTGTCTGCTTTGAGTACTTGGGAGTCATCATTGAAACATGGCATGTTGAAATAAAGCAGGGAAACGAAAAGATCTACAGTAAATGTTTATTGACTGACTGCATTCCATTCATCATATTTCCTGAGTGTAAACACATTGTTCTCTTTGTTATGCAGCAAAGCTGCTTTGGTTCAACTATATTGTAAGATTTGTGAACCTCACCTTATCAATGCAACGCTGAGCTAATGTTTACTCTTGCCATAAAACACATTATAAATACTGCTTAGAGTAGGACAGGAGGGCATGGAGCACACCTTTTTACTGTTATTTCAGTTGCCTACTGCTTCTAAACTAACAGGTTTGCTCTTTTAACTTTGAATTTCATCAGAAGTACTATACTTGTATATATTTGATACAGATTGCACTGTAAACATTTATTAACAGAATTATTTGCAGACATACTGTATGGTCACATTTTGCTTGTCCAGGAAACATTCTGTATGAGAAATACTAATAGACTATACCAGTGATTTAAAAGTCTACACTTCCAGTTGAGATCAAGTACGGTGCAGTACATGTGTTACAAATACGAAGGCATGCAGCCTACAGGGGTGTGATAATTCTATGGAGAAGCCATTAAAGCCAAATATATTAACATTGTGTGCCATTGCTTGTTGTTGGGGGTTGTGTGACCTGCTAATACAGTTTTCCTAACTGTCACAATTTTTAATCAAATGTGTTCTTTAGCCTTCATAATCAAAGTTGTTCAAACGTTCCCTCTATTATATCAGCATTGCCGATTGAACAAGGTAATCAATGTTACTCACTCAATAGTATTCATATTGTAATGGTCACAGTCTTTTGTTACTTATTGTTAACAATATACATGGTAACATTGTGTGCCAGTGCAAAGATGAAAGATGCTGGGATCGCATTTCCAAGTTTCCAGTGAAGTGTCCCTTTTCTGCAGAGTGGTTTGTGAGCCTCAAAAAATGCATCTTATAAAAAAAATACAAATTTTACCCTCTGAATAGTATGTGCTGTTTAGTATAGAACTGAAGCACAGCCCCCAATAAGATCCAGTCACAACAGGCCGAGAGCTGAGCCCAGCAGCGCCCTGACTTTGCACAAGCTCAGTGACACTCGCATGCTCAGCCAAGGGCAGGGTGGTGATGAGTGAATGTCAGCCCAGTAGTGCAGCATATCTCTAGGTGGGACATGGTGCACAGACACCATGGCCTGGTAACAGCAACGCCCATACGGCACACCGGGACCGCCAGAGAACAGGGGGCAGTGTGTGGGCAATATCCCAGCTGCCCGGGCGCACAGACCTACAAATACATCTTCAGGGGGAAGAGGTGTAGATAGAGGTGATGAAGTGGCAGCTAATGATATTTTGAGCAATGCGGAGCGGGACAGAACATAGGCAGTACCACTGCAGTAGTCTGGAAAAACGGACAGCGGGTATGCCCCCTTAGGGAGGTACTGCTTGCTCTCCGGGTCACGGTTTGGGGCCACGTGTAGATGCACCCTGCCTAGGTACAAGTCTACTTGTTCGTAAGGGCTATGGCTTTTATTCAGGAGGTGCAGCAGGGCACTAGGATTGAACATGACGTCGTCGTCCACTTTGGCCATAAAATGAGCCTGGGAGCAGAAGCGGCGGACCCAGCTCTGCATGGATAATGTCTTCAGTGTCAGGTTGGAGTAGGTGTCCAGGAAACTCCCCTGAATCAGGTCTCCTCGCTCCCTGGCCTCCTCAACAAGCAGCTTGGCCAGTCCCATGTCAGATGGCACACCTAGCATGAAGAGGGTCATGACCCTTAGTCCCCTCACATTGGTCTCCCCACCCCATGTGTCCCTGATGGCTTGGCGTGCCCTCTGGTTAGGAGGAGCGGTGGTAACCATGGTGATGAGATAAGGCTTGGCTCGCTGGCACACCAGAGGACTGGGCATGAGCAGGAACTCATCGGGTCTGGTGGGAGGGACGCTCTGCGGGGGAAAAATACCAGCATGCGGCTCCAGCATGGCGTTCATGCCCATGGACGTGATCCAGGACTCGATGACGTCTACAATGAGCAATGCGATGACAGCGGCGCTTATGGTGGCCGCGCAAAAGACCGACAACCGGCCAGAGCGGCTACTTCGTTTCCCGCACCGAGGAATACATACCCAGAGCCCTCTGACGACCATCGTTGGTCTGTGTCGTGTCTCCATGCCCTGCGGCTCTCCTCAGTCATTCCCTCCTCTCTCAAGCCTGGAAACAAAGCCGGTGCTGGTCCTGTCTGTGGATGCTGCGGCTGGCCTCGCTCAAGTGGGGTACACGGCTGCGCACATGTCACTGTCGATCCTGCTGCAGAGGCGTAGTCACTGTCACATAGATTGCAACACATGTGATAAAAACCACACCCACTTCGGTACTTGTTATAAAACGACGACACTTAGCGGTTGAGTGGTGGTACTGCAAGAATCGGTCGACCTCATCGCGAGGCCATGCACACTAAACTACTCAAATTTTGATTTCTGCGACATTTTAAGAGCTGCGTCGATTAATCTGAGCTAATTTCACGTATTGCTTAAAGATATTGCTAAGTTTTTGATGAAATCAGTGAGGTAATTTAAGTAATATTGGTTCCATGTTTAGATGTAAACTACACACATAGCACACACATGCATTTGATGACATGAATAATTGTATTATTCATTTTTTCCATCAAGTTTCTGCTCTTATTTATTACATAGAACTCATGTAGGTCACAAGAGTACAGTTGTAAACTGAGGTGCCGGTTTGCCTGCTAGAGACTTAGTTAACACATACAATATAAGTTGGGGATCTCACAGAGACCATAAAGTGAGTGTATTTATCCTAAGATAACATTTGCGGAGTCTGGTTATTGCAGAAAGAGTTTTAACAAGAAAAGTCCAGAATCCCGAGAGCAGGAACAAGGACAGAATGCTTTACCTTGGGAACCAAGCCAGAAGGGAGAGCAATGGCAACGGAGAACCCCCCCCTTCCTGCTCTAAGGGGGACCAGGACTCTAATTGTAGATGGAAAAAAACCAAAATGGACAGAACCATGAGGAAATGGGATGTATCCCTTTCCAAGATGGCCTTCAATTAATCAAACTGTAAAATAAATTTAAGGCGGTGAATTTGAAATTGACAGCCGTTTTTTTAGACAACAAACACTACAACCACACATTGTTGTGGTTGTAGTGGAGTGTAACTGCATTGCACCATGTATGCACTGGTATTAATATTTTGTCTTTATCATCATGTAGTTAAATGTGATCTTAAGAACATATGTGATAAGTGTGTCTCATTGACTGGATGACACAACATTTAAAAAATGTATTCGGAGTGGGTTTGAACCTGAACCTCCATTTGGAGATGCCTGTACTGCAAAAATGGCTCAACATACCGGGGCTTTGTGATCATGATGCAGCTCAACAAAACCTAAATTCCCCAATCAGAGTTTAAACGGTACTGCAACGGTGGTTATCAGCTTACTTTGTCAACTCCTGTTCCCTGCTTTGTCCGAACACGTCCGGCTTGACTGACTTCGTTGGTGTTAAAGATGCTTGCTAAGTTCTTTAGGACTTTCACCAGCCTGAACTTGAAAAGGCCGAGAAGATCGCAGGAAAATCAACTCCAGTAGATTTTCTTGAGTTTGATTTCACACCTCAACTATTGACAGGAGCACAGGTTAGGTTGATAACCTTAAAATCAAAGAGGAATAGCATCAAATTACTACTTATTACTTCAGAGTTTGTAACTTAACATACCAGCTGTCTCTCCGGTCTTCTCTTGTTACTATCCTTTACCAATTGTTTACTTTGTAAAACCACCTAGTATCATAAAATGGGTGTCATAGTTACGTCCAATGTTCCCTCTAAACTGCGCGTGTGCGCACTGCTCTCGCGTTCTCTGCGCACCGCAAATCTTTCCTGTACTGTAAATGAAATAAACACATAACAATTTATTCGGTATCACTTTTAAATGCACGTCAGTGAGCGACAGGCGACAACAAGCGGTAGCATCATATAACACAGTGATGAACAAGCTGTCCAGCCAATGATGACCTGTCATCATTGTCAACAGGATGCATCCTGTTGTTACATATTTAGTTATGCAGACAGTCAATTCATAAACAGCGCGTTACGTAGTACATGCCGCTGTTTTGCAGGTGAGCGTACAGCAAATGCAGCAGGAGTTAAGAGCTAAATGTTGCTTGCTAACCCCATATTATGGCGAAACGAACGGGCAGTCCAACATCCTCTTACCAAGCTAAAGTAAAAAAAAACAACAAAAAAACGGTTCTTTTAAGGTGGACTGGCTGTCGGAGTATGCGGGAAAAGAAGAACAAGAGTTGAAACTGGGTGAGATTTTTCTAAAAAAAAAAATAAATAAAAAAACATGCTGCAAAGCCAAAAAAGCAAGCTAGTTTGTGTGGAGTGAATGTGTGGCGTAATGTAACTGCGCATGTTTTACTGCCGTGCTTTTGTTTTGATGGCCGGACGTACCAGATACAGGAAGTGTTACGCCGAGTTTGACTGTGTCTAATTTAAGAGTCTGCAGTGTCACTGCGCAATACGTACCCGCAACGCAATCGGTTCTACTGGGTTCTACGTATTGTGCAGAACGGGTATACATCCGGTCGGCCTATTTTTCCGCAGTCACATGATAGGCATGCGTAATCTATGCCATCCGTGAATGTATTTTACGGAGCAAGCGTCCCCCCTCCACTGCCCTCAACGTTATTAAAATAGATAGAAATTTGAGAAATAACACCATAATCAATGTTTTTTTTTATATCATATCCATGGTGCAAATGGACAATTAGTAAGGCCTTTTTTCTTTGTTCCATAAATTATTTCAGGGTTTTTTTGCCACTGAAAAAAATACACACAAAAGCTTTTGCTAGGAAGATACACTCCTGATCAAAATCTTAAGACCAGTTGAAAAATTGCTAGAATTCGCATTTTGCACATTTGGATGTTAATGAGGTTTTAAGTAGAGCTACAATATGCAAAAACGAGAAGGGGGAGTGAGACAAAAAGCGTTTTGAAAAAGTAATTTATTGAAAACAACAATTAAACTGAAATAGGTTGTTTATCAGCTGATCAAAAGTTTAAGACCATTGCTAAAAAAATAACAAAAAACTCTCCAAACCAGAAAAAAAAATGTTCTCAGTAGGACTCAGTAATGAGTAGCTCCACTGTTCTTGTTAATCACTTCAAAAATTGGTTTGGGCATGCTTGATGCGAGTGTTTCCAGGAGGCTAGTGGGAACACTGCTCCAAGTGGTGAAGATGGCTTCACCAAGGGCATCAACTGTCTGGAACTGATGGCCATTTTTATAAACTTCCCTTGCCATCCATCCCCAAATGTTCTCTATGGGATTTAAATGAGGGGAACATGCAGGATGGTCCAAAAGAGTGATGTTATTCTCCCTGAAGAAGTCCTTGGTCAAGCGAGCATTGTGAACTGCAGCGTTGTCCTGTTGAAAAACCCAGCTGTTACCACACAGACGAGGGCCCTCAGTCATGAGGGATGCCCGCTGCAACATCTGCACGTAAGCAGCTGCCATTTGACGACCCTGCACCACCTGAAGCTCCAGTGTTCCTCTGAATGAAAAAGCACCCCAGATCATGATGGACCCCCCCCCCTCCACTGTGCCGGGTAGAAAACATCTCAGGTGGGATGTCCTTGTCATTTTGATTTTTAACAACAAAAATCTATGGTACAGGACTAATAGAGTAACAAAAAATGGCACCACAAAAGTGGGGACAAGAAATTAAATGCTACGGATCTCTAGGAGGAAGGCTGACTGGGAGAAGCTACCGGACTGGCAGGAAGGCAAACACAGATGAGCGTATATCTACCTAACAATCAATGATGAGGCAGGCTGGAATGGGTCTTGGAAGATGAAGACAACGTGTGGTGTGCATCCAGGAAGAGCAATCAAACGACGCCTTCCTGCTGCCACAGGTGTGACTATAAAGGGCTAGCACTAAAATGAAACACCTGTTGCTTGTCCGGTAGCCCAGGATCTAAAATGAGAAAACACAGTGAGCAAGGGAGGAGAAGCCAAACCAAAGTAAACTGAGAGAAACCAATAAGGTGTTCACCTGCAGCACCAGAGTAGTGTCACTGCAGAGCGTGACATTTGGAATACAGGAAGTGAACAAATGTATTGCAATTGATGTAAAACGGATGGGGGGTGGGATTAAATAAAATTAGCTTCTTCCTACTCCTTTTGGACATGCAGAACTGTGAATTGTACTATGTGATGTATTCCAATGTACTGTAACTCGTATGCATGTTCAAATAAATTAAACCATTACCGTTACTTTCCAAGAAAACATATATGACTCGTGAAACTTAAAGAGGTTGAGACGCCATCTTTAAGGAGAGTTTGGATGTGAGAGTACGTAGTTTGACGGCGTTCTAGCAGGACTTCCAAGTATCATGCAGCGGTGCTCCAAGTAAGAGAGCAGTCGGCAAACCCAGTGTCTTCCACCGCTGAGAGAACCTGGTCGTCTAGTTAGATGGGTTCAATTATTTGTCGTGTTATTTGTTTTAGACTTCTGACGATCACGCACATACGGGCGAGTGTTGGCTACATTAGCTGCCGTTTGACTGATGATCTCGAAAACTCACCATACTTCGTCAAGTGTTTGTTCTTCGAATGCCATATTACATGAAAGGTTTTTAACGTACTACCCTCACTCTTACAAATGGTAGGTAAGTTCTACACGGCAGACATGTTTGTTTTCGGTTTGTTGTTTGTTGTTATTTTTATCCTTGAAATATATTGTTTAAGCCAAAACATTCTATTTAGGAACTAGAACTAGGAGAAACCCATTTTAGCTCAATTTCCTGAAATATTTTCCAATTTGAAGCAGCTGTAAATTCCGAGTATTTGAGTACAATTTTATGTCACTGGGGATCGCTTTTCTGGTTAATTTTCATTGAGAATAGACAACAGATTTCCTTATAGTCATGATGCCAGAACCTTTATTTTGCACCTCCACCTGAATAGCCATGTACAGCACACGTTCAATGTCCAATGTAAATGATCAGCCTGACATTGGCTTCAGGAATAGCATGCGTCCACCACGTGCCCATAATTCAGAACATGTACCTTCACTGGGACTGGGTGACTGGAATCCAGGATGGTTTATCATTTTATTAGCTTTTATTGTGGCAAAAAAAATCGTGGGTGCCTCCACACCCCCCTCTAAATCCGCGCCAATAAGGGTAATTCAAAATTGTGTTGTCATTGTCAAAGCAGAGTCATATGGCGCCACCCTGTGGAATACTGTATTTACAACGAATCCAGATCACTTTAAATTTAACCAACACGTCAAAGAACGTTATAATCAATATTTCAGAATTATTCAAACTCATATTGGGGGGATATCTAAATTCATTCCTCCCACTGATTATTTCCAAGATAAAATGAGTTAATGCCAGGCTGGCTTCTTAAAACGTAATAAATATACAAATGAGCCAGCTTTTTGAACGGCTCTTTGAAAGGAACGGTTCATCAAGATCCGGCTCCCCTCAAAGAGCCATAAATCCCATCTCTAAAAAAATACTTTAACACCCATCCTAACAGTCACACTGGCTCTAATCCAGGGGTGGGCAAACTACGGCCCGGGGGCCACATCTGGCCCGCCAAGCATTTGAATTCAGCCCGCCAGTTGCTTCCAAAGTATTTAATTTAAATGTGTAACATACATTTAACAGTCAATCTGAGACAACCTTTTGATATTGTAAGTAGTTTTTCACATGCAGCAATCCAGGCAACTACCTCACCCATGGTGCCAAACAAACACAAGTCAACAAATATGTGACACACAACCGAATGTCTGTCTGGGAAGTAAAAAAGGAGGGACGTTCACATTCTCTGTAATAGTCATATTGTACTGTATATCACACATCCTTTATTTATGTACACTGCAGATGTCTAATTCAGTAAGAAACAAAAAAGTAAAATTTAGTTATTTGATGTGGTCTGAGGGCTAAAGTGCTCCTGAAAAAAAAATGGACACAAGCACATTGACCAAATTGTATGACATTTTTACAGATAAAATATGACATATAATTCCAGTTGGACTGTTAGAATTATAACACACTAGTGTGTGTGTATCAAATATATAGTCTGGCCCCCTGGCCAATTTTGTTAACTCAATGTGGCCCACTAGTCAAAAAATTTTGCCAACCCCTGCTAATCCCTGCCACTGAGCACCTGTGTCTTCCTTATCTACTCTGTGCCTGGCTGACTGCTAGTGATGCCCACAGGTGTGCAAGTAACCCTGGTAACTAAGTGCCTCACCAAGACACACACACAGAATACAGCATAAATCTAAAATTGGCTACAACGAGATACATTTAATAACTTATGGTACTTCTCACAGTGCCCATAAAATATGCTGGTCAATATGGCAGCCATTTGGGAAAGGCAGAGCTTCTATGTCAGGCCTCCCTCAGAAAACATAATACAGTTGGTGTCTCCCTTACTCCCTGAAAAATTGATTCTGGAGCATATTTAGTGGAATTTTGCCTTTAAAAAAATAATTATTTTAAATAATTCAGTTTAGCAGGTTTGAACAATATTTTACCTTTATTTTCTCAATCTGCTGCACCTCCGCTGAAATATTTTGGATCACTGCAATGGGAGGTCCAACTCACACTTTGAAAATTGCTGTTCTATTTCATTGGACAATAAATCACGTCACTGGAAAGCCCATGATTTCTTCCCCAGAGCACAAGAGGTTTTATTCTTACAGTGTTTTGCATTTGAAATAAGGGCATGAAACTCTTGTGCCTTGCAGAGGACAAAAATGCATTGCTGGGTTTCAGAAGGTTAATAATTCATATTTTTTTCTGCTTTGTGAATACTGTCACTACTACTAGATACAGCTGGTGTCTTAATTTGCTTATATAGTCTCAGGATTGTGGGAGTGCAAGGGAAACAAGTAAATCTAATATGGTCAATTACATAGTGGACAAAGACAAAATAATTGTATGTATGTGTAATAGCTGCAACGAGTAGACATGATGACGTCATGGCTGTCTGGCTCGCCCGCGCAAGTGGGAGGTGCGCGAGGACGCGACAGAGGAAGAAAAAAAAAAAAAAAACCTCCAACCATCAACGCGCTGATGGTGCGGGGTCACGAACTATGACCTTTAACTGTAGGAAAACAAAACAATTATTTTATAAAATAGCTGAGAGCCCCAATTCTTCGTTCGACCACTCTTGGAGGTAAGTGTCTGCCTGCAATAGAAAAAGCATAGAAAGCCCGGGGATATAGTGCTTGATAAATGAGCGAAGCTAATCTCCCGGCTTCTACGTTAGCTTGCCGATGCTGGGCTTCATTCCTGACGGTCTCTGCTAGCTCGCCAATGACAGTGGAAGGCATTTGCTACTCTGCATTGAACTAACGTGATGTATTAACACGTCGCTTCAGTGCGAGGCCACTCGAATGCATGTTCGCTGCAGCCCTGGTTGTGTTATGCTAGCTTGGAGAGCTAACTGTAGACGAACTCGACCTCTTTACCTTTGCCTTCCCGGGCACAGGAATTGGGGGGGAAATGTCTTGGGACCTTTACACCTAATCAGCGATTTGAGTTCCTACCAACAGTAATCGTTTACGCATTGGGAATGAAAAAATTGACATGTACTGTACTCATCATATATAGTTACCTCCTGTGTTATTGGCTGATAGCCAAATTCTCCATTTTGTTCTGTTGTGATTCGCAGTGTGGTAAGGCAATTTTGATAGACCACTGTTGGACCAATCACTAAGGCGCTTGTAGCTAGAGGCCCCACCCCTATTCGTATGGTTTGTGATGCTGCTATTTATTTGTATAACAACTTCCAGTTAACACTCAATGTACCTGCATACTTTTGTGATTACTGGTACATTAAATTCAAATACCAGTGGTATTGTTCATTCTTTGTCATAAAAAATACACTTCTGTCCAACCTGACCCCTCAAAGGGAATGTAAATTTGACTGATTACAGAATTCTGCTGAAGACACAGCATCTCATAAAAGTGAGCCCACACCTCAAATTTCAGCAACCATTATATTATATCTTCTCAAGGGACAATACTATACATGAATATACATATGAAACTGTATATAATTAATCAGTGAGTGTATAGCTAGTAGTATAGCATTATACAGGTGTATCTCAATAAATGATTATCGGGCAGAAGTTATTTGATTTCAGGAGTTTATTTCGGATTAAGAGACCAGTTGAAGGCTCTGGAGTTTTTGTAATTTATTTGCCAATGAGCGTGGGAACCAGTAGTTTAAAATATTGAACTTTTTGACCATTTTTCTAATTTCTTGACATGTTGGATTTGGGAGTTTATTAGCTCAACGATATAATAATCAATATTATTTAGAAACACATTTTTTAAATATTTTGCTCTGTGTGTAATAAATCTATAGATTTAATGCTTATTGTTCTCTGGATATACGGTTTTATCATTAGAATTTTCCCAGATTTGTCATCGATTCCAGATTTGAATGCCAGTTTTGATGTACAGATGGAAAATGGTTTGTGGCAAACCCAGATCACCATTTCATTAATACATGAAATCAGAAATAGATTTCATTTTCATTTAATCTCGTTATTATACACCTATATGGGGGATTAATTATGTACCTTGCATTGTTCCATACAGTCCTCACTAATGACCTTACATCACCATGACGGCCAGCCTGAATCTGCTCTCTCAGCAGAAAACAGACTTTGAGCACAAGGCAGAGGTGAGCATGGCTTCTTGTACTGATTGTTTCATGTAATTATTTATTGTATAGTTTTATATTTAAACTTTGGTGGTGTTTCAGTGAGACTAGCTTCAATAATCCCACAGTCTGCAAGAGAATGCATGAAACTGTTTTTGTATTTTATGCTTTATCACAATCAAGAGTGTTAAAATGTCTTTCACATTGTAGGTGTCATTGTCTCCCATTGTTGGTGATGAGTCAGTCACCTCAGCACTTTCAGGTTGGTTCTCTTGAGGCTTCAGCAACATCACAACAGATACAGGTAACGTCACACGGTAATACCGTAGCTTATTTCGTTATCCACCTTCAGAATTTTTTATCCACTGTCGTACTCTCCATTATCAGATTGTAACTGAGCAGAAGACAGGTCAGAAGATTCAGATCGTGACAGTCATGAACCCTTCTAGTGCTCCCAAGCAGCGATTTATTTTGACCACAGCTGATCGCTCCGGGGCAGGCAAGGTTATTCTGACCTCTCCAAACAACCACAACACTAAGCAGCTCATCTTTACCTCTGCAGACAGCCTGATGCCAGGAAGGATACAGGTGAAGTTTCCTCCATAAACTCGTCTTACATGAGAATAATATGTTAGTAATGATGTTACTGTCAAGAATCTGATTCTTCTTTTTGAGGATCAGTGATAATGATGTGGCATTCCTGAACTACCACTTTTGCAACAACCCAGTTCAAACTTTCCCATTTTTTTCTTTGAGCAGTGAGATTCCTGTCCAAAACAAGTCCGTAAGGGCTGAGCTACTGCTGGGGCTTGTGGTGATTGCTTGCATGTATGATGTTTTACAGCACACTGCTATTGCTAAAGTAACTCAGCTTCAATCAATCAGATGGCACAAAGATTCTCAGCATCCAATGTGGTTATGTCCATTTTCTAGTGATCGAGTTGGAAAATGTCTTCAAATACCCCTCCCTAGTATTGACATTGCATCATGACAAAGCTCAACATTAATAGCTGTATATCGTTCCCCTCAGATTGTCACAGATCCATTGTCAATGGAGCAGTTACTTGGGCAATCTGGCGATTTGAATCGGGCACAGACAGTGGAGTACTGTGTGGTGTGTGGAGACAAGGCTTCAGGTGCACTAATGTCATTTTTAATTCATATTGCTGACGTCCATATCTCTTGTTCAAGAATGTGTTGCACACACACAAAGTCAATCTCACTCACCAGGGCGTCACTATGGAGCTATGAGTTGTGAGGGCTGCAAAGGTTTCTTCAAGCGGAGTGTGAGGAAAAACCTGACCTACAGCTGTCGCAGTAAGCAGGACTGCGTTATCAACAAGCACCACCGGAACCGCTGCCAGTTCTGTCGGTTGAAGAAATGCCTTGACATGGGAATGAAGACTGAGTGTGAGTCCGCCACTCTCAAAATACAAGTCAGGTTTGTTTAGATCAGTATTATTAAGAGAGGGAAAAATTTCCAATCATCTCTGAGGGACAGGGAAAGTGAGGAGGAATTGTCAGCCTTTCCTTGAATAAAATGGAAGCCTTTGTTTGTGATGCAGCTCATAAACTAAAAAATCCTTAAAGGGATAGTTTGGATTTTTTGACATGAAGTTGTATGACATCCCCATCACCAGTGTAGTGCATCAACAGTGACTTACTTCCCACTTCATCCCGTGAGCCGAATTCTGGTCGGATTTTGGTGATGAGGAACATAGTTCCGGTTAGTTGGTGGACCACCTAAGTAAACACTTTGGCTTCTCAAAACAATATGCGTCCAAAAGAGTAATACATTTGCATCACAAAAATGCCTCCTCGAAAAAGATCAACCTCACAATCGCTCAGCGTTACTTTCTCTCTTCTGTCGTATCACTGCGTGCTGTTGCCTGTCCATTGTTGTGAAAGTGTTCCACAGTGTTTACATGCGCAGATGAAGACGTGAGAAGTTGCTGCCGACGCCGCTGTGACGCGAGACTGTCGCGTCTTCATCCGCTGTGGAACACATACACAACCATGGACAGGCAAAAGTGCTTAGCGATACAACGGAAGAGAGGAAGTAACGTTGAGTGATTGTGAGGTCTGATTTTTTTCAAGGAGGCATTTTTGTGATGCAAATGTATTACTCTTTGGAACGCATATTGTTTTGAGAAGCCAAACTCTTCACTTAAGTGACCCCAGCATCTAAACGGATCTACGTTCCTCATCACCGAAATCCAACCAGAACTGGGCTCATGGGACGAAGTGGGGGGTAAGTCACTGTTGATGCACTACACTGGTGATGGGGATGTCATACAACTTCATGTCAAAAAATCCGAACTATCCCTTTAAAAACAATTGCCGTCATTTAAAAATGAAATACATTTTTGGTGCAGCTCAATTTTATTATGACAAATTAAATGTTCTGTTTTTTTGTCCTCAGCTGTTCAAAGTGAAAGGAAGCCTGTTGAGATTGTGCCCAGAGAGAAACATATCAACTGTGCTGCCTCCACCCAGAAGATCTACATCCGTAAGGATATTAACAGTCCACTCATCGCCACGCCAACATTCATCTCAGACACAGAGACAAATGACTCCAGGTTGGTTAGTTGGAACCTGACTTCACAATGGGCCTCTATAGGTTCATTTGTATTTGTTGATGTGGTAAGAATGCTGCATGTCATATGCAGATCAAGCCTGCTGGACCAGGGTATGCTGGTTAATATTCAGCAGCCTGTCATGCAGAGTGATGGAACGGTGCTGTTGGCGACTGACTCAAAGGTACAGCTCTTGTGTTTTTGTTATTTGTTGTGTTATTCATTTGCAAGGATATGAAATGTGCATTGCAAATTCCTCCACTGTCAGGGTGGAGTTTGTTGTTGATATGCTGGATTAGTAAATACTTTTTATTATAAATATTTTTATTTTTATATAATAAGATTATATATTTTATATAACAACATTAATTTTAAGAAAAATACAATGAAAGAATATGGCTTGTCGAACAACCTTACTTTTATTTAATCGTGTCACAAAACAATTCAAGTGCATTTTTAAATGGTTATTGTTTTGTTTATTAAACAATATTACAGTCAACATTTTTGAGATCAAATAAACCACTGTTATGATAATATAAAATCATAATAATGCAATATTTCCTTTAATCGATTGATCCTCGATTTCGGTGATGAGGAACGTAGATCCGTTTAGATGCTGGGGTCACTTAAGTGAAGAGTTTGGCTTCTCAAAACAATATGCGTTCCAAAGAGTAATACATTTGCATCACAAAAATGCCTCCTTGAAAAAAATCAGACCTCACAATCACTCAACGTTACTTCCTCTCTTCCGTTGTATCGCTACGCACTTTTGCCTGTCCATTGTTGTGTATGTGTTCCATGCTTTCATCAGCACAAGACTGGACTACTGCAACGCACTTTACGTTGGCCTCAGTCAGACCTCAATATCGCGTCTGCAGTTGGTCCAGAACGCTGCTGCCCGGTTTTTAACAAACACGCCCAGACGTGAGCACATCACCCCGGTGCTGTCATCACTCCACTGGCTTCCAGTTCGTTTTAGAATCGATTTTAAAATTTTAGTATTTGTTTTTAATGCCATTAACGGCCTTGCTCCGTCGTACTTGTCGGAGCTTTTAACTATCCGCAATCACGGCAGGGCCCTGCGTTCCTCAGGACAGCTTCTGTTAGAAGTCCCACGGGCAAAATACAAACAGTGGGGCGAAAGCTGTTTCTCCGTCACTGCTCCCAGACTGTGGAACAAACTGCCCACTGACATTCGCACCACTACTGAAGTCGGCCTTTTTAAATCGAAATTGAAAACTCATTTTTTTAGACAGGCGTTCAACACCGACTAGGGCGGTCTTGTATTTTATGCATTTTTAGTTCTTGTTGACTCCCATTTGATGTACTTTTAAAGGCTTTTAGCACTCTGCAGCACTGAAGCATTTTCTTATAGAGTTTTTATTCTGTGTTTACTTTGTGTTCATGTTTTATGCTGTGTTCTTATGTTTTGTCTTATTGTAAAGCACTTTGGGAGCTCGTGGGCTATTGTAAAGCGCTATATAAATAAACTTTGATTGATTGATTGATTGAATATGTCATCTTTCACTCTGTAAAGTTGCGGAATTGGCGTTTGTGACATGTATTTTCTCACAGGAAATTCGTACTGTCTGTCAAATGCTGGCTTTTCCATAGAGGTGTCAGCTTTGATAGTTCCAGCTTGTAGTTGAACAATGTCAGCTGATTGTTTTTGTCTTATCCACTTGTACTTGTCTATTTACGTCAGGGCTGTCCAGCTGTCCTTTGATATTTATAATAAAAATCTGTGTTTTTATTAGTTATTAGTATCAAGATTTTCGCTTTTTCTAGTCACATTATGCCTTTCCACTTTTACTGGGTTTTTGTTTATTTTATTTCTGCAATGATACTATGCATGTTTTGCCAGCAAGGCAAGGTGTTGCCAGGTGATGGAGGAGTGTGTCCATGCTCTGCCTTGTTGGCTCTGTTGCTGGTCAGGGGTTGGATTGCATTGTGGAGGGGTTTATGCAGCTTTCAAACCTGCATTGCATTGCACGGCAGTACGAAGGTGGCGCTCTGCTCCAGTTCGCCTGCACAGCGGATATGTCACCTTTGTTAACCGCATGCATTTAATTACCGAATAAATGCATGACGTAAGAAAACTGTCTTTCACTTTTAATGCGCACCTCTACTTGCTAAATGTAGCGACTATGTTGCTAAGTTGTAAACACGGATTTTGTAAATAGAAATACTCAGTAATTAAGAGTACAGACAAGTCAGAATATGTGTGCGTTTTGATCTGACATATCTTAAGTAAATTTACTCAAACGTAGAATTACTACAGCTTCTGCCTGGACATTAACACTAATGCTGTTGCTCAACCGATGGAAAAAAAACAGCCACACGTTAACGCATTCAATCCCATTTTTCAAAATTCAACCCCTTCGCTACCGGACATTTTAGACAATTTTGGCTGATTTTTCAAGAGACACAAAATATTGTATTCTATGGCTATATAAAAATGGAACCTACCAAAAGAAAGATTAGACTCGAGTCTTTCATCAGAAAAAAAAGTTTGTTTCTACCTTTTTCCATTCTTTAGTAATCAGCAGTAGAACATAGGTAAATTTCAGGAAAATATCACTTCCCAACAAAAACAAGGGCGAAAAACAGCTTTTTGTGAAGATACATTTCAAGCATAACTTTCGCTTTGACACAAATTTTTCACTTTTGTGACAGATATCTGCACCACAAAATAAGCAACACAAAAAAGGGCACAAAAAAAGGGATAGCTTTTAAATCTCATCATGTTTTAATCTTGCAAGATCTTGTGACGCAACTAATGAGAATACAATAATGGAACTATATACATTAATTTTACTTCCTTCTTGAGACCAGGCCAGTCTGCCTTGCATTTGCCACAAAACAAACTGAACTGTCTTGTTTTATTTGTCGTTAGATGGAGTCCAGCCATGGAGACTTGGGGACGCTGGCAAATGTGGTGACATCACTGGCCAACCTGAGTGACTCATTGAAGCAGAATTTGAAAAATGGAGATTCATCAGACTGCCAATATGTGGAGAATAACACTACAGAAATAACACGGTCAGTCCTTTCAGCAATGCACAGAGATGCCAGGGCTTTCATGATTACACTTGTTATTAGGAACCTCCTCAAGGGGGCCCATAGCGGATTTTTTTTGGTAGTGTGCAAAATCCGACAGTACTAACTAGTATGCCAATGTGCGGCCTTCTTTGATGTAGAATAATCTTGTGCACAGTGCCTTCGACACCCTGGCCAAAGTGCTCAATCCACTCGAAGCAGTTGTGACTGATAAGTGTGTTAGCGGAACAGCCTTTCAACTCATTGGCCGAGACCAGGAGACAACAATCATTGAGGTTGAAGGGCCGCTGCTCACAGACGGCCATGTCAGCTTTCAGGTGGGATCATACATCTCAGCAGTATTTGCATTAAAATGATTTCTATGGAAAAGTAACTGAGGTCCCCTTATGTGTTTCCTTGCCGTAATATGGATACTGTTGTCTTTACGTCTTACGTTTAGCTGACCATGCCCAGTCCCATGCCTGAGTACTTGAATGTACACTACATATGTGAATCGGCCTCCAGGCTTCTCTTCCTCTCCATGCACTGGGCACGCTCCATCCCTGCCTTCTCAGCTCTAGGGTGAGAATGTACACAGTGCACTATTAGGTCAAAACACAACACAAGCAGCAATGGTATGAGTCATCACGCTCTATTCCATTGTCATGTCTCCGTCTTAGTCAGGAAGCAAACACCAGTTTGGTGCGAGCCTGCTGGAATGAGCTGTTCACACTGGGTCTTGCTCAGTGTGCTCATGTGATGAAGCTGTCCACCATCCTGGCTGCCATCGTCAGCCACCTTCAGAGCAGCATCCAGGATGGTATGGACCACCGACCTCTTCATCTCACAGTAGGGCACACACGCAAAAAACATCATTTGTAGTTGCTTCCTTCCAAGCTATGCCCAAATCACAGAAATATGTCAAAGAAGAAAGAACATGGGGACAAAGCAAGAAAGAACATGGGTTGTAATCATCCTAATACATTTCTCATTAATCTACTTAATTGCAGTGTCATAGATGATGGACAGAGGTATCACATTCTCATGCCTTTTTAAAACTATATGATATTCTCTCTCTCTGGCCTAGCTAAGTAAAGTTGAAGAAGTTTCATACAATTTTTTTTTTGCAGACAAGATGTCAGGGGAGAGAGTGAAGCAAGTGATGGACCACATCTGGAAGTTCCAGGAGTTCTGCAACAGCATGACGAGGTTGGAGACAGATAGCTACGAGTACGCCTACCTGAAGGCCATTGTATTGTTCAGTCCTGGTGAGTTGCTATTTCTCATTACGGCTGTCAATAGCCAAATGGTGCAGATTTGAATACAAAAAAACGATATTAATATTACGGCCTATCAGATCACCCAGGTATGGACTGCAGTGGGCAAGTGGAAAAATTTCAAGAGAAAGCCATGATGGAGCTGCAGGACTATGTACAGAAGACCTATCCAGAGGACACCTACAGGTACAGAGGACCTTTACACCTTTAGGAGTTCACGAAAGTCAGCTTTTTTTATAGAATTGCAAGTTGTAAAAACTGCTGTCTGTGTGCATCTCTAGGTTGACTCGTATCCTGACTCGTCTGCCAGCTCTGCGCCTCATGAACTCCAACATCACAGAGGAGCTCTTCTTCACTGGCTTAATTGGTAACGTTTCCATTGACAGCATCATTCCCTACATCCTCAAGATGGAGACGGCTGAGTACAACAGCCAGGACATTGACCCCACAGAGTGACACCTCCTGTCTTGTGAAACAAGACAAGAAATGGCCACTTTAGATACTCTGTTCCCTCCATGATTGTTTTTTTTGTTGAAGCCCTGATGAGCATCCTGCAGTGGCCTCTTGTTTTCTGTACTCACTATTCACAAATCCCTCTCAATGTTTCTACACATCAAAACTAATTCCATTTCAACCCTCAGACTTTTAGTTTGGTCTTATTGTGTTATTCTTTCGCAATAATGACATACATGCCTCATTCAAAATGAGTTTATGAAATATGATATTTAAATTTCCCCCATCCCTGCATTTTAAATGTACTTTATCATTTGTGTGGTACAAACTGGTATGCAATACCTGGTCCTGTGCTTTTTTTGTAACATTACAGTATGTAATAAGGAATAGAAATATGCATTGCAATGCCTTTATTAATGTGTTTTTCCTTACTTTGAATACATGGAACTAACAACTGGAAGGAGAACATCCATCAGGTACTCAAATCTAGTCAATGTAACAGCAGCAGACCTCAGTCTTTAAGTGTAAGTAAAGTGCTTTAATGGCTCATTTACATGATTAGTTAATGTATTTATTCCATATTGTAGTTCTAGCTTTCTCTCACACATTAAGCCAAATGAGCAGATTAGATTGTCTATTTGTATTTTTTTATTTCTGGATTAAAGTTAAGATATTTTGGTTGTTTTTATGTTATTTGTGGCCTACCTTGAATACGTTGATGATATCCTGTGGAACGACCTCATCACTTTTCCCTTTATGACAATCATTTGTTTATTCCCGAGCCCATCAGTGTCGCTGTCTTTCTTATTTATCAGAAGCATTTATTTGTTTCTTTTACCAAGTATTACATACATAATTTTGTTTTAAAATGGTTTACTTATGTGTAGCTATGCTACTGCTTTTGTGCTTGTGTTTAAATTTATACCGTGTTTATTCACATCTATTCTGACTAAATTGAACCTTTGTGGGTTTTTTTATGTTTTCTGAAAGCTACAATTTGTTCTGAACAACTGTGCTTGTTGCATACTAAGTGTACTTAAAACAATTTTGGGCAGGTTTCCCTAATTTTAAGAGTAACGGAAAAGATTTCCTAGGAAACAAGGCTGTAGTGCATTGTCCTGAGGACTTTATGCAGCAGCTTCCTGCTTGTATAATGATTTAGAAAATGTATCCATGAATGAGAATGAGTTAAATGAGTTTGAAATGTGGAATATGTTCATTGTAATTTGGGTTTAAAACCCATTACGACTGTTTGTAAAAATGTATGTGGAAAGTTAACTTTGTACATGTAATTTCATTAAGATGAGTGCATGTTTGTTTTTAAGCAATTTTCTAATGTTCTTGCAGTCTGCCCTATTAATCAACATTTTTATAGTGCATTGCCGTGCATGAAGAAGTGGCTTATTGCATTTTATTAAATGCTGTATAAAAAAAAAAGTTCATTAAGTGTTGTGGCTTTAACATATTACAATGATCACCTCCACTTTTGAACATATTTGAAACAATTTTTTTCATCTTTGTGGTTTGACTATTCCAGGGTTAACAGTTTCTACAATGTATGTTCTGATTTTGTGCTCATGTGTTAGTTCAAACTCAGTCATTGTTTGACCTACATTGATTGCAACCTTACATGTCTACCTCACAGATGAAAATGGAATCCAAATGTATTAACGAACTCCTGTATTAACATTCCAGTCTCTGAGGCTGGCTTCGTCAAAGCCACACATATGAATGAAATAAAATATTATACATTAAATTTGCCTGTCACATTTATAGTTCATTTTCATTTTTACACTATTAATGCAGTAATCAATGCACCAGCTCTGGATTTGCTTAACATATCTATTTTAATTGAACAATTTTAATTAACAGAGAATTGAACACTGAAGGCTTAAAAAGTTACTCAGAAGAGTGGATGAAAAAGATATTACATATTTATTTTACATATTACATATTTGCATACCTACAGTTGGTAATACATATTATCTGGCTATGATATGGTACATTTAAATTTGAAATTAATGCAAAAATAAATAAATATAGCAGGCGTTTCAAGAGATCAAGTGTCACGAGATCTCACAAGATTTCTCATTTGGAGAAAAGCTGTCTGCGTGAGAAACAAGGCAGCCAGAAGCCAATCAGACTGAACTATGGCATTGTTACTATGAATGATAATATACGTAATATGGAAGCGGCAGTGTGGAAGGTATTATTGAAACCGCACATTGCTTAACGCACACTAAAGACCTTGCAATCCAACCCAGCGTCAGCGAGTGAAGTGTGGCTGTCTTTCCCTCTGAGTTGAACAGCCGCCGCCGTCTTAATGTCCAAGCAGAAGCTCTACATTTGATCAAAGGTTCTTAAGATTTGTCAGGTCAAAACACGTAGATGTTCACATTTGTCTGCACTTTTAATCAACGAGTGATTCTATTTCATAACGGTTCTATTTCATAACAACTTAATGACATCTCCTGCGTACAAAAGATCCATGTTGACAATTTAGTCACATGGTCGTTATATTTAGCGAGTAGGGGTGAGCGTTAAGTCAGGAAGTGTTTCTTGCATCATGCTTTTATTCGCTAATTAAATATAAGCAGTCAACAAAGGTAGTGGAGCTTCACCTCTGATTGTACACGCTGTAAGTATTGCTGTGCAAAAGCTGCGTGAACAAGCGCCTAATTTGCACAGGGGATACGGGGGTCATGACCCCCGCGAAAATCAGATCCAGCCAATATAACCCCTAAATATAATCACATCATTCCGATTTCATAAAAATATACATTATCTTGTATTAATATATCATGTTGATTTTCTTCATGGAGACAGCAGAATCGCAGAAAAATGAAAAGAACACTAAAAGGCAGACACACAACAATTTTTCATGGTTGCTCGACACCTAAACCTGTTTCACTCTAGTCCGTTACTTCCTGAACCATAAAGAGTGGACGGTTAGAGCAGTACACTTGCTCACTTGAACTTTATTCCAGAGCCATGCATGCTGTCACAGAGGATGTGGAATTATGTGATGATATTGCCACAGTAACAGAGTTGAGCAAGAAGCAGGAAGTAGTGAATCAGCTGCAGGAAAACAAAAGGCAAAGCCAACAACTTTTTGCAGGTATGTTGCTGAACAGAAAGCTGATCGACTTCCAAATTGACTGTGGAGCCACCTGCAATGTTATGCCTATACAACTGCTGAATCCTGACACACAGCTAGAACCTACAGAGAAGGTGCTGCTCATGTACAACAAGAGTAGACTTTGGCCACTGGAAAAGTGCAAAGTCAAAATCAGAAATCCACGTAACAACAAATTGTACAGGTTGGAATTTCAAGTGGTGGACCAGAAAGGCAATCTTCCTTTAATTGGCAGGAAGGCTTGTGAAGCAATGAAGCTAATTAAAGTGCAATATGACAACATTCTGGCTGTGGACAGTATTGTGAAGGAATGCTGTGCAGAAAGAGACAGATGCAATGTAAACATAACATTGGCAGAGATTAAAGCGGAATATGAGGATGTCTTCGAGGTTGTGGGGTGTCTCGAAGGGGAGTACCACCCGGAAGTGGATACGAGTGTATCCCCTGTGAAACTGCCTGAACGCAGAGTGCCAGTTGCTCTGTTAACACCACTCAAAGCAGAACTTGGAGAACTACAGAAGAATGGAATTATTGCACCAGTGAAATGCTGGATAAGACTGGATAAGCAGCATGGTGACGGTGACCAAGCCCAATGGAAAACCAAGAATCTTCATAGATCCTAAACTGCTGAACAGTGTGCTGAAAAGAAGCCATTTTCCTCTACCTACCATTGATGACATACTTCCAGAACTCTCAAAAGTGAAGGTGTTCACGGTTTGTGATGTCAAGCATGGGTTTTGGCACGTTAAGCTGAGTGAAGTGTCAAGTTACATCACAACTTTTGCAACCCCATTTGGCCGGTTCCGTTGGCTCAGGATGCCAATGGGAATCAGTCCGGCTCCGGAAGTGTTCCAGCGTAAACTCATGCAGGCATTTGAGGGGTTGAGAGGTGTGTACATTATTGCTGATGATGTGCTTATCACTGGGGAAGGTGTAACAAAGACAGAGGCTGACAGAGACCATGATGCTAACTTGAGGTGTTTCCTAGCTAGATGCAGGGAGAAAAACATTAGACTAAATGCTGACAAGTTTAAACTCAGGCCACAGTCTGTGCCTTACATTGGTCATCTGTTGACGTCAGAAGGCCTCCAGATTGACCCAGAGAAAGTGCGGGCGATTAGTGAGTTGCCCAGACCGACTGATATTAAAGGTGTTCAGAGGCTTGTAGGTATGGTGAACTACCTGTCCAAATTCTTCGATCCTATCGGATGACTGTGAGGTGTTGAGACAGCTTACACACAGAGACAATATGTGGGAATGGACAGATGTGCAAGAGAGAGCATTTCAGAGGCTAAAAGATAAAATAACAAAGGCACCTGTGTTGAAGTACTATGACCAGGGTGTAGAACTTACACTACAGTGTAATACGTCAGACACAGGCCTTGGGGCTGCTCTGACTCAGAATGGCAGTCCTGTAGCATTTAGTAGTCGAGCTCTCACTCCTACTGAAAGAGGCTATGCACAGATTGAGAAGGAATGTTTGGCAATAATTTTTGGAATGGGAAAATTCCACCAATATACTTACGGCAGAAAGGTGACAGTGCAGAGTGATCACAAGCCACTGGAGAACATACTCAGAAAGCCACTGCTTAGTGCACCTAAGAGGTTGCAAAGGATGCTTCTAAGGCTGCAAAGATATGACATGACTGTAGTTTATGTGCCAGGGAAAGAAATGTTATTGGCAGATACATTGAGCAGAGCATATTTGCAAGACAGCACAAAAGGTGATGTGGAGGCAGAGATTGAGACTGTAAACATGGTCAATTACTTGCCTATATCTACGGAGAGGGTAGCGTCCATTAGAGAGGCCACTAGAGAGGACACTAAACTGCAGAAAGTCATAGGCTTTATTCTGTCAGGATGGTCGCAGAGTAAACATGACAAAACCTAATAAAAAAAAAAGAAAAAGTCCTGACCAAAACTAGGTAAATACCCGTATTGTTAAGTTAGGTGATGATTTGTGACTGGAGTTGTAAAGCAAGTTGTTCGATTGCCAGTATCCTGTGAGGTGAAGCCAGAGGGTGTCAGGGATGTACTGTGAAGGACCAATGTTAGTTTTGCCGACTTTGCTCCAATCCACAGTGTTGGATAGCGTGTTATAGTTTAACTACATTTCTCGGTTGAGTGATCATAACATCGCTGTCAGGAGTGAAGGTATTTTACTGATCAAACGTGATAGGCTACACAGAAGCTACTTTTAACCAGGTATTTTTACATTTTAAATGCAGCAGAGTTACCACGGTAACCATGGTGATGACAGACGCTCCTTCAAGTGACATTACGTACCAGTCCTGCCTCCTGCTGCAGCAGGGCGGCTGGGGAGCACGCAGCGAGTGACAGTGACAGAGAAGGCGAGAGAAGTGTAGAGCGACTTCATGTCGTGAATGTTGACAAGCTTCGGGAAATTCCTGAATGCATTTCCTTAAATTCTGCTTTGACGTCACTTGTCATTTTTAATCTTACCATTTAACATTAACTCAACTTTTGAGTTAAGAATGTGATTGCTGAACAGGTGACCAAAGAGAAGGAAATGACCAAGGAGGCACAGCCTAATCACAGTAAAAGTGTAACAGTATATTTCTAATACATCCATTTTCTATGCCGCTTCTCCTCATTAGGGTCGCGGGGGTATGCTGGAGCCTTTGGGCGACAGTCGGGGTACACCCTGGACTGGTCGCCAGCCAATCGCAGGGCACATATAGACAAACAATCATTCACACTCACATTCATACCTATGGACAATTTAGAGTCACCAATTAACCTAACATGCATGTTTTTGGAATGTGGGAGGAAACCGGAGTACCCGGAGAAAACCGACGCACGCACGGGGAGAACATGCAAACTCCACACAGAAATGCCCAACGGAGATTCAAACCCAGGTCTTCCCCATCTCCTGACTGTGACTGCGTGGCCAACATGCTAACCACTAGACCACCGTGCAGCCCTATTTCTAATACAGGCATGCCAAATTACCCTGACTCCTTTTAAAAAAGTAATGATTCAATAAATAATAAACAGGGAAAGACTTTAACCCCCCCCCCCCCATGGTAGACCCAAAGTTACGCCCTTGTGCATGAACCCCACCGCAAAGCAACCCAACCCCTGACCAGCGAGCGACAGATCCAAAAAGGCAGAGCTTGGACACACTCCACCATCGCCTGGCGACACCTCGCCTTCCTGGCAACACATGCAATGGGTGCATGGGTCTTTGGCTGGAGTCAGCTCCTGGAGAGTTCTGAAAACAACAATGGGCGGTGATCATTATCCAGTGGCGTGTTATGTAGGAGAGAAAGTGGAAGGAAGGCAAGGCTGTGGACTTGGAGTACTGAAAAGGCTGACCCGAGTAAGTTCCAAAGACTATGTGACAAGAAGATAGTCACATTGGACAAGGCAGAGAGTGTGAATGAGCATAACAGTCAGCTAACGCAAACAATCATCGCAGCAGCAGAAAAATCTAGAAGCTGGTACCACGGTGGACAGAGGAGTGATGTCAGGCTGTAAAACAAAGGAACAGGGCATTCAGATTGCTTAAAAGAACTCACAACATATTTAATTCTGTATCAAAACGCTCAAGCAGCGGTGAGAAGAGCAGTAAAGCAGGCAAAAAGAGAGATGGAGGAAATTCTGCAGTTGAACTGAAAGAAGAACACCAGCAGGAGAGATATGGGGAATGATCAGGAGAACGGGAGGGCAGGAGAGAGTGGGAATATCATGTTATGATAGGCGAGGAAAAAAACAGCGGTGACAGATAAAGAGAAGGCAGAAATAAGTCAACACCTTTGCAAAGATACACAGCTCAGAAAACTTGTCCGAAGAAGCTAAAAACAACAAGTGGAAAAACATTAAGTCAACATGCAGGAGTGTTAGACAGGAGGAGAGGCGATAAAAGCACTTTGGATGAGCCATTTACACTGGAAGACATGCTGAGGGTTATTAACAGAGCCGAGCCAACTACTCCAGGGAAGGCTCAAGTAAGCTACAGTATGCTGAAGCACTTGGGGGAAAAACTCTCAAGGGACTGTTAGAGCTCTATAATAAAGTGTGGGAAGAGCGTCGAGTGTGGAAAGAGGCAGTGGTCATTCCAATAAGGAAGTCAGGAAAAGATCCAGTAAAACCATCAAGCTACAGCCCAATAGCACTGACATCAAATATATGCAAAATATGGAAAGAATGATAACAGAAAAGTTAACCTACCGGGTGGAGAAAGCAGACTAGATAGCAAACTAGCAGAGTGGCTTTAGGAGGGGGAGGAACACAATGGACCCAATAATGCGCCTGGAAATAGAAATAAGGAAGGCCCAAGCAAGCAGTGTTTTTTGATGTTGAAAAGGCGATATGATGTGGAAGAAAGGTCTGCCGCGAGTAGGAGTAGTAGGAGAGCTAAAAGAGCTAAAAGAAGTGGGAATTGGGTCTGTCTGTCATGTCAACATAATATGTGGTGGGGGGAGTGTGATCAGTCCGCTGCTATTCAGTTTGAGCATTAATGACGTGCTCTCAAAACTGCAAGTACTGTAGATGCAGACAGGTTCCTGTTTGCTGATGACGGAGCCTTGTGGAAAAAGGGCAGATACATCGAGCATCAGATAAGTAAACTTCAAGGAGCTAACGATCAAGTGACTGAGTGGGGATATGACTGGGGATGTACATTTTCAACAGAAAAAAACAAAACGGTGTTCTTTACTAGGAAAAAAGCCCCATGGAGACTAAAGAGCCCAAGAGTTGATTTATCGTTACTAGAAATGAAAAGGACAGGAAAGACAGTGCATCTACTGAGTGCATTCAGTTATTTGTTAGAACAATATGATGACTTTGTACAGGTATACACAAACAGGGCGAAAAATCCAGACACGGGGTAACAGGATTGGGGTGACTATATTAGGAAAAGGGGTGGGCATACACAAGAGAACAGGGGATGGATTAGGGAACTGCCACATCATTGTATGCGGCCCACAAAAGCCTGGGAATAATGTGTGTCAATAATGCACCTTTTTCCTTCTAAATGTATAGGTAAAGGTATAATGCACAGGAGGTACAAGGGAGGTAATGAGGAGGGAACTGATGGGAGTGGGAATGGAAGAAATAACTGAAAGGATTACTGAAGGTGGTGAAAGGACACATCAAAGGAAGTTGTTTGTCTATTTCAGGAGCACAGCGTTGTTTGATAGAGTATGAGGGAAGGTGTACTTAGTGTGGAGAATCAAGGTGTTATATTAATTCTGGGAAAGGAAGTATATGTTTCCATATGGCACTACAGAGTCTGTGAATGCAGCCAAAACAGTACTGAAAGGGGGCGGTAATGCGCCAACGTGATGGATGCCAACCGCCATAAAACCAAAGAAGAGTTGCACTGCATACGTCATCAAAACGCGCGGAGAGAACTATGCTCGTGCGACTCGAGAAATAGGCGCTTCAGATGGTCATTTGATTCTAATTAAATATTCGAGAATGCCTATGAAAGGAAGGTTTCCGATCAGGAGGACGCTGGAGTACCTCAGGAAGGGCGACATCATCTTTAAAAACCGAGTGAAGATCATGACGGTCAACTACAACACAAGCGGAGAGCTCAGCGACGGAGCAAGGTCGGTGTAAACACAAAGTAGCGGATAGAACTCTAGCATCTCCTGCTTGGTCATCTCATTAAACGGCCGCTCTTTTTTTGTTTGGCAGGAAATTTGTTTTCTTCCATATCCCTCAAATTCAGTACACAAACCCGTGGGTCCAAATAATGATGTTCAAAAACATGACGCCGTCGCCGTTCTTGAAGTTTTACCTGGGTTTGTCTTATGCCTAATTGCTAGTATTCTATCTACGTTTTTTTTTTTTTTTACTTCGAAGCCGAGCTGACATTACTTATGTTCTCTAGACGATGGTGAACAGGTGCTGGTGGACGTTGAAGGAAAGGACCACAAAGACATTGCACGACACATAAAGAAGATTTTGGGCAAGTCAGAGTAAGTATAGTGATGGATGTATTCTGTGCTTCACCACCGATCAAAACATTAGGCACACATGCACAGCACGCAATTCCATGATGTCCAATACTAGCACAGTAACACATGTATTCTCATCTCTTCCTTGCCCAGGACCGTGTTAGAGGCAGAGGCACAAGCCAAGATGCAGGCCTCCAACCCTGCTAACTTTGGGCCAAAGAAGTATTGTCTGAGGGAGTGTATCTGTGAGGTGGAGGGCCAGGTGCCTTGTCCTGGAACCACACCTCTGCCGAAAGAGATGACTGGCAAGTATCGGGCCCAGATGAGAGCGGAACAGGAGAGCTGAGAAGAAATGCAGAGTTGTCAGAGTGGTCCTCTGCTGTAGGAACCTATGATGTTGATATCTGATATCCCTAAATAGAGGATATGACATCATGCTTTGAGTTTGTATGTGATGTTGACAAATCCAAAAAGGTGGATTCATGTAGACGCCTGACGAGTCTTGCCTTCATCCGGCAATGTGCACGTCTTAAAAACATACCTGTGGAAAAACAACATACAGGTGGTCCTCAGGTTCCCCTCCAGTGATGTAAGTCATAACTTGTAACATTGTTATTAAGACTCACACTGCACACAGAACACATGGAGGACATAAAATACAGGAACAAAACACCAAATGCAAGAATTAAATTAAAGTAATACAAAAATAAATTCCATCTCAATAATAATAAAACTGATTGCTTGATTACTGTCCCTTTCAGACGATCAGTATGTGTATTGTACTGTATGTGTAGCTTTTTTAAATTTATTACTGGCAGTCTGGGAACAAAACAGTGACACAAAACTCCGTAAACTGAGGACCACCTGTACTTACACTGAAAAACAATATATTTAGGGAAAAAAAGAAACAAACCATTTTACTTGTTTATTCTTGCTCAGATGTTAATAAATTTGTCCAAATGTTATCAGTCTTCAATTTTAGCATAAAACATTTAGTGACTGTGAGTGACAATACTTGCTGGCATTTATTTAGTGTTCATGCATCTGAAAAGCAGTAAGTTTGTGCAATGTGCGGCCACACCGAGCTGGAGGGAAGTAACCACTGGACAGATGCTTGTCACACAGATCTCTTATAACAGCACAGAACAAGAACACGCTGGATGTTGCATACTGCTTATCGGACATCTTCAGGGTAAATGTATTTAAAAAAAAAGGAGTAGTGCTGGAAAGCATACCAATATCTTAGCAGGTAAATCGTTAGCAGTTAAAATGTAGACCGTTTTTTTAATTCACTTGGCAAACCTCCTCAATGTTTATACATCACGCAACTTTGTTCGGCGCTTTTTACAGTATTACACTGCTGGTGGATGCTTCCTCACATGTTACTGACTGGCTGGCTTGTCATTCTGTGGACTTTGACCAGTAGCTTTCCACATAGCCTAAAGCCTAGGTCACAGCTTGACATACAGCTTTTTTGTTGTGCGATTTTTTGGCGTTCCCCAAGTAGGAGTACGCAAGAGCGACGTATGAAAAAAAAAAAAAAAGACATTTTGCCCAAACCTGACACCAGCAAAACATATGAAAGACGCAAGCTGGCCGTACGGAGTGTGTAAGTTTGTCTTGCAACCTGAAAAAATGTTAGCGCCCGTAGAGTTGGTGTGACATGACAAAAAGAACCTCTGTAGCCAGTTTATGGCTCGAAAATCAGCACGTCGCACATGCACCCTCCGTGCGTTTGTTTGAATTTGGGCCGGTCGTAGGAGCCCGTATGACCGGTTGTGACCTAGGCTTTAGATCTGCATTTTAGATGGATGATGCTTCAAAGCAGTCATACACACGTGACAAAATATCCACTATCTACTGAGGTTAATCACACAGAAGTTGTTTAAAATGTCTCAAAACTGGTAATAAAACAGATGCCAACAACTTGAAACACAAATGAAAAGCTTATATCAGATTGATGACAGCGTCAAGTTACTAGTAATATAAAGAGTAGTATTCACATAATTAGCATCATTTTTGTAATGTGTATCAGAAATGAGGAAGCAGGGAGCATGTGAGTAAATGCCATGATTCAAATTATCCCTTTTCTACTGCTTATCCTGTTGAGAATCACAGCCGAAAGGCAGACTACACCCTGGACTGGTTGCTAGTCATTCATAAGGAAACACATGATTCCTTTCTTTCAAACAGTGCTGTTCAAATATGGTCAATTGTGCAAAACTGTGGCATTAAAAGTGGTTTGAAGACTTTAGAGGAAAGGATGTGAGATCCCACACAACGTGGACAGTGGTTAACCTATCTGTAGTGCTGTTGCTTTTCAAGGGGCTTTGAGGGAACTGGGGTCACTGTTTGTTTCTCTTCTGTTCCTGCAGAGTGCGCTGTAGCTCTCTTAGGTTTTCCGACAACAGATCCACTTCATCAAGCCGACCGCTGAGCTTGGCATCAAAAATGTAGGCCCTGATGTTGTCGATCTGTTGCAGCAGCAGCTCTTCTTCTATCATGTCTACGTCGGGTGGCACCTCATCATCATCATCATCACAGTCAAAGGGGTTGGTTGAGGTGGTCTTTGAATCCTCTGAGGCCTCCATGAAGGGGTTACCGCGGTCTGTATCTTCGTCTTCCTCAAAAGGATTGCCGGGAACATGGTCAGCCTGCGTGTCCTTCTCTGCATCCACTTCATCAAAAGGGTTGTATTCTTTCTTTTCATTGGTCACTTCTCTGCGTTCCCGCTTTACTTCATCACAGAAGGGATTGGACGGATCCTCCTCAATTGGAGTTGAGTCCTCTTCATCAAAAGGGTTAAGGGAGGTGCTATTCTGTCCGTCTCCACTGGGGGGCGTTACCTGGCCGCCTAAGCTTCTCAGCCTCGGAGGAGATTCCTCCTGGTTTGCATGCACAGGGAAAGCATTAATAGTGCTCTCATCTTTGGGGGTTAAATCCTCTTCTTTACAGCCTGCCTGAAAACTACTTCTGGGACTGATATCCAAAGTTCTGTCCCAGGTGAAGGCTGGCTGAATGGAGACCACAGTGGGTCCCCTGTTCCCCCTCTCCTCCCTCTCCCAAGCCTCCAGGCGGTTCAGCTCATCCTGCTGCAAGTTCTCCTCTTCGGCCATCTTCTGAGAAAGCACGATGGCGAGGCTGGTCTGCTGCTGGTCGTATTCATCCTGCAGTTGACGCAAGTTCTCCTCCAGCATCGCCACCTCGTCTGTTCTCTGGGCTTCACGTGCCTGCCGAAGGAACGACTGAATGTTGTCAATCTGCTGCAGGAGGGGGTCCTCGAGCTCACTGCGTGCAGTGCCAGAGTCAGAGGAGGGTAACCAGCCTCCAGCTTTGGTCATAAGAGGCGCTCTGGTGACTTGAAGCAGTTCTCCGTTGGTGCTGGACAGATGGTTCTTTTCAGAGTCCTGCCTCCTCTTCAGGGCCTCCTGAGCTGTCTGTGAGGCAAGAAATTATTAGCACAAGTAGCATCACCAGTAAAATGTCCAACAAAAAGTGTGTGATTTCCATCTCACGAGTCTCTCCAGTTGGAGTTTCTTCTCTTGCTCCTGTTTTCTCTTTTCTTTCAGCTCTTCATATTTCTCCTTAGTTGGTAAGGACATGAGCCCCAAAAGCTTCTCCTATGAGGAAGATAAAATGAATGGTTATTATTATTATTTGTATTAATGACATAGTGATGGGTAACATTGTTATTTTTGGAAATCTTGGCTTCACCTGAACAAAAAGTGTGGCTGTATAGCGCACCATCCTCTGCAGCTGGAGAACCTTTGGATGTGGCTGTGGTTCGTCTTTTATTCCCAGAGTTAGAATCTTTTTACTGAGAAAAGAACACAAAAGGCCGGGTGATGTCGAGAAGAGTTCAATTTTGAAGCTTAGGACAGATATCTACCTTAGAGCATCAATCAGTTCATAGTATTTCTGTACTTCCAGCCTAAGTCCACCTGCTGTGTCTAGACTGTATGTGGTCTCTCCAGCACTAAGAAAGAATGCATTAAACATTAAAATCTTGTCTGAAATTGCAATGCGATGAGCCTAAATGGGTCCTACTTGAGAGACTCAGCCATTCTGATGTATTCTGGAGCCTTTTCATCCACTTTCTCCATGCACATCCTCAGCCTCTGACAGGAAAATAGGAAGTAACATGTCAGTCAACAACAGGCAACATCAGGGTGACAGAAAAATTACTATACAGTAAATTCCTCAAATGTTACATGAAGACCGACCTCATAAAGTTTGACTATATCAGGCACAAAGTCTTTCTCCTCCAATTTCTGCTGCCTCTTCAACAGTGTGTCCATGCAGTGGTGACAGCACCGAATCCTCTCGTCATCCTTCTCCTCCAGCATGGAGGTGACGCTGCTCAGGCTGCTGATGCTGCCTCTCCTGGAGCCCATACCGCTGCTACTGCCTGTTGGGGGAGACTGGGAATGACTGCGCCTCCCAGGTACACTCAGAGCCTCTTGTGTTCCACTGATGAGCTTGTCTGTAAGGAAGCCAATCAAAAGGAAACTGCCACTTTATACGTTTGTAATGACATTTGGCACAAATGCACGAGATAATGAGATTCAATGAAAGGGTTGTATCAAAAGTCCACATTTACAAAGGTAATAGCTCTCAGATTTGATTGACACAGAGTTAGCCAATGCCACCAGATTGCTGAATTCCAATACATAAAGTTACAGGCCTCCTTCTGTAGCTAATAATAAATATTAAAGCAATAAGGTAACCAAAATATTTGAAACACCTCTCAGTATGATGCAGTGCAGTTATACACTACTGCAAAACACAATATTGTTATCTATTATTATTATGTAATATATACTATATTATTATATATTATATTAAATAAATTATAAATAACATTGTTAAATGACTGTGTCAATCAAGACTGAGCTGAATAATGAAGTTTATAAACTTGCAATAGTTGCATTAAACAAACAAAACAAATACAATTTATATAGTTTAACACAATTAATATTACAAAACACTAACCATGTTTTTTTTAGTAAATACATACGCGCTAGAGGTAAGGGCACAAACTCCATGCACTTCCTGCACATAATGGAGCCACAGAGACGACAGTGGTGTCTTCGGTTCCGAATGTTAAACTTGTTTCCACAGTCCGGACAGAAAGGGACATCAGAGTCATTCACCCACGACACAACTGACTTCTCAATGGCTGGAAGAAACGTTCAGTAATACTTTTGAAACATGTATTTACAGTGCACAAGGAGCTTGCCACTTTCACAAACCTCTGATTTTTGCTGTGTCTGTGTTGGTCCTGTCGAACGATGTAAGCTGAAAGGACATGTTTTTCTTTGAGCGAATTGGAATGCCAGTGGTGAAAAAAAGGACGCAAGCGCACCTTTTCCAGTCTGATGATAAGCTTGTTGACCTCGATGACATAATGATCTATCCTGGCAGCACGGTGTTTCCTAAAAAGGTCCAGGTGACTTCTTGCTGCTCCTGCAAAAGAAGGGCACAGTTGTGAATAGGTTTATGTCTTTTTCCTCAATCATAGCACATTCTAGTTTTATAGTGAGTTTGACAGTCTCACCCAGCTCCTGAGGCTCCCACATGTATGGGTCCACTCCACCATAATAGAATGACTCGTAACTTCCTGCATCTTGTCTGTCCTCTCCATCCCTCTTCAGTAGCTTGTCTTTGGCTTTAATGGCCTTCTGGACCAAACCTGTAAAAATGCAGACATTTATGATTTATTACAGGCCGCACGGTGGTCTAGTGGTTAGCATGTTGGCCACACAGTTACAGTCTGGAGAACGGGAAGACCTGGGTTCGAGGTATGGCTCTCTGAACCCATCTTTGTTTGGCCTTTTGTAAGGAAAGTCTTATATTTGGGTCAATGTGGTATGATCATTTACAACTAAACAACAACAACTAAATGGCTGAGGTATGCCTTATCCAATATGAATAAGTATCAGAGTGATCACAGACCATGTGCATTCCAATAATAGAGCTACAACCATCATTTATCATTAGTACATATCATCTGTTGCCCCTCGACACAATAATATCATATTCAGACTTGAATCACCAGCACAGTTTGTGACCTACTTTTCAGTTGCCCTCGAACGTGACGGTCATCCCCAGAATGCTCCTCTTCATAGTGGCCTTGGAGTTGGTAGAAAGACTGCAGGTCCTTCAGGCACAGCGGGCAAAGAAATCCCTCCTTCACCTCACCTGAGCCCTCAAAAGGGGTTGGGTAGCTCGAAGCCATGATTGGGGCTGCCAGTGTTGTGGAAGTGTGTCACAGGAAGCGCAAAGGATGCCATGATAGATCCATCACACTGGAAACCAACGATAAAAGCGCAAATAAAGCAACGATGTTAGGAGCAACTGGTAATTGACACTTCCTTATGGTGAGTAATGTCAGGGTCGTGCTACGATAAAAGGCTGTGAAAAAACTACGTCAAATAATATTTCACACACTGCAAGCGATAATTTATTGATTTATTATTATATGCATATCAAGATACTGCAGTTGTATTGGATAAAATGAAATTAACGTGTTGGTAGTAACATCCTAGGGAGTGCAGCCACGTTAGCTTAAAATGCTAACAACGGGTACGCTATCTTTAGCAGTCACCGTAGCAAAGAAACAACGTCGTCTCCTTACAGAAATATTTTAACGGATGACTCATCCCAATGTACTGTTTATACTCACATACACACCATTCAATAACAGTTTGGATTCTGTTTGACAGCTCGAAAACATCAGTGGCAGCGAACCTGCTTGGTCATGTGACACTGACTGTAGGGTTGTACGGAAAGTCATGAGAAACAAACCTCCCCAAACTAACAACAAGCGCTTTCTAACTAAAGACACTTTGACGTTTTAAATACAATGCAACATTAGTGCACAATGATTATATCCCGTGTACATTTATCATTGTATGTAAAGTTAATTTCAGTACTTCCTTTCTGAAGATCCTCATAGGCCAAGATACTGTCTGTTCATTTTGTTCATTAGTGATAGATAGGCCATACACTGTTAAAGGTACTGTCTGTCATAGGCACTGTAATTCGAGGAAGAGGAATGCTGAATTTACACTGACAAACATGGAAGTGGAAACATTCTACTTTGGGGCTGTTTCTCATTGCAGGTAGCTTCACCACACTGAGGGGCTTATAAACAGCAACATCGATTGTTGGATGACAACTTCCTTCCTTCAGCCAGGACACCGAAGATGGGTCGTAGATGGGTCTTGTTAGTGACGTATGGTGAGGTTCATGGCTGCTGAGGCAACAACTACTTTGGAGTATTTTTAATGTTAATGCAGGTGGCTCAGTAATAGAATAGCCCAAAAAGAAGAAGAGTCTAATTCACTTTGGTTACAAAATGTTTTCAAATCGTTTTCAGATACTTCTTAATACCATTTATGTATTTATTTATTAACTGAAAAACATTTGTGGTCTTACCTTTTATCTGTATGTGAAGTACATGCAACCTCCTTTTCCAGGAAAAGTTGTGTTACTTTGTTGTAAAAGTCTGATCACCTCCTGGTAAGCTTGGGTATATAATCCTCCATCTTGGCAGTCAAATGCATGCATTCATTCAGCAGAGCGTAACATATTTAGCATTTGACTTGTTTGTAAATGTAGCTCTAGCCAGCACTGCTGTTTGTGTATTTCAATAATGTAAAAAAAACCCAAAAAACACTCTTTTCATCTGTGCAAGGATGGCTGAAAAGCCTTCCAGCAAGGGTTTCTCCACCAAGTACTAAGTCTCGTTTTTTTTGTTGATATGCTGTCTCTTGTTATTGTTAAAAGAAATCTACGAAAAAAAATATGTCCTGTTCATGTCTCTGTAAGGGGCTAAACTTACAAAATAATTTCAAAATAAATGATTATGTCCCCCACTGTACTTAAGAAAGCACATACGATGTATTTCTTAGTGCCAACCAGTACGTGCATAACAAAGTACACACAATGGAATAAATTTTGGCCAATAGGGGCTCACATTTTGTAGATGGAAGTGAATATGTAAAATCGTAGTCAGGGTATTTGTACCTCAGATCTTTCATTTATTTGTTTTCTATCGCTTATCCTATTCAGGGCTACGGGTGAGCTGGAGTCTATCCCAGCTGACATCGGATCCTCTTTTTGCATTATTATTTTTTTTTCTACATTGTCTTTAACAGAGTTATGCTTTTCAAAGATAACATTTAATATAGTTATCATAGGGGAGAAGTTATTGTAATGACATGAGCTATGCCCACTGCATTACTGCTTTATGTGAGGCTGTCTTCAGTTTGGTGTCTCAGGGTTTGATGGCTAATTTGTACGCTGATGATCCAAGTGCAGCAGCTTCCCAGGCTCGGATGGAATGGGTCTAATTAAAACAAGTCAGCTGACACTATGTTCTATGGAATCGCCTCAATGATTCTCACAGAAACTGTGGCAGAGAACCACACGTAGCTATGACTTGTTAATGAACTTAGATCAACAGTTTGTGGGATACTTTTGTCGGCACTTTTTGCCTTCAAACTTTCGGAAAAATGTAGTCATTGAAGTTAAAATAAACTTGGACAAACTATATTTGCATTGTATTTATTAGCATTTACATTTATAATAGAAAATAAATAAATAAAAAAAGAAAGACTTTCCTTGGCATAACTTTAGTGTAAATACAGCACGTTCCATTTCTCAATGCATTCATTCCGACAGTGATGCCTCACAGAGACACGCCTTGTCAGCACAGTGGCCTCTTGAACTAAATATGCTGCATCAGTCAATATTAATTATTATAATTACTTATCAATCATCCACCCGGCACTCACTCCTTAATTTACAGTCCTACAAGTAGGCTTACTACATTCGTCCACAAGTTCTCGAAAAACATGATTTAACACGCGTGTGTGTCTGTCAAAAAGCAAAAGTCACAAAATGAAAAGCGGCTAACAGTTTTTTAATTGTTAGTTACATACACATTTATGAGTTTACAATATCTGCAGCATCTGAAACTAACGACTCTACTCTCCGTCCACTAAATCATCCTCAGGCGCAAACCTTTTTCCTGGGTGTTGTCTCTTTTCCTCGGTGTGCTTCACACTGACGTTGTCTAAAAAATCGAGAAGCAGATTCGTCTTGGCACATCTCATAGGGTCCAAAACGTCTTCACATGGACTGACCGTGACCAAATCTGGATCCGAATGACCCCAAAATCGTTTCCCGGGGTGCTGGCGCTTGTCAAACTCAGGGAGGTACTCCTCCTCCTCCCCTTCCTCTTCCTGCCTCTTACCAGGGTGCTGGCGCCGGCTGCGCACCACCAAGTAGCGCTTGCCTGGATGCTGCCGCTTGGAAAGTTCACCCACGACGATGACGGGGGAGTCAGAAAGGTGTCCGGTTGTAGAGCGCCTCCCTGGGTGTTGCCTTTTTTGCAGCTCCACGAGCGAGTGCATGTGTTCATCGCGTTTGCCCGGATGTTGTCTCTTTTCAACAATCAAGTACCCTTCATCACCGTCGTCTTCCTTCTCCAAATCATCGCTGTACCTCTTGCCTGGATGCTGCCGCTTTGTCACCCATTCTGGTTGAGAAGAAAGTCCCTCTGCAGAAAAAAAACAATGCGTTAATCTGTTTAAAGGGATTAAAAAATGGGAAACTGGCGGCGTAATGACACATTCGTGTGAGTAATTTCCCATTTACCCACTAGACGATTCTTTAATTAAAGTTTTTTACGTTTAGTTAACGTTTTAAAATGCCATGCAACAACATGTATGATAACAGATGAAGGGGGAAGCTTTACTGTTTGTATCTGTGAAAGAATATTTCTTTTGTAAAACTAATTTGACAATATGTTTTAGTCTGTTTGCCTGGGCTATGCTTTGCTCACCATTTCTGTCGTCTTCTCCCTGCATCTTTCGCAGGATTGAGCGCAGCAGGAGGCTCTCCGCGCTATGGTGAAGCAAATCGTCCACAGTCCTCTGGTCCGGCTCCTCTTCAGCGGAGATGCTCTGTCCTTTGCACACCATCTTCAAGTTGCAGACCAGGACAGAAGCCAAGACGAAAAGACATGTCATCTTCATGGCGTGACTCTTGCGTAGCCTGTGGAAGACATTGAAAACTGAGGCACGTCAACAGGTCACTGGAAAGATTAGGATGATCTACCATGGAATAGGAAAACAATCAGGAACAAAAATGTAGTTTTACATGTTTGGAAAGCCAAGCTTACCTCTTAAGTTCCTAGATGCTCCTCTTGTAGTGGACGGTGGTGAGCATACGTTTAGTGGATGATGACGTTTCACGCTGCCAGCTTCTAACAGTGGTGGTCACTGACCCGTAAGGCCAACTTTGTATGTGCGCACAACATTGCCTCTCATCTTTTATACTGGCTGTTCTGTGTCGTCACACTCGCGCTGGAGTCCTCTTTCAGGATCCCTTATCCCCATTGATGTCATCGAGTGGTGCGCAGACGTTCATCCAATGAGGGCAAATGTGTCATTTGATAAACCAAATCAGTCATACCGAGGCAGACAACAAGCTTATCGTGTCTCATTAAGTCATTCCTAAACATTTTGACAGTTTTACTGCATGTTGCATATTATTTGATGGGTTCTCTTTGAAATATGTTTTAAATGTATTACTCAACCCTTGCCAATTATTGGGATACTTTATATATTGTAGTATTTCTATTCCCTGATTGGTAGAAAAATCACAGTGAAAAGTTTAACAGCAAGAAAGAGAATTGAATAATGAAGAATAATGTTACCAAATACGGTTCCTAGATGATAAATTAGCTTATTCTCTCAATGTTATCCATTTAGATGAACCTTCAGTGTCCTTCATATACAAGCTATTCTCTCGGAACAAGTTTATTTATTTTTTTTATAACTGCACGTGTCAGTCTGAACATCTCATACTCGGCTTCCCTCTCCATTTTGATTACTTTCATACTGTTCTTTAATACTGACTACAGGTGTCTTTTTCTGAACAGAATGAAGAGAGCCCCACGGTGCACACTTGAACACAAATGGAGACAGGACAGAGTGTTCTACTTCCCAGCTTGGCACAGGTGAGAGGTGAACCTGTATACAGTCAGCATGACATTTACTTGAGTGATACCTTGAGAGAGGTGATCTTATTACTACCGTAATCGTCGTGCATAATGGTATGCATGTCCCATATGATCTTATTTATTTTGATGACAATGACTATTGAATTGCTGGGTTCTTGCAGAAACTAACCCACTGATCTTGAGTACCAAGTCACTAAATAGCCCATATGCAATGTATAGTAAGGATGTGGAATCGTTTCCCTCCACCAGTGAAGTGTTGCGTAACATCTGGTGTAAACTGACCGTCTAATACTATAATGACACGCTTTCAGTGTGCTGTCACGTCCAATACATCAAGCCACTTTGGACTCCTGCTGTGTCGAACATGGAAGTGATGTTTTATTGCATTTTATTCAAAAGGCTGATTCACCTTCAGATGATATTTGTCTTTTTTGGGGGGGTGACTGGCAATTTTTTTCCCGTTATTTGTTGTATTATTTTTTGGATTTGATTTCATTTATTTGAACATTTCATTTCACTTCAGTATACATCACATATAATATTTCATTATATTAGTGAGAGGAAACATAACAAGCACATAATATTTAGGGTAAAACATTTTTTTTTACAAAAACAACAACTTACATACAATGCATAATGCCAACATGTTGATTTATTAGCTCTGACATTATTTTAAATATTTGTTTGAAAAAAGATCTCAGATAACCACACTATCAATGAAAATACAGTGTATGGACTAGATAGAATTTCCTTAACTGTCAAGATAGCGATGATGTCATCCAGTATGATGTGAATTGAACACTACTAAATGTAATCTAGCGCTCATACATAGTAAAAACTCATCTATTATCACCATTTGATTAATACTTTATATTGTTTCAAGATAAAAAAAGTCTAAAATATTGATTTAGAGTAAACTATTATGTTGGAACATTTACTTTTTTGAGTCATACTGACATAATAATGTTGGTAGTTGCATTAACGTAATATTATGTGTCATTTTAAATAGATTTTCTTTATTCATTCATTAAAACAAATGTACATTTTGCTGAAACTTGATCAAATTGAATGCTAAATTGACATAGTTTCGTGGAATATAATCACACTTTTTTAGCTGATATACTGTATTTTGATTATGAACATGGTAGCAAGAGTCACTATAATGCAAGTAGAATGAGCACAACAGTTCACAAGTGAAAAATGAAGACCTGTAATAAACCATCTTCTTCACATTGATTTATATGAGGGCACCAACACCTCACCATGATCACAAGTCATTCAATCTCTCCGTTCATTGTCTCCTGCTTGGGAACTGGCCATGTGATTCTTCCCTCTCACTTCACCATGCATTCACAGCACAGCGGTCAGAGGTGTGGGCAAGTCTGTGTGCAGAGAAAGAGAGAGGCACGGGCTATTTGCACATTTTTAAACCATTTATTTCAAGCTTTAACATTCAATGTAGATTTAGATTCTAACATTTATATATAACATTTATATTTAACATTTATTGGTAAGTTTTATATTTAGATGTAATATTTATATTTAACATTTATTTTTAACATTTCACATTTCTGAGCACAAGCTCAGAACAGCATGTTGACACCCTCAAGTTTAACTCAGACAGGTGAGAGGTACAGATTCTTTGAAATAAACGAGTTACGCTAGCAAGCCAAGCTAAACGGCAAGCTGCTGAAGTTCAAAGCCTAGCAACAATGCCGAACAAAAAGCAAAATGAAATGGGGGTCCAAAATCAGAAACAGGGCTAGTCTGGCTGTCGGAAGAGGAGGATGGTGCCTCGAATGTCAAACAAGTTCCAAAATTATATGAACTTGTACATAACAAAAATTTGACGTTATTTCACGCCTTGAAGGGGGAGATGAAAGAGTTACATAAGGAAACTGTAGTACAAATAAGGCAAGACCTAAGATGCCTGCTAACACAGAATGCAAATGTACTATCGCAGACATCATCCTCAACAAAAAAATCTCGGAGATCCATAATGAAGTCATAAACCTTAGGGAGGAAAATAGAGCACTGCGCAAGGATATCAAGGCACTATGAGATGATAACAAGGTACTACAAGATGATAATGCTGCCTTGCGGGTTGTTCTTAAGAATGTTAAAAACCTTATGGAGGAAAATAGAGCACTACGCAATATCATCAAGGTTCTACAGGATGATATCAAGGCACTATGGCAAGATAATGTTGCCTTGCGCACCACTCTCGACGAAGAGAAAGAAGCAATGCAAAATATGATTGAGCAAATTAAAAATACAATTGATGAGATGGATCAGAATGAACGATGTGACCTTACATGAATTCCACCCAGGACAAAAGCCAGGGCAGGCAATCTACATGAATGAGCATCTGACAAAACGCAATGCTGACATTGCCAAGAAAGCACAAGACTTGAGGAAGCAGGGAACGATACAAGGTACTTGGAGCACCAATTGCAAAATCTACATTAAGCTAAATGGAGAACCAGAAGAGGCAAGAGTGCTTGTTGTCAATGATCTCAACGATCAAGAAAGAACAATGCAGTTGTCAATAACATTTGACATCAAAACCACGTAGCAATGGCCTGCTCAACAAGAAATACTGGAATAAGGAACCCATGTATCTACATTCACTGTACAACACGAAAGACGGCAGGACAGGAAGACCTGGAAGTGGAAACCATTAGCTGTCCAGACAGCAAACGATTGGATTGGAGAATGGTATAGATCCGGACAACAACAAGGGAAAAGGAAAAACTTTGTTGCTTACAAAAAAAGTATGGAAGAATAATGTAAATAGTGAATTAGTGCATGCTGAATACGGGAAGTGAATACCGTATATGTATTAGTAATTGATACGGAGAGAGGGTAGGTGCTGTATGTTAGATGGCAAAGTTTATATGTAGAATATGTCTTTTGTGAGCCATTTACACAGTAGTCAGTGTGGTCACAGACAGAAAACTGTACCAGTATACTTCTGTCAGAATGGTGGCTGTGGAAGTTTAGCAAAGAGGAGTTCAAAGTCGAGAATCTTAAAGTTGCTACACAAGGTGATGAGTAGAAGTCACCGACGGTGACAGCAGAGTCTGTAAGAAGCAGACAAACAGACAGCAAGTAGACAGACGAGGCAACAAAGTGACAGAAAAGCCACGTCTTCCATAGTGACACGGGCCTGGCAGGATCACTGAAGTAGGGAATGAATGGCAGCTTACAAGGTCTACTGTTACAGATGGCTTGTGCGTATTTGTCCAGAGCCAGAGGGCACAAAGTTGTTGTCTTAAAGAAGATTGATATCATGAAACCTTTGTTGATTCACAAACATGCTTGCTGTGCATATGTGCTTTATGTAAATGATTTCCTCTTTGGGGCGAAGTACCACAGAAAATATCAGTACATTAGATGATTATGCTTCCATTTATGCTGATTATGTTCCATCAGGGACGTGTGAAGGCATTGCTCAGGGATGTAGTGACGAATGTTCACCTTTTGCTGGACTCAACGGTCATCAAAACAATAATACAGTATTTCCTTGTTAATAGCGGTTGACTGGATCCAGACCCGACCGTGACAGGATTCCTTATTTAGAAATAGAATATTTTCGTAGTTAGAGCATAGAAAACATGTTTTCCATTTAAGACATAAATAAGACTCATGCTTGTATGTTGCTATAAATGTGTTCCCTGAGCGAGCCGAGTGGCGGGCGGAAAGGAAGGAGTTTCAGAGTTTTAGCTTGGCACAGGTTACGGCTGCGACAACAGCTCGTGTTTTTATTAGAGATTTTTATTAGGGATTATTGGGCCTGTCGTGAGATAATGCAAACCTGCAATAAAAGACGGTTGTTCTGGCGATCAAGTCTGGCATTTTTATGTCTCGCTGTCGTCCTCTTGAATTTTTTAATATATGTACTTCATTTCATTTAGTCATTTTTTATCATCTTTATGCTTGAAAATGCTTAATGTAGGTAAAAATTTGTCAATTTTGCTACAATATGCATATTTTTTTACTCATAATAGGCCATATTTTACAAATTAAAAAAAAACCCCCACTAAAACAGATTCTAAAAATGGGAAATGACAGTCCTTAATCACTGATTCACTGATCACTGATAGTATTTTCGGAGTGTATGTCTACGTACGGCAGATAAAATTTAGACTGGCTGTCCTGTATACCAATCAAGTGACAAACAGCATAGTGGGGATGAACGATGATGATGTCGATCTTTTTTTTTATGCCGTGCGATCGACCCACTATGTGACACTATGACAATTATTTATGTCATATTATTACTTATCATGTCTCAGGGTGTCCCCTGAGATTTTCTGAAGCTGTGGTGGTGTGCTGCATAGGACTACCGCCGCTGTGTCGTGCCGCTGCTGCGACGGCAATGCTTTTTATAACGACAAATAACAATTTTTATGACAACGTTATTTGTGAACTTATTTAATCAATTAACCACGATAATGAGGGACGATTGTATAATCAAGAATTTAATGAGCACTTTTAAGGGCAGCAGCAGCAACCCTGATTGTATAGAGAACTGTACTGTTCGTATTGCAAGTAGCCTATTACATAATGCTGATGGAAAAATTAGTTGAATTCCGAGCACATTTAACTTTAATCATAGTTTGAAGTCACAGGCCATTTTGCACATTTTTTTCAGTTATAAGACTGTTTTTGTTGTTATTTTTTTCTTCATCTGTCCCACATTGACTATTGTAATCACTTAAGTCTCCATTTTTCATTACTCAAAATTGGTTGCAGTCAAAGTCATTCCACTCACAAGGAGAAGTAAAATGGGATTTTGTATTATTTGTCTTTAGACATCTTTGTCTTTAGTTGTGTGTCTGTTGCACTGAGAATCTTATTATCTCTCAATAACCTGCGAGGTGCGGTGCGTTCCTTCACCCGGTGACCTGATTAAGAGAGCTATGACCACACAGTATGCCTCACTGATCATCGCACTACCTCGCTGTTCCTTCTCATCCGCTTGCACACATGCCGTCACAGTCCTCCATGATCTTTCAATATCATGCCCGCTTGCGGTGACACAAGTGAGGTTCTGATACTTGTGAGAAATTTAGTAAGAGGATATATAAAGAGGAGAAGCGGTATAGAAAATGGATGGATGGATGGATAAAGATTGATAAAGTCCATAAATAACAGACAAGCAGATACTAGAAATGTGATCTTTTGCGATGAAAATTTCCCATGAATAAAAAATGAAATTGAACAAACACCCATTTGAAACTTTTTCAGGTAATCCAGTTTCTATTGTAGTAATTATGGTGCATTACTTTTAAAACTTACTAATGTCTCATGGGAATAGGCAAAAACAATGTGTTTTTATGTTTTTGTTGTTAATTGTCTTAGAACGCATTTGGAAATGTTAGTTGAGACTGGTAACAATTTGATGACTAATCAAAGAAAATGCATTTAAAATGTGTCATCTGAGACAAATGTGAGATATTTTGGATTTACAATAAAGTAAAATATTTAGAAAGTGTCATTTTCTTTCCTTTTTATAATGTAAAAAAAAAGGTCAGCGTTTAGTTTTAACATTGCTGAGTAGGGTGTCTGTCACGAGACACCTAATTCACGAGGCGAGGCGATGACGAGACGAGATTGCAACATTCATTTTCAGAAAAATACAATGACAAAAAATGACTGAACAAACAAAGTTTTTTATTTAACCAAGCTAAAAACAATTCAGGTGCATTTTGAAATATTTATTCTCCCACAAATTGATGTTCAAAGATATTATTGTCAACATTTTTTTAGATCAAACGAACCACTGTTATTATAATATACACTCCTGATCAAAATTTTAAGACCAGTTTTTGCACATTTGGATCTTAATAAGGTTTTAAGTAGAGATACAATATGCAAAAGCAAGAAGGGGGGTTGAGACAAAAAGCATTTTGAAAAAGTAATTTATTGAAAACAAGTAAACTGAAATAGGATGTTTATCAGCTGATCAAAAGTTTAAGACCACAGCTATAAAAGCCCAAATCTGCTCAAAATTTTCATTTTCTGTCAGGCATTCACACTGTCATGCCCTCCTGATGGCTAAAGCTAAGAAGCTTTCTCTTTTTCAACGTGGTCGGATTGTGGAGCTGCATAAGCAAGGCCTCTCGCAGCGTGCCATTGCTGCTGAGGTTGGGTGCAGTAAATCAGTCATTCTACAATTTTTGAAAGATCCTGAGCATTATGGAACAAAAAAGTCAGGTGGTAGACCCAAAAAAATCACACCTGCGCTGAGCCGGAGGATCCGATTGGCTGTCCATCAAGACACAGGGCGGTCTTCGACCCAAATTAAGGCCCTTACTGGTGCCGACTGCAGCGCAATAACCATCAAACGGCATCTACGGGAAAAGGCTTTAAAAAACAAAAAAGGAATTCAAAGACCTCGTCTCCTTCAACGCCACAAAACTGCCCCTTTAGAACATGGGACATTGAAAGGTGGAAAAAAGTTTTATTCTCTGATGAGAAAAAATGTAACCTTGACAGTCCAGATGGCTTCCAACGTTACTGGCATGACAAGGAGATCCCACCTGAGATGTTTTCTACCCGGCACAGTGGAGGGGGTCCATCATGATCTGGGGTGCTTTTTCATTCAGTTCTGGTTTAGAGAGTTCTTTTATTATTTTTAACTTTTGATCAGCTATTTCAGTTTAATTGTTGTTTTCAATAAATTACTTTTTCAAAATGCTTTTTGTCTCGACCTCCTTCTTGCTTTTGCATATTGTAGCTCTACTTAAAACCTCATTAAGATCCAAATGTGCAAAATGCAAATTCTAGCAATTTTTTAACTGGTCTTAAGATTTTGATCAGGAGTGTATAATAATAATAATAATAATAATAATAATAATAATAATACAGCTCACTGTTTTTCTCTTGTCTGCTTGTCTTTGTCTATTTATGACAGGGCTGTCCAGCTGTCCTTTGATACAGTGGCTATAATTAAAACAAATAAATTATAATCAAAAAAGTATACAAATCTTTGTTTTTTTTGTTATTAGTATCAGCAATTTAGCTTTTGTTTACTGTTTTAATTTTAGCTGTTTGAAAATGTAGTAGATCAGCAAATTTTAATATTTGTGATTTTAGATTATCATGATTATATGCATTATGATCTGACTATGATCTCACTGATCTTTTTTGCAGTACATTTAGCGAGTGAACTTTGCTTCTACAGTTATTGCCCTATATCTCCACAGTTATATCTCCAAGTTATAATAAGTGCGTATCATTTCTGCTATTACCAAATACTGTAGCATTATTTTAGTTTTGCTTAGGTTCAAGGACAATCTATTTTTATCAAACCATCTTTTTAGTATAGTCATTTCCTCTGTGACTTTTTAAATGAGCTCTTGTGTGCTTTCCTCAGGACAGAAAGCAGTATGTTTTGCGGCACTTTACAGATCTCATTAATATATAAGTTGAACAGTTTTGGTCCCAGTATTGACCCCTGGGGTACTCCGCACGTAATTTTTAACTTGCATTCTTTAACTTGTATTCTCCTAGCTTCACATATTGCTTCCTGTTTGCTAGGTAGCTTTTGACCCAATTCAAAACTAACCCTCTGATTCTGTACCTTTCTAATTTTGTAATTAGGATGTTGTGATTAATGGTATCAAACGCTTCTGTCAAATCCATAAATAGTCCATAGATGTGAATGTGAGTGTGAATGGTTGCTCGTCTATACAGTATATGCCCTGTAATTGACTAATAATAATTATACATGTTTTATTGTGACCACAGTTTGGTGCCGGTACAGATAATATCTCTTCCCATTATTTCCAAAGTAAAAAAATGTGTGTCCCATAATGGATTGTGTTCAACCTCAGAGGTTCCACCGAAGTTCTCTTTAAATGTACAGTTGTTTACTTCTTTTCTCGGTGCATTGATTTATGTCCTGCTCACTTAGAGGCAAACCATCACCAGACACTCTCACACCAGTTTTAACTTGTCTCTGTAGCTTTTTTAAGCTCTCCGTCTGAGGTAAACATCAGGGGTCCATGCCAAAGATTGCTTGATTGTGTCTTTTTAGAGCAGACTGGGACTCGCTATTTATGACTGAGATCTATGGGTAATCAGTTCGACTGACGGGCTTGATGAGCGTAACAAGACATGCTTGTTCCACCCCCTCACCTTTGCAGGAATATGTAAAAGCCACCACTCACCGGAGGACAAAGCTGTCTCAAGCTTAAGGCAGACAGAAAGAATCAGAGCCATCTTTAGTTATAAAGAATACTCAGGCACGTTAAAAGAGTGAGACATTCCTAAAACTGAATTGAATAAGAGAAAAGGAAACTGTAACTTTTTGCTGTGTCATAATGGGAAAGACCACATGGACTGTCAATCGTTAGATTCTCCCTTGGTCCCTGTATGTGTGTGCTGCAGCAGATGGTGGTCCTCGCTATTGACCTTTTCCCAGGAGATGGCAGCAGGGTCAGCCTAGTCTGCTCGGTCAGTTGAGGCCGAGCTGTTGGCAGAAAACAATACCGCGCATTCCTCACTTGCTGTCGCTTCCAAGAGAGATGCACCTGTATCAGTGCTAATAACATTGGTTCCATTAAATTAGGCTCAATCCAAACAACAGCCCCTTTTCCTCATGACCATTGTTCTCTTGCTTCGTCTTTGGTAATAGGGTTGTCTTCTGTCCTCCACAGCCATCGACATTCCATCTGAATTTGGGCTGTATTGTATCACGGTAACATCCGATGAATCAGTGCTCTCCCGGGATGACAAAACAGTCGTTTACAGTAAAGAGCAGCCCTGACAGGCTCATTCATCCCACCAATCTAATTGTCCACAAGCAGGAATGAAGATGTAAAGTGTCTCTGCGCTGTTTTTTTGGAGTCTTTAAAGGTCACAGTATAACTGTTATTTGAAAATCAGAGACTAAACTCTTGTTTAGCCTCATAAAAAAGTTCCAAAGAATTGAACAGCACTCAAAGTGAGATGGATAAGGAAACAGAATCTTCCATCCTTAGAATGAACCAATTACTCTTAAGTTTAAAGATTTAAAATATGTTGTTGGCTGACTACAGGGACGCCATGAAGGAACAACAATGTGTTCACTGAAAGGCATTTTTACTCTGCAGCTTTAGATTGTTAGAATCGAGCAGGTGGTTAGCTAATTTTTCTTGAAACCAAACACCGGGCATCGTACAGTAATGGTAATGAATGCTAATGGTACCATACTTGGATACAGCTTCTGTCTCTTGCATGTCTCCCATCACCTTCTGTTATGACCATTTGGGCTTTTGGCAATTTTGGATTTTGGCATAAAGCCTTGTTGCTTTTTAACCTAATTTCTTGAGAAACTACAGCACAGCATAAAGTGCATTGAACATAATTCTACCATCTCTGGAGCACAGCCAGAGTGACCATCGATTTCTCGCTCACCTCTCTTACCTTCAGCCATTACTCAATGTAAAATTCAGAACTTAAATGAAAGAAATTACAGGAAAGACATTTTGAGGTGAATATAGGCAGCGACGGCTATAATTAAGAATTTCAGATGGGGTAAGGTTCGTACTCAACTCAGAAGGTTTTTCTACAAACATAACACTGATGCAGACAAAAGCTGGCTCACCCCAAATACAAAATCCTGAGAAGCAAACTCAACAATGTTGTTTATGCAGTGTAATGATGTGTACATTGGACAGACAAAGCAACCCTTATGTAATGCATGAAAAAAGCATAGGAGAGCAGTTTTTTTGGGCCCAGAGTCAACAGTTCATTTGCATCTCAAAAAGAAGGGGCATTCCTTTGAGAGCAGCAATGTCCAAATTCTGGATAGGGAGTACTGGTTGGAAGGAGGTGTGAAGGAAGCCATTCACGTCAAACTAGAAAGGCCGTCCAGAGGAGGAGGTTTGCGCCATCGTCTATTGTCTGCTTATAACAATGTCTCACCATCTCTCCCACAAAGATTGTCTCATTGTACAGGAAGAGTGCCACCAGATAGGTGAACGATTTTACATAACATATTGTTACGTAGTACAGGTATTCACCAGCCATGTCCAGCAACAACCACAACAACTCCATTGTGACCACCCCCATGGGACACACCCAGCAGAGACATAAATAGGGACACTCCACACTTAAAATTTAGAAATGAAGAAACCTTTTGGATTCAACAAAGTTCCACTTGCCTCAATTCAAACTTTGTTGATACCTGGATGACTGAGAATCTGCAAAGACATTCAGTCCAAAGGCTTCCCATCTATGCAAGTTATTTTCAAGTGTACAAAGTTTAAAACACACTAAAGTGTATAAATCCAGATTCAGTCAAAAAAAAAGCCTGTTTAGTATTCTTGCAGTGTTTTGCCATCTTTTGTCTTTTTTTAAGTTCTGTGAATGGGGCTTTTGGCCCTAAGGACACACACATGATTCTCTGCAGTTGATGTAATTTTGCTTTCCCAGATAATAGCTTTGTGATTAGGTTCAGACGTCCAGTGTAAGGCTAACACTCTAGTGCACACACCCAGTGAGATTGATTCTCACTTGGCAGTCAAAACTCTAATGGACTTTTGGAGTGCAGAGTTTAGATGATGGCCTCGGCTCATTTTGTAAGTGGCTTCAACAGCTGCACATTAACTTATGAATTGGATCACAATGTGACATCCACACACGTGGCTCATTTCAGAGACCCAACTGGTTTGGATTCCAGGACTCTTGGTCCTCTAGCTCTCTGGTCGCCTGTCAGTCAGATCACTGACCCGCTGGCACAGCCTTCCTTCCCCAGCCAACAGCGACGGAGCAGAAGCACATTGAAACACTGTGACAGTCAGGGTGACTCACCAGACCAAAGGGGATTCTTCAGAGACACTCTAAAAATACATACACAAATCAGCTTGGAAACTCTCATTCTCAACAATAGTTACCTCCTGTGTGTGTGTGTGTGTGTGTGTGTGTGTGCTTCTTTTAGTATATTTTATCAGACTGGTTTACCTCTTTCTAGATACCTTTTATTTTTGTTTATTAGTATATTCTTGTTGAGACAAAATGGTCTTTTTATACCTATATTTTCGTTCTTAAAAAGCTGATGATGATTTTGGATTTGTCCTGGATACGTCACTAAGTTTAGTATAAATCCAACTATTATATATTTTTGACTCCAAAACTTTAATTACAGATCATCAGGATACACTATGGTGAAAATATACAATAGTCATTTACATAATACATCATTTTATCTAATAATATCTCCTGTGGGCCGCACGGTGGTCTAGTGGTTAGCATGTTGGCCAACACGGTAACAGTCTGGAGATCGGGAAGACCTGGGTCGATTCTCCCTTGGGCATTTCTGTGTGGAGTTTGCATGTTCTCCCCGTGTGTGTGGGGGTTTTCGCCGGGTACTCCGGGTTCCTCCCACATTCCAAAAACATGCATGTTAGGTTAATTGGCGACTCTAAATTGTCCATAGGTATGAATGTGAGTGTGAATGGTTGTTTGTCTATATGTGCCCTGTGATTGGCTGGTGACCAGTCCATAGTGTACCCCGCCTGTCAGGGATAGGCTCCAGCATACCCCCACGACCCTAAAGAGGAGAAGCGGTATAGAAAATGGATGGATGGAATATCTCCTGTGCATTTATTTTTGAATTATCACGTAATTTATATTTCACTCCCTTCATCCACAACTGATTCTGTGGCGATTCAGAAGTCGACTACAATCTGTGTCAGCAGGCTAGTTGACCATTTGGGTTACAAAGTTAAATATCAGGTGGTGACATTTTTTTTAAACGCACACACTGCCTGCCCAAAAATAAGGTCAGCACCTGGATTGAACTAAGAAAATGCACAAGAGCCCATTGGAAAATTAAAATCTCCTGTCATCAAAACAAGATATTGGCAAAAAAAAAAAAAATGCAACTTTGGACAGAAATAAACGTTGTGACCTTGCAGAAGCTTGTGGAAACAACGCCACTGCATACGTGTGCTGTAATCAAAGCTAAAGGCGGTCCAACCAAATACAGTATTATAGTTTGTGACCTTTTTTTTGGCCAAGCAAATACTGTAGGCCAGTGATTCTCAGCTGGTGGGTCGCTGAGCCGTTTTCAGTGGGTTGCGGGGTCTTTGCCAAAAAATAGTTGAATGACCTGATGTCTGTCAATGCACCTCGCACTGGTGCTATTTGCGTGCTACGCCACGATGAGGTGCATGCCATGTTTATGGGCTTGGTCAGCTTGAGTGGCAGGTGAAGGACATCGAGTGTGGACTTAATGCACCATTGGTCCAACACACAGCTAGATGGCTAGATATCAGCTGGAGAAGAACAGGGCATAAAGCGAAAGTTCACGTTGTGTGTTGCATGGGGGAATTCTGCCCACAATGTAGACTACCAGGTACTGTTAGACTGTACTGGGAACCATTTCATGCCCAATGCAAAGGGGTGGTCTACAGAAGAAGTTTTTCTCCATTAGTTTGGCTTATTTCCTGAAACATAAATTACATTTTCAAAACTTTAAAATCATCTGGCCAGTCTTATAGTTCAGCACAACACCATAGCTCACTTGCAAAAAGCTCATATCCCTCCCAAAACTGTTCACTTATGCTTCAAAGCTATTTCCTTTCCCATATGAATAGTCAGTACCACCAAAATGCAAAGATCCTTCTCAATTGCTTTGGCTCATTTCCTGAAATTTGGGTGATTCAGCACAACACCAGGTCTGTGTTATATCGAGGATGTAATACATGCTTCAAGAAATGAGCCAAACTCCGGAGCCCCTGAGGGGGCATGGAGAAAAAAAAATTGATGGGTAAAAAAAAAGATGGATTTTTGCGTGATCTCGCAAAACTGTTTACGTGTTCAGAGCGGATGTTTGCGTTAAAACTTCAAATTAAAAGCAGCATATTTGTTAAGAGATGTGTTTCCAGCAACACTAGCTCAGACTGGATGTTAGCATTTTATTTTCAAAAGATGAGCCGAATAGCCATCATGGAATTGAAAACTTGTCACTCTATATCACTTCATATCTCTACATTTGTGCAGTAAGGGATGCGCAAATGCTGAAGATGGAAATTAAACCTTGCATTTCCACCCAATTTTTGCTATGTGAAGGTGAGCTGAATTGAACGGAATTGTGTCGTGTAGCTTCACATACTTTTAACACAAAACACAAAACAGTCTCACAAAAGTTTTGCAAGATTAGGCAAAAATTTGTCTTTTTTCAATTTATTTTTACCCATCAGTTTTTTTCTTCATGTCCACTCGGGGGCTCCATACCAAACCAATTGAGAAAAACTGCAAAATTATTTAACTTACCTACTGTTTTTATTCATTTTCTTGTGTTTTTCTTTTTTTTTTGGGAGAATGAACAGAACAATAATTTCATTGCATAGCAGAACTACCTGTTTTACTGTGCATATGACAATAAAACTCTTGAAACTCTCAAAACTCTTGAAACTCTTCAGTGTTGAATCAGAACCAGTGGACCTGCTTGATTTTTAACTTCTTTTTTCACTGCAAATGCTATGTCTCAACTCACAAAAAAGTCCTTATAGTCCATCTTGAAAACAGCAGTGTATCATCGTGGTTGTCAACAACAATGCATTTCTCGTTTCTTTGTTCGGATGTTCATAACAATAATGACGTTATAATGTTAAATGATCTTCAGCTCAGCATTTCCTTGCTGTAGCAAAAGGTTTCCCTGCATAAAACCTGAGCATTTGGTGGTTTTGCTGCAGGGTTGTTTTTTGCAGCATGGGGTAGACTTCATGTAAGATATAATTAACAGGCTCTCCTGACAGCAGACACTTCCTTGGTATTACTTTACATTAAGTACAGGACCCCAAGAATCTCACATTATGTGGAGGCAGTGTTGTGACATCTGCAGGAGAGAATTAAAGAGTGGTTGTTATTCTGTGTGTGTGTGTGTGTGTGTGTGTGTGTGTGTGTGTGCATGATGGCTGTGTGCTGTAATAGAGAAGAAAGAGCATTAGGCACATTCAACACTGAGGCAGCAGAACTCCACTGAGTCCTCTCCATCTGTAATCAGTCGAGTGAGAGGGGAGTCACACCCTCTTCCTCCATGGAAACAAGCTCATTTTCCTCCCTTTTCCTCTTGTTAGCCCACTTTTTCATTCACAATATCTTGCATTTACACTGCGTGCACAATTATTAGGCAATTCGCATTATTGATTATTAGTTTTATTATTTAACAATAACAGTGCTCTTGGTCAATCCAAAATGTTAACAAACCTCATACGTGAGTATTTAGCTCTGTGTGTACAATTATGAGGCATCTATTAATGTGCGGAATTATTAGGCAACTCAAAGAAAAACTGAAATATTCCAATCACACGACTTTATTTTCATTTTTTTTAAGTCAGAATGATAAGCAACACAAACTTCACAAATAAATGTTTCTCACATTTCCAATCATTGACCACTATAACCACCTTTCTTTTCAATAACACGGAAAAGACTTCCATCCATGGAGTCTGTCAGTTTCTTGATCATTTGACCATCAACCTTTTTGTGCAGCAGCAACCAAAGCCTCCCAGACACTGTTCAGAGAGGTGTACCTTTTTTCTTCACTGTATATCTTACGTTTAAGGGCCCACAGGTACTCAATAGGTTTAGGTCAGGTGAGCAAGGAGGTCATGTCATTATTTTTTAAGACCTTTTGAAGACTTTTACTAGCTAGCCACGCAGTGGAGTACTTGGATGCATGAGCTGGAGCATTGTCCTGCATAAAAATCACGGTCTTCTTGAAGGATGCACACTTTTTGGGTGCAGTGGGTTCGGGAGTTGAGTTTGAGTCCATCTTCAACCTGAAAAGGCCCAACAAGCTCATCTTTTAATAATTCCAGCCCTTACCAGTACCCCACCTCCACCTTGCTGGTGTCTGAGTTGGAGTGGAGCTCTCTGCCCATTGCTGATGCAGCCACGTGCCCATCCCTCTGGTCCAGCAAGAGTCACTCCCATCTCATCAGTTCATAAAAAAAAGTCGTAGCCTTTCAACTTGTGTTTCTTGTTCAGTGGTCGGGTTTCAGCCTTTCTTGCCTTGGCCATGTCTCTGAGCACTGAACACCATGTACCGTACTTCTGGACACTCCAGGTAGAGTACAGTTCTGGAGTATGACAGCACTGTAGGATAATGGGTTCCTGGGAGCTTCACGTTTGATTTTTCTGAAATATTTGGCAGTTAATTTGCATGTTGTTCTCTCGACACGTTTCTTGCGACCCTTTCGTGCGCTTGCAACAAAACATTTCATGGTTCTGTGGTCACTTCCTAACATCTTGGCAATTTGAAAAATGAAAGATGTTTTACAGTTCTTGACTTTTCAGAGTCAATATCTTTTCTAGCCCATTTTGACAGAGGAAAGGAAGCTGCCTATTACCTTAGCTACCTTAAAAAGGCGGTTCATGCGCGAAAACCCTCCAATGTGGCTGAATTACAACAATTCTGCAAAGATGAGTGGGCCAAAATTCCTCCACAGCGCTGTAAGAGACCCATTGCATTGTGACCCAACCAGTTATTCGGTTTAGGGGGCAATGACTTTTTCACACAGGGCCATGTAGGTTTGAATTTTTTTCTCCCTTAATAATAAAAAGTTTCATTTAAAAACTGCATTTTTTTTCAGTTGTGTTGTCAGTTGTCAATTAATATTTAAATTTGTTTTATCCGAAACATGTAAGTGTGACAAACGTGCAAAAAAATAAGAAATCAGGAAATGTATTGAACCTATAGTATATACAGGGCTGTTTCGACTAGATAAAACAGGTCTGGCCATTCCATTGACAACAGCGTAGTCTGGCTATTAATCAGTCCATTGAAGGGGGAAGAGACAATCCACTTGTCAACATGCGTATGTTTAATCTATAGGAGTGTGTGTGTATGTGTGTGAAGAGAGACAAACACGTCAAGCACTTCTGTCCGAGATCATGACTAGTTTCCTGCCACTGTAAGTGCACAACTTTCTCTTCTAATTGCGCTGCAATTAGGGCAGCACATAACGATTACTTTCATTATAGATCATTTGTTGTTTGTTGTTCTTAATCAAAGTTGTTTGGTCTAATGCCTCACTTACCCTCAAATTATCAAATAAAACGACATACTGTATGAAACCTACATGCTCTAACCCCCTAACTTCGGCAGCTTTGAAATGATGAATTAAGCATTTCTGAAGCAACATATTGTTTTAGTGCAGCATGTCCGCCGTCCTGCAGTTGCTTTTATGCACAGATAGAATTATGCTTTCTGCTACATTTTACAACTACATAATCCTTGCAAGAACATTTTGAAACCGCTGATGACAAATGCAACAGTCCAAGACAAATTAAGCGTTACTTTTGTAGATGCAAAGCAATGCAAAAAGTCAGTTGAAAACTAAAACGTACAAAAAGAAGCAATGAAGAAATAAGAAATAAAATCAATTCAATTAATCCGTTTCAGACACCCAAAAATATGATCGCAAAATGTGAAATACATATAAATGACAAATGAAGTGGATAAATGGCCATTTAACATCACATTTACCTTTGAAGACTCTCGCTGGCAAAGACGGCGATGAGCGGTGAGGGCGGAAGGGAAGGGAGAGACACACGAACACCACCTTTGTGTTTTACTACAACGTCTTTCTTGAATTCAATAGTGTTTTCCACCTTCCTTATCAAAGTGCTGGCACTTTCTTATGTCCCATGGTGGGTAATTTTGCTGCCATACACAATAAAAAAGAACCTAGTGCAGGGGTGTCAAAACTGTGCCATGGAGGGCCGAGACAATGCAGGTTTTCTGTCTAGCCGGTCACTAAAGCAGGTGATTTTAATGATCAACACCTCCTTCAATTTGAGAGAAGGAGCTCATCAATTAAATCACTTGCTGAAGAAACTGGTTGGAGAGAAAACGTGCAGTGTCTCGGCCCTGCAGGGCACGAGTTTGACACATGTGACCTAGTGGTTTAACTGTGTGCAAAGAACTCCAGAGCTATGTAAAGGCATGGTGCAAACACAGATGGACTCACACAGTGTATTAACAACACAACATGAGTCACCAACGCATGGGATTCTTTTTTTTTGGGCACTAGATTCCGTTGAACGACACAATACGGGGCAAATGGACTAGATTGTGTAACATTCTCTATTGAGTTTGTCAGTTTGCCTTGCAGGATACCGTAATATCGTGCAAACTAAGTATCTCGAGATTTGGTGTTGGATGTGTGATCCAAGATGGCTGAATAAACAAACAATGTTATCAACGTACTAAAGGGCAAGATACAACAGTTTGTTACGTGCAATATTATACGATAACAGCGGCTCAGTAACACAATGACTGCAATGACGTCAGCTTCCCTCTGGGCTCCTCTGGCTTCCTGTGGTGGACAGCATTTCAGCACGTTATCCTTCTCCAGGAAAATCTCTGATACTTTGTTGTCAAAGTCCGATCAACTCCTGTTGAGTTTGGATGTAGAATCTTGTGGAAATCGACATATTGTGAATGAAATGTTGTGAGGAGAAGGAACGTTTGTGTGGGGAAATATTTCCCCAGCGAACTCCTCACTCCTGGTGGTATTTCCTCATTAACCCGCCCGTCCCTGAAATGGTCACCCGAAAAGGGAGCTAAGTCACCAATTAACTTGAAAAGTAATCTCTTACTCGTCAGCTAGTTAGCAGAGCATGCTAGTGCGACCCAGGCTGTTTGACTGTATTCACAACGTGTTGTGTTTGCTGTTTGTTAATAAAGCAAAAATAATAAAGCGTTAAAACTGACTTTCTGGAGCTGCAACTATTAGTTAATTAGTTGTCAATTAATAATTAAATAAGGGGGACAAAATCTGATTCGGGGCAGGTTCACAAAGACCCAATATACTGTAGAATCCTAGAACCACTTTAGTTACTTAGTTAATTTAGTTGGGTTGTGCCACAAACCCAAAACGTCAGTATTGGGCAACCTGGGAATGACAATGACAGCTGATGATACACACCTGAAGTCACCTCATTTGTGTTAACCCTATGGGACCTTATTTCTGGAGATATATGTAGGTATTTTTTATGAAACCCCTATTTTGTGAATACTGGTAAACAGGATTGAGCATTGAGAGTAGCCAGATGAGGTGACTTGGGCATCTGGTCAGGATGCCTCCCGTACGCCTCCCAGGGGAGGTGTTCAGGGCACGTCCAACCGATAGGAGGCCTCGGGGAAGACCCAGGACACGTTGGAGAGACTATGTCTCTCAACTGGCCTGCGAACGCCGGGAGGAGCTGGACGAAATAGCTGGGGAGAGGGAAGTCTGGGCTTCCCTGCTTAGGCGGCTGCCACTGCGACCCGACCTTGGATAAGCGGAAAAGATGAATGGATGGATGGATGGTAAACAGGATAAATATTGAAAGCCGGAAATGTGTTGTAAGTTGATAAGATCCCTTGACTGTGGCTAACAGAGATGTACTGTGCAAATGATAAACTTGCCTAGCCATAGCAGTAGCTCCCGTCCTTTATTTCCACCAAACTTCCACATCAGCTAGCATCCTGAAACCCTGGGTTACATTGGCATGAGACCCATTTCAATGTCTTCCTCTTATCTGCAGCGTATTCTAGGTCTGTCCTAGGGCCTTCTCCCGGCTGGGCATGCACGGAACACTTCACCAGGGAGGCATCCGGACTAAAATTCAAAAAAATAAAAACGTGGTTTGATATAAATAAATTATCATTAAATATTGAAAAACAAACTTCATGATATTCAATACAGCGGGAGAGACACTGGTGCTTCAATTAATATAGATGGTATTGAAAGTTGATAGAGTAAGGGAAACCAAGTTTTTGGGTGTCATTCTGGACAGGAATTTGTGCTGGAATTCACATATACAGGACACAAAGGTAAAAATATAAAAAACAAAAGCTCTGTTGCACAGAGTAAAGGATTCACTGGCTAACAAAGCACTGTATATTTTATATAACACCATATGTTCCATATCTGACCTACTGCATTGAAGTATGGGGAAATGCATGCAAAACATATCCTCAGTCAATCTTTATTTTGCGAAAAAGAGCAATAAAAATAATAAGTAGAAAATTATATAGAGAACCAACAAATCCATTATTTCTTCTGTTAAAATTGTTGAAATTTCACGAATTAGTAGATTATAGTATTTTGCAAATTATGCTGAAATCTTATATATATAAAAAAAAAAAACAACTTGCCAATCAACATTCAGAAAAGATTTGTAAAAAGAGAAAGCCGGTATATGTTAAAAGGAACAGAGATCTTTTAAACAAATCAAGATTCAGGACTAAACTGATGGAGCGTTGTGTTTCTGTAAAAGGAGTCCATTTATGGAACAATCTGAATAAAGAAACTAAAGGAGCCAAGTCAGATATCACATTTAAAAGAATGGTTAAAGCTAGTGTGTTGAGGAAATAATTGTCATACCATGGTTATTTCTATTGTGGGGAATGGCATTGGCTGAGTTGTAATTGAGGAACTGAGGAGTTGTATGAGCGTCTGTGGCCGGCTGCAAAATGTATATTGTTTGTTTATATTATGGTTTTTAAATTGCTTACTTTGTGGCTGAATTTTAGAGGGGGGGGGAAGGGCCGAGACTTGAGACTTGAAGGAAGACTTCGAATGAAATAAATGTTTTAAAATAAAAAAAAAGAATACATAAATAAAGTGCCTCATAAATTGGACTTTACTTCACACCGTTTCCATAACAAACGTTTTTGTTGTGTTTTGGTTCAAATGTGTTGTAAACCGTGATGAAGAGTTTGCAATTATATTTGTTTTATTATGCACCACTGCAGTGTTAACAGAGTGCTATTGTACTAAAAGCCTTGGCTACTACAGGGATAAAAACACTGGTCGTGGCTTTTAATTGCTGTCCCCTTTATGTCCCGACAGAAGTGTCAGGACAGGAACTTCAATAAGGCTGAATCCGGCTTGAACCGAAGTGGAAGGTGTCCTATTACACACCGCATAGAGAGTGAATATGCTATATTACACTTTGTCCTGTCACTTGTTATCCTCCTCCTCACATCTTGTCTGTGGTGGAGGGGACCACTAAAACCAGATGACCACACCAAGAGAAACACGGCTAGATAGTAGATTCCGGAAGTATTCAAATGTATACTCGAGCAGCTCAGTTTGTTGTCACATTAGTAGAAACAAGCCATGAATTAATCTTCCTGGCAAACTTAAATATAAAACAAGAACATCCTTCATGTTTCTTCAGCCTCCATCATTGATTCAACAATCTATACAGTAATAATAAAAATAATGGATTGGATTCATATAGCTCTTTCAAGATACCCAAAGAAATGACATGAAATTAAAACCCATTACAGTATTCATTCACTCCACAATCATACACAGATGGTGTGACTGCTGCCCAGGGGTAGACAGACAGGAACACAGCTGCCAATTCACCCTCTCCTGCCACTAGCAAGCATTCATTTAAATGTATACACCAGTGTGGGCAGCACTGGAGGCAAGGTGGATGAAGTGTCTTGCCAAACGATCCAATAGCAGCCGTTCATACAAGTTGCACATGGCTTCTGAAATACATTTCTCAGATAAGTCTTTCACTTTTTCACTTAGCTGGATTTGACGATGCTTGTAATCATCCATTTATCTTGACACTAAGGTTCATTATATTGGTTTTATGCCAGATGCCTGGCTTTTGTTCCTCCATAATCTCTCTAATGAAATTATCTCAAATCAATACAAACATGCTGCTCCTTGAAACTCCAAACTCACTTTGCACTCAGGGGTTAAAAGCCAGTTCAAACCAGTTGGCATAAAGTACCAACTAGAGACCAATAATACCGTACATTACGACCAGTCAGCCAAATGTTTCGGCCAAGAGGAGAAGGATGCAGATTTACCCTTCACACAACTTGATATGTATGGAGGAGTTTATTAAAAGAAACTTATTCTAGTGCACCACTGGGATCCAATATAATTGGAAAAAAATATAATTGGGCTTCATGTAAATCAATGCTGATTTTAAAGATAAACATTGTACATCTGACAACAGAGGCATCAAAATGGGAGAAGTCAGCAGTGGTTGCTTTTTCCGGCATGATATTGAAATGCACATGATGGCAGGTGGATGTGTTTTTATGTAGACACAGATTTTTTTTTTCAACTCCACTGGTATGGATCGATATGATATTGTTCTCATAGGAGTGCGGACAATATGTGTTTTTGAAAATATCTGCATGGACATAGGTTTAGAGTTCAGACAGTAATGGCTGCATGTCGACATACTTTCAAGGAGTACATCTTTATCTATATGAAGTTATATTTAACTTTCATTTGTATAGTATTGTCCCTAGAGAAGACAATACAGTGGTTGCTGAAATGTGAGAGGTGTACGCACTATTGTGAAAAACTATTGTCTTCATTTTGTAGTGTGTCTCTTGTAGAGTGTGTATGTGTATGTTTGATCAGATTTCAGCTTCTATGTGTTGCCATGTCAATGTAATCTGTCCAGGGCATTCAGAATTTCAAGTGTTGGCCCATGTCACTTAAACACTATTAGCAATGGGGCTTTAGTCGTCAGATTTCTTGCTTCACAGGGGTATAACTCATTTTTCCATCGTCTGATTGTTTGATCAGAGAAAAGTGTTTGACAAGCCACGTTACACCCTGAATGGCTGACTGAGGAGGAGAAATTGACATGTCTGAGAAGTAGATGTGTTACAAGGACTTGCATGTGTGCCAGGTGTTGTGGACCCCAAAGCAGAGACAAAGGCCAAAATGTTGAAAAAGGTATTTAATGGTAACAAAAGGCGCTCACAGAGGAAGAAAAACAAAGTTCAACAGAAAGAATCTAAAAGTGCCTTCACAGTAAATACCTCGTGGCCATCGATCACCTGTGAAGGAGGAGGCTCGACCGGAGGGCTGAGCAGGCAGCAGGCCTGGAGACACCAGGAAGTCTCAGATCACGTGCTGAAAGCCATACCTCTTGACCCCGGCGATAGTCTGGTGCAGGGTCCTGTGCTGATCCGCCAATTCTCTGTTGTGGTCCCAGGGCCTGTCCCAGGTGGTGATTAATGGATGGTACATAGACATCGGACTCTTGGGAGGGGAACAGAGGAGGTTGAAAACCATACGGCATCTTGAAGGGTGACATACCTGTGGCCGTTTTTGGCATACTCGATCCAGGGGAGGTGGGTGGACCATGCAGAAGGGTGACATACGCAGTGCAGCATGGCCTCCAAGTCTTGGTTGGCTCTCTCCGTCTGGCCGTTGGACTGCGGGTGATGACCAGAAGACTGGCTCGCTGATGCACCCAACGCTTTGCAGAAGGCCTTCCAGAGCTGTGATATGAACCCCTGTTGAAACGTGTTTGATGAGTAGCTGAGCTGTTTCCAGAGATGAGGGAAGCTTGGGCAGGGCGATGAAATGAGTCATTTTAGAAAATCGGTCTACCACCGTCAGTACCACTGTGTTTCCTCTTGAGCGGGGGCGACCAGTAATGAAGTCCAAGGCAATGTGTGAACATGGCCGCGGTGGGATGGGTAGGGTTAGCAACAGTCCTGATGGGGGGCGATGAGAGGCCTTGCGGCGGGCACAAACGGAGCAAGCAGCCGCAAACTCCTTCACGTCGATGTTCAAAGATGGCCACCAGAATCTTTGAGCAATGATAAACTGCGTCAGCCTAATGCCTGGATGACACGCTATCTTCGATTTGTGCCCCCATTGCAGCACGTCGGACCTGAGTTCAACCAGAACAAACAGCCGTATGGGGGATGCCTCGCGACCTGGGTGTCGCTGAAAGGTCGGCTCCATGGCCTTCGCGAAACACTGCTAAGTTTCGCACACTGGTGATCGGTGGTTCCATTTGGCGGGGGCCCAGGCTCCAGTCTTACCGGAAAGGTGGGACATGACAAAAGCCACCTTGGCGTGCTCGGAGTGGAATGACGCCGCTTGGAGTTCGAAATGGAGCTCACATTGGGTTAGGAAGGTTTGTATGTCAGAATCAACAGAAAAATGTTCAGGTCGAGAAAGTAGTGGGGAGGATGCCGGGAGACTGACCTCAGCTGCGGTCACCGGGACGGAGAGGGTGGCGGGAGGGGAGACGTCGTCTTGGAAAAGTCTTAGCTGGGTTTTATGGCTTGCATTCGGGTATCCTGATGCTTGACCATTCCATGAAGGTTGGCACTGAGCTGGTTGAACTGCTCTTCTTGTTTGTTCAACCGCCGGGTCTGTTTGTGCACCGCCAGCTGCAAGGGACGCATCTCTGCGGGGTTCCTGCTGGCCAGATATTTCTGTTACAAGAGCTGGCACGTGTGTCAGTTATTGTGGACCCCTGAGCAGAGAGGCCAAAATGTTGAAAAATGTATTTAATGGTAACAAAAGGCGGTCACAGAGGAGGAAAAACAAAGTACAACAGAAAACGCCGGCGACAGAAGGTCACCGGGAAGCTAAAAGTACAAACAAAAGCACGAAGTAGGCAGCAAGGAATACGAATACACAAGGTATATTAGCAAACATGGCAGGAGCAAACATAGCGTTGACTAGGCAGGCAAGACGAGGCAACAATCTGGCAAGGAACAATCATGGCATAAGAAGCTCGAATGGCTGAGTGGTTGCAGGTGCGCAGTCCAGGGGAGGAGTCCTCTGCAGGACTGCAGATGGTAGCAGACCAAAACAGAGTGCAGATCATGACAAGATGTACTGTGTATTATTTAAAAGTTTGATGTCTTTGTCACAAGTTTTTCGATAAACATTGATTCTGAGCTGCTCCAGATGATGTTGTAGTGTATAGGTTTGGAGTTTTCTGAACACTTTGTCACTGAGTGCTTCTATTTACACTTGTTACATTTTGCTGAGTGCCAACTTTTCAGGCGGCGGCGACTGATCACCGGTGGAAGTTATAATGCTCAAAATTACTAGCAGAAATGAAAGACTGAATGTGGCATATTGTTGACGATGTATTTGAAGATCAAGGGTTGTGTGGTTTTCTTGCTTTTTTTTTAAATAATGGTATTGTTGTGACCTGGCAGTTATCTATAGCATTATAGTTCATTTTTTTGTAAGCGGGTGAATGGCTACATGTGCTGGCTCAGCCGCTCAGCCAGCAGCATCTACAACCTGAATTCCTAGGCTCAAATATTTGCAGCTATTACAGTTACCACTTTAACCTTAATCTTATAACTTTGATTGCAATATATCTAAAGTGCAGCCTTTATTGTTGTCCTTTTAAGAAATAAAAAACAAAAACATACCTTTATTCCCTGAAGACTGTATTCCAGTCCTAATTTATTCCTGTATAGTTAATAAGCGAACCTCTACATTTAAAAATACACTGGGCCTTTGAATGCAATTGTGCTTGACACCGACAATACACCAGGGTAGTGACTCATCACAGTGAAGGACTTGAGACACTGCAGGTGAAACGAGATGCTGTTGAAATGTGATTCAATGTCCTTGACTATCAATGCAAGGTGTCTGTGGGGTGCACATATCAAATGTATCTGCCACTATTTTATGCTATAAACCTCATTCTACAGGTATATCTAGTGGACATTTACTGGGGATTATTACATAGTACTTGACCCAACAGCTCATGGTGCTGCTGTATTTCCCAGTGAAAGATAATCCAAAGATGTGGCCAGTTGGCCTAATTAAAATGCTGAACACTGTGAAGATGAAGCAACACTTGACCTTATCAACTCCTGAGCGATAGTTGCATGCTTGGACTTTAGAGTGTATGTATTTATTCTAATAAGGTGACCATATTTTGATTACTGAAAACCAGGACACTTGGCTCGACAATGAGATACTCAAATGATAATTGAAGTTTGCTAAAAGATGCCTTTATAATTCAATTCGGGATGCTCCGAATTTATTTATTTATTTATTGGTATTCATGTCTCTACTGTTCTTGTTGCTTAATTTATTGGTATTAATGTTTCTTATGTTCTTATTCATTTTCTTGTGTTTTCTTTCTTCTTTTGGGAGAATGACCAGAATAAGAATTTCATTGCATAGTATAACTACCTGTTTTACTGTGCATATGACAATAAAACTCTTGAATCTTGAATCTTGAATCTTGAATCTTGAATCAGGGTTTTATGCTGCCGATTCTGATCATCCATGAGTGAAATCGGCCGATACTGATCACATAGATTAAGTGTAAGTGTAAAAAAACAATTTATGATGAGTGCTATTGGCCCGTGGTGCCGTATAAGTTAGAACAATTCCAAGGCCCCCTGACTGCCAGGGGACCCCAAAAATGGGTAATTATTAAAAAGTAAAAAGTGGGGGCGACCAACGTGATTTTTTTTTTTTTTAATGGGGCCGAAAATTCCTGGTTGCACCCCTGCTATTTGCTAAAAAGGGAACCATAAAATCACCTTCATTTAGACAAAAACATATTTGACTTACTTTTTCAAGAGAACATGTATCACCTGTGAAACTTAAAGAGGATGAGACACCTTCTTTAAGGAGAGTTTGGATGTGAGAGTACATAGTACATTGACGCCGTTCTAGCAGGACTTCCAGTATCACGCAGCGGGGTTCCAAGTGAGAGAGTAGTCGCAAAGCTGGTGTCTTCCACCGCTGAGAGAGGCTGGTCATCTAGTCCGATGAATTGAATTATCTTTTGGGTTATTTGCTTTTGACTTTCTGACTGTCACGCACATCCAGGCGAGTGTTGTACAGCGTTTTGGCTGATGATCACACCGTGAGCCTCGAAAACTCACCATACTCCGTCAAGTGTTTGTTCTTCAAATGCCTTATTAAATTAAACCTTTTTAACATGCTTACCCCAGCGAGATATTTTCCGTTGCATGTTTTGCAGGGTGCAAAATTTCTATCACTCTCACAAACAGCAAGTAAGTTCCACACGGCATGTTTGTTTTGTGTTTGGCACGCCTGCGCAGTGTGAAGGAAAGTGGGCGGGGGACGCTGCATGCTGCAATAGTACGAGCCAGAGGTGATTGGTGTTGAAGGGCATTTATCAGCATATGCTGATCATGTGCCTTTTTATGGAAACCGGCCGATTTGATTGGAGGCCGATTGATCGGCGTAGCCTTTACTTTCCCTTGTAGCCTTGTAACTACATAGCCTTGTAGCTACATGGAAACAACACATGGCATACAACTCAAGAAGAAAACACTTCATATCTCCAGAAAAGTGAGTATAATGTCGTGGAAAGGTCGCGGACAAAAATGGAGTCATGTCTCCTTGTGGGGCATCTGAATGCCAAAGAAGAAAAGGATACAATCTCTCAATCTGCAGACATTCCCGTGTGGGCCCTGCAGCTGGGCCCTAAGCAAGACCCGGGATCGATGCCTGCCTACTCTCCTCCACTCCCAAGTTCTGAATCCTTCATTAGCAGCCAGGCCGGCTGCTGTGAAGTCTCTAATTGGCGAGGGCTACTGAGAGCCAGCATCCTCATCCGCAGTGCATTCAGAGAAAGGGTCGCCGGCATCAGCCGCTCATACTAATCTTTTCCATTATCCTCTGCTCAAGGAAAAAAGCAGCCTGCCTGATGTTTGTGTGCTTTTGATGTTGTCTTTCTGTATATTTATGCTTTGGTTACTTTGGCTAATGGGTGCATGCACCAGCTTTTGCTAATAAACCCTGAGCAACAATTTGTGTAACACTTGTTGACAGCTCACTTTCTGGACATGTTAGAGTGCTAATTTTTTCAATCCTGCAGGATGTTTTTCATGTGAACTTCCTGTTGTCCAGTCTGACACACTCATTGCGAGCTTAAAAAAACAGAGTTTTAGACACAAATAACCGATCTGTGTCTTTCCAATCATTTCATAGAGGTCTTCATTTCAACTCAATTCCACTAATGAATCCTACTTGATCTAATTTTGTTCTAATTAATATCATTGGACGTTTTAATTGAGTAATCAAACAGATTTTCACTGTGACAATAATTATTTGAAGGGTCAATTACAATCTGTACTCGTCTAATTGGGGCTATGATTTCTAGACAGGAAGTGCAAAGTGGATAAGAGGAAGTGTCAGACAGCAATCAAAGTCAAACTATCAAAAAAGGATTTTCACAACTTTTACACTATTTTCTGACTCACAGTCCTTGCATTTCAGATAAACACACATTTACATTCAATTATATAGTATCAGTGTTTACAATATGAATCATATATAAAGTTGAATAATTAGAAATGACGATGTGAGCTGCTGAACAGGACAGGTTAATAATGGTAAAATAATGAAGAAGAAAAAGAAATGACTGCATTTCTACCAGAGATGCTTCAAGCATCAGCAAAAACAAACTCACATCCAGTATTTGACTACATAACGTTGAGGCCAGACAAATATTCAATGAAGGGTTGTATTGAACCACACACCATAATTATCCTTGTGTACAATACTGATGTGTCCCTTATTAAGCACATAAATGTCATTTTATTACAAGAATGGCACTGTGAGCCGAAAACAACTACTGTATAACAACTTACAATTGTAAAAGCTTAGTGAGTGCTTTTTAAGACCGGGCAAAAATCATAATGGTACCCAAACAAAGAAACAAACAAATACACTCACAATTGTTTTTCCCCCTGATTTTGTTAACAATTCAGCCTTGGTGGAGGTCTGCACTCTGCTAAATGATATTCTAGTATTACTAAAAAACAGTTGAAGATTTTTATACAGTACTTTATATGCCTTCTGACTAAAAACAGCTAAATTGCAGTATCATCATGGTATCATCACACCCCAAGAGATCTCTCTAAGCAAGTGCTTCTCAAATAGTGGGGTGGACCCCCGGCGGGTGGGTTAAGTAACTTGAAATTGATTTAAGTTGTTGCAAATGTTATTTCAGCTAATTTTATTGATCTATTTTGATATCCAGGTGATTGTATGCAGAATGTTGGTGGCAGAAACTACAGTGGTTTGTACAGGTAAATAAATAATACATTAAATTTGAATATTTCTTTCAATAGTACCCGATTATATTTCAATACTGGGGAGGCATGAAAAAAATCATTTTCCCTACTAGGGGGAATGTCAGGAAATAATTGAGGAGCACTGCTCTAAGATAAGCTAAAATGCTGCATGTCAAAACCAGTATAGTCGAGCCAGCATCTCTGCACCAATGCTTCCATCCAGTGGTCAAAGAAGAAACAATATCATTTGCCAGTGTAGAAGTAGCTGTTGTTGCATGTCGCCCCCTGCAGTTTAATATCACTGATCTAAAAAAAAGACTGGATCGAGCTTCTATTGTTTTATTTTTGAAGCCAATGGAAATTTGCGGCGGCCATCTTGGTGAGACCACTTTGCTGCGAGACAACAGTACAGTATGGCAACGCACTGGTAAAACTTCGATTGATCGTATAGCCACCAAAATCAACTGCTAAAGGTTATAACTACTCAGATTTATACGCTTTTGTGTCATTTATCAAGCTAGTAAGATGTATTTTAGCTTCGAGACGGACGAAAAATTGGCTGTGTGGCAGCCTGCAAACATTGTTTACGTACGGAATTTAAAGTCTATCTTTGTCTAATTATTTTCCTACGGTAAACCATTATTTTTTTTTATCTCAGGATAAGGTTAAGGCAGGAAGAAAGCAGAAATTTTGTCACATGTCTTCTACCTTTGCGTGAATCATGTGTGGTATCAGAATTAATGTAACTTGGTAGTTGTGATAGCTTTTAAAAAAGCTGTTTTTTGGTACAAAAAGACACCAAAAAAAGGCACCAAAAAAAGGCCTAGTTGTTACAGGAAGGTGTAACTAGAAAATTCTTGCAAAACCACCCATCAAAGTTCATACTTTAACTTTTGGTTACATTTCGAGAACTTTTCAAAGCAAAGCCGTTCAAGTAGTGGCACATATATCAGGTCAAAAAAAGGTGCCAAGTAAAAGTACTTACGAGTGGAAGGTTCTTGGGAAGTGCTTTTTAAGTTGTGTTTCCTCATCCTCGCTTCCTTCACTGGCACTCCTGATGTTTTTGATGATTTTTCACTAATTCTGCGTTCGTATACCAGCACAATCACAAAGCTGTGGCGCGTAAGTTGGTCTCACCAAGATGGCGGCGATCGAAAAAATCTGGCTTCAAATTTTGGCGCGTGAAAACAATAGGTTGCTCGATCCAGTCTTTTTTTTAGATCAGTGTTTAATATAAACTGCTGTTTTGGTTAGTTTTGTGTTCAGGGTTTACTGCAGAAAAATGATGACTCTGGTGTTGGTTGAAATGTCCCTTCACAGGGATCCTCCACTAAACCTAGCTGAATGACTCTGGCATATAGTGGTAGCTGGGGTCAAAGTGGTTCGGATGTTGGCCACCCAGTCAGGACATATGAAAGATGTGGATTCGAATCTCCATTTGGCTGTCTCTGTGTGGAGTTTGCGTGTTCTCCTCGTGCCTGCATGGGTTTTCTCCAGGTCCTCGGGTTTCCTCCCACATTACCAAAACATGCATATTAGGTTAATTGGAAACTCTAAATTGTCCATAGGTATGAATGCTTTTTGTCTATATGTGCCCTGCGATTGGCTGGCGACCAGTCCAGGGTGTACCCTGCCTCCCTCGTAAAGTCAGCTGGGATAGGCTCCAGCATAAGGGTAAACATTTTTAGGCCATCACAATGAAGATAACACCATTTCCTGAACGAAGTGAGCCGTCTTACCGATTGAGCTGTCTTTACGTCCTACGTACTGACGTCAGAGCAGAGTGGGCGGGCGGACCAAGTAGCGGACGCACAGTGGAGCAGAGGTGCTTCTCGCTGGACGCCACCTCCAACACTTTTTTTAACCACCCATGTAAGTGTGAATATTAAGAGTTTTTCATCGATTTATTTCTGGGATGTCTGTGCGCGTGCGCGTATGTGTGATGTGCGAGGAAACGCAACTAGAGATCTGCTGTTGATATTTTCTTGTGTTAGCTGCTGTGGGTTTAAACAGACTAACGGGACTGTCAACCTGACAGCGTTAACACACGCCACTGTTTTCCTCCGACTACACTGACAGGTCCCAGGGTCACGTTAATGGTTTATGTGTTGTTATTTTCAACTATATATTATAAAGGGGCTTGAAGTTGTGTTTGTTTTGATCATATACCATGTATTTAGACGTGTGGCTTTTTAATAGTTCCACTGAATCATCTTGTGCAGACGTTTTGCGCTCCATTGACGTGTTTACGTATGAGGTGTTTATTTTCTATTAGGCAAACTCCTAAAGACAATTAAACTGCCATATCCCCACTGGCTCGCTTACAGTAGTGTCTAGGGTTTATTTCCAGTTAGCTCATAGGCTTCGCGATTACTGCACGTTGCCACTGTTTGGTACAAGTCAGGATGCCTGCACATGTGCCTATAAATGAACCCTCAGCTGTGTTTATTTAGCTTCAAACGCCATGTCATACAGTGGAAGCTTTGGACATACTGTATGAATCCGATGCCTTAAAATGTATGCAGTGAGGCATTCGTATTATTAATTAATTTATCAAACTGAAAATATAGTGCTACGTAAAATACTGTAACATGACTGTTTGGTGTACAGCACCCTGTCGGACTCCATCTGTTCATCCCTGACCGTTTTCTAACCTGTGTGAGTGTTTTCTGATGTATAGCACATGCACGTTGTACACACATATAGAGGATTTGAATGATCTGGTGTGACGTGAAAACTAACTGTGTCAGTCCAGAGTTGCTCTACTCGCGCTTCAGGCCACTGCTAATGCAGCCATTCATGTTTCACTCTGATGGTCAGACCACCATGATGACGCTGCCCTTCTCCTCCTCCCCCTGTTTCTTGTCCTTTTCCCGCTGCACTCATGTTGTTTCGTCCCTCCTGGGCATATTATAAAGGGTCTAATTTGTTTGCGTGCATGCATTCACATTTATGTGAGTGTTGTATTTACAAAATAGATGTGATTGTCTCCTCTGATTGGTGCCCTGCTCCATCTTCAGCAGCACATGCAATGAAGATGTGTTTGTTCTGGAAGAGATCACGAGATGAACAGCTTGTTGAATGCTTGGCCTGCCTGTCACAGGGTCTAGTTAGCGAGCTGTGTGCACAGTGAGGCCGGCCTGCTAATGCTGTGAAGTAAGGCACTGTACTGTAGATGTGACTTGGATGATCGAAGAACTCTCCTATGGTGTGATGATTACATCTTTATATCGCATTTTGGATTTATTGCTATTGCTAGAAGTTAAGATTTTTTAAATTTACAGTGGTTCATATTTAATTGGCAGGGGTGGACTTCCCATTATGCAAACACAGACAATTGCCTAGGGCCCCGAGTTTTCCAGAGGCCCCCAAACATCTCATAAAAACTTAGTATTGATTTTTTTGTCTTCCATTTAAAGTACATATTTCTGTTTCAGTCTTAATTCACGTTCTTAAAACTACATCAAAATGCGTAATCTATCATGATCTTTTCGAGCTCCCCCCCTCCATTCTCATGCAATGGACTCTTCCATGTAACTGCTGCATGTGCAGATTAATTACAAAAAGGCAGTAGTAAAACAAACTTGTTGACGCGATTTGGAGAAAAAAGGAGCGGAGTTACCCCAGTGGAGTGGCGTGGAGAAGAGGAGACGTCGAGAGGAAAATAGTTTTCATCGAAACTACTAAAGATGTCAACCTTTTTCACAGTCACAACAAACGTTGACACACAACTCCAGCAGCATTGCTGACTTCGTCACAAAGATGTGATTATTGAAGCGGTAAACTATGTTAAATGTTGCTTAAAGTTATTAATTACAGTAAAAGTGTTGAGATGATTCACCTTTTCGGTAATAGTAATGCTCGAGGAGTATTTTAAGCACTTTATCTAACTCAGGAAATAGGAGAATTTTCTCATATTTACTCTTGATAATAGATGATAAACATCCATCCATCTATTTTCTATACCGCTTCTCCTCTTTTAGGGTCGCAGGGGCATGCTGGAGCCTATCCCAGCTGACTTCAGGCGACAGGCGGGGTACACCCTGGACTGGTCGCCAGCCAATCGCAAGGCACATATAGACAAACAAGTCTGGAGATCAGGAAGACCTGGGTTTGATTCTCCCTTGGGTATTTCTATGTGGAGTTTGCATGTTCTCCCCGTGCGTGCATGGGTAATCTCCGGGTACTCCAGTTTCCTCCCACATCCAAAAACATGCATGTTAGGTTAATTGGTGACTCTAAATTGTCCATAATATTTAAAATCTTTTTTTTTTGGCGGGGAGTTGGCGGGTGTATATGTAAACATGGCTATGATTGTACCTGAACATATTTGCTGCTGCCCACATGGAAGACCTTGTGTTGAGGTGAGAATAAAACTTTTGTCAGTGCATTGCAAGGATGTGGAGGGCCCCGATGACTGGGTTTGCCTTTGGCCCCCAATGACTGGGTTTGCCTTTGGCCCCCAAATGACTAAATACGCCCCTGTGAATTGGTGATACATCTACGTGAGTATTAACTTGATAAAGCAACTCTTTATGACCAGCAATAGCCATACCTTGAGGATGAACAGACTATTCCTATATTCAGACTATTACACTTGTCAACCTCCAATTTGTCCGAAATTTTCATAGGAAATAGGAAATTGAATGAATCAAGAATGAATTAAGCTGTCAGCACCATAAAACTTGCTTTATCTTTACAAGCAGTGTTTTAAGTAACATTTTAACATTCTTAACTTTCATATAATTGTAAAAAGCACTGCATAATTCAACTTAATAAAACTAAAAGCAAACAAAACCACTCACACCTTTTGAAACATGACAGAAGTCAAAGAAGTGAATCCTTCAGATGCTCATTGACGTGACATTTTGCAGTCTTCTCTGTTGTTTTGTGTGACTGTAGAAGTTATTTTTCTGAAAATTTGAAATATTTTCAATTGCAAATTGTTCTACTTTAGGGGCATCTGACTTTAAGTTGCACTGTATGTAGCTAGCTGTAGCTAGCTCATCCTCATCAAACAAATTGTCGGTTTTGAGAACAAGTATATCTTTCAGTCCAAATGGTGTAATTTCTTCCCATAGTTTATTGCAGATGACATAGCTTTTATATTACTGTCTGTTGCCCCTGGCTGTGAGTATAATTGTCTATTTGTTACTCCATTACAAAGATGGTATATACAGTGTAAGTGTTAATCCATCTACTACTATTCACTCAAGGGGTTGCTGAAACATTAAACCTGTTTGAGGTGGCAGGTGTGGACCAAAGATTAATCCTGCGTTGTCCTGTTGCATTGTGGTGACGCCATTTAGTTAATTATGTTCTAGAAAATGGGTTCAGATCAGTATTATTCAGGCTAGTTTTTTTGGGTTTTTTTTTTTAGCTTTGTGAATATGTGGCAAAAGAAGAAGCTTCATACTTAAGACAGGAAACTGTTTTTTTGTGTGGGTTGTCATTGCATTCTTTAATGTAGATTAGGGCTGCCACTAACCACTATTTTTTTTACTGATTAATGTGCAGCTTGGTGTTTCGATTAACCAAGTAAATGGTTAGGACCTAGACAAACCAAATCAATATGAACCAAGCACAAACAGTCTGTGGTATTAGAAAAGAGGCAAAAATGTTGATCACTGTTTTCCAAAGTCAAAGCTCATGTGTGTGAATGTCTTGTAGATCAGGGGTCGCCAGCCCGTCGATCGTGAGCTACTAGTTGATCTTTGGGACTTTGCCGGTCGAGTTTGAAAAAAAAATATTATCGTATCAGTGCCCTCACCTCCCAAAGAGCGACCAACAGGCATGCATTTTGTCCACTGAACATGCCCGTACGCCTCGCCACTATCCAGGCAGCAAACCGCTAGCCCGAGCAAGGAGTCCAGTCCCCAAAACCCGGCCAGAGGGACACTAGCACACTGGCTCACCTCAGCCACCGACTCACCGGAGTGGCAGCATGCAGCCATGTGCTTGCGCACTCAGCAGTAATTATTACATGTTAATAGGGCTCAAAGTCTGCCTTTGCTACCTCAAAGTTAGGGCACAAATATGACTCCATAGACGTGCACCTCCAAAAAAAGCCACGCCCCTCCGCTCGTTAAGGGCTGGCTGTTGTTGTGCATTGACCAGCCCCTCTCTCCTCAATCCGCATCGCTCATCCACTACTTTGAGCCAACAAGCCAAATGGTTGTGGTTTGCTCATGAAGCCGACGCCACAAGCCCAACCTGGACCAAGGGATTAATCATTGGTTCATCAATTAATTGTTGCAGCTCTAACAGATGTCATTCTGTATTGTATTGGAATTTATTAATTATTATTTTATTATTCAAATCAAAATTGTAAAGGGAAAGTCCATCTGTGCCATTTTGTTGCTGTAGCTGCGTTGTCTTCTGTATGAGTGACGCCGACACTTCTCGAATGAAGGTGAAATTCCTTTGTAAAAGCTGCTGTTTTTCATGACAACAAGCGGCCCGTTTCCTCGTGCTTGTGCACCTGTTTTAAGGATAGAAGCAGAATGAGGTGTTATGAGTGTGTCTTAACCTCTACAACAATGGTATTGTCCACATTTTTCCTCAATAAAATAATATGTGGAGGCAGTAAGCATTCCAAGAGATTCTGTCTTTGTCTTGTTTAAGTCACAGCAGGTGGGATACCAGCTCAGCAAGCTGTCTGGACTAGAATATAATTGTAGATGGATATGGACCACCTCCTTGTCATCCCCGCAACGTCTGGGAAAAAAGCCGCTACTTTTTTCCTAAACGTTCAACCCTGTGTCTTATACAGCAGTGCGGCTAATTCATGGTTAAATTCTAATCTTGTGGCTTCTCCTTTACTTCGGAACTACTACGAATTGTTTAAGTACTGTGGCACTAGAGAGTCAGTGAGCAAACTATAGGTCTTTCTTCAATCACAAGCTATCGGTGCACTCACAACAAGCTTGTCAACCTATTTCAAGAGAGTGGAGGTCAGTATATATACCAGTATAACAACACAACACTGAGTCATGGTGTCATCTTTCAAAAAACAATTTACTAACAGCACTAAAGCCGTCACACATCAACTTAATACCAAACAAAAATGAAAAGGTATGTATACAAATATACAAACATGTCCCAATATGAGTATATAATAACAATAACCCAACATTTTAAAGTTTTCCCATTAGGCATTGCGCCTGAGCAGCGCATTCTCTGGCTCCCTCTGGTAGACAGAAGCAGCATTGCATTGCAACAAACAAAATGCATTATGGGAACACTTTAAAATGTTTTTTTTATATATTGATACATGATACATTGATACATGTTTCTATATTTCTGAAGTACAACGTTTGAGTGTTAGGTGATGAGTGTAATGTTTGTAAGATGAAACCGTGAGTGAGACTGTTATGTTGAGTAATGACCTTTTGCAATTTCCCACTGGTTGACAAGCTCATTAGTTCCTGTCATATAAAGAGCTGACTGGTCCTCATAGACTCGTATGTGCAACAATATGCTACTTCATGATGTGGACACGTGCGGCTTGTACACAGGTGCCTGTTATACAAGAACAAATCTGTTTATTCTTCTAAATTTAGTGGGTGCGGTTTACACACTGGAATTTATGGTATTTTCTATCAACAACAAAACATCACAATCTGCAAGAACTGTAACCTGGAAAAGGTAGCAAGTCTGGAATGGGTGTATTAAGAGTTTCCCAGCATACTTAGCTGTAGTTCAAATTATGACTTTTGACTGTCTTATGTCTCTTTAAGATGTTATTTTGTACAGACCGGGTGTAATAGTTAAAATGGTGTTGTTTTTAGTCATGTAAAATTAAATTACTGTTACTTTTGGTCTGAATCCGTCACCCTTAGTAAGAATGGTTGTGCAGTTTGTGCTATACACTCCAGATCCAAATTTTAAGACCAGTTGAAAAATTGCAAGAATTTACATTTTGCACTAATGCATTTTAAGGAGGTTCTCAGTTGAGCTTCAAAATGCAAAAAGAAGAAATGCGAGTGAGAACAAAATTATTTCAGTAAGCAATTTATTACAAACAACCGTTATAGTGAAATGGGCTGTTCATCAGACGTTTAAGACCATAGCTAAAAAAAAAACAACCCCTTAAGGATCGTCCCGTGTCTTGACAGACATATCCTCTGTCTCACGGCCACTTGACTTTGAAGAAGTTTCAAATGTCTTAATGCATCCAAGCTCAGCAGCAATGGCGCGCTGCGAGAGGCCTTGCTTATGCAGCCCAACAATCCGACCGTGTTCAAAGAGAGAAATCATTTTGCCTTTGCCATCAAGAGATCATGGCAGTGTGAATACTTGACAGAAAATGACATCGAATCCACATTTTTGCCAAGATTTTGGCTTTTAATGTTATGGTCTTAAACTTTTGATCAGCTTACGAACAGCCTATTTTAGTTTGATGGTTGTTTACAGTAAATTTTTGTTTTGTCTTACTCCCATTTCTTATTTTTGCATTTTGAAGCCCTACTTAGAACCTCCTTATAATCGCAGATTGCTGTAAGCAATTTACAGGCCCGCAAACTTGCAGACTTCAGCCATCTAAAGCGTATTTTGACCCTGACACACATTCCCACTCCCATTCCATTTGCTGTGCGCCTTTAGTGCCATCTGTGGTATGAGATTTCAGTTGGCGTGTAGGTGCTTCCCCGCTTGTTGACAGTTGATGATGTCCTGCCAGAGCAGGTGGAATATGAGCTGTTGGCCAAGCTTCCTCCAACTGTTAAACACCTCTCGGGTTTGCATGGTCACCACTTTGCGGGTTTCACATGTATCGAATGCTCTGCTAGATTATGTTGTGTCCTTTTAGTGCAGACCTGGCCCCTTGCATCACGAGATGTTAGCTCTGAGTGAAGATGCAGTCAACATGAGCCTGTCTCCATACATCCTGAATGATTCATTAGGCTACTGTCTCTTAAACAAAGCTGCTTCAGTGCCCATAGAGCCTCATTCTGTGTAATGTGATGGGACTCACAGTCAGTCATCACTTCTGCTCCACATCACTGCAGCGATGAAATGGTGTGCATGATGCTGCACAGCCATAAAAGATTAACAGTCTTCTGAGCAGATGAACTCCAAGTTTGGGATCACTTTTGTGGAAGGCCCCTTCTGTTCACACATGACTGTGCCTAGTTCATAAAGTGAGATCCATAAGGGCATGCTTGGATGGGAAGACCTGGACTTGCCCTTACAGCCAGTGGCAACTGCTCATTGACGACAAGGGAAGCCTAACTTCCCCTTTAAATGTAACAAAATAATATGAATTGTTAAACTTAAATGTGTACACATAGAACTGCAATAAGAGTGTGCTCAATTTCATAAGCATGCTGAGCATTAATCTGTCGTTGAGTAGGTTTTGCTCTCTGACGTGAGCTCTCTTCCCTCGGCAGCAGCATGGACGCGATGGTAAATCTCCATTGAAGCTCGTGCGTCAGCTCATAGATGCTCACAGCACGAACGTAAGACCCTGATTGGATAAACCGGCAAAAAATATCACTTCCAGGGAAGCTGAGCTTCACTGGAGGTCTATGGAGCAGGACGGTCCTTGATTTTGACAGACAGCGGAGAGAAACCAGATGGGAGAGTGGAGATTTTTTCCCCCCTTTTCGCAGACTCCAGGGGAGACAGTGGTCATAACAGACGTAAAGTCTCTTCCGTAGTGAATTATTTCACAGCGATTGAATTCTACAGCTATTTGCTCACTTTGTGCATACTACATTGTAAGTAAACTACATAATGTTCATTTGTTGGGTCATTACTGTAAATCGTATCACCGTTGGGGGAGGAGTAGCTTGCTAGTTAGCCCAAGCACGATGGCAGCAGACAGCGTTGCTAAAATCATATTAAATGTATGTCAGACCCAAGAAGTCGCTACTGCTTCAAGCCCATCAAACACCTTTATAGATGAACTATAACAGAGACAAATACAAAACATAAATTGCACATAGAAACACATGTTGTAGAACATGTTCCAGAAAAATGTCACAGTTCCCATACTGAAATGACCAATTGTTTTGATAGTTTTAGTGTACATTGTTTCCTCGTTTATCTGGGGGGGCTCGGTTCCCAAAAAAGCCCGCAATAAATAAAATCCACAAAGTAGCCAACTATTTTTTTTTTATTATTATATACACTCAACAAAAATATAAACACAACACTTTTGTTTTTGCTCCCATTTTTTATGAGATGAACTCAAAGATCTAAAACTTTTTCCACATACACAATATCACCATTTCTCTCAAATATTGTTCACAAATCTTTCTAAATCTGTGCTAGTGAGCACTTATCCTTTGCTGAGAGAATCCACCTCACAGGTGTGCCATATCAAGATGCTGATTAGACCCCATAATTAGTGCACAGGTGTGCCTTAGACTGCCCACAATAAAAGGCCACTCTGAAATATGCAGTTTTGTTTTATGCGGGGTGCCACACACGCTGTCTGCCATCTGCCCTGAACAGTGTAAACCGGGATTCATCCGTGAAGAGAACACGTCTCCAACGTGCCAGATGCCATTGAATGTGAGCATTTGCCCACTCAAGTCGGTTACAACGACGAGCTGGAGTCAGGTCCAGGTCTTTGGTTATGCAAACCGATTGTTTCAGCAGCTGTCCCGAGTGGCTGGCCTCAGACGATCTTGGAGGTGAACATGCTGGATGTGGAGGTCCTGGGCTGGTGTGGTTACACGTGGTCTGCGTTTGTGCGGCTGGTTGGATGCACTGCCAAATTCTCTGAAACGCCTTTGGAGACGGCTTGTGGTAGAGAAATGAACAATCAATACACGAGCAACAGCTCTGGTTGACATTCCTGCTGTCAGTATGCCAATTGCACGCTTTCTCAAATGTTGCGACATCTGTGGCTTTGTGCTGTGTGATAAAACGCCACATTTCAGAGTGGCCTTTTATTGTGGGCAGTCTCAGGCACACCTGTGCACTAATCATGGTGTCTAATCAGCATCTTGATAAGCCACGGTCACTCTTCTGACCGTGGCTTGTCCTGGCGCCGTTAGGCTATAGCGTTTTTGTATCCTTGTTAAAACGTATTCCTCTTTGTCATCCTCCATGGACCGAAGACTCATTTACAGTATTCCAGGCAGCCGACAGCTGCGTAACTTCTTCCTGCCTTCAGCCGCTAGCGATCATACAACAGGAAACAGGCAGTCCTGCACAAGGAGATTGATTGACATTGACAATGGTCTACAGCCAATCAGAACGCAGAACACAATGGGCGGGTTCTCCCTTACCCTTAGCCAATCAGGACTGTTGTGGCTGTACACGTCTGGACACGTCTTCAATTCTCACATGAGCATCACTCTCAACTGGTAGCAGTAGTAAATACAATAACAGACACACACAACGGAGCACCGATAGATCACACTAATACACCACAAGGACGCAGAACACAATGAGCGTTCATACATTGTTAAAAAAATAACACTGCACTTAAAAAAATTCAGCGAAAGGTGAACCGCGATGTAGCGAAGGAACACTGTAGTGTGTCGGTAAATTATATAATTATATATTTAGTTTTCAATATTTTTTCAAAAAATTGTAATCTAATATAATATGTGACCTTTCACGGTTGACAAACATTTTCAAACTTTCATGGCATATTCAGATAAGTTACATTTTCAAACAAATAATGATTATTTTTAATGAAGCAGCTGAAGACAAAGCTTCGAATGGTTTGCGTTTCTTTTCATCTCACAAATTACAATTTTCAAGCAATCTTCAAGCTTTCACTGAACACTTTAGATTTGATATCCATCCATCCATCCATTTCATTCCGCTTATCAGTCGGTGTGGAAACCAGTGTGATTTTTGATCAATTTCAAACTGTCTATAGCTCTGCTAGTACGTTTTTTTTGGTCAAGTGTGAACCCAGTCCAGCCAGGACCAAAAGGACCGAACCAAACAGGCTGGCAGAGACCGCCTGTAGGAGGGACGTATGTCTGCCTGCAAGCGGTCTCGCCTAGTCCTGATTGAGGCATGTGTGAATGCCAACTGCACCAACGGACCAAAACAGCGGATATGATGTCACACAATGTGACTGTAACCAAAGTGATGCACAGCAACATTCACCAAAAAGCAAAGTGAAAATCATCAAAAAATAAGAGTAAAATATAAGCCCAGAAAAGTAAATACAATAGTTAAACATACATGGCACTTTTCAACAAAGGGGTTGTGTTACCAAGTATAGTTTGGAGAAGATGAAACCCTGTTTCTTTGCGGCACATCTCTGGGAAACTTTGACATCTTTATGTTTTTGATAGTCTCTTTGTTACATCTCAGCTGCTGAAAATTCTGCCAGAGATAGGAAAATCTTATGTCCTATGTAACCTGAAAGATGTCATTTTGTTTTGGGTGCGTGAGGTTGTCGGACAATGTACATTTTACATACGCAGTCCAATGGAGGCACAACTTTATACCTATCATTAACTGAGAGCACGATTTGGTCCACTGACAAAAATACAATTTTTGGTCTGGCGCAGAATACCGGACTACAAGTGTGAACACACCTGGCCCAAACATACTCAGGCGCAACGTACGCACTAGTGCCACTTCGACCTGTTTTTAATGGAATATTTGGGAGTCCAGCCTGCCTGTGGTTGGCTTGATATCCTAAGGTCAAATTCCTATAGTTTTTTTTCTTTCTTTGTGAACCCTCTAAGACATGCACTGTAATGCCAGTACTAACCACTTTGCTTTGTGGCCAAACACTGTGGATGTGTTGTAGTTTTACGTATTCAAGAGCGTTTTCATGCTGGGATTAGTGCAAACTAAACCCAAACTAAACCCAAACTAGATACACTGTGTCTTTACAGTCACTCTTATACAGAAGTCATCTTTTTTTAAGATCTACGAGACAGCATAGAAGCAACTTCTGTATACCATGTCGTTTGTCCTGTTCCTGGAAAGCTGAGCAGTACTTTGTCAGCTGGATAGTTTGCACTTGCACAATGGGGCATTGTGCCTGCCTCTGTCAGGGAACTACCTTTCATTGAGCTATTCATTCAGACACACTCTGAGAGAACGGGCTGAACCTGACACGGCCGGGTGAAACCACACAGAGGACTGCCGCTTCTGTCACCCCCTGTGACACCCCCGTCGCTTTCTTCTCTCTCCCGCTCTCTCTCTCTCTCTCTCTCTCTCCGTCTCCATCTGATACAAAGAGCTGCATCTCTTATCACACTTTTTGCAGCATGCTGAAGTCATCTCCTCCACTGTCACAACTGACACAGCTATGCTATTCTTTGCTTCCCAGGCCCAACACACATACACACACACACACACACACACACACACACACACATGCAAGCACATGATTGTTCATGTTTCCTGCCTATGCAGTTTTGATGCAGCTGCTGAATGAGATATGTTTCCGTTTCTTTTGGTTAACACACACGCACGCACACGCACACACACACACACACACACACACACACACACACACAAACACACACACACTCACGTTCATTTACTTTTCCACACCGTTTAATTTTATTATCTCTGTGCTTAGCTATCATTTTCCGTCCGTGTATGTTGCACACATACACACACACACATGTTCGTGCAGGCTCTTGCATCCAATCACTGCTGCCAGAACTCTCTGGCCTAATTCTCCTCTTATGGATGTGTGTGTCCGTCAGCAAAAGTGCCGTTGCACAAAGCGATGTGCCTGTGTGTCACTCGTAGGGAACAAAGAGAGGTTTACTTCTCACAAACGCTCAGATTATTCTGGAACATCGGGATAGTTTAAACAGTGTGTGCAAACTAAGACTACATTACATTTTGCAGTGCTGATGCAAATAAAATCCAAATTTGCAGAACGCCTGCTTTAACACTCAAAATATCTATTTGAGCTGACATCATTCCCTTTTATCTTGCTTGAAATAATCATATTTGTGTAATAATGATAATGGATGTGATGCATTAGTGCCACTTTTTGTAATCAACATAAGCTGTCAAAGTAAAGCCGGTCATTGCAATAATATAATCTGTTATTTACTGTACTCTATTGTCTGTCTGCATGGAGGTTGCTCAAATGAAGCAGTGACTATATATGTCAGCTAAGGGTAATGTCTGCCGATTTACCTGCTAAATACTCCACCCTGTTGAGTTGTAGTAGCTTCCATTAAAAATCTTTGTTTGATTGTATGCAACTTGATGAGATGCGCCAATGCTCTGCTGCGTTGTCGCCATCGCCCTCATTCAGATGGCCAGAGACAATAATGCCAGCAATAGACGGTTGGCAGCTCACTATGCATGCATTTGTGTGCGTATTTATGTAGAGGTATGAGCCAGCTTGGCATGTTTCCAAAAGAGCCATTGTCCACAGGATTGTTACTCAGTCACCTTTTGACTGTGATATTTTTGAGAAACATGCTGACTCACCAAGCCTGCTGACCCCGGCTGTCACCAGCACCTGTTTGTCGCTGATAATCACAGCCAAGTAGGGGTGTAACACACAAAATTCTCGGTTTGGTATGTACCTCGGTAGTCAAGTTTTTGTTGTTGTTGTTGTTTTTTTTTCTTTTTTCGATACAGTAACGGAAAAAATAGACAACTATTATATAGCTTGTGCTTCATCGTTAACTTTATTACATCGCAACACACATTGTTTGAATGAAAGAATAAACAAATAAGCATTTAGAAATACTGATCAAAAGACAAGTGCATTATCCTGTTTGGATGTTTAATCTCAAGAGAAATGCAAAGCAAAGTGTAACATTTTTGGTCAAGCCATCTGCGTATTTAAAAGTATTTTAAATAATGAAGAATGACATTTTATAAGTCACTGTGGCATAAATGGAATTGTCCACACCCTAAGATTCATAATGACACAGCCTGTCTGTATGTCACCATATAAAAAGTAACATGGTCCATTAAACTTTGCTACATCGTCTTCTCCAGTAGCTTGTTACTGCCTTGTTTAATTGCACACTCGACTGCGAGTAAGAACCATTTTCTCATTTTTTCATATAAGACCTTTTGGATGCTGCTGCTGCACGATCAAAACATTGTCGCATAATGCTGGGGTGAAAGTGAAAAAGGGCCACACAGGTTGAATGTGGATGCTGCATCCCTTGCATTTACTGTATGTGCATGGAAAGTCTTGACAACAAGGCTTTGTCCTCCAAAGAGGATTTAGGATGAATATAAAAGCATAGGCAATCAACGAATCATCCAGTTCAGTGTTGGGATCAGCTTAGGGATGAGGGAGATTTGCAAACTCCAAGGGAGCGATGGGCACCGGTGACTTCAGGTTCAGCTTCAGGACAGGATTAGCTGAGCTTTCCCCCTCTACTCAGTAGCTCTGGAACAACAGCACAGCAACCATACTGAACTTGCCCTTATGGAGCTCGGCTTGCTAACTGCATCAGCAGGTGGCTACATGTTTATGTCTGAGTATGTTGTCTGTAGTGTATGTTTGTGTCTGCCTAATCCTTTCTTTAGAATTGCCTTCAAAGAAGTTCATATCTACTTGATTAGTATAGGAAAGTACATAGAATGTCCAATAAAATTATACTCATCGTGTCCAGTGTGAAATTTCAGTAAACAAACTTGAAATGGAGACAAAAAAAGGTTGACAAGTTATTTAAATTCTTAACCCTTATTGCCTCATGAGGGTGTCTACAAATACGAGCATGTCAACATGCTCAGGGGTGAGACACAATAATCCAGCAACAGTATTCTTATACTTCCTTTGCCAGCAAAACTCACTAAAACCGATTCAAGAGCGACCTCTGCTGTTTCAGACCAAGCAGTGCACTCTGTTTTGCCTCCATTACTTGAAGACTTCGCAGTCCAAAAACATGCCTGTTACATTAATTGGAGACTCTAACTTGTCCACAGATGTGAATGTGATGTGAATGATTATTTTTTTCAAAGTGTCTAAATACGTGTGCTGTGATTGACTGGCGACCGACATTCCTTCGAAGCTGAGCACATGCGCAATTGTGCGCTGATTTGTGTTGTCAGCGCGCAGCAAATCCTTGCAGCGCACAAAATAAAATCCAACCTGAACTGTCAGTAAAATAAACACATAACAATTTCTTCAGTTTTTGCAACGCAACTCCGTGAGTGACAGGTGACAACAAGCGGTAACAACACAGAGACGAACATTGTCCAGCCAATGACGAGATCCTGTTTTTATGTATTTACTTACGCAGCCAATCAGCTCATTAACAGCGCTTTACATAGTACATGTTGCTGTTTTGCAGGTTAGCTTATAGCTAACGGGGCAGCGGAGTTAAGAGAGCTTGAAGGGACTGGAAGGTGTTTACTTTTTGCGGTTGAGATTTTTTTATTTTTTATTTTTTCTTTAGACAAAAGTAAAGATATACAGCAAATGTGCCATCACTTTCAAGTAAATTTCCAGAATGAAATAGTGCCACAACTGGCTGCTGCAAAACAGAAAGAATGTAAAGGTATACATAATTTACTAAATAAATAGTAAAGAAATGGAAGGTGAAATCTTAAACTACGTAAGTGTTTCTTGCAAGATTCAGATCATTAATTGGATGAGATAGTTCCATGGCTTGTTCTGTCTGAGGTGGACAAAAAAAGGACGCTACATTGTGAAATATGCCTTGCTGACCTTTTGAATCCACTGATATACTGTACAAAATACCACAGTATGGAAGTTGGACTACCTCAAGTTATCAGGTTTTGGACAGGTGTGATACTACGAGTGTTCACATCTGATGGCGCTCACAGAGGTCCAAGGAATGCTCAGTGTCAGTGTCTCAGTGTCCAAGGAATGTCTATTTGTGTGTATGCTCAGACACTTGAAAAATTAGGGTGAACATTGCTGGCGCCCAGTCCAGGGTGTACCCCAACTCTCACCCAAAGTCGGCCGGGTTGGCATCAGCTCACTTGAGACCCTGAACAGGATAAGTAGGCGAAAGTGAATGAATGAATGCTTCAAGACACAGCTTGACAATATGGCCAAAATTTACTGAGTGGGTAAATAATTATTACAAGTAGATTTTAGAATACAGTAACTGTTTGCATTGATGTTTATTGATTGAATTATTGTTGAGTGCCTTAAAATAAGTACTGTATAGATATAACTGTTTAATCAATTAATCTAATAACTTAGTGAATGATTACAGGTAGTTTATAGAAATAATGCTTTATTAAATAATTAGCTGAGTAGATGAACATCTGTTTAAGTGTGCCAAAGGTTAAACAGAAAAAGTGGTGGGGCAAAACAGCTTGCGCCAGCCAGGATCAGCAGTCAGATGTGGTCCAGAATGTAAACAAAATTACCTTCAGATAAGCAGAGGAAAGGAATGTTTTGTTTACGTCAAAACTACAGTAAGTGTCATCGGGTCAGCGAAGGAGCCGGATGTCATCTGCTGGCGTCACAAGTTTTGTCAAGGAATCCAGGAGAAAGTTATCTTTGGAGAGACTGGTCCCAGTGGTTTGAGCAAAACAAGTATAAAAATGACAGATGGGACGATCGGGGCAAACTCTCTTTTATTCGGCCGGAAGATCAGGGAACAGGTGAATGAAACGGGGTCCAGGGCTCTGTAATACTGAGAAAGATATCCTGTCTGACTTATTTTTAAATTATTATGTCTGACTAATTCTTCAATACATTTTGTAAATCTAATTTTGTATGAGAGTCTTCTTTCCTTCTCATAACTGGAGATTAAAGAACACGCAAGGAGGAGGTGAAATTGGCTTAATTAATTTTCCAAAGTGGTCCTGTGACCTTTAGGAGGCCTTTAGGAGAATTTCATCTCCAACAAATGTAAGAAGTCAGTAGTAAGTCGGTAGTAATGAGGAGTCAATCGACTGATCATTTTTTTATGCCCACCCCTAGTTTTTTCAGAATCTGAATACTTCACATCCATACACACACTGGAAGTACCAAAAACATTATTTTGCACAAGTTGAGAACATCCATTGGAACAAAATCATGATTGCATCCTGAGCTAAAATCAGTCAAAATACTTTGTTACATAATTAGTATGAAACACCACTTTACACTGCCCAACATACGATGTATGAACAGCTACAGGCGGTTAGCAATCAGGTGACAAAAGCTGCCCTGTCAGAGACTTTGCCAGGCAACTGTCTCATCCTGACAGAGTCATGCACGGTCTTAATTCAAATGCATTATTGTGTGGATGTCTGAATCCGCGAGGCCAGCTAGTGCAGTAACTTAAAGAGTCTAATATTGTATAATAATGCACATTGTGAGCCGCATGGTGGCCTAGTGGTTAGCATGTTGGCCACACAGTCAGGAGATCTGGAAGGTTTGGGTTTGAATCTCTGTTTGGAGTTTGCATGGTCTACCCGTGTGTGCCTAATAAAGTAAAGTCTGGGAGTCAAAAAAGGCTTTTAGCTTGATTTAAATGTTATTTCATTTGCAACGGTTAATACATGCAAATATAAAATTATATATGTATAATTGTGTCTTGTCATTTATCTTTCTTTTCATAAAATACAGTAAAAATGGGCATATTTCACATACTATTTGCAAATGGTGATTAATCACGATTAATTAATTTGATGTGTGGAAAGCCTCTCAGTTGTCTTTATAAGTTGATGTTTACATTGTAAATTTTAAGTGGTACGGGAGTGATAGCAGTAGCAGATACTGGCACACAAGCCGAGAGCACCCTCTCGTGGCTGTCAGTGTGAAAAAAAACACGTATAAGTCGCTCCAGAGTACAAGTCACAGGACCAGCCAAACCATGAAAAAAGGTGCTTATTTTCCGGACTTATAGTATATAGACTTATAGTCCGGAAAATACAGTGGTAGTTTTTCTTTCCCTCATCTATGCTTTCTCTTTCAGTTGACCCAGAAGAGTGAGGTTGGTCCTTCACAGTTGTGCGGCTGACAGTAGGACTGATGGTAGGTTTGAAAAAAAAATCTTATTTTTCAGTAATATTATGTCCCCTCCCTTCCTCATTTTATTTGCTGATGAGACAGTGGTATGTTTGAAATTAGATTTCCTTACACTGACATATGTGTCAGGTGCCCGATGATACAACAAACTAAATTGGTATTTTTCATTCCGGTCTTAGCAGACCAAACTATCTTCCAACACACAGTCTAATGACTTCTCACATTTTCTGATATTTGAATGGAATTTATAGTTCCTCCACAGAGCCCTCTCTGCCCTCCATCATGCCTCAGACACACTGTTCTCTTTTGTTGTTCTTCCTCCTCCTCATCTTTCTCTGTAGTTTCAGCAGGTGGCCCCCCCCCCACTGCCTCTGAGGACTCCTCAGGGCCCCGCATTCCTGACCGTGACCAAGCCACTGCTTCTGTGGATCCTTGTGCAGCCAGCCAGGGTTCTGCCACGGTGGGCATGATGAGGCGTGGGACCAGCCTGCAGAATCGACGTAGTAAGGGGTCAGGATCCGGGAGTGGAGATCGCGATCCTCTCCTGAAAGGCAGCCCACAGGCCCCGCATCGCCGCTATACCCACGACCCGCAGCTGCATGTCAGCCGCCCACGCTCCTCTTCCGCCACTGATACCACACCCAGTAGCCCTGCCGCCGGATGCACGGGAGGTGACGCTGTGCTGTCATCAGGGTACCAGTCCACAGATGAGACAGACAGGGTGAGTAAACATGTTTTTAATGTTTTTAACAGAGCCGCACAGTGGTCTAGTGGTTAGCATGTTGGCCAACACAGTAACAGCTTGGAGATCGGAAAGACCTGCGTTTGATTCTCCCCTGGGCATTTCTGTGTGGAGTTTGCATGTTCTCCCTGTGTACTCCCCGTGTACTCCCCGGGTACTCCGGCTTCCTCCCACATTCCTAAAAACATACATGTTAGGTTAATTGCTGACTCTAAATTGTCTAAATTGTAAATTGTCCATAGGTATGAATGTGAGTGGGAATGGTTGTTTGTCTATATGGGCCCTGCGATTGGCTGGCGACCAGTCCAGGGTGTACCCCTCCTGTCGCCCGAAGTCAGCTGGGATAGGCCCCGCGACCCTAATGAGGAAGAAGCGGTATAGAAAATGGATGGATGGATGGATGTTTTTAACAGGGAGCTGTCAGTCCAAAAGCCATGTTTTGCCGCATAATTCCTTCTGCATAATACCTGAAATATAATCACTGTACACAAACTCACATTACATGTGTGCTCCAATTTTGTACACAGTAAAAGCATTGAAAACAAATGTTTAAATGAATAATAAATATAAGTGGTTTAAGTAAATGCTACACTAAACATAAGTCAGTCACAAATACTTCATATTCTGGCCCAATAAAACTACAACATTTATATTGTTGGTATTTAGGTTTTGCCACCCATTTACAGTGTTACATACTGTTGTAACATTGTTCTCACTTACAGAGTTATTAAATAGAGAATTAAAGGTTGCATTGCTATTTATTTGAAACTTTACGTATCATTTCATTAGTCTATTCTAATTGTGTGAATGCTGTGAAGCATTTAAATCAACCAGACACTAGAGGGCGCGGTTAAATCAATTAAGTTGCTTTGCGGGGCAGTGGACTTGGTTCATGTGGAGGGTGTCCATGCATCATGACAGAGTTCTGATTTTATCACATCAGTGGTGTCTATGTATGTGAAATTTATGCCCATCCCAGGATGTCACCTTTCTTTAGCTTCCAAATCCAGCTTATGTCTGGATGATGTGACACATGTAGTGATGTGTTTGTAGTGATGCACGAAGACCGACTGGTCATCAGTCTCCCGTGGTGCTATCATCTATTATCAGTGCTCCATTCCTGCAAAGCAGCACAGCAACATAGCAATGTCAGCCAGGTCATCCTCGTGGTCGCTGTGGTTACTCTGAAACTTGCTGTATGCAGCCTGGAACTACGCCCTGATGTGGTTGCCATAGCAACAGAGCAGACGACCCTGGAGATTTTTTTGACATCCTGCGGTTAGCAGAGGTCGAGGGTTGCGTGTCTATATTTTCCAGCATGTCATGACAATGTCAAGACCGCACTTCGTTTTTCTTTCTTTCTCTTCCTCAACTATTTCCTCCCCTTTGCTCCCCTTGTCTTTATTTCCTCTTTCAACCTCGTGGTCCCCCCATTACAGACAGTCAGCTGGAAACTCAACCCACCCTCCCTCACCCCTTCCCCTGCTCCTCCTTCCATCTCCTCCCCCCTCATCTCACTGGCAGGAAGCAGGAGGCAACCTTGCCTCAATCGAGATGAGTTTATGACAGCAGTCTTGTTACCATCACTGTTTAAGAGTTTCAGAGGAGGATGTGGTGAGATGTGTTTTTGTGACCCAAGTGTTAAATACTCTACTGTAACTGTGTGTGAATGTGTGTATGAGAAATCATTTATGCACGTGTGTCAGTGTCTGTGGGACTGAGGGCAGCAAACTGAGCTGTCTCTGCTTGCTCTCCCTCCCTTTTTTCATTCCTCTTTCTTCTTCTGACTTCTGTTTGCACCATAGACGAATGCAGTGTGGACTTTAAATGTGTGTGCAAATGGATGTTTGGAGAGGAGGGGAGCCTTGTATGTGCCTTCAGTGCACGCGTGTGTGTGATTGTGGAGTGGCTGATGTGAGGTGGAATGTTCTTTGGAGGTAAATCAGGGTAGAGGAATAAAGCAGAGGCTCCAGCTGTGGTCAGGCAAGATGGTGCAGCGCTTCAGTCTTCGTAGACAGCTTTCCAAGGTAAGATTGTGTTGCTGTCACACCGCTCCTCATCCACTCTGCACAGTGAAAGCACAGTTGATATTAGAAATGTTGCTTAACACTTTTGCATACTATCGCTTTAGCTCTTTGTTGTCTTAATAGTCTTTGGTGCTATGTCACTTTGTTTTACCTCAGCTTTGTTGAGAGCAGTAGTCAGAATGGTAAATGGGGTGAAACGTCACAGTTTGGTCAAAAAAATGTACTCAACCTTTCGGTCATTTGATCCATACGGTTACTGAGTACGTTTCTATACATGTTATCTGGAGTCTTGTTAAACTGTAACTTGTGCTGCAGCAAGTATGGCAGCTTATGAGATCAGTTAGTGCAGTTTCAAAAGATGTAATTATTAGAACTGGGGAGCATTTAGGACTCATTTTCAATACAAGGCTAATTTACTCTGTACCACCTATGGGCTGAATGTATTTACCCCCTTGGTAGTAGTTCTGTTAAAGAGAATAGCTGTATTAAAAGCCTGCCATTCTGCAATTGGTTCTCAGCCTGTGGGGTTTATCTCAATTAGCTGCTATTAAATTGATTGACTATGCCGTCCCCAGTCATGTTAAGCTAAGTTCAAATGGATGTTAATACTGTAATATTGCATGCATGGATATACACATGGGATGCGACTGTTAAATTGGGCACTCAGACTGGTGGACTGGGAAAATAGTCAAACCGACTGAGGAAGTGAATAGCCAAAAGGTACAAAATGTAGGGGGTTTAGCTGCTGAGATAAAACAAAAACTAAGCCTTGAGGCTAGTCCTCTCACAGTTCAAGATCTTTATGTGTGTTGGAGTGGCTAAAACTGTTTGTGGAGAACAGGATCTCCTCCAGGCTCTCTGGCTTCTAACGGGCACCACCTCTAAGAGTTGGAGCTACAAAAATATTTAAAATTTTGGGGGTTGGGTGGAAAAGCATCTGCCTCCCTCAGGCAAGATCTCATGCCTACCTGTCTTTCTACTTATCCTTTGTCTTCTATTGTCAGTCACTTTGCTTTGATATCCATGTCAAAGTGAACATGCTGTGTTACCCAACAGAACCCCTCATCATCCTCGACCAGACTGACCACATCCAGAGTACAGTATTGTGTTTCATGTCGCATCATAGAGATCAATACCATTCTGTCCAAATGCAAATGTCCCCTTTTTCTGTTAATACAATGTAGGATGGCTTGACTAAATCAGTGAAATGAACAGGATCAGCAGATCACATGCTTAACCTTTGATTGAGGTGTATTTTGTCATTGAGGCATTGAAGGCCAAAGTTTGATGACTAGATATTGAAGACAGGAGACATTTTTGTTTCAATATATGGACAATGCTTCATAATGGCCAATGCTATTGAAATACTATTGAAATGAAACATGGATATACGGGTACTAGAGTGGTCAGTGTACAGGTACAGCTTATATAGCAATATAGATTTACTATCCACTGAAAATGACCCCACACGCAACCATTATTGTTACAATAGCTGGCAACACAAGTGAGTAACAAGATAATTGTGTCTTGCCTCCAGTCAAGCATGGTTGTGGTCGTGTCATCGTCTGGGGCTGCATGAGTGCTGTCTGCACTGGGGAGCTGCGGTTCATTCAGGGAAACATGACATTTCTGGTGAGCGGCATGAGTTCCTCCCTTTGGAAACGGGGCTGCATGGCAGTTTTCCAACATAACGACCCCAAACACAATTCCAAGTATTTATACAGTACTTAATTCAGATGGTCATCTTATTATCTATTTTATCTTATTTTGTGATCTTTCATGCAAAGGTATTGTCACCATTTGAGTCACTGTGGAATCATAATGTACCACCTGTCTGTTGTGCTCCATGAACCAGGAGTAAAATGTTTGATACAACGCGCCACATTTTTTTCAGTTTAGGATTGTCAAATTTCAGTGCTTTAAGGAATACCATTACAGTTATTATGCAGTACAGTAATCTCTTTTATTGCGGTCATGATAAGTGAATTTCCGCAAAATTTGATTTTTAAGTCTTATTTCTAAATTGAATATTTTTGTAGTTAGAGCATAGAAAACCTGTTAACGACCTTCTAAATATGGTGGCCACGGTGACCAAGTGGTTAGCATATTGGCCAGATCCGTAAGATCTGGATTCGAATCTCCGTTGGACATTTCTGAGTGGAGTTTGCATGTTCCTCCCGTGCGTGTGTTTTCTCCGGGTACTCTGACTTCCTCCCGCATGTCCAGAAACATGCATGTTAGGCTAATTGGTGACTGTAAATTGTCCATATATGTCAATGGTTGTTTGTCTATATGTGCTCTGCGATTGACTGGCCAACCAGTCCAGGGTGTACTCTTGCACAAAGTCAGATGGGATAGGCTCCAGCATGCCTCGTGACCCTAGTGAGGATTCAGCGGCATAGAAAATAAATGAACAAATTAACATTATTAGAGCCCACCAGACATGAAATAACACCCCTATAGTCACCTTGACACTCTTATTACGATATTATATCGCCAAAGTAGACAAAATAAGAGTAAATAAGCCATTTTAGACTTGCCCCTGCCTGTCTGTATAAATGTGTTCCCAAGGGCAGTGGTTCTCACCTGGTTTGGCTGCAGGACCCACCATCACCCTTCAATGACAAGTGGTGACTCAAATTGCAGAACTTTTTGGGCATATACTTCTCAAATATGTTATTTATATAATCAATAACATTTATAATAACATTATATATATATAATATAATATTATTATATATAATAACATTATATAATATATATAACATTATATAACATTTATAATGACATACAGTATAATAACATTTATATAATAAATAACATGTATTTATTTACATTTTAATTGTGAAAAGACTGTGTGCAATGGTTACAGGACTGTGTAGAGGGCGCTAATTTTTGACCTTCTCATGTGTCGTTGTCAAACACGACGGACAGTCTATACATGTGCAGGGCCCATTGGTAAGCCTTGGCGGTGTCATTTTGAGCCAGTTGCAAACAGTCTCTTTAATGAAAAAACATTAAAGTTTGAATTTGAATTAGTGCAAAATAACACAATTTTACGATCACTTCGGTAACAATACAACACAAAAAAAGTGCGTGTAAAGGTTTTCAGTACATTTACAGTACAGCTCAATCTGGGGAGATGAATCAGAGCATTTGCACATGGACCTGGATAAGAAGTAAAACAAGAAGTTAAAAAGCAAGCGAGTCCAGTTGCTCTGATTCAACACTCAGTAGGTAAGTTTAATAATAATAGGTGGACCATTTCTTCTGTAGACCACCCCTGTGCCTGGGCCAATATTTTATTGGACATTAAACAGTGCCATCATACTGTACCTGGTAGTCTTCATTGTGGGCATAATTTCCCCAGGCCTCATAACGTGAGCTTTCGCTTTATGCCGCGCTCTTCTCCAGTAGATATTTAGCCATTTAGCTGTCCTTCCCCTCCTGCTCAAGCTCAAGTGAGGCTCGTTCATGAGAATCGTGTCATTGCACTATTTTTTGCGGCAAAGACCCCACGACCCACTGAAAACGGATGTGGGTCGCGACCCGCCAGTTCATTTTTTCACTGCCCTAGGGGACCTGAAGGAGAGGTGGACAGGAAGTGATGTCAGGGGTTCAGAGTTGAGTTTCAGCTTTGCGTGGGTAACAGCTGCAAAAGTAGCCCGTGTTTTTATTAGGGGATATTGTGCCTGTTGTGAGATAATTCAAACCTGCAATAAAAGCCTGTTGTTTCGGCGACCAAGTCTGATCCTTGTGTCTCACCGAACATTGCAGTAACATCACTGACACGTAGTGACCAATGTAGAATACTATATTTCATCAACGTCTTTGAATGCGTCTTTTGAATGCTTTATATTTGCATTTTAGCTTATTTATCCATTTTTATGCTTGAAAATGCTTAGTTTAGGAAAAAATATGTAATATTTGCTTAAATATGCATGTTTTTGACATTATTTAATAATTTAATTATTTATTAATGATTTGATTATTAATACTGTATATTTGTGAAAGGCCGTGATAGAGTGAGGCCGTGAAATTCAAACCGCGGTGTGGCGAGGGGCGACTGTATTTGGTCATAATAGCATTGCTACAACATCAAATCTTATGGTGGGTGGCGCAGTACAGTATCACTAAACGTCCTCTGGTTGGTATCCCAAGACTTGTTCTGTCCCTGTGACTTTTAACATACATGTTCCTGAGCTTCCATTGCCTCCTCAAGCCACTGATATGTACGAATTAAAGTGTTTGCAGCCAGACACCATGACTTTTAGTTTAGTCTAAGTCACATTTGCGGATTAACTATCAAGCCTTCTCCAAGCACTGGCATAGCAAACTGCCCTCAAGTCATTGTGAATACAGTCACAGAAGCACACAGTCAAACCCTTGTCAGATCAAACAAGTGAGTTTCGATTGATTTGCTCAGCACACACACAGAAGGAGGAGGAGAGAGAGAGCATGTCGATGTGCTATTCAGCCACACTGGAGGTGACCATGAGCCTGAAGCAAATCATTGTGTTGACTCATTGCGTGGAGTTGTTGACTTCATTTCTGAGAAACGTTTTACGATGTTCAAGTCAGACCTTATGAACTTGTCATCATTGATCCCGTGTAAGGCAGTCGCGCACTCCTCCAGCACTCTTTGTGCACAGCAAATCCATGCAGCACACAAAATAAAATCCAACTTGAACTGTAAATAAAATAAACACGTAACAATTTATTCTGTACCATTTCGCAATGCAATTCCGTGAGTGACAGGCGACCACAAGCGTTAACAACATAACACAGTGATGAACACTGTCCAGCTACTGATAACATCCCTTTGGTATGTATTTACTTATGCAGCCAACCAATCAAACTAGGATTTTTTGAAGCTGTGGTGGTCGGCTGCATGGTAGGGCTGCCACTGCTGTAGCGTATGCACATTTTTTTTTAAATTAACAAATAGCTATTTTTTTATGACTTATTAACTTATTTATTTAACTTTTTTCAACAACTAGGAGAACATGAACCGAGAACATTGCAAAACTGTTAATTTAATGGCAAAGTTGCTGAGTTGCTGCCAACATTTAAATTGCACTTTATTTACAAAGCGCATCTCCACCCAGTGTGCTCATGTGGCAGGGAGACAGTTATTGATTAGAAATGCAAACACCAGTATCGATTGTGAATTAAAGACAGTGGTCTTTCTTTTCTGTCTCTTCATCTCTTAAACAGCTTGTTGTTCACATTAAATTTGAATCTATTCGTGTTTTCAACTGCATACTTATAGTGAATAGCCCTCATATTTATTCAATCTTCTGGCTACATACAGTGCAAGCTGGAGCAATTGTTGACACTGGGATGCAGGATAACTCGCTACTTGTTGTTGTGTATGTTAGGAGTGAGCTGCACAATCCATGTCTTAAAAACTAACATCCCGGTGCTGTAGTCTACTTTCATTGATCCAGGTTCCTTGGTGTGGCAGCATTTGGTAAATGTGTTTTTTTTTTCATACAATGGCATGTTTGGGTTTTCTGTGGATTCCTTTGGTTGTTTTTTGCATGCTGTTTTTTTTTTGTTGCTAACTTTAGTTAGAGGGGATCTATGTCATCAAGTGTAGATTTTGTCATGCTTATCTCTGATTTGCCGCCTACGGCATCCCAGATTCCTTGTGGTGCTGCTTTTTTGTTGTTTTTTTAGCATTGAACAGACAAAATGTCAGTCCTCCACAAACCTTCCCCATAAGTCTTATTCATTCATATTATTTTAATATTACTGTTTGTACATATATGTGCATTTGGGAGCAAGCTCATTTAGAAAGTGTACACAAACGGAAGCAGATGTCCTATCGAAATCTGTTAACAATGTTATTCATGTATTCACGTGTTATTCATGCACTAATACAATGTACAGACCCTTTCCAAAAAAAATGAATCTCATGGGAAAGTTTATTTATTTCCATAATTTCATTCAAAAAGTTGAATATTCATAGATTCCAGAGGGCCCGCAATTTAAACAATGTCAAGTATTTATTTGTTTATTGTTACATCATTTGGGCTTCCAGCTCATAAAACCCACAAAAACAGGAATTTAAAAAATGTGAATTCTGTGAAGAAATCACCATTTACCTCTCAGTTTTTGCAGAAAAAGAGAAAGAAATAAGGATCGCATCAAAAGAATCAAAATATGGTACTTTCAAAACGATATGTCCATCTTCAACGCCTGGTTGGGAATCCTGCCTCGATGCACCGTGGCATTGAGGCAGTCAGCCTGTGGCGTTGAGTTAAGGAAGCCCAGATTTCCTTGATGCTTGCTGTCAGCTTTTCTTTGTTTTTGGGACTGGTGCGCCTCATTTTCCTCTGGATCATACCCTATAAATTCTCAATGGGGTTTAGATTCGGTGATTTGGCTGGCCAGTCAAGCACAGTGATGGCATGGGCATCAAACCAGGTTTTAGTGCTTCTGGCGGTATGGGCCGGGGCCGGGTCCAGCTGGAAGATGAAATCTGCATCTCCATACAGATCCTCAGCAGAAGGAATCATGAAGTCCTCTAAAACATTCTGGTAGACTGTACCATAAAGACCATAAATAGTTGACATTGTTTAAATTGTGGGCCCTATGAAATCTATGAAAGTTTAACTTTTTGAATGGAAATGTATGGAACTAAATAAACGTTTCCTTTATATTCAAATTTTTGGAAAGGTCCTGCATTAGAAAAATTGGACATTGCAACAAGAGGAAATGAAAATGGAAGAAACTATGACATTGCCCCTCCCTTGCAGAATTATGAGCTGCCACTCTTCTGGTAAGTCAAGGTTTTTGTTCATGCATCATAAAAAAGAAAGAGGTCAGACAGAGGTCACTGATGTTACCTCTCAGAGAAGGCCTTCTGTCTCACAATCACTTTTGTAGTTTATCCCAAAGTTGTTTAATGAGGTTGAGGTCAGGGTTCTGTGTTGGAAGTCAAGTTCCCCGCCTTGTGCATTGGGACACAGTCATACTGGAACAGAAAAGGACCTTCTCAAAATTTTTGGAATTACTGTATAGGATTTTTTTTTTAATGAAGAATTAAGTCCAGGAGTTAAATCGTATCCCTGACCGATTAATTACTTAATGAAGAGGTGATGTCCCAATATTTTTGTCCAATTTCAGTCTCCTCACCATGTAATGCAGATCATCCTCTCTTCCCATCACCTCCTCCCCTCGTCTTTGTCCAGTGTGCAGACAGTGGAGTTACTTGCTCATCTCCATGGCAACAGGCTGATGTTCACTGGGGGCTTAGCTGACATACCAAGCTGAATGCTCACAGGTTAATTGTATCATCCCACATCCGCATCTAATTGAAACAATGACCTTCTCTTTCTAAAAATACCTTTCAGTTTGTTATGTACACCCTAACATACACTAAGTCATCTGTCAGCATTTATTCATTTGGGGGCCCCAAGTCAAAACATTTAATTAAGTTGCTACTTACATAGCCATGTTTATATATCCCCCCTCCAAAAACGATTTGAAATATTAATGTTTATCATCTTCTAACAAGTGTGAATATGATAAAATTCTCAAAATTTCCTGAACTAGATAAAGACCTTAAAATACTCTTGGGGAATTATTATTACCTAACAAGTCAGTCATGTCAACCTTTTTACTGTAATTGATAAGAATATTAAGCAATATTTACCATAGTTTACCGCTTTCATACTCACATCTTTGTGATGAAGAGCACCACTCTCCGCTTCATTTGTATACATTTTCCTCGGTTGACACTGACAGTAGCGGTGTTGCTGTACTTGTGTCTACGCTTGTTGTGACTGTGAAAAAGGCTGACAGCTCTTTTAGTTTTGATTAAAAAAGAAAAAAAAAAAAAGTTATCCACTCGCCTTCTCTTCTCTTCTCTGCTCCACTAACTCCGCGCCAACAAGTTTGCTTGCTTCGCTCCTTTCTTCCGGACATGTGCGGTAACATGGAATAGTCCATTGCAAGAGAAGGGAGGAGAAATAGTCGAAACACTAATGAAAGATTACGCATTTTAATGTAGTTTTCAACACGTGGATTAAGACTAAAACAGTAGTATCTAATTTAAATGGAAGAAAAAAAATCAATAACCAGTTTCTATGAGACGTTTTTGGGCCCCTGGAAATCTTGGGTTCCCAGGCAATTGTGTTTGCCTAATGGTTGGTCCGCCCCTGCACTAACATAATAGGTAATAGGTTAAGAAAGATGCGGGAATTCAGCAGCATTCCTGTCACTTACAGTAGATATCACCTCTCTTTTCTGTTACTGGTCAGGTTTTTTTCTATATGTACCCTGTGATTGACTGTTGACCAGCCCAGGGTGTACCCCACCTCTTCCCCAAAATCACTTGGGATAGGCTCCAGCTCACTCTAATAAGGACAAGCGATAAAGAAAATGGAAGGATGAAACAAGAGAATAAAGAAAAGAAATACAGTGGGGCCTTGGTTTTAATTTGTTCCAGAAGGTGTAACGCGAACCAAAATGGAAACTAACCAAATTAATTTTTCCCATAAGAAATAATGTAAATGAGGGGTGCTCCGATAGATCGGCCACCTATCAGTATCTTTTTCAGAGAAAAGTCACGTGATCGGCATATGCCGATAAATGCCTTTCATTGCCGATCACAAAAGCTGATCACCTGTGCCTCGTACTACTGCGGCCTGTAGCGATCACCACATACAGTGTAGAGTCTTAGGTAGCTTCCTCCTCCCACTTTCCTTCACACTGCGCAGGCGTGCCAAAACAAAAATCATGTCTGCCGTGTGGAACTTACCTGCCAACACATGCCACGAAACCTATCTCGTGGGGCTAGCACGTTAAAAAGCTTTAATTAAGTACGACATTTGAAGAACAAATACTTGACGGAGAATGGTGAGTTTTCCAAAACGGTGGCCAACACTCGCCCGTATATGTGAAAGTTCTTTTAGCCCTTTCCTTCTTCATTCATATGCATTTGGAATTGTTTTATGCATGTAAAAGTAGAATTTTTAAACTATAAAAACGTGTTTTGTGTTGACAATTGTGAGACGTAACTTCCGGTTCCGGTTGCCATTTTGTTCATGAGCTAATAGGATGCTATCAAGGAAGGAAGTTTTTTGATAAAAAAAAAAAAAAAAAAAAAAAAAAATATATATATATATATATATATATATATATATATATATATTAAGAATACAGATGGACTCGTGCAGTGTATCAATAACATGACAAGACATTAACCATTGTAATCTACTCTGAGTTGTTGCATTGAGTGTAGCCTTGAATTTCTGGCATCTCTTTTGTTATGCCGTGCTTGAACTCTTGTGTTGCCTTTGAAGCAAAGTCCCAGGCTGTTTTTCGTGCTTTTGAATATTCATATGTGATGAGATACACCCTTATCCTGTGCTAATTACTATTAGCGTTCTTCTCAGTGGAGGCTCATTTGGTTTCCCCACATACATTAACTCATTGCAGCTTCCCAACGATTACTTGAATGGTGTAAAGGCCATAAAGGTGTAAACTAAAACACAGGCAGACAGGACAGAGGAATGTATGAAGGAAAGTTGTCCTGTGTGTGCATATTTGCGCAGGGAAGAACAGTGGGACATAGGGAGTCGCGGACAAATTGAAGCTATCAAGCTGTGAAATTCAAACCGAGTTTAAGTCAGTTTTGTATGTTAATCTGCAACTGAATGGGGGGGGGCTGTATATCCGTTCCTCCAGTGCTATTAATAGGTTTCTGAACAAGCAGTTTCAAGTTCACCTATGAAGGACATATTAATATATCTGTAGCAGTGGAGAAGTCCTTCACATTAATATTAAAAATGAAAATATTTTAGCAATATCATGTCATGCAGCTATGTTTATCAATGCATCACGACTGATTTTAAGAGGAAATAGAAAAACTAAAAAACATAAGACATACTGTGGGGGATCATTTTAAAATTGATTGCTTCGGCACAAAGTCATGTGCTTGTATATGTCAGCAGTGAGTCACTTGCGGGCATCCTTTGTGTTGTTATTTTGGGCCTGCAGCTGGTTCTTCCTCTTACTGCTCGCGTGTGTGTTTGACTGTGAGAACATGAGTGTGTGAATGCACGTGTATGTCTATGGTGTTTTCACAGCCGTTCCAGGATTGTCACATATTGGGTCACTGAGGATGTTGAGCTTAACCTTGACCCACATGTCAGCCACTCAGTCTCTGTCTGCTAGATGTGTTCTCTTCTTGCTGTCTCATATCCAAAACTTTCTCCAAGACTGAGCAGTGCCACCACAGAGTTAACTCTCTTCACTTATAATACACTAGATTGCTCATTATTGAAGGTCTAACTCTAACCGGATGAAAATTATTTTCATAAAAAAATAATGTAAATCTCATTTAATCTGTTTCAGAAAGCCAAAAACGTTAACAACAAAACACGTTTTGATAGTTTTACAATTGTAGTTTTACATACATAAAACAATTGAAAATGCATTAAAGGTTACTTTTACCTTCTTTGAAGATGTGATTCTTGACGTGACTGTTTCCGAAGACACGATTTGGCAGCAAGATCAACACACACACCACCTTCCAACTATGCTTCTGTCAACTATTAACCGTATGTCAGTTATCATTTTTAGATACTTATTGTTATTTATCATGATTATTTATCACATTGTTATACTACCTTATCGTTTCCTATGTATTGAAACTGGCATTTTGGAATACAGGAAGTGAAAAAATGTATTGCAATTGATATGAAACGGAGAGGGGGTAGGATTACATAAGCTCTACTTCTTCTACTCCTTTTTGGACATGTAGAACTGTGAATTGTACTCTGTGATGTATCCTAATGTAACTTGTATGCATGTTCAAAATAAATTCAACCATTACCATTACCTTCCTGTTTTTCCATGAGTAATTTCTAGAATTAATATTGCGTTTTTGACCCCATTAACCCAAAATGGAGCCAAAGAAAGTTGCAATTGCCAGAATTTCACAAAGAAGGTGAGAAACGCTACTGAATTCAAATAATAAATAACTCAAAACACAAAGGTGGTGTCTATGTTGATCTTGCTGCCGCATTGTGTCTTTGGGAACAGTCACATCAATTAAGGTAAAAGTAACCTTAAATGTCCATTTATTCCTTTCATTCGCCATTTATTTGCATTTTGAATTGTTTTATGCATGTCAAAATATAATCGTAAAACTGTAAACAGTTATTTTGTGTTAATATATTTTGAGAGTCAACCTCTGATGTCATCATATCTTGACATCACGCAGCTGACAAGACAACAACACGACAAGATAGACAGCATATTGTCAGGAAAATGTATGCAAACTGAGACGTAAACCGAAAAACAGTCTAACCAGGGCAGACGCTAACCGAGGGTTCCACTGTGTTTTATTTTCTTCTCCTGGCTTTGGCCTGTGCTTGTTTTTCAAGGGAATTTGCTTTTTGCGGTGATGGACATGAGGAAATAGGCAGACTGTCTCAGATAGAAGGCAGACTCACTGCCACTCTTTGCTCAGTCTATACTCTGAGTAAATCTGATTAATTATGTATGAGGCTATAGATCACTGAGCTCGGCAGTGCTCTACTGACCCACTTTAGGACGCACAGGCACCTGAATGTGATGACAAACTCTTGGGAATATTATCATATTTCTCTGTACTAATAACCAGAGAGACTCCCTGCATTCTCCTGGGTGTCAGTCAGAAACTACGCAAGACTTCTTCCCCGATGTCAGCCTATCATGCACACACACAGTCTCTTCACAAAGATCAATGTGACACGTTCCACGCTTCTTTTTCTTGATATCCTGGCTGTATATGGATGTGTAATTCCTCCTGTAACAATTCCTTCATCTCATTTCATCTGTTCTTAACGTGTGCCCCCATGTCTATACATTATTGGCCTTCATCACGTTAGAAAAAAAAGCAGTCATAGGGAAACGCAAGTGCATCAGTAAGTATGATAGTAAGAAATTAGCGAGGTGTTTTAGGGAAATAGTTGCAGTCAGAAACAGGCCACAGCAGAGGCCATTGTCCATAAAATAGATGACACATAAGATACTTTGACCTCTAGCACTCCCTAGTGGAGCTTAGGTATAACACATTTCTATACCTCAACATTGTTGGAAGTACGGTACTTATTCTAACTCAATCATTGTACGGAGCTGCAGTATGGTTTGTTAGAATTTGTTCATCGCAAGTCTTTCTCATAGAAGGAATAGTGACTTGCTTCAGTTCTAATGTTCTCGTGTTTCATCACAAAGGATGTGTTCGATGTTTCTAAACAAGCAAGCTGAACATGTAACTGAACCGCGACTAATGGGATGAATTTGTGCCATTGTGATGGCAAATGAATGCAGTGAGTAAAGGCCAAAGTGAACCACGCAGTTCTGTTTAGTCACTATTTAAATGTCAAATGGACATTATAGTTTAATGAAAGTGCCTACATGTTTGAGACAGCGCCATTATTTTGTTCAATTATGAGAGTAAGTGATGCATGAAATTCATGTACGAATTCCATTGCCAAGCACTGATAACAACTTTCTATTAGCACAACTGCCATTCTTCCTTATCTTCCTTCCCGTTATGAAATTGACTGCTTCCCATTGGCATAATTCATGCAATGGTATCTGGCAAAGATGTCCCAAAAAGCATCATTGCTGAAAGAAGAGAGCTAGGATTCGTGCAGACAGAAATAGGCCCAGTCCAAATAATCTGTCAGGGCCAAAGAGCTTGAATTGATTGTTCTAGACTCTTCCTCCTTATGAATAAGCTGGCTGCGTGTCCGGGCCAGCATCCTGCCCCATGGCACTCTGGGTAGCTTGGTGCGGACCAACTCTACATTTTGGCCCAGTGCCCTTTCTGTTTCAACATTACCTAACCGCACTGAACAAAATATAAACAAACTCCACCAAATACCAACATTCATTAATGGAGAAATGTTTTTGTTGTTTTTTCATTCCTTACACTACTGTTTATGCACACCAGTTGTCAGCATATAAACACTCATAGTGTCAGTGTTCCCTCTAAACCGCGCGCTTGCGCAATCATGCACTGCTCCAGTGTTCTCAGTGCAAAGCAAATTTATGCAGCGCACAAAATAAAATCCAGCATGATCTGTATATAAAATAAGCACATAACAATTTATTCTATACCATTTTGCAATGCAACTTTGTGAGTGACAGGCGGAAACAACACATAACACAATGACAAACACTGTGCAGCCAATGATAAGATTTATTTTTACTCACGCAGCCAATCAATTTATTAACAGTGCGTTACGCGCTGTTTTCTAGGTTAGTGTATAGCTAATGTGGCAGCGGAGTTAAGAGAGCTGCCGGCTTCTTGCTTTTTGCTAACCCGTGTTATGGCGACATGAACGTGCAGTACGACATCCACACATCAAGCTTACCCTCAGGGGTACGCCAATTGCAATAGGGGTACGTGAATAAAAATGAAAAGCAATTAGCGCCCACCACTCCTAATTACGAGTGTGCCTGAACGCCTCACGGTGCAAGGAGATCGGAGCAGAAAGGAGACACAGACCGAAGTTGGTAATTGCTCTGTGTGCATCATATGAACAAATAAGTTAGTTTGATGATTATTTTGTACATTACGAGTGTTTAATCTTGAAGATTTCGTGTATATTGGTGCTCCAATCCCCGCACGGCGCAGTAGTGAAATCGTGTCACTGTGAGTGGGGATTCCCCCTAAAATGACGCTTATCGTTGGTTGTATGTATTTTTGTACTTCGGAGACTGCGTTAACATACTTATTAAACTTTCCCCTTCAATTTGGTATTAAATTAATAAGCAGACTTAAACCATAGCCATCGTGAGTGGACAAAAAAGTGAAGCTCAAATTCAAGCCATTCAAAGGGAACGATGCCAACGTCAGACTGGAATAAAAGATAGGTAATTGTTTAATGGATGTAGGATGATTACTTATCTATTTATCAGTGCTCATGTGAAACTTTATCAAAATGTAACCATGCAAAATACACAACTTTGACCCGGAATGAAAATAAAATGAATTAACCAATTCATTATCTTTAATATTTCAAGTTAATAAAGATAAAAAGGTGTATATTTTTTAAGTGTGCAGGAGTACGGGTTACATGGCTTCAGGTCAAATGTCTGAAGGGGTACGTGACTGTAAAAAGCTTGAGAACCACTGCTTTAAAGGAAAACTGCGCTTTTAAAAAAATGTTTGCCCATCATCCATAATCCTTATGTGAGACATGAACATGTCTCATGTCTTTCTCTTTTCTGTGCGTTTTAAAGATATAAAAACAGATTTAAAAAAAAGAGAGAGCTAGCTCATTACTGCACGTATGGGACATACTTATTCCTCCTATAAAGTCCCCAAAAAGTGCCAACAACGCTCCATTTACATATAATGTGATGTGCATATTAACCAAGCTACAGTGACATTGTTATTATTATTAACATTGTTACGCCTATCGAACTACATTACTGGCGTATTGACACTTAGCCAGAACACACCGGCTAGCTACTAGCCAGCTAGCGACTAGCTTCACTGTAGCGCATCAGCGTTGCGCTCACAACGCCTCATACACTACCGAAAGGTAAGGCTACATCTTCGAGATGCTGCCACTGCTGCTGTGTTTTTATTATTTTTATTATATATTAAGTTTGGAAAAGTTAACGCTGGGTGTAGGCATTCGTTTCTACGACATTGCTATGTGAAATCAATGCACTGAGGAAGGAAGTTTCGGTAATTCTTAGAATGGCAGAAAAAAGTGTTTGCCCCCTTTGTGATTTCTTATTTCTTTGCACGTTTGTCACACTTGAATGTTTCAGATCATCAAACAAATTTGAATATTTGTCAATGACACAAATGAACACAAAATGCAGTTTTAAAACTTTTTGTTATTAAGGGAGAAAAAAATTCAAACCTACATCGCCCTGTATGAAAAAGTGATTGCCCCCTAAACCTAAGAACTGGTTGGGCCACGCTTAGCAGCAACAACTGCAATCAAGCGTTTGCGATAACTTGCAATGAGTCTCTTACAGTGCTGTGGAGGAATTTTGGCCCACTCATGTTTGCCGAATTGTTGTAATTCAGCCTCATTGGAGAGTTTTCCGAAATTAACCCCCTTTTTAGTCATTCCACAGCATCTCAATAGGATTCAGGTCAGGCAATTAACTTGGCCACTTCAAAGTCTTCCTTTTGTTTTTCTTCATCCATTCAGAGGTGGACTTACTTGTGTGTTTTGGATCATTGTCCTGCTGCAGAACCCAAGTTGGTTTCAGCTTGAGGTCACGAACAGATAGCCTGACATTCTCCTTCAGGATTTTTTGGTAGACAGCAGAATTCATGGTTCCATTCATCACAGCAAGTCTTTCAGGTCCTGGAACAGCAAAACAGCCACAGACCATCACACTACCACCACCATATTTTACTGTTGGTATGATGTTCTTTTTCTGAAATGTGGCATTACTTTTATTCCAAATGTAATGGGATACACACCTTCTAAAAAGTTCAACTTTTGTCCACAAAGTGTTTTCCCAAAGGTCTTGGGAATCATCAAGATGTTTTCGGGCAAAATTGAGACAATCCTTAATGTTGTTTTTGTTCAGCAGTGTTTTTTCTCTTGGAATGAACTCGTTTTATCTGTGACCTGGTCTGTCATAATGCCACATATGTAGCAAGTGCCCAGTATTTTATGTAACAGAGCCATTTACTATACTGCAGGAAAGTTTGGGCAGCAGCGTTGGACACAGGCATGAAACCCAAGTTGTGCTTGTCTGCACTCTTCAGTTTGAATAATCAGTGTGTGTGTGTGTATACAAAGCTCTCACTTGTCTTTACAGAACCATTACATCACACCTCTAGAACCGTACAGCTGCACACGGCTTCATTATTCATAACAAGAAGAATTGGGCAGTTGTTTTGAGACACAAATTGTATCAATTTTGGTCTGTTTGCATCAATTGATTTAATTGTGAAGGTAGCAGGGTCATGCGAAATGCACTAGTATTGAAACACTTATTACCTCCCAGTTTTGGGAAGGCTTTTTTCTGTTCCAGCATCTGCACTAAATGGGTCCATGGAGGCCTGGCTGGTTGTGTTGGGAAAGCTTCACTACCATGCATAGACACACAAAACACAAAATGTCAAAAAAAGGTCCAATATTGACTGTTATAGCAGGTTTTTGCTGTCACTACTTGAGGAGGTTGTCTGCTAAACCTTCACTGTGCTAATCCTGTGCTTGATGCTGATACAGATTATCCACAGTAGATTTTTTGACTGTACTTGCAGAATATTTTCTTTTTATTGCATTTTTATGTTCTTTCAATTGCGTATAAAGATATTATATTGGACTGAAAATCTACGAATATAACATTTAGTAAACGCTAGGGGTATCATGAGCTCTCACAAGATTAAAACGTTCCTTGCTTGAGAGAAAAGCTGCCTCACAACAACAGGGCAGCCAGAAGCCAATCAGACAGTGAACTACGGCATCGCTACTGTGAATGATAATATGGTAATAGGAAAGTGGCAGTGCACGAGGCAGAATTGGAACCGGACATTAAGTGCTTTGCACACAATATAAACCTTGCAACCCGAGCTGGCCTCAGTGTTCCGCATTACTTTTTTGCTGCTGACGTGTGTCTGCTTTTTTTCATCGGAGTTCAACAGCTGCCGCGGTGTTGATGTCCACGCAGAACCTGTAGTAATTCTAGATTTGGCCAGCGTTACTTAAGATTTGTCAGATCAAAACACGATTGCTGCATAAGGCTTTTATCAAAACATGTGATACTGTTTTGGAAATTCACTACTTCCTTCTTCCGCAATTTAAGCATCATATGAACTATAGTTCTTTTAGCGTAAACATAAAACGAATCTACTACAATCTGCAGTCTGTTTTACATGTCTTTATCAGCTACACATCAACATAAATTATTAGTAGGAACAGCTACAACTGTCGCCATTATTTTAACTTTTATCATTTTGTTAGTTTTACTTTTTGTTTCAAATTGTGGAAAAAAGTTCAACAATTAAAAGCATAATGCTTAGATCATACATACAAAGCTGCATTGTTTTGTGAATCAGTTAAATAAAATAAAGTATGTTTGTTCAATCCTATATTTTGTCATTGTAATTTTCTAAAAAGTAATGTTGAAATATCGTCTTGTCTCGTTCTTGTGAATCCAATATCGTGTGTTGTCTCGTCTTGTGAACTGAGTGTATCATGACACCCCTACTAAACGTTCATTTGCCTCAAACAATACATTTTTAATAATGAAAGAAAATCTTCCTTGTGGTCCAGGTACATTTGAGCAAGTCCCTTTTTCTAGACCCTTCTTGGAGTTTTTACCTGTGTGCAGAGGCAATAAATATTGTTTGTTTGTTGGTCGGTTGGTTTGTTGGTAAACATAATATATATCCAGGAAATTTGGTGGATGCTCTCTCCTGTACAGAACAAGAACCCATGCATTTTTAGTGCTCATCAGAATACTAATGTGAACATACAAATTTGTTTTTCCCCTGTTTCCTATTTTCAATGCACCAGTCAACCCACCTTGATGCAACGTCAGACAACTGATGGACAGAGGCTCACTCCATGCACGGGGGAGTTTTATGCCTGTAAAAAGGACTAGGGATGAAGTGTGTCAGTTCTACAAATGTGCCAAATTCACCAAAATGGGCCACTGGTCTTGCTGTGACATTTTTCTATGAGCGCTCTTGTATTAATGTAGTCATGTGATTATAATATGGAACTTTTTCTCCTTCCCTGGAAAAACACACAAACTGTAAAATGTTGTATTAGACTTTTAGTGTGTGGATAACTTTTATGTTACACAAGACTATAAGTCCAAAAGCTAGGTTAATTCGATAAGTATTTAATTAGATAAGAATGCCTCCTTCTCAGTCGGCCACATCCGTCAACAGTTCACCAGGTCATGCCTAGCCGTGAGAGCTGTGTGTGGTTCTGTGTGTCTTTTGGTGTGTGTTATCATTGTCACAAAACCTTCAAATGTCTCGCTGCCATCTGGGTCACTTGGTGTGTACATTAATCGGATTTATTTATACTAATATATTTCTACTAATGGTAATTCTGTTCTCTCTGTTCTGTTGTGGCTCGCTAATTTGTTGCTTTTAAGATAAAACTCACCTTTAGGCTAATAACATTTTTTTTCTTTCTCTCTGAGCATCAGTCTTTTCAGTCAAGACATGAAATCGCCCCCCTCTGGGAATTGGTTATTGCGGAGCCACAATGCTATTCAGGGTATGTTGTTAAGGCATGCAAGCTGTAGAGTATGTAAAGAAGCCCCTGAGTCACCCTGAAAGATTCAGTATTAGTCAACTGACAGGAACTTCTGGGGAGCACATCACTTACACAAGACACCTACAGCAAGACAGGCTGCTGGGTGAAAAATGTTTGGAATTCATCTCAGAAAGGAACCTGATAGTCAGAGGCCCACTGTTTAATCCCCCTATTTGAGGAATAATGCCTGGCAGTTAAGTACCGTACAGTACAGTGTTACATTTAGTTGTGGCTTTTTGCTATTCATAAATTCATTCGTCTTCCCAACTAGGGGTGATACATGAATTCATAATCATTCCTAATCTAATCTTATTTTATCATACCCAGTCTTCATGTATCAGATGTTCACATGTTTATCAATTACTAAAGTGTTTAAGGATCACCCAGAAGCCCCGGGAGCACATGGGAGGTTTGCTAGATGGAAGCCTCTGCTCTCCAAAAAGAATGAACAAGAATTGCCCATTTTAATGTCGCCAAATCTGAGAGTTGTATTTATTGGAAAATTAAATTGCCAGCAGTTGAAGGTTTTTTATGTTTCATTTGAAAAATGAAATGTTCTCCTGTGGGTCAAACCTACATGCATAATCTACACACCACGCACTTGCTCTACCTTCAACCCAAGTTCCTTTCGTTCTTACATAAGCCGCCTTTTCCCTAATTCCGTCCTTCTCTCGTGTTCCACTCACTCCTCCTGCTCGCTCATTAAAGCCTGTATTCATGCCCTGCTCTTCCCCTCCCTCCTCTTTGCTGTGAAACAGGCATTCAGTAGCCCATGTGCAGCGTGTGTACATTTTAGCCTGTGATGTCATCATCGACTTTTTACATGAGGACCAATAAGCCTCATGTGGTTGTTTCTCTGGTCATTGGAATGCAAATGTACTGTACATGTTGATAGTTATGATAGTACGATAGTTATGACTTGTGTTGATAGTTACTTTTGGGTCAAGTGAAAAAGCTCAACAATCTTTTCTCTACTGTGCTTTATTTGATACTAATTGACCATAATACTTCTTAGGATGGTGGCGTAGTAATGATGACGCCAACAAAGTTTGGAATTCCACTCTTGTAATCATGTGATTATATCCCTGTAATTGCATTTTTTCCCCATCTTTGCATGCTTTCCATCCGTCTAAGCAAACACACTCATTATGTTGCATCTTTCATGCTCAATATACTGTATGTGTATAAAAACACTATTTTCATGATGGAGCAGTTTAGATGTTCAGGAGAAACCCTGGGATCGGCTGTTGTTAAAGGTCACAGTCGGTGATTCATTAGAGCAAGATCACTCGGGAAACTGATTGGCTGTGACAATCTATTTGTGTGATAATTGAAACGGAGGGGAGTAGAAGAGTTTTCATTCTTTCTTTCAACCTAATGGAGCCCCTGTTTCTGAGCTGAGCTGGACTGGAACATCCAACAGAATAAAAGCCCCCCCTTGTTGCATGAGGCTTTCTCACAACCCCTCTATGCTCCCTCACTCACTCTGTCACCCTCACAGCAACAGTTCCTGGTGGGCTTTTTTTCCCTCAATGTGTGCTGCTGCACTTTCCTCACATTTTGTTCTTTCTGTCTCTCTTTCTGAGGATCTAATGTCTGAAAACTCTTGGAACTTGAATTTTCTTCCTTATTTTAACTCGAGAAGACTTCATGCTGTTAACCATCAAGGCTTCTTCACCCCAAAACTGAAGCAGATGGATCCTTACCTTTACTTGCTCTGCCAGTGATGCAACCTGTGGGAGTTGCTTGTTGAAGAGCTAAGATGTTTCTTCCAGTAGTTCAACTACAGTAGGTTTAATGTATAGCAGGGTGAAATGTGGACATGTGTGGAGTGGTTCCAACCCTATAGACCAGGCAGTTGGTACTCTATAGTTTATGGATATAGAATTAGTTGAAATCGCCAAGTGCCAATACTTTGTAGTCAAGAGGAGCCTTTGCCCAGTGGACTTGGATTCAAGTGGACTATGGAGTGAATTTATCCGGAGAGAGTGATGAGTGGTCACCCGGAGCTGCAATCCTCCCCTCCCCCCCGACTGTTGTCATCCCATGAAGAATACGCTAAAAGAGAGACTGACGAAACTGAATTACAGTCCCAGGTGTGCACATATATCTTCCCACCATGGAGGTTATCCTCAGCCTGGTAACTGCTGACACCTCTCCACCTCCTTCTCCCACTACCGTGAGTCTTCATCATCTGTCATTTACTGTAGGTTCTAGTCATCATGTTAAGCACAGACTTAAGCCTCTACAGTGTTGTACAATAATTTAAACCTGACTACATAAACATAAACATCAACTATGTTGTCAGGTAAATAATGAGTGTGCATTTGGGCGCGGGTTGTAGTGAACTGCCCCCCTTATCCAGCTTCAAATGGGGTTATGTAAGTTGCTACATCTAATGAATGGGGTATGTTGTTGCCACTTTGGATCCCCTTATAGGAAAAAAGCAGATTTAGATTGGATAAACAAAATCTCTTTTGAGACTTTTTCAGCACTGCCTCATTTGGCATGTTGTGTGGGAACTAAATCCATCTGGAACTGGGGCTCCAGACAATAACCACTGAGGATTAAAGGGATAGTTCAGATTTTTTGACATGAAGTTGTATGACATCCCCATCAGCATTGTAGTCCAATAACAGCGACTTACCCCCTACTTGGTCTTCTAAGTCCAGTTCTGGTCAGACCTTTGTGATGAAGAACGTAGTTCCACAAAGAGTTTGGCTTGTCAAAACAATATACAGTAGACGCTCCTACAATGTAAATAATCCGTTCGGAGAACCTTTATGTTATAGGGCAGGGGTCGGGAACCTTTTTGGCTAAGAGAGCCATAAAAGCCACATATTTTAAAATGGATTTCCTTGAGAGTCATATAATATTTTTTAACATTGAGTACAAGTAAATGTGGGCATTTTTAAGGAGGACCTCTAAAGTTATTCTTTTTATTAACATTGTTACACTGAAGCAATCCAATAATAAATAAATTACTTCTTACCATTAATGCGACTTCTGGTGCTGCGTGCTTTTGCACCGTACTCCGTATCTTTTTCTTTTTCCAGAATTAGCGATCTGACTATTTGATTTAAGGAAGGGAAGTTCATGCGAATAGGCTACCGCGAATAGGCTACCGCATTATCCAGTGATAATCGAATTTTGGTGTTTGACCCAGAAAATATTGGAAGGACAGCTGGCACTGGCTCTGGCCACCCGCATTGTGGTAGAAAATGGATGGATGGACTAAAATGCATAACAAAGTTTTATATTTTGAGTGTTATTTTTAACACTGTGATTTCTGTAATGTACATTAAAAGGTCAGCAAACAAAAAAACAAAAATACATTTTTATCGTTTTAAGACATGTTTGAGAGCCAGATGCAGGCATCAAAAGAGCCACATCTGGCTCCCGAGCCATAGGTTCCCTACCCCTGTTATAGGGTTTTAATGTTATACGAAGCGTAAAATACATGTAAATAGCCTAATCCGTTCCAAGATCTTCCCAAACTCACCCCTTTGGCCCTTCAAAATATTCAAAGTCCACCAAATATGGTGGGAAAATATAAGAAAACGTTAGCATAAACATAGAGTAACATTCCAATATAAAATAAGGTAATAAATAAGATTACGGTAAATGAATAAGACTGAAAAACAAAAACAATCAACTAGTTTAAGTGCGACTACGAAGAGGAAGGGAGGTTGAAGGGAGAAGCCTGTCTCTCACACAAACTCACGTACGTGCTGGATAAGTCAGCCAATGAGATGAGAGCGTAAGCGGTGCCCGATAATCAGCCAATGAGAGCGTGAAGCGTCAGAAGGCGTCACCAAGTGTACTCTGTTAGTCATGGAAAATGTTTCCCTCGCTCTGTCGCGCGCGCTATTCAAATTGAATTTCTGAACTTGCACCGACTTGACGCTTTACGTTATATGGAATGTCGTACGTAATACGAAGCAAAAACTTTACATAAATTCTTTATGTTCAGTGGAATTTACGTAAAAGGAGGTTTAAGTTATGCGAGGTACTACTGTATGTTCAAAAGATTAATACATTTGCATCACAAAAATGCCTTTTCAAAAAACTCAAACCTCCCAAAACGCTCTGCGTTATATCTGTCTCCCGCCGTATCCCTGCGCACTGTCGCCTGTGTGTTCATGTGAATGTGACAAAGACACTTGCATCTTCTTCCGCTGTGGAACTCATACGTCACATACACATCAACACACAGGCAACAGTGCGCAGGGATACGGCGGGAGACAGATATAACCCCGAGTGTTTTGTGAGGTCTAATTTTTTTGAGGAGGCATTTTTGTGGTGCAAATGTATTAATCTTTTGAATGCATATTGTTTTGAGAAGACAAACTCTTTACTTAATTGTCCCCAGCAACGAAGTAGAACTATGTTCTTCATCACCAAAATCTGACCAGAACTGGACTTAGGACACCATGTGGGGGGGTACCTCTCTGTTATTGGATTACAATGCTGATGGGGATGTCATACAACTTCATGTAAGAAAACTGAACTATCCCTTTAAATCTGGCATGGTTTGGTAATGGTAAAGTATTATGTTTCAACAGCACTATAAGTTACATCATCATCAAAATTATTGAGTCATTCAGTTCATGCTGGAAAACCCTCCAATGTGGCTGAATTACAACAATGCTGCAAAGATGAGTAGACCAAAAGAGACTCACTGCAAACACTTGATTGCAGTTGTTGCTTTTAAGGGTGGCCCAACCAGTTGTTAGGTTTAGGGAGCAATCACGTTTTCACACAAGGCCATGTAGGTTTGGATTTTTTTTCTCCCATAATAATAAAATATTTAATTTAAAAACTGCATTTTGTGTTCAGTTGTGTTGTCATTGACTAAGATTTCAATTGTATTTGTGGCGGAGACGACTGTATATACTGTAGGTGTTTAAATTACTTTCTATGAGTGTGTTGAATCAGAGAAGTTCACCATGTTCACCTCCCGTTACGCAGACAGTGGGGTTAAAGTTCAAAGACAACTAATCAGGAGAGTGAAGTTCATTTCAGCTGAGATGATTAGCATTTAGGGCAGCTGAGGTCTGTGATGAAGTCATAGATAAAGCTGGTATAAATGGAGATAATTTGTCTACAATAGTCAGAATGGCTTTTTGGAGCTGGGTGGGGGTCCACATTAAGTCGACACCTGCAGAGCCTGTTTCCATTGTCCACCATTGAAGGAAGGCCCTGTCCTTTGTGGATATTGGAGTTGCTGGTCCATATTTGCTCAAATCAGTGATGTACAGTGGCAAAATCTACACATTTTCTCCACTTGAGAAAATGCTGTTATTTGCTCACATCTTGGCATGTGAATCTGCTGCCTTGCTGACCTCACCAACCGGGAGCTGACTCAGCAGGAATGGGTGCCTTAGTAACCAACAAGGTACCGTGCAATTGCACTCAACTGATTTTTACTAGTTGTGTAGACTTGATTTTCAAGAATAAAACCAATGAACAAAACTCATCATACAGGAGCTATAAACACATTGAAAAGAATGTTGGTGTCTTTGCAGAAGATGGTAGACTACCTCTAAAAAGCTCCTAATCTGTCCATTTTTTGCTCTGTGACCTACACTGAACAGAGCTAGAATTTGCCGCTCACGTGTTCTATTGTGAGGGGGGAATGTAATGGGGCAGCACAAGGTGTTACCATCGAGTATATCCCATTATGTGTGACACATAACCATGTTAGTTAGACTGGGTGTCTAAGTGCTTGTTTGTGTGAGATGATTTTCATGTGCAATACAACTGCAGGATGTGGCAACAATAGAGGTACAGACATATGGAGAATATGTGGCCATTACATGGAGAGAAAGGAAATAGAAGAGAATACACATTTGGAAGCTCTAACAATTTCCACTCTTCTGTGATTACTTTATACAACATGTTAGTAGTATGTTCAATTCGACCAGAACAGCACTGGTGAAGTCAAAGGTCACCAATGTTGCAGGACAGGGCCTAACTCTGAATTCTAGACCATCCCAGAATTTGTTGGATGCTGTTGGTTGAAATCAGGGCTTTTGTTCAGGCCAGCCAAGTCAAGTTTTCCACAACAAACTCTTCTAATGGACCTGGAATTGCACCATGCCAGTGCTTCTCAAATAGTGGGACATGTCTCCCTGGGGGATAGGGGGGTGAGGAGAGGTGGGCAGAGGGGACTTTCATTATCAGTGTTGTTCTGCTCCTGCTAACATTTGGTCTGTACTTGCTCGCTCAGAAGGCGGACATAACAGGTTCTCAATGAAGACTCCTGTTGAGCTCCATTTCAGAGCCTTTACTTTGAAAAATGAACTTACAGAAATAAAACCTGTCAATTATGACTTCCATAAGATACAAATCATTTCTTTGTGACATTCAACGAACGAAATGCGTTAAAACAAATGTGCTAGCTCAGTGCTTATTGACATTGGAAATCCCATATACGCCCGAGCGATAATCATTAGTGATTTACAATATGTACAATGTTAATAATAATAATAGTAACAATGTTGCCGTAGCTTGGTTAATATGCATGTCACGTTTTTTGTAAATAGAGCGCTGTTGGCACTTTTGAGTTTTTTTCAGAATGCTTTATAGGCGGAATAATTATTTCCCCTTACGTGCATTCTTTGCTACGTCTTTTTAGCTGTTTTTATATGTTTAGAATGCACAGAAAAGAGAAGGACATATGTGGTCATGTCTCACATAAGGATTGTGCCTGATGGCCAAAATTCCAAAAAATTGCAGTTTTCCTTTAATGAACTTCACTTGTAAATAGTTTTAAAGGGATAGTTTGGAATTTGTATGACATTCCCATCAGCATTGTAGTCCAATAACAGCGACTTACCCCCCCACTTGGTCTCCTAAGTCCAGTTCTGGTCGGGTTTCCATGATTAACAACGTAGTTCCACTTAGTTGCTGGGGACAATTAAGTAAAGAGTTTAGCTTTTCAAAACAATATGCGTTCAAAAGATTAATACATTTGCATCACAAAAATGCCTTCTCAAAAAATCACACCTCACAAAACGCTTGGCGCTATATATTTGTCTCCCGACGTATCCCTGCACACTGTCGCCTGTGCGTTCATGTGTATGTGACGAAGACACTCGCATCTACTTCCGCGACGGAGGGCTGCGGCCATCTTGTTTACGTGTCGACTTGTGTTCCACAGTGGAAGAAGATGCGAGTGTCTGCGCAGGGATACGGCGGGAGACAGATATAACGCGGAGCGTTTTGTGAGGTTTGAGTTTTGAGAAGGCATTTTTGTGATGCAAATGTTTTAGTCTTTTGAACGCATATTGTTTTTAGAAGCCAAACTCTTTACTTAATTGTCCCCAGCAACTAAGCGGAACTACGTTCTTCATCACAGAAATCTGACCAGAACTGGACTTAGGAGACCAAGTGGGAGGTAAGTGGCTGTTATTGGACTACAATGCTGATGGAGATGTCATACAACTTCATGTCAAAACATCCAAACTATCCCTTTAAGTTGCTGTGAGTTCATCTCAGCTTATTTTATTTAGTCTATTTTGATAATTAGGTGGTTGTATGCAGACTGCTGGTGCCAGCAACTCATACAGTGGTTTATACAGATAAATAAATATTATGAGGTTCTCAATAGTATTTCAATTCTGAGGGCAGGTGGGAGGGGAGCGAGAAAAAATGTTTGTCCCCCAGGAGGGGCATAAAAGAAAGTAATTGAGAACCATTTGCCCAAGCCATAGTGTTTTGTTGGGGTGTGGTCCCGCATGCCTCAAAAGTGACCAAAATAAGTCAAAGCTTCGCTCCCACAGCTCTAACCAGCTTTACTTGGATCAAAGGTTGTTGCGTAACCTGGCCCGGCAGCAGGTGGACCCAGGTTAGGGAATGGGTGGAGTGAGAGTATGCATGAAAGGATCCATGGGGCAAGGGAAGGTCTCTATGATTTCTCTTTCTCTTTAACTGTCTAATCTAAGTAGGATCAGCCCTCCCCCCCTCTAATTACAAGCACTTCCAAATACTCCGCAAACCTCATTAAGCCACGCAGCCTCTGGTGGTGTAGTGCTTGCCGTTCTAACATGTTTTCCTCTAACCAACTCCCGCACTCACCATCCTTGATTACATGCATAATTTGTCACTGAAATAACTTGGGGCGATGTGACCGATTTTAAAGATGACTCGCCCTGTCTTCGCCGTTATAAGCTGGTGATGAAGTATTTCTTTGCTATGTGCACATGTGCTGTCACAACAGAAGTGTGAGCTGTGCATACAACTGGAAAGAGGTCATGGAAAGCACCTAAATGATGAATTATTGTTACACTTTACGTAAGTATGCTGAATGTGTGATCACTGATGGTGCCAGCGTGTGCTGGTCACCTGACCTTGCTTATCACAGTCAAACCTCTATCTCCTCCAGCTCAGAGGGTTCTTTGCCCTCTTTATCTACTGTACAACTTCAGTCAGAGGGCATGCTTTTGGATTTTGCAGATAGCCTGAAGGATTGTAATGTCCTGGAAAGGACCGCTGAATGTAAGAGCCTTCGCACACGCTTGTCGTCACAGTGCTATTTATACTGTTTTGCTTCTAGCCAAGAACAGACCAGGTGCAAATCTGAGGTGTCACTTCTCGGTCCTCAACTTCACCAGTGCACCACGCTATTCTTACTCTCTCATTCATTAGACTGCTTGTCAGCATGATTCACCAAAGTTTAGGCGTACTGCACATAACATGGGGCATGTAAAGTAAAGGTAATGGTATAGTTTACTTGGAACATAGCTTAGCAAAGTCACATTCATGAACATCATATGGTTAAACTGCACAGTTCAACATGCCGGCATTATTCAGCATTGTTTAATCCTAACCCTTCTCCATGTCTCAGTAATTACTGATCTGCTCACTTCCTGTGGTTAACATGTTCACTTATTACTATTTTCTAATAGAGAAAGAAAATAATAAAGAATGTGTTATAAATATACAGTATATGTAGCTTATTCAATAATGAACTAAACTAAATAGACTAAATAAACTAAATAGAGAAGTAAATGCTGACATAAGTCTTTTATAATGAGTAAATAAATACAGAGTAGGAGGTATATAACAGAGGACAAATAATAATTCATGAATGAATAAATAGTATCAGGCACGATGGTTCTCTGCATTCTGCCTCCTCTTTATACCTTGTAAAAGCCATATTCTTTTTTTTTTTTAAAGCCATATTCTTATCTCCCTCTTGTCCCACTGTTTCTCATGAGTTCCTTACTCAGTCCATTTTATTAATTTTACGCCACATCTTAGTATGCTAAGTTATTAGTGTTGTGCGGCCAAACAAATGCAGTAGTGCTCTCTGCAAAATAACTAACACTTAGTCTTCCGTGGTCTAGATGCCATTTATATGTAAAAAAAAAAAAAATAATAGTTGTGACTTGTGAATGGTGGTCTTTAACTTTACAGTTTTTCATCCCATTGTTTTACAGCTAAAAAAGACATGAATATTCCAATATGGTGTTTCCCCCAAGAGGAATGTCCCTAAGGTTAAGCATGTGTGCAAGAGATGTCAGACAGGTTTTTCCTGTCTGCCATTATTTTGCTTTTCTAATTGGCTGCCACAAGACACACACTGAGTTACGAGTTGGTATAGCAGCCTCGACTCCCAGTCCTTCCAGTATTATTACCATAGTCCTTATTAATTTAGAATTATTTATAATTCAGAGATCTTTGTATTATTGGATTAGTTTGTTGAAAATACCAGTGATGATTAATGGTAACTGGTGTAGGCTTGTTTCCCTGGTTACAATTGAAACTTGCCATCCAACGCTTTGCATCAACTTCATGTATTTTGGTCATTTGTGAGCCCAGTTCTTAAGATGTGTATTCATATCTAAATTTGTTCTTCAGTTTGTTTGTGTGAGCAACCTAATTGGCCCAGTAATACGAATTAGAGGGTTGTGCCGCTTTCGTTGTGTGGTTTATCTCCTGGCTGGGCAGACTCTCCGCTTGGAGAACACAGTTCATACACGATGATGTCATTCTCAGGGCGGTGGGTGGGCGGAACCGGAAAAAATGAGTGGGTGGGGCTTGGCCCTCGGGCCAATTGAGTTTCAGGTGAGCTTCAACTTTCACAACAAGCTGGTCAGAGCAGTCCACTGATACGAGCTGACAGCAGCGGACGACTCATGTACTGGCAATCCTTTGTGCCGTCAAAAGGATACATGACACAACAAAGATCGTCTCCTCGTAGGATAAAATGCACTGGGAGCAGCTCCTCCGTTTGGGAAACGGAAAGGTGAGAGTCGATGTCGTGCGCAAATTTCGGCCACACATCACAAACGAATCTTATGTAAAGACGTCGTCTTTAAATATTACTTTAAAGTGTTAGTCCTCGTTTTAAAACCTGCCAGCACAATGAGCTCCTACCGGGTACTAAAAATTTACGCGCCTTGTAAGACTTGTGCATGTTCTGGGAGACTGAATAACACAGTGGTATGCAAGTTTCATCCTTTATATTTATTATTACTATTATGTCTTTGTGTTGATAACTATTTGAATCAGGATGGACATTAAGCGTTTTAACCTCAGCAGCCTTTGCACAATGTCCTTCCTGTGGGTTCTTTCTTGAGATATTGCAGGAAATGAATCACTGCATTTGCCAGGTTCATCAGCCTCCCAGAGTCGCTGTTTAGTCAGACACAGGAAAACCAACAATTTAGACAAATATCGGAGCGAACAACCCAAGAACGCTGAATATTACATGTAACTGACATATTTTCCCTTGGCAAAATGTTAAAAGAATAGCTTTGTGTCCCACTCTTATTTTAATTTACTGTACCAACTTTCCTTTATATCATATTGACTTTTCTCAGTATGTAACCACTCTAGTGCGTACCCCTCCTCTCGCCCTAAGTCATCTGGGATATGCTCGCCCCGTCTGTGACCATGACCAAGATATGTGGTTGAAAAGTTATGAAAATTATTGTATTGTCTTTTATTTTTATGATGTGATGATACATCTTCACTGTCTGACACTAAGGGTCCCTTTCAACTTCTCTCCCAGACAACTACAGAAATGCAGAAGCCTATTTTAAATCTGTCAGCAAAAAGCATCACTGTGCTACTCATAGTTGCATTATTCCTCTTAAAGTTATCCTTTGCTCCAATGACACTTTTCCTGCCTTTCATTTCTTGTCTCCGCGCCACAGATCGAGCGGTTGGAGGTTAGCGGGCTGGTACAGACTCCTCTTGCGGCAGACTCGTCATACCCTGCCGCTGAGGATGCGACTGTGGATCCGCAGCGCACAAAGCAGGCGATCGCCCAGCTGCAGCAGAAGATCCTCAAACTCACAGAACAAATTAAGATTGAGCAGACAGCCCGGGACGACAACGTTGCGGAGTACCTCAAACTGGCCAACAATGCGGACAAACAGCAAAGCACACGCATTAAGCAGGTATGATCATATATCAGTCATTTGACTTGAGGTCACACTTATCCCAGCTCTTTAGCCACTCGCTGGTTCACTTAGATGGTTCCCAGTGAATAGATAACTTGCTAAATATTTAAATTTAGTATATTTTTCTCTGCCTTGACAAAAACCTGTTTTGTGGTTTTCAGGTGTTTGAGAAAAAGAATCAGAAGTCTGCACAAACCATCCAGCAGCTACAAAGGAAGCTAGAGCATTACCACCGTAAGCTGCGGGAAGTGGAGCACAACGGTATCCCACGGCAACCCAAGGATGTTCTTCGGGACATGCAACAAGGTTTGAAGGACGTTGGCGCCAAAGTTACAGGCTTCAGTGAGGGTGTGGTGGACAGTGTCAAGGGAGGCTTGTCCAGCTTCTCCCATGCAACGCACTCGGCCGCTGGGGCTGTTGTCTCCAAGCCGCGGGAGATTGCTTCATTGATTCGAAACAAATTTGGCAGCGCCGACAACATCCCCTCTTTGAAAGACTCACTGGACGATCCCTCGGGGGAAGAAGGTGTGGCAGGGGTCCTAGGTGGTCGTTCGCTGGGCAGTGCCGGCCATCACCTCCAGTCCAGTCCAAAGTATGGCAGTGAAGATGACTGCTCTAGTGCCACGTCTGGCTCAGCAGGGGCCAACAGCACCACAGGGGCCCCTGGAGGCCCCCCCAGCTCTAAGGGTAACACACTGGAGAAGGCTCATAGCTCAAGCCTGGACATGCTGTTGCAGGAGGTGCAGGACCTGAGAGAGGGCCAGGCAAGATTAGAGGAGAACCTGGATGGCTTGAAGAGTCAGTATCAGGGAGACTACACGGTCGTGATGCAGGCGTTACAGGAGGAACGCTTCAGGTAAGGATCTTTGAGGCAAGAATAAGCGTGCCAATCTAGCACGGTGCTTCTCCTCCTCGGGGTGCAGGGTATCTGTATCAGTGTCTTCATGCATTGCATGCATGGTATTCATGCTTGAACGATACACAAGCCTCCTGCTTGGTGGCATGAGTGATCAAACTAATCAACGCGGTAGAAGAAGTACACAGGAACACCAGTGTGCAGAACTGACGGGGGGAAAGCGATGGAGAAGTTTCTGACAGAAAAGAAAAGAAAAGAAAAAAAACAAGCAGATGTCAGAGGCAAGGAAAACAAGTGATGATAACCGGAATAAAAAGACCAGGAGATATGCATACAAAGCATACATACAGTACATAGCGCTATGGCTTTACTGTGTATACGGTAGGAAATGAGGAAAGCCCCATGTCTGAAACATTTGCACTTTTTTTTCTCTGTTTTGAGAATCACATAGACTGAGTCTTGTTTAAATGTTAAAAAAATAGTTAATAAACTTAACTTGGAAATTGTTTTCAGTTGTTGCGGATGTTATCTCAGTTTATTGTATTTTTTTTTCTGATAATCAAGTGATTGTGTGCAGAATGCTGATGCCAGCATCTCCTACAGTGGTTTGTGCAGATAAATATTATCAGGTTATCTCAGTTGTATTTCAATTCACGGTGGCATGACAGAACATAATTGAGAGCCACAGATGTAGCACAATGCAGCAAATCTCTGAAAGTGAGAGGTTCTGTGGAAAATGTCGGCGTTAATCTGGTGAAACTCCCAACTGTATGCTGATAAATCATAGATGTGTTGTGATTTATCATCACAGGCAACACCGAGTATGCTTGTGTTCAGTATAACTTGTTTGCACATGCACAAACCTTGACCTTCATCTCATCTCCTCCCTGCTTCTCCGGCTCACTCTCAAATCTCCTAATGGCAAGCGTGTAAAAAGATGATTATATGTCTTATAAACACGGGCTCCTTAATTTTCTTTAAAAACGTTAATCAATTTTAGAGAAACGGACAGAAGCTGCCATATATTACTTCAGCCTTTGTTTTCAGGTCTGCATATTTTAACCTATCTGTACAGCCTCGTTTTTTTGTTGTGGTCTGTCTGTGGCCCTTAAAAACTCATATTCCTCCAGAATGTTCTGATAAGGTGGTGCAAAAATGAAGAGGAATTTCACAGACGAGGGAACATAAATATCCCAAGACAGAAGGGATATTTTGAGGATATTTTCTCAAATATTCAAAAGAATTGTATTGATCAATGAAACTTGTAATGTGTAAAAAGTCAGTCTACAGTGAAGTATTCAATACTGAGTATAACATACAGTTCTCTGTAGATTGCAAAGCTACACAAACATAGACATGTGCTTCGTGAGTGCACGTGCCGTTTGCAGCCTGTGTTGTAGCTTTAAGTCAATTACAATGGAAGCTCTCTGCCACGACAGCTGTGTTTCCGTGCCAGTCATGCAACCAAAATAAAATCCACAGTCATTCATATAGCATGTTGTTAAGTAGTTCAAATACCAAATGAATGTTTAACATTTTTGTTCATGAGGATAGGAAAAGTATTTTATCTTATGTATTGTGTGTAAAGTAATGTAATCTTATGAGTTAGTCATTTTTATGGCTGTGACGGTACACCATAAGCACAATTTGGTTTTAAAAAAAAAAAAGAAAAAAAAGTGCAACGGGAACAGTCTGAGTTGTTATTTGTTAGGAACTAAAGTTCCTTATTTCCTGAAGTACAGCATCCCTGTTGGCATAATGGTACATGCTTCTGCCTTTAATGGCAGAGGGCATTGGTTTGGTCACAGCCCGGGTTTTGTCAGGAAGGACATAATATGAAAGGTTGATAATGGAGTAAAAGTGTGACTATGGTTAGTAACACTTCTTGTCCTTCACTCAGTTTGTATGTCTCTGTACCGTACTGAAAAATCAGATCACAAATACATGTACAGCTACACCCCGAGTCATTTTACATACAAAACATGAACCAGTCATGTCACAGAACCCAAAGAATTCAGTTTCAAAGGAACATACGGTGTCTTGTTACATACAACAACATTTTTGAGATATTAACATATGCTTATGCTTGACTTTTGTGAAGGAAATTCCCTCAAACGTGCTAGTTGGATACTATTTGTTTTTCATATCTTTATGGATCCTAGCTATTTTTCCAGGTGAGTCATTCCCATTAGTGCGTTACTTGTGTAGATGCTGTGATTGGCTGCTTGGATCAGGAGATGAGTTTGCATGTCCTAATCTTGTCGCCATTTCAGTCTGGTGCCTTCGGGTCAGATGGCGGCAGGGTCTGTTTCGACTGACTTCTGCGTGCACTTCTTTGTCTAAGCTCATTATGCCTCTAACGCACGTGTGTTTTTCCGTGGGTATGGGTGTGTGTTCAGGTGTGAACGCTTGGAGGAGCAGCTCAACGACCTGACAGAGCTTCATCAGAATGAGATACTGAACCTCAAACAGGAGCTGGCCAGCATGGAGGAGAAAATAGCCTACCAATCGTATGAGCGAGCACGAGACATTCAGGTTTGTCTTGTCAGGTTGAAGTTCTTAAGCACAAGTTCTATTGCTTGGATAGGCTGACCAAAACTAGCAGAATTAATGACGTCACATCTTACAAGTCACAGTTCCGCATGTCCAAAAGGAGCAGGAAGAAGCAAAGCTTTTTTAATCCTACCCCTGTCCGTTTTACATCAATTGCAATGCATGTGTTCACTTCCTGTATTCCAAATGCACTCTCTTCTGGTGGAATACTTAGGAAAATGATAAGGTAATGTAATAATGTGGTAAAATAGAAGTCAAATTTCTTGTCACCAACTACCTCATATGACAATCATCATCAATAATATGTATGAAACAGACAACATAGTTGATAATGGGTGAATACTGACAATGAACTCACAAAAATGAAGAGTTAGTGATAAGTGTAGTAGTGATTAGACATAACAATGACAAATAAAATAGAACAGAACATAGTTGGATCATGGGTGAGTAAGAAATTAGAGCAACAAAAATGTGAATTTAGCCGTACAGATGGACATCTGTCATGGTCCTTATGCCATTGTCGTTGTATTTAATTTAGTGATGTGTGTTCATTCCTTTAATGATTATTTTACCACAGTAAGTTGATCTGTTGTTATTACCATTCTCACATTGTGAAGTTTGCTTCAAAGAGCAGCAAATGTATACAGGCGACTCTGACAAGACATCATGGTGTCAAGTTAATCTTGAAGTTCCAGGCATTATCTCATCAGGCATGTTGACACTCTAAACAGGAAGATGACACCAAGAATCCTGTCATTCTACCAAATTGTCTGTTTATTAATAACAGAAGCATTTTTTTCTAAATGACTCACATTTCTTTGAGGGTTTCACCTTCAGCCAGTTTCTCCTTGGCTGCACTTCCTTTATTTGGCAGCAGGGGGTGCTAGAGATCTTTGTTGGGCACAGTGTGTTCAAGGTTGAGCTGTCACTGATGTGTACGGTGAAGCCTAAAGATTTTTTTTTTCTGACTTATTTTTCATTGTCTTATACAGGAAGCTTTGGAGGTGTGTCAGACCAGAATTTCCAAGATGGAGCTCCATCAGCAGCAACAGCAGGTGGTCCAGTTGGAGGGGCTGGAAAATGCCACGGCCAGGATGCTCCTGGGAAAACTGATCAATGTGCTGCTGGCCCTTATGGCTGTCCTTCTGGTTTTTGTGTCAACTGTGGCCAACTGTGTGGTCCCTCTGATGAAGACACGCTCGCGCTCATTCTCCACCCTCCTCCTCATCATCCTGATGGCCTTCTTGTGGAAAAACTGGGACGCTCTCTCGAGTTACACGCAGCGCGCCCTCCAGCCCCCAGGATGACCACACTTGAACCAGCATGTGCTCCTTTGCTCACGCCAGGTGATGAAAGCGTAGCTTGTGTCATGGCCGAAGTTTTACAAGAGAGCCGTTAAGATGGCTATGTGGTCGGCACTGCAAATTGGGCTGAGTTCATTTGGGACGTCGCCTGGAATCGATACAGAGAGGAAGAAAGCAACTTGTGAACACACATGATTCTCAGCTAGGAAAGACGAGACTGTTTACATTTTTTTAAATGAACTGTTGTATTGATATCTGTTTTCAAGTTAAATCAGTTATAATATTATTTCTAATTAATATTTTCTTTTTCAATGTTATTTTATTCAGTACCATGTAGCATCACGCTCCTCGTGCCACCTCAAGAGGAGTTTAGTCAGGAAACTGGTTTTGCAACTCACATCAAACAAATGTGATCGTTTGATGGATTGCCTTGCAGAACACACCTCTAACTGGTAGATTTCAACCAAAACCTCAAACGAGAGTTGCTCTGCTTTTTTGCTGTGAGCAGATGTGTCAGGACCAGTGTTGGGAGTCATTGAATTAGAAATAACAGTGTTGCTAATGCCATTACTGTTTTCCAGTCAATTCGAACTAATTTACATGTTGGAAGGTTTTTCAAAAAAGTAACGCAATAATTACTTTCCCTGGTAACATTTGTGAAGGAGCAATTACTTTTTTGAGAAAGTGACGATAACTAATTACTTTCATAAAGTAATTTGCCCAACACTGACCAGGGCGAAACAGTTAGAAAGATTAGACTGAACCTTTGGTTGTCATGTTGACGACATTGTTCTCACCATTTCTAATTGCATCATATGATTTTAATGATTTCATTTTGAAGTTACACTGATAACATGCGACTTTATGAATTTGAACTTAAGTGTGTGTAAGACTGAGTAGAGGAGCAGTGCATATGAACAGAACATCTGGTCATTCTCAAATATTTGCAATATTTGCAGCACACATCTATGAAATGAAGACAAATGACACGTGAGCCACATGTGTTTTTAAATACAATGATAAAAGTCAATTGTCCAAGTAAACCCAATTTTCTCTGATAATCACCTCCCTCAGCCATGTTGACCTGAGACCATCTCAGATGGACCAGGGCCTGCTGCTTTATATCCACAGTGCACATTGTTTCCACTGCCACTCCAGTTACATGCACTCTGTCCATTTGTGAGGTTGTCCTTTTCATCACACACTCGCCCCCGGCTTATTATCTCTGCGCTTATCCCTCTTTGCTTATGGTGAAATCACCCAGTGCCAAACCTGAGTCTACCCAGGCATGCCTGAGGGGTGGCTGGGGTTAACCAGCAGGTCTGTCAAGAATGTTGATATTTTATTTTATTGGAGAGGCATCTTTACTAAGGGAGGGGATCAGCTTTAACATTTTAGATATAAATCGCAGTCTGCACCCTCAGTCTTGTGTCTCGTGAACTCTGCCTTCCCGAGTCCAGTTCCTCAGCACACCACTTTGTGATCTTGTCAAGGACATGTCAAGATGACCCAGTGCGGAAAATAGGCCGCCCTGTATTCCACGCTGACATGCTGATGAACTGTATAGCTGCACTTTAGCACTCAATTAGATATCATATAGGTCAGGCCTTTTGATAGCGACGCCAGAGTTCATGACTCTTGCGACAATCGTCCTCAAAGGGAGGAGTGCAGATCGCTCACATTACACTCACATTAATCAAAAGGGCAACTTGATTCCTCTCAATTGAATTATTCAGATGTTTCACTTTTGCCATTTTGGTTGCAGAAAACTAGTTGGAGAGTGAGTTGATATTTGACCTCAGCTTGACCTTGATGTTGGTTTATGTAATAAACCACTCCAGTGCCTTCTGATATGCTTTTTCCAAGTGTGGAATAAATAAAATGCATTCCTAACTCATGTGCTCCTCTTTTTTTGTTTAAGGGGGCTTGCTTGCTATGACACATCCTGTTTGTCGACCAAATGGGTTCAAGGATATGAATGGGCCGGTTGTTCATCTTGCGGCCACTAGATTGCGCTCTTACGCCTTATAGGGTGCTGCAGTTACACGGGCGTGGAAGGCTGTGGAATAGACGTGCGTGGTGGTTTGTTATCATTGAGGTGTTGTGGGGGCGTCTGTCCTTATCACGAAGGAAACAGGTTGGTGTGGAAGTCCTTGTTTTTAACCACTGTCTTGTAGCGTCAAAGCAGGTCTATGTATGCATGTGATGGATACAGTGAGCGGAAGCCAGGTGACATCTGCTGACAGCTCTGACCCACATCCCTGCACGACCTCATGAACGCCACACAACGCAACTATCAGTGGGCTGAGCTCTTGACGCTCATTATGTTGCACTTTATCACGGTACTTCTCTAAACTGCCACGTTTGATGTGCAATTACCCAAATGGAGAGCGTATCTGCTCTGTGTGCTTAAGGGGACTCCACAGGAACCATTTGCATCAACTTTAAGTATTGCATTTATTCCAGGATGAGTCTTCTTCACATTAATTTCCATTCTAATGTGCGAGCAGCCATCCAGAGACAAAAATAAATAAATAAATAAAACCCACAACCATATCCTCACATTGTTGAGTGGGAGCGCATGTGTTGTGCTTGAATATTTATGAAGGTAGAACAATCTAGAGAGAGAAAAAAATAGAAACGTCGGGCGAATGAATGAAAAAAAATGGAAAGGTGTGCTGGTGTGCCCATCTGGTTGCAGTTTCACGGTGCTTACTGTGTCTTACGTGCCCAAGAAAGAACGCACCGGATCTGCAGAACTAATCTGAGAGCCGAGGGACTGAAGAGCTGAGCTGAGCTGAAGAGGTGGGATGGTGACCTGTCATTAACCTCTAGATGAGCGAAACCAAGCAGGACCCACCAAGTGACTGTCTTCAAAGGATGGCCATCACAACTTCACAAGGCAGGATGAGATCAGTCACACATATGATTTAGGAGAATACGAGTGATCATATGCTTGTTTTATAGCATAATTGGGATTTCAAACTGAGACGTGATATGAAATAGTGATGTCTTATACCGTGCCATCTTTATTTATCCGCGATAACTCAAAGTAAGTTCCTTGTGCATGTCGAGAAAGTTGGCTTCTAATACAGTACTTGTTTCAGATAGGCTCATAAACGTGCTTGCTGCACTTTGAGAGTGTGCAGAGGCGCACAGGGGGCAGAGAGAGGGACAGACCAGGCAGCCTGCAAAAAAAAAGGAAGCACGACTCGCCTTATCGCGTCACTCTGGGTTTAGGCGTGAAGCAGGAAACAGCCTTTCCTCCCGGATTGTCGCCCTAGGAACAAACACGCAATTTTGTCTTTACTCAATGCAACCCTCGGCCCAGAACACGCGCAAGCCAGCCAGAAGGAAAAATGCCTCCTCCGATGGAGATAGCTCTTATGCTCCTCGGCGTGCTCGCTTTGGAGGCGCGCCTGAGCGCCAGTGCGCTGCGCATCCAGCATACGTTCTCGTCTCCAAACCACACCAATAATTTCGTGGTGGACGCAGCGTCGAGAAAGATCTACCTGGCTACCGTCAACAGCATCTACCAGCTGAACGGGACACTGAGCGTTGAGGCGGAGAAGAGGACCGGGCCGGTGGAGGACAACCTGTTGTGCCATGCGCCACAGCTTCCACAGGCTCCGTGCGAGCATCCCAAGTCTCTCACCGACAACCACAACAAGCTCCTGGAGCTGGACCACGAGCAGAAGGTAGTGGTGGTGTGCGGCTCCGTGTACCAGGGCTTCTGTGAGCTCAGGAGAATGGGCAATATCTCCGAGATAGCCGTGGAGTTCCCACCCCATGGGGAGAAGACTGTCTTCCCCAGTATGCTCAACATCGCTGCCAATCACCCCAACGCCTCCACTGTGGGGCTTATCTTGAGGGGCCACGGGGGCAACACCCGGCTGCTTGTGGGAGCCACATACACAGGGGCTGGAACACAGTTTTTCCCCAAAAATCACAGCAAGGAAGACCTGCGCTTTGAGAACACCCCAGAAATCGCCATCCGCTCCTTGAACATCCAGGATTTATCCAGACTTTTCACCTATGACATCAACCCCTCTGAGGATAATGTATTCAAGATTAAGCAAGAGGCAAAGACCAAAAACAAGCTCAACTTTGTGCATGCTTTCATCCACAAGACCTACTCCTACATTGCCTTCAATAATGATGCCAAAATGGGCCACAAGGAGAGCCAACCCAACAGCCTCCTCGCCAGGATCTGTTTGGACACCAACAGCCGAAAGCCCACCGGGCCGGAAAGCAGGAAGCTCACGGAGTCTTACATCCAGATGCCGCTCCAGTGTGGATATAACGGGGACATTTATAACCGCCTCTTGTCCGTTTACACGGCTGACATCCACACGGAGGAGGCTCAAGGCTCAGAGCCCTATCTCTTTGGAGTGTTCTCCAAGGGGGACAGAAAGTCTGCACTATGTGCCTTCAAGTTTGGAGACATCGAGGAGGAGATCCGACAAGGCCGCAGGAGCTGCTCCAACTACCCCAGCAGGGATGTCCAGGTGCTGGACAGCGTCATCCAGGGCTCTGGGGCAGCCTGCATCCAGAAATGGAACCTTGTGGTAAGCTGTCAAACTCATTTCATCCTTCTTTCATAAGAAAGCTGTTTGCTGTGGTAGATCGTTTCTCATTTTAAAGCCCATATGATATGATGGCAAGATATGTCATCCAAAAATCCACTTTGTCTAATTTAACACAAGCACGGCTACTGTTGCGTTCGATGCTCCAACATCTATTGCTTGTTTTAACATGTATACTATTAAATACAGCTTCTAAAATAGCAAGTGTGAGATGACTAAACGTATGCATTATAATTCATGTGACTTCATTTCAACATGGACAATGACGTTGCTTGTGACAAATGAAACTTTCTGGCCCGAGGCGCCTTACAAACAGACGAATGCACCCGTGACTGCTGTCTTTTTCCGACAGCGCAAATATTTATGATCATGAGTTGTTCTCTTTGTGCGTAAAGGAGGAATCTCCCTTGTCACAACCTGAAGATGCTTCATGGTCAGGCTCAGAGGTTATGGGAAGCGAGACTCCCCTCATCCTGCAGCTCACCCTCCGAGCAAAGATGAGGGCAGATGGGGGTCATTCGATTCTTTTTGTATTGTCTGCTTATTTTCCTGCATCTGTGGTTTAAGCGTTACCCAACCACAAGTATGGTGGAGAAGAAAGAGTTGCCTTGTTGCACATACAGTGTCAGATATGATCTTATAAGTGTGCAGCATTGACTTCATTAGTTTGTGTGACTTCACACCCCGATCACATGGTTGAGAGCACAAACATAAAATACATAGCAACAAAATGAGCACTGCTGCTGGTTTGTTCAAGCGCAAAACAAAATGAAAGCAAGGAACACGTGCATGTGGGCTAAATTATTGCATGAACAAATGTATTTGAAAGGTGGACGGCCACATTGTCTTACAGCAGGGGTCTCAAACTCAATTTCACTGGGGGCCAGTTGGGAGTAGCGCTGGGAATCTCAGGGTACCTCACGATACGATACAATTCACAATACATGGCCCACAATGACGCTAAAGGGTCCATGTGATAACACCACTGTTAGTGCAGTGTTGGTGTTTACTTGCCCCTGTAAGTATGGAAGTAACACTGAGCTTGGCCGGATGTGGTGGGCTGCAGTTACACTACTCTTTGATGTCCAGTCGCTGGCCGCAAGATACGGTTTGGTGGGCCACAAATGGCCCGCGGGCCGCGCGTTTGAGACCCCTGTCTTATAGTTTGTCAGATTTCAAACAAATCTATGTTCAAGGAAAACTGTACTTTTGTTTTGCCCATCATCCACAATCCTTATGTGGGACATGAACACACGTCTTTTCTCTTTTCTGTGAATTCTAAAGATATAAAAACAGTTAAAAAAAAAGAGGCGGGTAATAATGAATCCGCATGATTGTGGATGATGGGCAAAATGTTTAAAAAAGTGCAGTTTTCCTTGAAGTGACTTTGTCAACACTGCAGGCTGGTAATGCAATAAAATCATGAAGGGTTAGTCTATTGAACCACTTTTAGGTGATATGCACCTATTTAATGAGGAAGGGTGTGGACTAATGTGATTGACGGTTTCATTACCTCGAGTGAAATGAGACAAAAAAGACATGAAGACAATTTAAAAACGGTAAAAGATCCATCCAGATGGATGCAGATGTATATCGAATGAGATAATTAAATGTTTTTGTTGCAAATATTCAACAGAGTAGCAAAAAAAAAAAACAGCGCTCAAGAGCCAATTTTTCTCCACTACCTACATATTCCAGAGTTGTGTCCAGATGACACAAGATGTGTAGTGCAGTAGAAAGACATGACCAAGGTCAGTAAGCCACAAACGTGACCACCATGTGAGTGATTCTTGACGGATGGGCCTGTGTCTGGATGTCACTAATGGATATGCCACTTGGAGTCAGGTGCCAGCAAGGTGGTGGAGGGTGCTCATATGAGCTGGTGTCTAGGGATGCGTACCAAAACTCGGTGCCAACATAAACGGCAGTAAGCAGACGAAAAACTAAGTAACTATTGGTCCGTGCTGAAATATGGCAAAAATGAGGTATGGTGACCACAGATTCAAATATCGTTGACAAACGTACGCTTGTCTTTTGACGTTAGTGTTTCACATACACAGATAGCAGTGAGCATCTAGCCAAAAAGCTCAGGCCGAAACACTTAAAAGTTTGGTTCTCAGCCACCTGCAACAAGTGCTTGAAGGTGATATTGTGCAAGTAACGTTGCATAACTTTCCTCAATTAATACACGACTCTTGCATGCAACCATTGTAATGGTAGTCAGAATTTGCCACAATTGTGTATCAATGGTCAAATTCTGCTCTAACAGTGCGGAATGTATGCGCTTGAAGTGATGTTTGCCACAGTTATACAGCTGCTCAGAGGGCGCTAACTTTCGGAAGTGCTGCAGGTATAATACGGGCCTGCTTTTGTGTATTTGCACACACTACAGGCGTGTATGTGTGTACGAGACAGCCGTGGGTGACAGCCACGAACACCAATCATCTTATTTGGGTTTGAGCGACAATTTGTTTGTTAAATTTGATTTCTAATTGTGAATAATATAGATATTTTTTTAATTTGCTCTTTAAAACCGCTAATAGCAACAAATGCTAGCCAGTGGTGTTTGTCTTATATTTTTTGGTTTCAAAAAAATGTAATTTTGAAGCAGTGACATACACGATCTTGAAACAGCGGAATATGTGCGCTTAAAGTACAGCAAATTTTTTTACACACGCCCTTTGTTCTGCTTTGCTGCTGGATTTGCTGTGATAATTATAACAATGTGGTGTGCATTTTTGGCACAGGCATCAGCTAATGTCGAAACAACACCCAACACGACCGGTGTCATGTAAGATGAGCTAGTTTAATCCTTTTCGGTTGAAAATGGATTTAAAAGAAACTCTCAAACCTACTGCCGATTTCTGGAAAATACAGTACGATCATCAAGCAGTGGAACAGGGAGAAGTTCAGGAAAGCAATGATCTTTATGCAGGACAACACTCCATCACATGCATCAGCGTACTCCGCTGCCTGGCTTGCACGCAAAAGTCCTCAAAAATGACAGAGTATCGACCCGGTGTCCTCCCTCATCTGACTTAATTCTCGCAAAGTAGGATTCAATATTAATAAATTGAATATTTTTGTAGAGCATAGAAAACCTGCTCATGACCTTCTAAATCCCTCTAGACATGAAATAACACCCCTGTGGTCACCTTTACACTTGTATTACGCATTATAGTTGGCATAATAATAGGAAATAAGCCTTCTTAGACATAAATAAGACAATATAAACTTATAGGTTAGCATTGACAGTGTACTGCCTGGTGGCTTTTGTCTCATCAGTGTCATCAACCAGTGCAGAATGCTACTCTGCTGTCGCTGTTTGTGGTTAAGGAGAGACTCACCATGCACTTCAATTGCTTTATTAACAAGCAGAGAACATATGCAGTCAATTACACTTCATATCACATCTTTTGGATGCCTTATATGTGCATTTTTGTTCATTTAGCCATTTTTATGCTTGAAAATGTTTTATTTGGGCTATCAATATGTACAATTTGCTTAAATATGCATATATATATATATATATATATATATATATTCAAGTTTCAAGATTCAAGAGAGTTTTATTGTCATGTGCATGGTAAAACAGCAGTTATACCATGCAATGAAAATCTTATTATAAGAAACATAAACACATAAACATATATACCAATAAATTAAGCAACAAAAACAGAAGAGACATTAATACAAATAAATAATACAAATAAATAAATATATGTTTTACTATTGGTAAAAATATATACATATATGTTTCAATAGGCTCCAGCATGCCCCCGCGACCCTAATGAGGAAGAAGCGGTATAGAAAATGGATGGATGGATGGATGTTTCAATCACAAAACAATTAATGTTTGAAAAACCGCAATAGAGTGAGGGCGCGATGTTCGAACCACAGTGTGGCGGCGGACGACTGTACACTCTCCACTTGTCCGATGAAATAGATGCCATATGTCGCAACAGGAAGCGCAACAGGAAGACACAAACATAAGCAAGGCTTGCATAGCTATGTGAGCTACAGTGCTAATATGGACGGCCTGAGCGCGTCGTTTTTGTTCAACGGTAAATTAAACCTGATGAATGTGATTTGACTTATGCACACAGTATAAATATCCTGGATCGTGTGTCAGCTGTCAACAGCTCCCGTGATGTTTGCGCTCAAAAATCATGCAGACCGAGCTGATCATTGAACATTTTCCAACTAAGTTAAGGTCTTTGCCTCCAGTCGGTCCATGTTGCAGAACAGTCGTCTTCACAGCTCCCCATAGAGCAAGTCATTGCAAGTCGTGCCTCGAAGTTGCAACAGATGCTGGATTGTTGCCTGATGTGCTGAAATTGGAGACAAATGTCAACAATTTTTATGACTTATTTATTTGTTAACTTTTTTTAACAACCAGCAGAACATGAGACGGGAACATTGCAAAACTGTAAATTTAATGGCAACTAGTCTAAAATGTCGAGCCTCCGTTTGTTACCTGACATATTTAGTCCAATAGTACTATGTTACTAGTACACAAGTACAACATTTTGTACTATTTCACACTCGGGAAATGAATTGTTCAATAATATATTTTTAGTTCAACGTAACACAATTAACAATTAGAAAGTGGAATGAGATTTAAAAGTGAACGATCACACACGCTGGCGTAGATAGGATTAGCCTGCGGCAATCCGTCGACAATTGACTACACATTTTACGGACTATTTTTCATTCTCTCGATTCTAAGAATAAAGTGAACGTCAACACAAGACGGATTGCGTACTTTTATCTGGTCATACATTTGCAAGTGCCAACAGGGCAGATTCCAGTGCCATCCATCCATCCATTTTCTATACCGCTGATCCTCATTAGGGTCGCAGGTGCATGCTGGAGCCTATCCCAGCTGACTTCAGGCGACAGGCGGAGTACACCCTGGACTGGTCGCCAGCCAATCGCAGGGCACATATAGACAAACAACCATTCACACTCACATTCATACCTATGGACAATTTAGAGTCACCAATTAACCTAACATGCATGTTTTTGGAATGTGGGAGGAAACCGGAGTACCCGGAAAAAACCCACGCGCACACGGGGAGAATATGCAAACTCCACACAGAAATGCCCAAGGGGGAATCGAACCCGATCTCCAGACTGTTACTGTGTTGGCCAACATGCTAACCACTCGACCACCGTGCGGCCCAGATTCCAGTGCATGTTTATCGAAATAAAGCAGAGTGAAACATTTTTATGATATTTTGAATTGTTTTCAACCAAATTGTGGTCTGTATGTGCGCCAATAATAAACTAATAAGCTATATATGTATCTATCTAGCATGTATATCCATTCATACAATATATTACTTAACATTGTTTTCAAGTTTTAATTTTTTTTAAGGTGTGGCGGCTTTTATTTTATCATGGCACCGAGCCACGATCAATTACATGTAGCGGAAACCCTGGTTTGAGTTTGTCTCAGAAGCAAATGGACATAAACAACAGCCTGCTAAATTCAACAAAAGAGTAATAAGTGAGGACTTATTGTGCAAACTGGGAGAAAAAACATAATATCATCATTATTTGTTAGTAATGACGTTATGAATCAAGGAGTCTTCCTGTCAACAGCACTGATACAGTATGGCATGCGAAAAGTCAAATGACTCACATAGCTCTGGCTCTAACGTCTATTCCTCAAGCATAGCAAAAATATAAATATTTGCCCTTAAGGACATTCATGGTGTGTTATGTTTGCTACCCTTCTTTGTCTTTGTGTGGATGTCCCTTGGCAGCGGGCACAGAGAGAAAAGTGTGCACAGTCTCATAGGAATGCGGCCAAATTCCAGTGTTTCATTGTAGATTTGACTGACAGATGAGAGGTGAAGAGGGGCCATCCCTTGACCATTGTGCTGTCGGGTCACAAAGCCGGTCGCCCTCCTCGCTGGCACCATCTCCCCCCCATGACCATTCCTCTCTAAGCTATCTCAGATGCCCTGCTCAAAATGCCTTATTTGTCTTTCCGTTAGTAGTACAAGTTTTCCACTCCAGAATAAAGTTAATCTTAACTTCTGATTATCATTTAAAATGCGGCCGCGACAGACGTGTGATCGTTTTTGTTGTCTGCAGTCTGAAAGCCAGCATCGAGGGAGCGCCACACACAATTTATGATAAGAGAAATAAGGCTGCCAGTATAAGGGCCTGTGGGAAACAACTCTGCAAATATCCACCCTGCTTAATTCCCTTTTTTTTACTTCAACATGTTTTAAAATATTCAGAAAATTCCCCAAAGATCCCAGTGCTCATTCTAGCATGGCACTGATGGTTTATCACTGCCTGCTTAGCATTTGACAAAAGCATACTTTGATGAGTGGTGAAGACCCTTTTAAGGCCTCTTTAACTATTGAGTGGTTCTGAAGCATGAGCGGTAACATTGTTATCGCTGTTGTTTTACATTGGACTTTCATCACTCGCCTCCTTGTTCTATTCTGCTCTGCTCACGGCGGCTCTGATGTGGACTGATATCATTCATTTGTGTGTGTGTGTGTTCTAGCTGCAGCCGGAGCAGCTGGACTGCGGTGCGGCCCACCTGCAGCATCCTCTGGCCCTGCGGAAGCCCCTGAGGGCCCTTCCTTTGTTCGAATACACCGGCCTCAGCTCAGTGTCTGTGGACAACGTGCTCAACCACACCGTTGTTTTCCTGGGAACAAGCAACGGACGACTCCGAAAGGTATGACACATAACACACGCACACAAGTGAGGAGTCAGCTTTAGGGCCACGGTGCCCGTCCAGTTCCAACGGATGGCACTGATTTTACTACATTTTATATGTAATACAGATCAGTGATCTAAATGTGTATCTCACAGTCCTTATAGTGCACATGCGCACATGAATTTGTCTGTGGGGCAGTTATTACTGAGCCCGATGAAATCTGCCTAGCAACAAGTGGCTGTGCGAATATGGGGAAAAGAATTTGAACAAGTTTCTTATTTTAGACAGCTATTGTATAGTTCTATCATGCATCTTGAATTATTTTTGTTGTCTTGCGTGAAATATGAATTTAAATCAAGCCCATACAACAGTAGACAGTCAGACAGTACTGATTTTTTTGGCAACACTACTGCACAAAGTGAACACTTTATTGCAGGGTATGGTTTATTCTACCAACAAATACCTTGGGAAACACCAAACAGTTATTTCATGAATCTTAATTTGTCATTTTACGAAGACATTTAGAACAATTGTATGCTTGTATGTATTTTGGTACACCCCAACTCATTACTGTCCAATAGTCCACTAGTTCAGTTTTTGTCTTACACCTTTGAGGATGTTGTAATGTCGTGATTGAAAAGCTCAAACAGCAGCAGATTTACACGGTGCAGCTGAGTGGCCTAATAAACCAAACGAAGGTGTCAAATGAAACTTTGAACCGCGCATCAGCAAGCAGGAATGTCTGCTTTCTTCCCGTAGCTTCTCAGTGCCACCGCCACTCGCACCACCCGACCCCTCTCTGGTCCGCTCACCCGTGACCCATCCTGGCCCATGATGCGGTCCTAATAACGGGCTGGTTAATGGCTGACACACCAGCACAAAAGCTGTTAACAAGGCGTCTTGACCACGTATGAATCACTTTCTGCTCTGTGGTGGGGATTTCTACCCACCTCCTCAGACATCTGCAGCGGGCCTGACTGGTGAAAAAAAAATTTCCAAATTACAACATTCCTTAATTCTGTCTCAAACACATTCCTAGTCACCCCTCACTGGGCTGCTTTGCCGCAAACGACTCGCAACTTTTGCAGCATGAAAAACAATCCAGCTGTGGGGTGTTTTGCCGGGGTTCTCTTAAAAGAGCAGCTTGTTTCCTTTCTGGAATGACAGCACTGCTTTAGCCACGCTTGACTATAAAGTAATTAATTTTTGGATGCACGATGCACAGCGCAGGTTGTGGAGGGTGTGAGTGGCTGGGTACATGTGTATGTTTGTGCATTTGCGTAATCGGAGGTCTGACTGTGTCTTTAGGTGTTTGACTTTGTCTCTGGGACAATGTAAGCGGTTTGGTGATTTCGCATGTTTACCCCACCGACTGTGTACCCTGTGATTACGTGCTAGTGTGTGTTTTCTCTCTCTGTGGGCCTTATCCTGGTCATTGTGTGTGTATGTGACCTTGAGCAATGAGCTCAGCGCTTTATACACTATGTAGACAAAAGTATTGAGACACCAGACAACCACCCTTTGCAAATTGCACTGTGGAAATTTGTGTCCGTTCATCCAGAAGAACATTTGTGAAGTCATCCCAAAGGTGTTTGATGGGATTGAGGGCTCCCAGGTTCCTCCACACTAAACTAATCCTTTGCGGACCTTGTTTTGTGCACTAAGGAACAGTCATGATAGAACATAAATGAACCTTCTCTAAATAGTTCCCAATAAGTTGGACTTATTGGATTGTCCAAAAGGTCTTGTGGTAAATTAAGAATCAGGGGAAACAAAGCAGCAAATAATCGCGTAAGAGATGTGTCCGTTCCCACAGGAATAGATACAGGAATTAAGATAGAGCAGGGGTCTCAAACCCGCGGCCCGCGGGCCATTTGTGGCCCGCCGGGTCATATTTTGCAGCCCGCGACTAGACATGTAGTAGTGTAAATGCTATAAAAATATTTCTTTTTGATATGATTCTACTTTATAGCATTGATCTGCTTGGGAGACATGAGATGTTGTGTTTTCTGAATGACTTTAAAATAGCTTTACTGTTTTTCAGACACCGAAACTAAAATCCTGTTTACACTTATGTTGCTAAAACATCCTCATTCTTTTTGTACCATTGCTGCTTATAGTCTGGTTAAAATATGCTGCAAAAATTCCACCCTTTTTGTATCGCTTGTCTTCATTAGGGTCACAGGTAAGCTGGAGCCTACCCCAGCTGAATGCAGCAATACAAACTATGAAATGTATTTATTTTTTTGTCACTGTATCGAGATATTATCATTATCGGGAGCCATGCATCGCGTATCATACCGTATTGTGGGGTACCCTGAGATTCCCAGCCCTATTCCTAATACTTCATGCGGCCCAGCCACAACCAGACCCTATCTTCAGAGGCCCCCAGGTAAATTGAGTTTGAGAGCCCTGAGATAGAGGAATTAAGATTCAGGGGAAACACACCAGTCTCGCCTGACAGCTGACTGTTAAATAAATGAATATAAGAGGTATACACCAGTATGATTCATCGAACCCCTTCTCAAAACTATTCTCACAAAGATGGAAGTATTAAGTTGTTCACAAGCCCTGATTGACTAAGGAGGTGTGTCTCACTACTTTTGTCAATGTAGTGTTGTACTGTTGTGTTTCCGAGTGAACATATGCGTGTATCTTGCGTGCCCGGAGGACGGGGCTGTTGCTGAGGTTAATGGTGCTGTTAGCGTGTGTAATGTGATTCTGACGGTGAGTTTGGCTCAGACTAAACACAGGGGAACAGTGGCTGAGATTAAGTTATGGCTCTTTGACTGTGTTTGAGAGAGCCCTCACTCAAGTCATTTGTAATTATATGCATTTTTTTTAATGAATGAATGAAATCACCTCTCATCATCACAGCTGACTTCCATTTCTGTCTGCTTTTATCTCACTCTCACCCCCACTATCTACACGCAAACTCACACGCACGCACACACTTCAGTTCATCGCTTCACCATGCCCACCCTCTGATGCATTTTGCGAACAAGCAGACTTTATCTTGCCTGTGCCCCACCTTCACCTGCTTTTATTTTATCTCCTCTACACAACACACACTCGGCCAGAGCAGCTGAGGACTCACTGATTTGAATGGGCTCTTTCATCCATGGGGCAGATAGACAGAGAATAGAGTCGGAGCGACCTGCCAGACCAGCAGGTGTTTTGTTCTGTGACCCTGTGCCTCATCTCTGCTCGTCACTACTTCTTCTTCTCTCTTCCCGCCTTTTTGTTCAGGTGTGTGGGCTTCTGTGTGCTCACAGTGTCACCCTAGGTCTATTTGCTTCCGGAGCTGTTTGGTGAAGACACAGAGCGGCTAGCTAGGCAGTAGAGTCGTGTGTATGTGTAACCAGGTTGGCAGTGCTAGAGAAACACTAATATTTGAAAGATGAGATAAAGTCTTTCATCCCAGGTTAAGCTTCTATCGGCTTGGATTGAACATTACCCATCATGTCTTTGAGGGTGTCACTGTTTTGCCTTCTTGGTGTTGTTTGTGTGTTCGTGGATGGGAAAGCGACACAGCCGCGATTGTCGCTGAGTGTGTTGGTCCATCAGGACGTCTCCAGTGTGAAGGAAGACCCTACAAATGGCAGAAATAAGAGCTTTCACTGTCTGTGTGACAGGAAGTCTCACTCAGCAGAGTTTGTTTTCCTCTGTGGCCCTGTTTGTGTGTGTGTGCGTGTGTGCGCCTGTGTTTGTTCGTGTGCATGACTACATGAACATGTCACCCATTTTATTGTCGTGAGCTGCAGGGAGGTCTGTGTGCTGATAAATCACTGTTGTGGAATGAGATTATGGACACCGCAACCACTGTGTAAAAATACTGTGTACATGTGCTGAAATATTCCCAAGTCAATAATAGGAATATTAATTGCAAAACAGATCTGAGAGCTTTTATTCTCATTTTCATACAGATCGGGGGGAGGGCGGTGATAAGAATAAAGACAGGTGTATCGTGTGTTTGAGCAAGGCTCACAGGGGCTTCCTGGTAAAATATTTACTTTTCTAAATGTGTGTGTAGGATGTCGAATTGAATCCTTTGGCAAGCACCATGGTAGGCTTAAATTAAAATGCTGCTGGTGAGGTGGCGCTAAAATATCAGGATATTTGCCCCACTTGTGTGGCGTGTAGCCCACTGAAAACATCTGTAATTTTGGCAGCTTTTAAAATGCATCTTAAACAAATTTTGTTAACTTGTACATATTCTCTTTTCCACAGCTGACCCTCACGCCAAACATGACTTTGGCTAATCAGTCGACACTGAAGCTACCAGCCAATGAAGCAGTCCATCACATCATGACCTTTGACCCCAACGACAGGACCTTCCTTTATCTCATGACCTCGCACCATGTAAGAGGAAGCTTTAGCTTGTTGATTCTCTCCGCTTTTGCCAATGATTAATTCCCTCTGGTTTGAACAAAAATCAGATCACCGATGACGCCTTGTTGCCACGTCTCCGTCAATGCACAGCGAAAAAAGTGCACCATTGTCCCTTTAGTAAAGGATTCTAACTTTCTTTCAACACTGAAATTAGATATTTAGATCCTTCCTCTGTCCTAAACTATCTACATCAAGAATCGTCATAAAATCAACAAAATAACACATTGAATTATTATGAAAAAGATTAATCAAAAAGCTCTTTGTGAAGAAATTGGATGCGCTGCTTGAGAATCAATAAACTAGCTTGTAGTAAAGGTCTGCAAGTGTGGCACAGTGAGCCTCTCAGAGAATATAATAATGGGACCTCCTCTGCTCCCTGAAAAACAATTTCTGCAACATATATTGGAGCTTTCTACTTAGCCAAAAAGCAATTTATTTTGCCTTTGAAGTAACTGAAGTTAGTTTAGCAAGTTAGAAAATGTTGGAAACATTTTTCTTTATTTTTCTGAAGCTGAAGTCCCTTGAAGTCTTTTGGCGCCTCTCAGGGGAGGCTTGCCTCACTCTTTGATAACCCCTGGATTATATCATTTTATTGGGTCAACTCAATAAAATCCAATCTCTTTTTGAGCATCTCTATGTGGAGTTTGCATGTTCTTGCATGGGTTTTCTCCAGGTAATTTGGCTTCCTCCCGCATCCCAAAAACATGCATTTTAGATTAATTTGTTCCCCGACCAATGTGTTTGTACCTGTAATTGACTGTTGACCAGTCCAGGGTGTACCCCAAATCATCCAAAGTCAGCTGTGAGCCGAATGAAGGCAAGCGGTATAAAAAAAAATGGATGGATCAATGGATGATTTAGGCGTACAGTGCTTTAATTGGATATGGTGCTCTAAAAGGTCTTGCTTTCACACGCCTTATAAGGATACGAGTAGCTAGTCTACTTAAGGTCCAATATTTAGTCCTATATTGAGAGACGGAAATGATTTTCTCTTATATGCAAATACACTTTGTGGTAACATCATTGTGTTTTCAGATGTTTACAGTCTCTGGTGTAAAAAACTCTGTCCTGTGCTTATTTTATCATCTCAGAATGCAAATTATGCATTTTTCTTCCTCACAATTTTCCCAGAGGCCAAGCAAACATATTTTAATTTATATGTAAACAAGAGGGGGGGGGGAGTCAGATATCCTTCAACAAAAGATGAAATTAGTGACCACAACAACTGTTGACTGCTTTGAAGTTTGGTACGAGTGTCTTATGCTTGAGCAGATGCTGAGGGTGAAAGTGGCCGAATGTGACCAGTGGACGAGCTGCGGGGACTGTTTGGGAGCAGGTGACGCCCACTGTGGCTGGTGCACCCTGGAGAATAGGTAAGGGACAACACACACATACCATACACCAGGGGTTACCAACGTGGTGCCCGCGGGCACCAGGTAGCCCTCCCACGACCACATGAGGTGCCCGCAAGCCTGCTTTTCATTCAGGTTTTCAGTTAATAATGTGAGAACACTAGAAGGAAATGTATTCTGAAACATAAAATGTGAGTTGTGGACACCAGCATTTTGTGAATGTTTTGGTAAAACAAGCATATTTGATCTGTTTGGGTTGAAATAAGGTATGAAAATCATTTCTACAAAAATGAGTAGCTCGTGGCCATTTTCATTTCCTAAAAGTAGCTGTCACAAGAAAAAACGTTGGTGACCCCTGGTATACACCCTGCAGCCACTGCAAAGTGATCACTGATAAAGTGTAATTTCTTACTATTAAATTATCTTATAATTATGTTAAAATAATAACGGTTGTTTAATAATGGTGTATAATGGTGACCTCTCCCGGCAAAGACTTTGTAGCCCATCATTGTTGTGAAAATTGTCATGTTTTGCGGTCAGTGAGTGTTCAATAAAAGTCATAATAAAGTGTAAGGTTGTTTTTGGCAGAATGGCAGATTGGCAGATTGTTTTGGGGGGTTGGAGAATAACCAGAATGGGGGTGGGGAGTGATGGCAGGGCGTCACTGTGTGGAACACTCCCTTGGTTCTTTGCTAGTTTGGCTGCAAAGTGCCAGGCTGGGAGGCTGTTTACTGGGGCTGAGCGAGATGTGCGCTGTGATTAACATGGCTCTGTAAGGACGAGCTCTCTGGCGCTATGTTCTCTGGCTCTCGGGGAGAATATTGTTTGTCTGTTTGAGTGTGTGTGTGTGAGAGCTTGAGAGAGTGAGAGAGTTACTGGTGATTAAAGTGAATCAGATGAGATAGTGAATTTTCTGATGAGTTGTGAAGCAGCTCTTAGATGCTCTGGCACTGCCATGGGCCATTCAGAGCTGCAGGAGTGGAACTGATGAAGAGCTGTGTGCGTGTGTGCGTGTGCGTGCGTGCGTGCGTGCGTGTGTGTGTGTATGTGCGTGGTCAAACTGTCTCGCTGTCATCTCCATGTCTGCTGTCCTTATTTATCTATCTGTCCTTTCTTTATCCCATTCCCTCTTCTTGCTTCACTGCATTGTTTTCACCCATGTGATTCTCTTTCTTCTCTTTTCCTCTCCTCTCTTTTCGGCATTCATATTTTCCAGTAGCTTGAAGAATTTAGTTATCCCTCACTCAGCCGCCATCTCTGTCCCTGTAGACCTCGTCTGCTCCTCCCCTTGTGCCCTTGTCCCCCTCTCCCTCCCTCTACAAAGGAGCGTTGATTGTGCCGATGGTGGTGGGAGGGAGCGCGCACACTGGCTCTTTTGACAAGGAAATGTCAAAGTATGTAAGCCTGTGTGTCTGTCTCTGGGAGTGTGTGGCTGTCTAGGCACTGATGTCATGAGCGTGTCTTTTGATGTACTTCCCGGCCAGTCATGTTGGCCTCTGGGGCGGCGTTTGAAGTGACGGGGACTCCTCAGTCACCTCACTGTCTTTCTACGGACACCGAGGAGCATTAAGCAACAATCTCCCAAATATTGGAAGCTGCCACTGTCTCTGTGGAGGTCTATTAGATTTTATGCATGACTCTGACATCTCTCAGCATGTCGCCATGCAGTGCAAGCACAAGAACACGGAGTTGGTATTGTTGTCTGGAAAGGGAGCGATTCTCCCCCTGAGATAAAGCTCAGTCCTTGATCACATGTTTCATGCTGTAGCGCTTTTAATCTGCCGCACGTCACAAGAAGGCACTTAAATATCTTTATTTGAATCAAATCATGCGTCATGTGCAGTCTTTGCTATTCATAAATTACCGTCCTTATCACTGGCTTTGCGTGTGTGTGTGTGTGTGTGTGTGTGTGTGTGTGTGTGTGTGTGTGTGTGCGTGTGGGTATGTGTACGAGCTCATATGTTCTCCTGCTGTTTAGCAGTCTCAGTCACTTCCCACCTTGTCCGACACACACACACACACAATCACGAGGTGATGAGTTTTGTCGGGTCATATTTTAGCCGCATATGTTAACTCTGTTTATTTTAAGTCGCTGTTTGAAATGCAAGCCTTAGGATTTGGTGTTTGTGTCTGCTGGGTGCTCCTTGTATGTTTATTCACTATTTTGATCTTTTAGAGGAAGAACCGATCCTTGACGAAATTCGAATAATTTTGCAGGTTCACAAGTCTCCATATTTGTGGACGTTCTGCCTGCTGTTGCTGAATGTTTTGTTCAGTCGTGCATTCTTACAGATAAAGCAGACTGTTTTCTTCATCATGTGTTCTCAAATGAAAACAGGGGAGACAATGTTTGCTTTTCACCCTCCAATGGGAGTTGTTTTTCCTCCCTGATTTGAACATAAAAAGAAGATAAACCTGAAAATGTGTGTGCAATGTGTTTGTGCAGTGGTCTTTAAATAAAAATAGGACCCACTGCTGAAACGTACTTTTACACTCTGATACAACTTCAAAAATAGGGAAATACTCAATCCAAGAAATGCATGAAGTCAAGGAAATAGATGATGATGATGATAGAAGCAGTCATGAGTTGACTGCAGTTGAAAGGGGTTACATTGTAATAGACTGTCTGTTCTAGTGTGACTGTTGAGTTTGCGAAAACTGCAACTGAATTTATGAGAATATTCATGCTGAGGGGATTTTTTGTGGCTTTCAGAGCCACTTAGTGCTATTTTTAGCACAGACGCTGACCTCATGGCCATTCTCAGCCCCTCAATTCCAATGGGACAGAGAATCTTGACATTCATTTTCTTCAGACACAAACACTAAAGCAGGCACACACACACTTTAAAACAACTATGAAAGTGGGAGGGGGAAGTGGGATGTGCCACTCTCGTTATGTGGTGTGTTAGGATGCAGCTAAATGGGGCCTCTTTGGTCTCCTCCATCTGAGGTCACTTTGTCCTGCAGTTGTGCTCTGCAGATGAACTGAGCCCAGTGCCAGCAGCCACTGAAGTTCATTAGTGAAGCACAAGTCAAAGTATTGGCCTGTCTTGCTTGATGAATGTCTTGTCTCTTCTGTCCAAGGGATTCATTAATGCTCGCAGACTACACACACAACCATAGATGCCCACATATGCTTTAAGAGTGTGTAGTTGTCTTGTGCTTCAATACTAGCAAGCAGTCTGTGATGGTAGTGCCCCTGGGATGGGTTACCATAGCGATACGTGTGACCTGGAGTCAAGGCTGTTGTGGTGCGCCACACAAGCTGACAGGTAAGGTGCGAGTGTCACTGGAGCACCTTATAAATTTATGGCAGGCAGAGCATTAAAAACCCAGCAGTTTGAATTTGTCAAGCCGCTGACGTCTGATAGCTGACTCCATCTCAATTACAAGCTACTGACATATAGCGATGATGATGAAGCTTTGAAATAGGACGTGCTGATGAAACCACTTACGCAACAGTGCGCTGTGCAGGCCAGCGAGAAAATGTGCCTTTGGTCATATTATTTTGAGCAAAAAATCTTGTTCTGTAATCTGATCTGAACAAGCATGTGGGGATGTTATTAAGACTGAGCCCAGATGAACGGATCACTTTCCCTGTTTTGTCCAGGTGTACCATCCAGAAGGAGTGTGCCCCGGGGGTGTTGGCACGCTCCTGGATCACCATCGGTGAAGGCCCCCAGCAGTGTCCCTCCATGACCCTGACACCCTCTGAGATCAGCATTTCTGCAGACATCAAGGTACATGTCACCGACTTCATATTCCACAAATAGATGTATGACTATTGTTGCTGATCAAGCTATGATTGTAATGGCAACATGCTATTTGAGCTTGTGTGAGGGCACCTTTACAATCTAACACCTGACTTTGCTAAGGTCAAATACTCATAGTCTATATTAATAATCATGTAAGTTAAAGTCACTGCTAATATTGCACTCTGCTCAGTTTATGTCCTACAACACAATAATACAAAGCGTGCTATCTGTATAATTCAGTGGTAGGCAACCAGCGGCTCCGGAGCCGCATGCGGCTTGTCAGCCTCCTTTCTGCGGTTCCCACACCGAGCTCTGTGACTTTTTTTTTAACACCGAAGCAGAGGCGAAGAGCGCAGACCTTTGCCAAGCGCGATGGTTCCCCCCATATTGTGATTTAGACCATAAATATTAGTCCTACATTTATTTTATCTACATATTTTGATTCCTTGACGTTTTTCTTCTGGGTCTAGCTCCATAGCTTTTGAAGATGCAACAAATCCGTTGGCACACTCCAGATTTCACAGCCAGAGTCTTGGCTACGTATATACAAGTATAATGGTGTTTGTTGCATGTTTATAGCTTCATTTGTTGTCTTCCTATGATGAAAATTCCAGAGGTCCCCTATTCTTTCCTATTCTGGATCATGGTATCCGTAATTATTCCATTATCTGGATCAGTCTTTGATAGTTTGTAGAAATTGTTGGAAACTTGTCTTGTAATTTTTTTCCAAGTGCTCTGACCATTTTTTGTGGAGTGCTGAATATTTCATGGTCATATCTCGCAATGTTAAAGAATGCTTTAAAAAATTCCTGGATCCAGACGGTGATCCGGATCACCCCCAAAATTTGATCATTTCTTCCATATCCCATATCCGACAACACCTGAAAATGTCATCCAAATCCATTCAGAACTTTTCAAGTTATTTTGAACACAAACAAACAGATAAACTCCAGCAAAAACATAACCTCCTTGGCGAAGGTAAATGTTCGACTCACCGCTAGTCTGTGACTGCATCTGCACTGCATTCTGACTGCTGATTGGATGAGCGAGGTCAGGGGGAAGGGGTCAGTCTGTTCAGCCAGTGAAACACTAAAAAGACGTCTCGACAGTGTGCTACCCCCGCGGTAAGCTATTGATAGCCATGGATACATCCCTAAATAGAAAAATATCGAAAGAAGATAGACAGTTTAATTCTGAATTGGATGGATGGATTTTGCCTTTGCTGCCAACGACGCTGGCTGACCCACCCGTGTGCTTGATATGTGGCGAGAAATTACATGAAATTACATATAAATGTCACAGAGAGAAAAGAACCCGCGTGAACAATCCATTGATTGGTCGCTCAAATCCATTTAGCTGTTGCGGCTTGAGGCTCTCGTCAGACTATAATGTTGGCACACGTGTTAATGGTAACACCTGTTCTTTACGTTATACACTATAAAAAGTCACAACTTGCGTGACATGCACACATCCATATTTAACATAATACACTCTCTTAAAACTGTAATGGTGACGAAACATATCGAGACTTAATCAAGTCTTTTCATGAAAATAAATGAATCTGAGTAATATGCAGATTTTCATCTACAAATGATATGCAAGTGATCATGAAATGAAGTGAACCACATGTGCAGACACAAATCCGTACTGAAAATAAATCTGAAATAAAAGGCGAGCAAACTGATGTTGTTTTACACCTTTAGGGATAGATCCTTCCTATGCTTCATGTTGTGTATAGATTGGGAGATGAGAACAAATAGAAACAGTGACACACACCCTAGTTTGATTTTAATGCAACCTGGCAGCTTGGGTGCGTGCCAGTTGTTTCTTATTGGTATTGCAGCAGTGTACCTGAAGCATAATAACAATGTGACAATTAGTTCAGTGAGACTTTGGACCGGTGGAATACATTTGACCCTTAATTACAGCCCATAATTAGACGAGCCCGAAAGTTGACGGGTCGTTAATTGGTTCATTACATGTGGATTAGCCTGTTATGTGGGTCAGTTGAGACGGGCTGTACTATTCTACCAGCTGTCCGACACACAGTAACCCCTTTGGAGCCAGAGGAAGTCCAGCTCAAGGTTGTCCCCCCCAAACAGGAAGCAGCAGGCAGGAAGTTAGGGCCTCGGCCTGCAGGAAATGATCAATGCCACTGAACAATAGAGGAGATTTTTAAGACACGTTAGCGCGTTTGCGGTCACTTCTATTCATATCTGTTCAGCCGTGGAATCTTTCGTCTCACACTTCCTCCAGTCTTTTTTTTTCTCACACTGAAATCATCCAGCTGAAATACAAGCATGTCAGTGAGGTGTTATGTTTTTCTTTATATATGTATATGTCATATTTCATCACATTTAGACAGGAATCTACCACATTGCCTTCTGTTTCTTAATTGCTTTCAAGTTCCTGATAAACTCTTGGATCAACTTTTGGGAAGGTTACCACTCAAACACATGTAAAAAGTTTCTGTTTCTGTCACAGAATGTCGGTATTCTAATAAATGGCAGTGTTCCTGATCTGGTTGGCTCCCGGGTCCAGTGTGAATATGGCCCGGGTTTGTCTACGGATGCTACCCTGCACCTGGACCATGGTCCTGCTCAAATCCAGACTTGTCCCCTGCTCTCTTGGGAAAACTACCAGCCAATCCGCCCAGGCACAGGTGAGGCAGACTTTTTTTTGTCTGTCTGTGTGCCAACGCCTCCAGCCATTACTGTCCTCAATACAGTTACAGTTACATGAGTTTGTTTTTTGTTTTTTTAGATTGTTGATTTGGATAACAAGTGTGTTCTATCTGAACACACATTCATTGGCAAATGAAATTAAGTCAACTTAAAAGCTCACATATTGAAATGAGCTGTTAATCTGTAAATTGTGTTGTATGTTCTTTCCGTTTTAGCAATTATATGACTTAACTTTTAATTGAAGCATCTTTCAATACCATATACCGTAAGTTCACTGTTGAGTCATAACATAAACTGTGCTGTATCTGTATCGTTCTGCGAAATCAATGCCCAAACAAAGCACTCTACGTCTTGTTAACTCACTGTCCGTGCATTTTTTATTGAGTCTGACTGCTAAATAACCCGCCATGGGGCCAAAGAAAGTTGCTAGTGCCAGCACTTTGATAAAGGAGGTATCTATTTGTCATTTATAATTATGGCCATTGTTGCCTGTAATATTGGCCTGCACTATGTGGAGAGCACAATAAACACCCTAAAAAGTGATCTTTTTGACTCTGCCATTGTTTTTCCTCACTGTTCTGAATGGCTTGCAGTAGAACCCCGTGACACTGGGTTTGAGTGGTTTTGAGACTGGATTTTCTAATTTGTGTCCTGAAACTATGTGTAATGTTTCCAACATGCTGTATTCTGCCTTTTGTTTTGGCAGATCATCTGGCTGTTTCTGTGGCAATAAAAGTGAACGGTACATCAGTGGTGTCTGGGAGCTTCATCATCTATGACTGTGAGAGGACTGGAGCAATAAACCCCAAAACCTCGTGAGTCACACCTCTATTGTCTCCCCCTGTACTGTGAAGCCAATTTCTACATGGGAATATCACTACTGTCTCTCACTCACCACACCTCATATAATATTGAAGGTCCACAAATATAGAATCAGCAGCAATGGTCTAATGCTTGAGGTGACTTTGTGCCTGACGTGGCTTACAGTAGGCCTAGTAGTGTTCCTAGTAGTTCAATGTTGGACAGACAACACATGCATGTAGCTCACTTTAAGATTTATAACATCCAGATACAGAATTTCCTAACTCAACAACATAAAAGGTTGGTATCATTTTCATCCAAATAAAATAGGGGCTTGTGCATTTTTTTCTTTTGGTCCGTTCACCCGAAATACTTGGTTCTTCTAATGCTGCTTTACTTTACCTTATGTAGTTTTTTTTTACTTGTACTACACTGTGTTAGTATCAGGTTCACATTGCGTGCATATTTTGCAGTGTACAGTTGCAACAGTTGCTCAAAATTATTGAACCCACATTGTAAACTGTATCAATTTGAAGTTTATAAACTGGCCGTAGTTTGCCATAAACCAACAAAAGAAAAGTAATTTAAATAGCTCAACTCATCTAATACTGCAAATTGTCCCAAATTTTAAAATTGACCATCACTGAATTAAATTCCAATGTGGTTTAATCAATTTCAAATGCAAATGTATGTCAAAATAGCAGAAAGAAATACAATATATGTTATATTTTGATTTGAAAATACTTTTATATATTCTTTCTATCTGCTGGGTGCATATTTACTAGATATATAAAACTAGTTTCACTCATTATAGTTAAGATAGTAAAACCACAACAATGTTTAGAGGCACACAGCCAACATTCTTTAGTTGGCCAATGCTGAGTTGTTGTTACACTTTTAGATTTTTTTGGTGAAAACGCTGTGATTACAAGCCTGCACAGAGAGAGTTTATCCACATTTAGGGCATATTTGTGACAGCTCCAGATTACACGGAGCGGAGCGGATATGGATATGAATAAATGTTTGTTACGGCTCTCTCTCTCTCTCTTTTAAACCTTCAAATCAAATGTTACCCCAAGATTCTTTGTCTTGAAAACACATCATGTTATAGAAGCCAGACACGCTTACAGCACTGAACTTTACATTTAAAGATCATGCATCCAGTCGACTACTTGATTTGCAAAAATAAACCCTCCTAAATGGGTCTTGAATACCAATAAACTAAGATTAGCATCATCTGCTAATGGAGGCTGTCGACTTGCAGCCTCACATAAATGTCATCCTGGCATTGTAGTGCACATGCTGTGGCGCTGCACAACTCAACAGCAAAGCTTCTGTGTGCCTTAAAGGCCTTTCCACTTTGTCCCCAGCACCCTTCTTCTTCCCCTGCTTACTATTTCAGCCTCAGTGGGTAAATAGTACTGTCACGTTCCCTTGCACGGCTTATTTTATATTTGGCCCGCTCTAGGTTTCCCGGCGCAGGATCAAACGTGCGATTAATATGCTGTAACGCTAAGCCAAAGGAAATTGGATATGTATGTCTGGCCGGTCATACTGATGTTTGTTTTTGTGAAGGACTGAGCCTCGTAGGGCCTGGTCACAAAGAGGGTTTTCTCATATCTGGAGGCAATCCAGCTGGCTTCCGCCCGCATGTTGGACCATGTCAGAGGATCCACTTTATCTGATGGGCAGATTTGAGGCTCAGAGGGGCATCAGCGTGTGTGTCTTTGACTGAAGCCGTCAGATTGGAACCACTTGGGCGCGTGGCTTTTCTTTGCTTTGTGTAAATGGTGTGAAGGTGTGAACGCAGCAGTCACAGGTGGATGTGAGCGAGACTTCACCCAATTTGTGCGCACAAGCCGCCATGCACAGTGAGGCCCGGGAGTGTGAAATTAGATGACGGTTTGCCGAAGGTGATAATGAGCCAAGTGCCACTCTCACAGGATGAGCATTGGGTTGCAAAGTGTCGAGCTGCTGTATTCGATCTGATTTTAATCACTTCAAGCTGTTTTTTTTAATAATCCCTAAAGAGAATCTCATGACCCACTTCTACTCAATGAGGCCTGAATGTGCGCTTTCTTTGTGTGACCATCACTCTGGTTTTAATAAATGTTCTTGATTTAAATTCCACATCTACATGCGTCAGACATTAATGCAAATAATGTTAATGCAAATCTGCCACACAGGAAGTATCACGGTTCAAAGTGACTGCATTATTACAATGCAAATCCTATCTTCCGACTTTAGTTTGTGATTTCATTAAAAGAGCACCACCTGATCATTGAGGCTTAATGAACTCTTTACCGTGTTTTATTTACTTATATCACATTTAAATTGCAATACAATTAAACTCAGACTGGAAACAGATAAGTGCCAAGCAAGCAACTCAATCTAAAAAGGCAATCTTTACCAAAAAGCCACATCCTAAAGCCACAGCCACATACCCTAATGACGTTTGTGGCTCTGAGAAGAGCCTTTAAAAGAAATGTGCGAAATGAGTGTTTAAAACAGAAAGCATGTGGTACACACTTTGATGATTTCTGTGTTTACCAGTGTTGAGAGTAACAGCGTTACAAATGCTGTTATCATTTTCCAGTAACAGGTAATCCATTGAATTAATGATTTGAAACGGCACAACACATTTACCGTTATCGACAGTGAAATATGGAGCGTTATTATGCACCGCTATAGCACAGGACAGGACAGCTGCAAATAACAGATGTTTTTTTCTGATTGTCCTTCTTTGAGTTGACGGTGTAGGGGGTGACGGACACTTAAGTAATGATGATTGGTTAAAGGCAGAGTGCAATTTCATGGTAAGCCAATCATTGTGAGAGTTCAGGTAGGTGGGCGGTGTTGCTACAAACCTCAATGCGCTCACACAAGTGAGCACAATAGCGAGTCCGAAGTGGTCTGTTGAGTTACAACTGGTGTTTTCAGAATGAATGTCATTGATATTAAAGGCAAAAACATACATATGAAGTGTTCTTTAAGTCCCAGAGCAAAGTGTTTGTCCGCATCCGTGAACAACGGACGGCACACACCGTCCGTTGTGCAACTGACCAGTGAATCTGAATTCTTTTACATATTCTAGGGGTTTTCAAAAAAACAAAGAAATAATTATTTTCCCTACTACAGTACAGGTCCAAAGTTTGGACACACCTTCTCATTTAATGAGTTTTCTTTATTTTCATGACTATTTACATTGTAGATTCTCAAAACTATGAATGAACACGTGTTATGTAATTATGTACTCAGCAACAAAGTGTGAAATAACTCTAAATATGTCCTATTTTAGACATATATTTTATATTTTATCGTTTTTTTTGATAGCGCTGCTAACTCTTGGTGTTCTGTCATTGAGCTTAATGAGGTATCTATCCATCCACTTATCTTCATTATGGTTGCAGGGGTATGCTGGAGCCTATCCCAGCTGACTTTAGGAGAGAGGCGGGGTACACCCTATACGTGGATATATGTGCAGGCCACATATAAACAAACAATCATTCACGCTCACATTCACACCTATGAACAATTTAGAGTTACCAATTACCTAAAATGTATGTTTTTGGAATTTGGGAGTACCCGTAGAAATGCACGCACGGGGAGAACATGCAAACCCCACGCAGACATGCCCAAACACAGATTCGAACCTAGGACTTCCCGATCTCCTGACTGTGTGGCCAACATGCTAACCACTCGGCTCTTAATGAGGTAGCCACCTGAAATGGTTTTAACTTCACAGGTGTGCCTTACTTACAGGGTTACTTGGTGGAATTCCTTGCCTTATTAATTGGGGTTTGGGACCATGGGGCTGTATTGTGTGTGTCCAGACGTTTGGCCTATACTGTATCTAATTACATTTATGAAGGATTAATTCTGTTACTAATTAAATTACTTTTTTGGGAAAGTAACTACTAACCATAACTGTGGTAATTACATTATTAAAGTCATTTGCCCAACATTGGCATTTAGTTACTAGATTGTCATTATAGTGTGTGCATGCATTATGGTGTGTGTGTTGGACCTCACATTATGGGCCACTTGTAAGTCACATGTCGTTGTAAAAGACATTAATGCCAATTTTTGAACATTTTCACCATCAAGATTACTTAAATGAATGAAACTCCTCATGTGTATCGTTCTGTGCGCATAAAAGTGTAAATGTGTGTGTTCAAAGAGTTCTCTCCGAGGCTGTTCAAAGTGGTCTTTAGGCTAAGTCTTAATGGTAACCAGACCCCAGCATTCCACTCACACCAACCAGCCCAGTAGGACAATCACCTAACCTGCCCTCCCACTCTCTTTATATTTCTCAGCTAAACACACACTCTCCCTTAAACAAACATGTTCCTTGTTTTGCTTCTGGGTCTGCGTCTCAGGTTTTGGCACCTCTTTATTTTTTCCCCTTTTCTTGTCTTGCTCCAGCCGCACGCTCCCCCGTCTCAGCCACTCTTTGTCCCCGTGAAACTGAACTTTTCTCCCAGACATATTTCTCTCTGACAAAGACATGATTGAAGATGTGTGTTTAACCACAGTGTCCACTGAGAGGCCCTGAGAGTGCAGGCCTGCTTGTGTATGTAGTGTGTGTGTGTGTGTGTGTGTGTGTGTGTGTTGATGGTCATTATGACTACAGGGGAGCAGCATCACAAGGGTGGTTATCAGTGTTGGACAAAAGTGAGTGAGTGAAAATCTGTATGTGTATGTCATGTAAAGTAACAGTGAACATTTTTGACATCTTTTGTCATGCTCTCTAATGTGAAGGTATGTCCAAACCTTTGACTACTATCCTATGTGTGTGTGCTAGAGTATATTGTAGGTGTTATAGTATGACGTAAAGGGAGTCAGTGAAAACACAAAAGCTGCAGCTGATAAGAGCCTTGAGGAGCCTGTCTGCTTCTAATCAGTTCACACACAATCACACACACACACAGACATTTTTCGATTACATTTTGTCAGTCAACCCCCAACACACACAGGCACACACACCTCAGTCCTTCCAATCTAAAACCTTATGAGAGTGTTGGTATTACTGGAGGCGCTATCATTCCTGGTGTGGGACATCTGTCTCTTCCCAGAGGCAAAACAGTCACTCACACACATTGTACTGTGTGGGTGTCCCACAGCAGGTAGTAAGACACACACCCGTCAGAAACAGCACAACACAAAACAGTGGAAGTTTCCTTCCATTTAAGGTGATGACAGGAAATCTGTACATATCAGGGAACAGACTACTACATTTACATCATAACTGCAAGGAAATGATGATTCACAGTTTCACACACAGACATTAAACAGATAACAGCTAAGCCCATTTGAACTCTGTTGCTCACCAAAAAAGCAGCACCTACCGTATGCATGTAATATGCATGGATATGCTGAAATTATGTTTACTTTTTAATATTAATATTACTATTATTAAACCACCCCCATCCATAAACATACATAAACACGCTGTATATCGGATGTGTATTTTTTAAATAATTAATAGTAATTACTAGGGATGGCTGATGTTGGCTTTTTTGCCGATAACCAATATGCCGATATTGTCCAACTCTTAATTTCTGATTCCGATATCAACCGATACTGATATGTGTAACAGGACTGGACTTATTACCTTATTATGAATTATTATTACTATGCATTGTTATTATTTATGATGTATTATTGCACTGATCTGACATGCAAAATGTGACGTGATCTGTTCCTTATTTATTTGTTTCTATTGTTTCTATCTATCTATCTATCTATCTATCTATCTATCTATCTATCTATCTATCTATCTATCTATCTGTCTGTCTGTCTATCTATCTATCTATCTATCTATCTATCTATCTATCTATCTATCTATCTATCTATCTATCTATCATGGAATTAACACCGCCACCACGAGTGCCTTTCAAGCAGGTTTGTTTGTTTACAGTATTTAAGCACATTTTTACATGCCATGAGAGTGACGTCCCGCATCGGTGTGATTCCGTGTATACCCATTGATATCGAGGCGGCAGAGCCAGGACTAAGATGAAAGTCAAGCGGCTAGCAAGGAAGTGGAGATTGAAGCATTCGGTACCTTCTATTATTGTGAGAAACGTGAATTCACTACCGAGCAACAGCGTTAGGCCGATATGATCGGACATCACCAGTAATATATTTTATTATATTTTCTTTACTATACTGATTATAATCCCTCAAGGGGAAATTTAATTCAAAATGTGGTAAATAAGTTTGTGAAGTGATCCACTGTGTCAACCCACCTTGCATGTGTCTGTCCTGTTCAGCAGCGCTGGTGCCTATCCCAGCTGATCACTGGATTGATTGCCTGTCAATCACAGGGCACATACTGTATAAACAAACAACCATTCAGCCAAGTGAACCACTGCGGCGACCTCATATGTTCATTCAAAATGAACAGAAAACCTGAACTTGTCTCACATGTGGAGTCCCACAGAGAACTGTTGTCATCTCCAAAACTAAAAAGGTAGACTAGCATGAACTCAGCTAATCTTACCTTTTGACCTTGCCGCTATTTTGGCAACCTTGTGGTGGACATCATTCAAAAGTCACCTCACTGAGATGACAAAGATCTGTTTTGTGTTATGAAAGGGGTTGCTCAGGAAGAAAAAAACACTTCCACTGTGAACTTTAAAATCATGTTCAAATGCACAAACCTCATACTCCTTTATAATGGGCTTGAATATCATCATTGACTGTTTGGATAAAGAAGTGCTTTCAAATTGTGTTCATGTTAACCTCCTGGCTGGACATGTTGAAACATATGCTATGTGACTAATCATCACATCCTTTTTGTGTAGCTCAGCTTTGGGCTTCGCAATCAGTTTACTGTGCAACAAATGAGATGATTGCGCATACACATGATCTGACCCTTGCCTTTTTGTTTGTGTCCATCAGGTGTGTTAGCTGCCTGAGCACAAGGTGGAAATGCTACTGGGACCAGGAGAACCACCAATGTGTCTCCAGTAAAGAGGACTCAAAGCACAACTTGCTGGAGGTGAGTTACACAGATGCTCTCAGGATCTCGTAGTATTAGAAGTCTGTCGCCCACAGCCTCAGATGAAAGCCAGACCTTCTCATTTACAACATTTGAATGTGTGCTGCCATGATCTGAATCAGTCAGGGCCTGACAAGAACAAGCATGCAGAGTTTCAGGGCAAGGTTATGAGGATATGAAGGCAGAATGTTGAAATAAGAAAGACCGCCATAAAATGAAGGTGTCTGCTGTAAAAACAAATACCTTAAAGACCTTTCTCTTTTTAGTTTGATAGCATGTGGAGGAGCAGATCCATAATAATGCCATCATTTACTAAACATCTATTCTTTAAAATAAATAAGGTGCTTACACTGACATATAATAATATACAACATGTACTACCTGAATATGAAACTGTACTTTTTCTCCAAGAAAAAGTCTGAAAAAGACCGGTCATCTTACACTTTGAGATTTATTCATGCAAACCAACATGAGCCGCCAAATGACCTCTCTCCAAGATAGTCAGAGCTTTTTTTCCTGTCACTCACAGGCCCAATGACCTCTGACCCAACTTTTTCATAGAGTGCAGAGTGTTTCGTCTGCGTTGTGGGTTTTGTCGGGGGGAGGGCTTGTGGCCGTGCAGTGTTCGGAGTCGCTTGGTTGGGTATTGTTTACTGCATTGGCAGTGAGCAACAGCTGGCTGCCAATACAGTAGCTAGTAGCTAGCAGTTTGCTTGCTAGCCATGACTACAACAGGAAGACGATCTACAGCCAATCAGGACGCAGAAGACTACAACACTCAACTTCCCACAATGCAGTTCTTCTTAAAGGGTTCGGGTTAAAGGGTTCGGCCTGTAGCAGCGTTGTTATGCTGTAAAATTGTTTTTATGAAGCACTAAAATTGCATTTTAAAAAATCAGCGAAAGCGCGAATCCGCAAAATGTGAAGCGAGGGAACACTGTAGTTTGGTTGAGGAGGTCAGTTTGTAATGTCCTGTCACACTTAAACAGGGAGACATTGTGACTCACAGTGGTCTGATGACCTGATGGTCAAACTGCTCATTGTCCTAAGAATTAGAAGGCTTTATTGCTGTGGAAGTCCACTGGTTTTGCATCACAAGACCCTTTGAAAAATGGAAGGATTTGGCTTCAGTTGAATTAGTGAAGTAATGGATGTTTGATATGGATCATTGGATATTTGGGAGCAGATGTAGCGCATTCATGTTTGCCTTTTAAAGTCTCAAAGCCCAAAAAATTACATAGGAAGCACGATGTGTTTTAAGTGGCGTCATTTCTAAATATGACACAAGAGGAGGTGGTGGGTATTTTCCCTTCTGCTGATCCTGTCATAGTGTCCAGTGGGTCTGTTATTCTAATCCCTCATCGTCTTTCTATTTGAAGCCATTGTTGTTTCCTTCCAAGTGAGACTTCACCCTCTCATTTCCTCCTACCTCCTCCAGATAAACAGGAAACGTATTTTGGTTTGCGGATGTATGCAGCAAAGCTATTGTCTTTTTCTAACTGCTCGATGTCACTTCCTGCGCCCCCATATACCCCTCCACCTCACCACAGCATGCAGTTTCCTGTCCCAGCTTGGTGGCCACAGAGGTTCCTCCATCGCCATCGGGGGCAGCCCAAGACTTCACCATAACCCTGAACAATATCCAGGAGGTAGCACACAGACACACACATGGTCCACCTCTGAAGCTGGACTTTGGCCAATATACATGTTGTGAAAATAAGTGGAATAAAACAGAAGCATATGGTGTGTTTGCGTCAAGCTGAGCGAGGCACAGATGGAAATTTTTGTGCTGTGATTTTGGTCTGTAAATGAGCAAAAACTGAGGCAGGCTGATGTGCACGTTGTGAGAATGAAGAACGAGCAAGGATTTTTTGCTTACGTTGCTCACTGTCCACTGAGTGATGTCTCTGTCAGCAGACAGGGCAACCAGGCAGAACAACACATTCAATTAAAAAACTAATTTTCTCATCCTTAATCCTAATCTGAATGTAGGCATGTTCACTGATAAGGACATTTTTTGAAATGTGTCTGTAGACAAGATGTCTGTGTAGATTCTCAGTCGTCCAGGTCATGGTAATCCACAAAGGTTGAATCGAGGCAACTGGACTTTTATTGTTTGTTGAAGACATTCCACCTTTAATCCAAAAGGCTTCTTCAATTCTGAATGTTAAGTGTGGAGTATCCCTGTTTATGTCTCTTCTGGGTGTATCACTGACTAACTGTTTTGCCACCAGATGGGCAAACAACCTATTGTTATGGAGCCACACCCAACAACAACCACAATAACAGCTTGATTGTGGCCACCCCTGTGGGACATACCCACCAGAGACGGAAGGTGAAACATTTTCAGCAAACAAGAAGAGTCTCGTTCCTCAATTCAACCTTTGCGGCTTGTCTGAAGACAAGTTGCCAGGTGGTCCCTTGTCTAACCTTGCTGGCCTTTCAGGCCCTTTTCCTGGGTGTTGCTATGGGGACAGACTTTGAGTTACATACAAATGTGTACACACACACTCAGGGAAGCTTGACTATAAGTGAACGTTCACACGACTTGTACGTTTCATTGTGGAAGTCCAAACTGACGTTGTTTGAGTTAACGACTCCATCCAGTCAACATTGCGGTGAATTTGTGTCACTTACACTTGGTCTCTGTGGTGAAGGAATCACCAACTCAGAGATGCTTGTGGAGTTTGTGGGAGTGAAATTGGATTTGGTTCTCACACGGTGGAGGCCGGGGGATGGGGGTTAGAATACATTTAAATAAACAGTGATAAACATTCTCACTGATACTCGTAGCCACATATTTGGCCTAAAATCATCAGACCAAATGCCAGAAAACTCCAGTTTAAAAGTCAACTTCTCATAGTTGAGATTTGGCTTTAATTTAAGAAGAATTAATTCATAGCCATTGATCTGGCTCCCAGATGACTTGCTGAGGTGTAGTCCATATGCGTATGAATATGAATCTAGAATGGATTCCATATTCCCCTGGCAGGGCCAGTTACTTTCTCCTGCTACTCTAAGTCATCAATTGTTACCAAACATTTATTTATTTTTTCAGTATGCTGGAAACGGCATGAGATCGCTATGTCCTAGCTGATAATTGCTTATTGCTGGGCATGGTGTTTTTCATTACAGGGGGAGGAGCTTGAGTGTGACTTTGGGACAGAGCAGCGATACAAAGCCACATGGCTGAACAGCTCTACAGTCAAGTGCAGTGGTGTGACAGTAAGTGCCGACAATTACCTACCACAAATAGCCAGTAAGTCAATTTAGAACAACAAAAGCATTTTAGCGCTTGCTAATTTCCAGTAGCAGTGGTTTCATTGTGACCAAGTTGAAGCCCAATCATAAGTACAATGTAAAAATGTCATACTGCTCCTAACTACTGCCCCTAACAAGGCAAGGCAAGTTTATTTATAGAGCACAATTCATACACAAGGTAATTCAAAGTGCTTTACAGAAAAGAAGGGTAAAATCACTTCATAAGATCATTCCATCTACATGTATCTACCTTTGTGTCCATTGTAGCTGTCCACCAGTCAGAGGAGTCACATTTACCACCTCAACCTGAGGAGGAGAAGATTCCTTAGCGATGGCATTTTTGTGGACAGCCCCCACCCTATGAAAGGTAAGTCATGATCATTATCTAACACATCTGTTCATTAGTACCTCGGTTTTCATGAATTGTACAAAACTAATGTAAATCCTATTAATCCATTCCAAACACCCAGAAATATTAACACAAAACATATTTTATAGATAATATTGTAGTTTTACATGCAGAAAACAACGTGCATTTAACATCACTTTTACATTTTTGGAGACACCTTGTGGCAAAGATGTGATGATGAGCGGTGAGAGAGTGGAAAGAACAGGAAAGTCACTTTGCTATGACTTCTTCTTTCTTGAATTTACCGTAATTTCCAGTCTATAAACCGCTACTTTTTTGTTACTCTCTTTTACTTCAGAACTACTACTAATTGTTTAAAATAAAAAACAACAGTTATTTTAACATCCCATAATGGAGTTCTTCCCAGCAAAGCATTTAATTGGTTATGGCTGCCAGAGGAGCCCAGAGCCCAGTGGGAGGCTGACATCATAAGCAGCCATAACCAATTAAATGCTTTGCTGGGACAAAATGCAGGATGGGATGAAGTTAAAACAGCTGTTTTTTTAAATTTCAAACTCGTATTGGTACTTGTATTGTATATTTCTTACCTAGCTTTTTAGTGTTAAGTTGCTGCGTGATGATTTTTGTGTTCTTTGTAAAATTATACTGTGAGTCAGACGGTTATATTGAGTAATGACCTCCTGCGATTTCCAATGGGTTGACAAGCTTGTTGTGAGTTGTCTCATAGCTCATGATTGGCTCCTGTCAAATAAAGAGCTACGTCCTCACGGACACGTGCGCGCCACAATGTACCATTTTGATGTGGACATGTGCAGCTTATAGTCCAGCTTATATATGTACAAATCTGTTTTTCTCTCTAAATTTAGTGGGTGCGGCTTAAACGCTGGTGCGTCTTATATACCAGAAATTATGGTAATAGTGTTTCTTACCTTCTTTATCAAAGCGACGGGACTTGCAACTTTTTTTTAGCCTTATGGTGGCCTATTTTGCAACCGTACTTGATAAAAAAAGTAGAGACTTGTGGTGTATGTCTTATTGAGCAAAGAACTACAGAGTCAACTGGTGATGACACCAAAGAGGGGCGACAGAGCTGGGGGACAATGACTTCCAGGTGGGAGTTGAGAGCAGGCTGACAGGCACGTTTTGTAATAAAGACGAGCACAGTTGGACTTACGCAGTGTATTAATAACACAGCAAGACTGAGTCGTAGTATACAAAGTATTGTGAGATTTGGTGTTGGGCGTGTGATCCAAGTTGTAATAAACAAGCAAAGTTACCAAAATATCCTTACCAAAGGATATACTGTAAAACAACAGTTTGTTACATACAATACAGTATGGTAACCGAGACAGTGTACAGGAACCGAGGCAAAATCTTGGCTAAAATTTTTGTCGACAACCGATTCATACGAAACAGGGCCTTCCCAAATCTGAGGTTTGACTGTGTTGTAAAAGAAAAAAAACATCTTCCACACTGAGGTTCTATGTTGTGTTCACAGTATAATTATAGACTTTCAAGGATAATAACTTCCACCTCTGCTCCCAGAATGCATTTCACCTGTGTTAAAACAATGTCTGCTGAGATTGTTGCATTTAATTAAACCAGGAGACAGATACGGATTCAAAGACAAACACTATTAGGCTGTCACTCTCTTGTAATAAAAGTACTCTGTGTATTGCAACATATAATTTGACAACAATTGCTAATTTACCATAATTTTATATTCAGTCTGCGCTAATTACACATAATGATTGTCGGATATAGATGGAATTTAAGGTGTCCAATGGCTTGTCCACTTGTAGAGGTGCAAGCACACTTAGATGGCCATGACAACAGAGAGTTGATATGAAGCACTGTTGAACTTGGCGTGCTGTCAGTGGTAAAGTTACGAGCCAGGCCTTCCCTCTCCCAGGCCCAGATGTGAGGCTCACAGGCCGTGTGAACGCACAGCCCGAGGCCGGCGCCAAATTTTGCATGGTTAACGGACATGACGAGTGCTTCATAACAAGCTGAGTCATCACAAGTGGAAAAGAAAAACAAAACAGACTTAATGGGATACATACACAGTCTGATATGGAGATGCACACACAGGGAGATGCATGGGAGGCACAAAAATGACTTTCTTTGTTCTCCCCCAGCTTTGTTTCTTTTCTCTTTTGTTTTTACAGCCATGTGTGCATTATCCTACTGTCAATTTGGAGTTATGCTGCCCACATTGTTTGGATAAACTAGAAAAGAAAAAAAAAGTTAATTAACCTTCTCTGTATCTCCCTCTAGTGGAGGTGTACAACTGTGGCGTGGGTAGCACTGATTGTTCTCAATGCTGGGGCCGTGAGGATCAGGGACATCTCTGCGGCTGGTGTGAAAACAGCTGCAGACTGAGGGATGCCTGCCAGCCAATCAAAGATCAATGTCCAGCTCCAGAGATCCATAAGGTAAGAGCACAGTGGACTACAAGTAGTTGCATTCATAGACTCCACCTCCTCTCTCTAGGGCAGGGGTGTCCAAACTTTTTCCAGCAAGGGCCACGTACTGAAAAATGAAAGGATGCAAGGGCCGCTTTGATATTTTGTAAACCAACACATAGAGATATGCTAAGAAGTTATATGTAGCTCAAGAAAAAAAATGCATTTCATCTCTGTAATATAGGTGAAATGCTACTAAAAATGACTTTTTTCCATAATAAGACAATTTTATTCTTTTAAAATTGCGACTTTTGTTCTTCATTCGATTATGACTTTTTTTTTCCATTTCTGCCAATTTCTGCTAATTTTCCAACTATTTAATTTCAACTTTCCTCTTGTAAATTTTCTCCCCATAATTGTAACTTTACATCTTTTAAAATAATGTATTTTTTCTTTATTTCAACATTGTTACTAAAAATGATATTTTTCCTCATTTTACAAGTTTGTTTCATAAAATTGCAACTTGTTCTCTTTTTTTAAAATATTTTGACTTTACTCTGGTAACATTTCTGCTGTTGATTTTTTTTTTGTATAATTTTTTCAAATATTTCACCTTTCTTCTTGTATATTTTCTTCTCCTAATACTTTGACTTTATTGCCATGTTAGAAATTTGAAAACTAATTTTCCAAAATTTACAACTTTATTCACAGTTTTTGACTTAAAAAAAAACAACCTTTTTTCTTCAATATTTCAACTTCATGCTACTAAAATGCCATTTTTCCTCATACTATTACTTTATTCTTGTGAGATTATGTTTTTTTTTCCTTGCTAGATTAGAACTCTTTTCTTAATATTTTGACTTTTGATTGCTTTTCCCATTTTTGGAGCTGTTTTTTAAAGTTTCCTTGTTAAATTACATTTTTAGACTGTTCTGTGGGCCGATAAAATCACAGCCACGGGGCGCAAATGTCCCCCGGGCCGCACTTTGGACACCCCTGCTCTAGTGTGTATTATGGTGCCATATAAAAGGGAATCATGGGGTCACTCACATGGTGTGGTGCTGTCATGTCCTGTCTGTCCACTGTCAGCTGCTCGTACAATGTATGGCGGCCATTAATCAATCTAGTGTGCAATGGTGCTAACACCAGTCTTGGCCACAGTCCTCTAGGGACCCTCTCTGTTCACTCAGCAGAGAACCTTCTCCTTCACAGTTTGGACAGGACATGGAAGTCTCTTTTTGTGTAAGTAAACCACAGATAACCAGAATAAGAACTATCAGTACAGTTTTATACAGTAGACCACCCTGCTAGTTTAGCTGCCACTGTAATAGTGTAAGTTAGACAAAACAGAGCTGGAAACACTTGAGAATATGATATAAATTGCTGTTGGTAACTTTCCACTCTGGTCCTATGGCAGTAATCCATCGATTCCTTTTCTATGCCGCTTATCCAAATTGGGGTTGTGGGCGTATGCTGGAGCCTATCCCAGCTGACTGCGGGCGAGAGGCGGGGTACACCCTGGACTGGTCGCCAGCCAATGGCAGGGCACATATAGACAAACAATCATTAACACTCACATTCACATTCATACATATGTACAATTTTGAGTCGGCATTTAACCTAACATACATGTTTTTGGAATGTGGGAGGAAAGCGGAGTACCTGGAGAAAACCCAAGCGCGCACAGGGAGAACATGCAAACTCCACACAGAGATGCCCAACATAGATTCGAACCTATGGCAGTAATATGCATTATAAAATTGTCAATTACTACAACCAGCTTACAAAAAGCCTCCATTAATTTGATATTTTTTTAATCCTGGTTGTGTGCCAATATTTGACATGTTTTATAATTTATTACATACTGCATAAGTCTGCTTAAACATGGTAAATGCATAACATACAGTGATGACTGTAAAATAAAAAAGATTTACATTTGTGATACAAAATCTGTCATTTGTGAAGGTGACTGTCTATATGCGATCAACATGTAGTCAATGGTGTACCCTGCCTCTTGCCCAAAGTCAGTAGGGGTAGGCTCCAGCTCAATTACGACCCTAATGAGGACAAGTAGTAAAGAGAATAATGGAAAGGATTACTTGAGGCTGTGTTTTTTGGTCAGTAATGGGAGCGTGTTAATAGCTAAATTATTTTGTTTGCTGTTACCGTACACTATCGTGCGGGCTCAGTAGGAGGTCATGGGAAGCACGGCTCACATAAGACCCAATCGGGCTGAACTTCCTGTAGATAAAACTCTCAGTGGCCCCGGAGAATAAGCATGTCGAACAAAGCTGGTAGACACACACACAGGTCCACAATCTGTCATACAAATGGCCCTTACAGAAGAATTCATGATTATCGCTCGTCCTTTGTAGCTGTCAGCATAGTGTGACTAAAAGGATACTGGCACAGTAACTCATGTGCACCTCTTACGTGACTGAAGTTAGCTGCACTGACATTCCTCCAGCGTGGGCAGACCATTGTTGCAAGACTCCCTCCCTAACACACACATGCAAACACAAACTATTACTGACTGCCTCTGGAGAGGGGCGGGCTGCTGGAAGGATAGCGCCGCTCTGGCTCTGTAGGGTGTGTGATGCAATGTGTTGGCAGCCATGTTTTCCCAGACAATTCACCAAGGTTAGAGCTTTGGCGCCTTGCATTACTAAGGAAAAGATTAGCTTTTCATGAACACGTTTCTTTAGAGAGGTGCATTTTATCTGTTGACACCACAAACATAGAAGGTTTATCATTAAGCTTCTATGTTGAGGTCTCTACAAGATAAGTCATTTCATCCATACCGCTTGTCCTCACTAGGGTTGTGGGGGTATGCTGGAGACTATCTCAGCTGTCTTCGGGCGAGAGGCGGGATATACCTTGGACTGGTTGCCAGCAGGGCACATATAGACAAACAATAATTCACACTCACATTCATACCTATGGACAATTAAGATCTCCAATTAACCTAGCATGCATATTTTTGAAATGTGGGAGGTATACAGACTACCCGGAAAGAACCTGCACACGCGCAGGGAGAACAGTACCACACAGAGATGTTCCAACGGAGAAACAAACCTACGATCTCCTGACTGTGACGCCAACATGCTAACCACTAGGCTAAGTCATTTCAATGAAGTCACATACATTATCATGTGACTTTCTGTCTATCAGTGGTATTTTTCATAAAAAACAAAGGCTAATATTCTTTCTTTTCTGATGCACTTTTTTACCTGTAATTTAATCCACCAGCAATATACTAAACTACACAGACAGGTAGTATATGTTATTCATTATAAAATACAGCCGTCCCTCGCCACATCGCGGTTTGAATTTCGCGGCTTCACTGTCATGGTTTTTCAAAAAAATATTAATTAATAAATCATGCTGTTTCATGGTTGAGTACGCCCTATTATTAGACAAAAATATGCATATTTAAGCAAATTTTACATATTGTTTTCTAAATTAAGCATTTTCAAGCATAAAAATTGCTAAATACACTAAAATACAAATGCAGGAAATTAAGAAGACACGTTCTAATTGTGAGTGTACTATTCTACATTGGTCACTAGGTGTTAGTAATTTTTCGGTGAGACAAGCACCAGACTTGTTTCCCGAAACAACAAGCTTTTATTGCAGGTTTAAATGATCTCACAACAGGCACAGTGATAATAACATTATGTTAATAATTAATTAACTAATTGTAATAAGTCTGAACCCCAGACGTCACTTCCTGTCCTCTAACACTTCCGGAACACATTTATTGCGACACATGCAAGCACGAGTTTTAGTTATGGTTTACATGGCTTATTTTCTCAGTTTATTTTTCCTATATTGAGTAATACGAATGTAAAGGTGACTATGTGGGTGTTATTTTATGTCTACAAGGCTCTAATAATTAAAAAAACATATATACGAATAGTGTAAACAAGTTTTATATGCCATAACTATTAAACTATTCCATTTATAAAGAAGGAATCTTACTTTGAGGAAATTCACTTATAGTCTGGAACCAATTAACCGCAATAAACCAGGGATTGTTGTTTTAGTTATTTAGCTAGTATAGCAATACACAGTAATCAACAGTACCACAACAGGATTTGTTTGTTTGTTGCCCTGTCACCAATAAAAAAAATGTTGGTATTGGTATAACTGCGGCACAGGGCTCTGGTGCCCCGCAGAGCCAAGAAAGGACAGGGACAAAGTCAGACACATAGTAAGGAATGTTTTGCATTATGAGACAATCGCAGTGATTCACTGTGCTAAAGAATGTGTTGAAATGAAAACAAATCAACCACAGTTCTATCTGCTGGAGCTCGTGGGGCACTTCCCAAGTTGCCCCTAACACATGATTTGCACCTTGTTTTTTTGCTCAGTTAAGTTATTCTGTTGTAATCCTAACTGTGGGTTTGTCCACTACTTAAAACAACAGTGCTGAGAGCTATTTGTCTGGGCATCCAAAACAGGAAGTGCTAAACATAGTTTATCTGTGACATGAAAACGGAATGAGGCATTACAAGGCTGGGGGGGAAGGTTGGTCAGAGAGAGCGCGGAAAAGCATCCAGTGTCATCAGAATGCTTTTCCTGTATTTGTTCTCAGCTTCTCTTTGATTTCCTTGAGGGAACCGCACATGAAAGCTGAAACAATCTATAAAAACAACATTTGATCAAGGTTGTAGCTGCATGAACAATGCGTCTGAATGCAAGGAAACAGTGCAGTCATCATTCTGAGCTGAGGTGTGTGTAGACACATTTCCACCCTGTGATCTCCGTGGAGGCCTGGTGGAGGCTGAGCTGTAAATCAAACCTCACAGACTTGTAAGAGGTGCAAATGAACAGCACGCCAGCTGATGTTGATGTCAGCGCTCCACAACACCACAGAGACGTACATTGTGATGATAATAAATAACTGTACTTTCTGCTGAGCTCTATCGAGAGGCCAGACGCCCCAGCATGCCATGTTGTATGCATTTAAAGTGTGGGCGTCACATGTGTAAGGAGGAATGTGGATTTGCGTTTGTGAATGTGAACAGCATGTATGTGGTGGAGGTAACAGCCTGGTGGCCTCACAGGCGGGTGTAATGTAACCACAAAAACATTACCATGATTTCCTGTGTTGTAGATGTCAAATAAAACGTGTGGTTTTGTTTCCACCAGTGTGTTTTTGCACCACAATAAAAAGCTTTACTTACTGAACCAGCTGAATATTTTACTGAGCCCAACACTGTCACTCTTGGAGGCATCAGATTATCAGCATGCAGAGACTTACCTTACCCTCTCACCTAGACCAAACAGAAGTGCTGTTTTCATTCTTAGGTGCAGCTCCTAACAGGGCTGGAGCCAAGCTAATAACACAGAGGTGTCACAGCGACCGCAGCTCGGCCAGGGGTCATTAAAAAAATAGCTCTATTGGCAAGATCATGGATTTCTCCCGTCTGGGTGTCTGAGATTCTATCTTTAACTGAGATGTCCTCTCCTTCCTCTCGGAGACTGTGAATAAGGAGGGTTGAAGGCAAGGGCTCAAATGATGTTTGAGAGTGGGAACAGCAGCAGAAATGGCTAGCGAAGAATTTGTCAGACACATGAAAACATGAAAGGGAGTAACTCTTTGCATTAATTCCCCTGTTGAGGCACTGCACTCTCTCCTGTACTGCCATCAGCATTCACTGTGCTCTCTGTTCCCCAAATTGGCTTCACACTCATGCACCTATCTGCTGTGCTCTCCATCGCGCCTCTCTCACTCTGCCTGTCTCTTGTGGGATGTGAAGGGGGCTCTTAAGCTGCTCTTTATTTGCATGTGCTTTAGAGGAGTCAAGGCTGAAAAGGCTCAGACAGTTAAGAGTCGGCTTTGTGTGCGTGTATACCGAGATTGTGGGTCCTTTCAATTGGATCTTGGTGTTTAGTAGGTGAGCACTTAGACTAAACCAGCGGTCGGCAAACTGAGGCTCCAGAGCCGCATGTGGCTCTTCAACCTCCTTGTTGCAGCTCCCACGCCAAACTCTGTTATTTTTTTTTTACACCGAAGAGGAGGATTTGTGCGTTTTCGAAAAGAATGCATCTACACTGCATTCTCACTGCTGATTGGATGAGCAAGGGAAGGGGGAATGGGTCAGTTTTGTTCAGTCAGTGAGACACGAAAAAGAAATCTTGACAGTGTGCTACCCCGCGGTAAGCTAGCCATTACCGTGAATACGTCCCTCAAAAGAAAAATATCGGAAGAAAATATCGAGTTTAATTCTGAATGGATATATTCCTTTGCCTTCACTGCCCTGTGTGCTTGATATGTGGCGAGAAATTAGCAAACAACAAAAAATGTTACACTGAAAGACATTTTCAAAACAAGCACTCAGCTTTTTCTGAAAAGTACCCAACTGCAGATGGGTGTAAGGGAGCGATTTCGGAACTACTACCAAAGGTTGAGCAGAGCAAACATACTATCAAGAAGTAGGTGAAGGCTCCAAAATGAACTACAGCTGCTAGCGTTGTGACTGCGTTGGAGATCGTAAGGAGGAGGAAGCCATTCACAGATGGAGAACACATGAATTAATCGTTCATACAAATATCACAGCATCTGTTCTCTGAATTCCAAAAAAATAAACAAGAAATGATTGTTATTATTACTATTAATTATTCAGAAAATGAAATAAATGCTCCTCCCTGTAAAAACAGTCAAGATCAGGACCAATAGAATGACAATAAACGTCATCGTAGGCAAATTGATGACATTCATTCAGTGCAAGCATATTGAATTGCCTGTGATGAGTCGAGTGATGTAAACGATATTGAGCAGACATACTGATATGCAGATATGTGAACTGTGATGGGCTTTTTAATGTTTAAGTTGGCTACATTTTCTTTTCATTTTACACAAACACGGGAAAAACTCCAAAAAGCCTACATAGTTTGGTGTTTAAATTATTTCAAAGTAGGCCTACACATGCACTCTGCACTTCTGTTAGTTGAATTCTGTTTTTGTAACAGGTAAAATTTGAAAAAGATTGCATTTTAAAAGTTTATAAGCTGTGTCATGTTTTGCGGCACCAGACAATTTTTCCTTCCTGGAAGAGAAGGAGCAAAATGGCTTTTTTGATGCTCAAGATTGCCGACCCCTACACTAAACACTTCAATCTTCAATCTTCAATCTTTGCATGGCTCTCCACATTAGCAACATTACTCTTAGTGTTTATTATCATTTATAGCTGTAGTCCGGCTTTCGCCTAAGGTTGATAACTGGTCATCTCTGACATTTTCACAGACTTTTCTTTCTCCTTGTTCACAGCTTCACTCTGTCTTTTTCAGATCTTTCCCATGAGGGGCCCAGTAGACGGAGGCACCCGCCTGACGGTACAAGGCAAGAACCTGGGGCGCAGGGCAGAAGCAGTCAAAGTCTCCATTGGAGAAGTACCCTGCGCTCTCCTGTCTGAGCTCTACATCGTCTCTACTGAGTAAGAACAAAAACCATTTAACAGTGATGTGCAAATTAGCATGTGCCATCTCCAAGTGTTGAAATAGTATAGACGGGAAAATCTGGTTTTCGAAACTGTTATGTGCAGATGAAATTATATGTACGATAGCATGTTGTCATGGAAACCCACCATGATGTCTGGCAGGTAAGTGGTCAGGGGCAGTAAGAGCATTGATGTGAGAGTGTCTTAGTCATGTGCAAAGCATGTTATCTGAAAAGAAAAGACAAGAGAAAACAAAACGGAGGTCTGAGTTCGACCTGTTTCATTAATTTCACCAGCCACACTGTAAGCCACACTTATTGACTGGGTGAAGCAAGGGTGATAAAACAGCAACACAAATCTACTAGAGGTTACATTCAACTGAACAATGACTCTGTCTGCTCTATTAAAATAATGCAAAACAGGTCATATGAGATAAACATACTTGTTTGTTTTTGCCAATATTTTAAGTCTAGAATCTAGAGAAGCCAAGACAAAATACTGATGATGGACATTTTTTGGGTTACCTTTTGTAGCTACATGAGAGAGGCAAAACAATAGGAACACCTCTTAGTCTGATGTCTTGTACTCCCCCAACTCAATAGTGTTATCTTATCTTCTTTATCAAATAGCTGGTAATCACAACTTTTTTTGGGCCCCATGGCGGATTATTTAGCAGTTGTGTTAATAAAAAAAAAAATGCTCGGACAGTGAGTCACCAACGCTTAGGGTGCTTTGTTTGGGCACTCGATTCTGTGAAATCTACGGTACAGGGCAAATGGACTAGTTTGTTACCAGCAATATTGTAAAATAACCGAGACGGGCAAGATTTCGGCGAAAATTTTCATCAAAAACCAAATTATATGAAAACTGTGGAATTTTAAAACCGAGGTTTGAGTCTACTCGTAAAAAAATAAAAATGTGTCGTCACGACAGATAGAGAATTCATATTAGTTTGTGTATGCATTATGCATCATAGGTGTATTCAACAGGAAACAATATGTCTAATAAGATATATGTTGTTGCCCTGACGAGGGTACATGTGCTGTCAAATGCCATCTGTATTTGTTTTTTTATATAGAGTTATGAACTCCAGGTGTACCTACTGTTGTGGCCTGTGCGTGCAGATCACCATCATTGACTTCATAAGAAAAATGCAATGTCACAGCTTGCATGTTTATTATTTATTATGGTACATACTACTGTTGGTATGCAGCACACCTCTTACTTTAAATGACTCCATAGCTCAGGGACTATCACACCGTAACCATGGAGACAGCAGGGCCAGCCGTCATAACAGAGTCGGGTAGAAGCCAGTAACTCTACAGTTACATGCAAACTTCTTCTTGCTATGAGGAGCTCAAATGGAACTGTTTATCTATTCGCGCTCCAGTGAAGCCAATCATTGTGTTAAAACCAGCGTGGGTGTGACCTGTGGGTCCAAACTGTCAATCCAGCTGCCGAAAACATTCTCCCAGAATGCATATGTACAATACACAGCGAATCGCATTTCACTCCTGGGATGATCTCATCTTGTATCATCATTTTTCATTGGCTGCTTGTTATGACAGCAAAGCGTATCCTCAACAAATCATAACATGTCACCGCATCCAACATTGTCAGCATATCTAGTGTGTACGCTGGCTGTTTGATGTAATTGGATGTGATTCTCTGTCATCACATTAATTTAAAGCCTTCCGCTTTACCGGTCAAGCCTTAACCAAGCTAATGTCCACACTTCACCAAAAATGTACACACTTTGAGATTTAAACCTTTGCTTGCAAAAACACACACCTGCACATGTAACCTCATCCAGCGGGGCTGTTGAGACAGGTGTGTGTGTGTGTGTGTGTGCTTGCAGAGAGGTGAGAGTTCACATATGGGTACCAAAAGGGAAAGGCACACTTGTGAGGTGTCAACATTGTAATTAATGGCACAGTCAAGTTGAGATGTACCTCATTTCTTGGAGTGCTCCTCTGGATATTCACCTCAGATTGCCCTCATTATCATCCTCATTGAGGTACCCTGCCCATTTAGTGAGAGTCAGACAACACGCCATCAGCCAAACACACACAGACCTGATTGTTGATGATCCTCATCATCTACTCGAGGGAAATGATCAGAGACAACTTCACAACTAGCCAAAACATCGCCCTCTGAAGCCAATAACATCTCAGCAGTGGGGTGGCACAGGAATGTGGCTCAGGGGTCAGTCATGGTCTTGTCTGCTTCTGTTTGGAGTGTGCCTGTCCTTTCTCTTGGCTTCTAGTAAATTATCGTCATGCTTAGCACACACACAGTGTATTACGTAAAGGCAACAGGCGGATTTCACCATAGTTTCTACGTCTCTCAATAAATTTACTTTGCTGGCGTGATGTTATGTGTAGATGCTTTCTGTATCAGGTTTAAGACCTACAGTAACTCCACAGGATCCATCTGGTTAGATATATTTAATATGTCACATTGGTCATGTCTCTGTCTGAATGTGAAATGATGCAGCAGCCCATGACTGGCAGTCTTAATTGTTATTACACACGCTTTATTATACGCTTTATTATACACGCTTCTGATGCTCTTGTAATTAATAAGTACATAGTCAGTGCAAATTGGCAAAGATGATTTTTATTGGTTTATTTGTTGTGTTATTTATGTATGTGGTTTCTTTTATGCTGCTGGGGTTCTGGTTTGGATGCAATTTAAAACATATGCTCCATCTTTGTTATTTTAGTTGAAGCAGCTTAAGGCACTGACATTAGAGAGAGAGATTGACCACAAGAATCAACTGTGTCTGAGACTAAATTTCAACACACAGCAAAAAAATAAACCAACCTCAACCAAGGCAGAACAAAATGCCAAATAGTTATAGACTTGTGGTTAATAAAAGAAGAATTTTGAAATCATTGTTCCAGCGTGACTGTATACCAGTATACAAAGCAAAGTCCATAAAGAAATGATTGGATGAGTTTGCTGTGGAAGAACGTGACCCTGTCCAACAGAGATGATGGGCAGGCCCTTTCTCTGACCTCACAAATGTTATTCTGGATGAATGACAACAGCGTGAAGAAAAACTTACCAGTGTGGAAGCAAAACGGCAACCAACTGTATATTTTCTTTCATTTTCATTTCCTGTGGGGGTAATAGCTTTGGAATGACCACAGATGAAGAAGAAATAAAGAGCCATAAATATAGAAATAATGTCATTTCTTTGTGACAACACACCACCAAAATTGGGACCATGGATGCCCAGGATGGGAAAACAGCGCTGCTATAGTCTAACTGTGAGCTCAGCTTGTCAGAGGTCTAAAAATACACTCAACTCTTCCTGAGCAGTGCCGCTCTTAGCCTCGACAGCTCCACCTCAGCCAAGCCCCATTCTACACTCCCCCGCATGTCTTTCTGCCCCTCCCACATGAGCCACAGCTCCGCCACATATGTAAATCCTCCACAATTCCTCTGTCAATCATTCGATCCAAGTACCTGACTAAATAAGCCCACAAAATGTCAAATAGAGACCGGATTCAGGAAGGAAGTACTGGTTTGTTCTCGCCCACCCCAGTACAGCTGTGGGGTCGTCCCTGCACTCTTGGTTGCTGTGCTGGGTTCAGCACGTTGCCATTAATATTAGACGAGTGCACACTGATGACACAAGGCTTAATCACAGCCAGCAGGCAAGCTAACAAGCCTTCTGTGTGGCTCCACACATCTGGTCCGAGATGCTGTGAACCTTACATCTCTTAATATCGCAAGGCTTATTGGATTTCACATGTAAATGCAATATGGTTTGATGAATGAGTTCATAAGCACCAGCGTCCAACATTAGTCATGTGTCTTTGTTCGTGGAATGCTAACCCCTCTTCCTGTTTCTTGTATTGTGTTGTACTGTATGTTTTTATTAAGATTGTTAGATAGGCTGAATTCTTCCAAATATTATAGACATTGGACTGTGTTGTTTAAATTGTGCAGGCTGGTGTGCGTCACTGGGAGAGCTACACATGACAGGACAGATATCGTCCAAGTGGACGTGGATCAGAGTGGGATGGGGACGTCAAAGGAGGGCTTCTCATACTTGGTAAGTATTCCCTCGTCTGATCTTTGCTCTCTTCTCTCCCCTCTGCATTCTTCTCCTCTCTCTTGTTTCCCACTCCCCACCGGGAGAAACGTCCCCAGCGAGTCAGCTGAGTGTTAACAGATGCGGTTTATGGCTGCGAAGAATGTGAGTGTGTGGGAATCTTCAAACGTTTATCTGAGCAGCAACTAAGCACCATTGTCATTTTGCACAGGCTGCCAGTAAAAACAAATAATGTCCGCCGGCTGTCCTCAGCGTCAAAGTGAGCTCGCCAGCATTGTGTTAATTGACCTCGGCCCATGCTGGTTTCCAGGAGTGGAAATACCCATAAAAACCGCTTGTGTCTTCTTATTTACAGGCAAAGAGGTTTTAATATTCAGTGAAGCTGAAGCAGTCCATCATTGGAGCAGCTTCTAGGGGCGACCCTGTCTGTGAGACAAGCCTTAGATAAATCACCCAGATCTAGAGGCTTTACCTGATACATAACGATGAGGGAAATCCAGGACAGCAAACATTACACTGCACATCTCTGGGTACCCCTTTGGCCTTCCATCCCAATGTTCGATGTTTGGTTTGAAAGCTTTTGACTGCGGGGTTTTGAAGGGAAGAGAGTGGAAGAAAGGGAAAATAGTTTGCTAGACAGGATATTTGCCTCTATCTCCTTCCTCAAACCTTAGGACGGAAACATCTGCCTCCTTACACCCGCTCAGGCGCCCAAACACACAATAGGTCTCCTCTATGAGCACGCTGAGGAAGTGAATCCTGTCAGTGAGGATGAGAGGTTTCCCCCGGAGGCGAGGTTCATGAAGGGGATAGAGGGTTCGGACGAAGCGGGAATGCTGATGCAGAGGTGCAGAGCTGGATAATCATCTTTGCACTGCAACTTGTGTGTTCATATGCATTTTATGTGTGTGTGAACAGTAGCCATCCTGCAACCTTCAGGCTGCCTTCACAAGTTTTCTGCGCTTAGTTGCTGTCACAGTCAGCAGCTGTCTCGGCCAATGTGAAAAGACAAGATATTTAAAAGTTTAATTTTGTCTCAGGGGCCACACGGTGGCCTTGTGGTTAGCATGTTGGCTGCACAGTCAGGAGACTGAGGGTTCAAACTTCCTTTTGGGCATCTCTTTGTGGATTGTGCATGTTCTCCTCATGCTTGTGTGGGTTTTCTCCAAGTACTTCCTTCCACATCCCAAAAACATGCATGTTAGGTTGATCAGACACTCTAAATCAGGGGTCTCCAACTTTTCATTAAACTACTTTGACAAAAAAAAGGTGAGAGGTGAGCTATTTATGTTTTTATTTATATGACTGACAACATTTAAATTGTATTTTATTTAAGAAGCAGCTCTACACTCAAACAGTGTGGTCTTTGTCTTTATGATATTTTCTGGTCATGTGTAATGAAATAGAGGCATAATGTCTGAATTGAACAATTGTAAAAGTACGAAGAGTTAAAGCAAATATTCTTTGACCCTTTGGTGAGCTACTCAAAATTAAATGGTACTGGCACTTGGGGTTTCCTGTTGGAGACCCCTCCTATAAATTGTTCATAGCAATGGACTCTGTCTCTTGCCTGAAGTCAGCTGGGATAGGCTCCAGCTTGCCCGTGACACTAATGAGGATAAGCAGTATAGAAAATGGATTGGTGGAGGGATGGATTTTGTGCGAACATCATGACGCACCGGAGCTAGAGATGCTCGATATTGCTTTTCTTATGTTCAATATACTAATATCGTCCAGCACTTCATTTCTGATACCAATATCAACCAATACCGATATTGACAGCAGTTCTTCCCTCAAACTAATTTCATCTAATTAACACATTATGCTCCTTTTACTGTGATGCCACTGGATACATTTCAGGATGGTACTTAGTGTTCATGAGGGCTTCCAGTACATCCTGGCGAGATTGGCAACATGGACAACATCTTCGAACTTTGCGATGACTTCCTTCTTGAATTCAATCATGGTCTTCACCCTCTTTGGAACGTTGCTGTCCCTAGCAACCTACTTTGGACTCATAGCAGCTTATTTAGAGTTTGTTGCACTTAATGAAAAAATGCACAGACAGGAGTCATCAACGCCAATGATCCTTTGTTTGTCCGGATGCCTTACATGTACAGTATGTGCCTTACAGGCTGTCGTAGTTAAGGGTTAACTTGTTAACTTGTCTTGGGGCTTGATCCAAGATGGCTGCGTAAACAAACCAAGCGCAAATACAACAGTTTGTTGCATGCACCACATTGCATGCTAACCAGGCGAGCAAAAACCAAGGCAAAACCGAGGTACCACTGTACAGTCATCCGTCGTGCTGAATTACAACAACTCTGCAAAGATGAGTGGGCCAAAATTTCTCCACAGCGCTGTAAGAGACTCATTGCAAATGCTTGATTGCAGTTGTTGCTGCTAAGGGTGGCCCAACCAGTTATTAGGTTTAGGGGGCAATCACTTTTTCACACGGGGCCATGTAGGTTAGGTTTTTTTTTCTCTCTTCATAAAAAGTTTCATTTAAAAACTATTATTTAAATTTGTTTGATGAGCTGAAACATTTAATTGTGACAAACATGCAAAAAAGTAAGAAATCAGGAAGGGGGCAAACACTTTTTCACACCATTGTATATATATTATTTCCTTTCCTCGCATTCAGGTCCCAAAGATGCTCTCTATGCATCCGGAAAAAGGCTCTCGTGCTGGGGGAACCAGAGTGACCATCACTGGGGAACACCTGGGCATTGGTTCTCATGTTAGAGTGACCGTCAACAACACGCAGGAATGCAGCATCACAGAGTGAGTACTCGTTTTACATTACTGACTAAATGCTTCAATCATTATTTGAAATTACAATGGCTGTATTGTACATTGTCTTTCCTTATTTCCTTATGTATGATTGTATAGGATACTTTTTAAATACAGTGGAACCTCGGTTAGGGTCCTTTCCGGTTTGCGTGTTTTTTGCTTAACGTAAAAGAATTTGCGCCACAATTTTGGCTCTGTTTGCATGCATTCCTTGGTTAGCGTACAATATGGCACACGGCTTGTTGTGTTATTAATTCCACTGCGTAAGTCCATTTGTATTTTTTATATATATTTTTTTTTATCAGAAAACATCCTTCCTTGTTAGCATCCTATTAGCTAGTGAACAAAATGGCAATCCTAACTGGAAGTTACATCGTCCGTCTATGATGTCATCAGCAGTCGTTAACACAAAACATTTTTATAGTTTTATAATTATAGTTTTATAATTATAGTTTTTATGTATAAAACAATTCTAAATGCATATAAAATACAAATCAAAGGGCTGAATAAACATTTAAGGTTACTTTTGCAGACACATCGTGTCTGTTTCCAAAGACACGACGTGGCAGCGAGACACTCCACGGACACCATCTTCTTGTTTTGTCATGAGTTACTTCTTCAATTCAATGGTCTTCTCGCCTTTTTATCAAAATGCTGGCACTTGCAACTTTATTTGGCTCCATTTTGGGTTGCAGTACTGAAGTGAGAAACACAATTGAATTTAAGAAACAACTCATGTCAAAACAGGAAGGTGGTGGTGGTGGTTGATTTTGCTACCACGGTGTGTCTTTGGCGACAGATTGTTCTTCAATAGAGGTAAGGTAAGTAACCTTAAATGTTCATTGATCCCTTTCATTCATCATTTATATGTATTTCTATGCATTTTTAACCATGATCTGCATGTCAAACTATATTTGTAAAACGATAAGAACGTGTTTTGTGTTAACATTTTTGGCATTCTGGAACAGATTATTGATTCGGTTAGCGTCCATTTCGGTTAGAGTCAGACCTTCTGGAACGAATTAATGATGCTAACCAAGGTTCCACTGTCGTAGACTATCGTTTTACTTTTATGGCTTACAAAATCTGTAATTGTTATGCTATATTTACTATATTGATTTAGCAACATGTCATCATCATGTTTCATTATACATTTGTATCATTATCAGGGGGTTTTTGGCTGAGAAATGTATGTTATGTTGCTTGATCAAGGGTTAATCAAGTGATACGTTTAACACTGTTTGCAACTAAAAGACTAACTTCCTCAACTTGCTTGAATCATAAATATGTAATAGATGTTCTGAATGGACACATTTATAAGCCTGATGAATCCAGTTCATTAAAGATGGTACAATGTTTAAGTCTTCCCCACCTCTTTTAGACAAACTGATGACAACATTGAGTGCACCATGCCTCCAGCTCTGCAGGCAACCAGTGAGTCAGTGGTAGTGTGTGTGGAGTTTGAGAACGTCCCCTGTCACAGTGAGGAGCTGAGCACCACATACATGTATGAGAAGAACCCCACCATCAGCTTCATCAAGCCAGATAAGAGCTTCCTCAGGTTGGTAAACATTTCAGCCCGGTTGAGTACCAGTTCTCACTCTCTCCTGGTGCAGCGTCTTCCCACTCTCTGTCATAGTATGTGTCAGAGCAGCTGTTTTCAGTGGTATACAGTATGTGTGGTTGTCTATTTGCATAGCAGTATTGTTCTGCTGTGTGTGTTGCAGTGGTGGCAGGACCATCACAGTAGCAGGCCAGGGCTTTGACCTGGTGCAGAGTGTCACCATGCAGGTGCTGGGAATTGGACAAACCGTGAGTCATCAGCCATACCATATAACAACGAGATTTCAACCTTACCATCAGACTTAATTTCCTCTCTGGTGTTTTTTTTTTTCCAGCTATGTGCAGTTCTGTCACCCTCCAGGATTACATGTCCGTCCCCGCCCTCCAACCAGTCCAAGCAGACCTCGGTACAGTTCTACCTGAATGGCGTTCTCTACATAGGGGACCGCCCCTCCTCCTCTGATAATGAGGCAGAGGAGGAGGAGGGCGAGCTACATAAAGGTCACTTCTTGTTGGAATATGTGGAGGACCCCCAGTTTTTCACCGCCAACAAGGAGAAGCTGATTAAACATCACCCAGGAGAGCAACTGACACTCATCATCAATGTGAGTCAGATTAGTGTTTCACTGGCATGCTGCTTGTCAGAGAGCAAATAATCACCCTTCATTACAAACTTATATTTATGCATCATTTTTTTTCCATGACACTGCAATAAGCACAACTCTTAAAGGTTCCCTGACATGAGTCATCAACTTTGCTTAAATATGTTATACAGTATATTGTTTGTATTTATGTTATACATTGTTTGATTTTTGAAAGCCAACAGTAAATTCCAAGTCGACGATCTACCTCAAGAAGCCTTTGTTTAGTCTGTTTTAGATAAGAGATGTCACTTCGATGACGTCACATCCAGAAATGAGGCTGAACTGCAAGAGCTAGCTCGTCATAGGTGGCGCCATGAACTGTAAATGTAATTTTTGCGAATTTACTGTTTGCTTTCAAATATCGAACAATGTAGAACATAATTACAAACAATATATAACATATTTAAGCAAAGTTGATGAATCATGTTAGGGACCCTTTCAGTTGTATTTCCCACTCTATGAGCATGAATAAAAACAAAAAACGATAACTTCCCTATGGTAAACTAATTTAATGTTTCAAGTTTAGGAGAGTGAGTTTGAGTGTGTGTTCATGCTTCTCAGTTTTGGTCCGATTAAAACGAAGTCCAGTCCGTTTGCTGTGCTTGTTTGGTTTGTTTGGTCGAGTGTGAATGCACCCTGATTGGCAGGTTGCTGACCTGTGAACTCATGCTGTTGCACTGACTCTCTGTCGCCCCTTGCCGCCCCTTGTTAGTGGTAATTGGTTCACACACTGAAGTGTAAGTGACCTCCATTTTTTTTAATGAATGAAGGAGAACGATATCCACTTTTTAGACTCACTGGTTAATGATAATCATTAAAGTGTAGAGAATATTACAGTAAACAATGGTTTACTGTAATACTCTCTTCTTTTATTCAGGTGGATATGAAATTATTGTATGACTGATTCTAAACTCTTCTAGCCCGATGTCAGCTGGGATAGGCTCCAGCATACCCAATGAGGAGAAGCGGCATAGAAAATGGATGGATTGATGCTTGTAAATGGTACTTTCTATAATTTGTGGTTTGCTAGAAGTTTAGTTTATAATATGCATATTTATAATTGAAGAAGGAAGTGAAAGAGTCATAATTGTTAGTAAGTAGCAAACATGGCTCAAATAATAATAGTAATCTTCCGAGCTTTCTGTGGTAATGTGATGAATCATCTTCAGCTATGTGTTGTAGATACTCTTGTCATAATAATTACATCGACTCTGTCACCAAAATATTGGGATGACTGGCAGAAATCACCAGGTTACCACAGTCAAAAACGCACGGAAGAAAAATATCCATGTGTAGTTGTAGCTGAAATAAAGCAGGAAATAACCAAAGAGTAGACAAAGCTAGTGATAATAAACATACACTCAAGTGAGTGAAAGAGTCGCCTGTTTATTATTTGCCTGCAAAGGAAGCTCAGCTGGAAACCTGACTGCTTCCACGGCAGGAGTCCTTGTTCCTGTATGCATATTCACATGAACCAGCGCCATATAAAACACATTAAAGGCCGCGTCCCCTGAGACACGTTGGCATCTGTTGTGGGATGGAGGTGGGGGGGTGGTATGAGGGTGCTTGGGGCAGCTCAGTGGAGGGTCCCACATTCCTGTGTTGTTGTGGCTGATCCAGGCACCTGTCTGCACGAATCCATCGACCCAGAGGGATGCCCGCTGCTGTGTGACACTGTGACATGCTCATGTTAACAGCAGCGTCTTAGGCTGATGCTGCCTTCTCTTTGCATGTTAGTGAGTGAGTCAAGATGGGGTCTCAGCAGGAATCTACCTGTCTGCATGTAACTCTTTTAGCGTGTTTTTGAAGGCTTTAAATTCAACTTGTGGCTGATCTGTAGGCAGTAGCCATGCCAGAGAAAAGGAGAGAGTGTTTGTTTATTCGGAACTTGTTGTCAACCGGCTAAGCTGGAATGTGGGTTGGTTTTGTTATCCTTGCTTATCCTTTTGTGACTAAGTGTGAATTTTTTTGTGTTGTGTCATACATATTTTACAAGATGCTTAAAATCATATTTTGTATGACAGTGTGATGCTCTTTGTGTCAGCATTTTTGTTTGCGTTTGGAAGTATTTGTTGATAGAGACCTGGGAGGTGGCATCCTGCTCTGGAGACAGGACAGGGTCCTGAGGGTGTAATCAAAGCAAGGAAGCACAGTCGGGATAAACACACATATACACACACTTCCTCACTTGTCATGCCTTTACAAAAAAAAAAAGGAAATTACAATTCCATCCAAATTGGCTCTCACTTTTGTTATTTTGGCCTTCTTCCCTGTTGGTAATCCCATCATTATAGTCGCCAAGTTAATTGCTGAGAAATGTGGAATAAAGAGAAATGCCTAGAAACACAAACAGTAACACAATCAAAGCCTCACATTGGCCACTTGGCTGTGGAGAAAGCACAGTGACAATTGTTTTTAATTTTCACTTCATTATCAGATCATTTAACAAAAGACAAAAACATATATGACTTGAAGTGCCTGTAAGGCTTGATTTTACATTTCGAACTCTATACACAAAGGAACACTGTGGGGCTTGTTTGAATAGAACTCTGAGAGAGTGAGAAACAAAAATGCAATCTGTTCATGCAAGCCTATGGGACTGCGATGGCAAAAAAAAAATGTAGCAAAAAAACTATCATTATACTGTATGCTTCTTGCTGTGGATTTAACTGCCAATATTGGGATTTAGACCCTGTCTGTTTGTGTTTCTCATCTTGCTCCATGATTGTTTCCCAGATCTCATTGATCCCCTATAAGAGCCAAAGCTGAAACTAACACAGTGATTGTCTGTTCGAAATTGTTAGATATTATTACACTTTCAGACACATTGTAGAATTTGAAGTATTGTTATCTTGAGCACCAATCATTTTGACTGCTGCACCAAAACTACCTCCGCATTTGCAACTTTGTCTCAGTTATTTCCAAATAAATCCACCCTGTGAGACTCGCTTCTTAGTGTTACAGAAATTCAGAACAGCTCTATTATTAGCAGGATTACTCAAAAACTTGAAGCTCTTATAAACCCCCTCCCTCTGGTGGATTATGTACTCTATTATGGACCCTTTTCCACCAAATGGCCAGGAACTTTTAGTTCCGGGTAAGCACAGTTCCTGGAACTAAAAAGTTCCTGTGGCACATGGTACTTTTTGACTCGCATTGGGGTCAAAAGAAATTGGCCGAAATATGTGTGTATATATGTGTGTGTGTGTGTGTGTGTGTGTGTGTGTGTGTGTGTGTATACTGTATATACTATATATATATATATATATAGAAAGAGAGAGAGAGAGACAGAGAGAGAGAGAGAGAGAGAGAGAGAGCGTGGGATACGTACTTCAAACATCTGAGGATGCTTTGTATAAGAAAATAATGACCACCTAAAAAAAAATACGTTCAATTTTACAGTTTTTTTACTGAATAAGACACCTATAATGTACATCAATAAAGGATGTGGCATTTACAATATGAACTATGAAGCTGATACCCAAACTGATAACTTCCTGCTCCTCGAGACCGATACCAAGAAACGAAACGATGATTTGGGCACTTATCAGAACAATATATGATAAATGATTATCTTGTATGAAAAAAATGCAAAAGTGGCCACTTTCAAGAGTAAATTGTGGATGATGGCAAAATTCCAAAAATAGTGCAGTTTTCTGTTAAGGCTGTTGAAAATTTGATGCAGATTTGTGTTAGTGACACATTTGGAAGGAATGTTGATAGACACAGAAGGTGGACTTGAGGGCGGCTTATAGATAGAAATTGCTATGTCGCTTTTTCCAAAGGCTCCAAGAACGTTATTTTGGGTAGGCGCAGGGTCGCTTGTCAGCAGATTTGCTTGTATAGACTGGGCCGTCCTAGTGAGAGAGTCGGCGAGATTGTTTGCTGCTTTAAGAAGAACTTCAACCCAGACTTGATGGACGTTTTGTGGCTTCCCCTGCATGACAGCTGTGTGACAAGCCTGCCACAGCTCACTTAGTAGTGCATGAACCACCGTGTTATCTCACCCTGTTTGAGACCCCCTACCATCTCTTAACTCTCATGGACTGACAGCTGTTTGTGTTCCTTCCTGTCTCAGAAAGGGCCCAGCGATCTGGAGCTGATGCCAGACGAATACTCTGTGATGATTGGCCCGTATCCCTGTAACATCACCTTCCATAATGACCAGCTATTCCACTGCACCATCAGTGGCCTACTACCCCGTGAGAGAGAGATGCCCGTCACTGTGAGTATGCAAGCAAGTAGAACACATGCAAACACACTCTGGAATTTAAAAATACTGCTGGGTCATTTAACAGGGTCACCCATCTTCTTGTAGATAAAATAACATAGACGAGGAGACACAGTAACATAGACCATGCATACTTTCATCTCGCAAAGTAGCTCATTATTTGTTCAGATGTCCAAAAAACATTTTCTAAATATTTTTCAGCAAATCCAGTATAAATGAGGGCCATAATGTGTTAAAATATCCGTGTGCAAATCTGGGAATTGTAGTCCTCTCAAGGCAGTGGGACTACAACGGATGGAAGTATCTTTCTGAAGTTTTGAGCCAAATCCTCTTCTTCCGCTTCCAGGGATTATTTCCCTATATGCAAGCAAGTTCCTTATTTATTTTGAATCATGTGTGACATGCTCAAGAATCACACAGGGATTATTTTTTTTATGTCATGACGAGAATATCCAAACTCTATACTGTATAGTACATTTTACCCAATATCTAGCTCAAGTTGCCGGTTTTAAGCTCTTTAATGCTGAGGAATGGGCATCATCAAATTCTTTTTTTTTTTATTTGAAACTGTACTGTACTATTTATTAGGCACTGAGTGAAATGCAGCATAAGCCCTGGAACTTCAGAAATCATCCGAAATTTTAATCATTATATTTATAATACTGATAATAGTAGATTTTGACATTATGTCATTACATTCATTATAACCTTTAAACATTTTTAATCATTATATTTGTCAGTTTTTGCTGATTGGCTGGTTTTAAACATGTTTTTACTGACTCATCATGAACCATTAACCATGTTCTCAAATACGGTTCCTTGCCCTATGAAAGATAAATAGATGTGGGATGTTTTCCAGGCAAAAATGTTACAGGTTGCAAGCTGTATGTTCCCTATGATCTGGAGATGTGACTTCAGTTGCAAACCCAAAGAGACCTAATTGGCCAAATGTAATGTCACCCACCCACAGTGATAATACAGTATGTCATACATGAACACCCAGAGAATCATTACACATGCTTGGCTTATTGCAGCTTTTAATCAGTTTCCCCTTTATCTCTTTAATCCCTTATCAATCTGCCATTTTTAGCAAAACAATTTGTCAATAAGACACAATCGGCTTATGGTGGCACGCAGGTCGTGTTGTTCAGCGTTCCCACTCCTCACTGGTGTGTTTGTTTTGTCTCATGGCTGTCTGTCGTACAATTAGTCTTAATCAAGATGTAGCCAAGTCTGTTGCTGTCCTGATAAAAGCAGAAATTCCTGTCCCTGCTGTTTGCTTTCCTCCACCCTACTCTGTTTCTATGGGGCCTTACTATGAGGGAAAGTATTCATCAATATTTAAATAAGAGCCTGAATGTGAGTGGTTTGCTGAAAAAACTCTGAAACATATGTCAGTCTGTCACTAGAGAGCTACTGCAAAACCCATTTGCCCTTTCTCACACAGAAATAGAAGGAAAGGCTTTTTTTATGTAATTGTTTTGTTCCGTGCATGTTTGCTGCTCCGCCACCACTACTGTGTCCTCCACCATTGTCTGAGAATAAACACTGGCAATTAGTAAAGACACAAAGAGAGGTCATGGGTCAAATGAAATACCATACCATCAAGTGGTGGCCTCTTCAAAGTGCATGAGAGCAGTGAAGATGACATTTGACATGAACATAATCACGGGGTGCGGTGAGTGTTATTCTCCTTTGTGTCGGCATATTTGAATAAATGTATACATGTTTGCTTGGTGCATTGCTTGTGGCCTTTCTGTGTTTCTTCACTCACTTTCCAGTGCTAGATCTATTTTTACAAGCCTGCGTTTAGCTTGACTCTGAAGTGCAGCCGAGCCGCACAAGTAGACGAGGGCATATGTACGTCTCGTACCCCGAGCGAAACAAGAACATGGAACAATGGCATTTTACTCTCCATTACACCCGAACTGGATGGTGCAGGCTCTGCAAGAAGGCGCTAGCTCTTTCTTGTACTGCAAATAAATGCCCGCATCGTGAAGATGGGGGAAGCCCAGAGTGAGGAAAACCAGTGTAAAAGGGATTTGGTGTGAGGATTGGAGGCTTTTTATCTCTTTTTATGAATGTTCAGATTGGCTGGGGAGAGGGAAGGATGTAAGGAGGGACAACAGAGATCCTGCTGACTCCTCAGAAGGCAGAAGTGAAAGTCCTTTTCTTGTCACATCTGGGTTAGGCTGAGCCATGTGACTCCTGCTCCATGCAGCCAGGCCATTTTTCAGATCTGCACTTTTTAATGTTTCCTCTCTGCACCTGTGTTGTAACAATTGATTTGTGGGTGCAGCTGTGCATTTGTGCAAGAATCACATATTTTTGTCCCCATTCATGATTGCTCAAGTACCAATTATTAGCACATTTAGTTGGAACTTGTGAGTTAATGTACACATAAATCCTTAGCCTTCCTTTTGCACAAATTGTAATAATCTAAATGTCTTCTTTATTTAATCGTGGTCGCGTTGGCAATACTGCTAAAAAATCACAATCCTGTCAAAACATTTCTTGTTTTTATTTGATGATTTTTGTATAAGCCTGTTGTTGGTCTTCGTCTTTTTTGACATTGTCAATTGTGGGGTTTTTTGTGTTTGATTGGGAGCATGCTTGTTTTTTTCTTTTTTGAACAACAAATGTTTCCCCACAGGGACAGTAAATTTAGCATATACGTAAATCCATGTCATAAGCTGCCATTGTGCTGTAATACTGTCAACTGACTGATGAGAAAAGGCAAGAGGGAAAACATATTAGATCTGCCCCCTTAATTTAATGTGACACTTTGTCATATTGTCAGTAAAAAAAAAAATGTTTCTCTGTGAGCCACAATGAGTCTTTTAACCAAGCTATGATCAAACCCCCTCAGCTGTTTAAATATCAAGTGCAAAATCCTAAATGAGTTAGGCGTATCATTGAAAGAGGGACAAAACTTGTGGACACTTTTGAAAAGCTCTGTTCTTTTTGACATGAATCTGCGGGCCTGACAGTCATTAGGATTATTTTTATCATTGCTTTACACCTCTAATGATCACATGAGAGGCTCATGACCTCTAAAAAAACATAGATATTGTACGTTCAAACTATTACACAGGATATTATGAAAGCATGGCATTAGATTGTTATGTTTTGTTTTTTAAAAGCCTGCGGCGTCTGTGGTTGACATACGACTGAATATCTGACAGTTCGGTTGCTCGGAAGTTTGTTGATCCTCCAACACAAATGTACTGAAATCACATCAAGAATTTCACTGATTTACCTCTGCATGAAATGGTTTCTGCAACTTGCCCATACTAAATAATATCGCTCCACTGTCTTTGATGTGTAGCCAGTTGGCTTTTTCGGTTTGTAATCCTGCAGACAAGCACTCATCTCCATGCATTTACACTCTTTTTGTCTCTTTCCAGGTACAAGTGGGTAACTATCGGCACACCATTGCCAAAGTTCAGCTTGCTGGCAGCGAGCTGGCCATCGTGGTGTCCATTGTGGTGTGCTGCGTCCTGCTGCTGCTCTGCACTGTGGGTAGGTCGTCAGCAGCAGCAATAGATAATCCAGATGTGGCGCACACAAACACACTTTATGGATTTTAGTTTCCTGCGCTTGCTTGATCCGTCTTCAGGGCCCATAGCACAAAGACATCATTGTTTGTTACCACATGGTTTTAGAAGGTAGCTTAATTTACCCTATCTGACCAAATATGTCATTCATTTAAATATAGTAAGTAACATTTATGTATATAGCTGAACATCAACATAAAATAAACACCGTAACAACTCCCAACGTACTGTACATGCAGCAGATACCTCCAGTTGCCTACATTGCCAACATTCAAACGTACCTCTAGCAATATATCCTCTTTCTTCTTTCCGTACGCCAACGTAACACATTAGTTATATTTGTTGTTAGCTAATGATAGCAAATGACTAAATTTAGCTACTAATGATAGCTATCATTGCTTGTGTAAACTATCATAACAACAACATGACTGCAAATTGTTGGTGGCCTCTCTGAGACTGCTTTTTTGTGTGTACACGTGCTACGGACATGTACATGAATACCAGCAGCCGTGAGTGCCACTTATTTTATTCTGGCTGAACAAATGTTTTCCACATGCTAGCTGGACATGGCGATGTTATGTTTTTGGGTTTCAAAAAATGTAGTTTGAATCGAGTAGCATATATATATATACAATATACAATATATACAAATATAAAAACAATACATTAAAAAATAACATAAATATATAATATAAATAATAGAATAATATAAAATAAAAAGTACAAAATTGTCACACGAACATACTTTTCACAATGGCCCTGTATAACATTCCTTCCCTTATTTCTTGTACTATTTTTTGTACAACTGTCAATCTGGAGATTGAAATGTATCTGAACTGTTTTCTTCTCATGTCTGTTTCAGCCCTTGTTGTTTACTGCACAAAGAGCCGAAGGGCAGAACGCTACTGGCAGAAAACCTTACTCCAAATGGAAGAGATGGAGTCCCAGATCAGAGAGGAGATCCGTAAAGGTGTGCTCAATGCACACACTTACACGCACACACACACACTTCTATTTCACCAGTGTTCAGACCTCAAATTATGTTTTGTGTCAGTTTACAAGAAAAAAAGAGCGAGGAGGGTAGACAGAAATATCGACCACCTTTGTTTGTGTTGTTTTGTGCACTTCTGCTTGTGTTTGTTGGAGGAGTCTTTCCTGTTCAAAATGTGATGCTGATACATCTGTTGACAGATTTGTGCCTAGTAAGCATGACTCATAAAACCCAGCGCCTGACAAGTGATCAGTCACATGCAGTCACAGTGATTTCGCCACATCGCCTCTTCAGTAGCGTGGCCTCCACATGCATGCATGTGCGCCCGTTTCGGTCTGTGCGTGTGTTTCTAGGGCATGCGAGTAATTTTTTGTGAAGGCCACTCCATGTATGAGCAGCCAGATTTATGGCTTAGAGATGGGGGGTGGATAGAGGGAGAGAAATGGAGGGAGAAATCAATCGGTGTAGGAGTCAAGGCAGCAAGTGGGAGGAAAAGCAGAAGTGTAGAAGGAGGGGGAGAAGAGGAGGAGAAGTTACTTGGTCGGTGGACGCAGATTGATTTGTGACCTATTTGAGAGTGAGTGTCCACAACAAGTGGGGAGACACACATGTCTGCTGAGACAAAAGAGAAAAACGGAAGAATAGGGAGTAAAGGAAGATGGGAAATTAACATGTTCCAGCTTACAGGAAGGGGAGGTTTGGTATTTGTGCCTTCTGGGGCTAATCAGGAGTTGAGGGTGTGAACTGACTTGCGCTTAAGAGCACATTAGTGAGCGGCAGGCTAGATAACGCAGGAGAATGCTTTTTCTAAATCCCCCAGGTCTTGTTTTTCTGTCTTTCCATGCAAACACAGTCTGAAGAAAGCAGCATTGTAACCCAAATATGTCTCACGTGGTGCGGCAGGAAGGGCTCTGTACTGTAGAGATCAGCAACTCTGATTAGAGCAGGACATTATCTTCTCTTATAACACACTATCATTGCAATTGCTCAACATGCTGGAACATGACATTTCCACTGCAGGTCACCTTGAGCATGAACACCCTTATGAGAAGAGATTTGAATGCTGTGGTTCATTTTTGCCAATCCTGTGTTAAAATGTCATCTGCTAAAATGGGGTCTGTTTTTATGGATCTCACCAGCTCTTGAGAATTTGGCGGACCAATTTCTGTTGGAAAAAATAAAAAGGTTGAAAACAAGCTGAAGAGCTAGCCTGTCTAGTTGTAAGCATGAACTGATGAAGCCTGCTCCGGTGAGAGGTCAAACATTCTAGACAACCTGAACAGTCCAGTTGCAGACAAGAGCACTCAGTGGAGCCCAAACCCCTGCTAAGGTCCAGCAATAATGTCAGGTAATGGGAGATTCATAGATAAGTTTCGAAAGCACTGCATTCTTATTGAAGATGTGTAATACTGTGCGCTAGAGAAAACAGCGTCGGAAAACACATGAGCCTCTTCTGCTGTGTGTATATTTAGGACAGTGTAATTTTGGCTGCACTCCTGTAGGTGACAGCTTCCAAACAACTGAAGGAAAGTTTTCACAATGATAAATAAAACATTTCATGTGTCCACCATGCAAATCCTCTCCCAAATGTAATGCTTTTTTTGATCTTAGTCACACACTGCCTCAAAGTGTTTTGGAAATCAAATAAGAGACGCTTGCTGACGCTTGCTGGTAGCAAACAAGCACACATACACATTTTAAAAACCTATAACCTGCAGTGTCGTATTGATGTTTTTAAATTGGAAAACATTTTTATTTGTCCTTTCAGGCTTTGCAGAGTTGCAGACAGACATGACGGACTTGACCAAGGAACTCAATCGCAGCCAGGGCATTCCATTCCTGGAGTATAAACAGTTCGTCACGCGCACGTTCTTCCCAAAGGTGGGAATCACAATTTATCTCTTCTATCTGATTTCTAGAGACACGATCATTTTTTTTCTGCTGCTGCTGAGCTAATCTGTTCTCCCTACATGTCCCATTTCATACTCCCTGCCTCTTGGAATATGCAGGAAAATTCACCTTGGGGCTTTAAATGCACAGTAGGTGTAGCAAAATGTCGCATAAATTGGCACCCTGGTGGAGAGTTAATGCGTTCGCTATAGGTAAGCATTTTTCTGACGTGTGATCCACCCTGAAGGGGTCCATCAGTGCGTGGGTATTTTTCCACAAATTCACAGGCGCACAACTCAGCAGGCTTTATCTTGCAACCACAGGCATGGACTTTCAAGGAGACAGAACAATGGCGGGCACTGAGACAAGGGAACTTTTCTCTCTGATTTCTCAAATCACAGTCAACTCACATGCCCACGTTCCTCTCCCAGTGTGCAGGTGATTGCAGCCATGTTGAGTCACTACATTGGACACTGGTGTGGCTCCAAGTACGAACCTAAATTCACGTCTTTCGTCTGTGATTTTCCACCTACACGACCCTTGTGACACTCTCGTTTCTTCACAAGACTAGAAGTCTACATTTCTGACACGGAAGCCAAATGTAGCAGTCTTAAAATGACAGACAGATCTGAACGGCCGCCACTTGGCCCCCTGTCAGTTTGTCTCTAAAACCATTAAGTCTGGGGATGTTTGGTGTCATCGTGTCATGTTACCTTTTCATCCTCACCCAGAGTCCATTCCAGGGCCTCTCCGCATAACTCTGCCCTTTGGTTCCGGTCTTGATTTACCAGAAAATTCTTAAGGCCGCCTCTTTTTCTGTGGACTGTCCTCTCATAGTCCTGTAATTATGATTGCAGCTGACTTTGTTTTTAAAGCTCTCTCTCTCTGTGTTTTTCAGATGTGCTCTGATTACGAGAGAAGCCTGATCCAGCCCGCCTATGAGTATGATTCAATGGGCCCTCGAGCGCTGCCAGAGACCCACCCGCTGCTGCAGGACTGGCAGGTGAGGGGTTAAGCCATTAAGAAGTTTGCTTGCGCACTCTTCTGTCAGGCTGCCTTGATTTGGGTCCTTATTCATTCCGCACTTTTTCAACTGGGTCACACAGAACCTTAATAAGGCTCTACCGTGGGATTGTTGATGAGAAGTAAAAAAAAAAAAAGCATATTGTGCATTTTGTTCTTGTGCGCTTGTGTGTGTAATTAATGCTTAATACATGTTCTGCCTGCACACCAGATCTGTAAAAAACTCGTACTTAGTAGATTTTGAACAGCTGAACAGTTGGAGTCTCATGGAAATTTGTATTGTTTTGTGAGTGCATGTGATGAAGGGCCAGACAGGAGGCAACCGTTTAAAGAAGGTGGGGAGCATGCACTTTCACATTTCCCTCTGCATGCTGAAAGTGAGAGCACGTATGTGTGTGCACATTACCAGAGAAAGTAACAATCCTGAGCTAGTTTTGGGGTCGGCAGCCGGAGGGGGAGCCTGTCTAACTGTGATGAAGTGCCCTGGATCCGCATCGTCTTCCCAGGAAGTGTTTCCAGGTAGCAGCAAATAAATCTCACAGGCGAGCATTTATCTTAATGGACAACTCTGTTCTCCTTCTGTCAGCGTGCAAACTGCACCATATGGTTGCAGTCCAGAGGGAAGACTTTGTCACACTGCTGCGTAGTCACACCCATTGATAGACCAGACTCATTAAGTCGACTCTGCACATTTAGGGACTGGTGCGTGAGCTAGGAAAAGCTATGAAGATGAGGAGGCAAGAACTGGGTGCACACTTGAGACTTGATGAAGAGAATGAACTAGATGATGAAAAATCAGCAGGTGTACCAGGGGTCAGTAGTGAAATAATAATTTTCCACCCTTTTGCCATCAGGCCACCAACCCGACCAGACCCAACGTAGAGGAGGGCATCACTTTGTTCGCCACCCTTCTCAATAACAAGCACTTCCTGATCACCTTCGTCCATGCCTTGGAGCAGCAGAAAGACTTTGCTGTACGAGACAGGTAACCATCTTTGTTACTTTTAGTTTAGGCCATTCACTAAACATTAAAAAACAAAATGTGGTTATTGCGACTAAACCAGCTCTTTTAGTAGTTGATACAAAGTGGACTACAGAGACAAAGACTACACTGGCCTGCCATACATTTACAGTGGTGAGAAAAAGTGTTTGCCTCCTTCCTGATTTCTTATTTTTTGCATTTTTGTCACACTTGTTCCAAATCATCAAACAAATTAAAATATTCGGCAATGACAACTCAACTGAACCCAAAGTATAGTTTTTAAATGATACTTTTTATTGTTAAGGGAGAAAAAAAATCTAAACCTACATGGCCCTGTGTGAAAAAGTGATAGCCCCGTTAAATCATAACTGAACTGAACTTAATTGAGCTCTGTCAGTCTGGAAAAGTTTATAAAGCCATTTCTAAAGCTTTGGGACTCCAGCGAACCACAGTGCCATTATCAACAAATGGCGAAAACATGGAACAGTGGTGAACCTTCCCACTAGTGGCCAGCCAACCAAAATTACCCCAAGAGCGCAGCGATGACATCCAAGAAGTCACAAAAGACCTACAACAACATCCAAAGAACTGCAGGTCTCACTTGCGTCAGTTAAGGTCAGTGTTTGTGACTCTGGGCAAAAATGGCCTGCATGGCAGAGTTCCAAGACGAAAACCACTGCTGAACAAAAAGACCGTTAAGGCTCGTCTCAATTTTGCCAGAAAACATCTTGTTGATCCCCAAGACCGTTGGGAAAATACTCTGTGGTCTGACGAGACAAAGTCTGAACTTTTTGGAAGGTGTGTGTCCTGTTACATCTGGCATAAAAGTAACTCTACATTTCAGAAAAAGAACATCATACCAACAGTAAAATATGGTGGTGGTAGTGTGATGGTTCGAGGCTGTTTTGCAGCTTCAGGACCTTGAACACTCGCTGTGAATGGAACCATGAATTCTACTGTCTACTAAAAAATCTTGAAGGAGGATGTCTGGCCATCTGTTTGTGACCTCAAGTTGAAACCAACTTGGCTTCTGCAGCAGGACAATGATCCAAAACACACCAACAAGTCCACCTTTGAATGGACAAAAAAACAAAATGAAGACTTTGGAGTGGCCTAGTCAAAGTTCTGACCTGAATCCTTTTGAGATGCTGTGGCATGACCTTAAAAATGTCAAAAAATAAGAGCGTCTCCTGTCCTGCGCTCTTATTTTGGCGGGCTGTGCCTTCTCCGGAGAGGAAGAGGCAGCCGCTTCACGCCTCGTGACAGCGCAGCTGCGGTCAATTAACATTAGTGGCCAGCTAAAAAGCCAGCTCCGTCGAATGTGCAGCGCTCGTTCATTGTTGCTATTGTTACCCTTGTTCCTGCTGTACCTCGTGTCCTTACCGGTGTTGTCACTTAGAAGAATTTACTTACCTTGATTCTACCTTTCGTATTGTTTTCCACAGAGCCTTTTTCTCTGTCGCTTATGTTTTGCTGCTATGAGTACCTGCACTTGCATTATTAAAGACTCTTTACTTTTGCACACCACCGCCTCATCTCTGCATACTGGGGGTCAAGCACTCAACAGCCTCAACTCGTGCCTGACGTATCATGACAAAAAAGGCGCTTCATGCTGGAAAACCCTCTGATGTGGCTGAATTCAAACAATTCTACAAAGATGAGTGGGCTAAAATTCTTCCACAGCGCTGTAAGAGACTCATTCCAAGTTATTGCAAACGTTTGATTGCAGTTGTTGCTGCTAAGGGTGGCCCAACCAGTGAGTAGATTTAGAGGGCAATCACATTTTCACACTGGGACATGTAGGTTTGGATATTTTTTTATCATTTAAAAATAAAAAGTTTAATTTAAAAACTGCATTTTGTGTTCAGTTGTGTTGTCACTGACTAATATTTAAATTTGTTTGATGATCTGAAACTTTTAAGTGTGACAAACATGCAAAAAAAAAAAAGAAATCAGGAAGGGGGTAAACACTTTTTCACACCACTGTGTGTTAAGTGTGGTTATTGCGGGAATTATTTCCCACACAGCGGCAGAATCAGAAAGCAACGCAGTCTTTGCAACTAAACCAGCTCTTTAGTAGTTCAAACAAAGTGGTTTGAATGTAAGACTACACTGACCGGCCATACATTTATGTACACTTGCACAATACAGGGTTATTTAAAAAGAATGAACTGATTTCATGGGACACATTGCTTCAGTTCTCAAGCATTATCATGTAATGAGTCAATGACCATTTAAAAGAGGACTTTTCTCAGTTTTGAATGGCTGCCACTGCTACGCTGTAGTTGCATCATTCCTCCGGCAGTGTTGGTCGGAAGGGAGCCCAAGACCTTGCTCTTTGCTCTTGGCCTGCAAGACCTCACCGTGTGTGATTTTTTTTTCTTGTGGGGATATGTAAAAGATCTCGTTTATGCTCCACCGCTGCCCACTAACCTCGACGGCCTTAAACATCGAATAACAACAGCAATCAACTCAGTGGATCGTGATATGGTGATAGGCATCTGGGAGGAATTCTCTTCTCGCATTGATGTTGCCCATGCTGCAGGTGGTGGCCACATTGAATTCTTGTAAGACAAGAAATAAAACTTGGTTGTGAGTAGAATATTTGAGACTTGGCTGGAGTTTTCTATTGCTTTTCCTTAATAAAATATTGCATAATGAAATTGGTGCATTTTTTAAATAACCCTGTACAATGAGATCCAATACAAATAAATGCCTTTTTTTCCTGCATTGACTTTTTATTGACAGGGGGACAATATGTTTGTTGTTGTGGTTGTAGTTTGGACTGGTGGAGAACTGCACTGCCTCATACTCAAACCTGATTCATGTAACATGTACTTATGTTTATATAGTAGTTTACCACAAGTGAGGCAGTCACATTGGATTATACATTATACTTTATTGTGAAAACCTTGACAGTGAGGACCTCTGTAGCTGCTGCACCAGACAAACACAACATCAGTAGATGCTGCAGCCTTCTATTAATGTGGTATGTCCTAAGAGCAGACAGTCATTGTGCATCTTCAGGAAGAAATTCCAGAGGCAAGACTACATGCATGTCAGCTCAGCGTCAGCATTTTTTTAATGATGTAGCTTATTTCTGCTGCATATGGGGGTCTTTGTAAAGGAAATCCCCAGCACTTGTGGTTTAGCCATCCAAACACTCCGTGCATTAGAGCGGGTCCTTGAGGCACCTCTTCTTCAATCACATATTCAGGCAGGGATGACAGACAGCTTTGTTATTGTTTTAGTAATGCAGCTGTTTTCAAATCTCCACTGACCTCAGACGGGCATGTTTGCAAGTTTTAACTCATCACTCGTCCTCTTGTGTTTTCTCACCACATAGATGCAGTCTGGCATCCCTGCTCACCATCGCCCTCCATGGCAAGCTGGAGTACTACACTAGTATTATGAAAGATCTGCTGGTGGACCTCATTGATGCTTCAGCCTCCAAGAACCCCAAGTTGATGCTGCGCCGCACTGAGTCTGTCGTGGAGAAAATGCTGACCAACTGGATGTCTATCTGCATGTACAGCTACCTCAAGGTGAAGACAAAATTGTTCTGTGGAGTGCTCTGCCAACTTTGACGTGGTTGACAACCAAAATATCTCTAATCGTTTCATCTCGCTAATACCCCACTGTTCTTGTTCATTCTTCAGGAAACAGTGGGTGAGCCCTTCTTCCTCCTGCTGTGTGCAATCAAGCAGCAGATCAACAAGGGCTCCATTGATGCCATCACAGGGAAAGCACGCTACACTCTCAACGAGGAGTGGCTGCTTCGCGAGAATATTGAAGCTAAGCCACAGGTCGGCTACCTCTCATTAACTCACTCTGACATTTAAGGGCCCACAAATGGTCACTGAAAAGAGGTTTATGAAATGAAAACGTATGTTTTATAACGTATTGTTCTTTGTTTGTTTTTGTAGAACATCAACGTGTCCTTTCAGGGTTGTGGCATGGACTCGCTATCTGTCAGGGTTATGAATACGGACACCATCTGCCAAGTGAAGGAGAAAATCATAGAAGCCTTTTATAAAAACCTGCCATTCTCCCAGTGGCCACGAGCAGAGGACGTCGACCTGGGTAAGACCACCGTCTTTCTGATTATTGCTTTCATTCTTCCCCCTCCCCAGCACATCAGAGATTTGACAGTCTCCTTTACAAAAGGTCAATTCCTCTCATGAAGCTCCACGAACCTGGGGCTGCAATAAAATATATGACAGGATGCATTGAGGATATTGTACAGTCATAATCACAAGAATTATTGCATCCAAAAGGCTGTGCAGCCTGCAGTGCTGATTTGATTAATGTCCCAACAGTATTTCTATGGGCCGTGACATCCAGAGTCACAACACGGCTGTCCTCTGTCTCATCTCTCTCTTTTTTAATCTAGACAGAGATTCTCTCATTCCTTTCACCTGATTTCAGCACTCTCATCTTTTGCCCCTTCAGAGTGGTTTGACTCTGGAAGCAACAGCAAACTTCTGCAGGACCTGGATAACTCCTCCGTGATGGAGGATGGGCGAAAGAAACTCAACACAGTCTTCCATTACAAGGTGTGTGGTGCATGTGTGTGTGTGTGCGTGTGAGTGTGTTTGCATGTATGCCTCTGTGTCACGATGCACCTGATATTGTAACAGCATCAGTGAGGAAGAAGGTGAGAACTCTGTGTAAAAGGTGTTCCTGGCTGCCTTGTTTGACTGTGGAGATGTTAGTGCATTTGTTTGCATTTGCAGAGCAACTGGAGCTGTCATATTAAAATTCTGCCCTTACAATGTTTGTCTAATAAATGACAATTTGGCTCAGTAAATTTGCAAGCTAAATATATAAGTGATACGTTCCATTTTTGGTGAAGTAACTAATCACCTGGTTAAGGGATGTGACCAAGTACAGCATGTTTATAGTTGAACTTCCTCATGCCAAATGTTGTACAATATTTATTAAAACATTTGACTGGTGGAACATCAACCTCAGGGGTCACCAACACGGTGCCCGCGGGTACCAGGTCGCCCCTAAGGACCACATGAGTCGCCCGCCAGCCTGTTTTAAAAATAGCTCAAATAGCGCCACTTACCAATGAGCTGCATCAAATTTTTTCGGGTTGCTATTCTTGTTTAAATCACACTTACATGTAAACTGGAAGTGACAATATATATTAAAAAAACACTTTAAAAAATGTTTAATATAAATTACCTGACCTAGTATAGTTCAACGGTCAGTATTGTGTGCATGACCAAAATGTAGCGTTTGTGGAGATCATACAAACATGGTGGGAACAAGCTAGCGGGTGAAAATGAGCAGATGACTGAACCCCAAATAGATGGCAGAAAAAAGAAAGAAAACATATAGTTTTCACGATGAATGGGAGTTAGAGTTTTCTTTTTTTACGGCACAATGTGGAGAGACATTTCACATCGTGTCACACGGGGTACAATGCTAACTACCCACAGGGAAGCGCCCGGAAAGAGCCCAAAGCTGCAGCTTTGTGCAAACGGCAATCTTTTTCACAAGACTGTTTAAAAACTCCCAAAAAGCAACCGACTCCTCATTTAGAGCTACGCAACTCTTGATTAAGAAAAAGAACGTCTTTTCATACGGGGATGTTGTCAAAGCAGCAATGATGCTAATTGCTAACACCGTACTTGAAGACGAGCAATATGGAACGGATCTAATCTCCACTCTCTCCCGTGTTCAACTGGGAGCAACGACAATGGTAAGAAGAGTGTCAGCGATGTTTATGATTTATTATTTGTACAAACATGGTGCAAAGTAATTCATGATTTGTGAAAAAATTTTAGTGGCTAGTGAAAATGGGTCATTGTGATTTCGTATAACTGTTTTCAATTTGAAAAACACTTGCACTTAGAGAAAATACCGAAATAAAGTGTTGAATATTGATATTTATCTGTTTCTTTTGTTAGTAAATCATTATTTATATTTATTGTGAGAAATCATTACCATAATCAGTGTCTTCCCATAGATGAATATCATGAATTATTCATAATAACATATAGTTAAAGGTAAATTGAGCAAATTGGCTATTTCAGAAGTTTGTATCAAACTAGTAGCCCTTAATTTGCATTAATCAGTACCCAAGTAAGTAGCTCTCAGTTTCAAAAAGGTTGGTGACCCCTGATCTACAGTACGTATTCATACAAAATAGCCATTTATGCATATCATACTTACTATACATAAGCAGCCAACTGGAGCTAGTGGATTGTAATCTGTTAAACAGACATAAAATCCAACTTTTTAATACAGTAATAGTCATTTTCATTTCATTTTTTTATAGTAATGTTACATTGAGGTACTATTAGGGTGAGGAGCTCGGTCATCTGTCATCTGGGAGGGGCTCAGAGTAGAGCCGCTGCTTTGTCACAGTTGAGGTGGCTTGGGCATCTAGTCCGGATGCCTCCCGAACTCCTCCCTGGTGAGGTGTTCCGGGCATGCCCAGCCGGGAGAAGGCCCCAGGGCAGACCTAGGACAAGCTGGAGCTATTATGTCTCGCAGAGAACGCCTTGGTGTTCTCTCGGTGGAACTGGAGGGGCTGGCCGGGGTTGGGAGTCTGAACTTCCCACTAACACTGCTGCCCCCATCACCCGGATCCAGGACGAAAAGCGGTTTGAGGTTGCTTCCTGGAGGGAGTTTTTCCTTGCCTCCATTGCCAAAGTAGTTGCGCATGTGGGGTTCTGTTGTTTTTTAGGTGCTCTTAGACCTGCTCTCTATGAAAAGTGCCTAGTCCTGACTTGAATTTACTTAAATTAATGACATTAATTATTTGCATGGCATGAAGTAGCACCTTTTCACTTCAATTATTTACTCTTACTGAATTCAAGCGGTCTACACGGGGTGGCATGTCAGCCTCAAGGGTTCGAATCTACATTGGAACATCTCTGTGTGTTGTCCGCATGTTCTCCCCATGCGTGCATGGATTTTTGTCCAGGTACACAGGCTCCCTCTCACATTCCAAAAACATACATGTTAATTTGTGACTCCATAGGTGTAAATGTGAGTGTGAATGGTTGCTTTTTATATGTATCCTGTGATTGACAGTCCAGGGTGTACCCCACCTCTCACCCAAATGCAGCTGGGATAGGCTGCAAATTAGTGACCCTGATGAGAACAAGTGTTAAAGAAAATGAATGAATAAATATAAGGATGATAATAAAACCTTACATATAATAAATCATGTTTAAATATCTAAATCAAAACCTCTCATTCCCCTCTAAGTCCAAGTCATTTATTTATTTTGTGAGATTGATAACTGCTTGTTTTGACATTTAACAGACAGTTGTTTTGTACTTTAATTGCAACACAAACATAACCAACACCTGCTAACTATCTGCAGTAGAAAACAACTAAAGAAAAAGTGTACTGGAATGTCTTGCGTGTTTGCTTATGTCTGCACTCATTTGTGTGGGGGTAAACAGACATTGGGCGACCCTCAACCTTTGACCTCTTACCTGTACTGGTTAAGTGCTCTGTTTAGTTTTGCTGAGCTGTGGTGACGGGGCAGTGAAAGCAGCAAGCTGCGGTTCATTGGCCAAGCCCCACAATCCCGTTCAGCACAGACTTACCAACACTATGGATTCAGCAACACAACAGCAACACGAGAGCAAAACACACAAACATGCACTCAAAACCACTCTCCCCTCGGGGGACTAGCCTAATAACACTTCTCTGGTGCACCAGCGCTGACCTCTGACCTTGTGAACTCTGTCTTTCCTCGTCTTTCCTCTCTCTCCTCCAGATCCCAGAAGGGGCATCGCTAGCCATGAGCATGCAAGACAAGAAAGAGAACACCCTGGGGAGAGGTACGTCACCTTCAAACACAAGCTGACGCTCTGTCACACTCACACTCACTTGCGTAAATACGTCTGCTCACTCGAGCACAGGAAACTCTGTAAATCACATGAACATGATACTCTCATATAAACACATATGAAATCGCGCACCTTGCCGTCCTCAGAAGACCTTAAAGATCTAAAGCCACTTGCACCTAATAAATCTCATCATGCACAGAAGTTATCCTAACACTTCATTCATGTCAGAAATCCTGCATTAGTAGAGCTTGGCTCATAGTCATCCAGCGTAAAGTGACCCCTTTGCCTGTACTGGAGATGAGTTTAAATGCAGCCTTTTAATGGGCTTGTCACTGTTTCATTGTCTGGGTTGTACCGTACACAATCAGTACCAGACCAGAGCTGTGCTGTTTTCAGGCTCTGTCCATCACAGCGTCTCCTCTCATTCATACTGAGCCAAAAAAAAAGCTTATGTGGACAAAAGCTGGCTGTGACTTCAAAGCATCAAGGGGGTGTTATGAGCCTGGCGAGCTCCCTGGCTAATATAAAAACACTGTGATCGGTGTTGAGGGTCTGGACCGAGGCCCAGTGGGCAGCAGCACCACCTGGCAGAGTGGGCTGCACTCACTCACCAACACAATAATCGAGCGTCTTGTGTTTGTGCGCGTTGGCATCCACATGTGCTCACATCACATTTGTTCATATCGGTAGATCTAAATATAAAATGGTTCCAGCGTTGCCGAGCATTAGCATCTCATTTGAGCGGCGCCACAGCCAATCCCAGACTTTGTATGTCTGTCTCTCCCAATCTCCCGCTCCTTTCTCCCCTTTCACTCGTAATCTTTCTCTTTCATTCTATCTGACAGCTCCCCTCCCCTTCCGGCCCACAGTCCACCTTAATCACTTTCTCCTCTTGCATGTACTCTATCTACCTTCCTCTCTTTTCAGTGTCTTTGTCTTTTTCCTCCCTCCGAGCTGTCACATCCTCCCTACTTCCCTCCGCCTGTCTTCTCCCATTCTCTCTGTTGTTGATCGCACATTGTTTCTTTTTGTGTCCCTCCAGTCAAAGATCTGGATACGGAGAAGTACGTACACTTGGTGAGTAACTTCTCATACATTCCATAAGTGCTCTCTCTGTGTCGCTTTCCCTCTGTGTGGAGATTGAGGGAATGGGGGTGAATGGAGGTGAAAAGGAAAGCTGCTACGAGGACAGAGCGGCGCTAATGCAGCTTAAGCTCTTTTATAACCGTCTGCCAAGATATGGGCCCTTTGACTTTACAATAATGAGTTCTTCGGAACGTAATTTGCCGGGTGAATAGTCCATTTTAAAGACAGATTTGTAGTTCTTTTTTGACACTAGTCTGTAAATTTACATGTAGGCCTCTGTGCAGTCAGATATATGATCTTATACACACAGCAAGCAGCAGGCATTTCCTCACTTCTTTGCATTATTTGGTGTTTCTCAGCTACCCTGATGTGGTTTGGGGATCATGTGTCTAATGCATGAAACAGAGAAATTCCTCTCTATTCCCGCAAAGACAGAGGGGTATTCATTTAGCCACCTCATGAGGAGCTCTACAGTCATCTTATATGCTGAATGTTGACTTTGAGTGTCTGGTTTTCCAGGTTCTTCCTCATGACGAGCTGATGGAGACCAAGAAGTCGCACAGGCAAAGTCATCGCAAGAAGGTGCTGCCTGAAATCTACCTGACACGCCTTCTGTCTACCAAGGTAAACCCCCCCATCCTGATGTCTTTGACCAGACAGTGCAAGTTACAGCTCATTTGAAATTTTCTGTGGCCGTTTTACTATTTCTGCTGTCTGTAAACTCATATCACAGTGTAAATATGGACCTTTTTTGTCTTTCATTCGAAAGGGAACCCTCCAGAAGTTTTTGGACGACCTCTTCCAGGCCATCCTCAGCATCCCCCCAGAGCAACCCCCGCTCGCTGTCAAATACTTTTTTGACTTTCTGGAGGAGCAGGCTGACAAACGAGGCATCACAGACCCGGACACCCTACATATCTGGAAAACCAACAGGTACACAACTACTGTAAACTATGTACATTGAAGTCTCTTTGTGGTGGAAGTACAAGATTTTAAAAGGTGTTCCCTTGTGCACAGTTTACCGTTGCGCTTTTGGGTGAACATCCTGAAAAATCCTCAGTTTGTCTTTGATATCGACAAGACGGACCACATGGACGCCTGTCTGTCTGTCATTGCACAGGCCTTCATAGACGCCTGCTCTATTTCGGACCTGCAGCTGGGCAAGGTCAGTACCTATCTACCTACTGTACATATCCACCTGCTTGCCTGCCTACTTACTGTATCTATCCACTTTTATAACGACACACTTACCCAATTATCTACCAGCAACACACCCCCCCAATACTTTCCTACCTTTCAACCCTCCACGTACCATTTAGTTATCCTTTTATCTACCCTTCGCTTGGTAACGTCAACAGCTATCTACCTACTTACCTGTCTGTCTCCTACCTAGAATTTACCAACATACATTTGATCCGTAGTCATCCTAATGAGGATAAGCGTCATAGAAAATGGATCGATGGGTGGATGGATGGAGATTTGGGGTCAAATATTTGCATACACTCATCATGGGCATGATTGTCATATGAATTTTGGGTCCTTCATGATTTATTTGAACAGTTATTTTTCCTGGACAGAATGATCATACAACATATATCTTCAATCATTTTTAAAATCAAGAATTGGGTGCGGTGGTTAACATGCTGGCCTCATACTCAGGAGATTATGGTTCTGTATGTCTGTTGGAACCAAAGAAGCTAGATAATAAGACGCCATGGAGCTGAAAGTCATAAAGGTATGCGCAGTGACCCACATGGAGATTTCAATAAAAACCTGAGCAGCAGTATGAAAGAAACTTTCTCCATCTTTATTTTACTTTTTTCCTTCCCTACAGTGTTACAAACACTACCAACAAGCAACATACAAAATAATAATACATAATAATAACATTTTAACTGAGCTTGGATTCACTCATTTGATCTGGAAATCAACAATACATTGAAATTTAAAATTTTTAGAAATTGTTTTACACTAAAATTTTGAACAGAAAATGTCATACACAGACAATAGAAATACCCCTACCTGTATGTATGTACAGTATGTCTGAAGGTATTTCTATATATTAGGGCTGTCAATCGATTAAAATATTTAATCACAATTAATCACATTTTTGTCCATAGTTCACTCATAATTAATCACGTTTAATCGCAGATGAAATTTTTTAAATCTATAATAAGTAGGATGTAAATCTCAATTCGAAATGCAACTATAGCGATAACTACATCAAACTTTATGTAAAGGGATGTCAATTTTGGAAGTATGGGCCATTATTTTATTTTAAAAATAATGTACAATTAGAAATCCCACATTTTTTGCATGTTTAATGCGAGCGCCGTTTTGTCCCACTTTGTTTGACAGTTATTGAACGCACCTTCTAACTACGTCCCACGCTGCACAGTACTACTACAGTACTACTACTATACTGTATTTTTACCCTTTTTCTTTCACCTCACATTTGGTTCCAAATGTGGATACTCGGTGGAATGCATAAAGGTAAGATTTGATTACCTTATTGAGTGCTAATGTGCATATTTCTTCGGTACACGGCCTCTCTGAAAAGTAAAATCCAGGCTCGTACTGGTGGATGGTGGGTTCAAAACTAATATACAGTTCGAGATCCCCCAGTTTTTGAATGCTTAATGCGAGCAACGATTTGTCCCACTCTGTTTGAACATCATGAACGCACCTTCTCCCGTTTTCACACATTGCACAAATAGATACTTTATTCATCTCCGAGAGAAATTCACACAAATGTGCTACAATACTGTATTTTTAGTCTTTTTCTTTCACTTCATATTTGCTCCCAAATGCTGATACTAATGCTCTTGAAGGCATGTTTTGCAGTGTGCAAAACTTGTATCGCTCTCACAACGACAGGAAGTCCCACATGGCAGACATGCTTGTTTTGGCTTTGCGAAGGGAAAGTGGTCAGGAGACGGCCGCTATAGGTTGGATGCTGCAATGGGGGCGGAGCTGATTGGCAAAGGTGATAGGCGTTAAAAAGCAAGTATCGGCATACGCCGATACCGTGCTTTTTCACGGAAATCGGTCGATAGTGATCGGTGGCCGATCGATTAGAGCACCCCTAATATGTACACACAGATATTGTAATTAGTGGTCCTGAAGGTTCCAGAATGTCTTTTATTAACGTCTATTAACGTCTCATAAGTGATTATCGATTGACTGCATCGGGTAGTTTCTTCTTGGCAGCATAATAGGATTTCTTTGATGGTGCTCATGAGATCGACCAACGCTCAGAACAAGGAAAGATCCTAGAAACTCAGTGAAGATCTAAGAAGGAAAAATGTAGTCTTTTGGAGCATCAGATCATCAGTTCAAACAATTGCACCTAAGTAAAGTGATATTTCGGTTTCTTTGTTAATTCGTTCCAAAAGATTTGAGGAAAACCGAGGCAATTATTCCAATAGGAGATCATGTAAATCCAATGAATCCGTTCAAAACTGCATTTTTGAGAATAATTATAGTTTTATATGAAGAAAACAATTCAAAATGATTATAAATGACAAAAGGAGGGAACTTATTGTTGATGCGGACTTCCCGTACATCCTGGCAATATCAAATTCAAAAGTGTATTTCACCTTCTTATCAAATCGCTGGCACAATTGTTGACTTTCTTCGGCCCCACAGCGGGTTATTTAACAGTTGTACTGAATAAAAAAATGCAGACATTTTTGATTTGACAGTGAGTCACCAACGCGTGGGGTTCTTTGTTGGGCCCTCGATTTCACGGAATGATACGATACAGTACAAACAGACTAGTTTGTTATGTGCAATATGGTACGAGAGAGACAGTGTATGAAAACCAAGGCAACATTTTGGCAAACATTTTCAACAAAAACTGGTGTGCGAAAAACCAAAGCTCCACTGTACAAGCTACTTGGAAGTCACCACTTTGCCAAGGTCTGGGAGAAGATCCAAACTGTCACCATCAGATGAAACAAAATTGGTGAGGATGTTCAGGAACGAGCAAGGCTCAAGGCTGCCATTAACTGGAACCTGCCGAAACACCAAATGTCTTGTTTTACATCGCCATAGACTGAAAGAAACCCTTGCTCTGAAATCGACGCCTCTGAAATTAGCAACTACCTACCTTCTTATGTACCTGCTTGTCTATGTACCAGCATTCATACCCCTACCTACTTATCCAACAACCAACATAGGTACCTACCTGTACCACCCTGCCTACTTATCCACCAACCAACATAGGTACCTACCTGTACCACCCTGCATACTTATCCACCAACCAACATAGGTACCTACCTGTACCACCCTACCTACTTATCCAACAACCAACATAGGTACCTACCTGTACCACCCTGCCTACTTATCCACCAACCAACATAGGTACCTACCTGTACCACCCTGCCTGCATATATGTTTCCCATCCCTTTCTTGGCATGTAATTCAACCCTCAAATAGACTAACGTACTGTGAAGGTTTGGTGTTTGGTGCCCACAAAGCTGTCAGACTCCAACATAAACAGTGAAAAAGATCCTGCTTCTCATAGATTATGAAAAAAAGCCCACACACTCTGACCTCCAGGATCCCTGTGTGAACCCCCAAGCCATCAGACTGTCAGCTCCATCCACCTCACCTCGTCTTATTTCCGTCATGTCGACTGATCCAAGGTCACAGGCACCGAGGATCTCGCTTGTGGCTGCTCACAAGTGTATTTTGTGTGTTCAAGCATGCAGACAATATGTCTGAGTGTCTGTCTCGAAGCTCAAATGTCACTGTCTTCACTGTTCACCAATCTGTCTCATCCCTCCAACACTGTGACCCTGTGAACACGCTCTGCTTCCTGTCTGTTCCTGACCAGCTTCCTTCCCTAGAGGAACTCAAGGACTGTTACTCTGTCACTGACAAACACTCTGATTTATACACTTGGCTTCATTTCTAAATATGGAAGCCAAGTTCACATGTGCACGCAACAGAAATGTGCATCTGCAGTCTCATCTGCATAAGGCTGCGTCATAAGGGTCAAGGATACCATTTCATCTGTTCCTGCAAAACCTTCCACGTTTTCCTCCAGTGTTTACGGCGGGCATGATGGGATCAGGGCGGTGCAAGGAAGGGCAATGGGTCCGGATTAGCATTTGCACTGCAGGTGGGGAAGACAGGGGCTTCAAATGAAGCAATGCACCCCGTTTCCACGGAGACCCCTTATCTGGCAAGATGCACACGTATGCAGGGGTGAGAGGTCACAGGGGGGTTGCCAAGCAGATGGGCAAACGGCAGGAAGTGACCTTGCAAACAGGAAGAGAGTCTTCCTTATCAGGAGGAGCGACTTTGGGCGTTTAGACACCACACAAGCGCACAAACACACACAGTGATGTGACACAAATAACTCATGACACACAAGTTGTGTTGTAAGCACATTTGCTGTGGCTGCCCCCCCAGCCCCCGACTTTGTCCTACTTTTTCCTACTTGTCCCTTTCCTCCGCATACACACTCACGCTAGCACAACTGTAGTCACCATTAAAAACCTGAATGTGGCCACAACCGCTCAGCCCAGCGACTCTTATTTCTGCTTAAGTGAGCACCAGTGTGAGAGCGAGGCAGGAAGTGGAGAGAGTGGCATGAAGGAGTATTGCTCACTCTGGGATGTGAGCTCGGAAAAGAAAAAGCCTTCCCTCCTTCCATTGTCTCCGCTCAGTAGGTCAGAAAGTTATTTGTTATTTGAGTACTACATCAAGTTTAGGAGTGAAGTTTATCGAGTTACTGCCTAATAAAGTTGTGGGCATCAATGATTATGACCACTTATTCTGCAGGATTCTCCAACCAACAAGCTGCTGTATGCTAAGGAGATCCCAGAGTACAAGAAGAGGGTACAGTGCTACTACCAGCAGATTCAGGAGATGGCGCCCCTCAGCGAGCAGGAGATGAACGCTCACCTAGCGGAGGAATCTCGAGTGAGTAACACAAGCTCCACTATCAAAATGTTTTACTTGCGGACTTTGATCTGATGGGAAAAAAAACATCTTGCAGAAATACAGAAATGAATTCAACACCAACCTGGCCTTGACGGAGATCTACAAATATGCCAAGAGATACAGAAACCAGGTACGAATGAGCTTCTTTTAATGAGATCAGGTCTTTCTTTTAGCTGATTAGCGTCCATTACATCAGTGGTCCCCAACCTTTTTTGACCCACGGACCGGCTTGTGTTCTCACAAATCTCCCGCGGACCGGGGGTGGGGGGTTATGGGTTGGGGTTTATAGCGTACATTATGGCGATCAAATTTATTTTATCTCTGGAGTTTTTCCAGAGAGATGGAAAACATCAACATTACATCGCTGTTTGACGCGTGTGGTAAAAGGCAGTGTGCTAGCATGAATTAACTTGAGACAAATGTGCACATTAGCACTCAATAAGTCATTAAAACTTACCTTTATGCATTCCCACATAGTATCAGCATTTGACACCAAATATGAGGTGAAAGAAAAATGGTAAAAATACAGTAGTAGTCTATCTGTACGGTGAGATCAAGTTAGCACACGCACAATGGACAAGCGTCAAGTGAGACGGATGTAACAGAGAGAATCCGGCCACTTTTCAAAATAAAACATCATGGAAATTATTTTTTCTTTCTGTGCGGCCCGGTACCAAATGACCCATGGCCCGGTACAGGTTGGGGGCCACTGCATTACATCACTGGGCCACCCTTTAGGATCCAAGAGCTGTGCATCAGCATGGACCTCACTCACATACTGAAAGATGTGCTGTCCTCTGGAGCTAAATGGTTGTTTTTTTCCTTTTCTTTCCGAAGGCGAACCCTCCCGACCTTGTAGAAAATGATACATCACTTCAAAGTGGTTGAATTCTTACCAAGCATCTCATTGAATGAGCATGCTGCACTAACGTGATGCAACAAGTCGGTTTGTCTTCCCATCGTGATGTACCACCATCATGGATAAGTGGGCTTCTTATTGCCTGCTGGAAACATTAAGCAACACAGCAGTGCTGTAGGATGCAGAGGTGTGCAAAATCCTTTTAGTAACATCAAAGTTTTTTATCACGGGCATCACTGCCAGGACTGTGTGAGACGGATGGGTGTAAAGCATTTGGACGTGTGCTAGTGCGGGTTGGCTCATATTTTCTGTGAACACAGTGATAGCGGACACGGGCCACTTGACAGAACATGTAAATAGACAGTCCAAAAAAATTCGATATGGGTGCTGAATTGGAACTGAGCGTTTTAAGTCTGCGCTATAAATCCGACTGTCATGCAATGGTTTTATTATTTTAATTATTGTCTTTTTTTTATTTTTGAAAATATTATTTTTTGTCGCCTGTTTTTTCTGCTGTTGTAGCTGTTAGCGTGGCTTTTTTGTAATCACTCCGCTACCTCAGATATACTTCAGGGTTTCAAATAAATGACTTTAATCAATTACTGAATTATACATTAATTGAATTGAATAATACATTTAATTTAGTTAATTAATAAATGAATGAATGAATGAATTCTTTATGCTACGATATGAAATACACTACGTGTTCAAATTTACCAGGCATATTAGGTGAATCTGCACAAAATATCGGTATTGGATCGTTATTGCTGATACCAGCCTGAAATGTACTCAGTATCGGATTGGAAAGGACATCAGTGGTGTTGCACATCACTGATATGTGCACAACACCGCTTCTCGGAGGCCCCCAGTCTGATGGAGATGCAGGCACGCAAACCGTGTTCCTAGTCAGGCTCACTACAAGCACGTTTTAAACTGGCTAAATTCCAGCATCATGTTGGCCAACACACTCTGACACCAAGACGTATTTCAAACTGTAGAAAAGCAGTTTGCTATGGGAACGTTAAAGGCCATCAACAAGTTCATCCTGTTATCAGTCATACCTGTGGATGTTTTCCATGGAGTGTCATCGTGACGCTGTAAGGTGCTTGCCCCTATTCAAGCTCGTGTTGTCCTCCCCCATGTGCCCTTTTTGTTGCATCAATTCTCTGGAGAAGCTTAGTCATTGCTGACTGCGCCTTCAAGGAGCTCCCTCGTGACAATAACATTTAGTTGCTCTCTCTGTGCTACAGACACAAGCTAAGGGCTGAGGCTGCGAGTCACAGCACTTAGTGAATGGCCTTTGATTGCCTATTCTCTCGCCCCAGTTCAGTTCAGTTCGCACACTGATGCTAAGAGCTCTAGACATCCCGATGACTGTGGAGACTACCGCGCGTGACAAACTCAGCAGATGTTGGTTTTGTAAATATGTGAAGAGCTCTTTGTTGTGCGGAGGCATGCGTGAAGGCAGGAGAGGCGGCTGAAGCACCTCACTTGGTCCATCCAGGTGGCCTCTCCTCAATGCATGAATGCATCCCAGCCACTCAAAGTCCGCTTTTGTTCCCGCTCTGTTGTCCAGGTGGTGAACGCCCTGGAGTCTAACCCCACTGCACGTCGCACCCAGCTGCACCACAAGTTCGAGCAAGTCATCGCCCTGGTGGAGGACAACATCTACGAGTGCTGCAGCGAAGCCTGAGTCTCCTCTGCCCGTCGCCTCTTGTTCCTGCTGCCTTGCTCCTTCCTGACCATGGAAGTGGGACACCACGGAATCAGCCTTCACGAGTGTCATTCCCAAAACCCCCAAGCGTGAAACATAGCAAGGCCTGCATTTGTGAGGTGGAAATGCAGGGTCATTTTCCCAAATCTTTGGACAGAATTCCAATCTGGCTCAGCTATGCTTTAAAGGGAAGTGTGGAGATGAGGCTTTTTTCCGGATGTCTGTACAGTTAGTTGGACCTAAAGCCCTGGTGGTTGTCTGTCTTAACGCACTGAACCCTGTCCTCAAGGGAACGAGCCAATGATGCACTGTCTTGTATAGTAATGTCCATAGCAATATTTATAGAGGTGTTGTAATGCTTTTGAGTGGCCTGTCCGTCTGGAGGAAAGGATGGTGACAAACTCCTCCTCCGTCTCCCTAAAGCCTTCTCAGGTGTGACTCACCACCGTCGGTGCTTTGAACATTCAGTCCCAATGTGCTTTGCGGTGGATGAGGGCTTGAAGAGGAGTGGAGAGCCTGAAGTCAAGCAGCTCACTGGGAAGAGCTGCCACAACAGTGTTGAAGTGATCCATGTGCTTGTAGACCAACCATTCTGACCAAACTAGAGGGAAATTTCAAATGTGATCTCAATATTATCTAATGACAAGTGTCTCCTATGGCTGTATTGTGATGCCAAATGATTTGTCAGACTTGGTGAATTAAACAACAGTATTTAGGAGTTTATTGCGCCCGTGACCATGACATCATTTCTTCTACTAAATGTGTTCTAAATGGTGAGATTTTGCAACATTTGATAACCATCCACGCTTGGCTCGGCTCTGAAAAGCCAGCCAGCCCGCATCTGGAACTTTTTTAAATTGCCTCGTAAAATGAAAAAGTGAAGTAAGAGGAAGGCCAGACAGACGTTGAGCTTTGTTTTGTTTTTTTATTGCAAGACGTTGAACAAAGTCCACAAGATGTTGAACCTTTCTCCAATGAACCAAAGTATCATCATGTCCATATCTCTTTGATGAACATCCAGCTACACACACACACACACACACACACATGCATCCAGTCTCTTGCAGGAGGCTCCCCCCCCCCACAGAGGCAGTATTCAGGTCCATCTGTTTACATTCATGTCCCAGTCAGTCGACGCCTCACCTTCACCCCCCGTAAGACAAGAGGAACTACACAAGACGCCCTATAAGCTCAGCCGAGACACCACAAATAACTCATTTGTTCTAGTTCATTTGCTTAAGACAAACCAATTGAGACGGCTCCCTACAGCAAACTAAATGTACAGTCTATGCTGCGTCATGCAAGCAGTAATAAAAGCTGAACTGAGGGACAGTCAAGGTTTAATTTGGACATACATACGTGCTCATTTAGTCGTCAAAGCAGGGATCTCTATTTTGCAGAGGTGAGGGTAAGTGAAGCGAAAGTGAACAGTTGGGGAGTAACTTAAGGACGGTATTTTGCAATGCACTGGCTTTTAAAGGTAACCTGTAATTTCCTCCAATGCAATCTTGACATTGTGAATGTGGCGCACAGCATGAAGCTGCCCACACTGCGTTCCCTTTCAACATTCATGACGTCTGGCATTGAAAATGTGTGCCTCTCATATTTGTCTTACAGGAGCGTTAACTTCAGGGGTGTCCATAGTGCGGCCCGGGGGCCACTGGTGGCCTGCAACTTCCATCCATCCATCCATTCATTTTCTATGCCGCTTATCTTCACTAGGGTACGCTGGAGCCTGTCCCAGCTGACTTTGGGCGACAGGCGGGGTACACCCTGGGCTGGTCACCAGCCAATCACAGGGCACATATAGACAACCAACCATTCACACTCACATTCATACCTATGGACAATTTAGAGTCACCAATGAACCTAACATGGGAGGACACCAAAGTACCCGGACAAGACCCATGAGAACATGCTCCAAGCGAACCAAGGTCTTCCTGCTGTGTGGCCAACATGCTAATCACTTGGCCACCGTGCAGCCCGGCCTGTAACTTGTTTTATCAAATTAAATTTAAGAAAAAACAAAAACAATGCACCAATGGGGAAAAAAAGAGCAAAAAGGTGTCATGTAGTGAGGGAAACACTGAAGCTTTGATAATAATAAAATAGAACATATATTATAACACAAAGCTGACATTCAATACATATAAAACATCTCATTTTTTTGTAGTCTGTTTACAAAATAAAAAATATCAAAGTGGCCCCCGCATTTCTTGACTTCCCATATGTGGCCTTGGCTGGAAACATTTTGGACACCCCAGGTTCGCTTCCTATTGGAACTTTTCATAGTGGAGATTCACAATGATTCATACCCGGACAGTTTTTGAGTTTTTGATCATTTGGATTTGGTGAATGGAAATGACAAAGACAGTAAGACATTGTGTTAGAGGAAAGAAAGGAAAAATATTCTCTAATTTCATTGCCTTTTTTTTCCTTCATGCTATTTTTAGACAATTTGGAGGAAATCCAATCTCTTGTGCGATTCTAAAGGATGCTGGTAAGCTCCATCCAAGTGTCAGGCCGACGTACCCTGAGGGGCACCAGAAGACTTCAGGTGAGCTACAGCAGCTGAAGAAAAACTTTTATTTTTTCCCATACCTGCTCAGCTGAGTTCGGTTAAAAAAAATGTATTGATTTTTACTTCCTATACAGTAAGCGAATAAGCACAAAACAAGCTTCAGAAAATCTGTTGAGTCTCTGAGGGGAGGCTAACTGTGCCACACGTCAGCCAGTATTATTTACTGCTGTTTAAGACACTTTCTTGTGTCATTTCCATTTTATAACCATTTCAAATGCACTTTAATTCCTAATTTGGCTGTTGTATGAATACTTTTGGGCTTAACTACGCTTAATTACAACTCCAGGCTACCCGTGACTCTAGTGAGAACGAGCGGTATAGAAAATGGATGGATGGGAAGTGTAGATTAGTTGAATGTTATCAGTGTATTCTGCAATCTTCGTTAGCAACTTGATTAGTGCAGAGTTGATGCTTCCAAACGTACCGTGCAACAGCATCCAGCTGATAAGTCAAAAACACATCTTCAACTGATATAAAGGTGTGGATATAAAACAGTAAATGTAGTACATACTTTATACTCCATCCATCTCTTGTTGCCCAACTGACATCTGTTGTTTTTGTCTATGAGGAAATGTGATCAATCAGCCTGTGGTTAGCTGCTTGGTAACTAAAAACTAGTCATTTCCCCTTCTCAACCCTTGATACATGATGGTCACCGGCATGCACTTGAAAAGGCTTGAATGTACGCACGTTGGCTGCAGGGTGAGTGGGCAGCCACAACACATGGAGAGGTAAGTAAGTGGAGAGGGTTGGCCCAAGAAGAAGGAAAACATGATGTTTGCTGCTCGGTGTTGGTGGCTCCCAAAGTGGGACAGATGGGACAGTGAGGAGGAGGGAGTTTGTGGGGAAGAGGAGGGAGGAGGTCAGAAAGGGTTTGGGTGTGCAGGTCAAGCAGGGGCCACCTGACTGGAGGCGATGGATGAAGTCTGGGTTTTGGAAACGGCGCTGGTGGTGGCGTCGTCATCCCCAAACGGGTTCTTGCCGCAGCACACTGTGGTGATCATGCAGTTTCGGAACTGAAGGATGAAAAGAGTCTTACAAGACATGTTTGTATACAAGCCAACCACGTCCAGCAGATAAATAATATATAAATAATATTTATATATAAATAATATTTACTTGACATTGGCATACAAGTCAATGAACAGGCAGTGCTGAACACATAACGAGCTATATGAGGTAAATTAGTACACCACAGACAAAGTAAATGTCTTTTTTTAATAAAATACTACTCTTTCATGTTAAAGATCTGTGATTTGTTCCATTGGGCGTTGGAGGTAAATGTATTCCTTCTTGAAAATAACTCAACTTGACAGGTTTTTCTTCTTAAGACCACAAATGTGATTTGACTTGACAAAATAACATATCCATCAAATAGTGACATGTATTGAGTGGCTTATTACCCATTTTGCTTTTGTGAGACGTATGTCACGTCAGGCTTCCCATAGCAATTTTAAGGCCCCGGTAGCAATATTTGATTTGAACTCATTACAGAAATATAGTAAGAAGAGTTGAACTGAGATATTTGGCACCGTATCAAAGCACTAGAATTGTTGAATGGCTTTGAAATGAGATTTGATGTCAAAAAAAAAAGCTTTTGGAAATGAGCTACATGATTGTCACATGACAACCACTCCAAAATGTTTCCTATATGTCACTTGGGGACTTAATGAGTTAAAGTTAAGCACAACCCTCGTTTATCGCGGCTAATTGATTCCACACCCGACTGTGATAAGTGAATTTCCATATTCATAAATGGAATATTTGCGCTTTTTACGACATTCTAAATATGGATTTTAACATTATTAGAGCCCTCTAGACATGAACTAACACCCCTACAGCCACCTTTACACTCCTATTACCAACAGACATAATAAGAGTAAATAAGCCATTTAAGACACAAATAAGACTTGTGCTTCTGTGTGTTGCTATAAATGTGTTCCTTAGGGGAGCTGAGAGGCAGGCGGACAGGAAGTGACATCAGGGGTTCAGAGTTGAGTTTTAGTTTGCAGCAACAGTAGCCCGTGTTTTTATGTGGGAGTTTTATTAGGTGTCATTGTGTCTGTTGTGAGATCATTCAAACCTGCAATACAAGCCTGCTGTTCTGGCGATCAGGTCTGGCATTTGTGTGGCTCACAGGACATTACGGTAACATCACTGACACCCAGTGACCAGTTTAGAATACTACGTAACACTCACAGCATCTTTGAATGCGTCTTATGAATGCCTTCTATTTCTATTTCACTTCATGCATCAATTTTTATGCTTGAAATGTTTAATTTAGGCAAAAAATATGTAGGACATGCTTCAATATGCAGACTATTGGACTAATAATCTGCAGTTCAACCACAAAACAGCATGATTTATTCATGAATATATTTTTGAAAAGCCATGATAGAGTAATGCCGTGAAGTCTGAGGTGGCAAACAACAACATAGGGATGATTTTGGTGTCAGCATGGCTTCTTAAACGACAACCCAGTCCATAAAAATATGTGTTTAGACCTAAAAATGCTTTTATAAAAATAGTAAAATTGTTATTTATTTGGCAAATACCAAAAGTATTTGTCATTTTTCACACATAACTAGTTTTTCTGTTCAGGACTACAAATAGGGCCACACGGTGGCCTAGTGGTTAGCATGTTGGCCACACAGTCAGGAGATCGGGAAGACCTGGGTTCCAATCTACACTGTGTGGAGTTTGTTTCAAAAACATGCATGTTAAGTTAATTGGCAAATGGAATTTGTTTGTTTGTCTATATGTGCCTTGCGATTGGCTGGCGAGGATGTACCCCGCCTCTCGCCCCAAGTTAGCTGGGGTAGGCTCCAGCATACTCGCACCCCTAGTGTGGATAAGCGGCATAGAAGATGGATGGAGGAATACAAATAAATAACACAAATTTGACATCTTAATCAGTACAATCTTAATCAATATATACTATTGATTATTTTGGTAAACAAAACAAATGAATGGATAATAGTCTTTATTATAGTCTAGCATTAAAAGTATGGTTTTTGGTTAAAGAGCTTCTACATGCTGGTGAAAAAAACTATTTTGGTAATGAGCGATGCTGTTCATTTAGGGCACATCGGGTGGTGGGATAATAAATTCTCCATGATTTGACTGCAACAAATCTGAATGAAAAAGCCGATTAGCCAAGGAATTATTATCAGTGAAGTGGCTTTCAGCATTTTAGTTTAAAAAAAAAAAAAAAACGGACTCAGGAAATGTTTTTGTGCCAGGAGAAGCTGTTTCAGTGTGACTGTGTTCCTGCCGCAGCTTCCTGTCCTTTCTCTGTTGTGTGATGGCACAAAGTGTGACTATTGTATGATGTGTCATTTTCTAAGAACTATTTTGTTAAACTTGGGGCCCAAATTCTGCCAGACAACAAATGGCCATGGAAACATGACCAGGAAAAACAAAGTCACAACTTATCTTTACTACATTTTACTTTAGTGTGGTTTAGTTAGTTAGACTATTTATTGTCTGTGCAACGTGGAAACCTGGAAAAAACTGGAAAACACGTAGGAAGAGAAATTGGTGGTAAAAAATACCCAGTAAGGGAGGAAGTACTGTAGTTTTCTTTTTTTTTTACCACATTGTCTCTTTCCTGCACAGAAGGAGAAATGTGACCTTTGCTCCACATACCTGCTTATTGAACAGGATGTAGATGACCGGGTTGTAAAGGGCGGAACTCTTGGCGAAGAACGCCGGTGCTGTCATGAACACTGGTCCAAAGGCAACTCCTTGGTTGGCGAAGATGTACCAAGCCACGCTGGCGTACGGCACCCAGCACACCAGGAAGGAGATCACCATGACGATGACCATGCGAGTCACCTCTCTCTCGGCTCGCTGGGTGGTTTCAGACTCCTGCTGTTGGGCCGCAGCCTGCCCACACATAAACAAGTCAAGAACCAAATGTGTGATCCACATGTAAAACAAAGCACAGAGCTTGAATGTGAAGCTGTACTTGTTCAAATATTCTGCTTACATTTGTAACATAAGTGATTGAGGGTGACTAAATGAATTATGAATGCTCTCTAGGTTATTATTCATGAGGGCATCAGGATGACACAGTGAGGCAGCAGACTGCCTTTCAGCTGGACAACTTGGCTCTAAGCTGCCTCGCTGGCAATGATTTGCCCTCCTGAAGTGTCCTTGAGCCATTAAATCCTTCTCATCTCTACTGGCTGCGCACTGTGATGCTCCTCGCCTCCCTTACCGAGGGTGTGGGCCGATAAGAAAAAAATCCCCTACATCGATAGAGAAGGTGTCACATCATGAATGTTGCATACGGCGGGGGAGATCGTACCGCTCGTACGGTGCAGAGCAGGCGACCGTAGCAGAAGAAAATGATGACAAGAGGGATGCAGAAATGCAGGACAAACATATAGATGACAAATGAGGTGTTGTTGAACTCAGGTTTGGGTGTGTAGTAGTCAATGCCGCAGGAGCACTGCATTCCCTCTGGGATGTACCTGCAAGTACACACCGTACAGTTAACATCATTCATTAAAGGAAGGTGATCTTGGTGGATAGCATGTATACCAATAGTGGTTTATAAGAACAGATTGAACAGAAAAATGGCTATATTTTCACAGTTGTGGGTTACATTGCATAAAAATGGGCGTAAATTGTCGTTCAAGCCGAATGAAATAACTGGCACTCATGGCTGTTTGGTATTCACGTCCGTACAGTGTATAGAGCATCCACACACACAAAAGCAGGCTCAGAGAGGCGATCCACAATTCCTGGTTCTGTTGTTGTTATGATAGCTTTCACTGAATGTATATAGCCTAAAATTAGCAGCTGAACATTGCCAGATCGTTATGATTAGCTGGCAATAAACACAAGTGCTGTAGTGCGCATGCACGTGTTAGTTAGCAGGAAGAGGGCATGATATAATACTTGCAGTATGTTTGAAAGTTGGTGCCCTCTACAAGCAGCAGCTTTAATCTTCCATCTACTGGACCTGACCATGTATTACTGCATTTAACCATTAAGAAACTGCTGTTCAAAAATATATAAATATTTTTATTTCCACTAAACATCATTCTTTGTTAAACTACTACAGCCTGAAATATACAATATATATTTCTCAAATATTATTTTGTTTTTTGAACCATTTAACCAGAATGTTCACAGAAATCCACTCTTTTTTTTTAATATAAATAAATAAAATAATTTCCATAGGCCCTGAAATGGGTCCATAATTGGGACAAACACTGATTTTCGTGCATTGTTATTTTTTCTAGTGTCAAATACTCTTTTAAAAACAAAACAAAAAATGACAGCTTCCCAAAAACTGTAATATACATATATATACAGTATATATATATATATATATGTATATGCACATTTCTTGAACTCAATTCATCTTTCATCTACTAGACTTAATCAAGATTTAAGCAAATGACAGTACCGTAGGGGTCAACGCTATCATAAAGAATTTTACAGTTACCGTGACCATCCAAGCAGGGGTGGTACAGCACAGGTCAGAGCCATGATCCATGTCAATCCCAGCCCAGCGATGGCATGTTTCTCCCCAAAGCGGAAGTTGGACATTGGCTTACACACCACAACGTAGCGTTCAATCGCCAAAACCACCAGAGACCACAGCGCAATCTCTCCTATAAACAGTAAACAGTTCAGTCTCATGAAAGTGCTGCGACACATTCCTGTCTCCCCCGTGACCCGAGTGAGAACAAGAGGTATAGAAAATGGATGGGATGGGCATTTCTGTCTCTTACCTCCTAAAGTAGCAAAGAACCCCTCAATGTTGCAGCCAGTCACACCCAAGCGGAAATATCCGTGCAGGGACGTGTAGAGGGTGACAGTGAATCCTCCGACGACCATGAAGAGGTCAGCCACCGCCAGATTGAGCAGGACATAGTTCAACGGGTTCCTCAGCTTTTTATGTTGGATGGTGACGTAGAGTGTGAGGAAGTTGATGGGGAAAGCCGTGATGATGAGGAAGAACATGTAGGCGGCCACCAGAGAGAACTTCCAAGGTTCTGCCAGGTAGTACTGAGGGGACTCGAAGGGGCTCCGAACCACCCCGGTCTTGTTGGACATGGGGATGTAAAAGTTGGGTCCTTCTGTGCCATTCATGGCTGCTTCAAGAACTTGGGAGGGTATAGGAATATGTGTGCTTCTTTCCTTGTCCTTCAAGGGGAAGTAGGGTCAGCGGTGCTGAAGATGCGCTTTGCAGCCCCCTGACGTGCTGCGGCACCTTTTAACTGGCCAGACGGATTAGGGACAGCGTTATCAGAGGTGGAATTAAGACACTCTCAAGCCGGGCCTCTCAACTCCACAGTTGAGAACATGGCCTTTTCAAGGTCAGAGGTCATTATTGGAGTCATTACTCTCACATGCACTTAAAACATTGCAAGAGGTGGATCAAAATCTCTCTACTGCAGTAAAAATGCTCTTTTCATATCGACCTTTCATTAGAGTGCACTGCCCGTCCTGAAGATTGCCGAGTGAGTGTGTATCAATGTATTAAAAGCCATGAAACCTAATCCCACAATACTCCATCATGCTCACTTTATAATAAAGTTGAATCAAAGTTACTGGGATGTGCACACCCCCCCCCCTCCCTGCTTGCATTCATCCTATACTTACTCTTCAAATGTTAACGTCCAAGCTGATGACATGAAAAGTAGCCAAATCTTTCAAAAGTGTTTAATGGTAACAATATAAATATAACAATATCACAATAATATAAAAATATGTTCTCATGACTAAATAACAGACAAACTATTATGAAACATATGCTACAGCTCTAGAATAGAAACCTGAGGAATGCAGGTTCCACTGATAAATCTGATGATTAAAAACACACAAATACATAAATGTATGTTGATAGCTCAAAAATATTGTTCTTGTCTTACAAAAATGTGACATCCATTTACATTCCCGTTAAAAAGTGACGTAATTCATCTGATCCCGTGATCCGGTAGGGTTGACTGGCTAATTGTGTACGCCACAAAATGTGGAGTAATCTACAGTTACTGATCCTTCATAAATGTGAAGGAATAATATGTACCATACTGAGACAATAAATACAAATCTGCAGACACTGCAGTGACTGTGAAGAACAACTGATGTCGTCAAGTGGATCAGTTTGGTTCATCTATGGGTCTTCGACAGAAGGGACAGCAGTTGTGCTGAAGCACAAGCAGTTCATAGTCTTCACTGTGGAACATCTGGTAAGAATAAAAAAAATATATACACAAGAACCAGAGAATGGAAGTGTGATGTATTCCAATGTAACCTGTATGCATGTTCCAAATAAAATGAAACCATTACCATAAGTAAGCAAAGTTTTGCGTCTTATAAACGGTGTACCTTGAAGCAGGTGGGACACATGGTGATGCTCACGTCAGGAAGCAGGGAGCGGAAGTATTCCCATTTGAGTGGCGCGGGCCAGCGTTTGATCAGGACATCCCTCCTGCTCATGAAGCGCAGCACAGAGTGATTCACCTTGACGGGGACAAAGTGCGAGCCACCCTGCTGTTTGGATACACACACACACACACCAACACATCCATGTTCTATTGTGAGCCTCATCCTTTAACCTCACCAGCTGGTGCAATATGTGGCGCCTTATGTCGACGTTCTCTTCTTACTTACCTCAAAGATCATTTTGGGTGTGAAAGGGTCTTCCACTGGATCCTCCAAGCCATCATCCATCTTTAAAACTTGCATATCTGATTGGTGTTGGGTCAAACACAATTATCAATATGTACAGTTAGGTCCAGAAGTATCTGAACATGGTATTTGCCTCTACATAACAACAGTGGCTATACTGTAAAGTGAAGGGTAGTCTTTCATCTTCAATTCAAGATGTTTCACAATAATATTTGTGTTTTATGCACTTTCATTTTCAAAGTGATGAGTAAATATAAATACATTTTTATAATTACATTTTTGAAGGCAAATAAATTATGGCCAAGTCAGTCATCTGAGCTGATGCCAGTAGACAAAAGTGAAGGCAGCAAGACCCACAAACCATTGGTGGTCAAAGGGCCACACATTTCAATGATTTATAAAGTAACTGGACACTGGAAAACGGCATATTCAATATTATGAGGTTTCATCACAATATTATATTGTGATGAAACCACTTAAATGAAAGCAGAAAGTTGATGCTTCTATTACATTTTGCCATACTATTACTAATTACATCCAAATACTTGTGGACCTGACTGTACATTAAGCAAAGTCCCTATCATATTTTGTTGTAATTAAGTGTACATTGTAAAATCCTCGCCTTTAAAGAGCTTATGTGCTGAAAATGCAACATCAGTTGTTTCTGTCATTGGCAATGCCGCTCTGCAACAACAAAGTGCCTTGGTGCCCTTGAGTGTCTGCCGCCTAATGCAGGTTAATCCCGCCACTAGGCCTGTGGCTGTAGCTCTCAGAGGGTTAGTGTCATTAAGATGAGACAGGAGAGCCTGGGTAACCCTATTAGCTCAAGCGCTAAGATGACTTAGCGACGACAGCTTAACTACCGACGCAGAATCGAGGCCACGGCTGACTAGGCCGACTCTTAGAAGTGTCACAAGAAAAAGGATGGTCTGAGTGTGTTAAGGCAGGGATAGAAGCTCTCAAAATGGAGTGATAAGAAAATTTATGTGCAGACAGTTCATGTGTACCATTGTCCATATGCTGCCAGCGGTCATCCGTTTGCTCTGTGTGAGGAACTTCTAGGTCAATAAGAGACACAGCCTCCTCGTCACTGATGCCCTCTTCCAAGTAGAACTGCACTAGGGGCAACACCTCTGCACACAAAAACATTTATGTTAAACACACAAACTGAGGGTGGACATGTGTTTGCACGCCACACACCATAGGATGAGGCTGAATAAATGAAAGGCTGCTTGCAGTTGAGGCACGCCGTCCCCTGGTTGTTCAGCAGGGGCTTGTTGGAGCAGCGGTAACACATCAAGGCTTCAGTCAGCTCCTACAACATAAATAGAAGGGGAGAAAAAAATCAAACTGCAATTTCTAGGCCTAGTAAACCATGAAATGTGTTTAGATTCATTTGAGCAAGATTCAAGACATCTACAATGCATTTGAATAAAGAATGTGTGTCGTGTGGTTCACCATTTTATCTTTAACACACCTCACTGTCGTGGAATGGTTTGGCCCGGATAGTGAGGCTGTCCAGTTCTACGGACTCCTGAAACCGAGAGGGAATGTACAACTTCTGGAGCTTCTCGTAGCAAAGTCTGGCCAGTTTATAAGCACCAAGTTTTCTACTTTGCTTGGCTAGAGCGTACAAGGTATTACTTATGGCCTCGTCAAGGAAACTAAGGTGGACAGTTGTGTATATGAACCTCCTGATTAACCTGACAAGGGGGAGAGTCAAAATTTAAAGTTGAGGTACACTCAAAACGTGGTTATTTTTTGCAGTGTTCAATCACTGCCACGTCATAAAAAAACAACTGTACAATGTTATGTTCATAAAAAATAGTGGCAAATAAAACCTTGCACTGACCAAAATATATGGCAGTGATAACAATTGTGATTATTGGACACCACATGATTTTTACATATCAATACATAATTAACTTAATGTTTTATTCATGTGGAGTAATTATATGCTTGCTTCTCGATTTGTGGTTGGTGTGTGTTAGAAGCAAAACAGAAGACTTTCAAGGCCCTTCCCACACGAATTAATGAGCGTGATGGAGGCGGCCATATAAGGTAACTATTTTTATTGGATTTCCAAAATTTCCTATACTTAATCAATATTATCTACAGTATGTAGCAGTAATTGTGTGCGTATTATGCAAACAGCACACCAAGAAAGACTTCCACTGCAAATCATTTTGCAGGATACAATTGCACTTAATATCAGAGCCACAAAATGAAACCATGATCTTTCTGTCACGTTTTTGTGTGTCCCCCCTGGGACCCCACCAAACGTTATCCAAGACTACTTTTGTCACCACTATACCTCAATAATGTTACAATTGCAACCATGGAATTTCCATTTCACCCACAACTAACAAGTATAAAATACCATCATTTCTCTGTGTATAAGCCGCTACTTTTTCCTTAAACTTGGAACCCTGTGGCTTATACAGCGCTGCGGCTAATTAATGGCTAAATTCTAATCTCGTGACATCTCCTTTACCTCAGAACAACTACTAAATCGTAGGGATGAGCTAGTACACCACTATCTGTATCTGTATCTGTTCACCCATCTAAATGATCCGTATCCGTATCTGTTTCTGCACTCCGAGTGGGCGGGACATAAACCAGAAGTGGGCGTGGTTTCACCAAAACTGGCTAGCGCTTAAATCGGTACATTATTTTAAGTCTGAAATCGACATAGATTGATCAGAAGTTGCTATATTTATTGTTTATTATTCAGCTATATGTGTACTGTGTATGTGTGGAAATGATCTGTAAGACTTTATTATTATTATTTTAATGATCTGTGTGAAGTTGGTGATTCATGCAAACATCTATTGATGGCAAAGATGTCAACCTTGTTCGCTGTATTTTTTTCAAAAGCACCGTGTTCAGTACTACAAGCAATGTTTTCCAACTTTATATTACCAGCCAAATTATAAGCAAGCAGGCGAAAAAAAGACCCCGGCAGTGACTGACACATGAGCCGTGTACAGCTGTCTTGTGAAGAAGTCTAAGATTGGAACGTGCATACTGCAACGTATTGAGAGGGGTGTAATATTTTACCACGCTTATTTATATAATGTATTATGATAACCATACAGGCAGAATATTTGATGCAGCTGTGCCGGTGTACCCAATGTTGTGGCCAGTCGGTGCATGTTACTGTTACCACTGTCTGTGTACTGCCAACTGAAAATGAACAAAATTCTTATATTGTAGCTTTATGGTGACTTAGTGGAATAAGACAAAAATACATTTCAAGGAAAAAAGCGGTCATGCTACACCAGTTGAGTTGCATAAGAATAACACAAGCCTGCACAGCGCCGTCTTGTCAAATGCACCGCGTACTTTACGAAACAATTTTACCAAGTAAGTTTAGATACAAACCGAAATACAGGTGAGCTGAGGACAATCTAATAAAGTGGAGGCAGTGGGCAACGCCACACGAGCTGTTTTCAACCTGCCAATTGCGCCGTGTACGTGAACGCGGCACTGATCAAATCCTCTGTGGCTCCAGCCTGCACAGTGTGTCTCAGATGGGGCGGTCGCTGGGTGTGACTGGCCAATCACAGAGCATGAAGAGTGAATACATAATGAGGATTTTCTTTCATCGCAATAATTTCATTACGGATAATGACGAGATGTACTCGTTTCATGCTTGTATTCTGCAAAAATGCATTTTCCATAACAGAGTATCCGGCTCATCCCTACTAATTCATTTAAATATGGTGCCACTCAAAATAACAGTCTGACTCAGGGTGTCATCTTAAAATGAAAAAAAAAAAAAAAAACCTATTTAAAAAGTGTTCCCATAATGCATTGCGTGTGAGCAAAGCACTCACTGGCACCTGCCCCACTGATCTGTACTTAAAGAATCTGGATAGGCCATTGGTCAATGACTTGTGAAGCCACGCAGCTGCCATATTACCACTCACACTTCTCGGACAATGACTTATGTCAGAACTTGTGAGTTGTTAAGTCTGTTGTTAGTTTGTTACCCACTCACACAAAATCGCCTCGCTTTTTAATTTAAAATATAGATGTTCTGCGAGCCTCTTCATCTGCTTTGTACACTATGTACGCTGTGCAAATGTAGTCTGCTACGTACGAGATGTGAGTGGTAAGATGGCCTCTCTGTGGCTTCAGCGGCTTGCACGGGCGCGTGCATCGTATGGTCTATTCAGATTCTTTAAGTACAGATCAGTGGCCTGCCCTGCGCTGCAATGATGTCAGCCTGCCTCTGGGCTCCTCTGACTCTCTATGGTTGACAGAGGCAGCATTACAGCACCATACATCCATCCATTCATTTTCGATACCGCTCATTTTTTTCCATTTTAAACTTGTATTGGTACTTGTTTGTATCTTTGTTAGGTATACCTTTTGGGTGTTAAGTTGCTGTGTGATGAGTTTAGTGTTCTTTGTAAGATGACACTGTCAGTCAGACTGTTATATTGAGTATTGACCTCCTGCAATTATTCAATGGGTTGACAAGCTCGTAGCCTGTCCTCATGGACAAGGGAGCCACAATATGCCATTTTATGATGTGGACAGGTGCAGCTTATAGTCCGGTGCAGCTTATATATGTACAAATCTGTTTTTTCCTCAAAATTTAGTGGGTGTGGCTTATATACCGGAATTTAAGGTCCACAAAAAAGAGAATATCCTTATAAAGACATTTGCACATTCGGAGAATGAGTCATGTGAAGGTGAAATTGACCAAAACTTTGTGGGCTTGCGTTTGAGTGCTGATGCACGCCTGGGGTTCAGACTATTGAAAGTGTAGCTTGGAGTAGCAATGGCAGCTCAATGAGCTGCAGCTGCAGAAGCTCTACTCTGGTGTGCCTTAACTTTAAAAATGCCACTTTCCACTCCCCCAATGCTCCTTCTACGGTCTCAACTCTGTTCTGCCACTGGAGACAAATCTTTGTACTCTTAAAGCACATGTGTAGAACAGATTATTTTTAAACAAAATCCAACATAGCTGGTCCAAATCTGTAAAATTATATGTTTCATTCCCAAAAGATCCCAGCTGCCCAACTTGCACTGTGCTACTGTGTGCAACTATACATTCACTGGACACTTCATTAGATTTAAATTGACACTTTGTCAATTTAAATTGACATTATCAAGTACCTTACAAATAATGTGGTCAGTGTATATACAGTAGGTTTGTTTATGTAATGGTGGGCAACGTTGTGTGTATGTACTAAATTAGAGTCTACTGTTTGCGTTTGCATATGAAAATGCACATTCAGGTTTGAGCAATTAAATATTTTGTTTAGACAAGCTGGGCCTCATCACCATCACTTTTCTGTCTCCCAGCAGAAGTATCATTTCAGCTGTGGCAACAACACTTTAGCATCTCTCTAATAGATCTCTCTAGCCCAGCCATACTCAAATACACTGGTATGGATGGTATAGATAGGACCACTTTCTCAAAGGGAAGGATACACTTTAAAAATGCCTGGTGGTGGGTTGTCCTTGGGGAGGTTGCTCAGGAGGAACCTACAGATGTTGAACAGCGTCTCTGGCATGAGGGAACTGAAGGGCTCATCCTAAAGACCAAAACAATGACATAAATGAAAGATAAAGTAAAGACAAGCCTATACTTTATCACTACGGTTGCAAAGAAGCATGAGGTTTCTGGCTCAAATCACAGCAATAATGGAGGGGTGATCACAGCCAAGCAGAAAGCTGCAACAACAAACTGTGGACGGTGACACAGGCCAGGCCACCCATAAAGTGCTCAAGGAGAGGGGGAAGCTTTGTCATTATGATCAATCACACAGCTGGTAGCCATGGTAATGGCAATCGGGGCAGTTTCAGAAAATGACCTCTTGACAAAATGATAGTTATCCATGTAATCGCATGTAATGTAAGTTCATGAAGTTTGCAGGAAGCACATTTGCAAAAGTATAATGATGTCAGTGCTCTGTAATTCATCTTTATTTAGAACACTCCTTTTTCTGCTCATTTTATCTGATACCCTCCCTCTCCTTTACACCAGGGCTGTGCAGCTGCCCTTTGATATTTAAAATAAAAAATTAAAACAATTTATAATAAAAACATTATACTGTACATATATTTAAACATATATTTAAAGATAAATCTTTGTGTTTTTATTAGTTACTATTATCAACATTTCAGCTTCTTCCTGTTACATTATGCCTTTTTGCTCTGTTTTTCCACTTTTGCCGTGTTTTTGTTTATTTTATTTCTGCAATCAGCCACGTTCCACAGATCCACATTCTCCTGCGACACACTTTGGACGCCTATGCATGTTTTGACAGGAAGGTGAGTGTGTCCAAGCTCTGCCTTCTTGGCTCTGGGGCTGGGTTGCATTGGGGGATGATTTTACAGCTTTCAGATGTACATTGCACGGTGTTACGGAGGTGGCACGCCACTCACTCTTTGCCTTGCTTGGCGGATCACCTTTGTTGAGCACTTGTAATTAAATACCGAATAAATGCATGACACAACAAACACTTATATGTGCACCTTTACTTGCTAAATATAGCGATAAATTATATAGTGATAAATTGTCAACACGGCCCTCTACTATGTATGAGGTCTGCTATGAAACGAAACTGGTGTTGCAATGACTGTCAAAGAACCGCCCGGTGATTAAGGATGCAGACAAGTCCCAACATCTACGTGGGTTAAGCTGACAAATCTTTAAGTAAAGTTGATCAAATGTAGAATTACTACAGCTTCTGGTTGGACATCAACACGTAGCAAGTACCTGTTTAACTCAGATGGAAAAACACAGCCACAAGTTCCACCAAAGCATGTTGGATTGCAAGGCGTGCCTAAAGCACTTAAAGTGCACACTGCCACTTCCATATTACTTTATTATCATTCATAGTAGCGACGCCGTAGTTCACAGTCTGATTGGCCTCTGGCTGCCCTTTCCTCGTGATTGAGCTTTTCTCCAAATGGGAAATCTCATCATGTTTTAATCTTGCGAGATCTCGTGTGACGCCACTAGTAAGTGGTCACATCCACATGGGAATGTTTTTTTTAGGTAAGATCACTGGGTGAAAACGATGTAATACATAAGACACACCCATAAGTCGCGCTTTAAGCACACAAACAGAACCACCTGACACCAAAATTATAGAAGAATGCATGTGCATAATGTCCTAAATTATGTCCTGAAGTGAAAGCAGAATGCCCTGTAAACATATTCAGGTTGAAATGGTGAAGTATTTTAATTTTTCAGCCTTTCATCCACACAGTAACAGTGTTCTGGATACCCTGAGACGGTGTTTTTTGAAAACCATTTCCAAGGTGGGAAAATCCAAAAATTTCTAAAAACGATGATGCCACCTCCCCGCAAGTGACCAAAAGTGAGCAAAAAGCCAACATAATATCTGAATATCTGAACTGACATTACTCCCAGTCGACCTTCTCCTGATATTTTTTTGTCTTATAGTTCAACGTGAAAGTTCTTTCTTCTTCTATTGTTTGGTGTGTCACGTGGTTCCGTCTGTATGTCTGTTTACAGTGCCACATTTATGTGTGCCTTATGTCTTACATCGTTTTCACCCAGTGGTTCGTTCCCATGTGAATGTGGCTATTTACTGAGCTGACACTGTGTGGATGCAATTTTTTTTTTTCCAACCCACCAAATAAATAAATAAATAACTCCAGGAGGGTTCCCATGTGGACAGGGCCTTAGTCATCCATGAAAGCAGACCTATTGTCTTTGATATTCACACAGCTCAGCTTTGAGTATGGAAAACAGTGATCAACATTTTTGCCTCCTTTCTGATATGTGTGGATGAAATCACTAACTGTTTTTTTTGTTTGTTTGTTGTTGTTTTTTTATTGTCCTTGTCCTACAGCAAGAGAATTCAACTAACAGAAGTGAAGAGTGCATGTGTGGACCTACTTTGAAATCATTTTAACACTGAACTATGTATGCCTTTTGGGTCGTTCCCGTATTTGTGTAAAATTAAAACAAGATGTAACAATATGAACTTTAACATAAAAAAGCCCATCAGAGTTTGCATATCTGTATATCAGTGGTCTAAGGCCTAACTCATTACTCAACTAATCAAAACATTAAGCTTCAGATTAATCGGTTAAGAAAATAATCGTTAGTTGCAGCCATAGTACAATGCAAATTATGGAATTAATCGTTTGTTTTCATTATTCTGAATATGTATGCCATTATGTGACCATATACTTTCCATATTACAGCAAGGTAGTGTAGCTCATACAAAGGGTTGGAGGAGGAACGAGCAGAGAGTTGGCCATTCATTCAACTTTTGTCAATCTTCCCAAATGCTTTCCGGGCTGCGTTGCAAACTGTGTGCTCTCACACAAACATCTTATAAGCCCTAGCAAGCGCCTTAAAAAAAAAAAACAGACCGATCCATTTCTTCTTTTTTTTTTTTTTTTTTTTTTTAGTTATTTATCATTTTATCTTTTAGAAAACAGAACAGTAGTGGCAGTCCTGGAAACATTAGTTTTCTATATTTCTTATACTTCTTACTTAGTTTTCATTTTCCATACTTTTCCAGACCTGAAAATGTATCAAATCAAATTCCATAGTTTTCGATACTACAAGTAGGAACTAGAGGCGACGAGACTCGAATAGAGTCACAAAGCAAGGCAGGTGTGTTTTGAAACATTTATTGTCCCACAAATTGACGCTAAACTATATTATTGTCAACATTTTTGACACCAAATAAACCAAAGTTATAATATATAATGATAATTTTAAAAATTATATATCATAATAATGCAATATCTCCTTTAATATGTCATCTAGCAGTCTGTAAATCTCCAGAATTGGCATTTGTGACATGTATTTTGTCACAGGGAATTTGTACTGCCTGTTAAATGTTCTTTAAATGCTGGCTTTTCAATGGGGATATCAGCATTAATAGTTCCAGCTTGTAACTGAAAAAGGCCAGCTCACTGTTTTTGTCTTATCTACCTGTCTTCGTCTATTTACGTCAGGGCTGTCCAGATGTAAGACGGAAAGCGGAAGTGCCCCCCGGACAGTTTATAGTGGTGCACCTAAGACGCTACCAGAATGGCTGAGGGTAAACGCCGATCCCCACCCGCTGGATTTGGCTGTCATGCAGTTGAAGGTAAAAATGAGCTGGACAAGAGCTAGACAATATGCAAGCTTTGTCATACAAGCTTAAAATATTTTGGGAACACAACAAATATGAAAAACCATATAGCACGTTTCCACTCGAATGAGGAGGAAAAACAGCCAGCTGAAGTTGCTGCCGACCAGAAAACCATTGAGCAGGTGATAACTAATTTGCCACCCAACTCGGAAAAGGCGCTGTTATGTCACCGTAACAGCGCACTTCATTACTGATAACTCATGTGCTACAAACGAGAGAAATGAATGAGAGCCGTACGGGTGCGAATATGGCTGAGCTGTTCAATAATGTTGCAGAGGCATGTTGATTTCTTGTGGCCTATTCATTTCTATTTTTTTATTATTATTTGTGCACAAGGGCGCCTGTTTTTTTGGTTATTCCTAATATACTGACATCTGCAAGCATTATTCTTGTATGAGAGCTATTTTGCATGAAAGCTGTTATTGACTTTGTTAAAATATTATTTTAGTCAGATATTCTATGCTCGGGATTTTTATTTTTGTTTTCAGAAGTCTTTATTATTTATTTATGAATAATGGCAGATTTTTTTTATGTTGGTTATTCAGGATATGCTGAAGTTTGTGTTAATTTTATACATGCTGCAACTGGTGCAATTTACTTTTCCTGCTGGTTCTGTACAATGGGAAATATTTTGGTAGATGTAACCTTCCAGTTATTAAGATAATGGAATTACATTTATCTGTTTCATATTTATTTCAATTGTGGATCATTACAAATATGCTTTGTTTTAGTAGTACACAGTGAGTAAAAAAAATTATATATAGAAAAAATTACGCACTAAAAAAAAATTTAACTATTGGTTAAAAAAAAAAAAGATTAATCAATAATCGTTTTATCGTCACATCGCAGGCCTCTGAATCGTAATCGCATCGAATCAAATCGTAAGGTGGGCAGAGATTCCCACCTATAGTAAGAACCCTGTCCAGACCATTTTTGGATGTATCATATTGATGTATAAGAACAGAAACAGAAACTTTATTTGAACTATCCTTCTTGACACATTGATCTATTTAGACCCTAACAGGAACCCGAGGACAAAGCAGCTACTCAATCCAGGGTGTCATTTTAATCTGATGTAATGTAAAATGGCAGGCATGACTATGATGGACAAAGTACGGTCTTACCGTGTAGCGCTGAATGGGGTGATAGACGTGGTAGAGCTCTGCAAGACTTTGAAAATGTTCAAACTTTTTCAGCATTTCATCTCGCTGAGCTTCATTTTCTATTTCACCAAGAAACAGAAATATGCATGAGGAACTAGTTTTAGTTTTCGTATTCTTTGGGGTCAACAAGGTCAAAGAGGACAGTACAGGTCTCACCTCTGGCAATGTCAAGACACTGCATCGAGAGCATCCAGTAATAATAGCCTGCGTCATCGAACCTCCTCTCCACCACTGCGTTCTGAGTAAGCTGCTCCAAGACTCTGACAGCTTCATTCTGTCGCCCGGCCTTGTGAAATGCTGCATGCAGAATGACATAAGACTGAATTGACTGTTTATTTAGTATTACTGGATTTAAAAGTAGCTAATTTAACGCACGTCAATGTGTTTCATTATTTATGGGTGAGGTCGTTTGTGCAAATAGTCATTCTTGTGGTGTTGCACTACAAGTGCCAACATACTCTCATATATCAGTACAAAGGCATTTGGCAGGGGGAAAGCAGACTTTAAAGCCTTAATAAACATGTGTGCTATTCTTTGTGTTCCTATCAGAAGGTAATTCGAAGCAGCTCTAAGGACTACAGCCCACCAGCAAGTCTGCCTGGAAAACTACAGCAGGGGGGCCAGCTACAGTGATGTCAGTTATTTACCAGTCCAAAACAAGACCAGAAAAGCACTAAAAAAGATAGATTACAGATACATTGTACGTTAGTAGTTCTGCAAGGTAACAATGTATTGTGCTTAATCTATCTGTCCGTCCAATCCTACCTTGAGGCCAATGGGAAAAAAAGTCTAAGGATTGGTACTATGGAGCAATGGAAAAAGGTCAGGTGGTCTGATGAGTCTAGATTCATCCAAAAGAGAGGTGGAGGAATTGTATATTCATCATGCCTAAATCGTACCATACAACTCATGACCTAATATATAGAATGATCGGGGTTTTTTTTCCACATATAGTACGGATGAGGACAAAGCAAAAATTAATTCAGAGAGCATGATACATCATGTCACACAAGGATTGGCTGCCATTGAATCCCAACACTTTTCCCATTAACATTTTTGGGAATGTACTGCAGAAGATTTAGGGCAGCAGCCCAACAGTTCCACCATCAATACAAGACCATGGCAAAGTAATACAACTCGCAATGAAAAAAAAAAGCCACAGCGAGTGTAGTAAAAGAAGCTAAATTCCATGCAAGTAAATATTGTGAAACATGTATGATTACCTTTGGCCAGTTGAAAGTATGTTTTTTAAATTAATGAGAATGTAAGCATTGATTTGCATGTGAGATCCCTAAAACATGTGCCCAAACATGTGAACTTTTTCTGTGGTCGGGAGACAGACCAGAGACTCAGACTCAATTACAATCAGTAGTGACTCAAAACTGCATCACTTCCTCTGTAAAATACACAAAATCAGCAAAATGCTGCAGGACTGTCAGCAGGCTCCACAACAATCAACCATGCTCAGGCATGTATTCCACGAGATGGGTGCAGGAAGACTTCGTACAAGAGGAAATATGCCTGCTGAGATTATAATTATAAATCTATGATCTGATTGTAACGATAGGTACAGTTGGTAATCATCATCAGAGCAGCTTCAGAGGCCCGGTGATTAGAACCATGCATGCATGCCATTCAGCTACCAGGTGAAGCAGCTCAGTTCTGCTCGGCTCTGGCAAAGGGGATCATGTTTTGCAGTGGATGCACACAATTTTGTGACAGTAATGAAAACAGTCCAGTCGGGTTTTGTGATTGCCTCATGTGTAAACATTAGTTGTTTCACTTTCACTTACAACAAACAGCTGCAAACAAACAGCTCAAGCTTCAAACAGCTCATGACAGTAACACAGAAATACACTGACTTACTTTCACGTTTACACTGGACATGAGAAAGAACAAACTCACCTTTTTGCGCCTCCTCAAAGCGGTCATTCTCAGCCAGCCACTGAGCATAAGGCACAAAGACGTCATTTTTAAACTGGGGATGCTTCTCTGCCAGTGAGAAGGCCTGAGAAAATGACAGACAGGAGCGCAGATTTTGGTCATGATAATTTGAGACGTTGACAGGGCTTGTTGTTAGTCCTGAAGATTGTAACATTTAGTGTAGAGTGTCACGACCAGGGTACTTGTGGCCGTTTAGGGACTAAAAGATTACAGAATATCCCCAGTCAAAACATGGCTATGGCAGAAATTATTAATTAGCTGAAAATATGGCGTGTAAGCTAAGTGGATTTTACGCTCAATTAGAAGTGCAATTGCACCTCCTGTGCTGCTGAATGACGTGGTATGAAGGACACTGTGCACATGTATGTGGTCTAACAGCAACTAATGAGTCTAAATATCTTGTAGGGAAAGCACTGCCAAGAAACACAAATCAGTTTATCCATATAGTAAAATGTGAGAGCGGGTGTTCCAAGGCTGTGAGTCCAAGGTTGACTGAAGAAATACTTTGTTTTAGCAAAGACTAGTCAATATCCTCCATATGGGCCATACTGAAACTCCCTCTGTGCTTTGTCCTGTCTGGCTCCACCTCCCACGGTGAAAGATATAAAAATAAAAAATAATTAAAAAAACAATTCTTTAATAGTAAACGCCTTACTTTTTTGTCATTGAGGATCAAATATTAGGAACCTTGCTCAAACAAAACATAATACAATTTGATGCTGCTCTGTTTCAGTATGCAAATCAACTGCATGTCTCTCCATTAATGACAAAAGATGCAGTATTTCCATCAAAGCTGCATCCTCTGCCCTGATGGTAAAATGTGCTTGGAAGCAGACCAGAGCAAGATGATACACAGACGGTCTGCTACAATGTTGTGATATGCTTTTCTAATCATCAGATGGGCGTGGATTCAGAAAACATCAAGCTGTATGTTCAACTCTATAGTGTGTTCATGGTTTATAAGGTAATTAGGCTTAAGTTGTTAAAATTCATCTTGCTTGTCAAGAACCATGACCATAAAGTTATTTCTGTGTACATGTCTCCACTGCAGTTTATTTAGCACAATCCTATGTGGCTGACATCATATAAGTGACTGGCTAAAGACTGTGTATGTATATGCAATGATGAGCTCAGCAAGTACTGTATGCCTCCTGTGAGGAAAAAATGTGTCAGACCTCTTCCCAATGCTGGGTTTCCACATGCAGCTGCACCAGGGCCTGCAAGTCCCCCATCTTGGAATAAATCTCAGAGGCATAGCCGTGGTGCTTCAGCTTCTTAAAATAGAAAGCGCATTTCGCCAGTGGTTCTCGTTCAGCCTTGTCCAGCTTACGAGCCAAGTCTATCAGCCTGGATGGGAGTGGGGGTGGGGGTGGGGCGTGTGGGGTGGGGGGGAATAAAAAGATAAACCATCATTTGGTGGTTGGACGTATTGTATATTCACGTCAAAATGATTGCGATGGCTGGCTGATGGTAATCTGATTGTGGGTAGGTTTGTTGTTTTAATTACAATAAAACAAACCGTGTTTGTTATGCTGACCCACTGATGGAAACTCACAAGTCTATGCAGCACACAATGAGTGGGTGGGGCGATCTTATGGGACCACATACAGTGGCTCTTCAATTTGCTCACACTTGGCATTTTCTATGCTCTGCATGTATGCATGAAAGCTAATAGAATGATAAATGTAAAAACAAGTTTTAAAAAACTCAGTTTTGGTGAAAAACTAAAGAGATAGGCGCTGGAGATCAACAGCTACATTAACATAAGACCCGTTGTTATATTGTCATTCTCACTTTTAAACGCTGCCTCGTCTCCCCTTTAAAATAAAAATAGATCTAGTTACCACCTCATGGCTGGACGCCTACACCAGCCACTTCTGTTAAAGTTTCCAGCCATGTTTGTCCACATGCATGTAATGCAAATGGAACAAGTCCTTTCTAGCTAACACACTTTTACATTCAATAGGTGCTGGTATGATTGCAGAGATTATCTGAATAAAAGTATGTTCATTTATTCTTAGTTGCACTACACTAATAATGTTGAAGACGGATAGAGAACTTCGTCACATGACGACCCCCCACTACCACCACCTCACCCCTGTCTTGCCAGAAGAGTATTAGTGAGCTGGTACTAATGGCTAAAAGTATTTTTTGTAGAACTGTAGGATGCCACACTGAAAATAACCTGGAGAAATTTGGTAACAAAATTTCATCACTTGATTATTCTTGTGAACATTTTCTCATTTTGGCCCAAAAATTGATTACAGCCGACCCAGTGATCTTGACCTTTGATGGCCAAACTCCACATTTGCATGTTGCATTCACAAGTGTTTTGTGAGATCACACGAGTTGACCTTGACTCAAAGCTATCATTTGTACATACTGTAGGCATTACTAAGATGCCACATTGAGTTATGGGTATCAGCGTGTTTTGCGCTGTCACAATTCTAAAAAGACTGGCACCTACATGTCTCCCCAGCCATGCTCCCCTAAAACGTCAATGGCTTTGAGATTCTCTCCGGCTGAAATGTACATCTCAGCTGCCGCCTGGGGCTCCTTGCTGCACTTGGCCCAGTCTGCCTGCTTGGCCATCAGGATTCGAGAAGTCTTAGGGTCTGCTGCGCCAACATAGTCCTACAAAGTGGAAGGAAACACTGTAATATAGATAGTGACTGAAAAAGCAAGACACACGTGTGTCATGGTTAAAGGGGAGACTGGAATGCTTGGTCCCATTCAGACGAATACATGAAGGTCAAATCTGAGACAGTAGGGAGAGAATCACACAACAGCAGGCGTCCGGGGATCCTACGGTTCCAGTGTGCATCCTACTTAAAACATACAACCTCTGGGAACAGATGGCCGCCCAGCCACATCAAACACACATACAATCGGATACACACAGTCAAACAAATACACACAGACAAGTCATGCCTGTGTCATCTGCTTAGGCAATACAAATGAGCTGATGAAGATCAAAGTCTTCGGGTGCAATAAAAACTGGAAAAAAATAAATAACTTTTTTCCTACTTCAACTGACCTCTGCATCAAAGAATTCATGTAATAGTAGAAGCTCCATTTCCAACTCTAACCGAGTATGGCGGTTGGCTTTGTGTTATGAAAGAATACGTGCGTAAAAGCATGTTGTGAGCGTGCTGTACGTTGATCACATGATTTATGTGGAGATCTCAGTGATGTATGAACAGACAACAGGCAAAAGTGAAGCTTGTCAAAAGTAAGCTTCAGCATGGCATAACAGCACCTGAAAATAATTACAGTAAAATACCTTGTGTACAACTAAAACACTGGATGCTTTTGCAATTCTGGCAAGGTGCTTATCTGTGTGCATTGTCTGTCTTTAGGGTCAATCACTGGCGATCACCTTTGCATACTCAAACATGCGCAGATCAGTGTACATGCTCAAGGCCTTGGGTTCCTGGCCGGTACGCTTGTAGAGCTTGGCTGCCTCGTGGAATTTCCCTTGGTAGGCGTAGATGTCTGCCAGGAACAAGTCGTTGTCATTTTCTCCCCGTTTCTTCCTGGCCTGCAACGTGTGCAGAGATAAACCCTGACATGCATTCATGAGCTATATAGAAACACACTAGTAAGATGCAAGTGACCCCAATGTTGGACTTGCATTAAATTGTTTTATTATGTTTTATTATGTCCCACACAATTTGAACCTCCCTATAATTAGCTACATTTGCTACTCAAATAAAAAATGTACATACACTCCTAATATCATGAACATTATGTCCTTCAATGATGTCAGTTTTGGCTATGAAATGACCTTATAGAATATAAAAGCGACTTTTACCTCAATACTATTAATGAGCTCAAGGTAGCGCAGGTCTTGTATTCTAATAAAGGCCTGTATGGGAGAAAGATAAGGGATGATTTAGATGACACCCAGGGGAGCTGCTGTTACATGTAGAAAAATCTGACGGAAATATTGAATTGCAGGTTGATCCTTGCGTCAGTCATACGTAACATGAAGAGTGTGTGCTTTTTACTTGCCTTCTTGGCAATGTCAAAATCAAGACCCTCTAGAGCTTCTGTAGCCAAATCCCTCCAATCGCTGTCTGTTACACCTAAACAGGCGATCTGGTGGGCCTCTTTAAACATCTTCCTCTCCAGATACTGGTACATGGGTGCTGACTGGGAAGATTTTGCAGGATCATAGCAAAAAAGATCATAATAATGTAATGCAAGCAGCTGCATGAAATAAAGAAGGTGTCAACATCACACACTTAATATTTTTCTGATAGTCTTATTCTTGTTTCCTCAAATATTTACTACAATCGGCCCACACAAGTATGGTTTTGGCTTTGGAGATATTGTAGATTACAACAGTATTTAAATATACAGCAAGCATTAGTAACTGTTTGCTGTATCAATGGTAAGCGTTCATTGCTACCACACTGACATACCCACCTGAGGTACCTCCACAGCAGACATGGAATAGACGTGGAGACAGAAGATTTTGGAGCCATTGAAGCCGACCATGAAACCTTGCATCTTCTGCTGGTGTACAGGGAAGTTACTAGCCTTGATGTTAAGGTAGCCGTTGCCAGAGAAGCACAGCATGACCTCACACTGAGTATTCCAGGCTACACTGTTAGCATTAGGCTCCTGCAGGAAAAGCAAGAAAATTAGCAACACGGCTGTGGAAAATGAGTAGGTTCGGATGTAAATTATCACAAGTACCTGCATGTTTCTGTTCTATTCATTAATTCCAGAGAAAACAATGTAAAAAGCTGTCAGCCAGCCATTCCCTTACAGCAAATTTCTACTTGCTGACCTGAAAAAGCAGTTCTTTGCTGTTAATGTCGTAGACCAGAAGGGTATTGTGCTCGTCCACCACAGCCAGTTTTTTTCGCGAGGCACTCATATCCAGACATCTCACAGATGTTGACAACTTCAGCAGTGTAATGGGAAATGGGTTGTCTACAAAAATCTTTAAGATCTACAAAAGAACACAATGGTAGTTTGAGCAAAGCATCAGTGCATCAATGCATGCTAGATTGGTACTGTGGGAATGCATGACTACAGCTATACATGTTTGATGTTGGTGTTACATGAATGTATTTCGTATTCCTATTTTAACTGATTACTGGATCTACTACATCTCAGACTACTCACAGCTCCGTTTTTTAACCCCACCAGGAGGCCTTCTCTGCCTGGTGGTCCACCGATCACTTTGATGTAGCGAATTAGAGACTCCATCACCCATTCTTTCTCTTTGACACTGGAGAAGGACAGACACTGAAGTCTCTTCTCCTGCAAAACAGAACAGTGTGAAGTGCTTAAATTGCTATCGTGTCACAGTGTGTAAATCACCTGCCTTATTTGCTTTAAGAATCGTTTTTATGGCATTCAGCAACACTTAACAAATCTTAACAGACTGTTCTTTTTTTACAGCAAGTAGTACAAGCAGGATGCTGTAAAGATGAACAAAAGATTTGCTTTGACACAGAGGCCCACATCCCATATGAACACAGCCCATTCTGACTGTCTAAAAGCTGTCTGAAGGATGAAACACAAGCCTGCCTATTTGAGGAAGATCTGAAAGATCTCTGTCACACACAGGCAGATTTAAAAGGAAATAACCTGTGTGTTATGGCAGCTCCTCCTCCCTACTAGTGTCTGTCAAACACAGAGGGACAAGAAACAGAGGCATACACTGGAGCAGCACCATATGGTCCGTTTCCTTCAGTGAAATGACTTACTTTATCTAGTTTAAGAGCGTTGAGGAGTAGAGAGACATGGCCTGCAGAACATTTGAGAAACACACAATTCAATGTTTTTTTCCTCTCCCTAGGCTCATACTGAATGGCTGGACACTGACTCCCACTCTGCATCCAACAGCCACCATCTACCAAATGCTCAAGAAGCCTCTTGAACATGTGCTTGCAATAAAGGTGGTTAAGTTACAATGTTAGTTTTCCATTATAAAAGGAATCTTGTCTTACTAACCTGGCAAAGGACGATGTGATTGGAGCAGACCACTAGCAAGTTGCAATCAAATTTCTTGCAAATCTTCTCTTTGATGCGGTAGCGCATGTCGGAGGAGTCTTCTGAGAAAAGCTCATAGATTATTATCTTCTCTGGCAGCTGGATGGCAAGACGGTTTTTGTAGATGGCGATTTTCTTCACCAGCTCACCACACTTAATCCTCACTGAAGGAGGAGGACACAACAGAGTGAGAGAGTGGATGTTTGGAGGTCATGTTTTGTAGTTGTAGTACACTGTTGAGTAAATCCAATCTGGTGCCATGCTGCTTTTCGCAGAGGTAAATATTACATGCACCACTGCAATGTTCCTTATACAAAAAATATATTGCACTGGCATTACATAAGCAGGACACAATTTTTTTTTATATATATCTATTTTTTTATGAATCACACACATTTTATAGTTTTGTTCACAAAACATTTAAAACCTCTATACATAAACTGTTCAGTCATATTTGGTTGCTGCAGCAAAAGCACACCTTTTCCTTCAGTGATGAGGTGCTGGACAATGACATCAGTCATGTTGTCTCTGTAGGCATAGCGATCCTTGTAGAGGCCATGAACTGTACTGAAGTTGAGCTGGTAGCAGGCGATTGTCCCATCTTGGCAGCCCATCACCTATAGAAGTGAAAACAATGTAGCAGTGCATCTTATTAACACCTCTAAGAAAAGACTGTGAGAGTGGGAAAATGTTCCTGTGGTTGGAACATCCACAAAGAAGAATTGAAACCTTCAGCAACCAATTTTCTCTTGCATGCCTCATCACTTACAGTTAAATATAGTGGAAGGAAAACTGTAAAGGTGTTAGTATGAAATAAAAATGACTTGTGTGTAAGAGTGTACTTTAAGAGGTGCTGTTGTGTCAGATTATGAAAATGTTGTCACTCTGATTATCACGCTTTTTAACCTGCCTCATTTTTTATCCTCAAAAGCGCATTTTATTATTTATATTAAACATTTAAAATGCAGACATGCTAATCGATGTACAAACTCATAAGCAGCAACCTCACCACAAAGTTGGAGTCAGGCTTGACACGGCACGTGCACACCCTGGAATTCTGCTCTCCAATGACACCCAGTCGCACACCATCTTTGGTGTAGAGGGAGGCCTGTTTGTCAGCGCCACCCATGACTATGTACTCGCCCTTAGAAAAGTAACTGACGCAACACGGGTCATAACTGAGACTCCTGTCCTTTCCAATCTGAGAAAGACAAAAAGAGACAGGAATGAGATTTGAAAACGCATCCTTCTTATTTACTGCACAGGCCACCAGCCAACATTTCCCACTGTCTGAGCAGGAACCATTCAAAGTCAACACCACATCCATCCATACTTTTAAGAGTTGGCTAAAAAAAAAAAGATAGTGTGTCTTTATTTGAAGATTGCTTCTGTCTTAGTATTCAAAGTCCATGTGCACAACTTCGTATTAATTACACACCTCTACACATCTGTTTCTTCTCTCTGTGGAAGAAACAGCCTGACAAGCCACAGATGATTCTCATTCTTTGCACACAATTCCTGGCTTTGTAATTGAAGCTGAATGTTCAGTGGAAAAAAAATAAATAAGTAGGCCAATAACAGTATATAAGCCTGTGGCATAAAGACAGAGTAATGAACAGTGCATATTTGTGCACAATTATGGCGTTGCCCACGGGACCTTTAAGAGGAAGGACAAACAGCAAGGGGCCATTAAATCATAGCAGGGTCAGGACCAATACAATGTAGGTGCTGTAATACTAAATAATAAAACCCAGACCATTAGATTTGAAATAAGAAATGCAGACCTTAACCAACTGTGCACTTTGGACAACATGACAGATTAATTATGTACAGCAAGTTATAGCACATTCAGGAGGCTCGTAGTTATCTAAAATACCATTCATCCCAGTCTGTCTGTTCCCATTCAAACTAATGAGACCCTGTAATTTTAGTCAAGGTGCAATTTGTTTCCATCTGATCACACAACATGGTTGACACGCTATTGAGGGAGCCTACACAGTACAGTTCTGTATCAATATGCAGATGTGGATTTGAAAGTTACTTGGGATGGTCACCTGCTTTCCACTGAGTTGATAGAAGGAAAGCTTCTGACCCCAGTCGGCAACGGCCAGAATGTCATGTTGCTCATCCCTTGGAAAATACAAGACAAAAATTCTTCAGGCTTTAATATACTAGAAATACTATACAGTACTGAGTAAATACAGTAGTATACTACGCTCACTGAGAAGGGCGTTGATTATGCGGATGCTGAACATCGATATTAATTCATTTTAATTAGTCACATACAGACCCACTGACCCATCTAGACTACTAAACACGTGTGATGGAAAATAATTCTCTACCCTGAAGCACCTATAAAATCCTTGTCAATGTTACGTGAATCTACAATCAACAAAAACATAAACAAAACACATGTTTTTGCTCCCATTTTTCATGTCCTGAACTCAAAGACCTAAAACTTTTTCCATGTACACAAAAGGCCTATCTCTCTCTCAAATATTGTTCACAAATCTGTGTTAGTGAGCATTTATCATTCATGACTCGTAATCTATCCACCTCACAGGTGTGGCATATCAAGATGCTGATGGGACAGCATGATTATTGCACAGGTGTGCCTTAGGTCGGCCACTCGTGAAAACATGCAGTTTAACTGTACTGGGTGCTGTTCGGAGGCGTCTGAAAATCAGTCAGTTTCATCACATACACAATAATGGAGAGGTGACAGTGTGCAGGGATACGGCGGGAGACAAATACAACGCCGAGCAATTTGTGAGGTGTCAGTTTTTCGAGGAGACATTTTTATGATGCAAATGTATTTCATCTTTGAACGCATATTGTTTTCAGAAGCCAAACTCTTTACTTAAATGACCAAGCAACTAAGCAGAACTATGTTCCTCATCACGGAAATCGGACCAGAACTAGACTCACGGGACCAATTGGGGGATAAGTCACTGCTGATGTACTACACTGCTGATGGGGCTGTCATACAAATTCATGTCAAAAAAACTTTAATACTGTATTTGTATTTTAGTGCATTTAGCCATTTTTATGCATGCAAATGCTTAATTTGGGCAAACAATATGTACAATTTGCTTAAATATGAATATTAGTATATCGTAATCAATCACACAACACTGATCATTTATTAATTAATTTATGCTTGAAAAACTGCAATAGAGTGAGGGAGCAATGTTCGAACTGCGATGTAGCGACGGATGCCTGTATACAGTATTTGACGCAAATGGTGCTCACACCAGATACTGACTGTTTTTAGGACCCCCCCCCCCCGTCCACATTTTGAAGTGGTCTTTTATTGTGCCCAACCTAAGGCACACCTATGTCTCACCAGCATCTTGGTATGCCACACCTGTGAGGTGGGTAAATTATAAACGATTAATGCTTACTAACACAGATTTAGACAGATCTGTAAACATGATTTGAGAGAGATCGCCCTTTTGTGTACACAGAAAAACTTTTAGATATTTAAGAGTTCAGCTCATGTAAAATGGGAGCAAAAACCAAAGTGTTGTGTTAATATGCGAGTGTAATATAAAAGACAATGTCCAATATTTAAACAACTGTCACATATTATCATTGCTTCTCATCACTAGTATCTTAATTGTCCATTACTTTTAAAAGTTCCTGCAGTCCTGTGGTGGATGGCTACACCCCCCAAAAAACTATGCACTCTGTTCTATGGTTACCTGCTGCCCCCTACTGGCCCTACATAAAACTGCAGCCTCAAATAATATTCTGAAAGGCGGGGTACACCTGTACACCAGTCAATCACAGGACACATATAGACAAACAACCATATTCACATCTATGGACAATTTCGAGCATCCTAACTATGGATGGGTATGGTTTCCATTTGATCCGATACCGATGAAACAGCGCCGGTGCCCGAACTGGTTCTTTAAAAAAGGGAAAATGTAAATGTATTGTATTTTTGCAATGTAATGTATTTTTATTTTTACGGAATCTTGTGACATGAAAGTTGCACGGAATAGTAATTCAAATACTTCAACAATATAAATACATTTATGGATTAGATTTTATATAGTGCTTTTCAAGGTACACAAAGCGCTTCACCGTGAAGTGAACCCATTACTCATTCACTCTTCAGTCACACACTGGCGGTGGTAATTTACATCTGAAGCCACAGCTGCCCTAGGGTAGACTGACGAAAACGTGGCTGCCAATTCGCACCTACTCCATCTCCGACCACCACCAAACATTCATTCATATTCATACACCAGTGTGGGTAGCCCTAGAGGCAAGGTGGGTGAAGTGCCTGGGTGGAGGGAGCAATGATCCAACTGCCAACCATCCGGTTTCTGGACAACTTGCTCTACCTCCTGTGCCACTGCCACCCGATTTTAACTAATTAATAGATGCACGAATATGAAATAAGATCCACAACAAATTATTACAGAAAAAGATCAGCAAAACCAGCATCAATTTAAGAATGTGCAAAAAAAAATGTCTTGCTTGTGTTTCTGCTTGTGATGTTCAGAACTCCGGTGTTTGTGAATGCACCTTGCTCACCATGACTGATTGGTTGGTTGATAATGATAAAGTGTTGTGTTGCTGTTGTGAGGAGCGCTACAGAAAAAAGCGTGTGCGGTGTTGCAACTGAACACTAGTGTTGCCGTATTAAGGTCGGCAATAAAGTTTAAAAAGAGTCAGACTGTGTTCTTCTGTCAAGACAAGATGTTACTTACAAAATATCACCTTCAAGCACTTGTTGCAAGTTGCTGAGTCTGCAATAATTTAGCACCCAAATGAGTCACAGACAGCCACTTACTTTTTCAGTCTGGTTACTACCGTTAACGTCGACACCGGTGACAGTATGGAACAGAGTTTTGGTACCCAACCCTATTCCCAATCTGCATATTTTTGAAATGTAGAAAGAAATCTGAGTACCGTGAGAAAACCCATGCAAGTACGGGGAGAACATCCAAACATCACAGTCATGTGGGTGTAAATATATTTTCATCAAATCCAATAAATGGTGATACTAACTTGGAGGGGTTCCAAGCTATGGACCAGATTGGACTGGAGGAGTTGCCTGAACGGTCGATCTTGACTTTCTCCTCGCCATTCTTGTTGCGAATGCTCACCACTCCATTCATCATACCAAGGGCAAGGTACTGCCCATCATTTGTCCACCTGTTTTTTGTGTGTGTTTTTTTTTTTTTTACATGAAATGGTGAAACCCTTTAATGTAAATTGTGTCTCATTGAAGAATTAAACAATTGAGGCAGAGTTGACTCACCCACAACATGTTATTTTGCTGCTCACTTTGTGCTTATTCACTGACTTTTGCTCTGGTGACCACAGACCTACAACAGTAACAAGTATTCTGATGTGCCGATCTCTCAAATCCATAATATGTAATTAAAAAGCTCAGTGCATATGTAAACTTAAGAGGTACTTACCAAAGTCACCGGAGGAACAGGATGCAAGTTGGTGAGTCACTGGGTTGTAGGCAACACATTGGATAGAGTCATAGTGTCTACACATAACAAAAACAGTGAACATGATTAAAAAAAAAATTCTACAACAGGGGCTAATGTGTGGTCAAACTTCATACTTACGTGTACTTTAAAATACCCTCCAATTTAGATGTCCAAATGATAATGCTTTTGTCTGCAGAGCCAGAGGCAAATCTTTTACCTGCAGTACATGTAGTTAGAAATACAATTGCAGTGGCTAAACATACAAAAAAACTATACAGAAAAAGAGCATTTTTGGTTACCATCCTTGGCATAGGCTACACAGTAGACTACATCTTTATGTCCTTTTAAAGGCTGAATAATAGTTCCATCTGAGGTATCATAGACCTACAAAAAACATGATTTGGTGTTAAGAAAGAATTGAGATGAATTTCTTAAATAAGTAAAACAATTCCTACCAGGACATGAAGGCCTGCTGCAACAATTAGCTGGCTGCCATCTGGTTTGAATGCAAGGTCATAAACACTGCAAGAAATAAATGTAATTACAACTTCAGCTAAAAATAAATAATTGGGTTGGTGTGGGCCCCAACACCCAAGAGTCAAACAGAAATATAATTTCAATGGTTACTTTACAAACCTTACAATTCAGAGAGCAGGGGAATGTTAGGGTTCAATTAAAATCTATCATGTTTATTTAAGCAAAATACATGTTATTTTAGATGAGTCCATTCACTGCATCCTTAAATGGGAACCCTGCTAGCTTAACAATTTAGCATTGCTGAGTCGTCTTGTTGTGTCGCAAACATAACATAATGTTAGAAACAAGTATTGTGTATTTATGTAGGATGGTCTAGAAGCAACTATGGTGTTCCATTGTCTGTGTCGTTTGCAAGCAAAATCGCCAGTTGTATATGCTGTGGGGTAAATGTGAGCTAGCTGGCTAACACTGGTTGACATAGCAACCACAGTTGCTAATCGCGTATCGTAGCATCCCACTACATCGCCTAGCGCTAGTGTAAACGCAAACGTATACTTGCTTACCAGTGTTGACGTGTTGTTTCTTTCCATACAAGAACGGCTCTCATTTCTTGACAGGTTAAAATTATATGTTTTTTAATCAACAGGTTGTTTTGCCTGATCAGGTTCTCATCTTGGTGCCTCTTGTCATAGCTCGCTGTGACCGCGCAGACTCGGATTGGACTTCCTGCTTGCGACGTTAAAGCTAACTTTGCTAGCAGTGAGATGTTAAGCGGGCTAATAGTTCGTCGACCAAAATCAAAGGATTCAACACTGCAGTTGGTTGTTTAAGTAGAATGTGTCGCTGCCTTGAGTTGTATTTTTTGTAAAGTAATGTTTGTCATGTCAATTTGCTGCATTCTACTGTAGACTTCCCGCCCCCATGCGTTGATAGCGACGTATGACAGTTAAGCGCCATTTCCTGCTTAGGAGTGCGCATGTGTAGACAGCACTACGTTTTCCGGTTTATGAAACCAATACGAAAACACGCACGCATGAGTCTTCACCATTTGACCGAAACACTTGAAATACTGAGGCTGACAAGTGAGGAGGTACTTTCTATACATTATGTGAAATTATTACCAACGATCTTGCTGTAAACAATGCTGTGATCGTATACATGCATGGTTATAATTGTTTGAATTCTATTTCAGACAGAAGTATTTGAATGGCTGCTGATGTAAACATGAGAGACCAGTTGAACCATATCCACACACCTCACCCTGGACAGGCGTAATCGCCATTTCACAGTTCACAAGCTGCTTTATAGCCTTTTGTTTCCAAATGTATCCCATCAATCGTGATATTCTGATTGACACCACTCCAAACAGATGGATACAAGTGAGTCCTGCCACGCGTCTAAAATACCTCCCGGTTGGATCAGAGAGGTCAGGCAGCGACAAACAGGCAAGACAACAGGCAGGCTGGATGTTTATGTCATGAGGTAATCATATCTAGCCACTCAAAACTTTTTGTGTAACTTTGCAACTAACTTAACTAATCAGTGCCTAAATGTTTGTTTTTAAAAGCCCCCAAGGCCAGAGATTCCGATCACGAGCTTCTCTGAAGGCATTTCTTGTGAAAAACGGTGAAGACATCGATATCAATCCCTTTGATTTCACAACAACCAAAAGCGATGTCACCTCTGTGCATTTTCTTCCCTTTCGAGAGGAACAGAGAAGAAAGAAAAAATACACAACAGGTGGACAGAAGGAAACAACACACATACTGGATCCACTTCCAGATACATTTCAAGGAGCAACCTCCTCCCACAGAAGCATGTGTGCGGAGCTTGTTGATGGTGACACTGTGAAGGAAGGTCCTACAGAAGCACGACATGAGTGCAATGACACAAATGACAAGAGTCTGCAGACAGACTGGAGCCAAGCTGAACCTGCGCCGGTGCATGACGATGTCACACTGCAGAAGAAGCCTTTGAGGGTGGGGTTGCTGAGAGCGAAGCTTCTCAGACTGGATCCTCTTGGGGCGCCACAAGAAGTAGAGACATTTAAACCATCTCTGACTGTTGAGCCTCCCACTGCAGATGAAGATGGGGCAGGTGAAGATGAAGTGCAGATTGATACAGTTGATAACGGACTCAATCCTGAACCGGAGGGTGACAGTTATCAAGTGGTGGAAGAGAAGGTGTCACTATCTGCTGAAAACTGCACACCAGTGCAAAATTCCAGGAATAGTAATGACACATGTTCGCAGAATTTTTAAATACAATTGTTCTGTGCTGCTTTTTATAATATGTTGCTTTTTTTCTCTTTCTGTCCAGAGTCCAAAAGTTTAGAAGACAAACGGAAAACAAGCCCTTATTTCAGCAGGAAACCTTTTGCAGAAGGTAAAGTTAATTCTTGTTCTAAGTAGAGCTTCAAAATGCAAAAAGAAAAATGGGAGTGAGCCCAAAAAAAATAGGAGTAAACAATTTATTGCAAACAAGCATCAAAGTGAAATAGGCTGTTCAGCTGATCAAAAGTTTAAGACCACAGCCTTTAAAAGCCAAAATCTTGGCAAAAATGTGGATTCAATGTCATTTTCTGTCAGTTAGTCACACTGTCGGGATCTCTTGATGACCAAGGCAAAAAAATGTTCTCTCTTTGAACACGGTCGAATTGTTGAGCTGCATAAGCAAGGCATCTCACAGAGCACCATTGCTGCTGAGGTTGGACACAGTAAGACAGTCATAGTAGTAGTAGTAGTAGTAGTACTTTATTAATCCCACAGCAGGGAAATTCATCTGTTACAGCAGCAAGCAAGATACACAAGTATGTACACACATTTTGAGCTTCTTAAAAGTTCTGAGGGTTATAAACAAAAAAGTCAAGTGGAAGACCCACAAAAATGCCACAGGCCCTGAGACAGAGCATCCGATTGGCTGTCTGTCAAGACACGGGACGAGCCTCGGCCCAAATGAAGGTTGTTACTGGTGCCGAGTGCAGTCCAATAACCATCACGCAACATCTGTGAGAGAAGGGTTTTAAGAACAAAAAACATCTTCAAAGGCTTTGTCTTCTTCAACACCACAAAATTGCTAGTTTTTAATTTGCACGAGAGCACCAAACATGGGACATTGAAAGATGAAAGGAAGTTTTATTCTCTGATGAGAAAAAATGTAACCTTGACGGTCCTGAGGGCTTCCAACACTACTGGCATGACAAGGAGATCCCACCTAAGATGTTTTCCACACAACACAATGGAGGGGGCCATCATGATCTGGGGTGCTTTTTCCTTTGGTGGAACAATGGAGCTTCAGGGGCGTCAAATGGTAGATGGCTATGTGGAGATTAGGCCTGTCACGATAACAAATTTGTCTGGACAAAAATTGTTCTACAAATTATTGCTGTTAAACGATATTATTGTCAACATTATTTTGAGACCATATTTTCTTGAACGTAATGATAATATATGGCATAATAATGTGAGTACACCGTATCAAAAGCAATAAACAAATTTCTCAAAGAGTATTTAACATTGTAATTGGAATGTCAAGAGCTTTTAAATAAAATACATTAAACAACATAATAAAGTAAACAAAAAAAACAAATCAAAATAAAATGGACTGTTATTCTCTTTTACCAAAAATGGCGCTTAAACAAAAATCACAAACAAAAACATTAAAAAACAGACTCTGTCTCTGTTAAGAAAAAATAACACTTCAATAAAAACCAAACACAAAAATAAAAACAATAAATAAAATTGAGTATCAAGTCTGTAAACGGAATTGTAATTCAATGCAATTGAAGTGTTCTTCAATGCATTTTTAGGCCCTGTCCACACGGAATCGATCCTGGCATTTTTATTTTGGCAGTTTGAAAAAACTTCGCTGCCACACTGTGCCGGATTAGTAAATAGTTGCATCCAGACAGGAACGGATCACTGGGTGAAGACGATGTAATACACTGGGCACACCTACATGTGGCACTGTAAACAGACGCAGACGGAACCAAAAGACGCACCAAACTATAGAAGAAGAATGAAGGTATGCACATACTCTAAGTCCGTCATCTTTCGGCTTCCAAGGCTCACTCTGTTCACACTGCAGGTTAATTCTGATTTTTTTGCTCATACAGTATGTGACCTGTATCTGGTTATTTTTCATGTCCGTGTGAACAGCACAATTCAGATTTTTTCCAATGCGACTTAGGCCTCATTCATATGCGGATATAAATCCGATATGTATGCGATGCGACTGCAGTATGAACGGTCAGGTCGCATATATCTGAGCTATACGTCATCGAAAGACGTGTAATACCGTGCTTACCGAGACTTTGACAAAGGTACTCACCGATGTAGGCAGAAGCTGCTCTTGTCATCCTAAAATTATTTTTTAAAAGTCCTCTGAACAGACGTCACTCCACAAACTGCCTTACCCACAATTCGTGCCCTTTTTTTTCTTAATCTGCTGCGCAGGATCATTTGGTTGAGAAGATATTGACTCCCGTTGCACAAAATCTTTGAAATTGCCACAACAGCATACACACTGCCGTAATATTTAGTTCCGTAAACATAAGGAAATGCGTGTGATGTCGTGCTTTTGCGCATGCATGTCACTTCCTGGACGCTTTTCGTTCACATTGCGGCAGTGGTCTTGACACAGCATGTAAACACTGTGGAACACATGCACAACAATGGGCAGGCGACAGCGCCCAGTGATACGACGGGAGAGAAAGTAACGCCGAGCAATTGTGAGGTCTGATTGTTTTCGAGGAGGTATTTCGGTGATGCAAATGTAGTACTATTTTGAGCGCATATTGTTTTGAGAAGCCAAACTCTTTACTTAAGCGGCCCCAGGAACTAACCGGAACGGCCTTCCTCATCACCGAAATCCAGCCAGAACTATGCTCATGGGACGAAGTGGGGGGTCAGTCACTGTTGAAGCACGACACTGCTGATGGGGATGTCATACAACATCATGTCAAAAAAGCCGAACTATCCCTTTAATGGCAATACGTTGCTCACTCCAAAAAAATGTGTGGCACTTTCATTTCTTCTTTTTGCATTTTGAAGCTCTATGTCGAACCTCCTTAAAACCAACAGTGCAAACTGTCATTTCTGATCAGGAGCATATGTGTGCAGGTCTCAGTCCTCCTCGCAGGAAGGCCTTCAAGAAGTGGACCCCTCCTCGTTCTCCTTTCAACCTTGTACAGGAAACCCTCTTCCATGACCCATGGAAGCTACTGGTGGCCACCATTTTTCTGAACAAGACTAGTGGTAAGGTTCAACACAAAACACACACACACACACACTGCACATACACAATACACTGAGTCTCGTTATTTGCTGTAAAATACTCCAGGTAAAATGGCCATTCCTGTTCTTTGGCAATTCTTTGAGCGTTACCCATCTGCAGAGGTAGCCCGGCAGGCCGACTGGAAGGCCATGTCTGAACTCCTGAAGCCACTTGGTCTGTTTGAGGTGCGGGCCAAAATAATCATCAGGTTCTCAGGTGAATGACCACTATTGTGTTATTCTGAGTCACATTAACTCAACACACCTTAAATGTATTATCTTATGCGGTCTCACTTGCAGATGAATATCTAACCAAACAATGGCGATACCCCATTGAGTTGCATGGCATTGGGAAGTACGGCAATGATTCCTACAGGATCTTCTGTGTGGAAGAATGGAGACAGGCTAGTTTTAAGTTTTTTACTTTTACTTAAAATGTGTTTCATGTGGAGAGGGACAAATCTGTGGGTTTTAAATTGACTCATTACAAACATTTTACCAGAAAGTTGGGGTATCAACTTTGTTGTTGCTGTCTTTTGTTAAAGGTGACCCCTGAAGATCACAAGTTGAACAAATATCATGCCTGGCTTTGGGAGAACCATGAGACACTTGGAATTTGAAGACTGCATGAAGAGGTTTTGCGGACTTTCGCTGCTTATTGTGTATTACACTGAGGTTTTAGCCTGACTTTAACATTATCTCATGAATGTAAAATGTAATAAAACAAATTCTTACAGTGTCTTCATTATCTTAAGATGCTTGAACTTTTGCAGATTCATTCATTTATAGAGGAAAGTTTGTGTTCAGTGCAGAAGAGCACATCTAATTTGGCGCCATGTGAGGGCCAGTGTACTGTGTGTTTTACACTGGCCCTTTCCAGTATATTGCAATACTCAGAGTAACTTTTAGTTTGTTAAGAAGTTTAAGAGCAATGTACAACATCGAGAAGGGACTTTAAATTGTTTTAGAGACAAAATATACGGTGGGGGAAACAAGTATTTGATTCACTTACAAAGATATTAACCGTCAGAGCTTTTATAGTAGGTTATTGGACTAGAGAGAGACAGAATGTTAAAATAAGAAGAAGTAACAATAAACTATGACTAGACTATGAATTAATTTGTATTTGATTGAGGGAAATACTACAGTGGTACCTCGGTTAACGTCCGACCCGGTTAGGGCGTTTTTCGGTTAACAATCAAACTTTTTTGGTTGAAATCTCGCAGTATGGCAGTATGGTAACAGTATGGCAACGCACTGGTAAAACTTCGATTGATCGTATAGCCACCAAAATCAACTGCTAAAGGTAATAACTACTCAGATTTATACGCTTTTGTGTCATTTATCAAGCTAGTAAGATGTATTTTAGCTTCGAGACGGACGAAAAATTGGCTGTGTGGCAGCCTGCAAACATTGTTTACGTACGGAATTTAAAGTCTATCTTTGTCTAATTATTTTCCTACGGTAAACCATTATTTTTTTTTTATCTCAGGATAAGGTTAAGGCAGGAAGAAAGCAGAAATTTTGTCACATGTCTTCTACCTTTGCGTGAATCATGTGTGGTATCAGAATTAATGTAACTTGGTAGTTGTGGTAGCTTTTAAAAAAGCTGTTTTTTGGTACAAAAAGACATTAGATAAGTGCAAATACTCAAAGCCTACTGTAAAAAACTGCATAGAAATAATTTTATCATTGATTGCTAGGCTAGGCACCAAAAAAAGGCCTAGTTGTTACAGGAAGGTGTAACTAGAAAATTCTTGCAAAACCACCCATCAAAGTTCATACTTTAACTTTTGGTTACATTTCGAGAACTTTTCAAAGCAAAGCCGTTCAAGTAGTGGCACATATATCAGGTCAAAAAAAGGTGCCAAGTAAAAGTACTTACGAGTGGAAGGTTCTTGGGAAGTGCTTTTTAAGTTGTGTTTCCTCATCCTCGCTTCCTTCACTGGCACTCCTGATGTTTTTGATGATTTTTCACTAATTCTGCGTTCGTATACCAGCACAATCACAAAGCTGTGGCGCGTAAGGTGGTCTCACCAAGATGGCGGCGATCGAAAAAATCTGGCTTCAAATTTTGGCGCGTGAAAACAATAGGTTGCTCGATCCAGTCTTTTTTTTAGATCAGTGGTCCCGAGTCAAGCATAGCATACGTCACCACCTCGCCAGCGTGCTTCCGCAACATCACTGCCACCAGTGGTTTGTTGTTTTTAAATTTTGTATATTAAACAGCACCGTATATGTTTATTGGTTCTAGAATATTAATATTTAGTTTGATATGTTTTTTACATTTTTGTAAATTGTGGTTGCAGCAGAATAATGTGTTTATTTTGGATTATTTTGTTAAGTGATGTTTTTTTGTGTCCAACACACAATACATGCATTTTCTGCATGTAAAAACTATAATTATTTTCTATAAAATGTGTTTCGTGTTAACATTTTTGGATGTCTGCAATGGATTCATTGGATTTATATTATTTTCTATGGGAAAATTTGCTTTGGTTTGAGTCTGGCCTTCTGGAACGGATTCATGACGTTAACCAAGGCACCACTGTATTTGATAAACTAGCAAACATTCTTATACAGACCGGTTATGTGCCTATGAAGGACACAAATGAGCCCTAGTCAGTGTCCCTTTAAAAAGTATTCCTAAACTCGTGTATAAAAGACACCTGTCACAGAAAGGGTGTCTTCCATTCAAACCTCTCCACCACAAGGGGCAAGCCCAAATAGCTTGTCAACCTCAGGGACACGTTTGTAAACCTGCACAAGACTGGAATGTGCTACAAGACCGTCCATAAGAAGCTTGTTGATGACGAGATCACTATTGGCACATCCACCCAGCCATCTATTTTCTATGCCACTTATCCTCACTAGGGTTGCAGGGGTATGCTGGAACCTATCCCAGCTGACTTCAAGCGAGAGGCGGGGTACACTGGTCGCCAGAATCGCAGGACACATATAGACAAACAACCATTCACTCTCACATTCATACCTATGGACAATTTAGAGTTGCCAATTAACCTAACATGCATGTTTTTGGACACTATTAGCGCAATAATTCAGAAATGGGGGACCCAACAACACCAACCTGACTGTCAAACACAGAGATGGAATCATTCTGCTCAGGGGCTGTTGCTTTGATACAGAAAGACTTCATTGCATTGAGGGGCGGATGAATGGGGCCCTGTACTGTATCATTTAGGGTGAAAACCTCCTGTCTGCACCTAGAACACTGAACATGCATGACATTGACCAAAATCATGCTGTCAGGGCACAAAGATGTGTCTCAAAAAGAAGCACGTTATGATGCTGCAGTGGCCCAGTCTCTGGACTTTGATAAAAATCTGTGGAGGGAGCTAACAGGGAAAGCATCACAATTTGGAGTGAACCAAAATTCCTCCTTAGATACACTCCTGGTCAAAATCTTAAGACCAGTTGAAAAATTGCTAGAATTTGAATTTTGCACATTTGGATCTTAATGAGGTTTTAGGTAGAGCTACAATATGTAAAAACAAGAAGGGGGAGTGAGACAAAAAGCTATAATAAATTAAAATAATTTATTGAAAACAACAATTAAACTGAAATAGGCTGTTCATCAGCTGATCAAAAGATTAAGACCACAGGCTATAAAAGCAAAAATCTGCTCAAAATGTTAAATTTTCTGTCAGGCATTCACACTGTCATGCCCTCCCGATGGCTAAAGCTAAGAAGCTTTCTCCTTTTGAACATGGTTGGATTGTCTCGCAGCGTGCCATTGCTGCTAAGGTTGGGCACAGTAAATCAGTCATTCAAAATTTTTTTGAAAGATCCTGAGCATTATGGAACAAAAACATCAAGTTGTAGACCCAGAAAAAATCACACCTGCGCTGAGCCGGAGGATCCAATTGGCTGTCCATCAAGACACAGGGTGTTCTTCCACCCAAATTAAGGCCCTTACTGGTGCAGCCTGCAGCGCAATAACCATCAGACGGCATCTGCAGGAAAAGGGTTTAAAAAACAAATTCAAAGACCTTTTGTCTCGCTCCCCCTTCTTGCTTTTGCATATTGTAGCTCTACTTAAAACCTCATTAAGATCCAAATGTGCAAAATGCAAATTCTAGCATTTTTTCAACTGGTCTTAAGATTTTTATCAGGAGTGTATGTGCAACCCTGGTGGTGAGCAACTACAAGAAAAGTTTGACCATGTGCTTGCCAACAAGGGTTTCTCCACAAAGTACGAAGTAACGTTCTACTTGGGGATCAAATAATTATTTCTCTCATAATACAAATGAATGTATAACCGTTCATTTTTTGTTAGTTTACATTCTGTATCTTTTATGATGAACCTACCATAAAAATTCTGGACTGTTTCCATCCATCCATTTTCTATACCGGTTCATCCTCATTAGGGTCGCGGGGGCATGCTGGAGCCTATCCCAGCTGACTTCGGGCGACAGGCAGGGTACACCCCGGACTGGTCGCCAGGCAATGGCAGGGCACATATAGACGAACAACCATTCACACTCACATTCATACCTATGGACAATTTAGAGCCGCCAATTAAGCTAAGCTAATTAACCTCACCTGCATGTTTTTGGAATGTGGGAGGAAGCCGGAGTACCCGGAGAAAACCCATACGCACACGGGGAGAACATGCAAACTCCACACAGAAATGCCCAAGGGAGTATCGAACCCAGGTCTTCCCGATTTCCAGGCTGTTTCTGTGTTGGCCAACGTGCTAACCACTAGACCACCGTGCGGCCTAGACTGTCTCTATCTTTGTAAAAGGGTAAACCTAATATATAATATATAAATACATATTTCCCCAACTGTAAAAGAAACAAGCAGAAGTATTTAGATCACTTGTCAGGGTTAGCGGTGATGACTTAACACACTAGCATTGTTGAAACCTGGTTTCCATGGTTACGGTTGCCATTGCAAAAGGAGTACTTGAGCGGAGGCATGCCATAGTTTAATGTGTAACTAGAAGCAACACTCATTTGGCTATATTTACATTACAAATAGATTTATTGTTAATGTACATTAAGTGGGAAATGCCTTTGTGTATTGTTTTGCTTTGCTAAGTTGCTTCCTACAAAGATTGGACTTTTAGGCAGGAAACCAGAGGGAAGAGTCTGAGCGACACAATGAAACTCCGTAAGAAAACAGCTTTTAATATAATTCTCTTATATTGTTTATAGTGAAGATGTCAGATACAAATCTGCTCACTTTCGGCTCCGTTACAACAGCTGCCATTTCCAAAGCTGCCACACCAGTATGCTATCCTTCTCGTACATGCTCCATCCAGCAGAGCTGCAGTCAGGCTGTCACCCCCATCACATTTCCTCTTATCTCAGACGCCTCTGGCCACCTGTGCACAAGCAATCAGGTCAGCAGGCCAAGTTGACTGATGGTGTGCTTTCGACTTAAAAACTAAAAGTAAATCATTTCTATAGGTTATTCCAAGGCTGAACCCTTTGTGCCCACAGCTGGTCAGTAAACGCACCGTCAGTCTGGAGACTCCAGTTGCTCATCACCACAACCAACAGAGGACACTGATCATGCAGAAGAGAGAGTATAACAGGTTGGCACACTCTGGCAAAAGACTGATTTATTTGTAGTGCTAACTTCTTCGTTGATGTGACAGGTATCATCAAGTATGGCAAAAACCCTTCTATGGAACCAGTGTGGAGAAAGAGGAGTACAGGTAACGATTAGTCTTTGCTTCACGTTTTCTGACCCTGACTGAGGATGATTGCGCCACATGCTGTCGATATGTTGCAGGAGGAACTTGCGTGAGCAGCTCAAGAGACAGATAGACGAGAAAAGTGTCCCACTGAAGCTGCAGCTGGCCAGCAGGGTGAAAGAGGCACAGTATCTGCGTGAGGTGGACCACCTGGCCCTGTTGACAGAAAGACACCAAACGCTCCAACACAGGAAAATAATGTCATCCTACAGAGATGAGAACAAGCGGGTACTCATATTCTCATTGCCGTCACAAGGGTGTCTTAAAATAGGGTTAAAACACTGGCAAGTGGTGGTGAGTGAGGTCTCATCTGTGCTGGTATTTCTGTAGCTAATGGAGAAGAGGTGGAGGGACAAAGCACTAACACACTCCCAGGAGGTCCTGCTAGAGAGGAAGATGCTGCGCCTCAACCCCATCAACTGGAGTGGAACGCTAAAATAGGTCGGAACACAGCCTCCACAGATGTCTCACACTCCAGCACCGCAAAAATATGCAGCAGATTCTAGACCATCTTTTGAATGCTTAAAAATAATCTGACCATATGACTATCACTCAAACTTACAGTACTTACTACCAATCACAAAAAAATATTCCACACGATGTATTTATGTAACAATAAAAGGACAATTGACAATACAGTTGAACATTAAGTATTTTAAAAAAATACTATGCAAAGCAGGGCCGCACAGTTGCCTATACCATGTTGGCCATGCAGTCAGGAGAGCAGGAAGATTTGGGTTCGAATCTCTATTGCGCATTTGTGTGTTGAGTTTGCATGTTCTCCCCGTGCGTGCGTGGGTGGGTTTTCTCCAGGTAGTCAAGTTTCCTCCCCCATTTCAAAAACATGCATGTTAGGTTAAGTGGCGACTTGTCCATAGATATGTGTTACATGCCGTTTGCGTGCGCCCCGGCCTCTTGTATGCAATCTTTAATTGTTTGCAGGTCTGCATTGGCCAGTCAGGGGCGCAGCCGGAAGATCAAGGAGTGGACCCTGACGTCGCTCTCTCTCTCTCTCACTCCTCCAAAGCACACCAGCTCACCACAGCTCCGACCACTGCGTCCTCGCCACACCCCACCGGCTGAACCATTCCAAGCGCCCTTACTTCATCGGTGGACTCAGGCCTAGTTGGCCTGTTGAATTTCTGTTCAATTAATGGACTGACGCTAAACCACATTTCTTTAGTTAGTAAATAAAATCACGCCAAATCACCCATCCTGTCCGTCCTTTTATGTTACGTGTCCTTCTCTCCCTACTACGGGGCCGTAACAGTATCAATGTGAGTATGAATGGTTGTCTATATGTGCCCTGCAATTGGCTGGCGACCTCGCCTCTCGCCTGAAGTCAGCTGGGATAGGCTCCAGCGTACCCGGGACCCTAGTGAGGATAAGCGGCATAGAAGATGGATGGATGCTGTAGGCAAAGCAACTCTCACCTTGAGATGACTATGACACTACAAAAGTTAAGTCAGATAAACAGGTGAAAAAAGCTTTTTTTTTTAAAATTGACGCTACAATATGCCCTGAAATGACATTGATATTATAAATTAACAACAGTAGACACAGAGGATATCACAACAGAATGGAAATAAAAACTTATATAAAAACAAATAAATTAAAGACCACCCAAATGGCTCACACCATCATAATTGGAGCTAGTATTTTACCAATAGCCAAATTCCCTTGAACACTTACTAGCAGTGGCGTGATTCTGTATGTGTTATATGTATGTCATCCATGCCAAAGACAATTAATTAATACATATCATGTAGTTTCTTTCATGTCAGTGTCATGCATTGTTACTAAAAAGAACAATTAAAAGACTAACGTCAATTTGAGGTCAAACATAAACCATACAATAAAAGTTATCAGTGGTTTATGGTACATGCTTCCCAGAGTTGTGATGAGCTTCACTGGTATTCCGTACTTCGCAGCATTGAGATCGGAAAAAACAATGGACATGATAGTGTGGTCAGAGGAAAAATAACATGTTGAGGATCAGTTATTGTATATAGTAGATGATTTGAACAATCAGTAGTGGTCTTTGCAAAACCCTTCCACCCAACAAATGTCGAGGTACTGAATTCAGTTCTATTCCTTTAAAAGTCAGTGCAGTGTAGCTTCATTCCTCCTCACGTTCCTCAGTGCCATCGCCTTCAGGTTCAGACGTTCTCCATCAGTGAATATAAATGTTCTAAAGACCTTTCCAGTGACTGCCCAACACGCTTGAATCCCACTAGGATTCATTCACGGCTACATATACGTATCAGCTGAGTTGTCATTAGTTCAAACTTACATGCAGCAACTCCAGGCTCTTCGTCAAACAGACTACCGACCCTTCAGGAATCCGTCTAACATGTAGTCCCCCTTCTCAGTCAGCCAGTAGCCTGCCATAGCAGCCACGCCGCCAATAAAAATGGCAGTGAAAACCATGTCCCCCTTGGCAGCCAGTGTCGCCAGGGCACAGATCACGACACCAAAGAACATCTGTTGCAGAACAAGTACTTCGTCGTCTGTCATGTCGTCAAACAGTCCCTTCTCTGGACCAGCTAAAAAGGAAAGGTTGAAAACGTCAAAACTTAGCTGACTATAGAATGTGTTTGCATAACATTATTTAAGACTACTTACCAGGAGGTTTATTCTCAACACAAATGCTATCTCTTCTGATGAAGCCGTCAGCACAGTCACAGTGGAAGGAGCCTACTTCATTGATGCATGCCTCATTGAGTCCTGGGCATGCTATTGCACGTTCACTACATTCATCCACGTCTGTCAGCGGAAACAAAACAGTTGGTCATTTAATAAACTTTTTGTTTTTTTAAAATAATCCATTACGAAAAAGATCTTAACCATAGTAAAAGGTAAACACTGAAAATATTTTAATTAAGGGTGTCACAAGATCTTGTGAGATTGAAATGTGGCAAAATTTCTTTCGCGATAAATAAATAATTTAATCTCACAATAAATGAAAATGAACTCGATAATTTTGCCGGCCTCTGTTTTCGTCTCTCGCCTCCAAACTGGCAGGAAGAGCTCACTGTGTGCATTGGTTCACTACTTAGACCAGGAGTAGGGAACCTCTGGCTCGAGAGCCAGATAGGGCTCTTTTGATGACTGTATCTGGCTCTCAGACATTTCTTAACATTTCTTTATTTTACTTTTTTTAAAAATGACATTTAAAAGTAAAACATTACAGAAATCACAGTGTTAAAAATTATGTACAAAATTGATTATTTCCTTATGCATTTTAATCCATCCATTCATTTTCTACCACAATGCGGGTGGTCAGAGCCAATGGCAGCTGGCCTTACGATATTTTCCGGGTCAGACACCAAATCTCAATCGTTACTGGATAATGCGGTAGCCTACACGGATGGGTCACACTATACATTAGTTTAGTTTGGCTGCCATCATTCATTTCAATGGGTTTAATAAAAAAAAAAAAAAAGTTATTAGCTGCTAAAGGGTTTATACATTTTTTTTGGGACACCCTGTACAAATGCAACAGCACAAAATGGTGTGCGTAGATCCCTCCATCATTCAATCCCAGTCATTTTTCAGAAGACAACCCCTTCAGTACCGGCCATTTTAAACGATTTTGACTGATCTTTTAAGGCACACAGAATATTGTGTTCTATGGCTATATAAACATGGAACCTACCAAAGCAAAGATTACAACCCCTGGCAAAAATTATGGAATGACCAGTCTTGGATGTTCATTCAGGTGTTTAATTTTGTAGAAAAAGAGCAGATTACAGACATGTAATCTTTAAGAAATACTAAAAGAAATTCAGACCAAAAAATTGGTAGTCAGTAACAGTTACTTTTTTAGACCAAGCAGGGGGAAAAACTATGTAATCACTAAATTCTGAGGAAAACAACATGGAATCATGGAAAACAAACAAACAAAAGTACACTTCAACACACCACTAGTACTTCATTGTACCACCTCTGGCTTTTATAATAGCTTGCGGTCTCTGATAGGAATGAACTTAAATAAGTGACAAACAGTACTCTTGTACTCAATATGGCTCCATCTTTCTCTGACTGCTGTTGCCAGATCAGCTTTGCAGACTGGAGCCTTCTCATGGACCATTTTCTTCAACTTCTACCACAGATTTTCAATTGGGTTGAGATCTGCACTATTTGCAGGCCATGACCTTGACCTTATGTGGATGTTTTTTTGCTCTATGGCAAGATGCATTATCATCTTGAAAAATGATTTCATCATCCCCAAACATCCTTTCAACTCATGGGAAGTGTCCAAAATGTCAACATAAACATGTGAATTTATTGATAATGTAATGATAGCCATCTCCCCAGTGCCTTTACCTGACATGCAGCCCCATATCATCAATGACTGCGGAAATTTGCATGTTGCATTTTCAAATTTGCATGCATCACCTTGCCCAATTCAGATTTGCGATTCATCACCGAATAGGACTTTCATCCAGTCATCCACAGTCCACCATTGCTTTTCCTTAGCTCACTGTAACCTAGTTCTTTTCCCGTTTAGGTGTTAATGACGGCTTTGGTTTAGCTTTTGTTTATGTAAATCCCATTTCCTTTAGGTGCTTTCTTACAGTTCGATCACAGACATTGACTCCTGTTTTCTCCCATTTGTTTTGCTATGCATTTTGTGTTTTCAAGACATTTTGCTTTAAGTTTTCTGTCTTGATGCTTTGATGTCTTCCTTGATCTACCCGTATGCTTGCATTTAAGAGCCTTCCCGGGTTGGTTGCACTTGGCTCAGATTTTAGACACCGCTGACTGTGAACCAACATCTTTTGCAACATTGCGTGATGATTTACCTTCTTTAACAAGTTTGATAATCCTCTCCTTTGTCTCAAGTGACATCTCTCGTGTTGGAGCCATGATTCATGTCAGTCCACTTGGTGCCACAGCTCTCCAAGTTGTGATCACTCCTTTTTAACTGCAGACTAACACGCAGATCTTAGTTTATGCAGGTGTTAGTTTTGGAAATAAAAATTTACACGGTGATTCCATCCTTTTTTCCTCAGAATTGAGGAATCATCATTTTTTCCCTCTGCTTGGCCTAAAAACTGTTACCAACTACCACATTTTTTTCTTAATTTATTTTACTGTTTCTTAAAACCAGAAAGTTGTAATTTGAAATGACTTTCGTTTTGTGTCATGTCTGTGATCTGCTTTTTTTCTACAAAATTAAACAACTGAATGAACATCCTACAAGGCTGGTGATTCCATAATATTTGCCAGGGGTTGTAGACTCCCGTCTTTCATCAGAAAAAAAAAGTTTGTTTCTACCTTTTTCCGTTCTTTAGTAATCAGCAGTAGAACATAGGTAAGTTTCAGGAAAATATCAGTTCCCGACTAGAAAAGGGAGAAAAACAGCTTTTTGTGAAAAGATACATTTCAAGCATAACTTTCACAGGAATATTTTTTGCTTTGTGACAGCTCAAATGTATAAAACAACTATACCAACATAAACAGCACAAAAAATTGGTTGTTTTACAGCAAAATAACTATTTATTTACAAATATAACACTATGAACTATTTACAATTTTCACATTTGGAACTGAACTATGCGCGTGCATGCGTTAAAATTTCCCTACAATGCGTAACCTTCTGCACACTACACTCCTCCACGCTCTCTCACTTCCTCCCTCCGGTCATGTGTGATTCTTGCATTCACATAATTCCTAACAAGCTCTTATCAAATACACTTCTGCCACCTTGTGGCCGTTTTTATGGCTTAAAAGTGCTCTGAAGTGAAATGCATTAGTGGAGTCTCTTTTTGCCTCTCGTGTAAAAAAACTTAAGACAAATAAATAAATTGTTGGGATCGGGCATTTGGGTTTATAAAAATTAAAAGTGGAAGTCAGGAAGTGCTTCTTGCCAGAAGCAACTGCTGTGCGCACCTCCGATTGTACATAAGTATTGCCGTGCAGTGCCAGTCTCCAAGCAGCGTAAACCCTCTGCAGCTCGACACACTCCTCCATCGCCTGCCAACACCTTGCCTTCCTGGTGAAACCAAGACCGTGTGGCTCGCCAAACACGCATGTGTGTCCAAAGTGTGGTGCAGGGGCCATCTGTGGAACGTGGCTAATTTTCTATGCCGCTTAATCCTCACTAGGGTCATGGCGGTAAGCTGGAGCCTATCCTAGCTGACTTTGTGCAAGAGGCAGGGCACAACAATAATAAATAAACATTATAATAAACATTTAAACACACTTGCATTGTTTTGTGAAGCCGTTAAATAAATAAGTACCTTTCTTAAAAGTAATGTGAAAATCTTGTTTCATGAGTTGGGTGTCTCGTGACACCCCTACTAATAACTAATATGATAGGCAGTACAAACTGCCTGTGAGAAAGTACGTCACAAACCAAATTTTGCAACTTTACAGAGTGAAAGATGACATATTTTTTAAAAAAGCATTATGATGATATATTATTATTATTATTATTATATACTATCATAACAGTGGTTTATTTGGTCTTAAAAAATGTTGACAATAATATTGATTAGCATCAATTTGTGGAACAATAAACACTTCAAAAGTTACACTGTTTTGGTTAAATAAAAAAAGTTGACCAGTCATATTTTTTTATTGTAATTTTCTTCAAATTAATGTTAAACTCTCGTCTCGTCTTTTTCTCTGGACCCAATCCCGTGCATTGCCTCGTCGCTTGAGTTGGGTGTCTCGTGACACCCCTAATTATTATACATTATTACATATTTTCATAACATTAGTGGCTTATTTCAAGCCATAGCTTTACCGAGACACTTGGCTCCTTTCAATTTGTAGCCACGTGCACATTTCTTACAGCGGGCAGGACCACTACCCATGCAGCCCACACATGCCTGGTCACAACCTAATCATTAGAGAACAGAAAAAACACTCATTGTTTTCAAGTCAAAAACACAAAAGCAGAAAAGGTGTAACAATCACAGAGTGACAATTACAGTGGGAGAGCATACCTCTGCACTCATGGGATCCGTCCGTATTGTGACAGTATGTGTTAGTAGGACAACGAGACAGTTCCGTACCACACTCGTCAATGTCTAAGGGACACAAAGATTAGTCAAATTATGTCCCATGATGGCTACAAATGCATCGCAGGGCCTCAAACGTCACACTCACCCACACACTTGTTGTCGTGAAGCATCCAACCAGGTTTGCAGTCAAGACATTTGTAGTCTTGCGGCCCTGAGCATTTTTTACATGAGTGGAAGCAAGCTGTGATGTATGTGGGAGGGAACATAGACTGGGTCAAACATGAATGACCTGAATGAAGATAATGATAGTTGGATGAAAACATCTGAATCTGAGGCACCTGCACAGGCTCCAGTGCTGCCATTAACGCTTTTCTCTCTGTAGTAGCCATCAGCACACTTCTGGCACAGGGGCCCTGAATATCCAGGATCGCAGACACATTCTCCATCTCCCATGCGAGTCCCTTCACCTTCACAGCGGCCCAAACCTCCACATACACCACCGGGGCCTAATGGACACTCTGTATTTGATAGCAATGTATTTTAAAAGTAATGTGCACGTAGTCAAATGTTTTTAAATTGAACAAAACATTTGCTTTGGCAGTAACTGAATAATTCTGCATGTATGTTGAAAGATAGGTTGTCCCACCTTTGCAGTCAGGTCCAAAGTGCCCACGTGGACAGCAGAGTCTCAGCTCCTCTATGCACAGCCACTCCCAAAGGTCAGGAGACTCTTGCTGCCTACAGGACACATACGTACAGTATGTAGTGTGCATCATACAGTCATGGAAACCATGATTAGATACATTTCTTTGGACAAACCCCTGTATAATGACAACAAAAATAGGTCAAAACAGTTTAAAGAGCTGATATATAGCCATTTCCATAGTTTTCTTGATAATAACCAAAATCACATAATTCTTACATACAGTATATATGGTATTGTACTGCCAAAAAAATAAACTCTTATGAGCTACTTTTTTGTCTTCATTATACTTGTCCAAACAAAATGTATCTTCAGTTGTACCAGGCATGAAAATGAACAAAAAACGGAAGAAACAAGGGTGGTCTAATCATTTTTTCCATAACTGCCAATAGCAATTCTCAACTAGTGGGTTGAGGAGCCGTTTTCAGTGTGTTTTCAATAGCGGGGTCTTTGCCAAATAAAATAGTATAATTATCCGATGTCCATGAATGCGCCTTGCATCTGTGCTATTAGCTTGCTACCAAGAGGTTAGTGCTATGTTTATGGGCGATTTGGTCAAGCTTGAGCGAGATGGAAAGGCGGTGTGGACTTAAAGGAAAACTGCACTCATCATCCACAATCCTTATGTGAGACATGAACACACGTCTCTTTTCTGTGCGTTCTAAAGATATAAAATCAGATAAAAAGAGACGGCTCATTACTGCATGTAATGGGACACACCGATGCTGTGTACAAAGACCGCTATTAAAAACACCTCTAAAAACCTCCAACAAGGTTTTATGGTTTTATGTACATGCAGAAGGCTTTTTCGGCAGAATAACTGCCCATTACGTACATTCTTCGCTACGTCTTATTAAGCTACCCTTATTTTGTTTACACAATTAGACAAATGTGACAAAGAGTGCGCTTATTTTGAAGGCCAGAAATGTGATGTTGCTACAGTACAAGCTGGGTGCAAGAATAAACGTGCCTTTTTTTCCCCCACTCAGAACATGCATGTCGTCATGGGCACTGTAAAATGGTCCTTGCATTATAAAATGATCCTTTCAAAGAGGCAAAACACAACACGGTGAAAACATACTCATCCAGGCTAGGTCGTGCACAAACACACACACACAGCTGCACTGCCACTGCTAAACTAAGCTAACCCCGGTAGCTTCCATTCACTCTCCATAACAGAGGAACTACAGAGCTGAATTTCCAATGTCCAAAGTGAAACTAACTTCACCATGGTACACTGCGGCCATGTCTGCACTCTGGTGTAGCGTTTACTTTTTCTTGCAGGTGGTGGGAGTACAGTGGCAACCAGCTTTGAGGCATATTACTGCAGCTACCATGTTGGAGTGTGGCAGTTACGAAAGTTATACGGCAACCGGATCAGCCCGATCTTGCGGCGGAAGCCAATATTATCCGATCTTCAACACACAGCTGATCGGCAGCCAATCTCGATCCTAAAGATCAGATCGGGACATCCCTAATGCACATGCTACATTTACCTGTGGAACCACCATGTCTCCACCTGGTCCTCTATCTGCTCCAGCAGTTGGTTGCATTCAAAGTCTGCTTTCTCACATGCACTCTCCACTATCTCAAGGAGACGAGTCTCACTGTAAGAAGAAGTTTAAATTGACAATCGCAGTAAATACACTCACTAACTGGTCTAATGACATCCAGTACAAGAGGTGTATCAAAAAGCCTGCCTTTACAATGATAATGCTCAGTTCTGATTACAGTGTATTTCTAATAATGTGCCCCTCTCATGACTCAATACAGGCTAACAAAATCTTGTATCATATCTCATTATACTGTATGAAGGTGTACCTAGTAACTTTTTCTTTGTTTTGTCTGTATGTGTTCTTACCTGCGTGCATACTTAGCCAACTTCTCTTCCTCCCAAGCAGTGTTACCTCCCCCAAAGTTCTTGTTAGCCGTTCTCTCCAAGCCCTACAACGGAGTACTGTATTATGATGCCCTGAACATTATGAAGTAAAGGCACAACACATTTAACTGAAGTACCTTAACAAAACTCTCAGCAAGTTTCTGGCAGGTCTGGCATGGCGCCGTCTGAACTGTCACGACGGAGAGTTCTGACAGAAGCATCAGAGCAGGCAGGAATGGCCAAGCCCACAACATGATGCTTTAAAGAGACTACACACAGAAAAAAAAACATGATAACCTAGAGATGCACCACAGACAACCACAATGCATGCCACATATCTTCATATCTAGATCAGAAGATCCCTACTCCCCTGATTTTCTGTTGCATATTTTGGGTGGTTTTGACCTCAGACACTTTTTACTTGCTCACTGTAGGACATAAAAGTCTATTCATTTTGCCTTTCACATAACTCAAGTTTGTTCAGCAAGTTTGAAAGTTTTTCTCAAGCTGATGTGCCTCCCTTAAAATCATCTGGTGTCTCCCAGAGGAGGCTTCCATCCATCCATTTTCTATACCGCTTCTCCTCGTTAGGGTCGCGGGGGTATGCTGGAGCCTATCCCAGCTAACTTCAGGCGACAGGCGGGGTACACCCTGGACTGGTCGCCAGCCAATGGCAGGGCACATATAGACAAACAACCATTCACACTCACATTCATACCTATGGACAATTTAGAGTCTCCAATTAACCTAACATGCATATTTTGGAACAGTACCCCAGAGGAGACTTGTCTCACACAAACCCTGCTTGAGATGTTTTTATTTATGCTAATACACCAGTGGATGATAGTACAAATAAAAGTACTTAATGATATCATAACAGTAATGTGTGTCCCTATAGCGTTTTTAGGACCCCAAATGTTCATGTGCTCACCGTGTTCATTCTGTTTAAAACCAAAATGTTCCCACACTGTGGCTGTCAGCTCTCAAACCATTGCTTCTGCACCTTTTTCATGTTTGCGTATGCTGCCTCATGAAGCTAACGGCTAAACCCTCTGTACTCCACTCATGAGTAGCCACACCTCCACAAAGAGGCTGAATGAATGACATGACATGAGGGCCCACACTCTCCGTTCATTCCACTATCGGACCAATTATCGTCAAAATTATCAACCTGTTTTTTTTAATCGTTTGATTAATCAATTTTCGTGACAGGCCTATATATCACAAAGAGCAATTCCACAACTTCAAAAAAAAGCAATATTGCATTACTATGATATACACTAGGTCCTCTACTTAAAAAACATCCGACTTGAGAACATTCGGAGATACAAACGCAAGCTGACTGGTCTATATGTTCATGTATTTTGCCTTATAACTCCATATTTATACTGCTAAATGCTTGGCCAGTAGAGGGCACTGTGACACTGCTAATGGGACCAACAGGTAGCGGAAGATGGTGGGGAGAGAGTGTAAAGGAGACATGGAAGTTAAATTGTAGCTGTACGATGCAACCCGGACAGAGCATGTGATTAAAGTTTATGAAGAGCTAATAGGCCTGCTTAATTCTACACCACCCACGGAACACTACCTCTTTTGGAAGAGTCTAACGACAACGACGACGATTTTTACTTTTTTCAATAACTCCTCCTCCTCCTCCACCACAACGACATATGCTCGACCACTCCTCTTCAAAGGTAAATAACATTTATCATTACGTATTATTATATAATTGTTATTATTATTGTTATTTTCATTAATTATCCTTGTTTAATATTACGACTACATCCAAACTCATATTTACATACTGTACATACGCATATACACTAGGTCCTCTACTTACGAACAATTCGACTTGCGAAAGGGCATCTGGAACCAATTGTGTTCGTAAGTAGAGGATCTATTTGTATTGTATTTGTACTTTATTTATCCCACAGCGTGGAAATTCACTTGTTACAGCAGCAAGCAAGATACGCAAGTAAAGAATACAGTGTAAAGAATACATAGTGATCTAGTGTACTATTATTATATATTGTTGTTATTTTATATTATCATAACATTAGTGATTTGCATCAACATTTCAAAACACACCTGCATTGTTTTGTGACTCAGTTCAATAAAAACTTTGTTTGTCCTGTCCTACATTTTTTCATTGTACATTTCTTTAAAATAATGTTAAAAATCATCTCGTTCTCGTGGGCCCGATCTCATATATCATCTTGGCTTGTAAGCTGGGTGTCTTGTGACACCCCTGGTGTTATTATATTTTTTTGGTTGGGAAAAAAAAATTAATATTGAGCCTGTGACATATACAGCAGCTTTAGAAGCTTTTATGAACATTAGCGAAAATAAAACTGCAGCCTGTGTTATCTATAACGACCACTATACTATAAAACATAATAAAAAAAGAAAAGGAATTGTACAGTAACATTAATGGACACTTTCAGGTATAATAGCAGACTAGTACAATTAATTTACACATATACAGAAGTGTAGTCTGGTGTACGAAACATTTAGGTGGGCTCAGGAAATATTGAGATTAATATCGATGATTTGTGTAGTTGTGTTCCTGTACTGCAAAGCATACAGTCAAGTCACATAGTAATGTTGCTGTGTAACGCTAATACGAATACATGAACACGAACCTACCACTCCTATCCGGATTTAGCCAGCGCAGCATCAGCACCAACGCTAAATTAGCCAAGTAGCAGCTAAGGTCAAGAGTTAGCTTGTAGCCTTGGCTAACGTGATTTAGCTCAACCGTCATGTGTATTTTTAAGTAAACTCTTCAGTGAACGTCACTGTTTTACTATAAAACACACCACTGTTGTTACTTATCTTACAAATAGCGAGTGTCGAATTAGCTAACAGTTAGCCGAACTGCTTTCGTTGTCGGGCTGTTACCTCAAGTCAAGAGAGCCTCTTGGTCCGCAGCACCACCGAAGATGTCCCTTCTTGCACCACACACAGCAAGCAGAACTTCATATTTTGGGAAGCCAAATTAAATGCGTTTAGTGCGCCATTTTAATTGGCAAGTATTGTAGTGAAAAGCTCACGTTGACACACCATGAAGTTGGATTCAGCGACTGACGTATGAAATACTGAATGAATATAAGCTTCGAGTTGGGTCTGTCAGAGATTGAAGCCCCGCCCAAAACCAATGGGACCATCGACCACTCACAGTCATTTGAGTAATAGTGACGTCACGCGCCAGCTGTTTCTATTATTTTAATATGCTTTGCCTAGGTGTTTGATTCCAGAGGCTTTACTTAAACCTAATTTTATGTTTATTTATATTTAACACCAAAGGATTTTGCGTTTTATTTTAATATCTATATATATTTTACAAAATTAATTAAATTAAATAAATCTATATACACTAGGTCCCCAATTTACGAACACCCGACTAGCGAACACTCGCGGATCCGAACACAAGCCTTACTGGTCTACATTTTATTTTATTTGGTTTTGTAGTCGCTCAATCAGTATTTATACTGCTACTGTACATGCTTGACCAGTAGAGGGCACTGTGACACTGCTAATGGGACCAACAGAGGAAGCGTTAGACGCTGGGGAGATAAAGCTAAATGGAAAGCTAAATTTTACAACCCGCACAGAGCATGTGACTAAAGTTTATGAAGAGTTAATAGGCCTGCTTAATTCTACACCACCCACAGAACACTACCTCTTTTAGAAGAGTCTAACCACGACGACGATTTGTCCTTTTTTTCAATATCTCCTCCTCCAACTCCACCACAACGACGTATGCTCAACCACTTCTCTTCAAAGGTAAAAAACATTTATCATTACGTATTATTATATCATTTTTATTATTGTTTTTTCATTAATTATCCTCGTTTAATATTACTACTGAATTCAAACGCTTATTTACATACATACACTTACACTATACTGTATATGTATACACGTACATGTAGTACCTATATAATTGGTAGTATTACCTTTTCCCCGACTTAAGAACAATTTGATATAAGAACGGTCGTATGGAACCAATTGCGTTCGTAAGTTGGGGACCTAGTGTATATGTATAGATAATATATCATCTAAATCAGGGTTCTCAAACTCAATTTCACTGGGGGCCAGTGGAGGTAGAGTCTGGGTGAGGCTGGGCCGCATCAAGTACTGTATTGGGAGTAGGGCTGGGAATCTCAGGGTACCTCACACCAACTACATGAAGGTCAGCCATTTGACGCACTACTAATTTTTGTTATTGTTTCACAATGAAAAGAAATTCGGACCACCAGAAGTTATTAATCTGCAATGCACAACTGCAATGCACAACAAAACAATAAAAACGCACGTACAGTATTTTCATGGGCAGTAATTTGTGGGTTTGTTCTTTACATGTGGAAAAACAAAGAAACATCCTTATTTGTTTTTCAGAGTAAATTAGGAGATTAATACTTTTCATTAGACAAGGGAAATATCCCCAGAACAAATCTGCTGGAGAATTCGGAATTAGTTGTGCGTTATACACTCAAATTTGCATTGATTACCATGATGCATATTTACAGTACACCTAACAGACTGATGTGCTGCGTTTCGTTCGGTCACACAACCTGTGGATTTGGCTTTTTGAAGAGCTTTGCAGGAGCTACAACAGAACACCAGCATCATGTTTCCAGGGGAATAAAAGTGTCCCACAGGTCCAAGTTTAAGTCTTCTCTGATGACCACTGCAAGCAAGCCTCATGCTCTTGCTTTGTTCCTTGCGTATTCCGTATAGGCGTCAGTCGTCTGAATGATGTAACTCCTGACCGTTGACCTTCTGTCCTCTGAGTTTGAGGCAGCTGCGTCTGCAGTTTGAGGGTTAACTGCCGTGCCAGCCACACCGACATCCCGTTTGACACAAGTCTGTGCCAACAGTGCCACCATAATCTACTACTTGTCCTTCTCATGCCTCCAAGCTCCTGAATGAGACCACTGAAGTCCTGAGGTATGCAGTAGCGAGGAACATCTCGGAAGACCTTTGGGATGTCCCTGCTGTGGATGTGGCCCTGGAAGTACACAAATGCAGCTTCTTCACCTTTGCGCTCACGTAGCGCCCCCTCCAGGCAGTCAAGAGCGGCTGTGAACACTGGTTCTATCACTGCAGACGGCTCGTACTGCATTCCCCAGTCTATGTCCTTGCATGTTCTCACACAATCCTCTTTCTTCAGTTTTCCCAGTGGTCCTGCATTGTGTTTGGAGTCATCTTCCATCACCTCTGTCATGTTCTCACATCTCACCCCATCTTTGCAACGTCTTGTACGCTCCCGCCACTTCTTATACGTCCTCTCGGCCTCAGGACTCCAGATGATTAACACTTTTCCTTGTGCCTCGCACACTGCCTCCCACTGCCCGTACAGCCAAGGAAGCGGGCCCAGATCTGCCACAGTCGTCCCAGTGCCTGCATGTCTTTGTGAGCTTTGGGCACACAGGGCCATGTGGACCGTGGCACTCAGATCCTCCCGAAGCAGAGAAGCCAGGGCGCACACAGCAGATATGTGTGCCGAGTGATCCGATGAGCACACCAGCAACACTGGCTTCTGGACATACAGCCAATCTACAAATGTAAAAAGAGGGTGAGATTATACTACAAAACAATCACATTTACTATTAGACAAGTGAAAAGTAGAAATACAGTATACTTCAATTCAAGTAATTACGGATAAACCACTGATAACTTTATTTAGCTATAAAAACAAAACCTAATAGAAGTTATGTAAGCAAGGAGCAATTCAATCCAATAAGATAATGATAATAATGATTTCACCAACCTGTAGCTCCCCTCTTGGTGAGAGAGCGGATGAAAAGTCTCAAAAATGCAACAATGCCAAGAAGAATCAAAGCTGCCACAGCTTGCACACCCCATCGGATGCGATCATCTGCACGATTAAGAGGAGGAGGGTGCTTGCATTTATTTACATGAGATGATACAGTTACACATTCTTGTGGTTAGAATTTGAATCTTCAGCATACTCACAGCGTGGACAAAAAATTCTGCGTCCCCTGTGGGCGGGATCTGACTGCCACACCTACATCATTTTAATGAACGTGAAGAAGAAAACAGCACCATTGTCAAGAAATGATCTTTGCACAGCAGTAAGAGTTGATAAAAGCTACTGTACCTGCACACATGGTCTCTCAGCAATCACTTGAAGAGGAACGCTTATTTTGGTTTCCAAAGCTGCTTCCTGAGTGTTAAAACAGAAGTAAACAATGTTTCTTTTCTGTACCGTTAAGGCCCTGTCCACAAGGAAACAATCCTGGGATTTTTATTTTGGCGGGTTGAAAAAAATGTGCTTATACACTGTGCCAGATTAGTAAATAGTTGCAACCAGAAGGGAACGGATCACTGGACGAAAACAATGTAATACACAAGGCACACCAACATGTGGTGCTGTAAACAGACACGCAGACGGAACCACGTGACACACCAAACTACAGAAGAAGAAAAAACGCATAAGTCCGTCATCTTCCGCTTTCCAGGGCTCGTCTAGACCTATGACAAAGTGGGATTACTTCTGCGAGTCATTTTGGAGTATGAGACAACAAAAGATCAGGAGAATGTCGAGAGTAGTGAGTCATGCCAGTCGAAATATTTGGATATTACGTTAAAGTTCACTTCTGGTCATGTGACACTGACGGGTCGGTGAAGTCATTGTTTTCTGAAAGAAGCGGGTTGGTTGTCTACACAAAAATGACGAGCCGGCGTTTTCAGATTTTCAGAATAACATTTCAGCTCAGCAGAGAGCCATTTCAGTGTGGATGAAACGATAAAATACTTTGCAGTTTTGACCTGAAAACGTTTTCTTAATGAACCAAGTTGCTCGTTTGGTCAGCAATTACCGCTCTCGCTGAGCAGACATGGCCTCTGGGTGCACATTCCCTCTTGGTCAGGATGCAGAGCTGAGCTGAGAATGTGGCCGGGACAGTAGGATTGATATGCACAAACAGGGTGTGCTGGTGTGGTTCGATATAAGCCTGCCATGAGGACATATCTGCAACACAGGAAGGTATTCAAACTCATCATGGCGCAGCTTGTATCAACATCGAAGACCTTTGCGTTCAACTCACCAGCCTGGAAGGGGCAGGAGATGTTGTGGCTGCCTTTTAGAGAAAACTGCAAACATAAAAGTCAGTTATAATCAATGTGCAGGTTAGAGAGATGGCAGCCATTGCTCTTTGCTTGGGGGGGAGACAAAATGTAGGACTGGACATACAGACTATTTATTTAACTGAGAAACAAAACAATGCAGAAGATACATTTTGAAACATTTTATAACTCTGCATGCATGACCTAAGCATGATGCTTTTAACTGTTGAAGTTTTTCCAACAAATTGAAACAAAAACTAAAAATGCTAAAAGGTACACGGCACTTGTAGCTGCTACTACCAATCATTCATGTTGACGTGTCGTTATCAGTGATGGGCGGTACATTTGGTACTTGGGCCTTCAGTAGGGAATTGACCAGCCAGAATTTTTATTGGCAGACACTGTGAAGGCTAGTATTGCTAAATACTGATAATAATAATATATATTGTAATTTACCCTGGCTAGGATTGAAACCATTGTCCCCTGTGCCAAGTGCCGATGTTGTTACCCACTATGCCAATCAGACGATTTCAAAAATAAACTCTTATGTTATACGTAAGTGTCAGGTAGAATATGTAAGTTCCTTATTGGCTGAAGTCCAGCAGTAACGGTTCCAGTTTGTAGCTGAACAATGCCATCTCACTGCTTTTGCCTGATCTATTTGTCTTTGGCTATTTACGTGATATTTATAACAATTGGAAAAAAAAAACAACGTTATGCATATACAGTGGTGTGAAAAAGTTATTTGCCCCGTTTGTGATTTCTTATTTTTTTGCATGTTTGTCACACTTAAATGTTTGAGGCTTTTTTCAAAATTTTAATATTAGTCAATGACAACACAAGTGAACACAACATGCAGTTTTCAATGAAACTTTTTATGATTACGGGAGAAAAAAAATCCAAACCTCCATGGACCTTTGTGAAAAAGTGATCGCCCCCACAGTTAAAACATAACTGAGATTAATTGAGATCTATCAGTCTGAAAGTTACAAAACCATTTCTAAAGCTTTGGGAGTCCAGCAAACCACAGTGAGAGCCAATATCCACAAATGGTGAAAACATGGAAGGGTGGTGAACCTTCCCAGTGGCCAGAGTGGCCAGCCAACCAAAATTACCCCAAGAGCAGAGCAACAGCTATCCAGGAGGTCACAAAAGACCCCACAACAACATCCAAAGAACTGCAGGCCTCACTTAGCTCAGTTAAGGTCAATGTTCATGACTCCACCATAAGAAAGACACTGGGCAAAAACGGTCATCGAAGATGAAAACCACTGCTGAACAAAAACAACATTAAGGCTCATCTCAATTTTGCCAGAAAACATCTTGATGATCCCCAAGACCTTTGGGAAAATACTCTGTGGTCTGACGAGACAAAAGTTGAACTTTTTGGAAAGTGTGTGTCCCATTACATCTGGCATAAAAGAAACGCCGCATTTCAGAAAAAGAACATTATAACAACAGTAAAATGTGGTCGTGGTAGTGTGATTTGCTGCTTCAGGACCTAGAAGACTTAAAGACTATAAATGGAACCATGAATTCCAAAAAATCCTAAAGGAGAATGTCCGGCCATCTGTTTGTGACCTTAAGCTGAAACAAATTTGGATTCTGCAGCAGGACAATGATCCAAAACACACCAGCAAGTCCACGTCTGAATGGCTGAAGAAAAACAAAATGAAGACTTTGGAGTGTCCTAGTCAAATCTGACCTGAATCCTATTGAGATGCTGTGGCATGACCTTAAAAAGGCGCTTCATGCTTGAAAACCTTCCAATGTGGCTGAATGACAACAATTCTGCAAAGATGAGTGGGCCAAAATTCCTCCACAGCGCTGTAAGAGACTCAAATTATCGCAAACGCATATTTGCAGTTGGTGCTTTTAAGGGTAGCCCAGCCAGTTATTAGGTTTAGGCGGCAATCACGTTTTCACACAAAGCCATGTAGGTTGGATCTTTTTCCTCTCTTAAGAATAAAAAGTTTCATTTAAAAACTGCATTTTGTTTTCAGTTGTGTTGTCATTGACTAATATTTAAATTTGTTTGATGATCTGAAACATTTAAGTGTGACAAACATGCAAAAAAAACACTTTTTCACACCATTGTATTTAAAGACAAATCTTATCAACACGTATCGTATCAACACAGTATCGCTGGGATGTTGTTGATTTTATTTCTGCAATGACCCACGTTCCACAGATGGCCCCTGCGTCACAATTTGGACACCAATGTGTGTTTCCATCAAGAAGCGAGGTGCTGCCAGGCGACGCAGGAGTGTGTCAAAACTCTGCATTCTTGGCTCTGTCGTTGGTCAGGGGCTGGGTTGCATTGTGGAGTGTTTATGCAGCTTCAGACTGGCATTGCACTGTGGTACGGATGTGGCGATCCACTCCTGTTTGCTCGCGCAGTGGATACTTCGCCTTTACTGATCTCTTGCATTTAATTATCAAATAAATGCATGACGCAATAAACATGTCCTGTCTTTCACTTGTAATGCGCACTCCTACTCTCTAAATATAGCGTCCATGTTGCTAAATTGTCAACACAGATCTCTTACACATATCAGATGTGTTATGAAGCAGAGTTATGGTCCACAGTACCATTATAAATGAAGCAAGACACCCACGTAACCCTTTATCTTCCAATACATCGTCACTGATACGCCTGACTTTCATTTCTCCTCCTAACTTGGAGCACTAGTAACTAAGCGTCTGTGTAGGCTCTCAGTCGTACAGGAGTTGTCCATCGAGGGAAAGGCTTCTTGAGACGTCATCTGTACTTCTGTGAAGAAGGTGTCGGACGTTTCGCTCCTCATCCGAAGAGCTTCGTCAGCGACGAAGTACAGATGACGTCTCAAGAAGCCTTTCCCCCACTAGTAACTAACTTCCACTGGTGATCGCTGGTGCTTGTAAAGTTGGCACTCAGCCAAATGATCAAAAGTGCAGACAAGTTTGATCAGACAAATCTTAGGTAACTTTGATCAAATGTAGAATTAGTCCAGCTTCTGCTTGGTATTAACATGGCGAGAGCTGTTCAACTCCGATGGAAAAAACAGCCAGCCACACATCCCTCGTCGACGCTGGGAACACCGAGATAAATTGAATTGCTAGGCTTATAGTGTGCGTAAAGCACTTAATGTGTGGTTCCAATCCTGCCCGTGCACGGCCACTTACATATTACGTGCATTATTACTCATAGTAATGATGCCATAGTTCACAGTCTGATGGGCTTCTGGCTGCCCGGTTCTTGCGAGACAGCTCTTCTCTAAACAAAAAATCTTGTCACGTTTTAAGATCTTGTGACACCCCGAGTAGTTACACTAGGGAGGGCTTAGAAAGAATGTGTGTATTATAATAGATTCTGTGAATCGTTAGTAATTATTAGCAAAGAAGGCATGAGAAGCCAGGCTTCCCATGTACTTCATCACTCTGGACTTTGCTGAATCTTTTGTTATGACCATATATTCATTATTCATTAACGTCTTACACCACTACGTGGAATGAGTTTCTGCACATATCTTTGCATTTTCCTCTACTGGACCCTTACCTTCACACACATTTGAGGGTGTCTGTCCACATCAGATGTGTCAAATATCTGCAAGGACACGGAATCAGGTTATTGATTACATCATTAGACATATGTCCCCAACTGAGCTCTGTGAAAAGTACCAGTTTCTGCCCATCTTCGTTCCCTTCCAGTGTGGAGTTCGGTAAGGGGGAGCAGAGATGTTCGTGATGCCTCCAACAGAGGGAGGCAAAGAGCTTTAAGTCTCTAGCTGGACACGGAGCGCTCCAAGTGAAACTGGACTCAAACAACTGCACTTCAGAGGAGAGCCAAACATCTTGTGCATCTACTGGCGCATGTAAAGCATACAGTATGTTTGGATTACAATGAAGGAGACATGTTAACAAGATAATTGTACATGGATCTTTTTGTACATAAAATTGATAGAATGCACAAGAAGCAAATGAAGCATGATATGCATGTGTAACAGGGTAAATTAAGTCATCGTAAATATGCTACATAAATGTTTGATATAATTACACAAAATGTATGTTCAAGTAATACCTGATGTGTTTGTATTGTCATGTTATTCATGTGGAACGTCAATAACGTCTGTCGCTGTGTACCCCCTACTGCTCTAAATAGTGTGACACCTTTCATTATAAGTTAGAGCCACGCCTTTGTACTTCCCTTTTGGTTCGTGATCTCCAAGTGAAAGGTAGGCGTCCGTATGGCTCCCGAAATTTGTGTTTTAATTTAATTTAGAACTTAATTTCTTATCCTTTTCTTCTCTTGTGTTGTAATCTGTGTAGGGGGCACGTTATTCGGCCACATTGCGACTGCATATGTGTGTTTTACTTCTCAGGTATGCCATGTTTGACCTCGCTTTGTGTGTACGCCCTTTTTGTTCGTGATCTCGAATTGAGAGGGGGCACGTTATTCGGCCACATTGTGGCTGCATATGTGTGTTTTACTTCTCAGAGTAAAACGAAGTGCAACTCCGCAGCAACCCTGTGTCTGTCGTCACTCCATCAGCCACAACGCAGAGAGACAAACACCACCGGTTACACATGTCTATGTACAGTCGTCCCTCTCCACTTTGCGGTTCAAATTTTGTGGCTCCCCTCTATGAAATTTATTTAAGATAAATCAATTACACATTATCGCAGTTTCGTGGTTGACTGCAGCCTATTAGTAAAAGAAATATGCATGTTAACGCAAATTTTACGTATTGTTGGCCTAAACTAAACATTTTCAAGCATACAAATGGCTAAATAAATGAAAATACAAATATAAGGCATTCAGAAGACCCATTGAAAGACTTGATGTGTAGTATTCTACACCGGTCACTTGGTATCAGTAATGTTATATTGACGAGATAAAAGCCACAGCAGGACATATGCTGTTCAGAAAACTCTCCCAATGCTAACATGTGAGTCTATGTGATGTATGTAGTCTTATTTCCTGTTATTATGACTACTATATTGGGTAATATGTGTGTAAAGGTGACTATATGGGTGTTATTTCATGTATTAGAGGGCTCTAATAATGTTAAAACCTGTATTTAGAAGGTTGTAAACAGGTTTTCTAGGCTCTATGAAAATATTCCATTAATAAATAAGGATTTTTACTTTGTGGAAATTCACTTCTGGGTTCTGGGAACCAGTTAACTGCGATAAATGAGGGATTACTGTATATAATTTGGTACATAAATCACCATCCATCAGTGATCCAGTTAACCATGAAATATTGTGCCAGAACTATTCAACAGGGCTTTTTGGATTTGTGTTTAATAAAATATAAAAAATATGCAAAGTTCCCTAATTGGAGATGTCTCACTGAGCCTCTTACTCACCTGCCACAGTATTATTGTGAAAAGGGCACTCTGTTTTCCGCACAGCATCTGTGTGTGTGTAATATACCTGCCAACACAAGACAAGACATTCAGAAGCATGAAGAGCAGACTCACATATCACTACATTACCAAATATGTAAAGCATGACATACTTGTACACAGAGACATGGAAGCAGGTAAGGGAATTTTACAAGAGCAGAGTGGGATTGAGCTGGATCAATCTGAAAAAAAAAGACATACAGCATATAAAACAAATAATTTTTTGTAAGGATATGTGGAGAATTGTAATTGTGTCACGGACTCTTACAGTAGTTGGATTGGAACGTGACCCTTGACCGCAGAAGTATGCACTCAGATTATAGCACCAATTTGCATAGACTTTATCCTCAGATTTGACTGTTATAGCGAAGGATTTAGATGCATTGTCTATGGACCAATGAAAGTTTGGCACGGGAGCTAGAAAAAAATCACACAGAAGATTTAGGATATTTAAAAAACAGCAAAAAAAAAACCCAGGGGAGACACTTCTCATGGTTAGCAGACAGTATTAGAAGTAATTTTAAAAAAAGTCAGTCTTGCTACCTGGTATGGTGTAAGTGACGCTGCAGTTCATTAATGTTGTGCTGTAGGAAACAGTGATAGGATGTTGCACGTCAGCCTTCACACAGTCATAAACAAGCTCCCACTGGAACAAACCAAACATCTTTTTAACATTCAGCAACAATGATTAAAATGATTAAAGGTGTCTCTCAAACAGGCAAATGGAAATTATTATTATTTTTTATTTTTGCCCTGTCCAGCCTTTCGGGCAAGTAGTATTGTTGATCTACCAATGCCCTTCCCTGCTATACAGATTTGCTCTGCAAAGTGTAATATTTCTTTAAAATGTAATAGTTCTTCGGTTGCATAATTGGTGTTTAACTTTGATGTTTTAATATGCTTTGTATTAGGGGCAGCCGGACCAGGAGGGGATAGAGAAGGAGAGAAAAAGGAGACAGAGGGAGGATTGCGGGGACAAAAGCAACAAGAGATTCATGATGAGATCGAGAATCTTAGGGAGGAAAAGAGAGCACTTCATGGCACAGTAAAGGGATAACACTGCTCTGTCTGAAGCTCTCAAGGAAGATGAATAAGCATAGAAGATAAATCTTTGAGCAAATGAAGAATACAATCGATGGGATGGATCAGAACACAGAAATGAAGGATGTGATTGTGACTGGGCTCAGAATTCCACCAGGCCTTACGCCAGGGCAGTTGAAAGCCGAGGCGAACCAAATGAAATGGATGTCGCCTCAACGAAGCAACAAGTTGACAACTTTCCAGAAAATGTTCAATGTTCCTCACTGACATGACAGAAGAGGAAATTATTGATATTGTGAATATAATAAAAACTGTGAATAAATGCAAAAATGAAAATAGCAAAAGAAGTAGCAATCTACAAGACTGACGGACACCTGCTCATAAACTACAGACCAGTTTCCTTACTTCCTCAGTTTTCCAAAATCGTTGAAAAATGATTAATACCAGGTTAGAAAAATTTATAGATATAAGCCAACTACTCACAGACAGCCAATACCGATAGAGAACAAACATTTCAACATCAATGGCACTAATTGAAATAACTGAGGAAATTACCAATGCAGTGTGCACCCAAAGTATTTATGGATCTAACAAAAGCATTTGATACAATTAATCATAACATCTTAATTAACAAATTAGAACCCTATGGCATCAGAGGGTTGGTCTTGAACTGGGTGAAAAGCTACTTAACAAATACAAAGCAATATGTGAAGCTAGGAGAATATACGTACATCTGCATGCGGTCAACGATCAGGGCCGTTTCTAGCTTTGTGGGGGCCCAAAGCAAGATGCTGTTTGTAGGCCCCTAATTTGTCAATCTACAATGAAGAGATTCCTAACCCTTAGATGGTCCACTAAGATGCCATAACCTATGAATGTTTCAATGGAGTATTATCACTGCGGCTGTTGCTATTATCTTGTCATTTCCATTATGGTCTTTGTGGCAGTCTTGTTTTGTTATTGCCATTGTAATTGTTGCTGCTGATGTTGTTGTCTCTCTCTTTATTGTCCCCCTCTGGTCTCCGCACTCCCCCTCTGTCTTATTGTCTCTTCTTCTCCATCCCCTCCTGCTCCGGTTCGGCCGCTCCAAATTTGCATTACAATAAACATCAAAGAAGTCAAATAATTATCTACATAACAGAGGGAAGAGTATCTTACACTTTTCCCTTGCAGAGCAAACTTGTTTAGAATGTAAGGGCATTTAGATCAACAATACTATCTGCCCCAATGACTGGACAGGACAAAAAAGAAAAAAAAAAAAAGATGCCATAATCTATTAGACTTCATGGGCAAAACAGGCTGCAGTTCCAATGCAACATTTTAATTATAATACAATTGTAATACAATTAAAAACAACAATCCTTAATGAATATGAATCCTGCACAAATAAAACACATTTTCAGCATTCATAAATTTTTTTACTTTAAATAAAAAAATACTTGGGATGTGAACAATAAACTGATGTGACCGGATATCCGGTTTGAGGAGCGAACTTTAGATGAATTGACTGTGGAGACATGCACCAGGTATCGCGAGAGAAGCAATCGGTTGACAGTGTCTAATAAACAACGCGAGAGCCTGGGCTGCCGGCGAAAGGATTGTCGCGCACACTCCATAACTTGCCACGGCTAAGACGAGAATGCTAAACGTCTTTGAACGTCAAAGTTTGGAACGTCTTTGGATTAATTTCAAGAAGGGTGCAAAACTTGACCAGCCAGACCAACAGAGGCGTATGGTAACTTTTCTGCTTTGTAACCTGATTGCTTTGAAATGTTGTACCAGGAGAGTTGAAAGCACTATGCTCAATCTAAAATGTTGTCCGATTACCATTGTTATGACATTTTGAGATGTTCCAAGCTAACACAGCATTTTCATGGCACCCATGTGACAAATACTTCTATTTACTTATCTGTGCTTGGAAGAGATGTGTCATTACTTAAGGGGCTCTGCAATATTTATTTATTTTGTATTATTAATTGGACTGAAGGTTAAGACTTGTGTTTTTTCATTGTTATATTTTATATAGACAGATTGATGTTTATTGTCATTGCACACAGTATACGACAAAACTCAGTTTCATGGCTCCACTTCCATTTCTAGCTACTTTAAAACATGTTAAAACTTAAATGTTTCAAATCCAAAACAGGTATAAAAATATTGATATAAAATGTAGAATGTAAAATATTGATCCCATCAAAGAAAAAGATGCTCATTAAGCAAGTCTTTCTTTGGTCCGTGTCTAAGCATGCTTGGGGGTATGATGTTGTGCTACTGCCCATTGGCCTAGATTGCTTGTGTAAAAGAGATTTTTTTAAAGGTCAAATGGTGTGAAGGTGAGTGAAGTGAGAAATGAGAAGAAAGTGTGATGGGTGACTGGGAAACTGCAGGTCCGACACTGTGACCAGCAGTATGATCACAGTGTGCTCTCTCCTGTTCCGCTTACCCTGTGCACGTCCGACTTTCAGCACAATTCTGAGCTCTGCCATGTACAGATGCACGTGGGCGACACGGCCATCGTAGGATATATTAGGAATGGACAGGAGGAGTACAGAAAACTGATCCAGGACTTTGTCAACCGGTGCGACAAAAAACACCTGTACCTCAACACCACCAGGACCAGGGAAATGGTGGTTGAATTTAGGAAAAACAGGACACACCCAGAACCTGTTCTCATTAAAGGTGATCGTGTGGCGGTGGTTCACACCTATAAATACCTGGGAGTGCAACAGGATGACTGGACTGGCAACGTAGATGCTCTGTGGAAGAAAGGGCAGAGCCATCTGTACTCCCTCAGAAGGCTGCCGTCCTTCAACGTATGCAAGAAGCTGCTGCAGATCTACCTAACTGTGGTAGCTAGTGCCCTCCTGTATGCAGTAATGTGCTGGGGGAGCAGCCTCATGAAGGACGCCACACGCATGGACAAACTGGTGAGGAAGATGGACAGCCTGACATCTGTGGTGGAGCAAAGGACACTGAGGAGTCTCCTTTGCATCATGGACAACCACCATCATCCAATGCACAGCATCATCTCCCAACAGAAGAGCAGTTTCTGTGGCAGATTACTATCACTGCCCTGCACCAGTGAAAGACTGAGCAGATCATTCCTCCTCCATGCCATGCAGCTTTTCAACACAACAGAGGGGGAGCGAAAAATACACACACAGGACTGGACTTATTACATTATTCCGTATTATTATTATTATTATTATGTAATATTAATTATTATTAAGGCTGTCAAAAATAGCGCGTTAACAGCGGTAACAAATTTATTTCCTGAATTACTTACATTTTTTACTGTAATTAACGCATACGCCTTACGGCAAGCCACATCTGGCTGTTATGACGACAGACGGCAGCACAGTGTAGTTCCCCACAGAGTCTAAACGCTCTTTTATAACTTTAATGTAACCTGAACATATCAACAGCGGTGCAACATATATGCATTTCCAACTCACAAACGCGTCTTTTGTCCCTTTCGTCATCAGAACAACACTTCCTCATTGTCACTACACTACCGTGTATCCGAGCTACTGCAGTCTGAACGGTGAAGTCGCATATATCCGAGCTATAAGTCATCGAAAGGCGTGTTTTGTTGTGCTTACCGAGACTTGAATAATTGTACTCAATGTAGGCAAAAGTTATTCTTGTCATACGAAAATTATTTCAAATAAGTGTCAGTGAGGCCATCCAAAAAGAGTCGGCATGGCGAATACAAACAGATGGCGTAGACATGGACAGGGTAAACGAAAGGGGAATGATGACGGGCGGGCAGGGGCGCTGCACCTTGACACACCCCACCCGTGCATGCGATGGTATGGAAGTGTCTAAGCCACCAGAGAGATCTTACCAAGGTTAAGCTATTGTTGCTGCGTGGAAGATGGTTTTGGGTGACCTCATTACACGGGACTCGGATTTCACCATTCTTTTTAGCGCCCTACGACAGAGAGAAAACACAGATCATCTCATTGTTTATTGACACAAGAGTGGAAAAAAGTGGGGGTAAAAAAATCCAACACAAACCTGTTTTTTGTATTTCAAGACAGGCCGGATGATCTCTTTTCCCAACGAACGGACTTCAATGGTTGGAGCATGACTAAACACTGGAAGAATGGCAACTTTAATCACACAAGCAACACAAAAATGACTAAGATGATGACAAACTGAGTGAACATAAAATACATATTAAATAAAATGTCTAATTTGTACTTCACTTAAAAGGGCTTTAAAAAGGGCTCATGACATGAAAAAAAGTTTGAAAAAATACACACAAAAAAATGAAAGTACTCATTTAACCCTCCCGTTTTTGTCATACTACGGTCATAGATAAATGAACAACTATGAAATATGAGTAAAAGGAAGTTGTGATTTTGACACAGCCATGAACTTATAGCAAAGGCAAGGAAGTGACATATTCAGTAGAAAAAATTCTGTAGAAATTTTGAATGGGCCTGCTGACTGACCTCGACACTGGGATCGATTTCCCCACTGTATCGGTAATATCAGCATTGGGATCGTTTCACCCACCTCTTCCTATGGTTTGAAATGACTCCCTGCAGGATGGAAAATGGACCAAGTTCCTCATTACTTGTAATTACTCTATCAAAGTCATTTTATCGACAGACAGCATGACTGTAGCACCCTGCTAATTTTACTTCACTGTGTTCATTATAAAGTTCAATACTCAATGAGAAATAAGTTTGTTTCATTAAAAAATATTGTAGTGTATAAAAGGGGTCACCAACCACCGGGCCGGGGCCCAGTACTGGTTCATGGGTGGGGCCGAACTGGGCCGAGGAAACCTTTCAGGCACAATGATGTAAAAAAAAACACACACACATACATTTGTAAATAACTAAATACAATTTTAAGTAAATGCATATAAATTTTGGAAATGTGGGCCATTATTTTATATAAAAAAATAATATAGTTTGAAGTTTTTGCATATTTATGTTGTTTGTTGCGAGTGTCCCACTTTTTTTGACAGTCCTCGAACGCACCATTGTACGTGCGCTAGCCTTCTCCCACTCTGCACAGATTGTCAACTATACTGTATTTTTATCGTTTTTTTTCACTTCATATTTGCTCCCAAATGCTGATACTCTGTGGGAATATATACAGGTAAAGTATGATGACGTTATCAGGCTCCTAATAGCGCAGGCTCACAACAAAGAAGAATTTAACGCTAGAAGCTTCAGTATTCAGTATTGGCCAATTTATTATAAAATCCACTTCAGCATTTTTTCTGGTGGGTGGGCCTTGTTGCGTGGAGTAAAACAAAGAGATAAGATGAAAGAGATGATGTTTATTTCATGATGAAGTGAAGAAAAGGTTAAAGACTATAGTATGTGTGTTGTAAATTCCCCTCGTTATACTTTGACATTTAATGCAGGCACCGTTCAGGGTGGACTTCAAGTTGTTTACAGCAGGCACCTTGCAGGACAGCTAAGGGTTCTTAGATAGGACCAGTAGCCAGGACCAGATGTAGCTGTCTGGTGTCCGGTGGGTTGAATGCTCTGTTGAGCCGAGATAGCGTCTATTTCCCCTAATGCCGGTTAAGGCACATTCGCTATGGAGCCGGGTCCCTCTGGTGAACAGAGGCAGCCCAATGAATCACTGCAGCGCCCCGGCAGCCGTGGCTAATAAAATTGCTACTCGTATGGGTACATTTCTTACGTAACTTTTGAGTGTTGAAGGGATTGTTCGGATTTCTTCTGTTTATAACTAACAGAAATTCATCCAGAACTGGACCATAACAACTGAGAAAGCGTTGGGAGCCAGGGACAACTTCCGTGTAGCAACTTCTGGTGTAAACGTCACTTGGTCCTCTTCCTCCAGTCACGGAAGAAGTGCCAAAAAGCCATGACTTTCAATGTTATTTTTCACAGCGAAAATAATTTGATTAACATGTGTTGTTATGTCATGAGCCCTTTAAAGGGTAGTGTTCATTATTACTGCATGAGAGATTATTGTATTACTTAGAATTGTTAATTATTATATATAATTTCATATATATAATGTATAATACAATTTATATTAACCATCCATCCATTTTCTGTGCAGCTTGTCCCCACTAGGGTCAGTGAGGTATGCTGGAGCCTAATATATATTATTTATATCCATAATTAATATAATTTATATTAATGTTATATATATAATTCATATTTTTTTGGGTCACATGACAAAACAGTCTTTCACTGAGCAGTGAAATGAGATGATTTCACTTAATTGTGTGATGTCTATGTAGAAAAGTAATGCATATAAAAAAGTTGATCATGGAGAGCGCTACTACAACAAAGTTGTTCTGCCTCAACGGTAACATCAACAAAAAAGTAATACTGGATGAAAACAAGCTGCAAGCTTCTCGCCATTTTTGCATTAAATGTCATATTTTAAAATATGAGATTACTTTGCAACAAGTACGCCTTGTGTTGTGGGTGCAGTTTGACTCATACCTTCATCTTTTATCCCGACATGGACGATGACACATTTGGCATGAGAGTCCCGACGGGTGGTCTTCACAGGGCAGAAGTCCTTCCCATAAGCTGGGCACACAGAGAAAGTCATGTAAGGGGAGATCATCATCACCAGCATACAGTGGTATAATTAGCACACATCTTGAGCTAATTTGAAAAGACTCACCATTTTGATCTGCCCTCTAAAGTGGAGTTGGAGAAAAAGAAACAAAAAGAGGTTAGCCAAAGTGCTGCATTATTTTGACCAAAGGTTTAACTGCTGCATCGAGTACATTGTATATGACTCAAATATCACTACACCATGTAGGCATTAGTTCACATCACAGTGCTCATTGTTAACCACTTACTGTAGTGTAATTGACCATACCAGATTAGCGAACATATGCTACATGGTATGATTGGACATGCTTAACAAGTCACATTCAGAACCATCACGTGGTTACATTTGCATAGTTCAACAAGTCTGAAAAGGAGTAGGAAGAATCAGTGGAGCCCACGGATCACCCGGGGTACTCCAACCAATGGAAGAGACGTATGGCACACACCTCTAAAAATAGCATGGTACTTATCTAACGGGGTCAATTAAGTCATCGTAATATATATATATACACATATATATATACATATATATATATATGTATGTCAGAACGAGGACATGAAAATAAATGGTTTAGTGGCGTGCTAAACAACAAAAAGCGGCGTGATCCAGCCAGATGAAGGCATGTCAAAGTCCACTCTTGAGTGACACTTACCTGGCATGAGAAACTCCTTCCGTCCAGAAGAAGCGGTGACACCACCACCACGGCGACAATCCCCAGCCACAACGTGTACTTGGAAGTTTGCATTGTAAACCTTAAATAAATCAAACTAAGATGACGATGACGTCGCTTGGTCAATCTTGCTTGATCGTTGGTGTCTGCAATTCGAGATCGTAATCGTTATGGGGGAGAAGGGAGAAACGTGTTCGTTTCAGTAAATAGGTACCGCCTATCATGCCAACATGCACGCACACTCTAATCTGATTTTGGAACACACACGAAGTACCGCGCTCAGTGTTAATAAATACATACGTAAACCAACAAACACCTTTTATTTATTATACAAGTTGCTACATTTTGAAGATGTCTCATTATAGATCAATATTATATACAGATAATATTGCTAATGTATTTCTCAATCTCACAACATCACCAGGTTTATTTCACGTAATTAGCTAAATATTTTGTTTATGAGCATGCATAAGTGGTACAGTTATGTAGAGTTTAGAGTAGAAAGCCAAAACAGGCCATTAGGTCACTTCCTGTGTTGACCGGTTTTGTGCAGGAAACAAGCCTCACCAGCATGCACCACATTCCAGGCTGCAGGTATGTTTTGAAGTTTGCCATGTCAGTGAAAAATAAATAGATTTGGTAAATGTGTATGTGTAAAAACGTGTATTTAAACCAATGAAAATGTGGGGGGCAAAAACTGAAGTTATCCAAGCACACCATCAGGAAACGTGAACATGAAACGTTAAGTGTTGTGACAGTGGACCAACTTGTAAAACCAGTGTGTATAGTGAGTGTATTCTGATGAAAATACTGTACAGTGAGTAGAGTACAGTATGTCATTACCTGTTAACCTGAAGGCGGAACCAGGAAAAACACTGAAAAAGGTTGACTCACAAAGCAGACCACATGTTTAAAAAGTCATTCATTTATTGTTTTTTTATTAAACTTCTATTCTTATGCAATCTGTGTTCATATAAAAGTTCTAAAGTGATCAGCCCAGGACGAGGACATGGCGCATCTCAGTTTGGTCACTGACCTGTGCGACATTACAAAAGCCTAAAAACAGGAGGCGTCGTGATTACAAGTGACATCCATGATTACAAGTAACAGACAAAATAAAAAAACAACAGTAAGAAAGTGTTGAAGCCAGCTTGGGTCGGGGAGATGTTGTAAAAGGAACAGTACACAATAAATAACATGAAATTCACCCACAATTTAGGCTGCAATAGTCTCTTAGTTCTCTGCAAGGGACTGGACATTTAGCACCAGGCCTGTTTGTGGGATAGGAGGGTGATGAACGTGAACATGTGCTCGGGTGATGGCAGCTATTCCAGTGTGTGCACTTCTTGTACACTCTATGCATTTACTTTTCAACCATTTTTAACTCTGTTTTCTGTAAACCACTAGCTCATCTTTTTTTTTTTTTAATCAACATTTTGATCCACATTCATGGGTTACTGTCATTCATGATTCTGCATATTTTATCATTTTTCATGATTATTAGTTATTCTCTTAAATACATTTATTTCACATATCAGATTAAACACAGCTTGGTGATACTTGACACCAGCTCATGGGTTCCATGATGAAGTGGGGAATTCTAGTGGCACACGCACACGCACACACAGTCCACTCTACCGATCCTAGTCACTGTCGCTGGTCTCACTGCTTGGGTCTCCTTGTACTTTGCTGCGGTGTTGCATCGCCCGGTGGTAGGCAACCTGTACGGACTTGCGGATGTTTGATTTCCTGCCCTCTAGCATCTTCTCCTTATCCAGCTCCTGGTCCACCCCGAGTGGTACCAACTTGGAGCGCGGTAGCCACTGCCTGCATGCACACAAACACATATATGTATTAGAAATGTCAATTTCGGTTCATATTTGCAATATGCAATGTAAGTTATAGAAAAAGTGCCATATTACTCTAAATATGTTATCTGAACCAAAGTAATTTGAAAATCATGACCAACTAAAATAACATGTTCTCCTACTATCAACTGTAAGACAGGTTTGTCTTGAGAAATTAACAAGAAATAATCCAATTCAAGTATGGTGGCAATGATGCTATTTGGAAAGCTGCACATTTTGATGTGGCACAAACATCTGCATAAGAACAAAGTATGAAACTCTGGACTAATACATTTAGTGAGATTATAAACGGGCTCATCAGCACTGCCCTGCATATGGGTTGCGTGTGATACTGTATTGAAAAGAAAGCACTTTACTCCCCGCTTGCAGCACTTTATAGTCATTTCAAATTGGCATGTTTATAATCCGAAGGTGAAACTTGAGAAATAATTCCAAAATGTGCACGTACTGAGCTAGCAAGGTTGTAGCTATATCATGCTCTGCTCGGGAATGCACATGTTGGAATCCATGCATTTGCACTTTCAGTTTCGAGTTGCCATGAAAATCTGCAAGTAGGTGGACTGACAAGTTTTCAGCGAATCAGAGCTCCCCCTTTATAGATGCCTCCTGCAGCTGCCATTCCTATGCAGAGTTCACTTCAATTCAGTCAATGCTTCAAAACAAGCAGCAAGTACCACCACCAGTAAGGACGTTTTCCAGCGTGGCGTGTCCAGGTCAAAAGACATACAATCCCTGTATTTTAGCCATGCAAAAATCTAACACTGTGCGTGTGCGCTCAATTAGGAGAATCCATGGGGACGTCCGTAAAAAAGCTATTTTTTTTCCATTTGATCGGGTGTATTTTCATTCTTGTACAGAAAAGTTAAGTCCAACTTTAAGCCTTTCAAACTCATGGATCGGAGCTTCAGGACGAGATAAAATGTATGTAGGATATAAATGAACTTTAATATCTATCTGCAGATGAAATTTAATTAAAATCTGTTAATTTTCCCCCGGAATTACTGTGCACATGCAATTAGTAGTGTGGCGTGGAAACGAATACAGCATGCTCCTGCTGCATTATTATACTTGATTTTCTTCCCTGGACTTTTTGATGATCAAAAAAAATGTAAATGGCTACTCTGTTGGCTTTTAAAACAAATGTCACAGCCTAAGTTATGATATATTTTGTAGTACAATTGTACTTGCCAAGGTCCGTGGGTCGATCACAGCTTTTGTCTTAACTCAGTGTTAAAGCAATGGGGACCAAGGGCACTATTTTCCGGTATGAAATGTACTTTAACGTCTTTAATACTTGTGGTAGAGAAAATCAAATTAAAGTTCAAGTCATGTTTTATCAGACAGCAGTAATCACAGACTTGACTTTCCATATTTCTAAATTTTGTAACATTCCTCACATATGTGCACTGCAAAACAGTGTATTCTTGCTGGTTGCTGCACCATTCAACTCACGGCCCTTGCGGCACATAGGTTCAAAACAGATATATTTTGGCGGCCCTCTTGGGGGCACCCGCAACTCATTAGTTAGGAATCACTGCTCTAAAGTGTATCCAAGTTTCATTTAATAGTACTGTGATATAGATATGGATATAGATATAATGTAATAAAAATGGTTTCAGAACAAATTAAGTTTCCAGCAATCGGTCATTATGACAGGTTGGTTGTTCCCCCTCCTCTTCAGTTCCGAAAAACACCTTTGGCCTATTTCTGTGAAATGTTCTTTCATTATTTACTCAGTTTCCGTTGAACCACAGCCACAAAGTGAGACAAGTGTGCTCACTCAGGAAAATCACTACGCCAACTGAAAAGCACTTAATGAGGGCAGCGTGGCTCAGGTGCTAAGTTGGAAGATTGCTCGTTTGACTCCTGGTTCCTCATCAAGTCCTATACTGCAGTTAACTTCAGCGACATACTGATGCTGTGTGTGAATGAAAAGGTGAAATACAGTTAAAAATTAAGACACCACGTGTACAGTAACTCTTCTACTCCTCACAAAAAGGGTGAACATTTGTCAATACATGCATCCAGACTGTGTTGCCTGTGCTATGGTCCATCTATCCATTTTCTATGCCGGCTTTCCTCGCTAGGGTCGCGGGGGTGTGCTGGAGCCTATCCCAGCTGACTTTGGGTGCAAGGCGGGGTGCACCCTGGACTGGTCGCCAGCAAATTGCAGGGTAGAAATAGCAACCATTCACACTCACATTCATACCTATGGACAATTTAGAGTCTCCAATGAACCCAGTGCTTCTCAATTAGTGGGGCGGGTGAACTGTCAGGGGGGTACTTTCAATATTAGTGCAGACCTGCCAACATGTATGAATTCGTCGTAGTATGAGGGGTGGGGGGTATTTTTCTCCCTCATGACAGAAAATAATTGGGAACCACAGAATTATCCCAACTTGCATATTTTTGGAATGTGGGAGGAAACCGGAGTACTGGTGCTGTGCTTTTTCTGACTAACACATCACATGGCGGTTTATTAAACTCCAAAGTTTGACCTGAAAATTCATACGTCATATATATATATATATATACACACTGTACACATATACACACACACACACACACACACACGCGAGCACACACATATATACTTGCACACATATATAGTAGGAGGTAGATATTTGGGACATGGTCATTTTAAAAGTAGCTCGCAGGCTGAAAAAGTGTAAACACCCCTGAACTAGACCCTATACAGCAGGGGTCACAAACTCAATTTCATTGGGGGCCAGTGGAGGTAGAGTCTGGGTGAGGCTGGGCCGCATCAAGTATTCAGAGTAGGGCTGGGAATCTCAGCGTACCTCACGATACGATACAATTCACAATACATGACTCACAATGACGCTAAAGAGCCATCCCTCCCCCGGTCCATGTGATAACACCACTGTTAGTGCAGTGTTGGTGTTTATTTGCCCCTGTAAGTATGGAAGTAACACTGAGCTTGCCCAGATGTTGCGGGCTGCAGTTACACTACACTTTGATGTCCAGTCGCGGGCCGCAAGATACGATTTGGTGCGCCGCAAATGGTCCGCAGGCCACGAGTTTGAGACCCCTGTTAGAGTTTGCCTATAATAAGTAAAGAGGTGCTAATGATGCTGCACTGACTGTGCTCGAAGCAATCTCAGGGCAGCTTTCACTTGCTAAAGCATAAGCGAGGATTCTGTTTGTAGATTTCAGTGCATCTTTTAACTAAACGAGATTGCACATTTTTTATAAAGGCTGGTAGATTTAAATATTAAAAAGGGCCTGATGCTCTGGATCAGAGACTTTCTGTCTTGCCGTCCTCAAAGGGTTTGTGCTAACAACATCCTGTCGGGAGAGCTCGTCATAAGATCTGGCTGCGTTGGTAGTGTCTTTTCACCTTTGTTTTTTTCGCTCTTTACAAATGAATATTTACTAACTTACTTACTTAAAGATAATAATTTTAAACTGATTAAATACACGGACGACATGGCCTTAGTCGGCTAGCTACATAAATCAGAACTTTCTGGTAAGGCCTCCTATGTTTCCCATACAAAAGGCCCTTGAAACACGGTGTCTGGACAGACAGAAATTAATGTGTCGAAAACAAAGGAGCTTACGATTTACAAAATGCAAGAACTGACAACAGACCCAGTTTCGCTAGATGGCCAGCCTGGTGAAACACGAAGCGTTTAAAAAGATACAGTCGTTGATAGTCATGTGAGCTTCCCTGAAAACACACATTTTATCTTTAGGAAATACTCAAATGGTCTCAGCCTTCTGAGAAGATTAAGCAGTCTTGGTGTCAGACCACAGATTTCAGAGCTTGTGCATTCTGAACACAGAGTATATTCTATTCTATTCTATTGAGTCAGGTGGGACTTAGCAACTACTCCACTTATGTCACCATAAATACTGTATATTGAGAGAGACCATTCAACAAGAGACAAACACAGACAGTGTGTCAATGCAAACCACTAACCAGGTTCTTTTATTGTCAAAGAAGAGGACCAGGAACAAGTGCTCCCTGGCTTCCTGGGTCATTTGCTCGCCAAGTTTAAGAACATCCAATGGGGGGACAGGGATGGGGACACCCCGATGGAACACCCCCTCCCTGGGCATTTTCGGATCAATGATCTGCAAACAAACATCACACTGTTTAACCCACAGACCACCAAGTGTCAAATGTTCTATTTGATTGACCGTGGACTCACCAGAGCAGGATACGAAGGGTAACCTCTGCACTTGGCCCACACCAAGTCTAGAGCCTCCAAAGAAGAATAATCATCTGAGGTCATCCAGCATCCTGACCTGGCTCGGCCACGAACCACTGATCGCAAGGGACACAACAGCACGGTCACCACCAAGCCACCTTAAGATTTGTCTTTAACAATGGTTGTGTTCTCAAAACCAAACCGGTCGAACTCACAGTGTGAAACTCCCCGTGACCCTCCGACTGAGTATGACTCATTTTCAGTGCCGGACGTCTCCTCGCTGCTGTCCTCTTGGAAGGCGGAGCGAGAGAATGAGGCCTTTCCTCTGCCTTGCTTTGAGGGGGTCGTACTGTAAGGGAAAAGTATGAATGAGTGTTTAACTATATACATATGTTGTATGATATGTCTACAGTCATATTTACTTAGCCAATCAACATGTTATTAATCACTGTGTAACGTAACTGACCAGAGAGATAAGACATATCACCTGGTACGGTCAGAGGCAGCGCTGCTGCTGCTACTGGTGGTGGACTCTGAGTCTGAGCTGGAACGTGGAAGACGGGTGTCATTTCTATATACACGAAAGCTTTCAGTCACGGGCTGGTTTCGTCCGTCAAAACCGTTACTTGGCAAACCTGTGTATTACACACACATAGCAAGGTGAAGGAGTATGTAAAATTGGTGTTAATACATATGTATACTTCTGATCAACTTTTAACACCAGTTGAAAAATTGCAAGAACTTAAATTTTGCACTATTGCAGCTTAAGGAGGTTCTAAGTAGAGCTTCAAAATGCAAAAGGAAGAAATGGGAGATTTTGAGTAAGCAAGTTATTACATACAACCATTATACTGAAATAGGCTGTTCATCAGCTGATCAAAAGTTTAATACCATAGCTTTAAAAAATTGATAAACACGCACCGGAAGCGCCTGTCTGCCCTGTTGGCGCCTGCTGATTGTGTTTGCAGATAAAAGTGCGCCAACGGTCTTGTGTTGACTTTCACTGTGTTTCTTATTATCAAGAGAATGAAAAGTAAATGTGTAGTCATTTGATGACAGCTTGTCACATGCTAAGCCTATCTATGTGAGCGTCTGTGATCGCTCGCGTTTCAAACTCATTCGACTCTCTGGCATCTTTGTCAACACATTTTGCATGGCTCACTGCCTCTCTGGCGGGAACTAGCTAGCTCGTTTTTGTCTCATGAACGACCTACAAGTGGTTATCACGTTCATGCCAACTTACTTTTTGAAAGTGACGCTTAACAATCTTGCTCTCTTGTTGTCATTATAATGTGTGTCGAAGTTGTTCAGCATAAGCACACAAGTCCAACTTTAAGATAGCGATGCTATCATAGGGGTCTGCAACAGGTAGCTTGTATGCTAGCAGTAGTTCACCAGCTGATGAGTAGTTGATTAGTTCAAAGAATATTTGCTTCACCTCTTAGTATTTTTTTTTTATAAGTGTTCTATTCAGACAACACCTATATTGAATGACAAATGAGCACACTGAGTGAAGATGTGTTTTGTAAATAAAGTACAATTTAAATGTTGGCCGTCACATAAAACAAATAGCTAACGTCTACTTTCTGTTTGTCAAAGTAGCTTAAATAGTGCTGGAGGTTGGATACACCTGTGCTATCTATCATAACCTTGGGCTCTGAATATATACTGTTTATACAGGACACATTTCTATAACACAAATATTGAAACTGTCAATTTTGTTAAGTGTTATTTTGAACTAAAAATGTAATTTCCCCATGTATTCGTATTACTCTAAAACAGGCATCAAATGAACACTAGGTTTGTGTCAAATAGTACAAAATGTTGTACTTTCGTACTATTGGACTACATAGCTCGGGTAACAAAAAGAGGCTCACAATTTTAGACTCTCTAAGTCAGGGGTCAACAACCTGTCGATTGTGAGCTACTAGTCAATCTTTGGGACATTGCCAGTCGATCGCGAGAATATTAGAAAAAAAAGAGAGAGAGAGACAGTGCAGCAATGTGCCTGAGAACACAACAGCAATTATTGCACCTTAATATGGCTGAAAATCTGCCTTTGCTACCTTAAAATTAAGGCACAACTACAACTCCACAGACGTGCACCTCCAAAAAACCTTCGAGCTGCGGCTTGTTAGGCCTGATTATTGTAATGCATTGACCAGTCTCTCTCTCCTCAACCTTGATCACTCGCTCATGACACTGAGTCAACAAGCCGAGTTGTAGCTGTAGCTGACGCCACAAGCCCGAACCCCAACGAACAGCCAAAAAAGTAGGGGTGGCCAAAGTGTGGCTCGAGGGTCATCCGTGGCCCGTGGCTCAATTGTCATTGTATCAAAGAACAAACAAAATTTAAACAACGGCAAAAATGGTAAAAATAGAGCAAAAGGCACAATGAAAAAAGGCTGAAATGTTAATGCTAACAACCAATAATTAGCAATGTTACAAAACCCTTATTTTATCGATGAAAAAAAAATCTGACAGAGCGTGCGAGCTCTGTAAGGAGAGTCTGTGCGGAAGTTCTTAAAAATGCAATTTTTCAGATGATATCGGGTGTATTTTCATTCATATACATGTTTGTTAGGTAGATTACTTCTTCATCTTCAATTTTGTATCGGAGTGTTGGACCACATCTAGTCAAATTAGTTCTTGGAAAATTAAGTACAATTTTAAGCCTTTCAAACTCATGGGCCGGAGCTATAGAACAAGATAAAAAGGTACATGGGATATTAATTGACCTTAAGATCTATCTGCAGACAAACTTTTTGATGATCAAAAAAATGTAAATGGATACTCTGTTGACTTTTAAAAACAGATTTTCACAGCTTAAGTTATTATATATTTTGTAGTGCGGTTGTACTTGCCAAGGTCCGTGGGGACCAAAGGCAGTATTTGCCAGTACAAAATCTGCTCTAACTTCTTTAATGTTTGGGGTAGAGAAGTGAATGGGTTATCAAAGTAATGTTCAAGTCATGCTTTAGAAAACAGAATTAATCACAAACTTGATTTTACAAATTCAAGCCTATCCCAGCTGACTTCGGGCGAGAGGCGGTGTACACCCTGGACTGGTCGCCAGCCAATTGCAGTACATAATTTAAATATATATTGCAGAGACCAGGGATCGTAGGCTCAAAAAGGCTGGTGACCACCGCTCTAAGTGCTCTCAGCAACTTTGCTATTAAATTAACAATTTTTCAATGTTTTCAGTTCATGTTCTGCTGGTTGAAAAACGTTAAATAAATAAGTTAATACATGAATAAGTAATAAAAATTGTTACCGGTATTGGTCATATTAAAAAAAATTTGCAGACGCAGCAGTGGCATGACACAGCAGCAGCAATCCAATGCAGCCCACCGCCACAGCTTCAGAAAACCCCAAGGGAACCCTTGGAAGCTCAAGTTCAACCCATTTAAACATCCCAACAACCAGCTGAAATAAAAGATATGTAGGACGAATACCTATCTATTTATCAGTGCTCACGCAAAACTTTTACAAAATTTTTACCGTACAAAATACACATTTGTGAACCAGAATTGCTCACTTACTGTAAAATTAATTAACCAATTAATCATGCTCAATATTTAACGTTATTGAAGATTAAGTGTGCAGGAGCAGGGGGTACATGGCTTCAAGTCAAATGTCTAAAGCGGTATGCGACTGAAAGTTTGGGAACCACTGTTTTAGAAGTTTTAAATGTCCAACCACAGCAGCAATGGCTCGCTTGCGAGAGGACTTGTTTATGCAGCTCAGCAATAAGACTACGTTCAAAGGGAGAAAGCTTTTTTCCCTTTGTCATCAAGAGATCATTACAGTGTGAATACCTGACAGACAATGACATTCAGTCCACATTTTTGCAAAGATTTAGGATTTTAAATGCTGTGGTCTTAAACTTTTGATCAACTGATGAACAGCCTATTTCACTTTAATGGTTGTTTGCAAAAAATTGCTTACTCAGATTTGGTTTTTGTCTCAGTCCCATTTCTTCTTTTTGCATTTTGAAGCTCTACTTAAGATCCTCCTTAAGATCCAACAGTGCAAAATGCAAATTCTTGTACTGGTCTTAAAATTTTGAATCAGGAGTGTGTGTACAGTACCTGGCAGTAGGTCGTCGCTGTCACTGTCAGAGCTGGAGCTAGAGTGGGGGCTGCGCGGACGTTTCCTCTGTCTACTTGGTGACAGCATGGGCAACTGAGGCGGCCCGATCGGGCTGGGGGTTACTCCTGTTGTGGCGTAGCTAGTGTCTCGGTTTTTTGGAGGTCGCCCCGGCCTTTTTGGAGGTCCAGCCATTTTTGGGTTCTTCTTGGAGAAGAGAACAGATGTCCGGCGACCCACTTCTGGAGCCAAGGCAGACGAGGACACACTCAGATCTTAGGGGGTTAAAAAATAAAAACACAGACCTTTAATGATATATACTGAACACAGACACACAGGCACAAAAACAATTAAGTGCCATAGACTGACCTTTTCCACCAAGCTCCTGACTGCTGCTTTCTTCTCCTTCATCATGGTGTCCTGCAGATGTGTGATGGGAGTGGGAACCCCGATCACCTCCTCCTACTGATTCGCGGGACCCCAAGCCCTCTCGCTGGTGGGCCAGCTTCCTCTTAATGACGCTGAGCTCCTTCCTTAAAGCTTTGGCTCTGCGAGACTGGCCAATGCTGTGTTTCCCTGATATGACCTCCTCAAGACGCGCCTGCACGTAATGCAACTGCTCCTCCAATGGTAGGCGACGCCTGTTCTCTGGCAGGAGAAGTTCTGTGGGACACGCGGGGAAAGAAAACGCACAGTTAATGAAGCAAAAGTGATGTGATGTGTCTGTTGGAGGATCATAGCATTTTTTTCTTTGGCAACCAAAAAGTGAAAGACTCCACTCACCATCTTCATTCGACGACAATTGCCAGTCTGTCTCTCTTTCTCTGTTTCGCTCCCGTTCCCTGTCTTGTTCACGCCGAGTGTCTGGGCTTGGCTCTCGTGGAAGGTGCATACCAGTCTCGTAGTCAAAGCCGATACGCTCCGCTTGCCGCCTGGCAATTCTGATGACCGTTCCTCCCATTTCTCTGAGCCGCAGGGCAGCACGGTAGAAAACAGTGTCCTTGGCGTTGTACTTGAGGCAGTTGTTGACTATGAGGCCAAAGTCGGCCTCAAATGCCTCAAAAGTGAGGTAGCGGTGGGACTCTAGAAGGTTCCACATAGTCTGGAAGTCCATGGGAGTGTCAATATGGTCCAGGTAGTCTGGCACCTGCAGCCACCATGGATGAAAGTCACAAAGCAAATCACACTATTATTGACAAATTTGCATAAATAAAATGCAGGCACATCTTAGATTTAGTACTATTAGTATTAAACTGAAAAAAAAAAATGAAATTTACTTGTGACTTAAGTTCTAATGTGTGATTGGAGGTTAAAAGTCTACCTCTTAAGTTGTTTTCAATCAACTATTATACCTATACAGTATTCAGGCAAGTTTACATTTTTGCTTAGTGGGGTGAGACACTTTTTGGACGGGTGTTGGAATGGTCAGCTAAGGTTGAGGGGGATTGGTTAAGGAGGTGCAAATGTCATTCCTTCCCTGGGCTCTTACAATCAACAGTAAGCAATTAATTTTCAGTGGAAACTACACCTGCGCCGATTTCCTCTTTTTTTTTTTTTTTTTTTTAAAAACACATGAAACCAATTTTATCCCCCGATATGCTCTACCTCCAAAAAAGTCTGAAAGTCAGTCACCATCCCCTTCTGCTCTGCCAGACTGACGGCTAGCAATCGAGCTAAGGCTAAAGCTTAAGCTCGACGAAGAAGAGCCAGGCAGTGGCCCGCTGTTCGTCCTTATGAGCAGTGTTAAGTTAAGTGTTAAGGAGTTAAGCATCTACGGGGAAAATTATGGCGTTCAAGGCATCGGAAGACCAGACATTTTCGGTCACTGTGCACTTTATTTTTGGGATGAGGCTCAAATACGGTCTGCAATGCAACCGGTTGTGCAGGTTTTGTTTGTTTGTAAAATGTGAAAAATAAAAGACTAAAAGGAACTGATATAATTTAGTAGTTTGGGCAGGGGTTTTGTAAAACTTTTCATTCGTTCAAGTCATTGAACTTTGCATTGCTTCTGGGGTATTGTTTAATGCTTTTCAAATAATAAGAGGGGAACACTGAAATTTGATGCTGTCGGTTATTTAAAAAAATAATAAAAAATAAAAAATCCATATCAGCCAAAATCGGAATTAGCAGGTTAAGCTTTTTAAAGATCGGTCAAAAAAATTGTAATCGATGCACCTCTTATGGAAATCTATTTAGTTGTTTCATTTTCCAATAGACAGAAATATTGAGATGAATACGGACCATTACACAATGGTATAACATACAAAAATTTGTTTGAGTAGACAGTTCAGTGTACCTCTGCAAGGGGCACGGGCTCGGTGAAGAAGTTGTTAGTGTCTCTTTCCTGTAACTGCTCCAATGTACTCCTCAGAAGCACCAGAAGGGGCGTCAGCTGTATCTCTAGCGCCATCTGCTGCACTTTGATCTGAATACAGAGATTAATCCAAAAATGCTGCTATTTCTAGGCGTCTGTTAAAAGCACAAGAGGCATGCATGTCATATTCATACAATCCCACTAGAGTGGTTGTGTTGCAGTGTTAGGAATTGTGGTCTCAAACTTCTGTCTCACCGTTTCCCTCTTGAGTTTTTCTCTCTTGCGGATGAGTTCCACTAGCAGCCTGGCTCTCTCCAAGTCGTGTCTTAGTCTCTGCCATGCCTTCAGTTGCTCCTTCAAAGCACTTTGTTTCTCTTCACTGTCCCTCTGTAGCATCAGAATCAAGTGCAAACACATGAGGGGTCGTAATGACAGGAAAGACTGCAGTGAATAATGAAAATACTTCACCACTCTTCTACACAACATACCACAGGAACTTGGGCTGAAGGCTGCGGTGGGAGGGGGTCAACATGTCGTTGCGACTGCAAGTGGGTTTGAAGACGTCGGAGAAGAGGCACGCCATTGCGGCTTTGCCTCTTTAGTGTCCAGTAGCTGTGAAGTCGCTGCATAAACTGGCTCTTCCTGGGTACTGTTAAGTTACTGGTGATTTTGCTTAGCCTAAATGAAAAAAAAAACATAATTTAACTTAACTTAAATTTAATGTGAGGTGTAGGTCTATGCGTGTTACTGCAACATTTACCTATGGGGTGGTATACAGGGCACAGACACTACTGGAGCAGCCGCTCTCCTCTCAGCCAAGATCTTCCTCGCTCTCTTCATCTTCAGCCTGGACTTAGCCTTGGCCCTCTTGGCCCGCTCTGAGCTCCAGCCTCTGGAGTCCTCATCATGGCCGATGCTGGGCTCGTCGTCCTCCTCTAGTTCTCCTTCACTTTGAGATGACGCCATGCTAGCACCACCGACTCCTCCCAAAGGTCGGGCTGATCCTGGGGGAGTGTGGATGTCACAGTAAGCTGTCTTACGGACGCTGAATGAGGTTCCATTTGCCCCAGTCTCTCTGACAGGCTCCATTTTCATGTAGAGGCCCGCTTGCTGCGCGCACGTGACGTGGAAGGCGGTGTAACAGTTGGCTTTGTGACACTGAATGCAGGCCCCTGAGCCCCGCTGCTTGCAGATGTAGCAGGTTAGCTTCCAGCGTGCAGGAGGGATGTGCTCAATGCTGTCTATCGGCTCCAGAAAGACTGTGTTAGCAAAGCAGACCTGAGGAGCAGCAAAGTTAACTTTATTACTAGACTGTGATAAACAATAGAGGTTACTGCATTGAAACGAAGTATAGTGGTTGGGTATCACCTTCTGTAATTTATACATATGGCAAAGACAGCTGAGTGAGTAAAGCAACAACTAGTATTTTTCAGGGGTACAGTACTGTCTCAGCTCAGTTTGGGTGGTTTCCTTCAAAAAAGTACCACAGGAAAATACAAAAAGCACGCCACATTGAATGCATCAGTGGGGACAGAACACAATAACAAAAGAATGAGGGAATACTCTAGTCACTTCTGAGAGTATGGTTCTTAGTTACAAGAAGGAGATTCATTTGACTTGAGAGATTGAAGGTTACAAATAAAATGAGCGTTGCAGCAATGTGGCGCAACAGTGTACAGTATTCCCTCGCTCAATCGCGGTTCACCTTTCGCAGATTCGCTGTTTTGTCATTTTTTTAGTGCTTTTTTTTTTTTTTATTACAGTGTATGAACACTGTTACAGGCCGAGCCTGGCCTTTTAAGAAGAATTGCATTGTGGGAAGTTGAGTGTCTCTCTCTTCCCTCGCTCGTCTGCCTGCGCTGCCCATTGTTTTCTACGTCCTGATTCCCTGACAGTGGTCTACAGTCAATCTCCTTTGTGCCGCCCTGCATGTCTCCTGTGCCAGCACTAGCTTGTTAGCTTGTAAACGAATCTTTGGTTCGAAGGACTGCAGCAATATGTTTTGACAAGAATACAAAAATGCTACGTTGGCCACAGAGTCAGGAGATTGAGAAGCTCTGAAGATCTCTGGTTCAAATCTACATCGGGCATCTCTGTGTGGAGTTTGCATGTCCTCCCCGTGCCTGTGTAGGATTTCTCCGGGTACTCCGGTTTCCTCCCACATTCCAAAAACATGCATGTTAGGTTAACTGGAGAAAATAAAAACTTAAAATGCACTGTTCCTGTTAAAGCATTTCACTGGTTGTTAAGAACCAAAAATGGTCATTTGTTGAATTTGCAGCATGAGGAGGTCATATTTACTGAAAGGAAAAACTATTTCAATCACAAACATTTTAACTGGCCAAGTTACATGTTAACATACGACCCATTCTTTGATATAGCTTTCACAATTCTTACATTAAACTTGTGAGTTTTTGGAGCGTTTCTACTTGAATTTCTTTGCAAGATGTCAGAATAGCCTCCCACAGCTACAGTAGGTACGGTTCTTCATATCGTTGCATGGAAGAAAGTGGTCAGTCAGAAACTCTACATACTTTGCTGAGGTCATTTTCACACTTTCAATGACCATAAAAGGCATAATATATGCTCATCTGTCAACGGCATTTCACACGGGACTGTTTTGTAAACATGGGCCAATACGAAGCTGGACTACCTGCCAAACTGTTGTTGAAGTCCGATGCCTTTCCAACGTTACTTGGTCGTGTTGAAGAGTCAGAACAGCAAACTGTAAGTAACAATTTATCAGTGTTGTAACTGTGTTTATTTTGTGCAAGTAATCGGACAAAAGGGTTTCGGCGGCTGTCCGGAAGTCCTAAGGAACGCTTGGGAGTGTGACCAATCACAGCGAATGGGCTCGGCGGGAGGCATACCTCAAGGAGGGCTGGGGGTGGAGTAAATTACACAGACCGTTTGGACGGGAGGCAGGAAACACTGCAGGAAGAGGTGCAGATTCTTGAACATCTAGAAAGCTTTCTGTGCAGGTTATCGTGTGTAGCTGCTCTGTAGGAGTCCAGAACTTAATACAAAGGCCTGAAAATTTGTATAATAGGTCCCCTTTAAGTAGTTTTCTTTTAATTGGTCTTACCTGGCACTAATTATGACAGTTGTCCGAGATTGATATCAGTAATCCATCCATGAATTTCATTGTTTATGATACTAAAATCCTGTTTGCATAATAATTTGGGGTACAGTGTATGTATCGTGCACTTTTTGTACCATTACTGTATGATCCGTGTAGAAGAAAGAAGAAAAGTCTGAAAAAGACAGGTCATCTTATATGCGGGCTATAGATTTATGCAACCAAACCACCACATGATTTCTCCAGAAAGGAAGTCAAAGCTTTTCTCCTGGCATTCACTGCCCGAGTGACCTGGAGAGATGCGTCTCAACAGAGACCAAGTCAAAGAAAGGGTTTTAAAGGTGGACAATTTAGCAAACAACAGAAAGAGTTGCTAATTTATTATTATTTTTATGGTGATCAGTCAAGCAGAAGCATCAAACAACTGTCGAGCAAATAAAAAATATGAGATCCCTTTAATAGCAATCTACCTGCTGTTATTTTACGGATATTAAAATCAATACGGTTCTCATTCATGCATGCATGAACCTTAAATTCTTGAGACTATGTAAGCATCAATTAAATACGTCAGAGCTGCATCACAACACCATGCAGTTTAAACAACAAAAAGGGGTTGCTTTGCCGTGCTGGCACAACGCACAATTCAGATGACCGGCGTATTTCGGGTGGCAATTATATTGAGCTGTATCGAAGAGTGCAGCAGATGAACACAGCCCAAAACAGAACTGCAGATGGGAACAATATGTCCTTACCTCTGGAATCCAGAGGGCGCACACGACGTGAGCCCAGCGTGCGTCATCTGTCTGTTTGAACGCTCCTCCTTTGTTGGGGCAGAGAGCACAGTCCACCGCTCGACTTGGGGACTGCAGGCAGCGACGACATAACCACTGGCCCTCTGGGATGTATGGCACTCCATAGCACTCTTGGTGTACGGCCAGGTTACACATGTCACAAAAGAGGATCACATTGCTGTTCTGACACTCTCCATCATTACAGATGCAGCATACAGCGTCCTCATCAATAAGGGTACTGGGGTCTGCCTAGAAAGAGAAGAGTGGGATATTTTATTCATATATTACATTTTCTAATTCTAACTTACACTCTGTCACAATGTTTTAACAATAAGTACCTTGTTATGGCTCTCAAAGTAAGATTCTTTTTCTAGACGGTCCATGAGGTACTCAAAGACCTCCTGAGGGATGGGCGTCACGCCGTCAAGCCGCCGTTTGTCATTCATGATGTCGAGCCAGATGTAGTCCTCTTCATCGATGTCATACTCCACTTCCTCATCGAGCTCCTCTACAGACTTGTCGATGTACCTGGACAGGAGGAAATTATATACACATTAAACAAAAGTAATTCATTACAAGTGAGGGATTGTCGCGAGTCAATAACAGACGAGTAGAAACTGGGGTTCAAATCATTTCCTGCACAATGATGTATTCATTAAACTTCGGCTTCATTTATCTTTCCACTGTATTGATGATAACTGTATGAGCAGTGAGTGATTTTTTTTAATAACTTGAAGTTTTATGGAAGCACTTGGAAGACAAAATAAATATACTGATTCTGATCATTTGTATTTCTTTGTATGAAGATATAGGTTAGAATTCCAGACTAGGTCAATAAGCACAGCACCAATAGTCTAGTAAATACACACAATCCGTCTCACCTGTAGTAAGACGATGGCCGAGCAGGGGCATCGGGTCTCTCTTGGTCCAGTTCTCTAAACACTGCCTCAGGCAGTTTGACAGCAGGCCCTGACTGAGTGCTGTGTTGATGAGAAGAGCCATCCTTCTTCTTTTCTTTACTTTTATGCTTCCCAGACTTCGGTGTGGCTTTGCCCCCATTAGATGACGGCATATCGGGCCTGTCCTTGCCAGTACCTCCTACTTCGCTACCTCCAGCTCCGCCATCGCTACCGTTACACACCCCTCCAGCACTACCACCTGTGACAGAGGGTGGGCAATCCTCTGCATCACTGTCCTCCTCTGACACTACGTCAATGTTCTCAAAAATGCTAATACGGTGAATGCGTCCTTGAATCTCCAGCTCCACCATTCGCTGCGCCTGGGCATATGTCATTGTGTCCCTGCTAGGGGAATGTGAAAGCTCGGACCGATTGGGGCTACAAGGTGTATTTCCACCATGCCCCTGCCCTCCTCCGTTACCGCCACCATCGTCCATATCCATTGACCCAGCTAGTGATGCACGCGGAGGCCGTCCCTTACGTTTCTTCTGGGGCATGGCCTGTGCAGGAGGCGGGTTGTCGTGGTCATAGTGGTAAAGGTGGTACTCAATGCCACTGTAGCTCTTGTAGACCTTGCGACAGCTCTCCACAGGACACTCATAAGGTGGCTTGGTGGCCCGCAGGTTGTGACAGAAGGTCTTTACGTCAAAGTCCAGGCCCATATTGCCAACAGCCGAGGCTGGGTCAGATGCTGTTGTAGTTTACATCTGAAACAAGGGAAAATAAAGGATAAAGAATACAGAGAGAGTTCAAGCTTCTATGTGACAAGTCCTGTTTGCACACAGTGCACCTGCTATCGTGCAGTCACATGACTAACAAATTCCCCAAACAAAACAAAACGTTCTATACTGCACTGATGCCTGCTCATTTTATACCAGTGTTATAACATTTATCGACCACTAATCTAACTAGTTGAACCTCAGTTTCATACAGCGTAACAGCACTTTGGACAAAATATGCATACTGAAACTTCCCCAGCTAACCAAAACATTATAATGTAGCTAACGTTAGCTTAGCACCGTGCAGCTATTTCTACTCACAATGCAGCTAACACACACACAGCACAAATGTTAACCACCCCTCCAAAGTGCAACACTAGGGATGACAAAAAAGCGAGCTAACCACATAGCTTACTTATTTGATCATCGTGTAGGAGGCTCTCTGCCTGTAGCAAAGCGAAAGCTACACGCTAGCTGCATTGGCGATACATAAGTTAGCTAAAGAACAAGCTATCGCTGTAACGTTGCAGGTTATGTTACTACCTTTGATTTTAAGTCTGTTACTATAATCTACATTTGCTAAAGGCTCACTGCAAGTTGACGCTAGTTCAGCTGGTTATTAAACCCGACGCTTGTGTTTCCCTCCACAACGACCTCACCCTCTGAATCTGTCACTTAGCATGAAAATTACAACAATATGGGTTACTTGACTAATAAAGGCCTCTAATCAAATTGGGACAAATCTGTGGTCTTATGTGGTGAGGGGGGGAAATGCACCGACGAAAGGACGAAAACTGCTACACGCTTGTCTTGATATAGAGGTTGAAGATAAAGGTTCCTACTTTATGTTAGAATATATAAAAAGTGCAATACAATCAGCATAATAATGCCCATCCCTCTTTGCTTGCTAACTTGAGCCAATCTCCCCTAAAACGAGCCGTCAAACACCACATTACTGTACTAATAAACACTTACTACTCCACGTTCCTCAAGATTGGCCGCTTCGGAAGCCTCACATCGGATCGGAAGGGTCGCAAATCGACATGAATTGGTTAGATAGTCCCGGATGAAGCCATGTGAGGGGAGGAGACAGTGAATTGTTTTATTAAATATAATGCCCCGATTATTTCATTGTGGAATAATTCGGGCATTCGGTCGAACAAAAGGCGCTACCATAGCTATAAAGCTACGCCTTGAACGCGGGTTGGCACATTCGACACACAAAGAAGGAGCCTCCAGAGGTCGCGGCTTTGTTACTAAAATACGTCCTGCGTGTTCTTGAAACCAGTTTCGTAGATACGTATTGTTTTGCCTTTACGACTTTAATACATTTTTTTTAATTCTTTGAAAATATTTTCCTAATTTTAATTCCAAGCGAATCTGTCGCCGTGTTTACACAATTCGGCGTCTCGCTTATTTTTAAGGAATCGGTGCTTTTTTTGTCTTACATAAATGTCAAAATATGAATGTGTTCGGGAGACATAGATTTAAAATGAAAATAATGAAACCTGAAGATCAGACTGAAAATAATATTTATTTATCTCTCACACAGTCATACAGTGCAGCAGGGTGAGTGATGCAGTAGGGAAAGTGGCAGGCGAAGCAATCCCACTCACTTTCAATACAAGTTTCTCCACAATCTGAGCATAGTCACTGCAAGGGAATGTTGGTCAGAGACATGCAGGAAGGAAAAAAGTCAGAACTGGCACTTCAGCCTTTTGATCTCTGCCACCAAATGAATTGGTCAACAATAAGTACCCTTACTCTTCTCAAAACAACAAAACACCAGATACAAATGCCAGAGAACAGAAATCTCTTACAACTGGAATAATTTCCCCAAAGCAGAGGATTCTGCATAATGTACTATAAAAAGTTCAATTCAAACTGAATTGATGGTATACTATACATCAAACCAACCTCTCCACAATGCATACACAAAATATACAGTTTACACTTAACACAAACCTGTACAATTCACAGCTTGGAAGGACCAGGGTCCTGAAACCTTTCGTGTGTTGTGGAAATGTGATGCCACAATAAATTAACTGCTTGCTCTCGGTTTTGTCAAAAATCAAATGCTGACCACACTTTGGTGACTTAAAGAGATTACAGACAGTGAAAGCCACTGCATACACTCAAGAAAATACATCAACATAAAATACAATTATGGGACTCTACATGTTGTGCAAATCTCCCTTATTAGCTGTCATTTCAAACTTGCAATATCTGAAAATTGAAAAATGCTTTATGCAACTGAAACCCTTCCATCCATTTTCGCCAGCCGATCGCAGGGCACATACTGTATAAACAAACCATTCACACTCACATTCATCCCCATGGGCAATTTAGAGTCACCAATTAACCTAACATGCATATTTTTGGAATGTGGGAGGCAACCGGTGTACCCGGAGAAAGCCCACGCACGACGGGGAGAACATGCAAACTCCACACAGAGATGCCAAACGGAGAATCACGCCCAGAGTTTCCCGATCTCCTGACTGTGTGGCTAACATGCTAAGCACTAGGCCACTGTGCAGCCTGCAACTGAAACCAACTAACAAAACGTCAAAGGCAATTGTCCCTTGTGATTTCAATTTAAGGACTTTGTTTTTAGTACCATCTAACGGCAATAAAAGGCTTCAGTGTTCAGTGGTATCCCTCACACAATAGCAGCATCAAAAATCAAATAACTTAAAAACGTCCAGTTAACTGGTGATTGCACACTACACGTGACGCTGGGTACTAGATACATTTAGCAGTACGGAATTGAGAGTTTCATGTTAATACTTCATTCCAGCATTTCGCTTACTACTCCAGTTATGCACATTAGATAAGGCTTGTGGCAATGCCACAATCAAAGCTTTGTGAAAAGATTAAATTGCACTTTAAAGCCTCAAGCCTTCACATATTAATTGCTACATTCTGACCACAACTTAACCAGAGGCAGTTACTTAGAAAGAACTATGTACATCATTTATGGCTCTGGACACTGCCTTCTCTCACAACACAAGGCTACAACACTTCCTAATCTTGTGCTGTGTCCAACAGAACCATTTGACCTGAAAGAGGGGGTTTCATCTGCTGGCGTAATTCATCTTTCTTCTGTCATTAGTAACAAATGAACCATTTTCCTTTACAAGGCAACAGTGCATTTTGGAAAGTAAAAAAAAAAAAAAGTTAATTTTATTATGAGAATATGAGCATGTGTTAATAGTGCAGTGCTACAATGGCATAATTAAACCAAAAAGACGTCCGTGAGGCATAAAAAAAAAAAAAGACGACTCAAGCGACGCATCAAAAAAAAAAAAGAAAAAGAAAAAAGAGACGTGTATGCAGACAAGCTGTTTCACAGAAGAAAATGTTCAAGGCACTACATTCCATCAATGATAATACTGTTGTTCGGGTAAATGATTTGTTAGGGCCCAACTAGTATTTGAAATCCAAAGTAGTGTTTAAAGTGTACATTTGTGTTTAGTCTAAACAAATAAAAGTGCAGTAATGCTGAAAATGTTGTAATATAAGACAAATGACCAGATTTCAGTTGGTGAGCATTAGTCTTCATACATAACGTACGCACACAATCTTAAACCAAAATAAAGAATATCAGAATATCAAACTTCCTTTCCTTACCTACAAGCTCATAATAAGTGCATGTGCAGCTGTGGTGACTCAGCAAAAATACAAGTGGACTATCCATTCACAACAACTGCAGGTTTTAGGTAGTCCTGGTAAATTTTGGACAGAGGCCATTCTCAGTGTTGCACATCTCCAGAGGGGAGGCTTGGATTCCAGGTTTTGCTGTGGTGGCAAAGGGGCTCAGTGAAACAACAGAGCCTGGCACGCCAGGCCATTGCTGAGTGTAACGAGGACCAGGAACCGCCCCATCATACGAGCATGCTGGCAAAAAGTACCCAGGGGGCAACGCTAGAGGAGAATTGAGACCTTGGCTTGTTGTGGTACTTGGGTGCACAGCAGTTGTCAGGGGGAAGGCGAGAGGCAACCTGCTGGGACCAGGATGGCATTTCATCTAGAAATGAATTTTTCGACACGATAGATCATGAACCAGTGACTAAACATTGTATTAAATGACACACCCCAATTCCAAATACCTTATATTTAGCTGCTCCCATGGACACAGCTTTGCCTTTCAGGTCTTGTAAGCGCCTCTGTTGTTTGATCTGGTTCAAGGAAGGGGATGGCTGATGGGACGCCGCTATAGTCTCCTTTGCCCAGTCATCTACCAATTTGTGCAAGTCGTCTGTAAACGTGTTTCTCTTATTGTTGCTGTTGTTAGTCTGGACCTGAGCAAGCCGACCGATTGACTGAGGAGATGGTGATGTTGTGGCCGAGGCGTGTGACGGCTGTGTTGGAACTGTGGCAGCACTGAAAGAGGACCCTGAAAAGACAAAAAAAGGTCTGCTAAATCTGCTCGGTTGAAAACCTAAAGATCAATCATCTGGCTGATGTATGGCACAATTTGAGGGAGATTTAATCAGGACCAAAATGAAATTAAATTGGACTTATAGCCAATTCACAGTGATACAATTTGCCAACATATCAGCCAAAGGATTACAATATGACTGCGACAAGTTAGTATAAAATGTCTGATATGCAAGCAATGACAAATTAGAATTAGAAACACAGTCATGCAAAACAAATAACATCTGTCAAATGAACCATCTGGAGAGCACCAACTACTATCACATTTTGAAGTGCTGAGAAATAAAGAGAAACACAAGTGCACAAAATAACAAATGAAGACGGAAAGACTATAAGAAAGTAAATAAGATAGTTACTACTACTGCGCTCTTTGCCTAGACAAAGTCGTTTCAGAGTGGACCCTATAAAGAGGTAAAACAGCACAAGACACAAACAGTTAGGCCAAAGACACCGCACAGGGCATAAATGTGGACAAGCTGCTTCAACAGCACATTCAGCTATGAAAACAATCAGTGGGAGAAAGAGAAAGAGCAAAGGAAGGAAAGGTGTTTTTAAATTTGTAAGACTGGAGGGAAGGGCGGAAGTGTGTTTTTTGTTTTTTATTTGCATTAGCTACATTTTGGCGGGCAACTTACAAATCAAAGTGGTCTTTTGGATAAATAATGTAAAACGTGTTCACTATTGTCTGTATTTCCCTATGTAAGAGGGCCGTGTTGGACACTTTGTGCTCAGAAGAAAAAATATCAGTGTTCTCTCAGAAAGGAAGACTGGAGCCTTGGTGAGCCTGAATTCAAAACAATTTCTTTGTCAGTGTGACAATGCCTCTTCAACCAAAATCAATCAAATTTCAAAATGAAAGAGCACACGGATAACTACTTTGAACTCAAGGTAAAAACATGCAAGTAAATTAAGAGAAAAAAAGAAGAAACAAAGTGATACTGATGATACAGCCCTTCGTTTGGCGGTGCAAGTCTCCCACAGTGCCCTGCTTGGCGCCTGCATCATGCACATCTTCTCCGTCCAAACATGAGGGACAGAGAGGGTTCTCTTCTAACACAGCAAAGGGGAGGGCTGAGCTTTGTGTTAGTGTTCACATGATGACTGAACTGGGGGATGTTATATAATTCAAATTAAAAGTGAAAGGAAGTCCATAACGAATAAAAGCGAAGATAAAGATTGTGTCGATCTTTTGCTCACAAATACACACACACACACACACACACGCAATCTCGTTTGTTAAAAAATAGAACCAAAGCCCCATGTTTGGAGAGATCTAGCTGCACTGTGTTTGTTGGGTTACTTTTTTTTTTTTTTAAGCCAGAAGCACTGCATGAAGCATCCTTAGGTATGAGGATGGATGCTATACTCAGAAAAAGTATGGTGATGAACGTGACTGTGGTTGTGTGAAAAGTAAATGACTGGAAAAGGTAATAGCTAACAATAATTACTACCAGCCTGGGATTTTGTGGCCACACAAAGATTTGCACATCCTAGAAACGTTTCCTTTTCATTCTTTATGCTATCATTTACAACTGGATTATCTGGGCATGGAATAATGAATTGAATATGTACACTAAAATCAACTATACTATGTTTCTATTAGCAATGAATCCGAGCGCAGAAAGATTTTAGGCAAGTGAACTATTATTTCTCTCAAACCTTTTAGTATTATACTGTAGAAGAATAGCGCTAAATCATCATCATCATCGCTGGACACACATAGTGACTGGAAATTCTATCATATTGTTGCAATGTAACCAAATATAATTCTCACAACCCTGACGGAGAGTATTTGCATGGTGCAGAGAGATTGCTATCATATGCTATGATGTATTAGAACTAGCCTGACTTGGCAACAGCTAAATATTTAAACTTTACTCAAAACAGCAATTGTCCTTTTTCAGTAACATTCTCATTGCATGAGACGGGAGGGGGGAGCGGTCAAAACAATCATGATAGATTACGCATTTTGATGTAGTTTTAAGCATGTGAAATAGGACTAAAACAGTAATACAGTGGTGTGAAAAAGTGTTTGCCTTCTTTGTTATGTCTTTTTTTTTTTGCATATTTGTCACACTTGAATGTTTCAGGTCATCAAAGAAATCTCAATATTAGTCAATGACAACACAACTGAAGACAAAATTCATTTTTTAAATGAAACTTGTTCATATTAAGGGAGAAAAAAATCCAAACCTACATGGCCCTGTGTGAAAAAGTGATTGCCACTAAAACCTAATAACTGGTTGGGCCACCCTTAGCAGCAACAACTGCAATCAAGCGTTTGTGATAACTTGCAATGAGTCTCTTACAGAGCTGTGGAGGAATTTTGGCCCACTCATCTTTGCAGAATTGTTGTAATTCAGCCACATTGGAGGGTTTTCAAGCATGAACCGCCTTTTTAAGGTTATGCCACAGCATCTCAATAGGATTCAGGTCAGGACTTTGACTAGGCCACTACAAAGTCTTCATTTTGTTTTTCTTCAGCCATTCAGAGGTAGACTTGCTGGTGTGTTTTGGATCACTGTCCTGCTGTAGTCCCCAATTTCATTTCAGCTTGAGGTCACAAACAGATGGCTGGAGATTCTACTTCAGGATATTTTGGTAGACAGCAGCATTCATGGTTCCATTTATCACAGCAAGTCCTCCAGATCCTGAAGCAGCAAAACAGCCCCAGACCAACCCACTACCGCCACCATATTTTCTTAAATGCGGCATTACTTTAACGCCAGATGTAATGGGACAAAAAAGTCTAACTTTTGTCTCATCAGAGTATTTTCCCAAAGGTCTTGGGGATCATCAAGATGTTTTCTGGCAAAGTTAATGTTCTTTTTGTTTAGCAGTGGTTTTTGTTTGGGAGCTCTGCCATGCAGGCCGTTTTTGCCCAATGTCTGGTGGAGTCATGAACACTGACCTTAACTGAGGCAAGTGAGGCTGGCAGTACTTTGGATGTTGTTGTGGGGTCTTTTGTGACCTCTTGGATGAGTCGTCGCTGCGCTCTGGGGGTAATTTTCGCTGGCCAGCCACTCCTGGGAAGGTTCTCCACTGTTCCATGTTTTCGCCATTTGTGGATAATGGCTCTCACTGTGGTTTGCTGGAGTTCCAAATCTTAAAAAGTGGCTTTATAACCTTTTCCAGACTCATAGATCTCAATTACTTTCTCTCTGGCAGAGGGCAATCACTTTTTCACAAAGGGATATGTAGGTTTGGATTTCTTTTGTCCCTTAATAATAAAAGGTTTAATTTAAAAACTGCATTTTGTGTTCAGTTGTGTTGTCATTGACTGAATATTTTAATTTCTTCGATGATCTGACACATGTAATTGTGACAAATGTGCAAAAAATCAGGAAGGGGGCAAACACTTTCACACCACTGTATGTACTTTAAAATCAAATTAATTAATCAATAATAAGTTTCAAAGTGCCCCTGGAAATCAAAATCCTATTTGACCACTACTTTAAAATGAAAAGGAAACATTTTCTGGCGGCTGACTATAAATTCTGGGATATTTAGCTAATGTGATCTATGCAAAATAATTTGATTCTGGTGCATTACTGGTGTAAAAGACATAAACATCAATATGATTAAAAGGTCTGATAAAGGTCTGGCAATAGCAATGAAGATAATTTAACTATGTTAAAAGACACCTGGTTGACAGTGAGTCATGTTAAATAAAGATTATGACAATGACAGAGCGAGAAAATAGAAAGGAACAAATACAAACAGATGGACAGAGACACAGGTCCACTGAGGAATCTAGTGCGTGGTTTGCTACTAGATTTATAGGTGACTCTCTCTGATGTTTGGTGGTAAACCGTCCAGCCTGTAAAAATGAATATAGGAGGGAAGAAGAGAGAAGAGAAGAAACAAGAGTGACACTTTGAAAAAAAGGGCACAAAGATAAGAGATGAGAAACCCCCACAATTAAAAGCACTTGCAAATGCTGCCGACAAGGAATAAACAATAGTGATGAATGGAAACGACAACTACTAGCCTGAGTGATGTCCTTTGTGGCACAACTATATACAAGAAATTCATACAGCCTACTTTTCCCAGGAACACACATAAGTTCAAAACGCTTTGTGAAACATGTTGAAGTGCCCCAATTTATCAAATGACATCAGTGTGTAGACGTTATATTATGGGATGCATGCAAAACCTCAATTTAGTTACCACATGCAAACAAGGGTCGACACACTTTCAACTTAACTAACCACATTTTCTCTCATGCGCAATCAATAAGCTCTGTCATATAAAGAATTCATACTTTACTGTGCTTCCATGTGAAGCAGTGAACATGTCTGAACTTCTTTAAGTCAAGTCAGAACCGGCTGGCCCAGTAGGCAATATAGGCAAATGCTAACGGCGCCACATAATCAAGTAAAATGTAACCTTCAATATCATTACTGTATATTAAAACTAGTTATTACTATTAACTTTTAGTGTTAAAAAAAGTTTTTATTTATTTTTTGCATAGTAAATGAGTCTTAAGTGTTCAAGTTATTCTTTACAAGCTGTGGGTATTTAAATTGCTTGATGTTGATTGTGGTACTTAGAATGTACTAGTATTATACAGTATTATTATTATTATTTATTTACAGGATTTTTATTTTGAGGTAAGGGTATCTATATTGGATTTCTTTTTTTTTTTAATTTGTGATTTGTTAAGCATGTAAATTGGGTGACATGTTATCTCATAAATTAAATACAATGCTACTCGAGTTCTTATGTAGGCGTATGTAAATTGCTGATGGAGCGGAGCGCAATGCGTAATCTCGCCTGAGCGCCAGTTGGGTAGGGCCAGCTCTGAATCAAGTCCTCCTTAGATGCTCCTCCTCATAACATGTGGTCCTGGTATAGACAACGCTAAAGCTCTTTAATATTGCTCAGTGTTCTGCAGATGTTGCATATGTAAAGTTATACTGTAGTTATACAGTATGTAATCTGTGTAGGCTCTCAGTCGTACAGGAGTTGTCCATCGAGGGAAAGAGGTGTAAAGGAAGCTATTTTTGTCAAACAACAGAACCCATCATTGAATCGGAATGGTGGTTTGAGGTTTAATTTGGACCCTGTGTTCAGCAGGTTACTGAGACCAAAACCCACAGCTCTTAGTCTTGCAAATGAGGTGGAGCCAGGGCCGAGCCAGAACAATAGATGCTAACGAGCCAGTATCAGAGTCGTTCACACCCAACTCAGGGAGTGACACTTCCCTTTTATCGGAGGTGCTAATGGCAGGAGAGGATTAGACCACAACTCCTCCCAGGCTTAGTGTAAGGAACCAATAGGAGGAGGGTGTTGGCACACCAATTCCGCCCACTCTTACTGTATTTAAGGCCTAGGCTACCAGCACTTATTAGTTTGCTGACAAAGCTCTTTGGATGAGGAGCGAAACGTCCGACACCTTCTTCACAGAAGTACAGATGACGTCTCAAGAAGCCTTTCCCTCTACAGTATGTAATATTTTCTGTAGACATCACATATGCTCCTATAATGTGTACCTTGACTTGCCAAGTTTGTCATCCCGTCAATGTGTTGCCCAGTGCAAATGTTGTCCGAGGAGAAAGAGCCTTTCAAAGAACAGGGTTGCTGCGTGTGGACCTGCTCTGGGACTCTGCTGCGCAGTTTGCCAGAGCTGGAGCTGCCACTGGAGTGTGCAGAACCGTCAGACAGAATCGAACTTTTAGCGGGGGACCCAGACGAACTGCCAGTACTTTCACCTTGATGCAAAAAAATAAACTGATGACAAAAGTGTGCGACATAAAAATTACTGGGTAACATGATTGTGTTATCTCTGAACCTGATGCCAATGCAATGCACATGAATCATCACATGGACCCACGTATCATCACTGCTAAACCCACACACCTTTTCTCTCCACTGTGGTGGTGGTGTTGGTGAGATTGCTTTTGAGCTGCTGCACCATTGGATTGAGCAATTTTCCAGGCTTTAGTTTGTGTTTACTGGCTCTTCGTCTTCGTCCACTGGGAGGAGCAGCATGAAGTAGGCCAACATTGGGGGGCAGAGATTTTCCCAGCTCTTTGTACAGACGTTCAATTTCACTTCTCTGAAACGCTTGCAGTTCCGAGATCTCTTTCATGTGTCTAAAATGTAAAAACAGTTTGATATGAATTCACCATATTTCCATATGACAGAAATAACAGGTGTCAAAATTTCACATACAGTTTCTATTGTGATGCAATCAGACATGGGCTTGCATCTTGACAACCCAGATTATTAGCTTTTCTGTTCTGTCGTATGTACCAAGAACATTGACTACATTGATGTTGCTGTGGGTGAGTGCTTGTGTGTGTCAGTTACTTTACTTTTCTCTCAGCTTCTGTAGTTCTTTCCTCACGTCGGCATCCTCAAACTCAGAGTCATTGTCGCTACTCATGTAGGATGAATGGGCATGTCCTGTAGAAGGTGAAGGAGCGTGACCATTCATTTCCAGTGGCTGTCGGCTCGGTGATTCAGTACTCAGCTCGCTTTTGCTCCGACCAGAGCGTTTCAGAAAGGCTACCGCCCTCTTCATGAGGTCACTTCCATTGTGCTCGGAAAAAGCATGAGCTGGGGTTTTAACATGGGCTACGGGAGGAGCTTTGCTGCTGCTACTGTCCTCATCTGCAGAATCAGAGCAGAGGTGTGACGAGTGGTGGTAGTGATGATGGGTTGGGGTGCCTATGGTCATGGCCCGTGGTATATGTTGCGGTGTGACATCAGTGCTGGACACCGGTGTAGCCTGGAAGAGGTTTGGTGGGGCAGAGAAGCGGTTACTAATTTGGGGTCTGGAAGCACTAGTACTTTTATCGGTTGCAGCTGTCAAAGAGGATCTTCCGGCACTAACATAGTCTTTGTTATTTCTATCTGGTCCATGGCTGTGGGACCTTTGAGCACCACTAGAGTGCGTTGGGGAGAAGCAGGTGCTGCTGCTAGTCTTGCTTTTTTCCACATGGCAAATTACATTTGGTGATGTGGGTCTTACCTGGAAGAAAAAAAATTCCAAACCATCAGTACATTGTCAATGAACATGTTGAGCTAATGAAAGGTTCAACCAAACATAACGCTGCATTATAAATGAGCAGATATACTGTACTCATCAAGAGAGTTGAGATAAATGAATTCTTACTTCAAAACAGCTTTTGAAGTTATATGGACCAGAACTCACAGCCACATCTCTTCTGTTTGAATTAGAAGCTACAGAAGTAGAAAGAAACAATACATTGTAACAACATTGAGACATAAACCTATTACACAAAACATTCATGACCTACCTGCCAAAACGGAGTCACTTTGTGCACCCACACAGTCTGGGCTTTCAGGAATCTGAGGCTAAGAGAAACACAGATGTACATGTAAGCCCAAAGAAAGTCAAAAAGTGTCCCCTTGCAGTAGACAAACCAATCATTCCACAAGTCTGTAATGCCATCATACTCATACATAAATCACACAAAAAAATGCCCATATGTACACTAGGGCCCTGTCCACACGGGAACGTTCCTGGGATAATTTTTTTTTTTTTTTTTAGCAGATATCACATATCATATCATATCACATTTTTATGCCAATATCGAGTCGATAATTATTGGTGGCCGATACTATCGGACATTCCCTCATGAAAAACGTGTACAGTACACAAGCAGAGCTGTTTTAAAGTCTATTCTCTGAGCGACAGGTAGCCAGTGCGAGACCTGAGTACTGGAATAATATGGTCATCTAGACTTACGACGAAGTGGAATTACTTCTACGAGACACCAAAATACCCAGAGAATGTTGACTGGGGTGAGTCATGTCTGTCAAAATATTCAGATATGTTGGTTTGTCGACAAAGCTCACGTCTGGTCACATGATGGCGACAGATCGATGACATCATCGTTTCTGAAAAACAGCAGTTCGGCCATCTACACAAAAACAAGAAGCCGGTGTTTTCAGATTTTCCCACTCCGGAGGCCGTTTAAAAAAAAAAATGTTTCAGGGCATCCAGAACGGCATTTCTGTGGATGAGAGGCTAAAACAATAAAATACTTTGCCATTTTGACCTGAAAACGTTTCTGTGTGGATAGCCCCTAACACACTCACAATTTCAGTGTTTACCAATGGTTCCCCCTGTTTCTTGGCAAGTGACCCCTCACTGCTCTGGCCATCTGAGACAGATGTTGAGCTGATCGCTTCTGTGCTGGAAGTATGAGGGTCAGACAGCGCACTAGAAGGCTGGGAGGGAGCGTGTTCCTGGTACAATAGGTTCCTCAGCTTCTCATCCAAAGTCTTAATGGTGCGATCAACAAACTCCACCCGGCGTGGTCCCTCACTGTCTGACTCTCCAGGCCCCGCACCTGCTGGCTGTGGATGGCCTAATGAGCCAACCTGATGCGCTGGACTCTGGGGTTGGGAGGTGACTGACGCCGGTGCTATGGGTGTGGGATAGGGTTGCTGGAGGACCACAGACTGATGAGTGGTCAGCTGTAAGGGTAGGTCACCAGTAGGACTGGACTGATTGCCATGACCAGTGTGTGTGGCCAAAACAGCTACTTTATCAATAGCAGTCACATCCGGAGAGACTGGTGGCACAAAAGCACAGCATGGGATGTCAGTTACTATAGACACAGCAGAGATGCAAGGTTCATCAACAGGAAGGGTGTCACTTTGGCTAACAGCCACAGCACTGGGTTTTGTTTTAATGGCAGTGGACTCTGGCGGAAGGACTTGGGCTACGCCAGTGTTTTGGTCTTGAAGCTGCACTGACGTGGACAGAGGGCCTTGTGAAGATAAAGACTTATGAGCAGTAGAACATGGAGGTGTGTTGCTGATCGGTTTTCCAGACAGTGTGGCAGACTTTCCAGATTCTGTAAAATGTAAAAACCAACAGTTAATCAAGAACTGAAAAGATTGGGAGCAGTTAAGGCCATAGAAAAGTGGAACTGAATCCTTTGTGCTCGTCAGTATTACATCATTTCTTGTCTTCACCCATAAAGCTCTCTCAGCTAGAGTATAAAGCTTGTCTTCTTTATTGCCATGAACCACTGCAGAGGCTCTCTATTATATAACTGACCTCCCCAGAAGAAACACAAAATTGCCGCATCTGTCCTCTAACAGGAAGAACAATAGAGCACACATTGCTTCAATTTGTAGAACCGATGACGAGATCTCACGAGATTAAAACGTGACGAGATTTCTCGTTCGGAGAAAAGCTGTAGCGTGACAACAGGGCAGCCAGAATCCAAGCGAGACTCAACTATGGCATCGATACTATAAATGATAATATAGTAATATGGAAGTGTCAGTGTGCAAGGCATTATTGGACGCGCACACTAACTCATTCAATACTAAAGACGTAGATATACGTTTTTATAAACCCAAAGGCCCAATCCCAACATCGTATTTATACGTGTTTTACGTTTTTTTTGCGCGAGAGGCTGATGTAGGTGATAATGCAACTCCCCACCAATGTATTATGCGTCATAGCAATTTAAATGCCATAAACACAGCCACTAGGTTTGATAAGAGCTTGGCAGGGACCAGGAGAAGGACAAGACAAACACATGACAGGAAGAGCAAGTCAGAGCGTGTGGATTAGTGTAGTGTGCAGAAGGTTACGCATTGTAGGTAAAGTTTAAGGCATGCACGCACACACATAGTTCATGTACAAATGTGAAAATTGTACATATTTCATGGTGTTATATTTGTAAATTGCTATTTTGACGTTTACAAAAAACAATTTTTTGTATTGTTTATGTTGTAGTATAGTTGTTTAGATATTTGAGCAGTCATAAAAGCAAAAAATATTTGAGTCAAAGTGAAAGTTGTGCTTGAAATGTATATTTTCACAAAAAGCTTGTTTTCTCCTTTTTCTAGTCGGCAGCTGATATTTTCCTGAACCTTGCCCATGTTCTACTGCTGATTACAAAAGAACAGAAAAAGGTAGAAACAAACCTTTTTTTTCCTGATGAAAGACGGAAGTCTAATCTTTCTTTTGGTAGGTTCCATTTTTATATAGCCATAGAACACAATATTCTGTGTGCCTTGAAAGATCAGTCAAAATAGTCTAAAATGGCCAGTACTGAAGGAGTTTGAAAAATGGCTGGGATTTAATTATTATAAGTGTTTTAGGCACACCTTGCAATCCAACCAACCTATGTGTTTCAGCGTCAACATCAGCGAGCGATGAGTGGCTGTTTTTTTCCATCTGAGTTACACAGCTGCTTGCTACTTGTTGATGTTCAAGGAGAAGCTGTAGTAATTCTACATTTGATCAAATTTTAATTCAGATTTGTCAGATCAACCCACGTAGATGTTTGGACTTGTCTGCATCTTTAATCTCAGAGCAGCTCTATTGACAATCATTGCATTTGGGTCAACTCCAACTTTCTAGTACCGGCACTCACCGGTTCTGTTTCATAACGCACCTCATACATAGAAGAGATCCGTGTTGACAATTTAGCAACATAGTCACTGTATTCTACCAGTAAGGTTGCGCATATAAGTGTTTATTGCGTCATGCATTTATTCGGTAATCAGATACAAGCCATCAACAAAGGTGAAGAATCTGCCGAGCAGGCGAGTAAGCGTGAGCTCCACCTTCCGTAACACCGAGAAACGCACGTCTGAAAGCTGTAAAAAAACCAAACAAAAACAAAACCAAAAAAAAAAAAAAAAAAAAACTCCAGAATGCAACAAAGCCCTTGACAAACAGTGCCACGAAAGTAGAGTTTGGACACAATCCTCCGTTGCCTTGCTGCACCACGCCTTCCTGGCAAAACACAAATGGGTGTCCAAAGGGTGCCGCAGGGCCAATCAAGGAATGTGGCTCATTGCAGAAATTACAAAAAAAAAAAGTGGAAAAATAGAGCAAAAATGCATACTATAACTAAAAAACCTAAAATGTTGATAGAAATAACAAATATTTGTCTTTAAATGCATGCATGTATAATGTATGTATATGGTTTTTTTATTATATATATATTTTTTCCATTATAAATGTCAAAGTACAGCTGGACAGCCCTGATGTAAATAGACAGAGACAAGTAGATAAGAGAAAAACAGTCATCTGTACTATTACTATTGTTTATTATTATTACTATTATACTATTATTAGAGTATGTTATAACAGCGGTTTATTTGGCCTAAAAAAATGTTGACTAATTTTTAATCTTTGAGCCTCAATTTATGGGACAATAAACATTTCTAAATGCACCTGCACTGTTTTGTGACTCAGTTAAATAAAAAAGTTCATTGTACTTTTCTTAAAATTATGGTAATGTTAAAATCTCGTCTCATCTCGTGCATCGTCTCGACTCGTGAGTTGGGTGTCTCGTGACACCCATAACAGATGATAAAAAATAATCTCCCAAAATCAGTAGAATGAATTATTGAGATTGAAAATGTTTTTTAAACTATATCATATGAGCATCAAGGCGAGAATGAATATTTCTCAGTGTTCAGTATGTGTCAGGCCAGTGTCCTAAACATACCCATGTCTGCTGAGTTGAGAGGAGGAGTTTTCTCTTGGTCTTGGATTGGCATTTCAGCAACTGGGCAGATGATAAACCAGCGCTTGCCAGTGTGAAGGACTGCCAAGGACAGAATGGAATAATTTAAGATTAAGATTCATCACAGGCAAAGGGACTCACCCACCACTTAACCAACAAAAATTGGAATTTCAAAATATTATTTCGAATACTATACCAGACTACAGTATTCAGTATGTAGTAGTATATAGGACTCATGAAAGTGTACATTTATGTAAGACCTCAGTAAATTATTTTGGAGCAAACACATACAGTGTGTTCCAAGAGGTAAACTGCTTTACCATTTTGTTGGTAGACCTGCTGTGGGGTGCTTGGGACACAAGACTTAATTCCCTAATAAAAATAGAGAGGGTTACTAGAAACAGATTGTGCACTCTCACTAGAATTATGGCAAAAATAATCCTCTCTCGCCTCCATTGCCAGTGTGCCAGCTCCATCACTTGCAGGACTGCTTGCTTGGTCAGAGTTCCTCTCACCCTCAGTGTCTTCGCTCAACAGGTCCTCAGCCTTATCTACGATGTCCTTCAGCTGTTCAATGAACACTTCTTTCTCTAAGGGTAAGATAAAATCGTTCTCCACCTGAGGAGAAGGTTATTAAAAAAAAAAGTTTTTTCTACAACAATGCAAACACTGGCCCAGGCAAATTTGAGAGAAGAAAATATTTAATAATTCCACATACAGTACCTAAAAAATACTTAAATATACGAAAATTGATATGCTGATGTGTAATTATGATGCGTATCCCTAACTTTTGTGGCAGTGTTTTTCCTACATACCATATATGTAGCAATCTCTTCGGGTGCATCTCCATCCAGGTCAAATTTAAACGTGACCATTTTATGATTGTGCGTTTCCAGTTGGCACTCCACCATCTTGTCCCCTGTGTTACATACCTGCAATCAGATAACACACTGCTGATACTGTTGAAATGGAGGACAAAACATTGCACTTTTGGAAGATACGTTTGGCAACGCACGTTTAACATGCTGAGCTTTGGCCTGCTAATCTTTTCCTGGCGAGACCGAGTGCGTGTTGACCTGCGGTGGTGTTTGCGGACTTTCACCTCCCCTTTACCACCATGTGGCCCCTCATAACCATCACTCATCTCCTTGCCTGATGTAGCATCAGAGTTGACACTGTTTAGGGAGAAAGAAAATTATAGGTCAGTATTATTGTTTTTATTATAACTTAACTACCAACAACCAGCTTTAATTTTAGGTGAGTTATTGTTTTTTTATTGAAGAAAAATGCAATAAGACATGCAATAGTGCAGACATGAAAATGGATTTGGCAAAATTATATGGCCTATGACCAGTAAATATAGCTTAAGAATAAAACCTTATTAGTACCTGTCATAGCTTTGTCCACCAGTGTGTTTTTCTGCAGTCTGATCCTACAAAGAGAAAAATTGAAAAAGCAGAAATAAACTCATGTTTAATAGAATGAAGAATGAATGTATCAATATACTGTAATATATTTCTGATAGTGACTTTCGGCTGACAGCAGAAATTACATTATCTCCTATTTGAGGGCTTTTTGCCAATTATTTGAGCAGTTGCCCAATACTTTTTGTATTGCCAGCCATAATGTTCGATGAGGTATACCCCATATGTCTTGGGGATCAAAATTCAGTGCATGTCTTAATAACTTTGGTCAGTGCATGTCTTAATAACTTGGGACACATGCCGAGAGTTTCCAGAGGGTATGTCCACATGCATGTGTGAAACTTCAAAATACAGACAGTTGACCCCCAGCCAAGTCAGTGCAGGCCTCGTGAAAAATGTCGATATTCACCTCTCCGTTGGCCTCAGTTGGACCACTGTGCTGTGGCTGTGTCAGGCTGGAAACCGCGGACCCAGACGATGTTCTCTGAGACTCAGAGGAATGGAGAGGGGGAACCTGGTTCTGAACTTGACTTTGGTTTTGCTTTTCCAAATGACCACAGGTAGCAGGTGTGCCCTGGTCTGACATATGCTGCACAGGTGTGAAGAAGACAGTAGGCTGTGTGAGAAGGTTTGGCTGGACAAGGGTGGGATGTTTGACCATTGTCTGCTTCCAAAGACAAAGTAAAAATTCTAACTGCAGTTTACGTATTTGTTTTAAAACATTTGCTAACTAAAACTAAACGGGGCCCACACATTCATACATCGAAAACATTTCTCAGTTCACAGCTGCACAGTGAAATCTGGCACTTAGTTGCAGGCATCATATTTACCTGTGTAAGAGCACTGTCGTTTGTGGGCGGGTGTGTGCTCAGAGACGGGCCAGAGTGTGTGTATAAGGGATGTGTGGTTTGAGCTGATACAAATGAAGGTTCTGAGTAATAGACATCGTCTCTGACACCTTGCTGCAGAGCAGCTGTGCCCTGCTCATTTGGAGATGTGGGTGTTGGCATTTTACCCAGCATAGGTGAAGGTTGAGGTTTCAACAACACGTCATTGTGAATAGGAGAAAGTGGAGAGACAGCGGGAGTTATAGGGAAAGTATATCCAGGGGAAAGGAAGACATGGTTAAGAGAAGATGCTGAAGAGTGAGGGGCAGTGTGTGAATGATGGTTGGAGGCTTGACAGTCAGGAACAGCTGCCATCACCCGGACAGTGGGATGCTGTGAAGAAAACTGAAGGGGAAAAGAAAGAAATGGAAGAAAAGAGGAAATCATATTGTCTAAACAAAGATTACTTCGTTTTCAGTCAACATTATAATCCAGTCCAAAAATATTACCAAGGCAGAAATAAGCTTAAGATTAAAGTAAATGGGGGAAGAACTACAACTTAATAGAACAGGTAGTATTTGTAGCATTGCACATTGACAGTACCTGGCATGAGTGTGCTGGTTCTGGTGGTGATGAAATCTGCAGTGGTTGCAGTTGCTGACGGACAGCTGTTTCAGCTAGCAGCTGCTGATCAGATATTGTCTGGGCTGTGAAACTGCACGCTGAGTGGGGGAGATTTTGTCCATGGTTCAATCCATCTTGCTCAACCAATGTAATGCTCTGACCACCAGACATGTCCTACAGGACATTAATAAACCAAGAAAGAGAAGACAGTCGGAAGGAATTCAGTGCAATGCGCAGTTTTACAGTTAAATACAGAACATGTACATGGACAGAACATGAACAGAACATGGACATACTGTCCAACTCACATAATTATAATGGTACTGTCTAAAACTGGGTAGACTGAAAAGTAAAACAAAGTCACGTTTTTATTCACCTGGGCAGCTTGGATATGTTGTGAGGAGACTGGAAGGCTCTGATGAGTCAGCACCTGGGGAACTCGTCCATAGACCTGTGGTGTACCAGATGACTGTGCAGCTCGGTACTGACTCTGAACAGGAACCGCCTGTTGCTGCACTGCTCTAAGGGCAGAATGTGTATAACTCTGAGAGCCCACATCAGATAAACTGGTCGTAGAATAGTGTTGGTTTGTGGCTGCAGCCTGGTCTGGTGAGACTGTAGACTGGGATATGTCCTGGCTTGATTGTGGTACTGTTATTGGCATGGGGTTCTGGTTTTGCTGCTGAAGGGTTGGGTTGTGTACTTCTTGTTGACAAGACGATTGAAGAGTCTGAGAATGGTGAAGAGGCTGTGACATTTTCTGTATATTATGCATTTGTTGTTGTATACTGTGCATTGTGTCTGGGCCACACTGAAGTTGTGTCTGAATGCAAGCCTGTCTACTATTTTGGGTTTTCTGCATACTGCCTTGAGCGTTTTGCATTAAAGACTGTTGGCTATAAAGTGCTGTTGCAGAGGAGCTCAGGCCAATCTGCTGATTTGACAGTTTAACCACAGTTTGAACCTGCTGCAATGCACTAGGAGTGTTTGCCAAATGACACTGGGCCATTGCTACCATATTTGAGGACGCACATGTAAGAGAGCAACTTTGTTCTGACTGCTGCGCTGGTAGAGAAGTTGTAGTGACTGTAGTTTGTTGCTGAACTGAGCTGGGACAACTTGACACAGCATAGGTCTGTTGCTGGATTGAAGCAACACAGTTCAAAGCTGCTTGCTGTGCTTGGTGACATTGTGTCTGGTAGCACTGTGCAACATGTTGTGGCCCAGCTGATGCTGAAATACTTAATGCTGACTGCTGTTGCACACTTGGAGGTGTGTAACAACCACCGGTTACATGATGGAGATTGCCTGAGCATGAACCAGCTGGACTTGGTGTTGCAGCACCGGGTTGGCAAGCATAGAGAGCAGAAGGGTAACTTTGTCCAGGCTGGAGGCATTGGTGAGATGTGAGCTCTGATGATTGATTCTGGTGTCCCACAGAATTGGCCTAAAAGCATAAAAGAAGGGATATTTACATACATAATTAGGATTTAAAATATTGGACACTGGTAAAGTTTTTTGAACCGTTATTGACATTTAATGTGAGTACACAAAGACAGATGTAAGTAAGCTAAAATCTAGACATTAGGCAAAAAACAAAAGCGGATCACACTTTCTTCAGGAAAAGGTGATCTGCACAAGAGTTAAAGAGGGATGGAGCTGTTGCATTGGACCAATAAAGAAATGTGTTATCATCTATGTTCATTGAAGAGAAAAGCAGTGACAAGTTAATCAGCAGGGAGATACTGACTGTTAGACAATTAACAACAATTTTTTGCCGCAATTAGCTGGCTTATGATTTTGAAGATTGTGGTTAGCTTTGGGAGCCTAGGCAGGAAACAAGACTCAGCAAGTAAATAGGAGATCATATATCCTCCAAACAAAATTATGCTGGGCATTGTAAAGCCAGGCAGAAATCAGCTAGTCTAGTTTCGACCTACCACTCCTACAGCACCGGCAATTTGCTGCTCTCCTGCAAAGAATCTATCCTCGCTGACATGAGGAGGCTCTTTATCCCCAAATAAGCTGCCACTCAGGAGCTGACTCTTCAGGTTGCAAACTTGAGCAACACAGGGTGTTCTGTGGGAAGCTGATGAAGTTGATGCAGTACGACACGGTGTTCCTTTTTGATTGATTATATTGAACAGGGACTTCTGCAGCAGTAAGAAATCTGAACAATCACTTGAACTTTTAAGGTTTCCCAAACCTGTGCTTGGCAATGTTCCCATTGAGGAGAGGGAGTATTTTGAATCAGAGGATGGGTGGTGCTGGATCACTCCCTGTGACCCCAGATGAAGCAGGGAAAGCGAAGCCTGCCACAAATGACCTCTTTGCTTTGCGAAATGGTTGCTACGATGACAGGTTAGATTGCTAATGTCAGAGTGTCTACGGCCACTTGTCACAGGTAGTGTCATATTCCCACTGGCAGCTTCTGAGTGATGTTCCCGTTGGTTTTCTATCACTACAGGGGTGGGACTAACTGATCTCCAAGACTGTTTTAGAGCATGGAGTTGAGCAATGCGTTCTGCGTGGTGAGTATCAATGACAGGAGCACTTCCTCTGCGGGCTGCAGCTCCAAAACGAGTACTAAGCTCTGGGCTTAGCACCCCCCCCAATACTTCACCTGTTTCACAGGAGTGAGGTCGATCTGTCTGAAAAGGTATACTTCGGTGGCACTGATTGAGAAGCAACCCAAAAGGCAAAACACACATTCATAATTAGCAAGTCACAATCTATGAATGAAATCAAAAGCATGTATGTAGACCTTGTGACAATTTGGACATGATTGCGCATATTCTCCTCTGCACCAACACTTTTGTGCATTTTTACAAATCTGAACTTACAGGGTCAACATGGGTCTGCATGCTCTGAATACAAACCTGTTGTGTTGCCATAGTGATGGGCTCCAGTAGGGACTGATAGAGGACACTCTGCTGGCTGCTGTGGGAATCCGAGTACACAGTGGAGCCCTTGCCACTGTCAAAAGTGCTGTCTGCTACAAAGACACAAATGAGGCAATCATAAAGAGTCAAAGATTACGCTTTAGCTCATTTTAACAGATAGCTCACTCTACTGCTGCATCGAGGGTTCTTTTGACTGACAACAATGAAGTGTCATACATTAATTACTCCCCAAAACAGGCTGTATGTGAGGGGCTTACATGTGACTGAGGTGACACTAGCTGGCGGGGTATGTTGTCGGCTGTGCTGCTCAGAGTCTGGCTCTGGTTCCAGCAAAGGAGGCTGTCTCGCATGTGCAATACCCTGAGAAGGTGCCACTTGGAACCCGTTTGCCCCATCAATTTGATTAGCGGCTGATACAGTTCTCTCTCTTCTCCATTTGATCAGTGCCACACGGTCCCTAATAGATTTTCCAACAGTCTTAGCGTCACTTTCATGAAAGAATCCAGACTCAACCTGAAAAAAGAAAGATTATGACTCCTAGGCTATGTAAAAGTGAAATCTAACCAGTCTCATTTTCACATACCATCTCTTGCGCCACCACTTCTGGGACTTCTTTTTCCAGGTCAAACATGAACTCAATGGCTCCACTTTCCTTATACTTTCCTTTCAATTTCTTATGGTCCTCCACCCACAATTTCAGGGCTATTGAGGTCTTTTTCCCATCATCCTCCTCAGCGAGCTCCACCCTCACTCCTGTGTCCTCAGCAAAGAAGGCATGGTTCAGGAGGTCTTTGATGGTATACCTGTTAGAATGTACAATGAAGTTTCAAGTCTGGTGCCCAATACAGGGTAACTAAAAAGTAACTCCATATTTCTAAATACTTGGAATGTAATTTTTCTCTGTTTTGCACGTATATTCTTTAATGCATCAAAATTTAATCTGTACTTTTTTTCAGATTATTTTTTTTCAAATTGGGAGGCTGGCTGAACGTCCAGCGAGCAGCACGTTACTTAGTGTGGAGATCTGTTGCTTGAGTACATAGATCAGTGGTCCTCGGTAGGCGGCCAATTAAGTGACTCTGGCCCTGTCCAAACGTTCTTGGGATTTTTTTTTTTTTGCGGGTTGAAAAAAAGTTGCCGGATTAGTAAATAATTGCATCCACACGGGGACAGATAACTGAGTGAAAATGATGTAATACACAAGGCACACCTACGTGTGGTGCTGTGAACAGATACGCGGACAAAACCACTTGACACACTAAAGCACAGAAGAAGAAAGAACGCATGCGCATAAGTCCGTCATCTTCCTCTTTCCAAGGCTCATCTAGACTTACAACAAAGTGAAATTCAATGTGCGTCATTTTGCAAGTATAAGACAAGAAAATACCGGGAGAATGTTAGCTGCGGCGAAACCTTCAGATATTGTCATCAAAGTCCGCTTGACGTGACGGAGATGTGGCCGTGGCGTTATCGTTTTTAAAAAATTGTAGCAGATTTGCTAGTTCATACAGAAACAGCGAGCCAGCGTTTTCAGATTTTCCCACTCTGGAAGCAGTTTTCAAAAAATACAGTTTCAGGTCACCCAGAACGCCTTTCCCGTGTGGATGTGAGACTGAAACGATAAAAAAAAGATAAAAGCTGTTTGCCAGCCTTGTGGTCCTGGACCTCAAACTCCTGATCATCTGATACAGGATGTAAATTCACTATCACTGTGACAGAATTGAACCACTAAATTGCTACTCACTTTTGTACTGAAAAGTGATATGAGTTATGCTTATAGTAACGAAAGCATAAGACACAACATAAAACCTTGATAGGACTTACCTCTCCTCTCTCTTTTGGCAGATGCACTCCCCAATAATCTCCTTGATTTCTGGATCCATGACCTTGTTGTAACTGGCTGGCTTGACTCCCTAAAGGAAAATAAATGGAAACATTAAATATTGACATGTCACATGCCAACAAGGAACAGTGCAGTGGAACCTCAGTTAGCGTACACCCCAATTAGCGTGTTTTTCGGTTAACATCAAAAATGTGCCAAACTTCTGCCTTGGTTTGCATACACTTTCCGGTTAGCATATAATGCGTTATTTTGAAATATCCTTACTGAAAAGAAAAAAAACTACTTTTTTGACCAGTTATTTTTAAACAATATAATAGAACATGATGGAAGTGGAACATATGTATGCGTGTATAAATAACAAAAAATAACTGATTTAATTCAAAATAAATAATGCAGATCTTACTTCAGTCTAATGTGGCTAATCCTGCAACTCATGCCACAAGATCATAAATTCCTAGTTAAAAAAGCAAAACTTAAAAAAGCAAAACGCTAATAAATGTAATCAGTGGCTCAAAAAGGTCACAATGATGTTACATTATTTCATAGCATGGTTAATGTGAAGGTCACAACTTGTCCACAAGTGTTTTGGAGTTGTTGGATTATGTATTTGCCACTCAGATGCTGGTCAGGCAATAAGTGAAAATAAAAAAAAAGACTTCTATTAGTTTCCACCTGTGGCTAATCTCAAAGTGGAGGATGATGAATATTCATCATTAAAAAGGAAAACTGCACTTTTTTGGAATTTTTCCCATCATCCACAACCCTTATGAGAGACATGAACACACGTCTTTCCCTTTTCTTTGAGTTCTGAATTGTGGAAAACTGCTGGAACGGGGAAGCTAACCATGCACGTATTTTGAAAATTCATAAAAGGTGTAGTTTTCCTTTAAACTAGAAATGCTTAAGAGTCTAAAAACCGTCTAAAACCCAACCTGCTTTGCTATTCCCCTTGGCAGAATGCAAGAATCCATTAAAAAAGCAAAATAAAACAAATACCGGGGGATGAGGTGGGAAAAAAAGAGGGGCACCAGATGCTATACATTGGAAAGGTGTCAACAAAGACGAAGAAAACTATGTTGTTTGCAGTAACACAGCCACAAACACGCAGCCACAATAGCTCATGATATGCTGTGATGTAGCCAAAACAAAACAAAAAAAAATTCTGAAAAGTGGTATACTTTATTTAGAAGAGCACGGGAAGAAGCAGTCGTGCAATGCTGTGCAGAAAGACTTTGCCGCTAAATTTCTGAATCTGGGACCACAGAGGAAGGTATGGCAAGTAAGGTTTTACTGATAATGTGCTTTCTGTTGTTTCTACAAACTGGAAATCATGTATAGAAGTTGGACTCACACTTGTGACTTTACGGTAAATCTGTGCAGCATTCTGACATTCCGAATAGGGGTATTCCGAGGTGGCCATTTCTAGCATACACATGCCAAAGGCGTAGACATCCACAGCTTCATCATAGTGCTCTTCATACATCTCTGGAGCCATAAACTCTGGAGTGCCTGAAAAGAGAGTTTGGGTAATATACATGTGATTTGCCTCTTTGCTGTGATCACCATAATTAAATCCAGCTAAAGGCCGCAGTGCCATACCTATGACACTTTTTGCAAAAGAGGCTGCTTTCAGTGTCGCTAGTCCTAAATCGCCAATCTTGACAGACCCCGTAGGTCCAGTGATGAATATGTTATCACATTTCAGGTCCCTATGAATTATTGGAGGAGTTCTTGTGTGGAGAAAGTGAAGGCCTTTCAGGATCTGTCTGCACCAGCTCCTTAGCACCTTGGGCTTCATTACCTTAAACCGCTTCAGATAGCTGCAGAAGGGAGAGAGAGCACATTTTCAGACACCGAGTTTCACATCTTCAGTAAGTAAGACAGATTGAACTTATTTTGTACAATTGTGTGGTGTGTCTCCCAACGTATATTTGAAGCAGTTATAAACTCTTTCCTTATTACTCACGTTTTTAGTGTCCCTGATGTCATAAGCTCTGTTACTAGAACAATGCACTTCTTCCCTTTGAGCGGAGACTCCCAAAAGTCATAAAAGCGGACAATGTTTGGATGTTGAAGACCTTTTAACATTTCAGCCTCTTCCTTGAAGCGCTGACGTTCCACTTTTGACAGCTTACGATCCTGAGGAAAAAGGACAGTTTCTATTAAGGAAAAAATAGATATCATGAATGAGTGATGACAGACATGTGAACTTACATTGAAAAGGCAATCATCATTGCACAGAGAAAGTGAGAAATTCGTCTTTAAATGACATCCCTAGCTGGCTTGTGTCTAATATGCATTTATGAGGAAAAACCCAGCAAGGCTGTTGTGCTTAAAAAAATATATTTCTGTGGCTACCGAAATATCACAAAAAGACTCAATGTGAGTGACATATAATAATCATTTATTTTTTACCAACACATTTGTATCTGCATTATATCCATAGTCGATGCAACTGAATGAGACATTGAAGGGTGTGTATGTTCCGGTGCTTATTCATCACGGTGGTCACACCCTCTCTACACTGCAGCGAGAGGCTTCGTGTCATCTCTTCCATCTTTCTCCATTTTCTTCAATATCTTGTCATCTCATCTACCACCTTAAGCATCCCCCTCCCCCATAGCTGCAACCTGTCTGCCGCTCTACACCCCTCAAACCAACCACTCCCTTCTAGATCAGCAACAATGCCCCACACACAAACAACAGAAGCCTATCTAGTGGAAACAGCACTATGTCCCATTCCCTGCAAGGCTGCTGCAAGGAGCAAATTGCTCTAGGGAGTGCCAAATGTTGCTTTGCTGCATGTTCATTTTTGCCCCTCATAGCAGCAGTGACTTACATAATGCACAACCCCACCCTCACAGAGGTGGTAGACAAATTTGAAAGCTATAAGACATTCAATTATTTACCCACAATAAACTCCAGCGAGATAAAACAGCACAAGGTTACATTGAAATGAAAATAATTTCAAAATGAATCATCATGTGCTCTACTGCTGTGTGAAACGATGTGTAAGCGTGAACCTGGCATATCAGGTTTTGTGTGTGGAAATACGGGATGAGGATTTTCACTGCACTCTTCTGAAGAGTCATGAATAATTCACCTCTGCAGAAACCCTTTTTCTACCGAGGCAAGCTGAGCAGTGGAGGGTTGGGTCCGCCCAAGTTGGCCTGGGTTATGCCCAAAGCACTGCACAGACCGCAGCAGTTACTATAGTTGGACCACATACCTTTTTAAAAGGAGGCATAGGGATAGCCTGCATCAAGCAAAAAAAAAAAAAAAAAAAGCAAGCAAGCGCTGCAGTTTTTCTTTTCCTTTCTAGCACATATTTAGAGTCTACCTTTCATCATCTCTGCTCTCATCTTACAGAAAAATTTCTTCTGGCCTCCCAAATGCCCAATTGTAGTCACGACACACATCTCCGTTTGTCTTCCGGCACAGCAGACAGTGGGGCTTTTACATAATTCAGACTCCACATGCAGGCACCGAGGTGTTGTACACAGCAGGGTGAGACGCTGAGCCAGTGCAAATGTCGCATAGGCATACATATGTGCTCTCACATTCATGCGCACGCACACTAGACAAAGGAGCATCAATACAAGACACTTGCTCATTCATTATATTAAAATTCCAAATGGGGCTGAAAGTAGATCATCGATGCATGCATGCAGGTTTTCTCAATTTTAGCAGGCCAATGTTTAGGCAGAAATGCAAAAGTGACTAAGCAGAAGCGGAGTGAAGACGCAGTAAGTTCTGCTCAGAGAAGGAAGCAACCTTTAAAGCATAAAATTCCGCCAGCCACTATTTAAAGGGTCCATAACCTGTTATATATTGTTTGTAATTATCTTCTACATTGTTCGATTTTTGAACGCAAACGGTAAATTTGAAAAAATTACATTTATAGTTCATGGCGCCACCCATGACGAGCTCTCGCTGTTCAGTCTCGTTTCGGGAAGTGACGCAATTGGGTACTACCAGTCAGCTACACAAACATAGCAGTGTACGAGACAGAGGAGGTTAACAGTGATTATAGCGAAGATTTGAGCGATGTGTCAATAGTTTTCGAGGAGAAAGAAGGAAAAAACATTTGGAGATGAAATAGAGAACTTACAGAACATTGACTTAAGACATGGAGATGAAGACTGGTCATCTTCAAAACACAGAATGGTGTGTTTAAATTACTCTGGAGTTATTATCCTTCAATTATTGTTTTAAATTGGCTTCTTAGTGTAAAGAGGTCTTTATAGTTTTTTTAATATTTTGCCGCCGTCACAGCCACCGCCCCCACCTCCCACCGTCAACATATTGCTGTGAAAAGATGTTTATATAACATGTATAATGCTTTGCAGCCATGTCGCTATGGTGGAATAGTGATTAGAATACAATATGTAAACAAGACATGACTTACTCTGTTCTGTGGCAACTTTGACGCTGTGGTCGTTCTTATCTTGTTTTTTTCCTGTGTACAAGTATGGGCCAGTACTATTCTGCCGGCAGAATAGCATTCTTTTTCAAAATGCGTTTATACCGTACTTTCAAGCCAAATGCTTCTTGTAAAAGTGTTCTTTCATAGCTGTCATCAGTGAAATGAACACTGCAAAAAAAAAAAAAAAAAAAGGTGAGGTTCTATCCGTCTCTCGTTTTCTGCACTTGCTTCATCCATTTTTATCTTAAACCGCCCTCTTTTGAAAAGAAAACAAATTTACAGTATCATTCAGATACTGTAAACATCCAGCAGAAACACAACATTTTGGCACGACTACTATTTTGAGGAAAAATATACTGAACCAAGTCGGCGATCTACCTCGAGAAGAGTTTGCTTAGTCTGCTTTAGTTGAGAGGTGTAAACCTGCTGACGTCACTTCCGGATTATTATTTTTTTGAGCAATATACAGTATTTAAGCAAAGGTGATCATGTCAGGGACCCTTTAAACAACTAGGATTGTACAATGTAAAACATCAGGTTTCTCATATCAGGTAACATATTGAAGAAGAAAGCTTTCATATTACAGAGGCAGCTATCTGCTATTAATTCATATTGTGCTGGGCAGCCGAGCCTGAAATATATGTACCAGATGACCATGTGGCTAAGTGCAAGCCAACTTGGTTTGACGTATATTCGCGGCTATTTCGAATTAAGACACTGATATTGTCATCTATCAGTGGGGTTTCTCTTCCAATATATTGATCATTGTAAGTTTTCTGTATTGTGATAACTAACAAAAAATATTGTGATGCTGAACTCCATGGACCAGCGAGAAATGCACTGGGATTTATTACTGAGAGCAGTCTTGCTAAATGTGAGGTCCTATTTGGATTAAGACATTAAAACTACCCATGAACCCTTTTTTTTGTCAAACTAAATGCTAATGCTTACAAATACTTCTTTGACCTGAACATTTCTAATTACTGTGCATACTTGCTACCTCAGTTGCTAATACTGATAAGCAATGGCCATAACTGCAGAGTGAGGGTAAGATTTCTTGTTAGCAACAATGTGTGCCTCAGCCAGAAGCAATGCACATATCTGAGTTACATAATACATAAAACTATGTAGTTTTGTCCCCCAACATACAGTATATACATGAGATACAGTAGAACGTCAGTTTTGGTCGTTAATCCGTTCCAAAATGGTTGACAAAAACCAAAACAGACGAAATCTGATCAACTCAAATACATTTTTGTCATAAGAAAAAATACAATTGATCATTGATAATCCAATTGATCTGTTCCAGACACCCAAAAATATGGTATGTGTTTCTGTTAAACCATTACCCCTGTTAACTAATGAACCTTTCCAATACAATCCTATTCTAACAGATGTTACTTTCATACTTGCCTATGAATTCTTTCTTGAATTCAACAGTTTTACTTCTTTATCAAAGTGCTGGCACTTGCAACTTTATTTTGCAGCCCTCATATAATAATTAAAAAAAGCACCGATTTCTCTAACACTCAGAAATATACAGTGCGCTTGAACGCCTCATCAGCGCACGGCTCAGTGCTTGAAGGAGACAGATACGCATGGTTCATTATTCTGTGTGCGTTTTATGTACAAATAAACCACCTACATACACATAATGACAATCATTAAAGGACTGGCCGGAATTTGTCTATCGTGTCCCAACTCTAAAAAGAACCACTATCCATTCTTCACATAGACTGAGCAGGGTTTCCCCTATGATTTTTTGAAGCTGTCGTGGTGGGCTACATGGGAGGGCGGACTTCCACCACTGTGTCATGCCGCTGCTGCCGTCTGCAATTAAAAAAAAAATAAAGACAAATAGCAAACAACTAGCAGAACATGAACTGTTATTTTAATGGCAAAGTTGCTGAGAGCACTGCCAACATTTAAATGGCACTTTATTTATAAAGCACATCTCCACTCAGTGTGCTCATTTGTCATTATATATAGATATATATAGATACAGGTGTCATGTTTGAATATAACACTTATAAAAATACTAAGAGGTGAAGCAAATATTCTTTGGTGAACTACTCAACATCAACTGATAAGCGACTGCTCGCTTACGTGCTACCTGTTGGAGACCCCTGTGATAGCGTCACTGTCTAAAGCTGTACACGCTACGTATTTATGTAGAACAACTTCGACACACAACTAGTGTTTTCAAGTCAAGCCATAAGTATTACACTCAACAAAAATATGAACGCAACTCTTTTGTTTTTGCTTCCATTTTTTATGAGATGAACTCGTGTACGAATGAGATTAAATGTGAGCGATCATAAACTCAGCATCGATAGTCTAAGCATGTGACAAGCTGTAGTCAATTGACTACACATTTTACAGGCTATTGTTCATTCTTCCGATAATAAAAAACAAAGTGAAAGTCAACACAAGACATGTTGCGTATCTGGTCACTAGTCAAGTGCCAGCAAGGCAGACAAGCAATTCCGGTGCATGCTTATCAAAATAAATAAATATAAATATTTTAGATTGTTTTCAAAACTATTTTGGTCATTTTGTGAGTAAATAATAAGTTTTATGTGGACAGTCATGGAAAAAAATATTAGACCACCCTTGTTTCTTCAGTTTCTTGTTCATTTTAATGCCTGATACAACTAAAGGTACCTTTGTTTGGACAAATATAACAATGACAACAAAAATAGCTCATAAGAGTTACATTTTTTGGCAGTACAATGCTATAGCTATTCATGTAAGAACTTAAGTGATTATGGTTATTATCAAGAAAACCATGGAAGTTGATAGATATTAGCTCTTTAATGTAACTCTTATGAGCTATATTTGTTATTCATCATTATATTTGTGTCATTTTCCGCAGGACAGGAGTGAGCACTTCCTGTCCTGCGCTCTTATTTTGGAGTGCTGCACTTCCTGCTGGGGCGGGGAAATTGCAGCTGCTTCACCCCAGTGGTATTGTGCACAGCTGGTCATAATCACAATTAGAGGGGTTTAAAAACCCAGCGTCGTCGCAGGGAAGGTGCTGGTTCATTGACTTGTTTCTCCTCGCCTGTGCTGTCACCTGAACTACTCACGAACCTGTTACCATTTCCAGTTCTTTGTTGTCACAGAGCCTTTTCTCTGTCACCTTTTGTTTTTCTATCTTGCCCTACTGTGAGTGGTGTATTTTTTTGTTATTAAAATATTTTTATGTACACACTTCTGCCTTCTGTCTCTGCATACCAGGGGTCAAGCACTCGACAGCTCCTCGCACCGTGACAATTTGTCCAAACAAATGTACCTTTAGTTGTACCAGGCATTAAAATGGATCATTAACTGAAGAAACACAGGTGGTCTAATATTTTTTTCCATGACTGTATCTATATAACATACTGTATATGACTTCTCATATCTTCAAAGAAAGGCTTTTAAAAGTCTATGTTAATACACAGTAAGTATTTATCAACAAAATAGGGGAAATCAAATCAGCAATTAATCTTTCTATTTTTTTTTATTGACAAATTGTATTATAGCTCAATATGAAAGGAGGATCTTTAAAAAAAAATCTGCGGAAAGGGGCTGTATTTGTGCAGCATAATCATATTTATGCAGAATAGTCCATTTTCATTACTCAGCAGCAACGTATCATGTGGCCAAAAGAAGCAGAATTCCAGTAACCAGCAGAACCTAAGGAATAACAGCTGGTGTTGATGTCATTAACACACAAACGCACACACACAAAACTATATAATTAGCAATGAATAGCTGTGGTGCTGCGATACAGAGGGTGGTAATCTCACCCATCTGCTCTGATGATGACACCAATTCTCTCAAAGATACTCCTTGTGTAAACAGCCAACATGGAGTTGTGCAGGCTAGTGATGTGAACCAGGGACTGTTTTGCACAGGTAACCAAAGCCACCTGCCCCTGCACCATACCCCAAATTTAACTGAGTGTTGATTCTGACATAACCATTGAATTGAAGCCACACTCGTTTGTTTTCCTCTTATTATTACATGAATAGCTTAGTGACAAGGAGGTCAACTAAAGTGACCCATTATTTCATAACAGAGCTTAAGCAGGAGGCCCTCACAGGAAACAGCATTGCTTAAATACGATTACAGAAATGACTTAATTCACAAAGGGATTCCTCGTAGCCTACTCATGAGGTATTGTGACACCTAATTGCTTATTGCGCCATCTGACCAAATGACAGAACCAATTTTTGTTTGACACACAGTAACACTGATGTGAATGCTATAAGGGAACTAACGATGAGCTTGTCAACTCATCGGAAATCGCAGGAGGTCGTTCATTACTCAATATAACTGACTCACGGTGTTACCTTAAAAGGCTAAAAAAAACATCACACAGCAACTTGAAAAGATAGCCAAGATATATGTAGGGGTGCAACGATTCCTCAAATAATTAGTGTACCTTGATTACAAAATATAATCGAAGATTTTTTTCTGCCTCGAGGAATTGCTTATGTCACTGACGCGCTTACATCACCAAGCAGAGGACGAAGATGGAAGCAAAGATTTGAAGGCACGGGACAATGCGACAAGGCAACGTAAGAGAAGAAAAACAAAATGTAAAAAACAGACAGAAAATGTGGCTCAACAGCAAGTTGAACACCGTGTCGTGCATCAGTTGTAACGCAACACTTACTATACATAACACAACAGCACATCTTATATGCATCATCTCCTCCCAAATGGAGCGGAAGATCCGAGACAAGGTAACATCGACATAGCGCAAATCAGTGAGATTAAGGTTAATGTACCTCACTAGCTTTAACGTTAGCCTTGTGGAGGGCTAGCTTTCTTTTAATTATGACGGTCGAATGTGTGGCAGTTTATTGCGATGGTAACATGACTTCATATAGAGTTTATTTCACTGAAAGGAAGAGAGAGTGACAGAGCACAGGGATGTGCCTGCTCACGCAACAGTAATTATTGCATGTAAATGTGGTTGAAAATCTGTGTTTGCTACCTCAAAATTAAGGCACAAATACAACTCAATAGATGTGCACCTCCAAAAAACGCTGCTTGTTAGGACTGACTGTTGCAACGCAGCCCCTCAAACATCATCGCTCGCCTACGCCAACAAGCCAAAAAGAGTTGTAGTTTGCTCATAGAGCAACGCCACTAGCCCGACCCCGACAAACACCCACAAGAGTAGGGAGCCCAAAGTGCGGCCCAGGGACCATCTGCAGACCATGGCTCATCTGTCATTGCATCACTGCAGAAACAAAAGCCAATTAAAAAAAAAAAGAAAAATTTAAAAAGCTGAAATGTTGACGCCAACAACCAACGCAAAGCTTTGTATTTAAAGACAAAAGGTTTAAATATCTATCACTTTTTAATTCACTTAAAAAAAAAAAAAAACCTTTCTACAAAATAAATAAATGGAACTTTTCAATAGCTAGCTTCAATTTAATTAAAGTTCCACTAAAGGTCCACTTCAAGAGGGCTCAACATAATACCACTGCCATGATGTCATTGCCAGCATCACAAGCCAATAACCTGATTCTGAAATCCAGGATAAAGACTAAGCTGAGCTCAACCAACCCAAAGCAAGAGCGTATAGGCTTAATTGGTTACACAAAGCCCAAGCCAGGATAAGAAGACACTGATTAATCAAGCCAGGTGAAACTAATCCCGGATCAGTGAGTGTATGCGGCTTCCTTAAATAGACCCCGACTATCGATCACAGAGTCACTGATTCACCATGGCAACGAGAGCGACATACTTTTCCCCGACTGAGGCTTACGAGAAGGCCAAAGAGCAAATACCTGTACAAAAGGAAAGGCAACACCACCACAGTCATAAAACAAAGAGAGAAAATGTGTTGCAGAAACAATCTACAATACTTTGTGCGTAGGTAGTACAGAAATACACACTCAATGCTCCGCTGAAACCATCATAATTACAATCCAAATAGTTAATTAATGTTATGTTTGTTGCTTGTTCAACAGTGTGTAAACTTCCGGTTTCCCCTTGGACCTTGGCGTGTGGGTAATGTAGTACACATCCGCAACCAACACAATTAACATCTCCGAAAAAGTAGTTATGTGGTTATGAATCCGTTTAAATTGCAGGTGAAATTGACTGCAGATGTGAGTGAAATTGTGTAAATATAACTCCATCAGACTGTATAATTCCTTTATCTTCTAGATGTGTGTTTGTATTTATACGGGGTGTGTATTTTATATAAAGTACTATGTGTAGATTATCTAATACATGAACTAATGATTGCAACATCATCTAGAACCCTTTATGTACAAGGATTGAAATGAATGATGACAAATGTTAATGACAGTGGTTGGAGTTGAATGTGATAACAATGTGTAATGGGCAGTGGATTAATTATTGGTTTCCATTTATGGTGACTAGAGAGATAATAATAAATTGAGCCAGGATAACCAAGATATCCCGGCTTAATCCCTTATCCTGGTTTTGTGCAATAGGTCCCAGGTTGCATCTACAGCACAACAACTTAACGACCAAAGACCACAGAAATGTTTGGACAACGCAAGAAGAAATGTCTGATGAAAATAAACTCACAAAAATACAGTAAAAGTCACACAAATGGGACTAGCAATGTAGCAGTCCCCATCTGCATATGTAAACACTGTGGAACACACACATCGGACTGGTAAAAGGGCGTAGTGACACAAACAGAAAGGAAATAACGCTGAGCGACTGAGAAGTCTGACCTTTTTGTTCGCAACGGTTTTTGTGATGCAAATGTATTACTCTTTTGAACGCATGTTGTTTTGAGAAGCCAAACTGTTTACTTAAGTGACCCCAGCAACTAACCGGAACTACGTTCCTCCTCACCGAAATCCGAATAGAACTCCGCTTACGGAACAAAGTTGGTGGTAAGTCACTGTTGTTGCACTACACTGCTGATGGGGATGTCATACAACTTCATGTCAAAAAATCAGAACAATCCCTTTAAGGAGGTTTAAATCCCTATGACAGAAAATACAGCATTATGCATTGATATCAAGATTACACAAGGGGAAATCAAAGCACTATTGGTAGATAATGCTGATAAATGCTGCCTTGCGTGCTGCTCTTAAGGAGGTTAAAAACCCTTTGGAAGAAAATAGAGCATTATGCAATGATATCCAAGTTGTACAGAGTGATATCAAGGCACTATTATAAGATAATGAGGAAGAGAAAGAAGCAAAGGAAAAAATATCATTGAGCAAATGAAAAATAGAATTGATGAGATGGATCACAGGGCTCCGAATTACACCCACATCAAAAAACAGGGCAGTCCAAAACAGAGGAGAACCAGATGAATTGGATGTTCCTTCAGCAAAGCAACAAATTGCCAACTTCCTACAATCAAAGGAGGTGGATGTAGACAGACACAATCGATACTTGTGTCCCACTCTAAAAACACCACGCCAGTCATCATCGTTAAGTTCACACTAAGTTCGCACTGCTGAAACAGGGAAAGAAGCTGAAATGTCTACATCAGGGGTCAGGAACCTTTTTGGCTAAGAGAGCCATGAAGGGCACATATTTTATAAAATGTATTTCCGTGAGAGCCATATAATATACAGTATTTTATTTTTAAGCAAAAACAACAATTTTAGAATATAATAACTCTCTGAATTTATTCTTTTTATTAACATTGTTATATTGAAACTATCCAACCATAAATCAAATACTTCTTACCATTAATGTGCCTTCTGGTGCTGTATGGTTTTGCACCGTACTTTGCATCGTTCTTTCTTTTTGTCAAGAGTTTGAATGAACATCTGACAAAACGCAACAATGACATCGACAAGAAAGCATGAGACTTGAGGAAGCAAAGATACAAAGCACTTGGAGCATCAACGGCAAAATCTCCATCAAGCTAAATGGAGGACCAGGAGAAGCAAAATTGCTTGTTGTCAAAGATATCAACAATCTGGATAAATATTAACTCATTGACTGCCAGCCATGTTCACAGCAGAGAGCTCCATACTGCCTACATACTAGAGTTTTGGGGCATTTTTGCTGAACTTCCAAGACCCACAGAATATTGAGTTTTAGGACTACATAAACACTGAAACTATCTAAAGAAACGTTAGATTCTCTTCTTTCATCAGAAAAAAAGTTTGTTTGTAGCCTTTTTGGTCTTTAGATATTGGCGGTAGAACATAGGGTAGTTTCAGCAAAAACACTTCATTTTGACCAAAAAACAGAGAAAACAAGGTTTTTTTGCATAGAAGCAAATTCAAGCAGAGTGACGGTGGGGTCTGCTGGATGTGGGGATGAATCCCTGCTGCTGACCGATCCAGACGGCAGCCACTCGTCAGAAGAACCAGAGCCGGGTTCTGAGTCACCCGACTCTGAACTGCTTCCGGTGTCAGGCTACGGTGTCGCGCCACATGGCTCAACAACGCTAACCACTACCTTGTTGCTTCGGCTGCCACTGTCAACTACATTTTTGTCTACGTCACCTACTGTACGTCGCCCATGTCACCTCTATCTTTCGCGATCGCATCACTACTAAAGGCAGATCCACCGCCAGACAAGCTCTGTAACAGTGGTGGCTGCCTGTATTTTTTGTCTCCGCTCAATTTCACGTGTTTCGCCATTTTCCTCTCTCAACTCACAATCCATCTTCTCCATAAACAATCTTGTCGCTGTCGGTTGGAGGAAAAGAGAACTGTTGCCCCCTACTGGGACCGAAATACATTGCCTACAAGTCAGAAATTCACACACAAGATGAATAAGACTTTGATCTGTAGCTCCTGTGAAAAAAAAGCAAAGTCTTTGATATTTGATATCATAGTTGCAAGGACCTGCTCCACAAAGTACTAGAATTCGGAACCCATGTTACTACATTCAATGACACACACTACGACAGGGGTCACCAACGTGGTGCCTGCGGGCACCAGGTAGCCCCCCACGACCACATGAGGTGCCCGCAAGCCTGCTTTTCATTCAGGTTTTCAGTTAATAATGAAAGAACAGTAAAAAGAAATGCATTCTGAAATACAAAATGTGAGTTGTGGACACCAGCATTTTGTTCATGTTCTGGTAAAACAAGCATATTCGCTTTGTTTGGGTTTAAAATAAGCTCTGAAAATAAATGTTACAAAAATGAGTAGCTCTTGGCCATTTTCATTTTGTAAAAGTAGCTCTCACAAGGAAAAACGTTGGTGACCTCTGCACTACAATACAAAAGTCAGCAGAACAGGAAGACTTGGAAGTAGATCAGCATGGAAAAAAGGAGGAACGTTTTGTTTTCTTTAGTTGAAAAAATAAATAAATAATACCTATTATAATAACTGCTTTCATTGGATGGAAGAATAATGCAAATAGTGAATTAGTGCATGTTGTATAAAGGAAGTGAACTTATGTATTAGCTACGGATGTGATATGGAGAGGGGGTAGGATTAAATAAACTCCGCTTCTTCCTACTCCTTTTCGGACATGTGGAATTGTGAATTGTAATATGAAGCATTCAATGTAAAATGCACGCATGTTCGAAATAAATTAAACCATAACCAAGCTCCTAAGTAGCAGGACTTGGACAGAACAGTTATGTTTTGTGATGAACCCCATTATCGACTGTCCACTAGAGGGAGTTTTAGTATGTGCCACAAGGGAGGAATAAAATACAGCAAATTGCTTCCTGCACCACATCCTATATTCTAGAGATAGCAGTGGGATTGCACATGATCACTCTGCATGACATCACCACCCAAATGAAGTCATCCATAGAGGTTGCCTGAGCTCAGAAGCAGTACAAAAATGCTGAAAGAATAACACTTAGTGCAGGTTTTCTGTCTTTGAAAGGACCAGTCATGGGAGGGGGAGGGTGAGAGAGGGAAGACTAGTGATAATCCCAATGGTAGCCAACGGTATCCCCCAATGACTGAAATAATTATTACTTAATACTGTACCCTTACACATGCTTAACGGGTGATTTTGCTGTCTGAGCAATGCAACAGTATGCAGTTTCCTCTACATTTAGTGCTGCTAATGTCTATTGTTGAGGACTTTTTCTGTGAATACAACTTAAATTTGATCATTTGCAAGAATGCCTGTGTCCACATGGGAGGGGAGGATAATTAGATATTATGACAGAGTAGAGCTCCTTGAAATGCATGCTGATATTTGAGAAAGCTTTGTGTCAACTTTCAACAGCTACTGTTAGGGATGCTCCGATCAGGGTTTTATTCTGCCGAGTCAGATACCGATCATTCATGAGTGAGATTGGCCAACAAAGATCACATGGATCGATTTTTCAATTTATGTGGAACAGTGTTCCCTTGCTCTATCGCAGTTCACCTTTCGCAGATTCACTGTTTCATGGGGTTTTTTTGTGCTTTTTTTTATGATTACAGCCTATGAACGCCTTGCCCTTTAAAAACTGAATTGTGGGAAGTTGAGTGTCTATCTCGTCCCTCTCTCGTCTGTCTACACCGGCCATTGTTTTCTGCGTCCTGACTGGCTGTAGACCTTTGTCAATCAAGCTCCGTCCTGCCACGTGTCCTGTGTCATCACTAGCTTGCTACCTTGTAAATGGATCTTCGGTTTGTCTGCAGCAATATGTTTTCGCAAGGATATAAAAACGCTACAGTACAGCAGAATGGCGCCAGGACAAAAAGGCATGGCCACAGGAGTGAAATACGTGTCAGTGACTTAATTTCTTGTGTTGCTCATTAAGGTTGATCACTAAAATTCAAAAGAAGGTTTGAACTTTTTGAGAGGGTTTAAGCAAAAGAGAAATGTGAGAAAATGTTAGTGCCTGGCTGAGAAAAGTGTATAAAGTGTATGTTGAGGGGTTTTACTTGAATTTAATTTGATGTTTTGGAGTACTGTAACACAAATACATGGGAAATAAATTGTTAATTTCTTTTTTTTTAGTTCAAGATAACAAAATTTACAGAATAAAATAATAGAAATAATATATTCATTAAATAGAAATCTATCCTGCTTAAGTTAAAACAGAATAAACTGAGTGTCCAAGGTGCAAGGGTGTCCAACTTTCATCACTACTACATGTGTTCTATTTGTGACTGGCAACATTTAAAATTGTTTACTACTTTATTTACTAAGCACATGTCCACTTAAACAGTGTGACCATCGTCTTTATGCTATTTTCTTCTAGAATAGAATAGAATAGAATAAAAAACTTCTGAGAGTTTAAGCAAATATTCTCTGATCTTTTGGTGAGCTACTCAAAATCTGTTGGTGAGATAGGAGAGCCGTGTGACAGTATCACCATCATAAGGCTGGACACACTACAGTGTATGTGTTTGTGTTCACTGAACAACCACACACAAACAGTGTTTTGAGGACAAGACATAATTAGTACAAGGCAACAAGAGAGCTAAATGGTTCAGCGACACTTGAAAAAGTTAGTACGTACCCCATGAATGTGATATTCACTTCCCCATGGGACAAAAACAAGCTCCGAACTAACCGCATTGCTTGCTTGTTTTACAAACAAAATGTCACTGTGGTAAAAAGTAACATTTGGAGTCTGAAGATGAAAAGCTAGGCGGATAACTAGCTCGCGGCCGTCACTGAGAGCTAGGCAAAGCGTGTACACAAAGATGCAAGATAAGTCGATCGGCAATACGTTTGATATGGGAGTGATCAAAAACGCTGGGATTCATTGGCGTAGCCTGTGCCAAGCTGTCAAACTGAATCCATGAGGTTTTACAGACTAATTTTGATTCTTACTGCAATGCGGGGCAAAGTGTGTCCGTTTTCGGCTCAATATGGGTGTTTACAAACCTACGTGACACAGCGTACATCTAGTGTTTGCTGCCGCACGCCAATCAGATTTTGTGATCGGCTTTGAATGCCATTTATCGGCACATGCCGATCATGCTATATTCCACGGAAATCGGCCAATATTGATTGGTGGCCGATCAATTGGAGCATCCCTATCTGCTATACATTGTCACACGAAAGACAGTTTTTGTCTACTTTACCTGCAGCTCACACCAAGCAACCTCCACCCAGGTTTCTGTATCCAGGCCCTTATAGACAGTCTTAAAGGACCCTCTCCCGAGCTCAATGTCAAATTTGAGGAAGCGTCCTCCTGGAGATGTAGAAACAGCCTTCATCTCTGCCTCTTCCTCCGTCTCCTCGCTGGCTGGCTTGACAGTGGTTTTGCCCCCATCGCCGCAGGTGGCATTTGATACATTTCTCCCACTTTTCCCCCTTTCTTCATCAGCGCTGGCACTTTCTGTAGCACTGTCTTTTTGTCCACCTTGACTCTCAGTGCTGGAGTCCTCATGTATACCAACACTAGCCCCTCGAGTCCTGCCTACAATTGTTCGCAGGTTTATATTAAGGAGCCTGTGATCACATTCAGATGCCTCAAAGGACTGCTCATCTGTGTCGGAGAACCACAGACTCCTCCTGATGAATCTCTGATGCACAATCTTCTGATAACTGAACGAAGGGTCGCTGCCACCTCTCACCACTGAGTCCACATGGCTTCCGCCATCCATGGCTCCAGACATAGTTTGCAGTTCATATTGTGATTGACAATACAGTCCTGGGTGGTCCTCTGAGTTTGAATTAGCTTCCGGTTCCATGCTGATTCAAGAGTTATGTCACTTTGGCTTGCAGGTCATAGGTGCCATGAGTAGATTTCGCAATATGCAGCTTACAGATGAATACCTGCAGCTTCCACTCGGTGACGCAGTTGCCCAACAGACACCACCAACAACACTTGCATGGATAACACAGGCGAGATGTATCCAATATGAAGAACTGCAGAAGAAATGATGCCAGAGTGTGAGAAAAACAGTTAGTATTACTTTTATTCGCTCACAAACTTTATACAACACAATAAGTGTAAAGCAAGTAAATAAATTAAGAGCACTTCAGCAGAACCCATAATGTGCAGGCTGAAGCACGAATTAGCAATAGCGCTGTTTTAAAACGACGCCACAATTACCATTTTCACACACATTATATTTGGATTAAATGATATAGGCACGACTTACCTTGGTAAAAAAAAAAAAAGTAAAGAAGCATACAACACCACTCCAACAACCTGCCTTTAACTGATGCTAACGATGGGCGGCATCGTCAAAGATGGCTCAAGGTAAATTAGCCATTAATCCACGACGAAATGTGGATTATCTGCATATCATTCTCATTTCCTCAGCGGCTACTCGACGTCTGCTGATGAAGTACGCTTGAATCCCGTTTTCGGAAACGGATCCAAAAAACATGCCGACTGAAAAGAAATGGTAATATTGCTTGTATGTATCTGCTTTCCCTCTTGTCGCATTCCGCCCCAGCGTCGCTTGCTGTCGTGCCGCTTTACACCACTGAGGACAATGATAGTCCACCCAACAAATACACTATTTTCATCGTCTGTCTCCGCTGAGATTCGGCAGCACCGGCACGGCACACAAATGTCCCCCCCATTCAGTTCGCTTTGATCCACGCCCCTGGTAACTGGCTGATGGGCGGTCCAATCACACTGAACCAGAGCTGGACTAGACGCAGCACCGCATGGATATACATTTGAATTCACCGCAAATGCACAAAAAATAGTCCCAGTAATTCCAGGGCACTGTTATTGACTTTAAGCCCTCTCATCAAAGCTGATGAGCTCAGCAAAGCCCAATTCTTTCAAAGTCAAATTCTCATCTTGTGCTTCAAGATGCTTCACATTGACTGATATGCTGTGGAGACTAGTTTCAGAGCAGATGTACAGTGATGTAGTGCTGTATCCTCTGTCAATGGTACTCAAATGGGGTACTGGTACCCCTGAGAGTACTTCAAGGCATTGTAGGGGGGTACTTATTTAAACAAATATATAAATAACATATATATAAATAGCATAATTCTGGGGCAGGTATCAAATACTAGCTTATTTTCCACACTGTATATACAGTACCTGTATATCCATCCATCTATTTCCTACGCGGCTTATCCTCACAGGGGTATGCTGGAGCCTATCCCAGCTGACAAAAGGCAATGTACACCCTGGACTGGTCGCCAGTCAATCGCACACAGTAACTGTATATCCATCCATCCATTTTCTATTCCGCTTCTCCTCATGAGGGTTGCGGGGGCATGCTGGAGCCTATCGCAGGGCACATATAGACCAACAACCATTCACACTCACATTCATACCTATGGACAATTTAGTGTCGCCAATTAACCTAACATGCATGTTTTTGGAATGTGGGAGGAAACCGGAGTACCCGGAAAAAACCCACGCAAGCACGGGGAGAACATGCAAACTCCACACGGAGATGCCCAAGGGCGCGTGGGTTTTCTCCGGGCACTCCGGCTTCCTCCCACATTCCAAAAACATGCAGGTGAGGTTAATTGGCGACTCTAAATTGTCCATAGGTGTGAATGTGAGTGTGAATGGTTGTTTGTCTATATGTGCCCTGCGATTGGCTGGCGACCAGTCCAGGGTGTACCCCGCCTGTCGCCCGAAGTCAGCTGGGATAGGCTCCAGCATGCCCCTGCGACCCTAATGAGGAAGAAGCGGTATAGAAAATGGATGGATGGATGGAGTACCAACAGTGCTCACAATGGACTTAAGAGCGCCATAGAAATCACGGAGGTGTTACCATTCCACGTACCATGCTTACTCACGATGTCTTTAAAGAAAGAAGAAGCCATTAGAATCCATTTACAATAACAGTACAACAAAGCACGCTGGGAAACAGGACGTGCTGTTGTCTAAACCATATGCGTGCTGACGCCGCCATATTGGATGTGGCAAGGCTGCACTGTAAGTGAATACAAATAAATGCACTTACTTTTATAAAGCGCCTTTCTATGAAGAAATTTAATTAATGCCTCTCGTTTATACATTCACACACGCACTATTATACTTGGGAAACAGTTAGGCACCAAAAACAATACATTTGATCTTCTCAGATGGCTAAGAATTTTATTGATTCCACGCAGTAGTAATTCACATTACATCAGCTATAGAGCACAAAGTAGTGCCGAAAAGTACTTTTAATGAGTAGTAGTTTTAATGGAATAAAAGAAAAATATAAAATAAGAACATGAAAGTTATCAATCAAAATAATAACCAGCAAATTAATGTATTTTAAACAATTCCACTTTAACAAAAAATACATTTAATCTTTCCAAAAATAACATAAATCAAGGCACAAGAAACACAAATGTATTCTTATGTAAAATATGTAATACATTCATTTTCTACTCAGAGACGGGTGGAGTAGCCAACAAAACAACTATTCCTTTAAGAGTATTGTTGCTTTAGATGAATTTTACTCAAGAAAAAGATATGTGATGTCACACATATCGGTATCGGTTGATATCGGAATAGAGAGTTGGACAATATCAGCATATCGGTTATCGGCAAAAAAGCCAATATTGGACATCCCTAGTTTAAAGTTAAACACACACATCATTTTCAATTCTTTATTAACACAAATTGGGATGATTTTTTTTATCATAATACGCAATTTATAACAAAAACAAAGACATTGTATGTAAAATGTATGCTCAGTAGCAGCCGTGGGCACCCCCATGTAGTCAGAAAGGTACAATCTTGATCACATGACATTTTCATACAATTCGACAGTGAAGTTGATCAAATCAGACTCCTAATCAGGCTCCTCGTATCATCCAATAGTGAAATATTGTAAGACACCCATAATATTTATAGACAATACATTGGTCCCTCGCTACATTGTGGTTCGAACATCACTCCCTCATTCTATCACGGTTTTTCGAAAATTAATAAATGGCCGCTGTTTCTTGGTCGACTATCTACTATTGTTAGTCAAAAAATATTGAAAAACAAGTTATACGTAGTATTCTGGCCAGTAGGCATCAGTAATGTTACATGACATTAGATTACCTTCACACTGCATGTAGTCGGCCATAGCGTAGTCTGACATGGCATAGTGCTCCTCCCAGTTCTCCTCCCATTCCATGTGGAAGTGGTAAGATTTTGGCTTCTTACTTTGTCCTTTTTCCCCACTTCATTTGAAACACTTTCTGAAGTTTGGAATAAGTAAATTGGAGAGGCTAAATAGTTTGCTAGGTAGCTTGCTATGCTAACGGCGGCCGTCTCTTGCAGTGGTAGTTCTGACTTGAATCACGCCCTGGGCGGACAGACGCTGTGGCACCCCCTGCGCCTGCACCACACCCACCACAAATTACTCTACATGGAGTTTGCATGTTCTCCGCGTGTGTGGGGGGGGGTTTTCTCCAGGTACTCTGGCTTTTTCCCACATTCCAAAAACATGCAACACATTTGAGACTCTTGGTCTGCAATATAATTAATATAATTAATTATAAATTATATTATTATTAATTATAATTAATATCATATAATGTTAAGAATTAAATATGTTTTATTTTTGAGCAATTACTATTGTAAATTCCTTTTTTTATACCTTATAATTAACCTGAGGGCTGAGGCCCAGCCGTGAACTCACCCGCCTCACTACTCGCTTTTGTTTGATCCATGTCACGGGGTGGGCGATGAGCGCTGAACACTAAAAAATAGGATTTTATTTCTTTCCCCTCATCCTTCCCGCCCTGTAGAGCAGTGATCCCCAACCCCCGGGCCGCATGTGTCATTCGGTACTGGGCCGCACAGAAAGAAAAAATAATTTCCATTATTTCATTTTTTTTGTTTTATTTTGAAAAGTGTCCGGATTCTGTCTGTTACATCCGTCTCACTTGACGCTTGTCCATTGTGCGTGTGCTAACTTTATCTCATGCCGCACAGATAGACTACTACTGTATTTTTACCATTTTTCTTTCACCTCATATTTGGTGTCAAATGCTGATACTATGTGGGAATGCATAAAGGTAAGTTTTGATGACTTATTGAGTGCTAATGTGCACATTTGTCTCAAGTTAATTCATGCTAGCGCACCGCCTTTTACCACACACGTCAAACAGCGATGTAATAATCTCTCTGGAAAAACTTGGCTTGAAGTTGAACTGGTGGATGGTGGGTCGTCATTAATTTTGTGGTTTTAATTTGATGTTATTCATGTCTTAGTTTTACACAATACATAATAAAGAAGATAAATTAGATCGCTATAATTCACTTATCACGGTCAGGTCTGGAAAAAATTATCCACGATACGTGAGGGACGACCGTACTTTGTTTGTATTGTGATTTTGACAAGACATACAGTACATATAAGACGATTCATTACTGTAGGAGCCATCTTATGCTGCTTTTGGGTTTAGTTCACCTGGTTTGTTTTGGGGTAATTGTGAAAGCAGCCCTGTTTCCTAACGACTGCATGCCCACATAAGAACAAGTCAATGATAGAGGTGTTCAGAAATAATCAGACTGGCTCGGATGACAGTCTGTTTCAGCTGAGCAGTAAAGTAATAGTTGACACCTGAGTGACCTTATAAATAATAGATTCTCTACTTTGTTTTCACTTGGCCGGGTAAAATGCACACTTTGTATAATGTCATACAACAACTGTTGTGTTTTACGTGTCAGTTGAAGTTGCCATTTGAATGGTGATAATAAATGCATCTGGGTTTTACAGGGATGGGAAATGGGCCATAGCAATATACATCACATTAAAAGCACCATTTATTTTCCAACGGCTGTGTTGGAGTTAGAAAGGAGGAGACAGAGATGCTCCAGTAGTCTTAATTCATTGTAATGGTCACAGCTCAGCCAACAGATGCGAAATGTGAATCTCTTACGCTCAATAAAATGAGCAATTGGTCTCATCTACAGTGTATCTCCTCCAAACTCCAAAGTCCAGCGCAGTGAATATTTGACTGTGCAGACTTGGCCCTCAATGGACTGAAAAGTGTTTTTCTGTTACACAGAAATCATTACATATTTCAACTTATGTTATATGTTTTTATATTAACAACTTCATCTGGAATGTGCCAGTGTTTCATTTTCCGAGAGCCATAGTAGGATAGAGCAAGCATGTTTGCCTTGCTCTGCGTAAGGTTGTAAAACTAAAAGCCCTACTGAGAATCATGGAAATTAGATTTACACTTGGGTCGATGCGTATCTGGAATAGGGCCAGCGTTTGAGGTGAGTGAGAGGTGACTTCTCATTGGACATGACGGACGGAAAGCATAGTGCTGACGTTTTCAAAAAAAAATTGAATAAAAAGAATCCCCCCCATTATGTTACAGTGTGAGGTAATTTGCTTTGCTTTTCAATCCAGTTAAGAGACAGCAAGTTTAACTAGGTAAATAATAAATGCCTTCTCCCACCATGTCTTAAGTGGTGTCTTGTAAAGTGCTTTCCCCATGTCAGACACTCATCATACAGATACCGTCCATGTCACGTGGGAATGTACCCCTACAACCGTACGTTTCTGATGATTTTGAGTGACACAGGGCCAGTTATTAGCACTGTCCCCAACATCAAAAAGGTTCCCGGTAGTAATGTGCAAAACCATTGATTTTCTTTTAAATCTGATACTGGTTGGTATTGATGATACCAATGCCATTCTGATACTTTGTGCAAATACACCTAATGTGTCTAGTCAAATTCTAAAAAGTAGTTTATTTCAAATCCTAGCATAGCTCATTGCATAGAGAATACTAGACATTGGAGTTTATTATTTGAAACTCCACTTCCAGTTCTTCCTGTCCTGCCGTCTTTCGTGTTGCACTGTGAGTGTCATTGAATGCAGATACACGGGTTCCTAATTCCAGTACTTTGTTGAGCAAGCCCTTGCAACGATGATACCAAATGTCGTTTTCGTGTAGTGATCCATTCCCGTTTGGATGCAACTATTGACTAATCCGCCACCGTGCGGATGCACATTTTTTTCACCCCATACATACATAGTGTACGTAGTGTGCCTTTTTTTATACATAGCTGGGAGTTACCAACCGTAATGTCGCTGTGTGGAAACACAGTGGCAATAAAGATTCTTGATTCTTGAAGGATTTGTGCCCTGCAAAAAAATAATTTTCCATTCTTTTTGTGCTTATTTTTTCTGCCTATTTATTATTGTATTTTTTTTTTATTTTTTAACGTAACATACCAGTAGTTTTTACAAAAAAAAAATTGCCTTTGTAAAGAAAAACTAGGTGTGTGAATTTGTGGTGGGTGGGGCGCCACAGCGTCGGTCAGTCCAGGGCGTCATTCAAGGCAGAACCGCCGCTGGTCTTGTGGCTTTTACTTTTGTCTTCATTAAGTGATTACTCAATGAGTTTGCCTTCAGAAAGTCTTGAGTTGCTTTTGCAGTATGTTTTGGATCTTTATACAGCAGCACTGTGAAACACTGGCCCATCAGATTTGTATCATTTGAATGTGAGCCCTTTTTGTTAACTGTGTCAACAGCTACATCAGCAATAAACACCAGTGAGCATGTTCCATTAGCAGCCATACATGCCCATACCTTTACACAGCCTCCTCCATTCTATTTGACACATGGTGTGGTATTCTTTATATCAAGCTGTTCCTTTCCATCTCCATACATTTATTTTCCACAATCTACAATTATATTCTATTCTTTTTTGGTGTTACTGTTTGCCGGAGAAAAATCTATACTGCTCACTGTAGCTTAAGTGGCAGCTGATAAGATTCTGCAGACAGCATTAGGTTAGTTAATATTGTTAGAATCTATCTGCTTTTCCGCTGCGATCCCGTTGTATTCCCTCTCATCGACGTCCTCCTATTTCTTTCTGCTCAGCATCCCCTTGAGTCTGTTTCAGATGAGGAATGTAGTGTGAATTATTCATCATAAAATAACACTGAAACCTTGTACAGAGCAATTGAATTAACGAGATGCTTTTATATCAGATTGTTTAAGACGCCACTGCGCCGGTAATGGCTTAGTACTGACAGGGCCTGTCTATTTGTCGGGGGAAACCCAAAGTCGGTGTTAATCCAAGATTCAAGATTCAAGATTCAAGAGTTATGCAAATGTGAACTATTGAAGAAAAAGTGTGTATCTCATCTAGTAATTGATTGAATTCAATGTTAGGTTTTTTGTACTTCTCTAATGATTTGTCTGTGACAGTAATGTAGCACACAACCAGCATTATCTCAATGTGCTGTGTTGACTGGATGATAAAGGACTGATACTCCTAAAATTTCTTCAAGGTTGGCAGGTCTGTGTGTTATAGTTTTTGCACGTTTTAAGGAATAATCTAATTGATTTACCACAAGGCATTATACAAGACCATAAACTTCATCTTGGAACAGCGATCAGAAAACTAGCAATAACGGCTAGCAAACATGTGACTCCTTGAAAAAACATTGCCATTCATCTGTGTTTTCTCTCTACTTGTCTCTATCCCATGAAAGAGAAGAAACACAGCTCAAATCACCTCACTGGTTTGGCTGATCCACAGCTGCAGGTGTGTGTTGTGGGAAAAAATGAGACGCTCCAGTAGTGAGGGAGAGATTGCTCATTGTTTTGTGCTCACAGAAGATTGTGAGCCTGCAGATTTTGGCCTTCAAACCAACAAAACTTGTTGTCATCCAAAGAGCTCTGCAGAACAATGTTTGAAAGGCAAAAGGCTTGAAAAAAAAAGCGAAAATGTTCTACTGTGCACATTTGTCTCTTTGCAGAGCAGAGATAGTGTTGTAACACACACAAAAGACCTATTTCAACAAGAATAAATAGTTCAAAGAATACAATGTAATGAATGATAAGTATTTTTCTTTACACTTACATATTTTGGTAGTGAATCTACTGTCAGTAAAATCCAAAATACAAGCTGCTTCAAAATCATCAGATGTGGTTGTTGAAATGAGATTTAGCTGCGTCTGATTTTCTGTCAAAAAAGTGATCCACACGATCAGATCAAATTAACACATACAACATTGTCCTGCTGTGAACATTTGACTCCATGTGCAGCCTTAGACCCTTTGCATAGTGGCTTGTTGAAATGTTTTACTGTCCATCTTCCCTTTGCTGCCCTAATGGATCAGTTTTCAAAGGTCACTTCTGTATAATGGGCTGTTGTGCTAATTGACTCCGGATGCTAACCAGATGTTAAAAGAATCCTCACGTCTGTATCAGTGCAAATGTCTGTTCCAGTTACTTCTCTCTCTCCATAGTCTCTTTCCACCAGGCGTTCCATCCAGAGGTGAATCAAATATGAATCACTATGCCTGCAAGAAGAGTGTAGCTGATGAGGCTGCTCTGGCAGTGCAGGAGCAGGCACCTCAATCCTCCATCATTGCCTTAATCAGCATCTGGCTGTGTCTACTGCTTAGGTGACCGCCAGTTCTTTGTGTTTCAGTGAGTTTGAAGCTGTCACACGCCACCATTTGGTTTACACCAATCCCCCTCCATCACCAATGTCAAGTCCATTGACTCCTGTCAAACAACCCATTACCAACGATGCATCTATAACCATGACAACCAGGCCTGACACCAGGTCGGAGGTTTAGTGCTGTTGTCAGCTCTCATGGGAATAAATGGAGGCCTAAATGTGTCAATAAGTGTCAGTGTACGTTCCTGTGCATAGCCTGACATAAATAAACTGTGCAAAAAAAAAACATCCCGGTAAAGTGAGGATTTGTGTTTTAAAATCAGCCCTAAAGGTCCATGGAGCCCAGTGAGATGTTACAGCGAGATGTTTAGATTTTTTGACATGAAGTTAGTTGTCAGCAGTGTAGTCCATCAACAGTGACTTACCCCCATAGTTGGTCCGTGAGCCCAGTTCTGGTCAGATTTCGGTGATGAGAAACGCGCATTTATACGACGTCAGCCAAAGTGAAGAGGTCTGATTTTTTCGAGGAGGCATTTCTGTCATGCAAATGTATTACTCTTTGGAATGCGCATTGTTTTGAGACGTCGAACTTAAGTAACCCCAATAACTAAGTGGAACTATGTTTCTCATCACTGAAATCTGACCAGAGCTGGGCTCACGGGACGAAGTGGGAAGTAAGTCACTGTTGATGCACTACACTGCTGATGGGGATGTCATACAACTTCATGTCAAAAAAGTGTAGTTTTGGGTGCATTTCACTTTTCTCAAAGCAAGAAACAGGAGTGAATGAATGTAATTTTTTCTGCAATGATCATATGCAAGTTGTAATTGCTTGTTGTTCATCAGTCATCATAGGCCTCTTAGCTTTGCATTTCAAAGGACCACGTGTCAGAAAAGAGGTCAGTCAGCATGTGAGATCAGTCAGCATGTGAGAGTCATTAAATGCCTGGACCTTTTGATTCTACTGCCCTCCCATTCCCCCCACCCCGTCACCCCTAGCCCCCAGCAGTCCCCCTCATCTCCACCAATATATCAAACACTGGCTGCATTCTTCCACTCTCATTTCCATTGGCTATTTTGAACCCCATTGCTCCATTCCATACCCTGTCATTCCCTTTCTGTTCTGTGGATCCACCTCAGTCAAATGGAGCCAGTGGTGCGTGATCCCACTGGCCTACATACACAAACCCCCCCTGAGCCCACTTGCCTCGGGCAGATCAGACACAAACACATCCAGGCAGGGTCCGTATACCGTTTAACCTTTGTTAATTATGCACACACACACACGCACACAACCTTCCTGTTTCAATCACCTTGTTGCTCAATAATTTAAGCCACCAAAACATTCAATAATAAACATTCAAACTAGTAATTTATTTGGATTGGTCAGACTCCTTGTCAACTGATAACAATCATTTCTAAAACTGTTGCTTGCTTGTTTGTAAGTAAGCAAGAAGTAAGACATGGTTTTATAAAAACATATTGTCCTTGAATTTAAAGGGATAGTTTGGATTTTTTGACATGAAGTTGTAAGACATATGCAGCAGCATTGTAGTCCATTAACAGCGAGAAGCCAAAGTCTTTACTTAATTGTCCCGAGCAACTAAGTGGAACTACGTTCTTCATCACGGAAATCTGACCAGAACTGGAATAATCTACAGGTATTGTCTTTCACATTTTACATATAAAATACATTAAACATGTAATTAAACATGTAATCGGTCTCCGGGGTTATGGACAGACCACCACCAAAAGCATCAAGTATTAAGTGATTTTAAATCAACTAATTTACAATTGGTGCAGATACATTGGTAGTAAAATTGACCTTTAAACCCCTTTGGCGCATTCTGGGTCAATAATTGTGAAGTTTTGACTGAACTAGAGTGGACAATTTCTATGCCTCCACTACGGTTGTGAACGATAAACCGTTGCAACCGGATATCCGGTTTGGCAAGAGGTAACAGTGTCCTGGATCGATAAGAATCAGACATAAATCCTGAGATTAATCGATTGTAGAGACATGCACTGGGTAGGGCAAGGCTAGCAACCGGTTGACAGTGCGTCTTTTAAACAACACGAGAGCCTGGCCTGCCGGTGAAAGGATTGTCGCTCATTCACCGGAGCTTACCGTGAACAGATGTAAATAGTAGCAGTGCGTACATTATAGCGACCTAATTTATCATGTATTATGTATTGTGTAAAACTAAGACAGGACAACATCAAATTAAAAGCACTCAGTGAATACAGAGCCAACATCCACCAATACAAGCCTGGAGTTTTTTTGCAGAGAGAGGATTATACGTCGCTGTTTGCTTGCGTGAATTAACTTGAGGTTGTGCACAAATCCAACAAACAAATATTCACATCAGCACTCAATAACGGCACCAAATCTTACCTTTATGCATTCCCACATAGTATCAGCATTTGGGAACAAATATGAGGTGGAAGAAAAACGGGGAAAATACAGTATAGTAGTCTATCTCTGCAGTGTGGGAGAAAGTTAGATGGTGCGTTCAAAGACCGCCGAACAAATTGGGACAGGTCGCCGCTCGCAACGAACAAACATAAACATGCAAAACTGGGGAATTTGTAACCATATATTATTTTTTGAATGAAATAAGGCCCCATATTTCCAAAATTCTGATCCATTTACATAAAACGTGATGTAGTTATTTTTTCACAATTTTTTTTCAGTGGTTTTTTTTTGTGTTTGGACGGTACTGTAATACTGTAATACAGCATGCTACTGTAATACTGTAAGAATGACACTTTTATAGAATTGTCTCCTTTATTTTATAATGTAAGATTAATGTCTACATCAACAAAAGTAACCGTAGAATCGTATCCAATCGAATCATATCGAATGTATTGTTTGTACACTGTATGAAATCGTTCTCTTTTTAAAATATTGTGTATCATTTTTGAAACGCCTGTGTATCTAGATTCGAATGGAATTGTCTATCACAGAAAGATTTACATCCCTAGCCTCCACCTGATGACATATTACTATTTTATCTTTTAATGCCCTTTGTAAAATGACTTAGCACAAGTGCATGTATGATTGATAGTAAACCTTTCATGATGACTTGGCTCAAGTCCCAGAACAAAGTGGATTTTACATTAGTTCTTCACTGAATGTGTCTCAATGGATACACTAATGATGATAATGGAAAAATTTGTCCATTCGCCTTTTTGCAATGGTGAACTTTTTGATCACAAGCTGGAGTCTATTTGACTGAATAAAGGCACAAAAACATTCTTGTAGTTTTGTTTTTTTTTGTATGTCACCTTTATTTCCCAGCTTCCCTCACTCTATACAAACAGGTATTTTCTCTCCCGCCTCACTGTGCCCTGTTCCACCACAGACATCCATGAAGTCAGCAGGTTTTCGGTCGTGTCCTGATTTGACCTTTACAATCCCCTACCTGACCTACAAACACACTGACCACTCCAGGCTCTCACAGAAGGTTCCACCGGAAAACAAGTCACACACAAAAACAAAACAATCGCGGCTTATTTACTCAAACATCATTGTCCTGCAGTGTTGCAGGCATAGGGAGAAAACAAGGGTGACGAGAGCGCCCATGACAAAGAGGTCTGATGCATAAACAACACAATATTTGTTCCCAATGGACAAACAGGAATGTGGGGAGAACAACAGTCGGGCACATGTGACCTTGTAGTGTCTCCTGCATTGCTCCAGTGACCTCTACAATCGTAGTCTGCTGAACCATAATGTCTCTCTCTTACACAAACACACACACCGGACAGGTTTAAATTTTTAATTGTGCTGATATCACGTTTTTTTCCACACTGCTTGGACTGGTGGCTCTTGTGGGTATGACAAGGATGTTGTGTACCCTGCCTAACCAGCCTAACCCTGTCTCGTAACAATGATTGATGATTTTTGTGTGCCTGTGGTTGTGTGTTCCACCAGCGAGTCAGAGCCCACACAGCAAAGACCCAGCTGCACACCACAGCATGTTAAAACAAACTTAAGCTATAATTAGTTTCACCAGTGTAACCGAAAGCCTAATTAGTGCCCAAGAAAATGCTCATTTTCACCACACCAGTGGCTTAGCACACAAGGATAAAAGACAGTTTTAAAATCACACTGCCTGCACAACCTCATCTCTCTTCTTCAACATATTTTTTTTATGAATAACCTCTCAGATGGCAAACCCACATTGTAGCCCTTTCCTCCTCCACAACTATCACTGGTAACCATAGAGATGACCAGACAAGCAAAGAACTAAATTCATGACACACAGCTCCATTCAGGGCAGATCTGTATAGACTGATGTATAAATAAAGATGCGTCATGCACGCATGTGGTTCCTACACTTTGACTGAGACTTTACCAGGCTCTGTGGTCAAACACCGTGGTGGTTATGATCAACAGTTTTAGGATTTCTGAAATATAGCTATTATTAGCAATATTTTCCCCCTGAATCATCACAGTGGTGACTTCCAAAATTTATAGTTTCATCACTGGAGAAATGTCAGAGGCCGAAGTGCTCTTCATCTCAGTGGATGAGACACCTGAGCTCTCTCCCACAACAACATTATGATGCAGCACTTTTTTCAGCTGATTTATCATTCAAACTAACAGGCTACCTGGCAATAAATGGAATCAATCCTCCTGCACATGCATCTTTCATAAAAAATTATTGTAGCATTTCATTTGTTGGCTTCATTCATTCAACCAGTTGAACTGGCATCATTAATTCATATAGTCTGTTATTGTCCACTATCGCTGTCAGAGAGAGCCAGAACATACTCCAATAGCCGTCATGTACAGTAGGCGGACAGAAAGAGAGTAGTGCCCTCTGGTGCATCATTCAGCGTTCAACCAATAAAACACACATTTTAAAGTCTTTGTTAAATAATTGTGTTGTAGTATTTGCATGAAACACAATGATAACCTCTCCTGTCTTTCTTTAAAGGAAAACTGCACTTTATGAGAAATTTTGCCCATGATCCACAATCCTTATGTGAGACACGAATACATACTGTATGTCTTTTTCTTTTGTGTGTTCTTCTAAAGGGATAAAAACAGATATGCACGTATGGGATCCACTTATTCCGCCTATAAAGCCTTCTGAAAAAGAAACCGCCAACAATGCTCCGTTTACATACAATGTGACGTGCATATTAACCAAGCTCTAGTGATATTGTTATTATTATTATCAACATTGTTACGCCGATCGAACTATGTTACTAGCGCATATACACTTAGCCAGAACACACCGGCTAGCTCCCAGCCGGCTAGTGACTGGCTTCACCACAGACTCACCCGCAATGCCCCAGACCACTACAAAAAAGGTAAGGCTACATATTTGAACTGACACCACACGTGCTGTGTTTTATTTGAGTTTGTAAAAGTTAACGCTCGGCGTAGGCATTCGTTTCTATATTGATATGTGAAATCAATGCGTCGAGGAAGGAAGTTCTGGTAATGCTTAAAATGGACAAAATATGTAAAATACCGTATGAATTAATGTACTTGTCACAGCATGTATATAAAACCATAAAACCTTGTTGGAGGTTGTTGGAGGTGTTTTAATAGCAGTCTTTGCAGGCGGCACAGGTGTATCCCATTACATGCAGTAATGAGCTTTCTTTTTATCTGTTTTTATGTCCTTAGAACAGATAGAAATGAGAAAGGCTTGTTTGTTCATGTCTCACATAAGGATTGTGGATGATGGGCAAAATAAAAAAAAAACCCTGCAGTTTTGCTTTAATACCGGCATTCAGGAGTGATGACAATTCTAAGGTCCCATGTCTGAAAGGGGCCAAAGAAAGTAGGAAAATATCAGTACTGTACATTTTTCACAGGTCTCGAAACGTTTCCTGTTCCCACTATGCCCACTGTTACCTCTGTTTATTACTACTCTCTTCTCTTCTCATTGTTGCAAACTTCATAAACACACGTAGCAAAACTGGGCCTGGTGATCTCTGTTGACCCTCAAGGTGTTTAACAGGGTTGAGTTCAGGGCTCGTATGTCCGTTGGAACATCTCTGTGTGGAGTTTCCATGCTCTCCCTGTGTGTGCATGGGTTCTCCTCTCACATTGCAAAAATATGCATGCTAGGTTAATCAGAGACTCCAAATTGTCCATAGTTGTGAATGTGAGTGTGAATGGTTGCTTTTCTATATGTGCCCTGCGAATGGCTGGCAACCAGTCCGGGGTGTATCCTGACTCTCACCCAAAGACAGCTGGAATAGGCTCCAGCATACCCACGACCCTAGTTAGGACAAGCGGTAGAGAAAATGGATGGATGGATGGAGTTGAAGGCTCTCAGGTTCTTCCCATAACAAACCCATCGACGCACGCCTTTCTGGACCTTTCTTTGTCCACTGGAGCACAGTCATGTTTGAGCAGACAAGAGCCTTGCTCAAACTGTTGGACGCACCGATTCGTCCGATTGAGGTTGACCGCTGACTGATGAAATTCATCTAGTTTTAAGTTAAATACTTTTAGCTATATATCTATTGAGGGGAGCACATGGAAGTGTCTCAGTCGGAATCCCTGAAAGCATTAACTAAACACAAGTTATTTCACGGCATGACAGATGACCCAGTTTGAAGCCAAAATACCTTTGACCCACCGGGTGCACTGCGGACTGTTCAAAGGAAGCCATTGTGATTGGGGGTTTACATGTCAGCTTTAACTGACCCACAAAGGCAGAGCTTGGGTGTAATGAGACGATGAATGGCTAACTTTGAACGGCTTTGTGATGTTCTGGCTTTAAAAGGCCCAGCTGACTGCTACGATAGCTGAAGAGAGGTCTTAGGTGAGTTTAAGGGCTTATCACGACATCACAGAGAAACACCCTGACATAGATTCATATGGAAGGTTGAAAACACATGAAGAGTGTTGGTTGTGTAGTGGCTCAATTAGCCCACTTTTAAGCATTACACTATCACACTGCTATTGACAGTCAGTTGGGTTAGGTTCCAGCCCCTGCAATGACCCCGAACTGGATAAGTCACGTACATTCTTCACTAATGTATCTCATAAATATTGGGTTCAAATGTATTTTTTATACCTTCTCCAGGTTCAAATTGTACAGTAAATTTCCAAACTGTAAAAGGCACAAAACTAAGTTATATTTTACAGTAGTAGCATCATCCCATTTGAGTGGTTGACTTGTGATCAGTCCAGAGTGTACCCCACGTCTCCCACTTTCATGAGGGATGAGAGAATTAGTGATAATAGGTGGACCGGAAGGAGTATGGTTACATCAACGGTACTAGGATTCACTCATCATAATCATCGTGTTCACAGGGTTTTATTTTTAATTGAAACTGGAAAGCCACTTGCACATCTCCTCTCATGAGATGAAGCAACTACAGGACTTTGCACGCAATGTTCAGTTTTGTAGAGGCGACAGGGACCTCTACTGTTCCATTTGAGGATTGCAGAATTGCAGGGCTTGACGGTTGAGAAGATCTGGGCCGGTATTCACAAAGCATTCTAACGCTAAAAAGATTTTTCTTAGAATTTGTACTTGCTAAGATAAAAGTTATTCACACAGCGTCGTAGGTCTTAAGACAGCTCCGACAAAAGGCGACAAAATGGAAGAAGTGGCGAGGAGGACTTTTAAGAAGCCCAAGAGTGGCGTAAACAGACAAGATGGCGAAAAGACGAAGAGAAAGGACAGATATTTTCCGTATGCTAAATGACAGTGATTTAATAACACGCTACCTGCGCAATCGTGCAGGGATAATGTTTGTGGTGGAGCTTATTAGTCCCACCCAGCATAGTAACACTATAACGCCTGAGATGAAAGTCATCACAACATTACAATACCTGGCCACAGGTAAAATGCAACAATGCAGCAGTAATGACTTGGAATTTGTCACAACACTCTGTCAGCAGAGTGACCAGCCAGACCATTAAGGCACTTTCACAGCCTCATATCGTTAGCAATCACAGGAATGGCTGACAGCTGAGTCTGCGCCCACCATTAATATCAAATGCATTCAGTAGTAAAATTACCAGCATGGACAGTAAACATAAAAATAAGCAAATTAGTATAATGCGCATGTGAATGAGGTACATTCAAACATTATGCTGAGATTCATCATCATGACATTATCAGTTATCGGTTGATTTTACTTTCCATTCATTGGAACGCATTTCTTTCTTTTTTGGCCTTTCCCCCTTTTTGTAACAAACAATCGCAGATCTTAGAAGACTGCGTCAAACCTGGCAACGGGGCCAACCACACCTCCTCACTAAGATACACGTTTCTGTCCCCTCCTTGCTCAGTTGCTCTCAGGAACTTCCTTCATCACTCTTAAGATTCCTTGCTAGGAATTTTTAGGCTAAGTTAGGAGCTTTCTGAGAGGACTCTGAGAAGCTTTGTGAATACGAGCCAAGGTTAGCCTAAAAGGTCCTAGCATGGAATCTTAGCTTAAGAGTGATGAAGGAAGTTCCTGAGAACAACTCTGAGCAAGTCTTCTAAGACCAAAAAATAAATAAAGAAAAAACGTGCTCTGCTTGATATGCTTATTTTTATGTTTATTGTCCTTGCTGGTACTTTTACTACTTAAGGCATTTGATATTAATGGTGGATTCAGACTCAGCTGCCAGCCATTCCTGTGATTGCTGACTCGTAGGCTTCTTAAAAGTCCTCCTCCCCACTCCTAACATTTTGCTGCCTTAGGAATTCTCTTAAGGCCTAACACACTTTGTGAATAACTTTTATCTAAGCAAGTAAAAATTCTAAGAAAAATCTTTGAATCCGAGGAATTTAAAGATTTTTCTAAGAGTGACACCACTAAGAGCTATTTTTAGCCTTAGGACGCTCTGTGAATACAGGCCCAGGTCATTATACCAGGCTATAATGAGTTAGTCCCGACTCAGAGTAACCTATCATGTTAAGTCTTTATAGATTTATTACCCGTAGATGTATTAGTTCATTCAAAACAACAAATGATACAAGGAAGTAAGCAATAATTCTTGAGACAAATATTTCTCCACTTAATCTTATCTGAACATTTCATCACGTTCAGGTTATCTCAATATTTCATGGATGAAGACACAGTAAACCATAATTGCTGAGTTAGAATGGCGACACTGTCATATAAACCAGACACCGCAATTACTTTAAATGAATCTGTGTAAAACGTATGTGAATGCTGGCTAATACATCACAGCATATCACAGCATATCACAGCAATCCAACATACTATGCAAACAGGCCACGCAAGTAGGGTTGGGCATTGTTTCAATTTGAACGATTCCGGTTCCAATTCCTCGTTTCGATTCCGGTTCCTGACGATTCGAGTAATCGTCATAAAAGTTTGTATGGTTTAAACAGAATTCTTTTTTTGGATTAAATGTCTGAAGTTCTCCATGATTTCTTTCATCATATGAACTTTTTTTTTTTAAATCAACTTTATTATGAATTTCTCACAAGGCAATTTTCAACAAGTATGAATTCAACTTGAATATCAATTTTATGAAGTTTCTTTCTACAGGAGTACACTTTCACAAAAGATGTTTTTTGAAAAGCTAATGAAAAAACATTTTCACATATGCTGTTATGTGTCAGAGTGTGTGATGCTGCAGTAAGCTATTTTTTATGACACCCTTATTTTGTTGTAAGTAAACAGGATGTAGCCAACGGAGCTCTTATTTTGAAGGTCGGAAGTGTGTTGTGTGGGCTGAGAAGGTGTTTTGACTGTTACTAGCTGTGCACATGAATAAATTGACCTCCTAGAGCCATTAGTTCCCGTCCTTAGCATCCTTGTTATTTCCACACTATGAATCCGGAGGTGTTTAATCATGTTGATCATCCTTTGCATGATACTCTTCTTCGTTGGTGTTCGCGACTATTTGTGAAGTGAGCATCGAACCTAGGAATCGAAATAAAAAAATGTGAACGAGAATTGCAATGTTAGTCCCGATTCCCGTTGATGCCTAACCCTACACAGAAGCGCCCAGTGGGTTATTTACTGTGTGTGTGTGTGTGTGTGTGTGTGTGTGTGTGTGTATCAGTTCAGCAGTAAAACCGTCCTTATCAGCCTCTGGTGGAGTTTCCTTTTGGACAGGAAGTGGACTTCCTTGACTTCCTGTCCGCTCCTCCTTGTGTGTGTGTGTATGTGTGCGTGTGTCCCAACAATAGAGCACAAAACAATCAGTGTCGAGAGGCAAAGAACGAGAATTCAGACGCTGAAGTAAAGATGAATATAAAACTACTACAAACTTGAATAAATGATCAAACTGGGTGGTAATACTGTGACAGGACTTAGCTGACCAAGGACCAGAACAGCACAGCAAGACCACAATGGATTATGAACCTAAAAAGTCCAAGAAGGTAATTCTGCATTTCATTCTAATTGTTTAGGCATTAAAATTATTTTCCAGTAAGATTTAAAGGTCGATCACATAAAATGATTTTTAAAATGATGAAATTTAATATAGTAATACATTTTAATGTAATTCAGTAAAATGTCACTCCAAAACAATTCAGTCCTTTGTCGACAATAACTGAAAATTGTTGCTGCAACTCATAACTCCTCCTGTCCACTCAAAGTTGCACTGGTACAGAGGAATCACAAAAAGAAAAAAATGCATGTATATCCAATCTAATCCAACTTTAGTTGTACTTTAAAAACAACGGCAGTGCCTCAAAGTGCTGTACAGAAAAACATAAAAACACAAATGGCAACATGGCATCTCTACAACATCTAAAATAAGATTATAAAAAATATATAAGAAAAATGTAGAAAAGTAACAGCCATGATACATGACCATAAAAACAGACTTAAAAAATACAACAAATAACATCAACAACCCAAATAGTGTAAAAGGCCAAAGAAAAGAAGTGGGTTTTCAGCAAGGATTTGAAAACAGACAGGGAAACGGCTTGTTTAATTTACAACAGCAGATCATTCCACTGTTTCGGGCCCACCACAGCAAAAGCACGGTCCCCTCTGAGCTTCTGTTTTATGTTTGGGACAGTCAGGAACAGCTGATCAGCTAACCTGAGTGAGCAGTGCAATGTACGGAGTAGTAGCAGCTCAGAGAGGTAGGGCGGGGCTAGGCCATTGAGGAATTTAAAAACAAATACACTTTTAAAAACATGAATCCTAAAATGTCTGGGCAATCAGTGGAGTAAAGCTAAAATGGGAGAAATATTTACAGGTGCCAGTTAAAGAAAAACTGCACCTTTTTTAAAAAATTTGCCCATCATCCTCAATCCTTATGTGAGACATGAACACACGTATTTCTCTTTTCTGTGCGTTTTAAAGATATTAAAACAGATAAAAAGAGCCAGCTCATTATTGCACATATGGGACATACTTATTCCTCCTCTAAAGTCGTCTGAAAAAGTCTCCAAAAAGCGCCAACAACGCTCCATTACATATAATGCGGCATGCTATAGCGACATTGTTATTATTATTATTATTATTGTTAACATTGTTAACGCCGATCGAACTACTTTGCTGGCGTATTGACACTTAGCCATAACACACTAGTTAGCTACTAGCTACTAGCCGGCTAGCGACTAGCTTCACCACAGACTTGCCCGTAGCGCGTCAACGCATCTGACACTACTAAAAGGTAAGTCTACATATTCAAGATGCTGTTTTCTGAGTTTGGAAAAGTTAACGCTACGTGTGGGCATTCGTTTCTATGACGTTGATGTGTGAAATCAATGCACTGAGCAAGGAAGTTCCGGTAATGCTTAGAATGGCCGAAATATACAAAATGCTGTAAGTATTACATGTTATCATGAATGTACCTGCTACTACATGCTCACAGCATGGATATAAACCCCTGAAAGTTTGTTGGAGGTTTTCGGAGGTGTTTTAATAGCGGTCTGTGTCGGCATAGGTGCACCCCATTACGTGCAGTACTGAGCTGTTGCTTTTTATCGGTTTTAATATGGTTAAAACACAGAAAAGAGAAAGACATACAGTACGTGTTCAAGTTTCACAGAAGGATTGTGGATGATGGGCAATTTTGAAGTGCACTTTTCCTTTAAAATACGTGCAGCAGCGTTTTGCACCGACTGAAGACACACGCAATGGACGTCCCACTTACCCCCACATAAAGTGCATTACAGTAATCCAGCCGATAAGGTGACAAAGGCATGGATTACTGTTTCACAGTGTTTGTGTGCTGCCTCAATAGAAAAAAGCTTGATTTTACGACGGCTCTGATCTGACTGTCCAACTTCAGCTCTGACTCTGTTTTAACTCCCATGTTTGTGATGCCCGGCTTTCTATACTGGGCCAAAGGACCCAAATTTACAGGGGGGGGGGATCCCAGAGGTGCCACCACAAAACATGACTTCAGTTTTATTTTCACCAAACATTAAAAATTTCAGAGCCATCCAGGCCTTTATGTCATCAAGACACCTCAGAAACGGCTATATGGAATGAGCATTCTTCCTTCCAAGTGGGACAGAAAGCTAACAATCATCTGCATAACAGTGGAATAAAATGTCATGTTTCATCAGTATAAAACCAAGTAGGCTAGACAGGAAGAAGAGAAGAGGGCCTCAAACTGAGCCGTGAAGAATTCCACACAAGAGGAGGATACAGAGTCACCAAGGCCTCAATCCTCAGGTTTATACAGTAACTAACATCATGTGAATTATTACTTGTGATCATGCATGACAAAACTTGTGAAATAGTACTAGAAATTGCAGTGACCCTTCTCCTGGAAACTGGTATGGGATATTTTGGTATATCACAGACTTAAAGTCCATAAAATCTGAGTAAATAATCTCATGTTCCCTAAATATTATGAAAATTTTGCTCTTATTTTTTCTGTCCTTATCTTTTTTTAACAGATGACCTCATCATGAACTATCAGTGCACTCACAACGAGCTTGTCAACCCTTTGGACATCACAGGAGGTCATTATATATAACAGTATAAAAACATAACAATCTGACTCACGGTGTCATTTCACAAAGAACACAAAACTCATCACACAGCAACTAAACACTCAAAAGGTACATCTGAGAAATGTAGACATGTAGCAATACGACTGCGACTGGCTGGCGACCAGTTCAGGGTGTACCCCGCATCTTGCCCAAAGTCAGGTGGATAGGCTCCAGCATACCCCCGCGACCCTAATGAGGATAAGCAGCAGAAAAAATGGATGGATGGATGTACCAATACGAGCTTAAAATAAAAAAAAAAAACTCTTTTAAAGCAACGCATTTACTGGTGCCTGCTTCAATGACGTCAGTCTCCCTCTGGGCTCCCTCTGGTGGACAGAGGCAGCATTGTAGCGCCATTCATCCATTTTCTATGCCGCTTGTCCTCCAATAAAATGCTTTGCTCTGACGAAATGCATTATGGGAAAACTTTTAATACATTTTTTTCTATTTTCAACGCATTTGTATACCTTTTGAGTATTAATTTGCTGTGTGATGAGTTTAGTGTTCATTGTAGATTGTTATATTGTTATACTGTTATATATAATGACCTCCTGCGATTTCCAGTGGGCTGACAAGCTCATTGTGAGTGCAGTGATAGCTCATGATTGACTTCTGCCAAAGAAAGAGCTACCGTTTCCTCACTGACTCGAGGGCGCAACAGCATTTAAACAATTAGTAGTAGTTCTGAAGTAAAGGAGATGTCACAAGATTAGCATTTAGCCATAAATTAGCTGCACCGCTGTATAAGCCACAATGTTCAAAGTTTAAGAAAAAAGCAGCGGCTTATACACCAGAAATGACGTTAATACACCCTTTGGAAAGGAAGGTTAGTTCCAGCAAACTATTGGTGGCAGTGCTGTATTACAAGCTATAAATTGTGTCAAAAAGGTGAAATTGATTCTAGCAGTGTGTTCAAATGCTCACATACTATAGATTACTGTATCAGAGGTTGGACTTGCCACATCGTACATTGCGGTTTGAATATCGATCCCTCGCTCGATCGCAGTTTTAACAAATTAATTAATTAATAGATGATCTCTTGTTCGTGGTTGACTACAGCCTATGATTAGTCAAAAATATGCATATTTAAGCAAATTTTACATATTCTTCGCCTAAAAGCATTTTGAAGCATAAAAATGGCCAAATGAATGAAAATGCGAGGCCTGGGTACCACATATAACAGAGATGTGATGACTTCATACAAGACACACTATTGGCCAATACTGAGACCAAACCAATCAGCGTGTTGTTCAGTATCCTCTGCACTGATTGGCTCGCATCCTGTCCCACATGTTGTTTCTCTAATGTGTACTTTGGCATTCTTATGTGAGCACTGACATTATTGCTCGTTAAGGCAGGCACGTCTGCATTTGAAAGTTTAGTCTGGGAACAAATACATGGCTACAGTTACCAAATGTAATTATTTCAAGGAATGAACTACTAATAGTGACAACCAATGTATCAACCGAATTTACATTTGAGATGCGTTTTTTGGATAAATTAGTTTGTCTAATCCACAGCGTCGGCAAGATGCATGAATACCTGAGCAGCCTGACAATTACTTCCTTACAAACGTGACTTTGGAGTTACCGTGAGAACGCAGCTGTTTTCAGTGTAGCCTCTCTACCTCTACTACCTCTGCTACCTCTCTTAACAGGGTCCTAGAGCCCTACCTGTTACAATGGGATGAAAACATCATGCCGTTACTGACTTAAAAACATTTGTGGAAAGTGTTCTTATTTTTCAGTGATGAATACCATTTGTCATTTATCATAGACAGGCTACAGCATACGCCCGCAGCGCTAGTGAGGATAAGCGGAATAGAAAATGGATGGATTTATCATAAACACCATTACGCATGAGTATATAGTATCCGGAGTAAAAGATACATGAAAAACACAATGCAGCACTTGAATATTTTATCATTGTATTTTATAATCATGATAATATTATGTGTTAGATTAATATTAATGAATTAGATTAATATTAATTAATATTATTCATTATTAGTACTGATCTCCATTTTTTAAAATTCTTTTTATTCAACTTTCCAGAAGTTGACTTGCTGTAAATCTTTTATTCTCATTTTGGATGTTGCAAATTGGAGATGTGCACCAACTCTGTACTGAATTGACCTACGGTGTCTATGCATGCCTGTCTATTTGTGCAGGTATACCGGAAAACAAGGCAAAATGAGAATCCCCTAAAGCTTGTGTTGGCTTGTTTTGGCTCTAAATATTGCTTTATAATCATATTTTTACAACTGAGTCGAAAACTACCAACAACACTAAAGTTATAATTTCAACTTTTAAATTGAGTGAAATGTTTTTTTTTTAAATTTGGTTGATTTGGTTTGAGATTCCTGACAAAGTTAAAAAGCCATGGGGATACCTGAGCCTGCACAAGAGGAACATTAGTTGAAAGGCCAACATTTTACATTAGACAGTACGACTTGCCTGTGAGAAAATACATGCCACAAACGGCAATTCCACAACTTTACAGATTGAAAGATGACATATTAAAGAAAATATTGCATATTGTATACCATCATAACAGTGGTTTATTTGGTCTCAAAAATGTAGACAATATAATTTAGTGTCAATCTGTGGGACAGAAAACATTTCAACACGCACCTGCATTGTTTTGTGACTCGGTTAAATAAAAAAGTTTATTTGTCCAATCATATTTTTTTCTTAAAATGAATATTAAAACCTAATATCGTTCGACCCACTATCATGTATCGTCTCGTGACACCTCAAATTACGACTCATTCTGCTGTGTTTGCTGTCTGTTGTTAGGACAAATAATTGAACATTTGTTTTCATCTTTCTATTAGTAAAACCTGATTATTTATTCTATGTGACACCAACAGTATCTTTCGTAATATTTTTCTTTGTATGTTATCTCTCTCCAAAGGGTTTTGTCTCCCCCATTAAGCGTCTGGTCTGGTCCAAAGCCAGTCGCAGGCCTGTGGAACGAGGCAGCATTTACCGACGTCCATTGCACACTGTCCCCCTATACCCTCCTGACTTCCTCATCCACCCTGAGAGACTCATCTTCGACTACCTGGAAAAGGAGGTCAAGGTAGCAAAAACTAGAAAATCAAATAAAACAGAGTGACCGAACAGTGAAATATAGTATAGTACACTTCTGATCACCAGTCGCTTATCCTTTCCAATTAGTTCCTTGGTCACCTGACCTGGGTGTCAGTTTCTCTGAACCCGTCCAGCCGAGATGAACTGCTGCAACTGCTTGACACAGCCAGGGTCAGTAGTCAAACTTTCATATCACTAATCACCAGTGATTTGTTATTATCTAAAACCACCGGCCTGGACTGAATTCCTGATCAATCCCCCATTAACTCTGCCCTCTGACCTCATAGGTCAGCTGGGTTAAGCTCCAGCTCCCCGGAAAATCAATACTGAACAACATTTATAGGCTTCATAATCATTTTTGTGGTTGATAACCAATAACCAATAATGTGTGGTAGGTCTGTGGTGCGTTCAATGTGAAATTGTCATGTGTCGACAGGGAAATGTGCCGTTTAATGAATTTAGTTCTGTTGGTCAGCAGCAGTTGAGGGTGCTGCCTTTAAAGACCAGCATGGACCAGGATTGTATCCTGAGTCTGTCCGCTCGCTGCTTGCTGCTGACGTGGCGAGACAATGAGAAGCTGCTGATGAGAATTCCCACACATGAGATTGCTGCAGCCTCATATCTGAGAGATGACGCGCTGCACCTACTAGTCCTCAAGACAGGTGAGGACTGATCAGCCAGCCAAGCTCAGCAGTGCATGATAAAAGCCTCTCTCTCAGGTCTAAATGTGGACACTGTGGTTGCCGGGGACAACAGTCTGGATCGAAAGAAGCCAACAGGCGTCGATGGACGACGTCAAACCATGAGCTGCAATGTTGACCCACGACCTTCAGGGGGTACCATGGAACGACGACACACCATTTGTGGAGTCGACTGGAGGCCGTCTCTATCCAGGAGTAACCATGACAAGAACCAGAATTTGGACAGAGGAAGTGGGTGTGACAGAGGAGAAGGGGGAAGTTTAGAAAGGAAGCAAGCAGGAGGGAGCTGGGAGAGGAGGCAACCGACACGTAAGACAGGTGGAAGCTGGGAGAGCCGCCGGCCGAGGCCCTTGAATGGTGTGGGGCCCGGGGGGGGAGGAAGCTGGGAGAAGCGGCATGGAGGAAGTGGAGGAGGAAGCTGGGAGAGGCGGCACGGGACAGGTGGTGGGGGAAGCTGGGAACGACGGCAGGCTTGTACAGGGAGCTGGGAGAGGGGGAAGAGCTACGGCAGCTGGGAGAGAAGGAACCACAACCCACTGGAGCCAACTCTCTGCCCTGATGCATACTGCAACCTGGTCATCCTGGCTGTGGAGAACCGGGTGGGGCACCTTACTCTCACACTAGTCATACATATCTCATTTACTCATTTTAATCTGTGTTCATGTGAATGTGTGTAGGATGCTGCAGAGGAGTACTGTTCCCTCATCTGCCAGATGTTCCAAATCATTTATGGCCATCAGACCATTGAGTGTGTTGACAGAGCTGGGTTCCATCACACCATGCCGGACCGCTATTGGCTGCAGAGGAGTGAGTTGTCTTTAAATGTAATGTAGAACATTTCTGTCCTTCATAGGGACACGGTGAAATGCATCTATCCCTCCCTGTCCTGGACGCTGGAGTCTGTCCTGGCTCACTTAGACATGGGGATACTCTCAAGAGAGGTAGAAGATAACATTTTGGTCCAAATGTGAATTATGACACCAAAAGTCATAGGGCCATATTTCATAGATCAGAATTCATAAATCACGACCATGTGACAACCCCTCCCTTTTTCCTCCCATTTCTCTTCTGGGCGTTTGAGTGTGCATGTGCGTGTGTGTTTGTGTGTGTGAGTTTTCCCCCCCTACTCTTGCCCCCTACCTTTCTCTTCTTGTCTCTATGCTCTTTATACATTAAAATCAATATAATATACTAGCGACAGGTACTAGGTTCAAATTGTTAAAAACGGAAGGTGGCTATTTATGAATGTTGTGTTTAAAATGAAAAATTCATGCAATATGATAATTACCTTTTAGCGCTCCGTTCATCAGGTTTGTTTTTCCATGAACTGAGAGCAAACTAGCAGTGCATGTCTAAAACATCTAGGTCCACCACAGCCAGGCCAAAAAAACAGAAGCGTCAGCTTGACCCAGGGGTGACCTCATCCCGCAGAGGGGTTCAAATCAGCACACTCCAGATTTAAGATAATTACCTTTACGAATGAAAACAATCTTTATATGGAATGTGACTTTTCAACCTTTGGGTCATCAAATTTTGATGACCCGATCTTCTACCTCTCTCTCTCTCTCTGATATTCACACCACTAAAAATGAACCAAACATACAGTATCAAATTTGCGTTGTCAGCTTTTTGTCTGTTGTCATTGTCTGTGCATAGTACATACATCTAAGCTGCCATACAAGCTGTACACTAACTGGTGTAGGTTTCCTTCCGATGGTAGTCTCTTGATGGCTTGGTTGCTGAATTGAGAGGAGTGTATTCAGTTTTGTGAGACACTGTGCATGGAATGGACTATGGACGAAAACTGAAGCACTTGGAAGAAACCTACACACAGAAAGGTCTGCCATTCGAACCCGCATCGCAGCCTGAACCTTCTTGCTGTGGGGCCAAAGTGCTAAACACATGCAAGTGTAATGTTTGCGGTCTGCTTACATGACCACATACTGTATGATATGATGTCTGTCTTGAGTTTATTTTCTTAGTAAAGTAAATAAAAATGACGTACTGTGTAAAAGTATGTATGAAAATTTGAAAGGTAAATCCCATAGGTGGGAGAAAGCCAGTGTTTTGCATGTCTCAAGTAAGTTTCAAGTCTTTAATCTCAAGCCTCGAGACAAGTCTCAAGTAAAGCTGTGGAAGTCCAAGTCAAGTCTCAATTCAAGACAAAACATGTCGATTCAAGTCCGAAGTCATCGGGTTGATGAAATTTTTTAGTCCTTACCAGTCATAAGCACTGTTTAGTGTCTCCCAAATAAAATGTGATTTTAGCAATGTAACAATCTATTACATTTGACAGATAGAATGAATGCATTTTTAAAAGTTTTATTTTATTTTTTATACAATAAGACCAATATGACAAGATTTAGTTACAGTAAAAGAGTGCCGACAGACTAATCAGATTAAAGTCCTGCATTCTGCTTTTGCAAGACATTCTTAGCACTGTGTAGCTAGACTGAGACTTAACAGCATGAAGGAAGGAAGCTCCAAATGTTTTGTTGAGGATTGATGCTCCTTCTTTTGGATTATGTGTTTACACTTTTTCCTCACTTTTTAGTCTGTAAGACTGCAAATATAAACATAAACTAAACATTACAAACAAGTATAACATCCATTGTGAGATTTAGAAAAATATTATTAAAAGTTCAGTGTTGTGACCATATCAACACATTAACACAATAAACTACAGCTGCTCTTCACATGCAGATATCAACCACATTCTCAGCATAATTTGTCATACAAACGTGACTGAACAGACAAGAATCGTAGTTAAGGCGTGACTCTGTCGACCTCTGCTGGACGAATGGAACGTTACACTTTGCCAGCAAGCTTCCCCACGAGAATAATTTAATTAGAACAACAAGGTCACGAATAATAGAATGCAAAACTAAATATGCAAATACAATGCAGTACATTACAAAATGCTTCCATGTATTTACTCACATGTGACTGTCTGCGTTGTTGCTGCTTGTCTGATATGTCCGTCACTCTAATGTCCGACTAGATACAATGACTGAACTACGCAGAGCGGAACATGAGTCATTGACGTCACAGTCGAAGTCGAGTTGCAAGTCCATCCAGCTATGCTGCGTCTTCTTCTTCTTCTTCTATGCCGCTTATCCTCACCAGGGTCGCGGGTATGCTGGAGCCGATCCCAGCTGACTTTGGGCGAGAAGCGGTGTACACCCTGGACTGGTCGCCAGTCAATCACAGGGCACAACAAACAAACATTCACACTCACATTCATACCTATGGACAATTTAGAGTCGCCAATTAACCTAACATGCTTGTTTTTGTGTGAGGAAACCGAAGTACACTTACAAAAAAAAAAAACACGCATGAGAACATGTAAACTCTACAGAGATGTCCAATGGAGATTCAAACGCAAATCTTCCGAATCTCCTGACTGTGTTACCTGACCTCTGCTGAATTCTCTTTTTGTATCTACGTAGGTGACAGCTGTCTGACAGACACGTCCTACAGTTATGATCCAGAGTACAGCTGCTGCAGTTTATAGTAAGTCACATTTTGTCCCCGCCATAGACTGTATAAAATGTCCACACGGTCTGTAGGCCATAGTTCTGTGGACAGCTACCAGTTACACATTTACAGCAGCTGAATGTGAACTGCTGAGCCTTTTTAGCAAAGGCCCACCAACCCTTTCATGGAGTTTCTAGAGTAAGTTCATGTATGCGCATTATATACTGTATGTTGTCGTTGTTAGCTAATGATAATGATTTGGCAAAGTTTAGCTACTAACATTAGCACAGCAGAATTCCAGACGAAAACCACTGCTGAACAAAAAGAACATTAAGGCTCGTCTCAATTTTGCCAGAAAACATCTTGATGATTCCCTTTGGGAAAATAGTCTGTGGTCTAACAAGAACTTTTGTATACCAAAAAATCCTGAAGGAGAATGTCCGGCCATCTGTTCATGACCTCAAACTGAAATGAAATTGGGGTCTACAGCAGGACAATGATCCAAAACATACCAGCAAGTCCACCTCTTAATGGCTGAAGAAAAACAAAATGAAGACTTGTGGTGGCCTAGTCAAAGTCCTGACCTGAATCCTATTGAGATGCTGTGGCATCTAATATTTTTGTGGTTGAAATAAGTGTAGTAAGGAGCCGAAGAGGGACAGCACCTTTTAGTTAGATAGGGGATATTATGAAACGCTTTGGTAGAAAATCAACTCTGTATAAATAATTAGGCTGCTAGGGTTCCAGTCATTTGTGTATTATTGTCTTTTTATTGTGTGATGTGTAATTTTATACCACGCCTCTGTCTTTTTTAGTGATGGATCCCAGGACGCGTTTGAGCTCTACTACAGTGAGACTTATAGCGAGAGTTCATCCCTGTCTCTGCAGGAATCCCACCGCAGTCTGGGATCAGCCAACGATGTGGGGGAGAGCAACCCCACCCTGCTGCTCATGCAGGAGTACATGATCACTGTGTGTGCCTGTTACACTCCTTTGCCGGTTGATGTGAAAACTTGTTTCCTGAGAATCCATTCATAGTTACAGTACATGTGCGATTCCATTTGAGAATGTAGCATAGATTTATAGTGAGTGTGTTCGTGTGTTTTCCTACATGTATGCAGCTGAGGAACAAGCTGAATGCTGTGGAGTTGCAGCAGTTTGCAGTCTTGCTGCGAGAATACAGGCTGGAGTCAAACATAGAACATTTCTGCTCTGAGCTGCTGCAGTTGTATGGAGACAACCGCAAGTTTCTGCTGCTGGGTGAGAGAGGCAGACTTATTTTACAGCTGTTAAACTATTATTATGCGTGTGCATACTTGCGTAAAAAGTTCAGCAACAATGTGCAAAATCATCAGTTGTATAGCTACTGTGGCTGCTTATATCTGGGAGAGTCCAATGATACAACACCAACCCAAAGTAATCCACCTGCTCTTATTCCAGGAATGCGGCCGTTTATCCCAGATAAGGACGTCGGAGTATTTGAAAGCTTCCTGGAAAGTATTGGAATCCGCGAGGGTGGAATTTTAACTGACAGCTTTGGACGCATCAAACGCAGCATGAGCAACACATCAGCCACCGCCATGAGAGGGTACAATTGTCTATATTGGGGTGGGCGACACAAATGACAGCTTTAAAGTTCCCCTATTATAGACTTTATACTGACTTAATTAATGATGTTATAACAGTAATATGTGTCCCTCGAGCCTATGACCACTAAACATGAGAAAAATGTATCGTCTTCCTCACTTACCTCCATTTTTTAAAGAAGATGCGCTCAAAAGTTTGGAAGTTGCGGGTTTTCATTACGTTAAATCGTGCATGAGGCCACCACATCACGATGGACGGCTTTGTAAAAAACAATTTTTTTTAAAGGCTTTGCTACACATCTTCAAATGAAGCCTAGAGCTCTGCCACATATCTATTAGTCAGCATAGTGTTGTGTTTGTGTCCTCCTTCTCCACTACTTCATGTTACAATGTTGTATCTAATGTATAGCATCTATTTCTTTGGACCAGTACATACTCACATACTGTGTGTATGTAAAACGTGGATAAAATGCATAATCACACTTTTCGGCGCCACAGGTGGAGACAGACATGGACAAGCACAGCTGATTAGCATTGAAGCTACTGACACAGAAAACGCAGTGTTCCCTTGTAGGGCTTTACTAAAAGTGTGTCTAAATTCCATCATCAAGGCTACATTTTTTTTTTTTACATACTTCCAACACACTATTGTGGGACCTGTGAGACTTACTTAGAATTGTTGAAAAATAGTATAATATGGGGACTTTCAAGTATGCAAGACAACCAGACTGTGCAACCAGGGTACAATAAATGTGTCCCCAAAGCTAAGAGCAAGTTTTTTATTATTTGCCAAACATTAGGGGATTGGTGCACCATTTTGTACAATACAGTCAAATACCTCTCCTACATCACACATTGTGTGTGTTATTATGTGTGAAAGCATTATGTGTGAAAGAAAATTTGTACTGTACATGAGACTGTCTGAGATGAGATGACTGCACAGGCTGTGTTTAGATTAACTGCTTATTTTCCCAGCAGGTACGACAGCTGCTCCTTGGCCTCAGGATCTCAGGAGTTCAACCGCCGCATCAGTGACATCACACATGACATCCAGGCACTCGGCTTTGAGGGCACACATGAGGACATCGAGGAGGAGGACTACTACCTCTAAGTAATGTAGTTTCCTGTCATATTATGAGACTTGAAACTCCACGTCATCAAATTCTCAAGTATTTCTTTAACTACAATGTCTCATTACAACTTTTACATTACGGTATAAACATATAATAAATGTGATTCTACAACTTGCGACACCGTTGATGTTTTCTTCTATTTTAAATTCTATCCATGAAGTTAAAACTAGTGATAACAAAAAATATGCTTTTTAGGGGACGTTGTAGTACCACAGAGTCACCAGACAGAGGCAGTATCCGTCTTATGCAGTTATTTGTATGAAACGGAACCCTTTTTCTGTGATGGAAAGAAATGGTCAAAACTGCATTGTCTGATAAATGACTGAAAATGAAGAGGAAAAGAAGTCAATGCAAGAATCAAGATAAAATGCAGCTATGTGCCTTTTTTTCCTCTCTTTTCTCTTTTTTTCTGCATTGACCCATTATCCAGGCCAGAGTTTCATGACCTTCCCATGGTGCACTGCTTCCCTGCCCCTGGCCTTCTCCTCTGCCAGCCTCACTGAACATCAGCAAGAGTCAGTGCACTCACAGAGTCAGAGTCTCTTCACTGTTGTGATGTAGATGAACACTTTATATGTTTGCTGTTATCTGTTTGTCAACAGCGGGATTGAACGTGAGGTCACCAGTACATGACAGTAGTGGTGCTTAATGTAACCTCATGAGATCTGACTGATTATGTAAAAGTGATGCTCATCAGCGGATCAGAACGCTGTAATAATCTTTATATTCATCCATGTGGTGGGATTTACTGTAACATCATACCATCAACCCACTGACATATATAAACACATGCCAGGCTTAAATTGTTTTCTCCTGTGTTATTCACATAGTCTAAAAACTGTGTGTGCAAAGAAAACTGAAAAAAACGAGCAGTGCCTGTTACCCCACGTACTCATTTGAATACTGAATCATTTTGCAGGCCCCCCAGTGCAGACTACTAGCGCTGAAGCGTATTTACGGGGTACAAATTTGAACCATCTTTCTGTTTTGGGGCTCCAACAAAAAGATGAATCTTTCCTTTTTGATAAATATGCAGGTTCCAGCCAGTTTAGGCTTGGCCTCGACTCATTCCTTAAATATGTTAACTTGTTTTCAGATTAGGACTGTCGTCCACTATATTTGTTCACATTCACAGTAGTAGTAGTGGTGGTGTCCACGATAGTTAACACTGCTTCACTTCGTAATAGTGGGAGAGTGTGGCTCTGCTGTAGGTATTGTCTTGCTAAAACATCACTGAGTACTGCTCACGGGACGTTTATGGGTCTTATCTGAGAAGTGTCCTGAAATCACTGTTATAGGAGCTTTATGAATAATACCTGCATTTTAGACATTTGTTGTCAAAAAGCCAACAATATGGGATGACTGGAGCCGACACGCAGGCCAAGGACTCTGCATGTTACCCCATCACCCAACACTGGCCACCCTGGGGTTACTGCAAGGCCCTACCAACTAAGATTGTTAAAAATATATCACTCTGACATCACACAAATGAGACCATGTTTCATTAATGTAATGATAATACAGGAAATGGCATAATAATGCGAGTAAGACGTATCAAAAGTAATAAACTTGAATTTCTCAACAGTATTTAACAATGTCAGGAATGTCAGGAGATTTTAAATAAAATAAATTCAGCAAACAAAAAAAGACCCCAATGAAAATAAAGTGGACTCAGAGTCTCCTTTAGGAATAATTGCACTTAAATCAAAATCACAATCAATCACAATATTTCTGACTTTGACTCAGTGTCACTTTCATTATTGTCTGAATATTAACAAAAAACAAAGAATTAACACGGAAATACTCTGGTGTTCACATTGTGTGTCAATGCAGACGTCAGCTCATTTGCATTGTGTAGGGAATACGCTGTTTATGTTTAATGAGGTGTAATGTTTTGTCAGAGTTTGGACAAAGTACATGTTTTGGATGCAGCCAAATGCGTTTGGTGGACAATGAAGTGTTATACTTCGGGACTCACAGCAGCTGAAACGTGATTTCCACCCTTTTGTATTATTTAGTTAATTGTCTTTGTCACAAACTTTTTCATGTCCCAAAATTACAGTTCGCAAAGGCCTGAAATTGACATCGGATTGTGTTCGTGACAGGAAGAAAACATTCAACATTGTTTCTCCTGTTTATTCAATATGTTTGCAGTATATTTTCACACGGCTGTGGCTTCAAATCACTGTAGTCTGTGCGTCATGACCCTCAAAGTAACTGCACTGTCCCCGGTACCCCTTTCAGGAAAATCACCCATTTGCGTTTGCTTGCTTGTTACTCCTCATGACGCTCACTTGCAGCAGTCTGTGTGTGCACCTAGTAGCGCCCCGGCTCCCCCCACTAGGACAAAGAGACTGAATGACTGACGGAAGGGTTCACTAACTACATTAATTCCACTATAGAACCAACACGCTCAGGTGTTGAGACAAGTGAACTCTCTTGTCATTCAGCCTGTTTGCTAGAGAGAGGAAAACAAACACCCACGCACGTGTCAATATTTCGAGGCCGGCGAAATTATCGAGGTTGTTTTTATTTATCGTGTGGTTAGTTTATTTATTGATTATCGTGACTTGGCCTACACAAATATAACCCGAACCCTAACCCATCTTTGGAATCTGCCTGTCATTTCGCCAAAGCCAGAAGGTTATTTGGAGTTCATTTGTCATGTTTGATGTGTGATGTGTGGGATCAGACAGCATGTGTATGATAACAAACTCCCATCATGCAAAGGATTACAGGGTGGCGTTTTCTCCCCCTGGCTATATTTAGCAGGCTGCAATTCATTCTACACTGCATGGCGGACCAGGCTCAGCGATGGTGTCACTGCAAGGATCAGTGGCGAGAAAATCCAGTGAGGTTTCATAACAAAGTGACAACAGCCAATAAAAGCTGCTGTCAGGCAGAGGTGCAGTGACAGTGTAATGCCCTCAGCAGACTGATCCATAGATGTGCAGCAGGCACTGACGACAACAATATTCAGGTATTTGAAAGGAAATACAGTTCTATCCGTCAGAAATAATGTTCCATTTTAAAATACAGATTTATTTGTATTTAGTATAATAGTTTCTATGTTTACTTTGCATGTCATATTTGTTATTGTTGTTTTCTCTACTGTGAGCCTTGCCTCAGAGTATAACACAGGTGGGTCCTCCCCTACCAGTGGCGGTTCTAGCTATGGGCCACATGGGCAATTGCCTAGGGTGGCATTCTCTGGGGGGGCACTGCAGGGGTAGAGAATGCTCAGCGCTTATATCCTCATCAAGTCAGCACATATGTGTGGCAGATGGGCACCCTCTATAGGCGGGATACTCGCGCCCCCATGCTGCTCAAAGGTGATCAAACGTCCACCACCTGATGTGGATCAAACCAAAGGGGTAGCGAGGGGGCAGGTGCCGGTCAGGTTAATTATAAGGTAAAAAACATAAATTACAACAGTAATTGCTCAAAAATAAAAAATATCGGAGACCAAGAGTCTCAAACATGTTATTTCACTATGAAAATGTGAAATAATAAGGAGGGAATTGTGAGTCGATATGAGTTGGTTTATGCTTGACTGCTAGTTGGGTGACAGGTGGGAGATGATGATAAAAGGACCATTAATTTGTGTCAACAAAACATGGAAAAGAGAAAGTCAAAGCCATCAGGTGCACGAATTACAAAGAAGAGGAAAAAAGAAGCGAAGAAACGGGTCAAAGATAAAGGTGTGGAGCTATAGCATCACTTTATGTATGCCACATTATGGAATGTATTTGATCAAATAAGCTAACGTTACTTGTTGGCTTTAAAACAGTGGTTCCCAAACTTTATTTAGTCGCGTACCCCTTCAGACATGTGACTTGAAGCCATGTATCCCCTACTGCTTCACACACGCTTAAAAAACATAAAAACATTTTTACATTGAATTAAATTCTAGTGCTGCACACATTTAAAAAACAAAAAAACATGTTTACATATAATTAAATGGAAATATTAAACATGATTAATTGGTTAATTAAGTTTATAGTAAGTCATTCTGGTTCAAACATTTTTATTGCGTGGTCAAATTTTAATACAGTTTTACATGAGCACTGATACATACGATGTGAATTTCTCTTGGAGATGAATCAAGTCAGTATTTGTCTACATATATTTTATTTCAGCCGACTCCAGCTTCACTTTTGTCCAATCGCAATCGCTATGATTTAAATCTGCATATTAATTTGATGCCAAATTGAAAGGGAAAGTTGAACAAACATGATAAAGCAGTATCCAAAGTACAAAAATACCTAACCTCATTTTCAGGGGGATCTCCATTCTCTCATCCTGACACGCACATACATTGACAGGTTTTCACATTGAGAGGATTGGAACACCAGTATCAGTTAAACCTTCAAGTTAAAACAGTCTTAGTACACAACATAATCATCAAACTTACTTACTTTACCTATTCATGTAACTCACCCAGCGCACTGAAGAACTTCGTGCCGTGTCTCCTTCCTTCTTTCTGCTATGACCGTGAGCTCTGTGCTGTGAGGCGTTCATTTGCACTCGTAATTGTGAATGTTACGCGCTAATTGTTTGTCATTTTTATTCACGTACCCCCAATGACAATTGGCGTACCCCTGGGGGTACGCGTACCCCACTTTGGGAACATAGGATATAGACTAACTGATGTTTGTTTTCTTTCTGACTGAGAGTTTCAATTGTGTAAATGTGGATTTAAGTCAAATGCAATTTAAGGGGAGCTTGTGAACTATTTTGCAGCACTTTTCTGTAGTTAACATCTGTTAACAACAGTTATGGGACTGTGTTGAAGTGGAGAGAAGGGGGGCTGGGAGGGTTTGTACTTGAAGGATTTGTGCACTTCAAAAAAATAATTTTTCATTCTAATTGTGTTGTGTTTAATTTATTTTTATTAATGTATTTTGTAGGCTTTTGTGGCAATGTATAATGTAATATATATATACATATTTTTTTTACATCTATTGTAATAAAACATGGGCGGCGGAGGGTGGCACAGCTTCGGTCCCAGGGTGTCATTCAAGCCAGAACCGCCAGGGCGTGACAGTATAATTCTGAGTACAACATTATGTATATTGTTAAGTCGTTGTTAATTAAAAAAAAGTTTCATCTTTTAAGAAAACATAATTAACTTGCATTATTATTATTGGTTATTGGTTATTGGTTTAAATAAAGGTAAATTCAATATACATTGAAATATTATTGTATAAGACAACTGTAATCTTAGAGAAATTACGTTGTTTTATATCTTTAAGAAATATATGAACAGCTTAATAATTATTGATATTCAGCCTTAAAAAGTAACTTTATAAAACTTTATTTTATTGTTAATAATCGAGGACACGGTACAACCAAATGGTAGCGTCCTCTCCTCCCGGAAAACTCCGCAACGCAACATAATGACGTAACCAGATTTTAGCCAATGGGAGCACAGGAGGGCTTAAAGCCGTCTCGCGCCGGGTAAAAGGGATTTGACAGTTGCGAGTGTTAACTGCTTCTCCACTTGTCTTCCACCGTGGGACACGCACCATGGCGGCAGCCGCGGCTGCTGCCTGCAGCCAGCACAGCACCGTGATATCGGCCTCGAAGAAAACACAGACAAGGGAGCAAATCCGGAGGAACCGCGAGAATTCAAACCGGAGACAAGCTGCTCTTTTGTTCCTGAGTAACATCTCCTTGGACGGGCGGCCGGTTCAGAGCAGCTCAGCCGAGAATGGAGGGAATCAACAGCACAAAGAGACTGACCAGGAGGTTGTCGGACTCGGTCCGACGGCGACAGGACACTTTCCAGAGCCTTGTAACAAAAATGATAGCTACGGGACATTCTCGAGTTTGTCAGCTTCTGTCAGTTGCGTGGACATGAAAACATCCACGTCACAGCGGGCAGGCGCGGGGCTCCTCACTGTGCCGCCTATCCTGGTCCTGCCCTCCGACACAGGGAGTGCGGAGCTGCTGCTCGGCCACCGCAGAGACTCCTTCGCTTTGCCCGCCAACAGCAACCTGCTCTCGCCTTCAGCGTCCAACAGCAGCCTTCTGCCTTCGCCTGTGGGACCGCGGAAGTCTTCCACGCTGTTGTCGGTCGAGAGCTGTAACTCTGTGTCCTCCGAGCTGAGGCAAAGGTGAGTGGGAACACATATGTTTGCCTTTCTTTGTTTTAGCGTATGCCAAAGCTGCCTGCTCGAACTTCATCTCAAAAGTTTCAAGATTGGATCTTAAAGTTTGTGGGGTTGTAGCGTTCTTCCTGATGTTTCCCTGATTGGAACATCCATCCATTCATTTTGTATACCGCTTGTCCTCATGAGCTGGAGCCTATCCCAGTTGACTTTGGGTGAGAAGCGGGCTACACCTTACGCTGGTCACGAGTCACAATACACACAAATGACCATTCAATCTCATATTCAAACCTATGGGCAATTAGTCTCCAGTTTGCATGGCATGTTTTTTGGATGTGGGAGGAAGCCAGAGTACCAGGAAAAAAACCTGCATGAGGTGAACATGCAAAGTGCACATAGATGTTTCGACGTCAGTTCAAACCAGGATTTCCAGACTGTGCAGCTGACATGCTAACCACATGCTTCACCGTGCAGCCAGACAACAATGGTAGAAATACCAGTCATGGCTAATTGCACTCCACTTCTACCCAGCCACTGATTTGACATTTGACCTCAGCTATTTCATTCATCTTGTGTCAACTATGAATCAACGGTTTAAAGGTCCTTGTTTTTGATCAAGGCACATTTTATTGTCATGTATATGGCATTCCAGGGTTTCTCCTAGAATTTTTTGAAGCTGTGGTGGTGGGCTGTATGGGGCGTCGCTGTGTCATGCCGCTGCTTCATCTGCAATTTTTTTTATGACAAATGGCAATTTTTTTTAATGAGTTATTTATTATTTACCTTTTTTCAACAACTTGCCGAACATGAACCGAGAACATTGCAAAACTGTTAATTTAATGGCAAAGTTGCTGAGAGCACTGCCAATGTTTAAATGGCACTTTATTTACAAAGCACATCTCCACTCAGTGTGCTCATTTGTCATTAAATACAGGTGTATTATTTGAATAGAACACTTTAAAATTACGAAGAGGCGAAGCAAAGCCTTCAACACCATCCAGCCGGCACTACTCAGAGTGAAGATGGAGAGTGTGGGAGTAGACCAACACCTGACTGCATGGGTTATAGACTACCTCACCAACAGACCACAGTATGTGAGGCTCCGTCACTGTGTGTCTGACATGGTACTCTGCAGCACAGGTGCCCCTCAGGGTACGGTGCTCTCCCCTTTCCTCTTCACCCTCTACACCTCGGACTTCACACACAACTCCACACAGTGTCACATCCAGAAGTTCTCCGACGACACAGCCATTGTTGGTTGTGTTTCAGAGGGGAATGATCTGGAATACAGGACGGTCATCAGGGACTTTGTCAGCTGGAGTGAGCTTAACCAGCTGCAGCTCAACACCAGCAAGACAAAGGAGATGATCATTAACTTCCAGAGGAAAACATCTCACTTTACACCGGTGAACATCCAGGGAGCGGACATAGAGTTAGTAGACAGCTACAAATTCCTGGGTGTTCACCTTAACAACAAGCTGGACTGGTCCGTCAACACCCACGCCCTCTACAAGAAGGGCCAGAGTTGCCTTCACCTGCTGAGGAGACTGAGGTCCTTTGGTGTGTGCAGGACTCTTTTACGGACCTTTTATGACTCTGTGGTGGCCTCAGCCATCTTCTATGCTGTGGGCTGCTGGAGAGGGGGCAGCACGGACAGGGACAGGAGCAGGATAAATAGACTGATCAGGCGAGCTAGCTCTGTCCTGGACGGTCCTCTGGACTCCGTGGAGGAAGTGGGGGAGAGAAGGATGTTGGCTAAGCTGACATCCATCATGAACAACACCTCTCACCCGCTATATGACACTGTTGTTTCCCTGAGCAGCTCCTTCAGCACCAGACTGTTACACCCACGGTGTAAGAAGGAGAGGTTCCGCAGGTCCTTCATACCGACCGCTGTCAGGCTCTACAACACCTGCACCACCTGAACCATGTTGTAGACACTATGCTTTCTTTACACTGTTCTCTTTACTTGTCTTGCTGCTGTAACAAGTAAATTTCCCCGCTGTGGGATAAATAAAGTACATAAAGTACATACAAATATTCTTTGGTGAACTACTCAACATCAGCTGGTGAGCTACTGCTAGCTTACGTGCTACCTGTTGGAGACCCCTGTGATAGCGTTCCTGTTTAAAGCTGTACACAGTACGTGTTTCAGGTGCACAACTTAGACACGCAACTAGTGTTTTGAAGACAAGCCATAAGTATTATAATGATGTCGAGAGAGAAAGATTGTTAAGTGAACCTGGGGGTGGTTAAAAACCGCACACACACAACATGATGTCAATGTTTTGTGGCACACAAGTGCAGAATATTTGGGTTGTCTTTGCTCACTCAAATGGTGCAAATGCAAACACACAGCAGTAAGAATAAGATATGAGAATATGAGGGTAAACTTAGTGAATCTGTTCACCATATAAGGACGTATGCGCAGGCATGTGTGGCTCAGATGTGCTGTCCCAGTGCAAGAGCTGAAGGATCAGTTTTGTCACCATTTTGGCTGCGTATCAACCCTGGGGCGCTAAACACCGCTTAACCTATTTATGCATAACACGATGCTCTGAAAATTAGCTTTGCATAACAGCTCAGCAGTCAAATGGCTAAATGTTCCACCAGCTGTCATCTATTTTGCTTGTTTGCATAGCTGTTGCTAATTACTTTGTCATGCATGCATATAAACATGTACAATGCATGATGTAGGATGAAACTAATAGCTTTTGAGTATGTAAATGTGTTAAACTTGTTAAACACGACTCAAAGACACACAATCATTTTGGGTAAGTAATAAATAATATATGACTTTCTCTGGGCGCTACCACCAGAAAGTAGGGTAAAGAGGTAGAAATGAGCTGTTGAGTTTCCTGTGCCGACTGCCAGCTGGCTGAATTTAAAAACAGACGTCTTTCCTCACCTACACACTTCCTGGTTTGACACAAGTTGGCTGTCGGCAGATACAATCGTCAGTCATGCTCTGTTTGTAAGAGGCCTCCCATTCAGCTAAGACATGAGCAAAGCATCCCCTTTAGCCTTTTTAATCAACTTGCATACACTCGGTCCCCAGTTTTGTGTCACTTTCACACTGTATATAAACCCAAGAACATCTGGCTTTTGTGTTGAGCTGGAAATGGCACAATCAGCATTGATTCGCGGGCCAAATGATGCTGCTATTGTTGCAGCAGAGTTCCACATTTGACCCATATTTCACATCTGCTGAACAGCAATGTTGCTCGATGAGGTTGGTCATGTTAAACTTCCCCGGTTCTGTGCCACCACAGGAAACTTTTGCATGACACAAGTTTTGTACTCAACTGCAACATCTTTTTCTGACTTTAATGGAAAAAAAGTGTCACACACATCACTCCTACTCCTTGCTACTTTGTTAGCATGTTAACACATGCTGTTGTTGTGATCCTGTGGCTCTATGTGGGCGCTGCTGGATAGAATTGCTGGAGCGGGGTCTGGAATGGACTGCTTGTGCTTATATCGGAGATTTTAGATGCAGGCCGATATAATCCAATGCTTGTTTTTATGCTGATTAATTTGGATCAGGACAGTATCATTATTATTCAACTCTTGCAGTTACAGATACACACACACACACACACACACACACACATTGAGCTGTATGTGTATGTGCATAGTCTGTGTTGATATCATTAATGAATATGTTGCCTACATCAGAAAATCTAAAATTCAGCAGAATGGCTGAGTGGGTTAAACACACGCTCCTGACAACAACACACGCATACACATGTAACAATGAGAAGCAACTTGGAGAGGATGGAATCTGGCTGACATCATCTGTATGTCTTGGTGTGTCTAAACATGCATACCCCTCCAGTGAAAACAAAACTGAATTCCCCTCCACACCCTTAATACACACACACACACACACACACACACCATACACACACGCACACTCTGTTATATTAGTCTCCATTTAAGGAGTATTTCCTTAATATAGTTGAGCAAAATACACTTACTATCTGCCCTGCTATCTGAATTATGCCCAAAAAACACTGAATTGGACAGCAATGCCCTAAGTCAAATGTCCCTGCAAAACGATGGTCTTACAAGGGATTGGACCCCAGTTCATTGGACCCTATGAGTTATTTTATCCACTGCCCTGATTGCAATTCTCAACTAATCTTCTTTAAACCAGATCATCCTTCTGTCTTTTATTTGATTACTTCATGTAGCAACATGGGTAAAATAAAGCAATAAAACACTTCTCAGTGTGATGCAGGTGAAGTTGTACACATCACCAAACCACACAAGTATTGTTAAATTCATGCATCTCTGTCAGTGTTGGTCAGAAGTAGGGATGTAAATCTCTTTGTGGTATCGATAACGTGAGCGATCCCACACGCTGGCATAGATAGGCTTTGCATGTGACAAACTGTCCTCAATTAACTACACATTTTACGTACTATTTATTTGCACAGTAATAAGGAACACAGTGAACGTCAATGCCGACACTGCAGACTGCCGCTTCCGGTGTATTTTTATCAAAATAAAGCGCAGTGAAATGATATTTTAAATTGTTTTCAAACTAATTGTGGTCAGTATGTGTGTAAATAATAATCTATATATGTATCTATGCAGCATAGCATATACAGTATATAGATTCATACAATTTATTTCTTAACATTGAACACCCCATGGAACTTTCTCCCGCGCTGCACAGATAGACTACGATACTGTAGTTTTCCCGTTTCCCATACTATGTGGGAATGCATAAAGGTAAGATTTGATGACATTATTGAGTGCTAATGTGCATATTTGTTGGTGCACCTCTCTGAAAACAAACTCCAGGCTTGTACTGGTGGATGGTGGGTCTGTATTTCATAGTGCTTTTAATTTGATGTTGTTCCTGTCTTAGTTTTACATCCATAATAAATAAGAAAAATTTGATTACTATTATGCACGTTTGTTTTGCTGATGTGTTGAAAATCTTTACCGGTGACTAGCTTGCGCTGCTAATGCTATTTAGATCCATTCTTGTCTTCAATCATGGTAAACTACCGAGCATGCGAGACAATTGTTTCGCTGGCAGCCCAGGCACTTGCCTTGTTTAACAGACACACTGTCAACCGGTTGCAAGTCTTGCAATACCCAGTGCATGTCTCTACAAACGAGTAATCTTAGGATTTATGGCTGATTCTTATCGATCCAGGAGGCTGCTACGATGCAACCGCATCTCTCGCTTGTCAAACCGGATATCCGGTCAGAAATGAGCATTATTATTTTACACAGTACATCGTTTACCTCTTTAGATTGTATAGGTGTACCTAATGTTGAGGTTGGATTCCAATTTACTGTCACAAATTAATTTAGAGTGGAGGCCTGTGGTTGCTGTTTACATAGTTGATGATCACGCAATAGAGAGATGTGTCAAAAGAAAAAACAAAGATGAGAAATATAGGGGGTGAATATTTTTGGTATTGTCAAGATGAACGAGACAGTTTAATCTGGTGATGTAAAACGCACGACATGACTAAATGTGCATGTGTGTGTAATATGTGTGTGTGTGTGTGTTGGGTTAAGGGATTTAAGCAACAGGACATTTAATCTAAGATTGGTGGTTGGGCAGTATGGATCTGTGGTAAGGATTTAGTTTGAGGGTATTTAAATAAGACTTTGATCCTTCTCTCTCGTTCTCTCTCTCTCTCTCACACAGACACACACACACACACACACACACACACACACACACACAATTTGCACTATTGCAAATATTACAGAGACTCACAGTAGGCATTACACTGTAATTTATTGTGGTTGTATTGAGAAATCTTTTCTGGAAGCTGACTTAATTTTGTGTTCATGGTGTCAGCAGCTATCCACCTTAACCTTGACAATTTCACAGCCGAACCTTCAATACATGCTTGGCATCATCACTGATCCAATGATCAGCCATCTCACATATAACATAAAAATAATAGTCAGCATGAATCACATCAAGCTTAAATTTGGCGCAGAATCTGTGTCCAAGAAAAAGGTTGTTCTTGTTTGCAATTCTAACTTAATATAGATCATATACAGTGTAGTCATGTGAAAAATTTGGGCACCCCATGGGTGTATGTATACTGTATGTACAGTGGGGAAAATAAATCCCCTGCTGATTTTGTAAGTTTACCACCTTACTGTACGTGAACAGTCCAAACTGAACTTTTGTGGTAGGTTTATCGTAACAGAGAGAGACAGAATGTAAAAAAACACACAAAAAACATGAAATAAACGTAAAAAATTAAATCGCATTTGCTTGAGAGAAATAAGTATTTGATTCCTCACCAACCAGCAAACATTTTGACCCCACAGACCGGTTGTGTGACCCTGAAGCACACAAATTTGTCCTGTTCCTTTAGGAATGTACTAAGAACAACTCCATGTGGATAAACACACTTGTCACAGAAACACTCTCTCTTCAATTCAAACCTTTCCACTACAATGGGCAACACCGAAGAGCTGTAATGTCATGTGGTCAGATGAGCCCAAAATTTAGATCTTTGGCATCAAGACGATTCAACGTGTTTGGAGCCAGAGAAATGCTGACTATGACCCTCAACAACACTATCCCTAGTGTCAAACATGGTGGTGGAAACAAGCTGTTTTTCTACAAAGGGCACCTCCTGTACTAAGCCACATTTTGCATTGGTATCAAATACTTATTTCCCTCAATAAAATACCAATTAGTTTACAAAATTTATTTAATGATAATTTTTTCTGGATTCTTTTAAGTCTGTTTTTCCCTACATAAACCTACCATATAATTATCAACTGTTCTTATTTTTGTAAGGGGGTAAACCCACAAAATCAGATCTGTATTTCTTTGTGTAAACTTTTCTACTCCTGAACAGCTGCACACAAATACTGTAGATAAAACTTTCTCACTACAAGCACCCCTACAGTGTTGCCTGTAGTATTATTTTTCTGACAAATACACAACACGATGGCACTGTTATTAAACCCCAAAGTTTGACCGTATAAGTCAGATTGATCTGAAATTTGTCACGCAGCTCATTGCACTCTACAAAACATCCACTGCATCTTCAGGGGATGGACAAGCACAGGTCTATAAATTTTGAGTAAGGTTGGTTGGAATAACACAGTCGCCATCAACCAAAACAATACATAGCTACTTTCCTCATAAGTCATTGACCATATGACTAATGATTATCAAGGTTTGAGGATATCAGTATTACATGTAAGCTAGCATGTCTTCCAAAGCATTTTGAACACAACTCATTGTGGGCGTCCCCAAGTGGGGTATCTGAATTTATTCACGTCTAATTTCTTCACGTCACATGTTGAGATGAGGCAATGTTATGTCAAAGCTCTTGGTACACATTTTGAATGTTAAATTTTACATTGACTAAATTTACTAAAAAACAGATGTTGCTGTTGTATATGCAGTATTGTTGTATAATGGCTACCTTATAAGAGAGACACAACCCTTATTACCAAAGGTGACAGGGCTCTTTATAGTAGCCCTGCTTACCTAATAGTGAAGGTAAGTTGGAGGGTCACTCTCATGAAAGGGGGTGACACAGTGTGACAAGCAAGCAAAATTGAAAGGTACAGCCCTGACTGGTCGCCAGTCACATATAGACAAACAACCATACACACTCACATTCATATAATTTAGAGTCGCCAGTTAACCTAACATGCATGTTTTTTGGAATGTGGGAGGAAACCGGAGTACCCGGAGAAAACCCACGCACGCACAAGGAGAACATGCAAACTCCACACAGAGATGCCCAAGAGAGATTTCTTCCCGATCTCCTGACTGTGTGGCCAACATGCTAACCACTAGGCCACCGTGCGGCCCGTATCACTTTTATATATACATATATGAAAGTCGCTATATCATCTATATCTATCACTATAAATGCTTTACTTACCTTTAATTGTCACAAACATGCTCCAAAATGGCAACGTATTTTGCATGTAACATGGAGCTCGTGGATTGATCCCGCTTCAAACTCTGTGCGAGACTCAACACTGTGTTCTTTAAAACATTGTTCGTTTTCACTGCATTAACACACTTCACCTTGCGTCTCCAACTTTCATCACTATTAGACCTGTCAGCTATTTGTGTTTTATTTATTTATGGCAACATTTAAATTGTGTACTACTTTGTTTACCGAGCAGATCTCCACTCAAACAGCGTGGTCATTGTCTTTATGCTATTTTGCAGGGGTGCAGCGATTCCTCGAATAATTTGAGTACAGAACCACAGTGAGAGCCATTATCTACAAATGGCAAAAACATGGAACAGTGGGGAACATTCCCAGGAGTGGCTGGCCAACTGATCAGAAACATTTAAGTGTGACAAAAGTGCAACAAAAAACCCCCCAAAAACAAACAAACAAAAATACATATGACGTACATGTAGATGTTTAAAAAAAAACAAGAGCAGCAGTATGGAAGAAACGTTTTGCTTCTTTATTTGACTTTTTCCTTCCTTACAGTGTTACCAACGCTTAACAATCAAAATAATAACAAATCATAATAATTGTAATGAATAAAATAAATAAAAATAAAATTGTAATCATATTTTTTCTTCCTTACAATGTTACTAAGGCTTAACAAGCAACATTATTATTACAATATATTATTGAGTATGTATATAATTAAACAATAATATAAAAAAATAACTTGCAAGTGTGGGTAGGACCACACATGGCATCATTCGTTATCATTCCACTAATCCATTCATTACCATTCCAGTAAGTTGATTTTAAAAAAATCTGGACATCTTTTCAATATCCATAAGGAACAACAGAAATTTGATTTAAAAGTACTATAACTATTATACGTAGGGTTGTCCGATAATATTGGCCACCGACAATTGGCGGAAAAATGTAATGTCGGCCAACATCGGTATAGTTTTTTCCCTACATAGAAAGCTGATATAGAGCTTTTAGCACCAACGTCGCAAAATTGCAACATTGCTGAATCATGTAGTTGGACATTAAGCTAACGGGTTCATTTCCTTGACACACAGACTGGCTAGGCTCCAAAATAAACAGGTCACATATTGACACCATTTTCATTTGCCTCTCTTCTCATCTTTCTCTCTTTTCTTTCTCTCTTTCCTCTCGTTCCTTGTGTGCCCTTTCTCTCCCAGACATTATTTTACTAGGCACTGGCAGCTTAGTTTCACTTTGCTCTCGCAACTGCCGACTGGCAGGAAACACGCTGCAGCTAGAAGCATGGTGAAGGTAGTAGTGGACCAAACCATTTCATGTAGCTACAGAGGGGTGCTCAGTCATTGTAGAAGTTTACTTTTGCTCAATGTGGATATTTAACTGTTGCTACCAAATACAAGAGTTTGTTTTAATCATTTTTTTACTATATTAAAAAAAAAAATCACAACCAGATAGCAAAATTAGTTTGCGTATTTACTGGTATACACTGGTTGCTTCTTTCGGCCGCTTCAGAGACAGATCTTATTGTCTGTCGCAGAGCCTGTCCATGAATGCCACTGTCTTTTATAAGCCTGATGGTAGAAGAAGCCACAAAACCTCTGCATCCTACTTCAGCTGGATAGACCTTAGTCTTCCATCCTCACTGTTGTGCATCTGCTCCCAGATCTGTGTAGCGCAGTTTCTTTCGTTTGTAGGCCTCTTCGGTGGAATCCTCCCATGGGGCCGTGAGCTGTATGATGTAGACCACCTTTAGTGAAGGGGACCACAGCACAAAGTCGGGCCCGAGGGCGGTGGTTGCAACCTCTGGGGGAAAGATTAGTTGCTTGCCAATATCAACTAGCATCTTCCAATCTAGATGTCCAGTTTCTGGTTTGGCCGATTTCCTTGAAGAAGCATTCAACGACGTTCACAAAAGCCGATCACCTCTGGCTCACATTATTGCAGCATGCAATCTATAGCAAGTGTTTTTTGTTCTCTTGAAAAATTAAATCAAATGTCTAAATGTTAATGTCTAAATGAAGGTGATTTTATGGTTTCCTTTTTCATAATATACAGCCGTTAGCAGAGGTGCAACCAAGAAACCTGGGCCCCATGAAAAAAAAAAATCACTTTTTATTTTCTAATAATTGCCTATTTTTGGGGCACCCAGGGAGTCAGGGGACCTTGGAATTGTCTTAACTTTTCCCCCTTGTACGGAGCCACTGGCCAATAGTACTCATCATAAATAAATGTAAGAATTTACAATTAATTTATGTGATTGGTATCAGTTTTGGCCGATTTCACTCATGGATGATTGTATGTCGTAGCTTACCAGTTTGAGCCAGAATGCATCATCCAAGCTCTCAAGATCCTTGGAGATATTTGTGTACATGTTGCCAGTTTGTGTCTTTATCAAAACAACAGTCCTCCTCCTCAGCAGCAGCCGCAGAGATTTTTCCATTCTCACAGAACTTTCCACAACATCCCGGAGAAATGAAGGCAGTTGGTTCTCATGAAAGAGGGCTGCTGCCGGTCATGCTGATTAGAATGTGGCTACAGATCTGCCGCTCAGATACCGGGACAGATTTAGACAGAAGCCATCACATGCTCAGACACTTCTTGTAGTTTATAACCCCCGGAGCTAAACCAAAGTAATGTAGAGATCAACATTACTATTGATCTGTGAGAGCAGATTTATCTACAGCTTGAATGGTTCTCAGTAGAACCCTGACACCCTCATAGAAACTCACATTACTGACAAACATAATGTGGCATGAGTGGATGAGGTCAAACTTTTCAAATAGCTTTTCAAACTTGCTTGTAGTTCTACAGTATATGGAACCGAAAACACTATTGAATGAAAGAACCCCCATACGCTATACTTAACCCACCAGAGGTCAAGTATCCTGTTGAAAGGTCACACACTGTCACACACACACACACTAATTGTAACAAAGGCCATGCTTAACTGCTTTCTTGACACTGTGCTGTTGAAGCTTGTCGTGTTACTGGATTTCATTGATGGTAACTCACTAGTATTAACACAGATCTGGCGAGTCACATTTGAATTCCAAGTATGATCATATTTTGCAGTAATTCTACTTATTCTTTTATTATAGTAAATCATATTTTGGTAGACAAACTCAAAACACAGGCTGGTGTGCGTTCTAAGAAAAATGCTCCATTTTTCTAGTAACTTAAGTGGAACATTCCTGAGCCTCCTCTGGAATGATGATTGATTCCCGTGGAAATATAATGTGTGAGAAAACTTTGTCATGTGACTAGGGTTACAGGAAACGGCAAACATAGAATCCTCAAAAATAGAGTTTTGGGTCTCTTAAAGGGAGAAGTGACTGCTGAGACAGCAAGCAGCCGTAATAACTGTTATTTAAAAGCCATGTGGTGCACAATCTCTCGATCAGCTACAGAAAACAGTGACAGATGCTGTTGTTGTGTGTGTGCGTGTGTACGTGCGTGCGTTCGTGTATGCGCAAGAGGATGCGTGTGAGTGATCACTCTTAGTTGTGTAACAGTTGTAGCAGAAGGTCATGCACTTCCCTCTGGTGCCTCTGGACTCTTTGATTTTCTGATAATTGTTTATTATTTTGGCTTCATAAAATGCTGCAAAAATATGTATTCTCTTAGGTATCTTAATAATTATAATACTTGTCATCTAAAGGTCACTCCAACAGTAGTCGATACGCATTGGTGGAATATATACTTAAATCAACTTAAATCATTTACTTAAATCAACAATAGTGATCTATGGGGAAATAAAAGCGAAACATACGTACGTTTCAGCATACATAAGTGTGATGCTTAAAGTTCAAGATGTTTTGAATGAGTCCTATATTATTTTATAGTCCTATCTTAATTTAAGAGCACATACCATATTCTGTGTATGCCATGCAGTTTCATTCAATGCAGGTGCTGTTTGTTTGTGTACGCGTGTGTGTGTGTCTGTGTATGTTGCGCTGATGTCAGGAATGTTATATAACTGCCGTGATGTCACTGAGCCGATCTCCTTGGCCTGATTTTGTGTCAAGTTCTGTTTTAATCCATGAGGTCAACACTGTGATAAACTGTGGCTAGCAGTGTGACCTTCAGCAGTCACTTTTAGTCATAGAGGAGAATGACACAGCAATATTATATACTGCGTGTGTGTGTGTGTGTGTGTGTGTGTGTGTGTGTGTGTGTGTGTGTATATATATATATAGTATTATTTAGTTTATTGGCAATACAAAACAATAGGGTTGTCACGAGACACCCAACTCACGAGATTGGGTCCATAAGAATGAGACGAGATGACTTTTTAACATTAATTTTAAGAAAAGTACAATGGAAAAAGTATGAGCGGACAAACAACCTTTTTTATTTAACTGAGTCACAAAACAATGCAGGTGCTTTTTCAAATTTTATTGTTCCACAAATTGACACACATATGTAGATATTATTGTCGAAATTTTGGAGACCCGATAAACCACTGGTATGATAATATATAATAATAATACTAATAAATAATAAAAATACTTTCTCTTGGCTACTTGTCTTGTCTATCTACATCAGGGCTACCCAAGTGTTCTTTGATAGTTATAATAAAAAAAACAAACATTATACTTGTACATATATTTAAAGACAAATCTTTGTGTTTTTATTAGTTATTAGTGTCAACATTTTTGTTTTTTCCACTCTTGCTGAGTTTTTGCTGGTTTATTTTATTCCTGGAATGGGCCTAAAGGTCCCTGCACCATACTTTGGACACCAGGAAGATGAGTGTGTCCAAGCTCAGCCTTCTTGGCAATGTTGGTCAAGGGCTGGGTTGCATTGTGGAGGGGTTGTTAGAGCTTTCAGACATTCATTGCACGGCGTTACGGAGGTGGAGCTCACTCCCGCCCGCCTGCTCGGCAGCTCTTCACCTTTGTCGATTGCTTGTGTTTAATTACCAAATAAAGGCATGACGCATGAAACACTTAAATGCGCACCCTTACTAGCTAAATATAGTGACCATGTCACTAAAAACAGATCTCTTCTTTGTATGAGGTGTGTTATGAAGCAGATGACTGGTGCTTGAAAGTTGCCGCTTAGCCAAATGCAATGAGCCGCTCAATAGAACCGCTCTATGATTAAGGGTGCAGACAAGTCCGAACATCTACGTCGGTTGATGTGACAAATCCTAAGAAAAATTGATCATTCATTCTTTTACTCTAGGACTCGTAACCTGTCAGGCGGTTCTCCCAGACCACGGAACACCAAGAAGATCCACTTCATCAAAAACATGAAACAGTACGACACAAGGGGCAGCAGGTGAGACACACACACACACACACACACATACAAACACACACACACACACACTTGCACAGCCGGACAGGCTGGCATCCATTACATATGTATATATACAGTGCAGTGGATGAGCTGAGTGTAATAAACACTTATCTAAAACCTATTTGGACAGATGCCATCCTCAAAACACAAATCTCACTGTCAAGGCAGCCAATATGCTGGTCTAGTAATGCCATGGGCTGCCTGTGGACATTAAAGAAAGTGAAGAAAACCCTTCCAATGCGGTTACCATACTGGTTAAGTTAACAACAACTGTACAACAAAGCGGGGTACAGCTATGAACTTGACCTTGTGAAGCCAGTTTGATCAGGCGACTGAAAAAAATAGACCAAAAATATGCAAATACCGTATTATGCTTGTTTGAAGATCTGAAGCATTGCTTTGTCTACTTTTGCCATTATGTTCAGCTTAACTCTTCTTCCACTGTATTCTATTCTTGTCCTTCCTTGCAGAGAGAACAAATCAGACCTCTGGGTCAGCCGAACAAGAATTACCCGTTCGATAATAATAGACTGAGGGCTGATTGTTCTAAAATAGATTCAGCAATGAGCAGCAGAGCTGTTGTGGATCAGTTGTCATTACGTAGTCACAAAGTGGAGAGAATAATGCATACGAAAGACACTAAAAGTGGCACACACTTGTGACAACACTAATGTGTCAGCAGTGAAAAGCCTTGGTACCAGGGATGTAACGATCCACACAGTTCGATACGTACCTCAGTATTAAGGCCATGGTTCAGTTAATTTTCAGTAAGGGAACAAAATGCAAAACTTAAAACCTCTTCATTTGGTGTTTGATGTCTAAAATGAAGCATGAAAATGCAATTGCAATCAACTGGCAGGTAATTCTCCAATAAATACAATTATCGAATAAAAAAAATGAAAATATAGCCAAAATGTAGTCCACTTTTAGTCACACTACCCACACTCCCTTACTTGAAATGGGTACAGAGTGGGAAATCGGTACAGTGCTTCCAGTTTAGTACGGCTGCGTACCGATTTGATCAGAATACGAGTACTTGTATTTGTTCACCCCTAATTGTTATTTGAAATGAGTGCAAACAGATGATGATTGCATAAAACAAAGAATAGTTCAAGTGTATGATCACTCTTAGAGACAGAATCCATGCAGCATTTTAAATTACAGTGTTCCCTCGTTTATCGCGGGGGATAGGTTCCCAAAATAGCCTGCAATTAGTGAAATCTGCGAAGTAGCCAACTTAATTTTTTTTACAATTATTGTAGATGTTTTAAGGCTGTAAAACCCCTCACCATACACTTTCTACACTTTTCTCAGACATACATGAAGATTTTCTCAAATTTCTCTCTTGTTTAAACACTCTCAAAGAAGTTCACACCTTTGTTTGAATTTTAATGATCAACCTGCAGGTAGGACACAAGAAATTATTAAGTCACTCAAGCGTATTTCACTCCTCTGGTCGTGCCTGTCCATCCTGGCGTTTTTGTATCGTTGTTAAAACATATTGTTGCTGTATACTCGTTGTCCTCCTCCACCTCCAACCGAAGATTCATGAACAGTATTCCGTAATGGCGCCCTCCAGCCACGTAACGTCTAGCTTCCTTCAGCATGTCCACAAGTCCAACTTTTTGTTAGGCGTTAGCATCTTCCTCTGCCTTTTACCATGAAACTGCGAGTCCACAAAAGGTGAATCGCGATGATGTGGTTCACACTGTATATGTGTGCCAAGTCAATGTGCAATGCGTTATGCAAAATAAACCAAACCCAGAGCAAAGATTAATTGTATCTATTTGTTAATTAAAAAGTGTGTCAGAATACTTCTATTTAGTGTATAACCAATACACGTACGGTATGTACAGTGGTATGCAAAAATTTGGGCACCCCCTACAATTTCCATCATTTTCATTTATAAATCATTGGGTGTTTACAAATCTGCAATTTCATTTGAATGTATCAAATAACTGATGGACAGAACAATATTTCAGGAGTGAAATGAGGTTTATTGGATGAACAGAAATTGTGCAATATGCATCACCACAGCACTTTATTCCAAAATGAAGCTTGCTTGTCCAAATGATCTTTTGCATACCTCAGGCGACGAAGCAGAAGTTGATGTCATAGTTCTTTTCTTTGACTTTGCCTCTGATATTTTTGCTGGCCTACCAACCTTAACAACTGTGTTTGTGGTCTTCCATTTCCTCATTATGTTCCTCACAGTGGAAACAGATAGCTTTTTGTAGCTTTCGCATAAACCATGATGTTGAACAATCTTCATTTTCAGGTCATTTGACAGCTGTTTTGAGGACCCCATGTTGCCTGTCTTCACAGGAGAGTCACAGAGGATAAACAACTTGCAAATGGCCACCTTAAATACCTTTTTGATCTATGAAACCCATTTTCTGTTCCAGTTAAGCAGTGCAAGGTAGATAGAGAAAGTGTACAGCATTTACTGACTGTATAAAGAATTATCCGTTTCACTGCTCAGCTAGTTTTCTTCAGATAACATAATCTGTGGATAATCAACTAGAAGTTTACCTTTGATATATAAGCTGGAAGGAAGATCATGTCGCATTGCGGGGAGGACATAATTACGTCCAAAAATTTACACCAGAAAAGTTAAAGACAGTACTCAAACAATGGAAGTCACTCAGCTACTGTGTGCATATGAATGCATGACCGTGTGTGTGTTGTGTAGTTCCTAGGATTAGATTGTTATTCTTCAGTGTTATTATAGCCTAAAATGTCCCCAGTGTCACATAAGTTGGACTAACATGACTGTATGGATGGACAGCATCCAAGTCATCCAAGTCACATTTCCACTCATCTCCCCACAGACTGCTTCCTCTTGACTTTCCCATGCATCATGGGAACTAAGTGCTTCTGTGTGTGCTTGTGTGCGTGCGTACGCATGTGTGTGTGCGTGGGGGGGGGGCGTGTGTGTGCGCGCCAGGTATTGCTCATGCTCATGTTGGGACATAAATCTTCTCGTGTGACATAAATCTTCTCGTGTGGCTCTCACTCAGCCAAACAACCTCTATAAATGTGGAGTATGGAACGATGTTGTACGATAAACGTAAACGTGGGAAAGGTTATCCATCATAAAGATGATCCTGTGTTTGTTTTCACGCACTATTTGGATTGTGAACAGAACATAGTGACTGTAAACATTTTTTCTTCAATGAGACAAACCCAGCAACCAACACACGACGGCACTCTCCAGTGACGAGAGAACACACTCTGTTCATGTTTTGCCCTGAGAGCTACTCTCATTGTTGGTGGAATATATTTTTCAGAATTGTTGGTTCATATTGACATCACATATTGCACTACATATCCGGGAAACAAAATACTGTACATAACATTTCTTTTTCCATGTTAATGTAAAATACATACCTGCATAATTCATTTGAGAAAAGTGATAAATAATTTAGGAGAAAGCAAACAATTAAAATATCTTTTTACTTTAATGACGGCATTTAAAATTCCAGTTAATATTGACAACATGAAGGAAGATTGAGGAACTGCTAATGTGCATTTTGTTTATTTCAGGATTGTGCTGATATGCGCTAAACGGTCTCTCTGTGCTGCCTTCTCTGTTCTGCCGTATGGAGAGAGTTTTTACCTCAGGTAGACACACACACACACACACACACTTTCACCAGACATGAGGCTAAAGGAAATCTTGTCCACACTGTATGTATGATAAATACCTGGTATTTAAATATTTCGAAATTGCCCTCTTATGTTATGAAACACATCATTCATCAGGTTAATGGAATTAAATATATTAAGGATACATTTTAGGGTAAAAGTAAGCAGAAGTATGAGGCAGCCCACACACACCTGGAGTTTATGTATCACCTCTACAAGGGCCACGGCCACCATGCGAGGAGGACAAATGATGCTCATTTGGCCTTGGGACCTTCAAAAGTGGAAGCACCCCACAGAGCTGGTGGAAACTGCAGAGGTTGTTACATTGACTCCTTTGGCTCAAGCCTTCAAGATATGATTCATCACAGTCTGAATCACTGAATTGTCTTTCATTAACATTCCTGATGGTGCAGGCAGGTTGAAACCTGCAGAAGATGATGTTTAAAGAATGTCAAATATCATTTTGAGAATGGACTCAGTTATCATTACAATCTTTAAAGGAAGAGGCGAGAGTTATTATAACAATGAGGTTCATTAAGTTGAAATTAACTAATATTCAAACAACACTACAGCACACTGCACACTTCAAAGAGAATTTGCCCTTGAGGATCATCAGCTTGTTTACATCAAAGTACAGTCATCCAGGACACCTTCACACCTCCCTGTGTAGAAAGTGCTATCATGTGACAGGTTGTGAATGTTTCTTTTGACACAATACATGTGTCAGCATGTTAATTTAGAATGAAATACTTGTTTATGTCTCCTTTTTTTAAAGGAAGGCTGTAAAAATCGACTACATGCTCTGCAGTCAGCTGAATGTTTTTGTTTGCTTTCTGTCTCTAGTGACCCAATGTTGAACCACCCCAGGAGGAGACACTCATCTGGGAATATTTCCACCTCCTTGGAGATGGGACTGGAGGGTTTCCACTTGGATACCTATGGCAGGGTACATCAACACCCAACACAAACATGCCTGCTGATGTCGGAATAACCAATTGATCTATCACTCCCTCTTTGTGCCCCAGTCTGTGTCATATGCCCAGTTCTTGTACCCCACTAACGCCCTGGTGAGGCAGAAGCCGTCTTCCACCAGCGACCTGACGCTACAAATTACCCTATCCAGGAGCGCTCATAGCATGCCGGGCAGGAGCTTTCCCCCGAGTAGGTTGAACAGCGCTGTGGGATTGGACCTAGGTAAAAACACAAACAATGTCTACATAACCATTTTATTTTGCATGCAGAACAAAATGACTATCTGTGACACACTAGAGGGGAAGATAAATATATACACACAATGGTGTGAAAAAGTGTTTGCCCCTTCCTCATTTTTGTTTGTCACTTAAATGTTTCAGATCATTAAACTAATGTAAATATTAGTCAATGACAACACAACTGAACACAGAATGCAGTTGTTAAATGAAAATTTGTATTATTAAGGTAGAACACAATCCAAATCTATATGGCTCTGTGTGAAAAAGCGATTGCCCCCTAAACCTAATAACTGGATGGGCCACCCTTAGCAGCAGTGTGGCGCCCATTACTTTTAGGCCAGATGTAATGGGACACACACCTTCCAAAAAGTTCAACTTTTGTCTTGTCAGACTACAGAGTATTTTCACAAAGCTCTTGGGGATCATCAAGGTGTTTTCAGGTAAAACTGAGACGAGCCGTAATGTTGTTTTTCTTCAGCAGTGGTTTTTGTCTTGAAACTGCCATGCAGGCCGTTTTTGCCCAGTGTCTTTCTTATGGTGAAGTCATGAACACTGACCTTAACTGGGGCAAGTGAGGCCTGCAGTTCTTTGGATGTATTTGTGGGGGTTTTTGTGACCTCTTGGATGTGTCGTCACTGCGATCTTGTGGTAATTTTCGTTGGCCGGCCAAACCTTCCTGGGAAGGTTTACCACTGTTCCATGTTTTTGTCATTTGTGGATAATGGCTCTCACTGTGGTTCGCTGGACAGATGTAACCCGCCCTGCTTCTCACTGGCCGCAACGGGGCTCGAACACAGGACCTTGGTAATGGAGGGCGAGAGTGCTGACCACACGTCCAAAAGCCCAGGCTGTCGACCGCGTGTTCAGCCCAGCTCTCACGGTAGAGGCAGTGAGGTTTACCAACGTACACTTGTGCAGCCTCACAGGCTGGCATCCGTTACACAGATCTCAATTAATCTCAGTTAAGTTGTGTTTTAACAGAGGGGGGGCAATCACTTTTTCACACAGGGCCATGTAGGTTTAGATTTTCTTTTCCCTTTAATAATAAAACGTTTCATTTATCAATTGTTTTGTCAGTGACTAATATTTAAATTTGTTTGATGATCTGAAACATTTAAGTATGACAAACATGCAAAAAAAAAAAAAAAAGAAATCAGGAAGTGGGGCAAACACTTTCTCACACCACTGTATACGAACACACATGCACACCACAAACACACACACAGTATCACAACGCATCTTACATAGACCTTCCGGGCAATCTTGGCATGTTTTTTAGTTTGTGTGAACAGTTTTGGGAATACCCTTCACTGTTCCAGCATCAATGTAACCTAGTGCACAAAGCAAGGTCTGCGAAGCCATGCTTGGATAGGTTTGGTGTGGAAGATCTTTCACAGAACACTCATCTGAACCCCATCTAAAACCTGTGGGATGAATTACAACAGAGATGTTTAGTCGCAGGTCCAACATCAGTGACCACTGACCTCACAAATGTGCTGCTGGAAGAATGATCCCCATAGACACTCTCTAACATCTTCATCAGAAAGTATACCCAGAAGAATGGAAAGTGCAAATGTCGCACAAACTCTTTTCCTCCATTTTTTCGTCCTGTAGGTGCATTGATCACATGGCCAAATACTTTTGTTTATAGTGTATTGTTGCAATAATTTCCTCCCACTGACCACAATGAGACATTTAAGCAAATGCAAATTTTGAATGAACAAATCAGTTTGTCGTTTGATTCCACCAAAGGCACTGTGTGATAATTGTGTGAAAACAGAATGGAGGGATGAAGAGAAAGTATTGCTGCAGCTGTGCTGGGGCGTAAACGCACCACATGTCTCATTTGGTACATGCAAACACAACCACAGTGGCAGAGTCTTGCATTAGTCACAAGTCCAGAAACCTTCATTAACACATCACAGCTGCGTGCACGTCCTGCCTCATTCTACATGTGTACTCTGAGGCACAGCGTTGCTTCCATTAGATGTCTGCTATGTTGATAACTGGTTACATTGAAATATATATGACTTTGTGGAGTAATGAACAAGAGTCAGATATTACCTTACAGTATAATGTTACTGTAACTATTACTAGAGGTACTGTGAAGTACATTAGTTTTTATCCATTGGTTTGGTTAATTTCTTGAAACGGAAATGACATTCTCAAAACTCTAAGCTCATTTGGCCAAACAGTCTTATAGTTCAGCACAACACTGCAGCTCACTTGCAAAAGCTCATATCCCAAAACTGTTCACTCATGCTTCAAAGCTAATTCCTTTCCCATATGACTAGTCAGTACCACCAAAATGCAAAGGGCCTTCCCTGTAGGAGCCAAATGTGCAGTATTTAGTGTAGTACAGCACAGTAGTAGTGACGCAATCTGAGGAAAGAGACGGTGAGTGACTCTGATAAGGTTGAGCAGCACGACAATGTTGACAATAAAAGACATAAACTAAACACACGTCTCTTGATTGAATAATACAACAATGAGCATTTGAATAGGAAAATCAACATTTCTCTTACGAGGCACCGGAAGCGTAGTGACGAACGAGGCAGCTTTGTCGTGCCGCCTATGTGTCGTATTTTCCTACATTGTCTCATCCACGCTTGTCATTTAAACTATGCTAGTGCATGTTTCAGTTAAAGTTCACTGCGTGAGTCCACCCTCGTGCAGCATTTATTTGTTGTTTGTTCTTCTGCTTTCTTTTCTTCTTCTTCTGTGATTTTTGCCCAATTTTCGGGTGCTCTCGCGAGGAGCGCCTCCCGGGTGACATGTAAAATGATGACTCGCTGCGAGGAACGGTGGAAGATGTTAACAGCAGCTCTGTTTTAATAATAATGTAAAAAGCGATACACAACGAGAGTGGCTCGATAAGTCATCCTAGGGTTAAATATCGCAAATACCCCTACTGCTAGTAACTTAGAGCATTTCCTAACTGATTTCCACCAGTAATCGGAACTCAACTTGGCGCTCAGCCTAGTAATGAGGGTAAATGGAGCGGCTCACAGATTAAGGGTTCAGATAACTCCAAACATCTACACTAGAACATCATCTGGAGCAGTTCAGAATCCAATATTTATCTAATAACATGACAAAAATATAAAACATTTTAAATAAATTGTGCCCATTGTGGGCGTAACTTAGCTTCGCTCTAATCAACCAATCTTAGGATGGAAAAATGCTGATCCTGAATCTGAAATCTGGTTAGAAAAAGAGCCCCATTATTAATAGTGTGTATGTTACATGGACCAGCACTCCTGATTATGAAGGCCCTGGGTAGATTACATTGACATAGCAACACATAGAAAGTGAAATCTGATTGGACAAAAAAATCTAACATAGACATAAACTACTTGAAGCAGTGCAGCCAAGAGACATGTTACTAAATAATGATAACTCACTGTTGGGAATAAATTAATGTAATTCCATGGAACAAATACTAGAATAGAAGTTGTAAATGTTGGTCAGTCCTTCTGATAGTGTTTAGGCCAGCAGAGAAGGCCTTGCTGGCCCTGACTGCACACCACTGAATAATAGTATAATTTTACAGAAATTCAGCACATCTCATTATCAATGTAGCTGACAAAACTATAATAAATAAACTATGATAACTTAAAAAAAAAAATTTAAAAATGATGAAAACACAGAAATCAAGACTAGGATTTACTCACAGCATTCTGCTGTTCGTTTTACAGGGCTGGAGAATCTTTAACGATACTTCTTTCTTGACTTTTAATGACTGGGTTGCTATGGGATTAGTGGTTGTCAAAATGTTGGCAGGGGCATTTTTTTTTTTTACTGTATTGATAATGTACATTTTATACATGTGTCCAGTAAGTGTAGCAATTACGTGATGCAAGCAGTACTTTGCTATACTGTTGACCTTTTCACGTACATTGAACTAAATTATGATCAATCCTCTAATGTTTCTCTCAAAACAAAGCAGACTTATTTTTTAATATCAGTCTGTGTGTGTGCATGTGCATGTGTGTGTGTGCTTGTGCATGTTTGTCTTCCAGGACTAGAGGATGTGACTGACTACGACCCTAATATTCTCAGTGACCCCCAGTGGCCTTGTGGGAAACACAAGCGGGTGCTGATCTTTGCCTCCTACATGGTAAGAATCCTGTATTCCAATATGCTGCTAATGGAATGCAGGTTCATCCACTGGAGCTGCTCATACACCATGCCAGTTGGGTTTGTGGTGCATTTCACAACAATACAGCATCGGTAGTTCTCAGTGTGACTTGCAAACAATCTTCTCAGTTACTACTGAGTGCATTCTATATACTGTATGCAGTATAGTAAAATGTGATTGGGTGTGACTGTTTAGCAGGGGCCGCTGATAAGTGAACTCAGCTACAAACCACACAGTACAGTCAAACCTCGGTTTTCGCCCCATTTTTTTATATGATCCGTTTTATATGATTGTCACTGTCTTGGTTTTCTTACAATATTGCACTTAAAAAAAACTGGTCTGTTGGCCCTGCACTGTGTCGCTCCGCAATATTGAGTGCCCAAACAAAGCACCCTACACGTTGCAGTCTCATTGTCCATGCATTTTTTTATTACGTGTGACTGGAGATCTCGTCAGGATGCCGACTAGCAACTAGCTTCACCACACACACACGGCCACAGCGTGTCAGCGTGTACCATTCATTTCTATGTTGCTATGTGAAATCAATGCGCACAGGAAAAGGACCAAAATATTGTAAGTATTACATGTTATCATGAATGTTACTACGTAGTTACAGCATGTATATAAAAGCATAAAACCTTTCTGGAGGTTTTTGGAGTTTTAATAGCAGCCTTTGTAGGCGGCATACGTGTGTCCCATTACGTGCAGTAATGAGCTGTCTCTTTTTATCTCCTTTTATATTTTTAGAACACGCCGAAAAGAGAAAGACGTGTGTTCATGTCTTACATAAGGATTGTGGATGATGGGCAAAATTCCCCCCAAAAAAGTGCAGTTTTTCTTTAAGTGCCCGATAGGCAGCAGATTAGTATGAGCTGTGGAATGAATTCAAATGTACGAACACACACACACACACACACGTATTCATCATAGAGGATTTTTACTCAAGTGGGCTCTGTTGCCACTGATCTTTGTTGTGCTTGTTCTCATGTGCATGTTTGGAATATTCAAGGGGCTCCTAGAGGGCTGCACATAATCGTTCTCTCTCCAAATCTGTGGAGATGCACAAATTCAACATTTGTGATGCAGCGCTCAAATCTTCTATGCTTTATACTGTAGTCAGTAGGCACAAATAAATGTACTCAAATGTGTGTACTTTATGTGGACAGATGTGTTTAATGGCTCACTCTCTGCCTCCATGTGATGCTCAATTGGCTGTGAAATGATGCCGAAAACCTTTACACCACAGTAAGTCTGCTTCGTCACGCTGCTCCTTTTCATGATCTCTCCTCTTTAATCTCTCAGACGACCGTCATAGAATACGTGAAGCCTTCAGACCTGAAGAAAGACATGAACGAGACTTTCAAGGAGAAGTTTCCTCACATCAAACTCACCCTCAGTAAGATTCGCAGGTATCTAAACTGAATCTGCCTCGGTAACTGAACTTCACAACTCGCACATGATCTCATCCATCTGGTGAATCTGTTGAAAAACTGCAAGGCGGTCCTGTTGGAAGTGACCCTTATGCTTCTCTGTGTGTCAGTCTGAAGAGAGAGATGCAATCAGTTGGTGAGGACTGTGGGCTGCAGCCCGCCACCATCGCCATGGCGTTTGTCTACTTTGAGAAGCTGGTGCTGCAGGGGCGACTCAATAAGCAAAACAGGTACTTACAAGCGTATTTTTTAGAATGTAAGAATGTTTAATAGGAATATAGTAATAGGATAGTATTTGTTTAGTAAGTAGGTGAGTGTGTTTGCTGTAGTCATGACTAGGGGTGTCACGAGACACTCGGCTCACAAGAAGAGACGATATAGGAGATTGGGTCCACGAGAACCAGATGAGATTTTAACATTACTTTTAAGAAACGTACAATGAAAAAATATTTTTAAAAATATTGCAATCTGCTAATTTAATTTGAACTACGTTACACTCTTCTACACTCAGTGTGTATGCTAGCAGCCCCACCTACACCCATTGAGACAAAGAGACTGTATGAATGACAAAAAAGCTCACTCTGTTCATGCCGAGTGAACTCTCTTCATGCCTGTTTGGAGGCAAGAGACAAGGAAAACAAACACACATGCACATGGCAATATTAAGTCATTTATTATGTGATTCATTCATTCATTTATTATCGTCCCAGGCCAAGTGCCCACGATAGTTTTTTTTTCTGAATAAGAAATCTTGACACGTTTTGATCTCTTGTGACAACCCCAGTCACCCTTTTATATTGGCTTATTATATTAAAAATAGAGGAAGCAGAAATCAACCCAATACATTTTTCTATCAACGAAGTATGCACGAAAATTATGAGTCACTGGCCAATCAATTTTAGGTTACCAAAAAGTGTATTTTTTATCTGGTGAATCATTGTCGCCCTCTAGTGTTGGGATGCTGTAATAGAAACGCCTGCTTTTTTTTCCTCCCCGGGATTTCTGGAATTATTCAGGAAAATAATACAGTATTCATGTAACCCGCCCTGTTTCGTACAGCCCGCACCGGGGCTCGAACACGAGACATTTGTAATGGGAGGTGAGGCCGCTGACCACACGACTAAATGCCCGGACACAGTCCGTGTGCTCAACGCAGTTCTTGAGGCAGAGGGAGTGAGGTTTACCAACGTACACTCGCACAGCCTCACAGGCTGGCATCCGTTACATTCAGAAAATCTATGAAACCCAACACCTGTGTGGAAACCACTAAAGCAGGAATGAATTAACTTCTTTATCATGAAATAAACATTTGCTTTTGTGTTTTTCTTTTTAAATAGGAAGCTGGTGTCAGCTGCCTGCATCCTATTGGCTGCTAAGATTAGCAGCGATCTTAAGAAACAGGAGGTCAAACACCTGATTGATGTAAGACACACACTTTTTTATTTTGAAAGTCCTGTTGCACCTCTATATCACCATTTACATTTTTGCTTTATTTAAAAGAAGATATGGACAATTTACAGCCAGGAGAAAACTAGTTGCGTATATGTGTTGAAATAAAGAGTAAAGTAGTGTGTTACATGTGCATATGCCCTCGTAATCATGTCTCCTCATCTGCTGTGTCTCGAGTAGAAGCTGGAGGAGCGCTTCAGGATCAGCAGGCGGGAGCTGATAACGTTTGAGTTCACCATCCTGGTCGCCCTGGAGATGGCGCTCTACCTCCCTGAGAGTAAAGTCATGCCACATTACAGACGGCTGGTGCAGCAGCAACAGTTATAGCTTCATGGGCACGTCGACATCTTACATTTACTGCTGATGTTGTCAACAAGTTCTCTTTCTTGTACGCCTGTGGACAGCCGAGTAGCATTCTGGATAGAATTAATTTGGTCACCCTGAGTCACATGATCTTCATCAACAAACGGAGACATGTAAAATGCTCAAACTTCCTCGTAATCGTGTGAGGTGACAGAATCAAACCCGTGCATGGAAGCCGCTGTGGAGGACAAGTGCCTCATTTCATGCCGCAGTTTCTTTATCAGGCTGCTGGAGGTGATAAGCATGCAGGAAATCAGACCATCATGTAATCTTCATGTCCCCTACGGGAAATATCACTGTGTGAGGTCCTGAACCTGAACCAGCAATACAAAGCCTCCAAAGATTCCAGAGGATTCCTGTGAAATGTTTTTGTATTTGATGTAGTTCTCCTGGTGTGAGTGCAGTCAAACCGAGCCACTGAGAGGGACTTTCTACACTGTTGACACTTTCCTTTTTGAGGTGGAAAAAACTAGTGGTGATGAGGGCCAGGTACGTTCAGACAGATTCCAGACAGAACCAGTTTGGTCATTTGCAACTTGACTTTAAAGCAGTGGTTCTCAATTATTTTCAGTCTGCACTGGGGGACAGAAATGTTTTGGCGCACTACTGCGAAACGGATCATATCTATTTATTTATCTGCACTGTACAGATTGGACTCGAAACTCAAACCATCAAAATGCAACTAAATAGAGAGCACTGAAGCATACAAACGTATTGAAGAGTCCAATTGCACGCTGAGTACGACTGATTCATACATGTTGGTCCTCCCTGCCTCTGGCGCCCCACTATTTGAGAAGCACTGCTCTAAAGGGACACTGTGCCATCTGAACAAACTGGTTCTGCATATTTTTGCACTCTGAACCAGTAGGGGGCAGCAGATTACAGCAGAGTTTTTTGCTCTAAAGCCGGGGAAGGGAACCAGATGTGGCTCTTATGACGATTGCATTGACATTTCTTAACACGATGAAATTACTTTATTTATTTTACTGAAATTTTAAAGTAAAACTTTACGGAAATCAGTGTTAAAAAGAACTTTCACGATATAAAACTTTCTTATGCATTTTAAGAGCCGACACCAGCGGACCTTTTGATATTTTCCTGAGTCAGACACCAAAACTTGATTATGACTGGATAATGCAGTAGACTACACAGGTCACTGAGAGGTCAAGAAGTAAACTTCCCTCCTTGAATCAAATAGTCGGCTAGCTAATGCTGCTGAACCAACCCTTTTGATGAAGAAGATGGCGACAAGAAAAGAGCACGTTGCAAAACCATGCAGCACCAGAAGTCGCATTAACGGTAAAAAGTATTTTATTATTGATTAGCTTCAGTATGATAATGTTATTAAAAAGAATACATTCAGAGACTTATTATATTCTGAAATGGTTGGTCTTGCTGAAACATGCACACATTTAGTTGTATTCAACATTAAAAAACATGATATGGCTCTTACGGAAATACATTTTCAAATATGTGGCTTTCATGACTCTCTTAGCCAAAAAGGTTCCCGACCCCTGGTTTAAAGAATGGCCGTCTAAAGGACGTTGGTCTGGTGCCCCCTCACACCAAAGCTGTCTCATTGGCCCCAGCTCCATGGAAATAGGTAACCAACCTGTTTGATTTAAAGAGCGTTGACCAGCAGTCATGTTTGAGGAGAGACGACAGGTCTCTGCTGTTTCTGCACTTTGCTTCATTGTCCTGCATCACAAACTAACAAAGGCGATGCTATTTTTCTATGATGTAGTTTTTTATACTGCGATACTGTGCTCGCAGAGGTTTATTATTTATTCCCCCAGGGAAACGCCAAACTTGCAGATGACGTTTGTAGGTTAAAGTGTCTTTAGTATTTTAGTGGAAAAATGTTGTCTTCTCTACATTAGAGACTTGATTCTATGCAGCCTTCCCCTCTTATTTAAGACTCACCCTGTGTTTTCTATTGGAAGCTATTGCACACTTGGTTATTTACTCTGTCTTCCATTTATTTATTACTATTTTTACATTTAAGGTAATTCTAAGATACATTTCTTTTTTTTCTTTTTTCTTTTTTTTTACTGACAATGTGCTTAACAAGCCTGCAGCAGTTTCCTTTGTTATGTTTAGATCCAAACCTTCATTAAATTCCCTATGTCTGGAACGGAATCTGACAATGCAGTATGATAAATACAGTGGAGTGACAAAGTGTCTGCCCCCTTCCTGATTTCTTATTTCAAACCCACATGGCCCTGTGTGGAAAAAGCAACGCCGCATTTCAGAAAAAGAACATCACACAAACAGTAAAATATGGTGGTGGTAGTGTGATGGTCTGGGGCTGTTTTGCAGCTTCAGGACCTGGAAGACTTGCTGTGATAAATGGAATCATGAATTATGCTGTCTACCAAAAAATCCTGAAGGAGAATGTCCGGCCATCTGTTTGTGACCTCAAGCTGAAACCAACTTGCATTCTGCAGCAGGACAATGATCCAAAACACACCAGCAAGTCCACCTTTGAATGGCTGAAGAAAAACAAAATGAAGACTTTGGAGTGGTCTAGTCAAAGTCCTGAGCTGAATCCTATTGAGATGCTTTGGCATGACCTTAAAAAGGCGCTTCAGGCTGAATGTGGCTGAATTACAACAATTCTGCAAAAATGAGTGGGCCAAAATTCCTCCACAGTGCTGTAAGAGACTCATTGCAAGTTATTGCAAACACTTGATTGCAGTTGTTGCTGCTCAGGGTGACCCTACCATTTATAAGGTTTAGGGGGCAATCACTTTTTCACACAGGGCCATGTAGGCTTGGATTTTATTTCTCCTTTAGTAATAAAAAGCTTCCAAAATTGTATTTTGTGTTCAGTTGTGTTGTCATTTGCGATTATATAAATTTGTTTGGTGACCTGAAACATTTAAGTGTGACAAAGATGCAAAAAAAAAAAAAAAAGACTGGAAGGTGGCAAACACTTTTTCACAAAACTGTATGCTTTTTTGTTCCACAGTGTTAACGTTGATACGTGTGGGAATGTTCTGTATTCACCTTAGAAAATGTATAATTTATATTTTGTTAAAAATGAAGACCACCTGCTGAAAACAACTGCCAATGTTTGTTGTTTTTTTTTAATTAAAAATGTGACTTGCTGTGTCTTGAGATACATTTTCTTTCACATTAACGGATGAAAAATGTTCCTGTAAAGCTGTGATACCACTTTTACTGTCAGTGAGACGACTCATATCCGGACACGAAAAGACCCGTCCTCTTTCACTTCCTTCTCATTTTTTCTTGATGTAAATGGAAGCAGTAGTTACCAAGACTGAAAGAAAAGCAGCATTCAGATAACTAGTCATGACTGGTAGATTATTCCGCTGTCACCTCTTAAACATAATTGTTTCACTAACGGTTTTGATTCTGAATGTCATCCTACCCATTATGGCATAGGTGACAGGTGAAAGGTCACATCGGTTTCCTGTTTGGCGTTGTCATCACTCTAGTACAAAATATATCCAAAAATATGTTCAACCTTTGATTTGTTGAGATTTCAAAATGGGAAATAATCAAAAAGACAAGTCATGTCTCTGAACTCTGGTAGTTAAGGTTCAGGCTTAAAAAATGGCAAAAAGTGAAGGAGGCGTTCCATGGAAAATTAGGATATTTATAGATGTTGACCAAGAGAGTTGGGCAATTCTTTTCCAGCAAATTCAAGATGAACACACAACGTCTTCTTTTCTGCTTTTGTTCAGGTGAAATCTCTAAATGTACCCACGTTTTCCTTTTTTTTCATTTTCTATAAAACAGTTGTTTTTTTTCCATGTGCTGAAAGTGCTTGGACTGCGTGAATGAGCATTCATCTCTGATGTTTACATTTCTTTGTGTTTGACCTGACAATCCCACAATACTTCTCTTTAAATCTACACGAAACAAAGATCAAATGGCTTTTTAATGTTTTTTTTTCTCTGTTTCAGCAGTACTTTTCAATGGAACCCTTGGTATAACCGTAACTTACGATAAAATGGCAGGTGAAGACTTCAGAATTCCACTTGGCTTCAGAATGCCACCAAACAGCAACGTACTTTTTTGTAAGAATTCCTGCACAAAGGATGGCATCCTCATTGACACTAAATCGGGCAAAGGTCCAGGTGGCAGGTACATCTTGAATTATGATGGTAAGATGAACATCATCATCAGCCAACTGACCCCCGCTGACACAGGACATTACCAGCTCACCGTAAGCAACGCCTATAATCACTCCGAGGAGCGGAACTTTAAGCTCTTCATCAGAGGTGAGTTGACATGACTCTTATTATAATAATAATAATAAATATCAGCCGAGACACTAAATTACAGTATGTTTTTTTAATTATTATTTATTGTAAGACAACTTAAGTAATACTTTGGAATATGGAGAGATCTCGACATGAAACGTTGCATTTTTATTCACTCCCGCCCCCCCGTCACGACCCGATTGGATGCTTTTAGTCACTTTTGGATTTTTAAGATTTCTATAAAAACTTTCCTGAAGCAATCACTGTTTAGTAACCAATAGAGACCTCAGGAAGCGCGGATCTATTAAACCAGGGCCCATGGCTGTTTATTTATTGGTACATTCTAAAAATATAATTTGAATTGAGTTGAGCTTAAGTTTATTCCAAACATGTCAAAGCAAAGTATCATTTTAAAAAATGAGATACATCAATAAAATAAACAGTAATGTGCCAAAAAAAAAAAGGGGCAAAAAAACAAAAGCAAATTTCAGTACCCCAAACCTGTCCGAAAAGGAGAAGGAAGAAGTAAAGCCTTTTCTTTGTTTAATTAATAGTCAGTGGTGTGAACATTTTCTTACAAATGTTCTTCTCGTAATTAGGACTTTATTGTCATCATATTTTGAATTTATTCTCGTAACATTAGAACGTTTTCTGCAACCTAATTTTCCAACAATTAGAACATTATTTGTTGTTTTTTTGTTTCTCATAATATTACAACTGTTAAAAAATAGCATCTTTTTTCTTCAGTATTTCAATTTTATGCTACTAAAATGTTACTGTTTTTTGACATTATTCTCGTAAAATTACAACTTTTCTTGTTACAATACGTTCTTATAGACATCAAGAAGGTGACACTGGCTTATGTAAATGGATATAGTTTTGATAACAATTATGTACAATGGTGTGAAAAAGTGTTTGCCGCCTTCCTGATTTCTTTTTTTTTTTTTTGCATGTTTGCCACACTTAAATGTTTCAGATCATCAAACAAACCTATTAAATTAATTAAATTCTCTATAGATTCCCAATGTTATTAGCAAACACAGAAACTCTGAACACACTAAATGTACGTCTGGAAAGGAATCAACTCATCCAAGAGGTCGCAAAAGACCCCACAACAACATCCAAAGAACTGCAGGCCTCACTTGCCTCAGTTAAATTCAGTGTTCATGAGTCCACCATAAGAAAGACACTGGGCAAAAACGGCCAAGATGAAAACCATTGCTGAAAAAAAACAATATTAAGGCTGTTCTCAATTTTTCCAGAAGACATCTTGATGATCCCCAAGACCTTTGGGGTGTGTGTCCCATTACATCTGGCGTAAAAGTAACACCACATTTCAGAAAAAGAACATTATACCAACAGTAAAATATGGTGGTGGTAGTGCGATGGTCTGGGGCTGTTTTGTTGCTTCAGGATCTGGAAGACTTGCTGTGATAAATGGAACCATGAATTCTAATGTCTACCAAATCATCCGGAAGGAGAATGTCTGGCCCTCTGTTTGTGATCTCAAGCTGAAACCAACTTGGGTTCTGCAGTAGGACAATGATCCAAAACACTTCCAGCAAGTCCACCTCTGAATGGCTGAAGAAAAACAAAATGAAGACTTGGAGTGGTCTAGTCAAAGTCCTGACCTGAATCCTATTGAGATGCTGTGGCATGACCTTAAAAAGGAGGTTCATGCTGGAAAACCCTCCAATGTGGCTGAATTACAGCAATTCTGCAAAGATGAGTGGGCCAAAATTCCTCCACAGCGCTGGAAGAGACTCATTGCAAGTTATTGCAAAACACTTCATTGCTGTTGCTGCTGCTAAGGGTGACCCAACCAGTTATTAGGTTTAGGGGGCAATCACTTTTTCACACAGGGACATGTAGGTTTGGATTTTTTTCCTTCCTTAGTAATAAAAAGTTTCATTTAAAAAACGAATTTTGTGTTCAGTTGTGTTGTCGTTGACTCATATTTCAATTAGTTTGACGATCTGAAACATTTAAGTGGGACAAACGTGCAAAAAATAAGACATCAGGAAGGAGGAAAACACTGTATAACTTCTTAGCATATCTACATGTTGCTTTACTAAATATCAAAGTGGCCCTTGCATCCTTTCATTTTTCATTATGTGGCCCTCGGTGGAAAAAAATTCCCCCACCACCACCACCACCACCACCAAGTTTGTCAGCCCCAATTGTAATTTTCAAGCACGGCTTATCAGATTGAGTCTTCACACAAGAGTGAAAATGAACTTGACAACACAGTATGCTCACATCCTGTTTGTATACCCATAGAGTGGTCATGATTCCTGTTTTCCCCAGGGTTGTGTGACGGTGGAGTGGTCCCAGCTGATCCTCGTGTCTACAGCGTAACCGAGGGAGGGAGTGTCACAATACTTTGCTTTGGCTTTGTGACACCGTTAGACAGGAAGTTCCTCTGTCAGGGGGAATGTAACAAATTTCTGTTTGAGACCACAAAGGACTCCTCCTCTGGCCGATACAGGATAGACTACGGGAACATCAGCTACTTCCTAATCACTGTGACACAGCTCACAATGTTGGACTCGGGCCAGTACAGGTGCGCCGTGGGAAGAGCACACACTTTCAACGTGTGCCAGGAGTTTGAGATAGTTGTCACACGCAGTGAGTTTCTCCATTACCCCTCCAGAAGCCCACAATGGCAGTCATGTGAATACGTAGCTCCACATCCAGCTTGTGTTAACTCAACTGTCGTTTGACCTCAGCTATCTTGGCCAGCTATTGTTTGATATCAGTCCTGCAATCAATCATCTCTTCACACTTTGTAGACCATAAGCTGAGAAGTGACGATTATGGAGCAGTTCACAGCTTGGATGTAAATTCCATGGACGCCACTACTTTAATAATGATGAAGCAAACATCAGCATTTTGATTTGGTGCGATTTTCACTTCAAATGTTTGCATCTGTCCATCAGACTACGCCGTCCCTCTCTGTGTGACTGCTGCTGTGGTGTTGTCGGTCTCCCTTTTTCTACTGCTGCTCTATAGATGGAGGAAGAGGTCGACTGTTCATGGTGAGTTTCTTTCCTATGATTTCCTACAACATTTTGGAAACGCTCCTTCACAAATGATCACGACCGCTTTTGCTGTTGCTTCTCTTCCACAGAAGAAAGCAGCAGAGGTTGCCCTGAAAACAGCAATATGGTGGTAAGGTTTATTCTCTGCCATCATTTAACACTCATGTGGTTCATATGAGAGCATGTAGCCACCGGTCTTGCCTGGCGCTCAGTACACTAACCCCATCTGCTTGGCATTTTAGATGCTTTCAGGTTCTGCAAGATAAAACAGAATTTCTTTTCTTCTCGATATGACCTCTATTAGGCTTGACGTCTTTACGGGGATGCTAATCAGAAGGGTTATTTCCAGGGTATAGTTATGTTTTCACTGATGTTTACTGAAATGTTCATGTTTATTAGTCAGCCATTGTTAGTACATTTCATCCAAAAGCTGGCAGGTGTACCCCACCTCTGTACAAAGTCAGCTGGGATAGGCTCCAGCTTACCCGTGCCCCAATGAGGCCAAGCGGTATAGAAAACTGACGCTCTTCTATGGGTTTTACTCATTATACCTCTGTCTACTGGCTTGGAATGCATACAGTACTACAGCCTTACTATATAGGCGATAGTAGATAAATAGATAAATAATACATATTATTGATTACTACTGCTTTAAAAAATATAAAGCAGGAGTAATCAACAATACCAATAAGATGACTGATAATGATAACATACGCATACAATTCCGGTGAATTTAATGTTGGTTTTGATATAATATTAATCCTTAATTACGATGGCCGACAGAGGCAAATGTGCGGCAACATCCGAACGCTCCAAACACACACAATGGGAAAATGTTGCAAATGAATAAATCACATTTAAACATTGAATTAAACGTCACATAAATGTTGCAAGATTAAAAAAAAACAATTTTTCCAAAAATGCTGCAAATGCGGAAAACACACACAAACCCCCAAAACACATACAGAACAAAACAAAAGTTTGCAGGCTACCTGAGGTGTATTCGTCTTTGCAGGCATCAACGGGATGCCCAGAAGAAAGTTGGTGGAATGGACAAAGTACATTTTTTTATGTCTTTGTTAAACACTTAGCCATAAAATTCGGTTGCTCTATAATACTGTAAAATATTACGTTTTTAAAGACAGACATCCCTCACGCCTGGCACCCAGTTAGATTTCATAACTCATTTCAGAAACCGTCACTGGTGGTCGTCCAGACCGCTTGGCCTTGCACACACAGTCTTCCTATTTGAATTGTTTGTGGCATGTCCAAATGTGCTTTCCAGTAGGTGTATTTTTATTGAATTTCCACCAAAATGTACACCGCACACTCTTGTCTGACCGGGTTCCAGCATATTCTAACACGTTAAATAGTAAATTCTTCACCCTGGTAAAACTTTCAACTTCATCTGGTGGACAAATAATAATAATAATACATTTGAATTACAGTAGCTCAAATGTAAATCTTAAAGTATTTCATTAGTTAATTTTAAGATAACGTGAGCTTAAAACTGTCACTTTTTGTCCCGAGGAACAAAGATTGCCATTTTTGGAAAATATAAGGAACGCAGATGAGAATTCTAAAATGTTTTTACCAGGATCTGTTTAGCTTTAAATAAAAGGGGGATAAGGTGTTCCATACTAGACTGGTGGAAGGGCCTCAGGAGACACTTAAGGCCCTGTCACACCTTGACGATTTAGCCAGCGCATGCCCGACGTGATCATTTTGATGGCATACGGTGAATTGTGGACGTTTTTTTCCATTTTGGGCGTATACATAGCGTATTCATAACGAGTTGTACGTATACATGACGTATTAGTAACTTATATAGAACGTTTCTATAACTTATAGACAACTTATACCAATGAATGCGTAGCATGTTGCCGGCGTTCACAACTTATGCCCAACGCCAGTCTAACTTATGCAAACCGCGCGGCAGCGTATGGCCGACGATCACGTGCCGTAGCCTATAAAAAGGTTGCCACTTGATGACTCACCTCACTAGACATCGCAGTGTCAACATCACCATCATGCCGAAGAAAATTTCGAAGACCGCTGCCAAGAAGTATCAGGGCAGTGACGGAGGGATCCATCACCACCCACAGCCTCCCCCTCCTACTCTCACTCTGATGGAGATGACGCAGGTTCTAACGCCTCTCAGCCAACCCTAGCCAAGACGAGAGCCAAAAAGACACAGTTTTGTCTCAAGGTATGTTGACGTATTACGACTTGTGCGTAACTTACAAATAACGTGTGTGAACGGGCGTCAACGATCGCATAACTGATTGCCCGCGTATGCGGGACGTATGAATCATATGTTGACATACGTCGAAATGTTTTGTGCATGCACAAAATTTTTGGACGACTTGGATGTACCACGACGTATACTGGCGTGCTTCAGCGTGCTCTTAACTTATACAAAACTTACCCATAACTTTTTCAACGTACGCCAGCGTATTGGCCAAATTTTTCATACGTTGGTGTACGCTGGCTAAATCGTCAAGGTGTGACAGGGCCTTTAGGGGCATCAAATTCTGCCTTGTCCGAGGCTGATAACACGTGCCACGCCACTGATCTATAAGATCGTCTTCACAAAACTGTGTTGTTGTTTTTTTAGCAGGTTGCCAGCTATGAAAACATTCCACCACGTCCCGGAACACAACAGCACATCTATCAGAGCATTGATGAAGCCACCAGGGAATTTGAAACCTACAGGACACTTTCAAACACACAACAAGACACAATCAACTGACACATTGTTTTACATTAAGATGCTACAACTTATGTAGCAGTAATACCACATAAACCATCAGGCTGCATCATTTCAAAAGAAAATACAGGAAACGATGCTGTGGGCTTCCAATTGGGTCTGTGTTATCCATGCATTTGAATAAGTTGATTTTGTTTGAAAGTGAATGGTTGTTTGTCTACAATATATGTGCCCTGCGGTTGGCTGGCAACCAGTCCAGGGTGTACCCCGCCTCTCTCCTGAAGTCAGCTGGCATAGGCTCCAGCATACCCGCGGCCCTAGTGAGGATAAGCGGCAAAGAAGATGGATGGATGGATGGATGGAAAACACGTGAAATAAAATGTCTTGTCTGTTGTCTCGGCTCAAAGGCCCTTTGCAATGTCATTACTCTGCCACTAGATGGCACAAAAATACAAATATAACATAACATTCAGGGTCCACAATATTAGATACACTTGCACTTACGTATTTACTGTATCTGCATTGAAGTTGAAAATGGGCCACTTGATTAGGAACCTACCCCCTTTAGGCCATACATTTTTTATACAGTGTAACCTAAACAGTTCAATTGCTTCCATTAAGGGACAAAGATGTCCTCTTGAAAAATATTTTTCACATCTTTTTCATCTGCTCCAGTCCTGATCATAAAGTTCAAAATTCTGAAATCAGTCAAATATCCATGAAGATCAAAACAACACGACAATTGTATGTATTAACTGAGCCTGAAAGAGGCGTATGTGAAATGTGCACTTTTTTCATTTATCAATTAGTATCGATACTTTATGGGTGTAATTGATACTGAACGGATATTCATGTGAGTATCAATACCACAGAATCGATACTCCCATCACTACGTCACAGCTGATGAGGCCAAGGTTCTCCCTCTCTGACCTTGAAAAACAACACCTCACCTATCAACTGCACTCTTGACTACCAGAATACATTCTTATGCTATTTCTGCATCATTTTACAACAGAAATGTGGAATATTTCAAGAAACTTCTACCTCCTAAAGATGGATTATTCATCCCTTAACAACGTACGGATAGACTGTTGTGTGCTGTGTTTATCTGATGTGAAATACAAGCAGTTAATTAAAAAAAAAAGTGTGTGAATGTGACCAACAAGAACGCGCTCTGCTGGGCCACGCTAGGTGACCCGAGCCACTCCCGACTCTGGTTCCTTTGGTACATCTTAAACTGGTTTAAATATTTTTTATATATATAATTTCATTTATCACAGTTTATTTGTGTTGCCATAGCACCACAACATTCATTATGGGTCTGCATGCTGAGCAATGCAGCCACACATACTTCTTTCTAGCGCTTAGCATGCTAGCTATTACCATTGTGAGCGCTGACATGTAAAATAGGTGGCAGTTAACACTTAACAGACTCAGACCCAACCATGATAAGTCAGTTGCTAAATAGGAGTCTGTGTTTATAAATGGGATATTTTCATAGCTACAGCATAGAAAACCTGTTTACAACCTTCTAAATACGCTTCTTAAAATGATTAGAGCACTCTCGACAGGAAATAGCACACCTATAGTCACCTTTACACTTGTATTACCCGATATAGTAGACGTAAGAGAAAATAATATATAAATAAGCTAACATGAACTCACACGTTAGCATTGGGAGAGTTCCTTGTTGTTTTTTTCTGGACAGCGTACTTCCTGCGGTGGCTATTGCCTCATCAATGTAGCGTAACGGTGGCTGTAAATTAGTCAAAATTTTTTATTTGAAATAGACACCGTGCCACTATGTCTTACAGGCAGATGCTCAAAACACAGCATGAATAGTTCAACACTTCCTAGTTCTTTTCTTTCAGGGACTTATTTCCTTAAAGGAAGCTCTAACCCAGCATGCAGAACATCACGGCCTTCTATCACACTCGAAACAGCAGCTCAGAACTACACAATACACCCGTCGCTACAATCACTGACACCTACTGGCCAGTGTACAAAACTACATATCACATATTGTATATTCGTATATTTAGCTAATTTTATGCTTGAAAATGCATAATTTAGGCCAAAATATACATAAAATATGCTAAAATACACTTCTTTTTTTTTTTTTTACTAATAAGCTATATTCAACCACAAAACAGCGACAATTAAGTCATTCATCTTGAAAAATCATGATAGAGTGAAGCCGTGAAATTTGAACCAGCTACCTATCTTTTCTTTTGCATATTAGCCATCTGTTGAAGGAAGAAATGTTCCCATGTTATCATAGTTTAACCAGGCAGGTTGCTAGCCTGCTAGCAATTTGCATTTCTATTTAAAAATAGTTTAAAAGGCTACGCCCAAAAGACAAATCCATCTCAAACGGCGGGCCCAATAACAATTTCCGCAGGCATTCTTCTAGTTTCAAATGCTACTTTTGACTGAAATGGTAGTTTCTATTTCAAGGCCTAGTGTAAACCACTAGGACATGTCCAGATGCAACTGATAAAGCAGTGTATGTAGTAAAGCTGTAAAGATTATATCATTTCTATGTGTGTGTTTGTAGGAAAATGAAAGTGAAAATGGAAAAACATAATCAGCACACAGGATGTTTAAACAGACCACATCCAAAAGCAATATGCATACAGGCTCTCTGACACAGCTTTATCTCCAGACAGCAGACTTTCTTTCCATGTGCTAAAGTCAAAAAACAGACCACCCCTGAGGTCCAAATGAAAACTTGGATCCAATCACTTGAATTTACTCCAATCATGACCGAGGTGACCTCTCTGACCAAGGTCATAAAAGTGAGAAATTACTTTGGGCCAAACAGCCCCGCCCCACCCCACCACCGGGACACCCCACCCCCTGTGTCTTTTTGCGGACAAAAGTCAGACTTCAAAACACACACAGTTTCGACTTTAAACTGGTGATGTTCCAAGTCCTCAAGCTGTTGCGAAATGAGGCACATACCATCAAGCCAACAGGGTCCGTACAGAGGCTCGTGTTATCTGAAGCCTGCCTCCAGTCTTCTCCCATCCAGTCCAATCTGAGAACGGAATAAATGTTCTCAACACTGTAGATGGTATCAGGTCTGACGCTCTGATAAGTTCAGAAAACATCCTTCAGACGGCCTGCAAAGAATTCTTGTGGACTTGGACCACAAATCTGGCCCAGATGGTCAAAGAGTTTGCAAAAGCAGTTGCGCAAGTAATGATCTCATGCATATGGAACCTAAAGAGCTGAAAAATCTGGCATCAATATATCAGCTCATATACATGCTTTAAAACCCCTATGGAATGTTTGACGATAGACTAGAAGAAGATGGGTGGACCCTTTGTGCTGTTTGTGGTATTTAAAAAGTAATCTCCGTATTTGAACTCCAAAAATGGGCGAGTAAAGAAAGTGGGACAAAGGTAAGAGTGTCTGTCACACTGGTGAAGGACAAAAGTGAGGAGCCAAAGAGTTCAATGACATACTGGGCAAGATAAAGAGATCAATATTGACAGTTTAACCAGTTTACACCTTTTGACATATGCATTAGGTCAGTGGTCCACAACCTTTTTGGACCCCAAGGCCCGGCTCGTGTTCCCACAAATCTTCGCGGACCGGGGTGGTGGTGGGGGTCGTATAGCGATGTCATTTATCTCATTTTGTATGTATTGTGTAAAACTAAGACAGGAACAACATCAAATTAAAAGCACAAAGTGAATACAGACCCACCATCCACCACTATAAACTTGGAAGATTATAGCGCCGCTGCTTGATGTGTGTGTTAACAGGCAGTGTGCTAGCATGAATTAACTTGAAGCTGTGCACACAACAAATATACACATTAGCACTCAATAACGTCATCATACTTTACCTTTATGTATTCCCACAGAGTATCAGCATTTGGGAGCAAATATGAAGTAAAAAAAAACGATAAAAATACAGTATAGTTGACAATTTGCGCAGACTGGGAGAAGGCTAGCGCACGTACAATGGTGCGTTCAAGGACAGTCTAACAAAGTGGGACACTCGTAACAAACAACACAAACATGCAAAAACTTCAAACTATATTATTTTTTAAATAAAATAGTGGCCCATATTTCCAAAATTTATATGCATTTACTTAAAATTGTATTTAGTTATTTACAAAAGTATATTTTTGTGTGTGTGTATTTTTTTTATCATTGTGCCTGAAAGGTTTCCTCGGCCCAGTACGGCCCCGCCCACGGACCGGTACTGGGGACCCCTGCATTAGGTGACCTAAAAACACAGCTACTCATCTTTCAGTCTGAGGAATGTCCCGAACGACCTGACTGTGATATTCAATGATTCAACATTAATAAAAGAAATATTTTCATAGTTAGAGCGTAGAAAACCTGTTTATGACTTTCTAAATATAGTTTTTAACATTATTAGAGCCCTGTAGACATGAAATAACCCGCCCATAGTCACCGTCACACTCCTATTATTTACTGATTACAACACATTAAAACTCTAATGCTTCAGAAAGTCAAGACGGCCACTGACTTTAGCAAGCTAGCGAACTAACCAATTAGCCTCAAATTTATTTCTTCTAAACTTGAAGGGATAGTTCAGATTTTTTGACATGCAGTTGTATGACATCCCCATCAGCAGTGTACTACACCAACAGTGACTTACCCCCCCCAATTGGTCCCGCAAGTCCAATTCTGGTCGGAGATCCGTGACGAGGAACATAGTTCCACTGAGTTGCTCGGGCCATTTAAGTAAAGAGTTTGGCTTCTCAAAGTAATATGAGTTCAATAGAGTAATACATTTGCATCACAAAAATGCCTCCTCAAAAAAATTAGACCTCACAAAACACTCTGCGTTATATTTGTCTCCCGCCGTGCACTGTCACCTGTGCCTTCATGTGTATGTGATGAAGACGCTCGTGGAAATGCCACTCTTCTTCCACGACGGAGCGCCGCAGCCATCTTGTTTACGTATGCGTTCCACAGCGGAAGAAGATGCGAGCGTCTTTATCACGTACAAATGCGCAGGGATACAGCGGGAGAAAAATAGAACGCTGAGTGTTTTGTGAGGTCTGAGCGCACACTTTTTCACACCAGTGTATGGTACAGAATATAAAGTGAATGACAAGGTAAATATTGCACAATACTGAAAGTACCAGTACAGTGGGACTATCTTGATTTCTCATTTCTCATTTGTGGGAAGGAAGGATGTCCTAGGTTATTGATTACAAAGATCAAATGCTCTCCTTTGATCGACACAATCCGGTATAAATTTGTTATCAGTACTTTAAATTGGAGGAAAAAAAAAATCAATAACCAGTTTTTATAAGCTAGGGCCCCTGGAAATCTCGGGGCCCAAGGCAATTGGCTGTGTTTGCCTAATGGTTAGCCTGCCCTGGTTTTGATGACTCATACACACACACAAAGCAGAATAAGGTCAGCTGGACCTTCCCATTCACTTGGTCCATGTAAACATGGTCATAAAGGAGTTTGGCAGTGACTCTCATAGACAAACAGTTTACTTTTGTAGAATGGAGAGGCATCTTGGAGTTACCGTACTGTTACTTTAACTTGGTCAAGTGTGTGCAGACTCAACGTTTTATGGCCCTCAGTAATACACACTGTTAAAATGACTGATATCCTTTCCTGTGAGCGGAGAAGTTTAAGCAAACAGGCTGTCAGCCCATGTCCATACCCCAGCCCAGATCTCCCACTGAAACAAAATCTGGTTCTAATTAACTACAGAAGCTTCCTTCTTCTTGCTTCACTCTAAATTCCTTGCTTTTGCTCTTTCCCTTCGTCTTGAGGAGTACTGAGATGGAGGGATGAAGCAGCAAAACAAAATGTGGATCTCCCGCCGAACGGTTTATTGATTTAGGGAGGCCTGTGAGCACACTCCAATAACCATAAGACAAACAGGCTCACTGTTGTGCCTGGCGCTGGCTATGGGGTCAAATAAATATGGTGATGTCTATGGAGTCCAATGAGGCCAGAGAATCATGGCTGAATGGATAAACAGGACTCCACTGTGGGCATCTTAAAGACAGTTTACTCAAATACATGGTGCTTTTTAACTCGTCTTCTCTCACCCCCTTTTTTTATCCTCCGCCTTATTAGCAGGAAAATTGGAAATCATCCAAATAGTCACACAATGAGGCCTCACTTGTCATCTGGAAATATTTAACTGAAGATGCTGACGCATGAGTGGTGAAGTTCTAATTTAATTTTAGGATTTTTAAAAAATCTTCTTTCTTAAAGAAAGCGATATGTGAATTGGGGCAACAGTTCTGGTGGACATTCCCGACGTCAGCATGCCTATAGCACACTCACTCCACGCTTGCGACATCTGTGGCATTGTGCTGTGCAATAAAACTGCACATTTTATGTGATTATATTGCACGCCTGTGCAATATAATCAGTATCTTGATGTGCCACACCATTCAGGTGAATGGATTACCTTGGCAAAGGAGAGGCGCTCACTAACACAGATTTCAACAGATTTGTGAACAATATATGAGAGAAATAGGTCTTTTGTGTACTTAGGAAAAGTTGTACATCTTTGAGTTCAGCTCATGAAAGATGGCAGCAAAAACAAAAAGTATTGCGTTTATATTTTGGGACCAGAACAGACCTACACCATCATTGTTGCTATCATCATAGTACTGTAGCTGTTGTTGATAGAATTATTGCTATCTCATCCCGTTAATTTCCGCAAAGTTGGATGCCTTATTTATGAATCTAATATTGTTGGAGTTAGAGCATAGAAAACCTGTTTACAAACTTCTAAATTAGCGTTTTAACATTATTAGAGCCCTCTAGAGATGAAATAACACCCCTATAATCAGCTTTACATGTGTATTGTTCAATATAGTAAACATTATAAGAGAAAATAATATTAGACATAATAATAAGTATTTTAATTCATGTAGCCATTTTTATGCTTTTATGCAAAAAATACATACAATTTGCTTACATATGCATATTTTTTAAGTCTAATAATAGGCTGTATTATCTATTGGGTGGGGCATGATAGAGTGAAGCACAGAAGCACAAAGTGGCCATGGATTGCTTTATACTGTATATAATTTACTTGACTTAAAATGTGTAGCGAATGGAATTAAGGATGACCTAAAACGGAGTTTATCACAACTCTCCTCTGCTGCTTAATCATGGAGAGAATGAGAACTGAGGATTGTCCATGATGGAGTGTGTGAAAGCTACGTGATGTATTTTGACCTCCAAAATAACTTGATTTGGCAAACTGCCCTTACAAAATAAAGCAGACAAGCAGAACTAGAAATACGAGTTTGATTTTAATGAACGGTTACACAAAAAAGCCTACCGAGTGAACACGCAGTAGTTAAGTGACAATAACGTGAGCAAGAACGTAAGCTGTGATGTCATTCTCATCCATATTTGGCACTGTTCGTGCCTTGCTTTCCTACACGCGCTTGTCGAGACGCACGTGCAATCAGATTCCTCTAGTGCTGGTGAGCGTTTGTGCGCATGCGCGCTGACTGTGGCGTCGTCACCATCATTTGGTTGGGCGCTCAAAATTGGCCAGTCTGGTCCCGCTAGCTCCAGAAGGACTAACGCGCAAGGACACCCCGACAGGCTGTTATTTAGCTAACATACTGTCGCCCTGAACTGTGCCAGGAGGACACCGACAGAACCACATCAAGGTGAGAATATGTTTGAGCGTCCCAACGTGGTTCCGAGACAAAGCGACCGTGGCGGAATAAAGCGTCTGTTTAACTGTAAGCTAATTTGGGTTAGAGCAACATTTGCTAGCTCTGTTTAATCTACACATTGTTGCTGTTTGGCGAACTGAGGCGGCTTGCTTACAAAGTATAACCGTGGAGGTTATTCATGGCGTGATGCTGGTGCTTCAGTCACCCCCCATCCCCCTTAGGCGCATCTGAGCAGTCGGCGTGTGGCCGACCCTGTGCCTCAGCCAGTGGGGTCGGCACCGAGCCAGACCTGCTCTGCACGGCATGGAGGGGACTTGATGTGCAATTGTCACATCATTGCAGCATCACTGCGCTTGTTGCTTACCTGTGCACGTTTGATTGTGTTGTGTACCCCCAAAACTATTGCATCATAAGTGTTGTTTCAGGGGGCTTATGATCTGGGGTGGTTTGTTAAATGGCCACCTTAGGTCTGGATGTCTGTAAAAATGAGTTGTTGCATTCAAGCTCAGTGAGCTTCTTGAACTTTGGCTTTACTGGCCTGTGGCAGTGTTGTGTCACATGTTCACACTGCAGGTCAATTCTGATTTTTTTGCTCATATGTGACTTGTATCTGATTTTTTTCATGTCAGCGTGAACAGCACAATTCTGATTTTTTTTCAAATGTGACTCAGGCCTCATTCGTATGTGGATCTAAATCCAATATGTATGTGATGCGACTGCAGTATGAACGATCAGGTCGCATTTATCCGACTTGTACGTCATCGAAAGGCGTGTTTTGCCGTGCTGACTCCATGTAGGCAGTCATGGAAAGGCATTGTTTATCGCGCAAGACTTGGATAAAGGTACTCAGCGATGTAGTTCTTCTCATCTGAAAAATGTTTTTTTTAATTTCCTACACGGAATCATTTGGTTGACAAAATATTGACTCCCGTTGCACAAAATGCTTGAAATTGCCACAAGGTTAAGGAGCACACACTAGTAATTTGCAGATCAATACTGAAATATTGATACTTCAGGATACATGCATGTCAAAAAAATTGAGTTTAAACAAAAAATCTGAACAGGGCATCATACCCTGCAGTGTGAACATAGCCAAAGTGTCATAGCCAAGTCTCGGATGCTCCCATCATTGTGCAACACAACACACTCATCTAATGCTCATCGAGTCCAAACCAGTCATAAACTAACAGTTTGACTATGTAATTGGTCTTTCAATTCTGACTTGTTGCTTTCCGGCCTGCTGCCACGTTGTTAGTGGAAACTGTGCAGAAGGTGTGATTGTGATTTGTTCAAGCAACTGCCGACTAGAGATGTGATGTTATGATTGAAGGGAGTACAAGAGAGCATTTATTTTTTGAGAGTTTTGCTGGAGATGATTCACCCAAAAAGTTAAAATGTTAAAGGGATAGTTCAGACTTTTTGACATGAAGTTGTATGACATCCCCAACAGGAGTGTAATGCATCAACAGTGACTTTTCCCTCGAGTTCTGGTTGCTTTTTGTTGTGGAGGAAAGTAGTTCCGGCTAGTTCCTGGTGTCTCTGAAGTTAAGTGCTTTGCTTCTCAAAATAATATGCTTTCAAAAGAGTAATACATTTGCCTCACAAAACCTGGCCGACCTCTCAATTGCTCTGCATTATTTTGTATCCGTTCGCATTACTGCGCGCTGCCGCCTGTTCATTGTTGTGTATGTGTTCCACAGTGTTTACATGCGCAAATGAAGACCACTGCAATGCTAACTCTCTCGCGCCACAGTGGTCCTCATCCACGCATGTAAACACTGGGACACATACACAACAATGGACAAGCGGCAGCGTGCAGTAATGAGAACGGAGACAAAATAACTCAGAGCGATTGATGATGGTTATGTCATAACACTTTAGGCCTGTCACAAAAACACATTTTGCTGGATGAGAATTGTCCTACAAATTATTGTCGATAATCGATGTTATTGACAACATTTTTTGAGACCATTTTTTTCCATTATATATATATATGTACAGTATATGGCATAATAATGTGAGTGCTTTGTATCAAAAGCAATGCACTTTCATTTCTCAAGAGTATTTAACATAATAATTGGAATGTCAAGAGCTTTTAAATAAAGTAAATTAAACAACATAAGAAACAAACACAAAACGACAAAAAAACCCAATGAAAATAAAATACACTGTCTCTTTTAGCAGAAATTCCATTTGCCTTAGAAGCTATCGCTTTTGTGTCTTTATTCATGTTAGCGTATGCTCGCTCACGAGGCTAACTTGCTGGTAGCACTCTGTATCCACTCACTAGTAGCCTCGCCTCCACGTACTGAGACAAAGAGGCTGAATTAGGGCCCTATGATTTCCATGTTAACGGAATCGCAGACGGAATCGCGGAATTGGCCAATAAAAACTGAATCAACTGTTAAACACGGAATCTCGCGGAAAGTGACATGTGAATGAAATTATGTTATGTCACCGTGAGGAGAGGGAAAGTTTGTGCGGGGAAATATTTCCTCGGCGGGGCGCTCAATTGTGGTGGAATCTCATCACAAACACTACTAAACATGTCGAAACGGCAGCGAAAAACCTTGGAAACTCCTCTCATGAATGGAAGCTAACTGGGATAGCTTAGTTTAGCAGAGCGTGCTATTGTAGCTGTGTGTGTGTGCGTGGAACTCAGGTTGGATGAGTATACCGTATTTTCACCGTGTTGTGTTTTACTGCTTTAAAGTGGGCCTTACATCCCGATGTACGTTTTACCTAACGCACGGACTCCGCAATTTTTGGGAAATTTGTTGGCCGTGGCCAGCACATAGAGGAAGTAGGGTGTGAGGCGGGTTGTAAGTGTGTCTGGAGCAAGTGATTCGTGACACCCACATGCTTGCCGCTTGACCTTATTTGGTAGCTTTTAGATCGTGTGTGCTTCATGTAAAGCTGTCATACGTTTCACTCACTGGGGACGTACGAGTGTGGGTGTCGTACGAGGCTCGTGCAGCCCACTCACTTTACCAGATGGGCGTACTGGCTTCCTACGGCACCTATGGTTATCGTGACCGGGAGAACCGGAGTGTACAGGGGGAAGAGCCGCCCGCCGTGGCCGGGTAAGGTGCATTAATGTCGGATACAGTATGTGAACAGCCGCCGTGCGTCCACGGAGGTCGTTACAGCCAGAATGCTGGGCGGGAGAAGCTGCCCACCGTGGCCGAGCAAGGCGCATTAATGTCTGATACGCTATGTGAGTAGCCGCCACGCGTCCACAGAGTTGGGAGAACCAGAGTTTGGCCGGGAGAAGCCACCTGCCGTGGCCGGGAAAGGTGCATTAATGTCTGATCAGCCGCCGTGCGTCCACGGAGGTCGGGAGAACCAGAGTGTACAGCTGGAGGAGTTGCCTGCCGCAGGAGAAGCCGCTGCCGTGGCCGGGCAATGTACACAATGTATTTTTAAACTTGCGACACACGCAAGGGTCACGCACTCCTCCTCTGTCTTGCCCTTGCGATCTGGCTGCGTGCAAGGTGCTGTCTGAGGGTTTGAAAATCTGTGCAGGCCACGTGTGTGTCTCTTGCGATTTTCCCCATTTTTGCACGTACGAGCCCCAACGTCGGGATGTAAGGCCCCATTGATGTAAGGACCATTTAACATATGGTAAAGAGAGTTGGGGAAGAGCCGAGGAAAATTCTCCACGCATGCATGGACATGTCAATTTATTGAGGCCAGCAAAATTATCACCTTCGTTTTTTTAATCTTTCAATTAATCAATTTTCATGACAGACCTAGAGGTAATTTCATTTTAAGGTGTATATGATGCCACCAAAGAGGTCTTCCAGAGTCTAGGAAGAGAAACAGGGTGGTTAGACAAGACAGTTGCCATTTATTGTTCAAGTATTTATCAGTGAAACTGTGTAAATGAGAGGAAATGTGAATATTTACTTTGCAAGTTGATTTCGGTGTGCACCCCTAGATTTTCTGCTTACGCTTCTAAAATTTTAAGTTAGGGCTCACTGTGCTCCAAGTGTAAAAAAAAAAAAAAAAAAAAAAAAAAAAAAAAAGTTAGCCCTTCCCCTGCCCCTTAAAACCTAGAGCCAAGGGCAAGAAGCCACTAAGAAATGGACACCACTTGATTCTCATTACATCACAGATGAGATAATTAACCTGTTCATAATAAATATTTCGGCCGCACGGTGGTCTAGTGGTTAGCATGTTGGCCAACACAGTAACAGTCTGGAGATCGGGAAGATCTGGGTTAGATTCTCCCTTGGGCACTTCTGTGTGGAGTTTGCATGTTCTCCCCGTGTGTGTGGGGGTTTTCTCCGGGTACTCCGGTTTCCTCCCACATTCCAAAAACATGCATGTTAGGTTAATTGGTGACTCTAAATTGTCCATAGGTATGAATGTGAGTGTGAATGGTTGTTCGTCTATATGTGCCCTGCGATTGGCTGGCGACCAGTCCAGGGTGTACCCCGCCTGTCGCCCAAAGTCAGCTGGGATAGTCTCCAGCATGCCTCCGCGACCCTAAAGAGGAGAAAAGGTATAGAAAATGGATGGATGGATAATAAATATTTCTTTTATATAATGTAAGGTGCATACATGTCTACATTATGTCAATGTTGTATAGCGTACCTCAAAACACCTTTTTTAATCAAAGGCACACATTTTTACCAACTGTGACATTTATTGCAAAACAACAAACAACTCGAATAAATAACAGTTTACAAACAGCACTGTAACAACATTTATAAAAATAAAAAATGTATCAAATATACAGTACGTATGGAATAGAAATAACAATACAACAACCTTTATGAACATCAACAAATGTATAAACCAGGGGTCACCAACGTGGTGCCTGCGGGCACCAGGTAGCCCCCCACGACCACATGAGGTGCCCACAAGCCTGCTTTTCATTCAGGTTTTCAGTTAATAATGAAACAACAGTAGAAAGAAATGCAAAATGTGAGTTGTGGACACCAGCATTTTGTTCATGTTCTGGTAAAACAAGCATATTCGCTCTGTTTGGGTTTAAAATAAGCTCTGAAATAAATGTTACAAAAATGAGTAGCTCTTGGCCATTTTCATTTTGTAAAAGTAGCTCTCACAAGGAAAAATGTTGGTGACTCCTGGTATAAACCCTATCAGCTATTACGTCAAGGTTTTTAAAACCTCCCTGTTTTGGCATCGCTCTCCTCCTGTCGTTGATGTTCTTCGTCAGATTCTTTTGTAAGAAAGTCCAGAATGGCATTTTGTTGCTAGCTTCCATTCACGCTCCGTAACAGAGGAATTTTGCCACCGTTTGGACATGTTTAGTGGTGTTTGTGCGGTACCTGTTATAAGTGGTCAACCAGTGGTCAGAGCGGCACTTCCCGTGCGAGCTCCCTACACCATGATGCAGCAGTCCGGGCACAGTGAGAGGGAAATACCGCTGTAGCTACGGAGCCGGATATCCAACGTCCAACATGAAACTAACTTCACCCCAGTACACCGCGGACATGTCTGCATGATGGTGTTGTGTTTTCTTCTTGCGTGTGGTGCGAGTTGAGTGGCAACCAGCTTTGAGGCGCATTACTGCACCTACCATGTTGGAGTGTGGCTCAGAATTACGAACGTGATACAGAAACCGAATCGGCCCGATCTCGTGGCTGAAGCCGATATTATCCAATCTTCACAAATACAGTGGATCGGCTGTACAGCCCTAGTTAAAACTTAAATGTTCCAAATTTAACAGGTATAAAAACATCTACATGTATATTTTAAAATGTAAAATATTGATCCCATCAGACAAAAAGATGTTTATTTAGCAAGTCTTTCTGTGGTCTGGGTCTATCAATAAATACATTTGACATGTTATTCTGTTGACTTTATTTTTGTCAGTGCCTTACAGCATGCTTGGGGATATGATGTACTCTTTTACTGATTTGAAAATACTGTAAGAATGCCACTTTCATATAATTGGCATCTTTATAACGTAAGATTCATGTCTACATCAACAAACAGCCGTAAAATCGAATCGAATCTGATTGTTTATACGCTGCATCGAATCGCATCAAATGGCTCTGTTTTTAAAATACACATGTATATAGTTTTTGAGTCATATCGTAACCCGTGTATCTAGATCTGAATCGAATTGTCCATCACAAAGAGCTTAACATCCCCATCTATTAGTAGTTTCATTTTAAATTTATGAGCTAATACAAACTATGTGGAACACTATGTGGAACAACTTTGAAAAAGTTAGGTTAAGATTTGATGATTAAAACAATGGTTTTAAACCATTGTTTTTTTTCCTTGACCTCATGGCTTTCCATTGTAATTGTGTGTATGTGTGTGTGCTTGCACGTATGTACATGAGTGTGCAAATTTCACAGCAATGCAAGCCTTGTTCAAAAGGTTTCTGGGCACGCGTGTCGCCATTGTTTTTGTCCCCAGGCCAACAGAGCATCAGTTTGTCGTGCCAGGGTCGTCCCTGAGTGTGTGGCCACACAACTACTCACCTGGATAGTTCTCAGCAGGCAACTACAAGTAAATATGACATTTGGAGTGCATTGAGGATTACGTGTGTGTGTGTGTGTGTGTGTGTGTGTGTGTGTGTGTGTGTGTGTGTGTGTGTGTGTGTGTGTGTGTGTGTGTGTGTGTGTGTGTAGTGCGTGTGTACGCGTTTGTGTGCGCTCTTGGGATAAATGGAGCTCAATCAACACAAAGGTTTAAGAGGTCAGTTATGCTAAGCTGGTTAGAATTACACAGCCTTTTAGCTGTTAATTGGACTTAAGGGCTATCAGAGGTCCTCTTTGAGCTATTAATCCAACAGAAGCTGATTGAATGAGTGAAATATCGCTAATGTTCTTTGTTATTCTCTAAAAGCATGCTTGCTAACTGTTTCGAGGTAATTATAAGGGTAGCATGTCCTGCTGAAGTTTAACCCCTGGAAAAGGGAGGCTGACATACTACGGTCAATGCCCACATGACGAACCTCCTTGTTACGTCACTCCTACGCATCTGCATGCTTTTGCAGCCAAATGAATGGCCTCATTGATAATTCCTTCAGGAGTTGACCTGCTTTACTGGTGCCCGCTCACACAAAGAGACACATACAGACATCTAACAGAGATCCAGAGCAGCATAGGGATCTTGTGACATTATTCCCGCTTGTAAAGCATGCTTCCCATTTAAGAGTTTTGTGTGCGTGCGTGCGTGCGTGTGTGCGCGTGCAAGCGAGTGTACGTGCGTGTGTATGTGTGTGAGAGAGGTTTCAGTGAGTTAAGAGACTAATAAGTGAAACAAGAATAAGTGAAACAAGAAATTCCAGGCATCAGAAGGATGCATGGTGGAGTGAAAGAATAAATAGGCATTGGAAGTAGGGTGCTTGTGGCGAAGCACAAGTTATAATGTACAAAAAAGGCGCTGAGGTTAACACGTAACATAATAATGTTAACCTAATAGAAATAATAGAAACCAACACTAAAAGCATGGATAATGTGTTTTTTCATAATTCGTTTTTTAAACTAAAACAAAACATTAATAAAGTTGTTTTTTTCTTTTATCAATTAATTATATCAAATATGACGACAATGGATAATAAGTGTATGAACTTAATTTTTTTTTATTCTGTTTGATATGCTGAGTTTACCCAAAATTAGTTTTACATGTGGACTTTGGTGTGCATGTAATGAATGAATCGATGATTTATCAATTGTCCAAGTAATTTACAACTATTTTGGTACTCCATTAAACGTTTTTTCATTATATAAGGTAAATATTCTCTTTCAGCCTTTCAAATGTGAATATATTTTAATATTTTTAGCCATCCATTAAAGTAGACCTGTTGTCTTTGTGTTCTAGGCAAAACCAGATATTCACACACATCAACTTTGACTTTGGAAAACAGCGATCAACATTTTTGCCTCTTTTCTGATATGTTGCAGACCAAACTACTACCTGTGTTTGATTCATATTAATTTGGTCTAGGGCAGGGGTCAGCAACCTTTACTTTCAAAAGAGCCATTTTTACCCCTGGCCCACTAGTCTGGAGCCGCAAAACATAACTTATAACCTTTTGCAAGTTTTAATCTTTCTTAATTTTACCTGAATAAGCAAACAGAAGTGCATGTGTAACGGATGCCAACTGATGGAGTTGTGATAATTCGTTGGTTTAACCTCATTAGCTGATGCCTTAAGAAATGTGCAGCACAGTGAACTGACATCCTGTTTCTTTTAGCTCACTGGCTAACACTGCTTCACTTAAGTCAGTCAGTGGACATACTGTATGTGGTTGCCGGTTCGAGCCGGGCATGTGCTTTGCTGGACCATTGTTGTGTATGTGTTCCACAACAATCTCCAGCTGCGCATGTAAACACTGTGGAGCACATTCACAACAATGGACTAGCGGCAGCGTACAGTGATACGACTGGAAAGAACGTAACGCAGAGCAAATGTGAGGTCTGATTTTTTTTTTTTTTCAAGGAGGCATTTTTGTGATGCAAATGTATTTCTCTTTTGAACGAATTTTGTTTTAAGAAGCCAGACTCTTTACTCAAGTGGCCCCACCAACTACCTGGAACTACGTTCCTCATCACCGAAATCTGACCAGAACTCGGCTCACGGGACGAAGTGGAGGGTAAAGTAAACACTGCTGATGGGGATGTCATACAACTTCATGTCCATGAATCTGAACTATCCCTTTAATACAACCAAACGCATTGCACATTTGAAGCAGCGTCACACGGGTCATTAGCTACAACAGAAAAGATGACCAGCTCCTGTCAGTGGTGAGTAAAGTCATATTTCAATGCTTAATTGAGCACCTCGAACCTCGCTATATTATTCCTAGCCTAGTAAATGGGTCCTTTTTTCTTATATCTACTGCTGCTTATTATTGTTTTCTGTTTGAGTAACATAACTTGATCAAGCCTTTTCTAACATGCCAAACTACAAAATAAGTAATGAAACTATGTATGATTCTTTCTCATATCGGATTGATATTGGTATGGGCCGATTTTCAAGGCCGAAATATTGGTATCGGATCGGAAGTTGTGGTGTCCCTTTATTGTGGCTAGTCTAAACCACACCTGTGCAATACAATTTGTGAACAGTATTTGAGAGAAATAGGCCTTTTGTCTACATACAAAAAGTTTTAGATCTTTGGGTTCAGCTTGTGAAAAAGGGAAGCAACAACAAAAGTGTTGCATTTTTATTTTTGTTCAATGTAGTCATGCACTTTTTTTTACGATACGCCATAACTTCATCTCTGGACCCTGATTTGAGAATCCCAGATTATATGTATGTTATACGTTATATGTAAATGTGATATATGTTATATGTAAAATAAAATATGTAAAAAAAAAAAAAAAAAAAAAAGTGAGTTTTCACAAAAATAAAAATTAAATAGTCATTTCCAGGGCCAGATTGTGTCTAATTTTAAACACCCCGCTCAGTTCATTTGGAAACACCCTTCCTAGCAGTTTGTTTCAGACCCGGGTGCTGTTTGCCCTGAAAACCAGAGTGGATGGAAGCAAATTTGAAAAATACATTTGTTTTGATTGGTTCAAGTCAATCTAACTTGCTAAAACCTTCTACTACATTAAGCTTTGTTGCAATATCTAATTTTATTTTGTCATGCAGTATATTTCAGAACCATGAAGGGTACTTTTTGTTGATAGCAACATGTGTACATATAATTATACATTCCTAAGTTCTTTTGAGGGCCTAGGTCAGCAAGCATTCCAATGTATTTTATGTATTGTCAACCGCTTCTGTTGCAGTTGGGGCCTCTAACAGATTGCTGGTATAACTAAAGCAGCGTTACTCCTGTAGTCATCACATTCCTTTTGAGAACAGGAAGAGCAAGCTGAGGCTGAGCTCCAGACCTGATGCTCTGCGTATTCTTGCTTGACTTTGATCTGACGTGGCAGTTTCCACTCTGACTTTTTTTTATTGTTTTAATGGGTTTGCTTGACTTTTGAGATTCATTTGGGGTTGTGCTGTGATGGAAAAGGTCAATTGTTGTAGCAGAGCAGAGCTTCAGTGACCAAAATTAATGTTTGCGGAAGTGTGTGAGAGTATGCATGACTGTGTTGACGAGGTCCTGTGGGGGAGGGGAAAAGAGATTTTGTTTCATATATTCTACATGTGGTCATGTTGTCACAAAATGATGCCACGCGCTGGAACGTCCTCACATATTGTTTTCCAACAGTGATTTGTAATGTTTTTAAGGTTACGTTCATTCTCCCTCAGGCTTGCATGACAGCCTGGCGAAGTATGCCAGTCTTACTTTTAGATGTTATCCAACAACATGTAATTACAAAACCAATCCAACGTGCAGAAGGCCAAGTGTGTTTGAGCATTGTTGGTTAAGAGTAGGAACTAAAGGGCAAAAAAAGAGCTTACCCATCCTGTGTATTAATACCTTCTTCTTTCAGTCTTTAGGCTGCTTTACTGTAGGACGTGTTATAGGGCTGGGCAATATGGCCTAAAAATAAAATCAAATAAATATTTTTTTGGGGATTGGATTTGTGATTTTCTTCTACAATACTTCTTAAAGAAAACAAGAAGTACAAATGACAGCAATAACTAAAAACAAGTTTTGCTACGGAAACTCCTGGGGGGAAAATGATGCGCCATAGCAAGAGGAGGAAAATCATCTCCAACAAAATATACAGTATATATATTAGGGATGTCCCGATCTTCGGCTGCCGATCCGCTGTGTTTGTGAAGATCGGATAATATCGGCTTCCGCCACAAGATCGGGCCAATCCGGTTGCCGTATCACGTTCGTAACTCTGAGCCACACTCCAACATGGTAGGTGCTGTAATGCACCTCATAGCTGGTTGCCACTCAACTCGCACCACCCGCAAGAAGTAGAAAACGCAACACCGACGTGCGTGTGATAAAAGACAAGAGGCACGTTTATTCTTGCACCCAGCGCGTATAAACCGTCAATTGCCATTCTCAATGCACACAACACATTGTGGCCTTCAAAGTAAGAGCACTCTTTGTCACACTTGTGCTTCAAAATAAGAGCGCTCTTTGTCACATTTGTTTAATTGTGTATTTGTCTAATTGTGTAATCAAAATAATTGTCATTCAAATATCTTACATTAATAACTCAATTGGAATGACATCTGTGACTCCATCTTCCTTAATCACAAGCACGGGCATTACAGCTTGTTGAAGATTTTGTAGCAATATGTGCTGAAGCTGACATCCCATACAGTAGAAAAGTTAGCTCAGGTACATCCATTTCTCAATTACTGGACTAAATGGGCCAATGATGTATTGCATCAATGTAAGGATTTTTGCATTTCATTCACTAACCCAAATAGCACAAACTCTATGCTCGTAAAATTTGTGGAAATGGTAAAAAACTGAATTCCAAAAAATTAAAACGGAAAAAACAGAATTTGGGAAAAAATAAAACGGATTTCATAGGACCCTAAGAGAGTTTGTTAAAAAAAAAAAAAGTCATATATTCTAAATCACACCACAAATTCATCTATAACCATGTCAATTGATTAGTCCTATCCTAAAAGTATTTTGCACGCCCATTTTTTCCAATTTTCTCTTATTTGATGGACTTTTATTGGATCTTTTATTGGATTAGGACCTGACTAACAGAGGTTTGTTACAAAAGCCAAACAATACTGTTGGTCAAAAAAGTAAAATCGGAAATACTTTGGTTGCATTATTTTTAATGCTTTGAAGAGCTCTTTTAATAACCATACTCAATTCCACATTCACACTTGTAACAAAAGCACATTATTATAGCACATTATTATTTTAAAAAAAACAATCAAACACATCGGGATCGGATCAGCAAGACAATAAAAAAAAATCGGATGCCAAAAATTGTGGATCGGGTCATCAAAAAAAAAATAAAAAAAATAAAAAAATATATATATACATATACACACACACACACACTAGGTTCTCTACTTGCGAACATTTGGAGATACGAACGCAAGCTGACTGGTCTATATTTTCATGTATTTTGCCTTGTTGTAACTCCATATTTATACTGCTACTGTACATGCTTGACCAGTAGAGGGCACTGTGACACTGCTAATGGGACCAACAGGAGAGGAAGACGAGAGAGAGTGGAAGGCTAAATTGTAGTTGTATGATACAACCCATCAAAGCTGGTAGATAAAGTTATAAAGAGTTAATAGGCCTGCTTATTCTACACCACCCACAGAACACTACCTCTTTTAGAAGAGTCTAATGACGACGACCATTTGTCCTTTTTTCACTCCTCCTCCTCCTCCTCCACCACTACCACCAACAACGTTTATTTAAAGGGCTAGTGAGCCTGAGTGCTCCCTGCGTGTTGATTCTGGTCATACCCTTCCTTGTTTATGGAGAAGATACTGTATGGCCTGCTGCAGGTCAAAGGTTGGGCAGTGGTTTTCCAAATCTCCTGGAATGATGTGGAGCTGTCTGAAGAAATGTACTACATCAACATTGACACTGTACAAATGGTGCAAAACATCCGGATGTTATCTTTGTTGGGGAAGGGGAAAGTAGAGCTCTGAGCTGCCAAGTTAAATTGCTCTAGTAATGGCAGCTTATTGTGGTAATGACACAGGAAACAATACAGTAAAGTGAGCTGGTCGAAGGGACAATAGCCCCTTTTCCACCACAGGAACTTTACTCTGCAACTAGAAATTTTACACCGGAACTGGGTGTATTTGGAACACGGGAAGCGGTGCCAAAATAAAGTTTTGGAGGAACCAAATTCGTCCTACCACCGATGCTGGTGCGTTTTTTAGTTCTTAGAAATGAATGACTGAACATATCTGGTTGGATGAATACTTTTGAGCTTTTTAGCCCAAAAGCCCAAAAAGCCCAAAGCATGCTCACTACTGTTTTGATTTCACATTTTTACTTGCTATGAAATTGAATTGTAAAACAAAGCTTTCCGCATATGTGGACTGACATCGTAGTGCAGACTCTGTAGTTTTGCAGGGGAAATGCCAGCAGCAGTGCAAAATGGTTACTTCAAGATATCCATGAAGTTCAGTGATATGTGTTTGATTGACTCAAGGTAAATACCGTAATTTCCGGTGTATAAGCCAATACTTTTTTTCTCATGCTTTGAACCCCGCGGCTTATACAATGACACGGTCACGTTCCGGTCTCAAGACATCTCGTGTGCTTCCGAGCAGCTCCGTCATCATGAAGAACGCAGATGTGACCAGAAGATGTAGTTATATCCTCAGAAACGTTGAGCAAATGTCTGATGTAGAGACACTTGCTTCCGTTATTCTGGCATGAGAAGATGGCGGCACACCGGGGCTGTTGGAAGAGTGTGTCCGACTTCAGTGCACCTTGCTGGGCTACACCAGGTGGCTCCACCCGTTCTCTACCCACGTTCTCCTGACCTCCGGGGCGGCACATCAGTTTGTTTAATCTTTGTGTGTAATATCTTTCTGTGTACTAAATATCCCATGTCACGACATGGAAACATGCAGCTTGTAGATTGGTGCGGTTTATCTATGGACGAATCTGTTTTTGTCTTTAAATATAGTGGGTGCGTCTTCAATACCGGTGCATTCTATAGTCCGTAAATGAATGTTCTTCATTACTATAACGACTTAAATGCTGTACTGTTAACTGTTTGCTATCTGCTAATATCAGGCAGGGCAACGGTTTACAATTTGGCTTAATGAATCATACAATTACAATGTTCATGTCATCTATGTGAGTGAAAATATGATGTTTATTTTTCTAATGTGCTGTTCACATACGGCAAGCTAAACCTGTTGCAGTAGAGCTTGCTATTAGCATTCCAAACAATCAGCCCTCCTCTTTGAATGAGACACAGAGACATCGAGGTCAGTTATTGTGCAAGCCACAACACAACAGTATTGTCTGGCAGGGAATATTGGTATATCCTAACGCAGCACTACTGTATTTGTTGTGGTGTGTTTCTGTGTAGCATTTCACAGGAAGGACGAAGAGTGACAGACACTTTGACCCATCACAGGACATGGAGGAAGTGAGGAGGAAATTTAAGAAAATTACATTTTAGAGTGGGCCATTGTGTTTATGTGAAGCAAAAAATGTAACATGCCCCACCCCGTGACCAATGGCCTTCATATTTGCACATGTTTGTATTACACAATAAACATAACGACCAAAGAGCGTCTATTGGCTGTTCTTGATTGTAAAATGCGTAATTCTACGTTGTATAATTTTTTAATGATCTATTTTGTAAATGTAATTATTTAAAGAGACGCTACATACGCATTTCATCTTAAAAGAACACCTTCAAAATGGTTTTGCGGAAGCAATGGCTTCTAACAAGAAGGATGACATCTCTGTCAATGCCGCCACCAACATCATTGATCCATAGCATGTGGTAGTGCTTCTGCAAACATTCTATGTACCAATTGTACTTTTGCTTTAAGAACATGAAGTGACCACAGAGGATAGTTAACCAGTTACTGCAACAGGCCGACGGTGTAATGATTGCTCAAGTCTGGTTGTTGACAACTTGACTCGGACTAAATGCCCTGTAGGAGTGCACCAGCATTGCTGTTAATTAGTTACTACGAGTGAGGCTGAACATGAACGTTTTCCAAACTTAATAAATAGTAGTTTCATGGTACATGTTTAGTATGATAGGGTAAATAGCCTAAAATGTAACTTCTGATGTCAAAGCACACACTTGGCAGGAATTTGCATTGGTATGTGTGACCTAAAGAAAGAGAAAAGATGGCTGGGGGTTATCACTGAAGGAACTCCATGGTACCAGCGGTTTGGAAGTTAACTTAAATGTAAGAGAAAGCTGACAAAACCCCATCTACACAGAAAGTGACGTCTTCAGTCTGATGTGTGAAGGTGGCTGAACTGGCCAAAAACCCGGTCTCTTGACCAAATCGTTGCTTCGTTACTATAAAAGAGTGAAGATGGTGGTTGGAATTATTGGAGACATTTTTAAGCGTCAGTTGCATCACTTCAATATGTTGTGACGTAACCGTTGCTGACCTTGTTGACCACCTGGATGAGGGTGTTCCTGTCCCAGAATGGTGGATATACCAGGAGACAAAGACTTCCTGGGAGAATAAGATGCATCTCAATGGCTTGTCCCAATGAATACATAATGAAAACTCACTCACAGCTGTTTTGCATCAAGTGTAAATGCTTAGGACTCTCTGCCGAACACACAGTTTTACTGCAAAAAAAACATTTCCATATCAAAATCAGGCGCTTTGCTCTGGGTTGATAACGCTGTGATAGCTAACTTAACTTATGGATAGCTGGAGTGTTAGCATGATGCCTCCATAACTCTAACAGTGTTTAACATTTTTTCTCAGTCTATTTCTTTGTGAACCACCTTGTGTCCTCGCTCTTGCATGTTGTTTTTCCCAGCTGACCAAAAATTAGATAAAGCACTTAGATAAAGTCTTAAGATTTTGATCAGAAGTGTATATAAACGCTTAGCACTGTCATGTTAAGTGTTAGCATGTTAAAGTTAGCCTGTTAGCATTGCTGGCATGTTAACAATAGCATAGGAACTTTTTTTTAGCTGTTTTCATAGGTAGACACTTCTATAAAGACTTAGCACTATCATGCTAGGTGTTAGCATGCTAACGTTAGCATGTTATAATTGCTAGCATGTTAACATTAGCATAGTAGCATTTTGATCCATTTTGATAGCTAGACACATATATAATCACTTAGCACTATTATGGTACGTGTCAGCATTGCTAGCATGTTAACATTAGCATAGTAGCATTTTTAGCCATTTTCAGAGCTAGACACCATAAACACCACTATTATGGTAGGTGTTAGCATGCTATCATAAGCATGTTAGCACTGCTAGCATGCTAACATTAGCAATGTGTAGATAAATGTAGGACTAATACATTGGCGGAGGTCTACGCTCTGAGTGCTTTTCTAGTTGTCTCTGTGACCTTCCTGTATCATCCCAGTTGATTTGACTAAATCTCTGCATTTTTTCCTCACAGGTCTTGCTTTTCAGTCCAGATTTGACTCCCCCACCCCGAGTCCTTCAGCAATCATCTGGGGTTCACCTACAGCAAGATTCCATCTTCCAACGTCTTCTCCTTGAGCAGACATGCCTCCACCAGTGGGTGGCCCTGCGGGATACACCCCTCCTGAGGGGGGGTGGGGTTGGGCGGTGGTAGTGGGGGCCTTCATCTCCATTGGCTTCTCCTATGCTTTCCCAAAATCTATAACTGTCTTCTTTAAAGACATCGAGGTCATCTTTGAAGCCACGCCCAGCCAGGTGTCATGGATCTCGTCCATCATGTTGGCTGTCATGTATGCAGGAGGTGAGTGGCGAGCGTGTGGTTTCTGTGCTTTTCATTTGTGTTTATGTCATATGTGAAAATGATCTGATGTCATGTCACTACTGAGCACTCTTTGGTCATTGTGGATGTACCTACCTGTATCATGACACATCTACCAAATTAAAAATGCAGCCTTTGACAGAGTATTTGCAGTGGAGACAGAACAAGTCTAGCATCTATAAATGTGTTTGACAGTATGCATTAATACCCTTGTTAAAGAAGCATTACATTTATCATTGTGCCCAAAATTCATTCCTATGTGTATACTGTATGTACAGTAAACCTCCGACTGCAAGCAGCTGTATGAACCTTGCTTATTTCAACCACTGCAGAAACAGAAGCAGCCTGTTTTATGTGAAGGCAGGATTATGCATTAGAATGTAGGTGCTCTGGATTAGATCAACTTTCTGCCCCGAGTCGTAATTTCAAATTCTTTCCTTTCAAAATATTCAATCCACACAAGCTGCATGCTATCATCTGTGTTGCTCAAATGTCTGTTCTCTTCGCGAATGCCATTATCCTCCAAAGAGTTGTGTTGTTTTATTCAGGACATTTAAACATTTAGGGGCCACTGTGAAAGGAAAACAAGAAGTAAAATGTATTACAGGAGACAGATGTTAAACCAGTTATTTTTTTCCTCCCTTGTCACTTTCCCTCCCCTTCCTGATTTCACAATTCAGCCAGATTGCCCGGGCCACGTCTTATTGTGTAGCTGACAGATGATGCCTGTTTGCATTGATACACACTTGGTATTTGTTATTATATATATATGTTAGAGTCATGCTCCTAAAGTTTTAGCCACTCAAATTTCAGGATCTTTTTAGTAGACAAAAGGCTGTTTGTGGTGAGAGCCTTGAGCAATCAAGTGGGAGTGCCGACCGTTGACTTGTATTTCACTTCTTGTGGACTGTGGGAAATCCATTGCTGTAGTGTGTGGGATGTGAAATGAACCAAGCCAGAGTAAATACAGAATGTGCGTACTTGTCTTCTTATCAGTCTTTTTCTTGGCTAGATTGTATAGTATCTTGACTGCTTACACCGGGGATGTCCAAAGTTTTTCCACCAAATTGTAGGATGCGGGGGAGGGGGATAAACTGATCCAATGTACTGTAGGTCAATATATGCTAAGCTTTCTAAATGAAAAACATATACATCTTAGTTTTGTGTTATAGGTGACAAGCACATTAGTGTACAGTAATCCCTCATTTATCGCGGTTCATTGGTTCCAGGCCCATTTGTAATAAGTAAATTTCCTTATTTATAAATCAAATATTTTCATAGTAGCATAGAAAACCTGTTTACGACCTTCTAAATACGTTTCTTGACATTAAAAGACATGAAATACCACCCCTACACTCACCTTTACACTCATATTACCCAATATAGTAGACATGATCAGAGAAAATAAGTAATTTCAGACATAAATGCAATATAAATAATGATAATAATTCATAAGACATGCTTGTGTGTTGCAATGAATGTGTTCCGGACACGTGGACAGGAAGTGACTTTGAGGGTTCAGAGTTAAATTTTAGCTTGAAGTGGATAACTGCCACAACAGTAACTGGTGTTGTTATTATTATGATTATTTTGATGATTGCTATGTTATTATTATTGTGCCTACAATACAACAATAACCTACAATAAAAGCCTGTGGTTCCGGCCATCAAGTCTGATGCTAATGTGTGTCTCACCAAATATTACAGTAATATTACTGACACCTAGTAACCAATGTAGAATACTACATAGCGTCACGTTTTGAATGCATCTTCTGAATGCCTTATATTTGTATATGAGTTCATTTAATCATTTTTATGTTTGAAAATGCTTAATTTAGGCCAAAAATATGTAAAATGTTCTTTAATATGCACATTTTTGACTAATAATAGGCCATATTCAACCACGAAAAGCATGATTTATTAATTCATATATTTTTTAAAACCCGTAATAGAGTGAAGTTGTGAAATGCTAACCATGATGTGGCGAGGGACGACTGTAATATCTTTTTTTTTTTGGACTATGCCGAGGGCCAGTAAAACAAACAACCTACGGGCCCAAACGTACAGCTGGTTTCACTCTGGAGTGGCTCACTCAGTGTTAAACCGCGAGAAGCCAGAGAGAACGCAGTGAAATGATGGAGGGAGAGCACATCGTTTATATAATACCCCTGAGAACACTCCTCACTGCCCTCTTTGTATTTTGCCAAATAGCAACAAAGACTGTCACTGCCCATTTGTTGCTGTGTGCGTGAATGTCATTCTGGTTCATGTTCAGCTGCACATTGGATCTCTGCGGAACCAAGAGTCTCAGCTAGTGTGTCTTCATGGTGGATTTGTCAGTGAGAAAGCCTTGCTGCTACTCGCGAGTCACCCTCTTTTACATACAGTACTAACAACCAATCAAACAAGTCAAAATCCTGTTTTGGTGCCTCTCAGTATTGGCCTGCAAGGATGTTGTATTACTAGTGTGTCATGATGTCGCTCATACCCTGCCAGTCTCTTTTGTTCTCTCAACAAGTTTTACCACCATATGCTGACACTTTTACTACATCCAGCTGTGCCCTTTTTGTGCAGCCACTCATGGGAGGTTGGAATAGAATGGCTTCAAGTATTTGCACACGGTGTATACACAATATGCAATGAAATCAATACAGTTGAGCCATTTTATAAGCTTTATGTGCAGCACATAGCCGGAAGCAATGTTGACGTCTACACTTTCTTGCATTGTGAACACCCAAATGAGCCTTGCTCAGAAAGATTTTGATATTTGGTTTGGGATTTGCCTGGGAATTTTTTTTCCAACAGTGCAGGAGTGAGTAAGTCCAAACTCCAGAGTGGCCAATCGCTCCCGACATTTGCACACATACTTTGCAGTTTCAGTGTAAACAGAGCTTCAGTGTAGATATTCAGTATTTACAAAGTTTTAATCTAGTAGACGTCATTTTTTCATTAGTTTTCTTTTTTTTTATGCTTATTCTATGTAGGGTCCCTGGTGAGCTTTAACCCACAGTAATTAATGATTATTTTAATATCTGACTAGTCAGCGATTATTGTTTTGATTAGTGAAGTAGTCAAACGATTGTTGTTTTGATGATCTGCCGTACATGTCTAACTCATTGACAAAAGAAGGTCAAGTACAGAAAGAAAAAGTAAGAAGCCAAAAACTTACCACTTCCCTGCGGAATGAGAAGAGAACCTTTTTTTCACTCCGGCATGCCATGTCTGACTGTGTAACAGTGATCTAATCTAATGTCATGTCTCATCAATGTAAAATTACTCACGCCTAGTGACCAGAATACTGCATATAACTTGTCTTTCGATATTTTAACAGGCCATAGTCAACCATGAAACAGTGAGAATTTATTCATTAATCAATTTTCGGAAAGCTGTGATAGCATGAGGGAGCAGCGTTCAAACCACGATGTCGTAAATTGTATTATTGCACCGATGTACTGTATTATTGTATTGTTTATTACACAAAATATATAACCACAATGAAAAACAAACACTTAAACTGCAAAATGTCCTGTAAACATGACATTCATCCATCCATCCATTTTCTATGCCGCTTCTCCTGTTTAGGGCCGCGTTCAGTGCAAAAGAATTTTGAATGTACTGTTGGATGATTCAGCTGCCATTGTTTACTAGGGACTTAAATCTCTGTGATAGACGATTCGATTCAAATCTAAGTACACAGGTTACGATACGATTAAAAAACGATATATCGTAAAAGGCCTGCTACTATTGACATCCATTCTCGTCTTCAGTCATGGCGAGCTAGGGATCATGCGCAACAATCTTTTCGCCGGCAGCCCAGGCTCTCGCGTTGTTTATAAAACACTGTCAAACGATTGCTTCTCTCATGATACCCGGTGCATGTCTCCACAATCAGTTCATCTAAAGATTTATGGCTGATGCGTATCGATACAGGAGGCTGCTACCATCACAGCCGAATCGCTCGCTTGTCAAATCAGATATCCGGTTGCATCTGTTTATCGTTCGCAACGCTATTATTTACCTGAAGGAATAAAAGTGTAACCATGAAGATTCCTAATCATACTGAAACTATTAGCAGCATGCTTTACTTCTTAGCTGCTATTGTTTACCAACATACATGACATGCATGTGCACTTTAGCGTACGTGGGTCTATTTGTCATCTCCAGTAATTCCGCTTCTTGCTCCTGACTTACCTTTTTTTTTCTGCTTCTGGCCTTCAACAGTCTTATAAGTAAAAGACTCAGTGGCGGTCTGTCAATTGAAATTATTTAGTTATTAAGCGACACATTAACAACAAATCTCCGCCGACTGGGCCGACTGATGGTTGCAGCCCTATGGTGTTAAGCATGGGAACACGGTTTTTAATGTGCAGTATTTTCATACCCATCTCCTGAGCTGTGCAATGGTCATCACTCAGTGGTCTTTTACTTTGTATTCACACCCTGCAGAGAGATGCTTAGCCTGGATCCATGTGAGAGTCCATTCATCGGGAGCTTGGCACGCAAGAGAGGCACGAAGGATGATTTCGCTCTCCTTCTTTTCTCTGCTGTTGTGCTTCCTCTGCTTTGCTCTTTCTCTTCAACTGTAGTGTAAACAATCTGTTAAATCTGTAGCTACTTACTGTGCAGAGTACTTTCATTCCCAATAGAATCTATTAAGTGTTTGTTAAAGGCCAAGCTCTCCACATTGCCTCGCTCTTTTGTTCTCAACCCCAGCACCGGTCGCTTCTCCGCCCTCCCTTCTTCCTCTTTGTCCATCATCCGTCCATCCACCCAGTGATGTTACACAAGCAGGCTGTCCCTCTTTTTAGACCACAGCACCACCTTTTGGTGACAAGCCAACAGGTCTTGAATTTTCTTCTATGCTGTTGTCTCTTATGTATCACTCCAGCTGCAACAATTAATCGATGGTTAATCAATTATCCAATTAATAGACAACTATTTTGGTATTTGATTAATCGTTTTTATTTAAAAATGTAAATATCCTCTGATTTCAGCCTCTCAAATGTAATTTTCTTTTTTTTGCAACACAAGATCAGCTTTGATTTTGCAACAGTGGTAGACATGTTTGCTTCTTACCAACTGTTTGGGTTTGGTCGATACTGATTTGGTCCGTCTGGGGCCTAACCAGTTACTTGTTTGTTTAATCAAAATACCAAGCTTCAGATTATTCGACTAAGAAAATAATCATTAGTTGGAGTAATTGACGAGCTTAACAGCTGCAGGATTCCCTTATTGGAGACTATCCAGCCTGCTGAGGTTGGCAGACTCGGGATTAGCCCAAAAATTAAAACAAAAATGGGGAACCTTCTTTTAGTCACTATGCCGGCAAAAGAAAATAGACTAGCATCATTTGTTAACATTTAAATATAATATTTGACCATTTACTAGTAGTTGTGTACAGTATGCACCAATGAATTTCTCCTCACTTTGGAATGTTTGGCCTTGTTAATACTGAATTTATTGCTCTAAAAACTGCATGTTAGGTTCAATGAAGACTCTAAATTGTATGTAGGGATTGAAAGTGAATGTGAGTGTACCCCCAAGTCATCTGGAGTAGACCCACGCGTCCCTGTGAACAAGCTCTGGCAGTTGGGTTGCTGGTTGTATTCACTATAGGATAGCTTGGGTGGTAGAGCTGTAAAATATCACTGCAGGACCACTGATGATAGCAATGTGTAAACTCCTCTGATGGTCCCTCACTCTTCCATTTCTTCAGGTCCAATCAGCAGCATCCTGGTAAACAAATTTGGCAGTCGACCAATCATCTTCCTCGGTGGCTGTCTGGCAGGGTCAGGATTGGTCTCTGCCTCCTTTTGCAACACTGTGGAGCAGCTCTACTTCTTCATTGGGGTTGTGGGAGGTCAGCAGTCGTGTTTAACAGGTTGTAATCTCATTTTTGGTAGGTTAGTACTTATTCTGTACTTTGAAACGTCTTCAGGTTTGGGATTGGCGTTCAACTTGAATCCAGCCCTCACTATGATTGGGAAGTACTTCTACAAACGGCGGCCCATCGCCAACGGCATCGCCATGGCCGGCAGCCCGGTCTTCCTGTCCACTCTGGCTCCTCTCAACTCCTGGCTCTATGACAAGTTTGGCTGGAGGGGCAGCTTCCTCATCCTGGGAGGGCTTCTGCTCAACTGTTGCGTGGCCGGCTCGCTCATGCGCCCCATCGGACCCAAAGCCCAGCCCACCAAGCCTGATGCGGAGGTAGGTGAGGCGAGTGATTCGGTGCAGCCACAGCCCAAGAAGACAGTCCTGCAGACCATCAACTCATTTATTGACCTGACGCTGTTCAAACATCGCGGCTTCCTTCTCTACCTGATGGGCAACGTCGTCATGTTTCTCGGCCTCTTTGCTCCGCTCGTCTTCCTCTCCAACTTTGCCAAGAGTAAAGACATCAGCAAGGAAAAGGCGGCTTTCCTGCTATCAGTGCTGGCGTTTGTGGATATGTTTGCCCGGCCCTCCATGGGCCTGCTGGCTAACACCAAGTGGGTCCGACCCAGAGTGCAGTACTTCTTTGCAGCCGCCGTCCTCTACAACGGCGTGTGTCATGTATTGGCTCCCCTTTCCACCAACTACACCGGATTTGTGGTGTACGCCATCTTCTTTGGCTTTGCATTCGGCTGGCTGAGTTCTGTGTTGTTCGAGACTCTGATGGACCTGGTGGGGGCACAGAGGTTCTCCTCAGCCGTGGGTCTTGTCACCATAGTCGAGTGTGCGCCTGTGCTGCTGGGCCCGCCGCTAACGGGTAGGACTTTTAATCCAGTTAGATAGACTGAAGCTTCACTAAAGTACTTTTCTGCATATGCAAAATATGACGCAATAATGTACTTTTTCTGCCATTATCATGCAGGAAGCTTCTACAACTACTTCCACCACTACGACTACACGTACATCTCTTCTGGTGTCATCCTCATCGTTGCCAGTATCTTCCTCTTTGTGGGAATGGGCATAAACTACAAACTGTTGGATCGAGAGAAAAAGCAGGAAGAGAATAAAGAGCCCAAGGAAGAGCGCGCTGCCATGCTAGCACCTGCCTCACCTTCAAAGTCCCACACGGAGGAGAACGATGCTCCGGATGCCGTCAAGCCAGAGGAGGATTCCAAGATGGACGAGAATACAGTGTAGTACCACAACAGACTCTTAGAAGAAACACAAGAATTACACCTACACAATTACGTAATGGAGCACCGTGCTCAGATCTTTTTTCTTTTTTTTTTACTTTGTTTTTAAAATGATGTGCCTGTGGGGAGCGCACACCCCCCTGCCAACACAGAATGCTGACAGTAGGGTTCTAATCCAGTCATACGACGAGGATGTTACTCTCAGGGTCTCCAGTTGCCATAATGCACCGCACACACATTATTACTCTTCACCCCTTGAGGGCTGGGCACCAGCTAAAAGGACACATCCATAGTAGTGTATGTTGTCGATAGCAGTTGCTGTTTTTAACCGTTTATGCACAAGAACAAAAAGAAGGATGCACTGATTGTACCATTTGTTCAGACGCAATATAAACAAATTCCAACAAACAAATGAAAAACAAAAGATACACAGTACTGTACATTCAATGATCATTTGGACGGCTTGGTAAATGAAGGTCAGTGTAGGCCATTGCAGCATTAAAGCCACTGTATTGTGTACTTGTGGAAAAATGTGTGTGCACTGTGTGGTATTATCACACACCCTCCTGGCAGCGCAACTTGCCAATCAAAGTAAAAAGAAAAAAACATAAGGACGAGACCACTGAGTATTAAATGACAGCACACACCAGTTTGTGGCAATGGTGAGATTACTGTGTGTGTGTGTGTGTGTGTGTGTGTGTGTGCGCGCGTGCGTGCGTGCGTGCGTGTGTGCGCGCGCGTGTGCTTCTATCCAACCAGCTGTGCTGCCAAAATAGGACCCTCTATTACAGTTTTCCCAGTTTTTACATGTTAGGCATCAGTGTTTTAAAAGTGTGAAACGTGGTAAATTAAAGGCGTATTAGCTCAACGTATGCTGACAATCAGATGTAAACGTGTGATTAAAGTGTGTGTGCATGTGATTTAAACATTTCCTGCGGTGTCCCACTGCAGAATGTGTGCCATCCATCACAGTTTGAAAGCCACGGCAGATGGTTTTTTTTTTGTTGTTCATGTATGAAGTACACAACTTTGGAGGAGAGTTTCACCAGCTATCACTTTGTGTATTTTTTTTTCACCTAACACAAGCCTATTCCTTTATGATCTTTTTTTTTTTTATGGCACATAGCCCCGCTGTTAGCTTTACAGTCGTCCCTCGCAATATCGCAGTTTGATTGTTCCTCGCTGTATCGTGTTTTTTTTCCCCGGAAATTAATAAATGGCCGCCGTTTCGTGGTAGACTATGGTCTATTATCCATTATTAGTCAAAACATTGAAATACAAGTGATATGTAGTATTCTGGTCACTAGGTGGCAGTAATGTCACATTACATGATCTCACCCTGCACTCAAAGTAGCCAGCTGTTGAGGCTGAGTGAAAAAAGGTTCTCCTTCCATTCCGTGTGGAAGTGGTACGTTTTTACCGCCTTACTTTGACTTTTCTCACTCCGTTTGAAACCTTTCCTTATAAGTTTAGAAGAAATAAATTTGAGCCTAACTGGTTAGCTCGCTGGCTCAGGGGTCGGCAACCCGCGGCTCTTCAGCGCCCTTGTTGCCCTTTGCCGAGCTCTATGATTTTTTTTTTTAACACCAAAATAGGGGAAATGTGCATTTTCGAAAAGAATGTGAAATATCCAACTCACTGCAAGTCTAGACTGCCTTCTGACTGCTGATTAGATGAGCAAGGGAAGGGGAGGTCCCGCACATTAAGGTAAAACTATGTAATTAAGGGGAGCAGAGCAATATGTTTTATAATGAGAAGCACACTGTAGCTATGTGTTCGGAGCCGTGACATGCTAATCGCCAAGGTGGTGACTCCAGGAGAGGCAGATAATGTGCCGCAGGAGCTGACTGTGCACTCACCACCGCTTGTGACTGCTGTGAGGTGAGGCAGACCTCTCGGCAGCAACCGCAGAACAATACAGGCTTTCACTTTTTACGTCTCCAAATATCAGTCCCTGCATTTGTCGCTATTTGCTTTTGGGAAAATAAGTCACCAAGACGGTTTGGAAAGTCGCCAGATTTAGTGAGAAAACAGCCAAGTTGGCAACACTGGGCTGCACATGAGATGGGAAGGAGGAGGAAGCCGTTCACAGATGGAAAGTACATGAAAGAATCGTTCATAAAAAATATCACAGCATCTATTCTCTGGATTAAAAAATAAACCAAGGATTCAGAACAGGACAGGACATGTTCAGCGATGTTCAGCGCAGGCATAAACACTGTTGAGCAGAAATATAAACGCTGATGAGCTTTTTTATGTAAAGGATGGTCACATTTTGTTTTCATTCGAAACAAATATGGGGACTACTCAAAAAGGCTTACGGAGTTCAGTGTTTAAATGATTTCTGAGCAGGCCAAACATGCACACTGCACTTTTATTTCTTGAATGTTCTTGTAACATTAAGGTAGGTAACATTTAAAAAAGATTACAACTTTCACAAGGTTATACGCTGCATACTGTTTTGCAGCTCCAAAATATTTTTTTCTGTAAGAGGAGGCAAAATGGCTCTTTTGATGCTAAAGGTTGCTGACCCCTGCGCTAGCTCGTTAGCTTGCTAGCTAGCGGCGTCTGGAGTCTTGCACTTCTTTGCAAACAATAATAGAAGTGTAATGGTGACTATAGGTGTTATTTCATGTCTACAGGGCTCTAGTAATGTTAAAAATCGTATTTAGAAAGGTTTTCTATGCTCGAACTATGAAAATATTCCCTTTATTAAAATTTAATCCCATATGGCAGAAATTCATTCATTTATCGCAGCCGTGTGTGGAACCAAATATCCAATATAAACGAGGGACGGCTGTATTAAAATATGTTGTGTCAAAGACTAAAACTAACCATGTATTTTCTATTCTCTCAAGCCAATACTAAATACATAATTATTCGACAGCAAGGCAGTGTTAATCGTGTTATATGCTTATTGTTCTATGAATTGTAACTTTCGTCAACGCAGACGGTTGATGTTTTGGTCCAACAGCACCCTTTAGTGGCCATAAGCCGCAATGTCTTTGTCTCCCATTTTAAAGTCCTGAAGCAAACACTAAATATTAGTTATAAAGCAAAACGTCACTTCGGTGGGGGAAAAAAAAACATTTAAAATGTGCGTTCCCTCCTATTCGAGCATCCTGGAATATTTTCAGATATGACACGGGTGGGGAAGAAAAAAAACACTTTAATGGGAAGAAAACATTTTTATTGTACAATTTGGATGTGTGGCTGTGTTTGCTTGCGTTTTTCATTTAGTGTTAAAAAACAATGTTTCAAGCTGTGTCATGTAGACGTCCGTAGTCAATGTGGGAGCTTTTATGACGAGTGACGGAAAGAATTAAAGGTTTTCAAAACAAGGTGTACATTTCTTCTCTTCTGTTGGGGAACACTTTAGTATGTAATATATATATATATATATATATATATATATATATATAGCCTTTATGTGCAGCTAAATGTCCTGGTGTGTATGTCACGTGACGAAGTCGTACGTCTGTGTGCACTGTCAGTAGTTGGAGGTGTGTGTCGCCGTTGAGTCGTTCGGTAGAGAGCCCCTGCGTTGTGTATCCGTGCGACACAGCAGCAGAAGACGGAGCTCCGGAGAGATGCTGCTAGAGAAGGCCGAGTAGATCCAGGGATTGGTGCATGAGTTGAGGCTGGCCAACAACATGAGCAGGGTGAACACTGCACCTGCACACACAGGACACACCCTCAATGAAACTGTCCCATGACTCATAAAAAGCTGAGTGTTTATGCACCACTTTGAGGTGGATTGGGGTCCCAGGCGGCCCACAGCTGAACACTGAAGAAAGGGGCCCAGCAGAGCGAGTACATGAGCACTATGACCAAAGTCATCTTCACTGTCTTGGACATGGCTGCTGTCACCTCTCCTCCTCCTCTTTGGGAAGAAGATGCTTTGGCCTTGGGAGAAGCACGGACAGCAGGGAGCGCTGCAGGCTCAGGCTGCACATCAAGCTGAAGCTCGGCTGCCATTTCAAAGACAATGCAAAGTAATAAAAACAAAACAATCCTTGTGTCCACGTGTGGGGGTTACCTGTGTGCACATCCGTGTCAGTATGGACGCCACAGTGGGAAGTGATGCTGGCAGGATCAGTGTTGTTCAATATGATTGGTGGAACATAAAGAGAGAGACTGGACGTTCCTCTTCCGCCTCCTCCTCTATGGCTGCCTCGTCTGGATGGAGGGATGGAGGAAGGGGACAGGCGGCGCTCCGACTTCAGGTATAGATTGTTATGGATCTCCTTGAAGATTCGCACCTGTGTATTTATTACAAGTTATAGTTTAGTACAGTACAGTGATTCAACATGGCGACCTGAAATGAAGTCTAACCAAACCACCAGTTTACTTCAAATATTGGAGGGGACAACATTTTTTCCCCCAAAATCGGCAGAGCCCTCTGGTTGTATGGAGGCTCTGTGGCATTTTTGCAGTAGGTCCAGAAAAACAGCAGAGAACTCCTGTCGCATAGAGCAGGGGTTCCCAACCACTCGCCCAGTAACCGTCTGTGGGCGGGGCCGAACCGGGCCGTGGGAAACTTTCAGTTACAATTATTAAAAAAAGACATAAAAAAGGGTAAATAACTACATCGAATTTGATGTAAATGGATATCAATTTTGGAAATATGGGCCATTATTTTATTTCAAAAATAACATAGTTAGAATCCCCCAGTTTTTGCATGTTTATGTTTCTTGAGAGCGGCGAGTCGTCCCACTTTGTTCAACGGTCCTTGAACGCACCATCTGACTACTATACTGTATTTTTCCTGTTTTTCTTTCATGTCATATTTGGTCCCAAATGCTGATATTATGTGGGAATACATAAAGGTAAGATTTGATTACCTTATTTAGTGCTAATGTGCATATTTATCAGGTCCACAACCTCAAGTTAATTCATGCCAGCACATGCTAGCCTGTTATGACACATATCAAACAGCGACGTTATAATCTTCTCTCTGAAAAACAAACTCCAGGCTGGTACTGGTGGATGGTGGGTCTGTATTCATTTTGTGCTTTTAATTTGATGTTGTTCCTGTCTTAGTTTTACACACCGCATAATAAATAAATAGCATTTGATTGCCATAATGTACGACGTATCAAAGTCTAAAAATGAAATAATAAGACTATGGCCTACATAACATGTCTACTTAGCTGTTTTGTACTTCTTAGTTTAAATACTAGGTGGCGATACTGTCTTGAACAAGGCAATATTCAATATGTTTAATATTTTAAAAAGTAAGTTAAAAAAATGGAAAAAAACAACTGTAATTTTATGAGAATAAAGTAAAAAAAATATTAAGCGAAATAGCTTGGATTCTAACAAGAAAAAAGTCACTTTTATGAGAAAAAAAATTCATAATATGAGGAAAAATGATGTAATTTTTGTAGCATAGTGTGGAAATATTAAATAAAACTATTTTTAAGTTATACTATAATGGGAAGCAAACAAAATAAAGTTGTAATTTGTGGAAAATTTGGTTGGGGGAAAAAAGTTATAATATTATGAGAAGAAACTTTATGAGAATTATTTAAGCAGAAAGTTCAAACTGAAAATAAAAAAACTAACTTTTTCACCTATATCACAAAGCTGAAATATATGTAACTTTGTCGCATATCTGCTTTTCACAACAAATAGAGTTAAAAGCGCATACAAAAGACAAGATTAAGAGATTGCAATGTGCGAGTAATCTGTTAAAAGCAGTATGAAACAAGTGTGTTTTTAAGTTAGTCTTAGAAGTGTGAAGGTCAGCAGTGTCAGAAATGTGTGCTGGAAGTGACTTCCAAAGGGAGGGGCCGGCAACAGAGAAAGGCGCTGCCCCCCCCCCGTTCAATTTTATAGTCGTTCCGGGTCAAAAATGTGTATTTTGCATGGTCACATTTTGATAAAGTTTCACATCAGCACTGATAAATAGATAAATAATCGCCCGACAAATCTTTAATCCAGGAGAATTGGGACACCACGTGATTCTCGTGCATTCACGATAACGAGAATGCAGTACAAAAATACATACAAGCAACTACAACGATAAAGTCTCATTTTCAAGGGAATCCCCAGTCACAGCGACCCGGCGGGTATTGGAACACCAATACTGTATAAATGGAATCTTCAAGATGAAACACTCTTGATGCACAAAACAATCATCAAACTTACTTATTTATTTGTTCATATGATGTACACACAGCAATCCTATCTGCTACTTTCTCCTTACGCCATGAGGCGTTCAGATGCACTCGTAATTGTGAGTGTTAAGCGCTAATTGTTTTTCAATTTTATTCACATACCCCCTATGACAATTGGTGTACCCCAGGGGATGCGCCTACCCAACTTTGGGAACCTAGGGTATAGAGCAGTGGTCCACAACCTTTTTGGCCCGGCTCGTGTTCCCACAAATCTCCGCGGACCGGGGGGTGGTAGTGGGGGTCGTATAGCGATGTAATTGATCTCATTTAGTATGTATTGTGTAAAACTAAGACAGGAACAACATCAGAAGCACACAGTGAATACAGACCCACCATCCACCACTATAAGCTTGGAGTTTGTTTTTCAGAGTGAAGATTATAGTGCCGCTGCTTGATGTGTGTGTTAACAGGCAGTGTGCTAGCATGAATTAACTTGAAGCTGTGCACACAACAAAGCACTCGCACATTAGCACTCGATAACGTCATCATACTTTACCTTTATGTATTCCCACAGAGTATCAGCATTTGGGAGCAAATATGAAGTGGAAAAAAACCGATAAAAATACAGTATAGTTGACAATCTGGGTATAGTGGGAGAAGGCTAGTTTACGTAAAATGGTGCGTTCGAGGACAGTCAAACAAAGTAGGACACTCGCAACAAACAACATAAACATGCAAAAACTTCGAAGTATATTATTTTTTGAATAAAATAATGGCCCCTAAATTTCATATTTCCAAAATTGCTATGCATTTACATAAAATTGTATTTACTTATTTACAAATGTGTTTTATTTGTGTGTGTTTTTTTTATCATTGCACCTGAAAGGTTTCCTAGGCCCAGTTCGGCCCCGCCCACGGACCGGTAATGGGCCTCGCCCCGTGGTTGGGGACCCCTGGTAAAGAGGATCTTTGACTGGCCTTTTAGCAGTCCTTAAAGACAGCTGACGGGTCTTGGCTTATACTGTAGATCTTTTACTAGTGTAAACATAGTGCTTCTGTTTTTATGAATGACTACTTTATGATTTATTACTTTATGACTGGTGAAGTAAATATTTTAAGATATGACAGAGCATTGTTGTTATTAACAAATTAAGAATAAATGTCCTGGGAGAAATCAGGGCCCTCCCCAGTCCTTAAGTTGTCCTGGAACAAATGATCTGAATAGCCCTGGTCTAGGAGAATCCAATCAGAACTACTAGATTGTGTATGGATTAGATGACGGTGTATACCTGACACACAGTGATGATGAGGACAGGGATGATGAAGACTGCCAGGGTCATCCATGTCACATAGGCCTTAAGGCCCCAGGATTCAGCAAAGTTGCCCCAGCATTCATACACCCCAGGTGCCACTTCTGAGCGAGAGAAAATGAAAACCTGGACAGCAAGGAGGTAGACACACGGTCACAGATGGAGGAAAAGTACATGACCTCGACTGTATCATTCTATATTACAAGTATATACTAGTAGTATTTCCTGCCTGTGGCAGACTGAGAAGCAGTGACAGCCCCCAGGCTAGCAGTATGAAGGTGTTCCATCGATGGGTGGCCCAGCTGCGATGCGCCAGCAAGGGGCAGCAGATGGCATAATGGCGATCTATTGTCATGGCCACGATCATGTAGGAGGAGGCGAACATCCCCAGGACTTGAAGGTATTTCACTAGGCGACACAAGACGTCTGGGCCGGGAAAGCGCCCTCTGGCGTCCCAAACTAGCTGGGGCAACACCTTGAGAGAGAGTGGGAAGGAAGCGAAATGGAGATTTGTTTTTAAAAAAGCATTAATTGTGATAAAAATCGATTTGTCTAGTCTCTTTAATTGTAGCAGAACATTTGAATCACACTTTAAACCGTGTTATTATGACCAATGAGGGTTTGCGTTCAAACACATCACGTAATTCAACGAAAATGTACTTGTTTTCGGTGTATTTTCCAGCATTCTTAAATGTAGCAAATTGTAGGTCCCAATTAAGAGTTACGAAGTGAGTGATAACAATATCCACTATGTTTTTCTTTATCTTCCTTTGTATTTACACATACACACACGCATTATAAAGCTGTGTTTGTGATGTTCAGTGTGTCACTGAATGCATCTCGCGTTGATTCATGAGAATGAGGAAGAGTCGGTCACAGGTTGAACGGACTACAGTATCGAGGCGTTTGTGAGTTAGAGATACGTACAGTTGGGCCGCACACAGTATATGGTGTTGGAATTGTACTGCTGTTGATGTGTTCAGGTCAGAATGAAATTAGAAAAGAGCGTCACACTCTGTGAAGCTTCAAATTTAACTTAATATTATATAGCTACATGTATATATATTAGTAATGAATAAAGTAACACAATAATCTCAAGGATAACAAAACAGTTGCTGTACTAGCCTGTTAAAGTCATTTATATATAATTTAATTCAATGAGGGAAATTTCAGGTTTAAATTAATACACATTAAAAATATGTAATAATTTTTTAAAGCAAAAATTATTAAGTTATCATAGATTGGCAAATCCATGACTGAATTTTCAGCATCTGTGTTGTTAGGATATCAAAGCAAAACCAAAAAGTTTCATATCCAAAAAGTGGAGAAAAAAAGTTTTAAATTACAGGTATGCTGTTCAACACCCTGCCATGCACATACTGTATGTTTGCATCACCTGGAACAGCGCCACCACCAGGTCGGCCAGGCAGAGGTTGAGCATGAACTGATGCAGTGGGTTGTGATGTTGTTTCCTCCTCAGCAACACCACGAGCACCAGGCCGTTGCCAAGTAATGCTATAACCAGGATGACCGCCAGCACCATCACCTCAGCCACAGCCAGCAAGGTATCACGCTGCCACTCTGTGTCGTTAGTGGTGCCACTACCTGGGGGGGTCACGTAGACCACTGACCACTCGTAGGATGGCGAGGAGTCTGTTGCCGTGGAGACTAACATGCTGGCTGGGAGGGAGAAGGTATTATCAATCTAACATTTTAACAATGACGTTATCATGCGATGATGCATTCAAGCACGTTGGTAACTTTTGAGTGAGAGGGAATAGGCTTTTAGACATCAACCAATCAGAGGACGAAAAAATGCTTACGTCACTGTGGCCCAGCGAACTGGCCTTGTGAGGTGAATCTGAAATTTGACTGGTTAAAAAAACAGCCCCATTGCTAATAGTATAAGTGACATGAGCCAGCAGTCCTGATTCTGAAGGCACTTGTTTTTTTGTGTTTATGCCAATCTTCCATCCATCCATCCATCCATTGTTTTTATGCCAATTTTCCATCCATCCATCCATCCATTCATTGTTTTTATGCCAATCTTCCATCCATCCAGTCATCCATTTTCCTCCGCTTATCCGGGTCGCGGGTGCAGCAGTCTCAGTAGGGAAGTCCTGACACCAAGGCGTTCCCAGGCCAGCTGTAAGACATAATCCCTCCAGCATGTCCTAGGTCTTCCCCTGGGCCTTCTCCCGGCTGGGCATGCTCGGAACACCTCACCAGGGAGGCGTCCGGGAGGCATTCAGACAAGATGCCTGAGCCACCTCAACTGGTCCCTCTCAATGTGAAAGAGCAGCAGCTCTACTCTGAGCTCCTCCCAGATGACCGAGCTCCTCACCCTAAGTCTTAGGGTGAGTCCAGCTACCCTACGGAGGAAATTCATCCTCAATCTCGTTCTTTCGGTCACAACCCAAAGCTCATAACCATAGGTGAGGGTGGGAACATAGATCGACTGGTAAATTGAGAGCTTTGCTTTCCAGCTCAGCTCTCTCTTCACCACGACGGTTCGGTAAAGCGACCGCATTACTGCAGACGCTGCACCGATCCGCCTATCGACCTCACGCTCCAACCTTCCCTCACTCGTGAACAAGACCCCAAGATACTTGAACTCCTCCACCTGGGGCAGGACCTCATTCCCACCGCGGAGGGAGCAATCCACCCTTTTCCGACTGAGAACCATGGCCTCGGATTTGGAGGCGCTGGAGGCCCAGAAACTTCACACTCAGATGCAAACTGCCCCAGTAAACGCTGAAGGTGGCCTGATGAGGCCATCAGGACCACAGCAGAGACCAGCAGAGACACCACCACAGCAGAGACGAGATCGTAAGGCCACCGAACTGGACTCCCTCGACACCTTGGCTGCGCCTAGAAATTCTGTCCATGAAAATTATAAAAAGAATATTTGACAAAGGGCAGCCTTGGCGGAGGCCAAAGTTCACCGAAAACAGGCTCGACTTACTGCTGGCAATGCGAACCAGGCTCCTGCTCCGGTTGTACAAGGACCGAATGGCACGTAGTAGCGCGCCAGCAATCCCGCACTCCCAGAGCACCCCCCAAAGGACACCGCGAGGCACACGGTCAAATGCCTTTTCCAAGTCCACAAAGCACATGCCCTGATGGAACTGTTGCCATTCATGTCCTCCGACTCTGCTTCCTCTATGGAAGGTATGTCAGTTGGATTGAGAAGAGCTTCAAAGTATTCCTTCCACCGTCCGACTACATCCTCAGTCGAGGTCAGCAGGCCCCCGTCCCCACTGTAAACAGTGTGGACCGACTGCTTCCCCTTTCTGAGGTGCGGTTTGCCAGAACCTCTTCGGGGCCGACCAAAAGTCGTGCTCCATGGCCTCACCGAACTCTTCCCACACCCGAGTTTTTGCCTCGACCACCGCCAAAGCCGCGTGCCACTTGGCCTGTCGGTACCTATCAGCTGTTTCAGGAGTCCCACAAGCCATCCATGCTCGATAGGACTCCTTCTTCAGCTTCACGGCAGCCCTGACCTTTGGTGTCCACCATCGGGTTCGGGGCTTACCGCCACGACTGGAACTGACCACCTTGCGGCCGCAGCTCCGATCGGCTTCCTCAGCAATGGAGGCACGGAATAGAGCCCATTCAAGCTCAATATCCTCGTCCTCTCTGGGATGCTGCTGAAGCTCTGCCGGAGGTGAGAGTTGAAGACTCGACGAACGGGAGACTCTGCCAAACGTTCCCAGCACACCCTCACTACACGTTTGGGTCCTCCCCCGCCATCTAATCCAACTCATCACCAGGTGGTGATCATCAGTTGACAGCACAGTCCCTCTCTTCACCCGCATGTCCAGAACATGCGGACACAGGTCTGATGATACGACTACAAAGTCGATCATAGACCTGTGGCCTATAGGATGTCCTGGTGCCAAGTGCCCTTGTGGGCATCCTCATGTTGGAACATGGTGTTTGTTATGGACAAACTGAGGTTCGCACAGAAGTCCAACAACATCACACCGCATGGGTTCAGATCGCGGAGGCCGTTCCTCCCAATCATGCCACTCCAGGTCACACTGTCATTGCCCGCATGGGCGTTGAAGTCTCCCAGTAAAACGACGAAGTCAACAGTTGGGGTGCTCTCCAACACTCCTCCGATGGACTCCAAGGAGGCTGGGTACTGGGTACACGTACGTACCCACTCGCCTCTGTGTTGGAGTCATCCCCGGACTCCAACACAGAGGCACCGAGCTGGGGGGCTATTAATAAGCCCACATCGGCCCGCCGCCTCTCCCCTGCAACAACTACAGAGTAGAACAAGGTCCAGCCCTCTCGAGGAGTTTGTTTCCAGAACCCAAAGTGTGCGTCGAGGTGAGTCCAACTATACCTGTATCTAGTCGGAATGTCTCAGCCTCTCTCACAAGTTTGGGCTCCTTCCCCACCAAGACCGGGTCGCCCAGGCGCCTGCCCTCGACCGACACCCAAAGCACAATGCACCGGACCCTTATGTTTGCCCCCGCAGGTGGTGGGTCTACGGGGGGGCCAGTCTTCAGTAAAGACAAACTGTAACCTGATTGCTGCTTTTTCTTTTTGTTTTGCACATTTTAATTTGTGTTTTGTTGTGTGGTGTTTTGTTGATATTTTGTTGGTTGATTCTAAATAGAAATTTGCATGCAGAGATTTGTCCATGTCTATTGAGACGGGTCTTTGTTTTTCGTATTTTGTAATACCTTATTATATTTTTTGTAGCTGTTCATTGAGGATGTAAATAGTAAACATTTGAGATCATTAAAAAAATACAAAATACATTACTAATTAATTTTACACAATACACATAATTTGGTAAAAAATTTAGACCAAAAAGTCTGAGGAGGCACTTGGGAGCCGAAAGAGCCGTCTCTTTTTAGTGAGCCGAGCCAAAAGAACCGGCTCTCTAAAAACAGCTGGAATTTCCATCACTACTTTGCTGGCCCTTGCTGCACACCACTGCATTCAGTGATAGTTGACGTTAGTAGCTAAACTTAATCAAATAATTAGCAAACAACAAACATCAGGCATAGTTTACGTACTTAAAGCAGGAAGAGGGCGGGCGACGTGTGAATGCTAGCGCCCTCTAGCAGCCTCTCTCCGTGACATACAGCAGCTTTAAGATAGGAAAAACACAGCAAGAAAAAAAAAGCTTTTTAAGTCAAATTTTTGTGACCTAGATTTCAGGTATTTCAACTTGCTTAGATTTCAGTTTTTGCAGCGCAGTAGAGCACTGACAGACTTCGTGGACTGGGATCAAGTCCAATATATTCCTGTTGGTTTATTCCCACACTCATGATGACCCCCATTAACACTTTAAACAATGTGAAAGAAAGGACGCGCTGCAGGGACCTTTTTGTCAATAAATACTAGTAGAATTACATTTCTAAGAAGTCATGACCTCTTTAGTTTGACCTACAGTAGTAACTCTATGTCCAAAGACTCTGCACTTTTGTTATATCTTCCAGTTAGGGTGTAATGTTGAGAGACGATTCAAACAACCATGACCTTATTTTTGGGACATGCCCATTTAGATCGTCTCACATGAGGGGGCCTCTCTGCATGCCTCTGCGATTGTGTGTGTTGGACTGTAAACACTCGTTTAGAGCGCACTAAATTTTCCTATTTGATTGTCTCACAATTATTGGTATCACGGTTGTGCACGTATAAACACCCAGGGACTTCATCTAAGTATGTATATGCAGTAGCAGCGCAGTAACGTCATCACCACCGTCTTCTAATTTGTTTGGGGTGCTTTGAATAACAGAGTTTGTGAGGAAATCCGAAATCTTAAGTTTCTGTGATGTTGGATTTTCTGGCTGAAGGAGCACGTCTCAACAAAAGTGCCTGCTAATTCCTTGAGAGGGTGACACCCACTGAAATAATCAATATGCATTAGCTTTGTCTCTAAACGTAATTACGCTTTTTGAAAAATGTGCTAATGCAATTAAAAACCAGGTATGTGCCGCTCAACCTTCAAATATATTCATTCAAGTAAGCAAAGAAAGACTCACCTCGTGCTCAGCGTCCTGTGAAGCATGTGTAAGGGAGGGACAACCTGATCTGGTACACACACTGGCTGCACCATGCTGTGTAGTGTGTGTGTGTGTGTGTGTGTTCCTCTTGATTATGACTGATGGTGACCTCGGCCAGCCCATGCTGTTCCCTCCTGACACCCCATCGTCCACTCTCTTTCCACTCCTTCCCCTTATTTTTATACTGGAAGCAACAAAATGAGGGAAAGCATCAGCTAAAAGAAGGCAAGCAAGTGTAAATGTGCATCTTTTCTAGGAAAGATGTGTGCTGTTTGTATCACACCCCTTTAACTCATGCCCTCCTTCCAAACAAGAAGAGGAGAGTCAGATGTTGTGACAGATGGGATGAGAAATGACAAGGCAACAGCAGGAGTTACTCTTGTAATCCACCTGTCTAATGTTTGCCTCTATCCAGTCCACCTTCTGGAACTTTTTTTTTTCTTTCTCTGACGGTAATCTCTTGGCTTCCTCTCAATTGCCCCCTTCTCGTTTGGAGAAACCTCTAATTAGCGAGGGGCCCGCAGAGTGACCATAAACATGCACACAAAAGCACACTTTCACACACGAGGCTCCTCTGTAAACGCTTCCGTTACACTTGGGACACATTTGAACATTTGTCATGTACAAGTGAACCCACAATGTCAAACACCAACAAAGCCTCAAACAAAACTTGGTGCTCAAACAGCCATCATGTGTGACCTGAAGCAAGACTTCAGTTCACAGACCATCTAAAGCAGGGGTGTCCAAACTTTTTCCAGCGAGGGCCACAAAGTGAAAAGTGAAAGGATGCAAGAGCCACTTTGATATTTTGTAAACCAACACAGAGAGGTATGCTAAGAAGTTATATGTAGCTCAAGAAAAAACTGCATTTCACTTTTGTAATATAGGTGAAATGCTACTAAAAATGACGTTTTTTCCATAATAATACCATTTTATTCTTGTAAAATTGAGACTTTTGTTCTTCATTCGATTATGACTTTTTTTCTTAATATTTTGACTTTATTCCCGTAAAATGACAGCTGTTTTTTCCATTTCTGCTTTCCTCTTGTAAATTTTCGTCTCGTAATTATAACTTTATATCTTTTAAAACAAATCATGTATTTTTCTTTATTTCAACATTGTTACTAAAATGATCATTTTCCTCATTTATTGTCATCTCGTTTATTGTCATAAAATTGCAATTTATTTCTCATTAGAAAACTTTTTTTTTCTCTTAATATTTGGACTTTATTCCTATGAAACCTAAGTTTCCAAAAATTACAACTTTATTCATTGTTTTTGTCTTTTAAAAACCCCCCAACTTTTTTCTTTAATATTTCAACGTCATGCTACTAAAATGACATTTTTCCTCATACTATTACTTTATTCTTGGGAAATTATGGCTTTTTTTCCTTGCTAGATTACAGCTCTTCTCTTAATATTTTGACTTTTCATTGATTTTCCCATTTTTGCTGCTCTTGTTGTTTTCTTTTAAGTGTTAAATTACATTTTCAGACTGTGCTGCGGGCCGATAAAATCACAGCTGTTAATAATTACTGTTAACTCTTCAAATGGAAAAGCTTACATTGGTTCGAATGTAAAGCAACTCTCAATTAATATTACCACAAATAATAACAAATAAGTCGCATAATTTTTGGACATACTTTTGCATATAGTTATATCTATACAGTGGTGTGAAAAAGTGTTTGCCCCCTTCCTGACTTCTTATTTTTTTGCATGTTTGTCACACTTAAATGTTTCAGATCATCAAACTAATTTAAATATTAGCCAATGACAACACAACTGAACACAAAATGTAGTTTTTAAATGAAACTTTTTATTAAGGGAGAAAAAAATCCAAACCTACATGTCCCTGTGTGAAAAAGTGATTTCCCCCTAAACCTAATAAATGGTAGGGTCACCCTTAATAGCAACAAGTGCAATCAAGTGTTTGCAGTAACTTGCAATGAGTCTCTTCCAGCGCTGTGGAGGAATTTTGGCCCACTCATCTTTGCAGAATTGGTGTAATTCAGCCACATTGGCGGGTGCCCAAGCATGAAGCGCCTTTTTAAGGTCATTCCACAGCATCTCAATAGGATTCAGGTCAGGACTTTGACTAGACCACTCCAAAGTCTTCATTTTGTTTCTCTTCAGCCATTCAGAGGTGGACTTGCTGGTGTGTTTTGGATCATTGTCCTGCTGCAGAACCCAAGTTGGTTTCAGCTTGAGATCACAAACAGATGGCTGGAGATTCTACTTCAGGATTTTTTGGTAGACAGCATTTTGGTTGTCTTTGGATTTTTTGGTTGTCTTTCTTATGGTGGAGTCATAAACACTGACCTTAAGTGAGGCAAGTGAGGCCTGCAGTTCGTTGGATGTTGTCGTGGGATCTTGTTCCGGTAATTTTGGTTGGCTGGCCACTCCTGGGAAGGTTCACCACTGTTCCATGTTTTCGCCATTTGTGGAGAATGGCTCTCACTGTGGTTCGCTAGAGTCCCAAAGCTTTAGAGATGGCTTTATAAACTTTTCCAGACTGATAGATGTCAATTAATCTCAGTTATATTTTAACAAGGGGGCAATCACTTTTTTCCCACAGGGCCAGGTACGTATGTTTGGATGTTTTTCTCCCTTAAGAACTCACTTGTGTTGTTTATTTAAATTTGTTTGATGATCTCAAACATTTAAGTGTGACAAACATGCAAAAAACATTACAAAATCAGGAAGGGAGCAAACACCTTTTAAGAATGTAAACGTTCATAAAACGTTGCATGTACAGTTCATCAAGTCTTTATGATGGCCTGGAACAAATTTAATGTGTTTTAAAATAACCATGAATGTTGCTATAGATCACAAATCTGGATCAATATACTGTCTACATTTCATCGTCAATCATCAATAATGATCAAAACATTTGATCTCCTCTGTGCTCAGAGGCAGGTCTACCAATAGGCAACTGCCCGGGCTCTGAGATTTCCAGAGGCCCCCAAACGTCTCATAAAACCTTTTTTTTTCCTTCAATTTAAAGTAGGTAATACTGTTTTATTCATAATTCATGTGCTGAAAACTACATCAAAATTGGTAATCCTTCCTAAGTCTTTCGACAGCTGCCCCTCCCTTCTCATGCAATGGACTATTCCATGTTACCTAGCATGTCCGGAAGATGGGAACGAAGCAAGCAAACTTGTTGGCGCGATTGGAGCGGAGAAGAGGCGAAGGAGTGGTAAACAGTTTTAAAAAAAAATCAAAGCTACCCTTTCACAGTCACAACAAACGTAGACACGAGTACAGCAGCACCGCTACTGTCAGTGCCAACCCAGGAGAATGCATACAGATGAAGCTGAGAGTGGCGCTTTTCATCACAAAGATGTGAGTAGTAAAGCGGGAAACTATGTTAAACGTTGAGTACTGTTCTTATCAATTACGGTAAAAGCATTGAGATGATTGACAGGAGGATTTTAAGGACTATCTAGTTCAGGAAATACAGTTTTGTATTATTCACACTTGTTAGAAGATGATAGGTTTGCTAATAAATTCGCCCCTGTCAGTGCTATTATTTAGAAATCAATCTATCAAACCAGGTTTGCTAATAAAATAACCACAAGTGACAATTCAACTCAAGATGGCCTCCTGGTGGTTAAGACACACCAATGCAACGTGTGTCTCGTGGGAAAAAAATCAATTAGAAATGTGCTGATACACTCTCAGTACAGACAATAAAAGTACAATAATGCTTTAAAATAATTTATTTATATATTTTGAAAAGGATAGATAGCAACAACAAAACAGCTCAGTTGCAGTTTCATGAAAGACTTCGCTAGACACACAAAAACAGTGAGGGAGCATACGTTGCTTTTAATCTTTGGGTGTGTTCTATATGCTCACTGTGAGCGGTCCAGTGCTCTGAATGGTATTCATGATAGACTGGACCACTTCAGAGGTGGAGCCTTGGCCTCCCAGGTCCTGTGTGTGCAGCTAGGGCAGTAAAACAACCAAAGTGTATGCCACATTCTTTAATATTTGATGTGCGTGTGACGGGCCATACCCGCGTCTCGGTCACGGTGGAGAGGATGGCTCCGCGGATCATGCTGGCATATGCGTGGAGCTTCAGGTGATCCAGCAGCAAACAGGAGGCCAGCAGCATGGCGGTCGGGTTTGCTGTGTTGCAGTTGGCGATGCTCTTCCCAGTGTTCCTGGTGCCCTGCAAATAGGACAGGTCATGTAAATTCAAATACAATCATACATGCAGGTAAATATTAAGGTAGATGTAAAGACAAAAGAAAGATGTGATTATAGTGCCTATTTTCCTCCCTTCAAATAGAAAAGGTCTGCAGACACGCTAACACAACACGCAAGTTGAGATTTGGGGATATAATCTGTCAATGACAACAGGATGGAGCTACTGTATGTCACGCAAGGAAATGAAAAAATATTGCACAAAAAAGACTGACATAAATGACATAAACAATTTGAAAAGTCATGATATACAACAACTTTTTCATATTTTAATTAATGATTTGAACAAATATTAATATTTATTTTATGTTATTATTTCTTATCACCTGCCGTTTATTATTGTAATATTCCTTAAGCCTGCAAGAACTCTTATATTAAGTGTCATTAACAGCAATACTTTTAGAGAAATGATTTAATGAATGGGCCTTTGTGTGTTTGCATGTCCTCTGGCTTGTGAGTTTTGTTTGACATCTGTGGGGTTTCATGTTTTGTTTTCCTGTTTCGCCTTTGTTTGCGCTCATTGAGATATTGTTTACATGTGGTCTTGTCTGCTCTGCCCCCCTTTCCTTTCATTGTGTCTTTCCCAGTTGTCTCTGGTCCTGCTCCTGTCCATTTTGTGTATGTCTGCAAGTTAGTGTGCTTTTTTTTAGCTAGTGGGTCACCAGTGTTTTTGTTATATTTCAGAATAAAGTACTAGTTTGACTTTGTTTTCTTCTTGGGCCCACCTGCCTCCTCATCTTCATGACACCATACCCTAACAGTGAATGGTTGTCTCTATGAGTCAGTCCTGTATTTGACAGGTCATGTCCTGTGATTGACAGGTAATCAGGCCAGACCTCTTACCCTACGTCACCTTGGATAGACTCCCAGCTCTTCAGTGTGACACTCAACAGGATGGAAGGGTAGAATATTAAATCCGAGGTTCTGATTCACTCACCGTCTCAAACACGGCATAGTCCTCACCATAGTTGGCTCCAGGCACAAGACCTGGTCCGCCAACCAATCCAGCACATATGTTGCTCACCACGTTACCATACAGGTTGGGCATGACCATCACGTCAAACTGCTGGGGCCTGGAAACAAGCTATTGCAAACACAAACACACATTCCAATTTGAAGATGTCTAATGATCACCACTATGCATGTGTTTTGGTTTTAGCTTACTTTTAGCTTCCTTTCCTCCTTTGGGTTTTCACCTCACACTCACCTGCATGGTAGTGTTGTCCACAATCATGCTGTCAAATGCTATTTCAGGGTATCCGCTGGCCACCTCCTGACAGCACTCCAGGAAGAGGCCATCACCCAACTTCCTGCTCCAAACACAAACTGAGAAATTCAAACACATATGAGGGGCTTAAAGGTGTGCACACAAACACTGACATGATGTTAGCTTTGTGCACAGCGGTCACTCGTCTCCGTCCTTTCTCACGAGCCATTCTGAAGGCGTAGTCGGCAATGCGTAAAGATTTGCTCCTGGTGATAATCTTCAGACATTCTACCACTCCCGGGACATTCTGCATGAATGAGGACAATCAAAGTGTAGATAGTTGAAAGTTGGAGAAAACAACAAATGGGGCCGCACCTCATGCTCCAGGCTGCTGTACTCTCCTTCTGTGTTCTCCCTGATGATCATTATGTCGATGTTGTGATGTCGTGTTGGCACCCCCGTCAGAGTCCGACAGTGCATCACATTGGCATACAGATCTAAAGTGGTTCTGCACCAAAAAGGATATAAATACCAAAGTAGTGGGTAAACAGACAGATCTGTCCATTTTCTACCAATTATCACATTCACAATGACAGTTGTGTCAAAAAAGCAACGAAAAGGCCATGTACATGGGATCACTTCATTCAGGATACAGTATGTCAAAGAGGTCAGTGGGTTTTGTCCTAAGGGTGGTAAGACTCACCGGAGCAGGTTGTTTCTGGATTTGTAGGAGGGTGGTAAGTTGTGGTTGGTCTCAAGATTACCTGGAAAAAAAATGCACATACAGTTAAACAACTGGACAGGCTGCCGTCAGAATACCACTCAAATATAATCATTTACCTTTTAGTGCCACTCCATTGCGCCTGATTGCCATTATGGCATTGTTGATGACCTCCTCCGAGGCCACAGACGAGTCCACATGGACAACTTCAAAGTCCACCGGAACACAACAGAATCTGTTTAAATAAAGTGCAGATTTGTAAATAAAAGATAACATCACATTACAAGAGGATTATGGATTATTGATCAAGCGTCGTATTTTTAATCAGCAAATCGATCCATTTTAGATTAAAATCTCACCGAAAAAGCTCCTGCACGTGGTTAGCCAGCTCTGGCCCAATGCCATCTCCGGGAATCAGTGTCACAGTGTGCCTGCCTCCGTATCGTGCAGGGGGAGGCTAGAATACACACACTGTCTCAATGAAATCATGTATTACTTGTACTATATGATACTACACAGTCATTATGCATACTCACAATCATCTGGCGTGTCTGGATGGGAAAATGATGGATTTATGATGGAGGAGAAAACAAAGTGAGTGAGTGATGGCAAAAAGACAACATCACAACTTTCGAACACACGAACGAGACTAAACAAAGATGTCCTTGTGCACATGCTGGTGGGAGTGATTTTTGTACTTCACTGGAGATGTGCAAAATTGTGAATATCAGGTCAGGAAGGTCATAACATAAAACTGTCTTTTGTGTGCGTTTCTCACAGAGTAAGTGGAGTTGTGTCTCTGATGACATAAAGCTGATCCACACACCTGCAGATACAGAGAGGCGCAAAAAAATAGTATAAAATGAATTAAAAGAAAACGACACAAAGTTGTCATATTAACTTGAAGGTCTAGCAGTTGCTTCTTTGTTTTTAGTTTGTCTTTTTGTGACTTGGTGGCCACACCTGAGTTGTGTTTAAAAATCAGCCTCTACAAAGATAATAATGCTCAGTTTGATTGACACTGTCAGACAGGTATTCATTTAACTACACTATTTCTAACCCTTTTTATTATAGTGTATATTCTCAAGGGACAAGATAGGGGAAGAATAGTCGACTATTCAACAATTTCATTTGGAGGAGTCTGATTCAACTATCAAGATTGCCGTCGAATCATATAAAAATGTCTTGTGATCAAGATTGTACCATTGTGACTACGTACATGGTGGGTGGGCACGGCTGCTGCTGAGCATACATTTGCCTTTGTTATAAATAGCCTATGTTGATACAAAAGCTGCTTCATTTATTTTAAGAAATAATTGAAAATGACGTGTGTATTTAACAGAAGACCTATGCTTACCACACATGAATAAAATCACTTCAGTGGCACAATCCAAAGGAGCTGAAGAACTCTAACTTTGAACGCAAGGAAGATCGTCAACATTGACACTTTTTGGCTCATAATGGCTTCTAAAAAAATCATCCAAAGTGTGGCAGTATTTTGAAGAGGTTAAGATGACTCCAGAAAGTAAAGTGCAACTTCTGACATATCACGCGACGACAACAACAACCAACAGCGTATCATTTAAAATGGGTAAGGTTGTTACACCAACTTTATTCTCTATCCCAAAAGTGAATTTTAAGGTTGAGAGTTTTGGCAAGTTGTTGTTTTTCAAGCCTATTGTATGTGCACTTTTCTGATGTGTGGGCCGACAGCAAATGTGTCTCGGTTTTATCTCCATTTTGTCTCCTCCTTTCTTTTTTCTATGCCGCTTATCCTCACTAGGGTCCCAGGGGTATGCTGGAGCCTATCCCAACTGTCTTTGGGCGAGAGGCGAGGTAAACCTTGAACTGGTCGCCAGCCAGTCGCAGAGCACATATAGGATAAACAACCATTCACACTCACCTTCACAATTTAGAGTCACCAGTTAACCTAACATGCATGTTTTTGGAATGTGGGAGTAAACCGGAGTACGCGGAAGAAAACCTATGCACACACAGGGAGAACATGCAAACTCCACACAGAGATGCCCAAGGGGAGATTTGAACCCAGATCTGTTTGGCCAACATGCTAACCACCGTGCGGCCGGTCTTGCTTCCAGTGTCACTAAATAAATTAAGGTGCTGTTGTTGCACACCTACCATGTCTATTTGTTTATCTCAGTGTTGTAGCCTGTTTCTTTGAGGTGGAAAAAGTCGCATATGAGATCTATTTGTTTGTCAGGATACTAGGGACAAATTCTAATTAATCATATTCGACTATGTCGACTAAGTCAGATGGGATAGGATCCAGCATACCCCTGCGACCCTAATGAGGATAAGCGGCATAGAAAATGGATGGATGGAAGAAAAAGGTTATGGTAAGCAGAAAAATCTTTTTCCTAACTATTTTTCCTAAAATACACGTTGAGGCTTCAGTCTAACCAGAGAGGTGCTCATTCATGCATTACTTCTTCTGCTCTGCAGGGGGCAACAGCAAGGCATACATGTCACATTAAAGCAGCAGTAGAAGAAGATGTCTCACATTTCAACAAATATGGCGCTATCATACTGTATGCGTCTTAGGCTAAAAAATACAATACATATACATACAAATACTTTTTTTTCCATTTGTTTATTTACGATACTATTTGGTCCTCACATTGTCTACTGAGACAATTTCTGACACTTAGACAACTGTAATTGAGGACGCCTGCTATAAAGTGTGTTTTATCTAGTTACTCAATTAATTGATAGATTACTTGATTACTAAAATAATCGATAGCTTCAGAGCCCTCCCCCTTCTCTCTTCAATAGATGATTGAAGATGAACGATAGAACAGATGGAATCAAAGTTATACACGTTTTACTTCTGCATCTCATTGCAACTATGTTGCGTTCAAGAACTACAAGACAAAGTGCAAAATGTAAACGCTTGCCGAAAAAACATTAGTGACGCATTAAGAAATAAAAATGTAAATTAAAAAAACGTCTTAAAAAAGTAGGCTTTTTTAACAGTGGTAAGTATGCTGTATATTTTACATTAATTATCACATAATTATAAATCATTACTGACTTATGCTAAATGAGATGTGGATTCTTCAGAAAATTTATATACCTGTATACATTTTCTTTACCAAAAATCTACAAATTTGCAGGGCCGTGAATGCTGCATTGCAATGTGGGGATCCACTGTACACACTTATATTGACAGCTATTTAGACAATGATGGCTTGAGTCATTTTCAGTGCTTTCCAAGCTGTACACTGACCACTCCCAGTTATATCAAGTTTTTATTGTCCCTTGAGAAGATTTCATAAAACGATTGCGGAAATGTGAGGGGTGCGCTCACTTTTGCGAGCTACTCTATATGTTTACTATTGTGTTTGTAGCTTTCAGTGCTGTAGAACCATTCTAACTAACTATTGTAAAGGCACAATGCTAAAGCTTTGTTATTTCGTGGATTACATTATGTTTCCATTTATCTGGTAAATGGCCTGTATTTTGTATACAATATTAAGCTTTAATCATCGTTTTTTCAAAAGTTGTTTACTCTGAATGTGGGATAATGAGCTTTTCCTTTTCTGAGTGGCTTTTGAGTGACGTCTAAAGGTACATTGCTGATGCTTTGAATAATTGAGACGTTCGAGTAGGGTTTGGTCGGGTATACATTTACAACAACATCTCGTTTGTAACACAAGAGGCTGTAAAGATGACAAACGTTGAATTTAACCTGAAAGAACGGAATTTAAGTGGTGCTGAAGGGACAGCGACATCAAAGTAGCTAGCTTCGCGAGCCAACCAACCGTTAATCCACTTAGTTACTGCCATTTAAATCAAACGCTACAAGTGTAAGATCTAAAGTTTGCTTATTTAACATGTGTCTGTACATTTATTTGAATGCCTACCCTGGACAAATGGTTGCCAAACAGACCCTTCAGCGCCGTGAACAGAGAGCTCACAAACAGGACCGGCATGTTCTTTCTCACCGCAGGTGGACTTCTGGATGTGTGTGGGCGTACGTGTGTGCTGGAGCACAACACGGGGACGTGCTGCGCGTGCACACTTAATCTCTCGAAAGAGATCCTATTCTACTTCCCAGTAGATACATCATGACATAAATTTCGGTGGTTTCACTTTTCCGTGTTGAAATTTGAAGAGACTTCAGGAGAGTTACTATTCACTTTTCCTCCATTGTGGCAGACAGTACTGTTGTGACACAGGACGGCGACACACACACAAAGATTCCATACGCAAGCGGAAATGGAAGTGTTCAATACTACAAATGTTGATATCGACCCGATACCAATGAAATCTAGAACCCGTATCTCCAATACCGATACTTTTTACTTGGACAGTTTTCAGGATAATTGAATGATTTTACGATTTTTGCCTTTAATTTGTTGATCATGAGCATCATAAAATCAGAATAAAACACGAAGATTTTAGGCAAACGATTAAAAATATTAATATCAACACATTTAATTCAATTTCAATTAAACTTCATATAGGACCAAATCATAACAAAAGTTATCGCAAGGCACTTGCGGTGTATGATCACGCTCATCATAAATAAAAAGAGAAACCAACTGAACCCCATAAGAGTGAGCATTTGGCGAGGGAATCACCCCACATGAGCTAGCATTTGGCGACAGAGGAAAGGAAAAACTCCCTCTGGGGAAGAAACCTTGAGCAGAACCCAGGCTCTGTGGGATGGCTGTCTGGATAGAATAAATAGAGTAGAGGGATAGATGGTAGATACAGTGAGAAAACAGGCAAGTCTTGATCTTAGTCTAAGGGACAGGGAGGCGCATCAGGAAAAAGATCTAACTACAGTGGTGTGAAAAAGTTTGCCCCCTTCCTGATTTCTTATTTTTTTGCATGTTTGTCACACTTAAATGTTTCAGATCACGGAACAAAATTAAATATTAGTCAATGACAACACAACTGAACACAAAATGCATTTTTTTAAATTACATTTTTGATTATTAACGGAGGAAAAAATCCAAACCTACATGATGCTGTGCGAAAAAGTGATTGCCCCCTAAACCTAATAAGTGGTTGGGCCACCCTTACCAGCAACAACTGCAATCAACCATTTGTGATAACTTGCAATGAGTCTCTTACAGCGCTGTGGAGGAATTTTGGCCCACTCATCTTTACAGAATTGTTGTAATTCAGCCACATTGGAGGGTTTTCGAGGATGAACCGCCTTTTTAAGGTCATTCCACAACACCTCAATAGGATTCAGGTCAGGACTTTGACTAGGCCACTACAAAATCTTCATTTTGTTTTTCTACAGCCCCCCAGTTGCCCCCTCAGAAAGAAAGTAATTGAGATCTATCAGTCTGGAAAAGGTTATAAAGCCATTTCTAAAGCTTTGGGACTCCAGAGAACCACAGTGAGAGCCATTATCCACAAATGGCAAAAAGTTGTAACAGCGATGAACCTTCCCAGGAGTGGCCAGGCAACCAAAATGGACCCAAGAGCACAGTGACGACTCATCCAAGAGGTCACAAAAAAACCCACAACAACATCCAGAGAACTGCAGGCCTCACTTGCCTCAGTTAAGGTCAATGTTCATGACCCTACGTTAAGAAAGACACTGCCCAAAAACAGCCTGCATGGCAAAGTTCCAAGACCAAAACCACTGCTGAACAAAAACAACATTAAGGCTCGTCTCAATTTTGCCGGAAAACATCTTGATGATCCCCAAGACCTTTGGGAAAATACTCTGTGGTCTGGCGAGACAAAAGTTAAACTTTTTGGAAGGTGTGTGTCCGATTACATCTGGTGTAAAAGAAAAACGCTGCATTTCACAAAAAGAACATCATACCAAAAGTAAAATGTCGTGGTGGCAGTGTGATGGTCTGGAGCTGTTTTGCTTCTTCAGGACCTGGAAGACTTGCTGTGATAAATGGAACCATGAATTCTGCTGTACACCAAAAAATCCTGAAGGAGAATGTCTGGCCCTCTGTTTGTGACCTCAAGCTGAAACCAACTTGGGCTCGGCAGCAGGACAATGATCCAAAACACACCAGCAAGTCCACCTCTGAATGGCTGAAGAAAAACAAAATGAAGACTTGGCTGTCCTAGTCAAAGTCCTGACCTGAATCCTATTGAGATGCTGTGGCATGACCTTAAAAAGGAGGTTCATGCTTGAAAACCCTCCAATGTGGCTGAATGACAACAATTCTGCAAAGATGAGTGGGCCAAAATTCCTCCACAGCGCTGTAAGAGACTCATTGCAAGATATCGCAAACGCTGCTGCTAAGGGTGGACCAACCAGTCATTAGGTTTTGGTGGCAATCACTTTTTCACACAGGACCACGTAGGTTTGGATTTTTTTACCCTTAATAATAAAATGTTTAATTTAAAAACTGCATTTTGTGTTCAGTTGTGTTGCCATTGACTAATATTTTAAATTGTTTGATGATGTGAAACATTTAAGTGTGACAAACATGCAAAAAAAAATAAATCAGGAAGGGGGCAAACGCTTTTTCACACCACTGTGTATGCTTTAGCAAAAAGGTGAGTTTTGGGTTTACTTTTAAAAATAGAGCGATTTAGTTGTGAACAGTTTAACAATGTATAATAAACAATATAAGACAAGGTAACAATCCAAAAACCAAACACAAAAACATTCTCTTTTTCCCTTTTATTACATACAATTGTTTGCGCAAAATAAAGTTAATAGTGCAAAATAAGTAAACAATAGCAAAAACTACGATTGGCTCCCATTGAAATTTTTTGGCTTTTTGCCCCCAAGGCTTGTCTTTGACCAAGGACTAGATCCTTGGCTTTGTAAACCATATGACAATATATAAACACAATCAACAAAAATATAAAAGCACTACTTTTGTTTTTGTTCACATTTTTCATGAGCTGATCTAACATGTCTACTATGTACAGAAAAAGCCCATTTCTCTCAAATAGTATTCACAAATCTGTCTAAATCTGTGTGAGTGAACACTTCTCCTTTGCCGAGATAATTCATCCACGTCATAGCTGTGACATATCAAGATGCTGATTAGACAGCATGATTATTGCACAGGTGTACCTTAGGTTGGCCACAATGAAAAGCCACTCCAAAATATGCAGTTTTATCACAAAGCACAATGTCACAGATGTTGCAAGTGTTGAGAGAGTGTGCAGTAAACATGCTGACTGCAGGGATGTCACTTTTCTACCGTAAGCCGTCTCCAAATGCGTTTCAGAGAATTTGGCAGTACATCCACCCGGCCTCACAACCGCAGACCATATGGAACCATATCGGTCCCGAAACACCACATTCAGTATCTTCATCTCCAAGAACATCAGAGACCAGCCACCTGGACGGATGCTGCATCACCAAATAATTTCTGCACAAACTGTCAGAAACCGTCTCCGGGAAGCTCATCTGCACGCTTATCCTCATTGTGGTCTTCACCAGACTGCAGTTAATTGTTGTAACCAACTTGAGTGGGCAAATCCTCACTTTCTATGGCATCTGACACTTTGGAGAGGTGCCCTCTCCATGGGTTAATCCTGCTTGTCATAGTACAGGGCAGACAGCGGGTATGGTGCTGTGTAGGTGAGTTGCGATGTCAATGTTGTCGATGGAGTGGTAGCGGTAGGGTTATGGTACGGGCAGGCGTATGTATTGGACAGTGAATACATACATTTTATTGATGGCATTTTGAATCCACAGAGAAGCCGTGACGAGATTCTGAGGCCAATTGTTGTGCCATTCATCTGTGACCATCACCTCGTGTTGGCCCCATGTTGTAAGGATCTGTACACAATTCTTTGAAGCTGAAAACATCCCAGTTTACAATACCCAGCTTCTTCGCACAGAGGAGTGGACAAAAAATCCCGAGGTCACAGGCCTGATGCACTCTACTCTAAAGAGACGTGCTGCACTGCGTGAGACAAATGGCGGTCGCACCAGATCCTGACTGATTTTCTGATATTGTGTATTGTCTCACATGCCTCTTACAGCCAGGTGGGGGCGCTGTTCTGCCAGTAGCATGTTTTTTTGTTTTTTAACAGTGCTGTTAATTTATTTAATGGTGAAACCGCATGTATAAGCTATACCGTACACGATATGTGGTAATGTTTTACTGTAGCAGACGGTGCGTCGGGTATGTACGATCATTTTCCTTAAAATACGATAATTTTAAGGTTCTGTTACGATAGTTTGTAATTTCCCATCTGCTAACACTGTACCTGTTTATCTATTGAACATTCATGTACAAGCACGGCTAGTTTATATTTGTGTCAAATCAAACGTCATCATTACCGGAATATGCATTTAACATTGTTTATTATTTGATATCCACATGTGGAGAAAGAAACTTGTGACGCTGTACTGTGAATGGACAAATAATGGCGTTTGTACATTTATTCACTTTTGCAGCGATAACCTATTCAATAGACTAGCCTCATCCAAACTGCAGCTACAACCGTATTGGTAGTTGTAGTTCACCACCGAGGTTCCTCCTCCATTTCAAAATGGACACTATATCGTATGTACACTACATTTCCCAGCTCCTCTTGCGGCCGCGCCTCCTCCTTCTGCTTTCCGCCCCCCGCCTTCTCTCCCACTCCACTGGGCCGCGAGGAAGTCGCAAGATGGCTGATGTCGCTTGGAAGTAATGTTCCCCCTTTGCAACATGAAGCCGTGAGTGTGGAAGACGAGCGAGGGAGGCATAATCGGGCTTTTATTTTTCTTTTCTTTTAGTTTCTTTTCTTTTATTCCGTCAAACAGTCATCTCATTCCGCGTCGTATTCGCCCTGGACTTGTCTTCGGGAGTTGACGCGTCAAATCACGCCGGGGACCCTGCCAGCAGCTAGCCACACAGTTAGCAAATAGAAGTACAGCTCGCCAGACAGCCGCAGCGTTTGTTCGTCTATCGCAGTTAGCGTTTTAACACTGGCGACCCAACCGATCACTGCTAAACACATGCTCAAATTTAACCTGCACTTCATCTTAAAATACGTCAAACGCCAGCGCTGTCATTTGAAACAATTTTGCTAGCTGCTCGGGTTAACATGTCCGCGAACTGGCCATCCAGTCTGCGGTTTGCTAACTAGTGCGCAGTATTGCATCTATTTCATGTGAGCAAGCTAGTCATTTCTGGAGGGATTGTTCATATTTTTGCACGCAGTGGGATTACAGTTTTACACCAACAACTGTAAATTTTGGAGTATAATTATGTGCTAGTCAAATTATGGATGCAGTGCAAAGTGACAACTAGTTGTAGCCACACTGGCCTTGTTGGCCTCATCAAAATCCACAGCAATGGACACTAAACTCCGCACACACGTCTAAATCAGAGATATTTGAATATTTTGGGGGAAAGTAACTATAGTAGGCCCAATTGCACGACCGTTTATGATTGGCCAGTTGATTATCTGGGTGTCAGCTACTTCGGAGGGTTAACTAGCACACTTGTCAATCACTACTTGGGAGACAGTTAGCTCGCCGATAGCTAGCTTGTCTCGCTCCACATCACGTTACAAACACGGCGTACAGAACGTATTCAGAGCCCGCTCCCGGCCAGACACACAGGCTCAATAACACCGTCATGGGAGTGCAGGGCTTTCAAGAGTATCTAGAGAAGCGTTGTCCCGGGGCTGCAGTCCCTGTGGACCTGCTCAAGCTCGCGCGTACCGCGGCCCGCCAGCCCCCTCACCACCATCACCCACATCACCACCCACACCATCCCGGGCCCATGCCTCCCCCGCCTCCGCCTGCGAGGATCCTCATCGACGCCGACTCCGGCCTGCAACGCCTCTACGGCGGCTACCAGACAGATTGGGTTTGCGGTGGCCAGTGGAACGCCATGCTAGGCTACCTGGCCGCGCTGTCCCAGGCCTGCCTGTTCCAGGGTGGCCTGGAGCTGGTAGTGGTTTTCAACGGCACACTTGGGAAGGAGCGCTGGCCCGAGTGGGCGCGGCGAGTTCAGGGCCAGCGACAGACTGCTCAACTGATAGTCAACCACGTCGGCAGCAAGGCCACCCCGCCTCCCCGGGCATGGTTCCTGCCCCCGGCCTGCCTCAGCCACTGCGTCCGCCTCGCCATGTTCCGCTTCCGAGTGCGGGTGAGCAATTTCATAACACTGTGACGTTTTATTATCATGGTCAGTTGTGGAACATTTGAAATCACTGACAAATGTCTAGTTTTTGGTCTTTTTTATTATTTTTTTTTTAACATGTGGTCAGCACAACACTGATTTTGGACAGTAGCTGATGTAACAAACCCTGTCTATTCCGGGTAAATGTACAGTGTCACCCGAAAGTAAAATACATTCATTGTTGTGTTTTCCTAATTTAACAGTAAATTAAGAGGGGTTAGAGCTTGCCTCAGCGTAGCCTATAAATTACATAACATGAACTCTGTGAACCTTGTATTTTTTAAGAATTGCTGAGTGGTTAAGGAGACTTATTTATAGATCTCTAATGCAAGACACTCATTTTTGGGATGGAATTATTTGAGCATTGAAGCGTTACATTCGAGCGTTTTGGAGATGATTGTCGGAGTGAAATGAATTATTAATTATGGGTCATGCTTTACAATCTTTTACTAGCATTGTGTAGTTGCATTTCACAAACATTCCTGGCTCGTGTTTCTTAAATTCAGGCCGTGAAATTGAAATACGGCTGTTTTATCTGTGAGGTTCAGTGAAACTTGTAATATGTATTTTTTTTTCCTTTTAAGGGCTTTGCAAATGATTTATCATTCACAACATCTAGTTAAGCAGTTAAGAATGGGGGTTGACAATTTTTTTAAATTTTGCATTGCAATTTGAATTGTAATTTGCTCACACAGAGAATTGTAGTTGTTATTGGCTAGAATATATAAAAATATTGTCATGCTGCTACAAATACTGTTGAAGACTTCTACTTTGCACAAAATGTCTTCGCATGATTCACAGGAAGCAGGAAACGAAACACAGAAGTGTTTGATTGAAGCCCGTTTATAAATGCACTCAAATGACTGATACAGAATGTTATCTCCCCTTAGCTTTATTTACAATTAGCAATCGTTTTGCGGGCCAGCATAAAACATTTTATTAACTATTTGAAAATATTAAGGTCAACTTCCTGTGTTTACATCCAGTAAACAGTGTTTTCCACAGGTCAGCTGTTTAATTGTGGTGGTGGTTTTGGGAGAGAGGGTGCATCTCATCGTCTAATTTGCATAACCGGCCATGCCACAAAACTCAGTGTAAAAACTTTTTGGTTTGTGTTATAAGAAATTGTGACATTATCTCATGTTTTTAAATCTTATTTAACAGAACATGAAGTTATTGGTTTAGAGTGGTTTGGTTTCGTGGTGCAACCGTGTTATTTATTTATTTATATGCTTTTATGTTTATGACATAACTTTACCGGCTACAGCACATGTGTCAAACTCGTGCCCTGGAGGGCCGAGACGCTGCAGGTTTTCTCTCCAACCAGTTTCTTCAGCAGGTGATTTAATTGATGAGCTCCTTCCCTCAAACTGAAGTTGTTGATCATTAAAATCACCTGCTTTAGTGACTGGCTGGAAAGAAAACCTGCAGTGTCTCGGCCCTCCATGGCACGAGTTTGACACCCCTGGGCTACAGGATGTGGAGTGCCGAAGTTGCCCTCGTGTTGCCGTGTGGAACCGAAGGTCGCAGTTGCTTGAGGTTGCAAATAAAAAAACTTGTATTGTGGAATGCCCCTTGCCGTCTGAACCCACACATCTAAAATATAGCAGGTTTCATTTTGTGCAGCAGTGGACCTGAGCATGGGAGGTTACAAAACTCAATCATGTTTTTCTCGGCACTTTGTAACAGTTTAAAGTTACACAGCTGTATCAGCGCTTAGTCGTGAACCACATAGAATGGTAGTACATTGTTGTTGTGTGTTAACTAACCTGTTAGGTGTTGTGCTGTTTATTTTTGGGTTCGCACCGTCAGCAAGACTGTCATTCTGTTTGATGACCGTCGGCCCGTTTGCACTATGTTGTCAAGGTAGTTTGTGGCTATGGCTTGCAAATAGAAGAGAGCCTTTTGCAAGCTGGGTTGCTTCTGAAAAGGCAGATTTCCGATGCCATGTACTGGACAGAGTTGTAAAGACAAGCCATTCAGTCACACCATTCAAATATGAATGTGAGTGCCAAATCTTGAAAAAATAAAACCTATGGTGGCCTGCCACAATTAAATTAATGTATGGGAAACCCTTGTAACAGAGCTAAGCCTCCTAGTTTGAGTGGTGTTGACTTTTTATACAGGTATAGTGCATTAGTTTTCTTCTGCATCTCTGCTGAACAATATAAATAGATTACCTGGCTGCACCATGTCACGTTAAGTCTCTTCTTAAGCGGTTCAAAAGTCTGGGGCATCCCTGCTCTAAACACTGTCAAGTTGACTAGCATCTGTCTCTGCAGAGAATGCTGTCTTTGGCAGTTGGTCAATGCCACTAATTGACATAGCGCAACCCAACGTAAGGTTTCTACAATTTATAATCCAGTTTGCATTAGGAATGCCTAATATGAATGACATCCATTAGAAACAATATAAATTTGGCGTATGATCGAGATTGTGATAATCATGTTGACGCAACTTAGCCATGTCCGGCAAAATTGAGAGTGACAAGCTGCGATGCGTCGTCAATGTAATGTAGCTTCCAGACAGAGGTGGCTAGCTAGCCTGGCTAAAGTACAGTGGAGCCTCGGGTGTCGTCATTAATCCATGCCAAATGGTCAGACGGAAACGGAATACATTTTTTCCATCAGAAATACTGTAAATCCAGTGAATCCGTTTCAGACACCCAAAAATATTACCACAGAACATACTTTAAAGATATTAACTATAATTTTATATGTACAAAATATTGCAAATACATCTATAGAGACCTATGATTTCCACGTTAACGGAATCACTCACAGAATTGCGGAATTGGCCAATAAAAACTAAATCTACTGTTAAATGCAAAATGTCATGGAGAATGACATAATGTGAATGAAATGTTGTCATCATGAGGAGAAGCAACGTTTGTGTGGGGCAATATTTCTCCAGCAGACTGCTCATTCGTGGCGGAATCTCCTCACAAACACTAAACTGCCCCCACTCGAACTAAACACGGGTGACCTGAAACACAGGTGAAAAAGATGGCTAAACTCCTCTCTTATGGTGTGTGACTGGAAGCTAGCGGGTTTAGCTTAGTTTAACAGAGCATGCTAGTGCAGCTGTGTGTGTGTGTGGCTCAGGCTGTATGAGTGTGTTTATACCGTTTTGCTTTTTACAGCTTTTTAATGTAATCGAGCATTTTAGGATGCCTGCTGACGTGCAAGTTCTGAGTGAAATGAGAGCCACGATTGCATGAGGCATTCAGCTCGTCTCACTTAACAGTCAAGAGACATTCTCAACACACAACACACTTCCAGCCTTTAAAATAAGAGCGCTGTGTGCAACATCCTGTCTAATTGTACAAACAAAATAAGAATGTTAGAGGTGTCACAAGATCATGTGTCACAAGCTCTCGCGAGATTGAAACGTGACAAGATATCTCATTCAGGAAAAAAAATGTTCCAAGGGCACTAGGCCTGGGACAATAACACAGTAATTAATTAATTGCACAATAAATGAAAATGATCGAGATAATTTTGCCGGCTTCAATATATGCATGCGTGTCTGTTTTCCTCGTGTCTGTCTTCCAAGTAGGCAGGAAGCGGGTTCACTCTGCATTGCTTTCAACACCTTGGCGTGTTTGTTTCATAGAACAACGGCATGAACGGAGTGGGCTCTCTTGTCAGTCATACAGTCTTTGTTTTGGTAGTTGGCGCCGGGGCCGGTAGCATACACATACACATACATATACAGTGCAGAAGAGTGTCATGTAGAAATTCATTTAGTAACTTGCAATATATTGTCATATATTTTTGTATATTTTTTTCATTGTACTTTTCTCAAAAGCAATGCTAAAATCTTGTCTCGTCTCGTAGATCCAAACGAGTGTATCGTCTCGTCTCGTGAAGTGTCTCGTGACACCCCTAAAGAGTGTCATAAAAATAGCTTACATTAATAAAGCAAATTCCATCAGTGACTACGTCTTAACCACAAGCACAGGCATTATTACAGTTTGAGGATTTTGAGAACTTGCGCTTTGCGCTGCGTGTGGCGGAAGTAATAATACAAATTATTTTATTATTACTCTTATGTTATGTTATGTTATGGTTTATTTGATTTAAAAAAAATTAGACAATATTGTTTTGCGCCAATTTGTGGGACAATAATCGTTTGAAAACACAACTGCATTGTTTTGTAAATGAGTTAAATAATACGTTTGTTTGTCCAGCCATATTTTTTCATTGTACTTTTCTTAAAATTTAATGTTAAAATCTCATCTCATCTCGTTCTCATGGACCCAGTCTCGTGCATCGTCTTGTCTCTCGACTTGGGTGTCTTGTGACACACCTGGCAGCTGGTCATTTCTAGCAGACAATACCATGTAATGGAACAAGGAAGTGTGTGTCGCTATCTTGGTTGGTGTATTAAATATTGTAATGTGTTCCACTACAGTAGGTGTTTTCATTTTAGTTTGAATATTGCAAAAACTGTTATACAAAATACGTCATATTTCGAGTCAGCTAGTCTAATTTTAAGTTTCATAAATTCACAGCCATCAACATAATGCAATAAGTAATTTAGATTTAGTAATGTCAATTAATTATTATTATTGATCTCCTTTTCCAGTAAATCATAACAGTCTCTGATAGGTACCGGTATCTACAACACATCATTATGTGCAAGCAAGCAGATGAGCTCACAAATAGCTTTTTGAACACGTTGGTCTATGCACCTAGAGAGCATGGGGGATAAATACAGTTTATTCCTATGTAAAATGTGAATTTAAGAAATCAAGCTGTTCATTATCTAAAAAATTAAACCAATTGCTCGTTCATTATAAAATGAAATGTGAAATGTCTTATTTTCTATTGTGTACTGTATTGGAAATTTCTCTTTTAAACAAGCAAAAATATGTTTTGTCCGATTACTCTATTAATCTAAAAGGAATTTTCAGTACAATACTTGATTACTAAAATACTCAAAGCTGCAGCCCTAGTGATACAGTATGTATTTGTTATCGCAAGAGGCTGCAATGTATATTGCAATACAGTCTTCCCTTGCTATATTACGGTTCAAATATCGCTCACTCACTCTCTCACGGTTTTTCAAAAATGAGTGATCGCTGTTGTGTTGACTGTGGCCCATTATTAGCCAAAAAAATATTGAGATACAAGTCATGTATACTGGCCACTAGGTGTCAGTAATGACACAAGACATAGATGAGACATGACATATTACATTGCCTTCACACAAGATAACATGATAGGATAGATTGGAAAATGTTCTCCTATTCCGTGTGGAAGTGGTAAGTTTTTGGGTTCTTAGAAAGTATATGCTAAACGCTGTAGGCCTGCCCTCCCCCTGCTCTGCTTTGCTCTGCTCTGCTCTGTTCATCGTGTTAGCACGTATGGCTCCCAGGAAATGTTTGTTCGGGTGTGCCTAAAGAGGCAAGCAGAAGGGGTTGGAGTTGCAGATTCCTGGCCAGCAAGAGAAAAATATGCTCATCTGTTAACTGCACTTCACAAGGGGACTGTTTTATGAACATGGGCCAATACAGCCAGACTAAACTAAACTGTTGTTGAAGTCCGATGCCTTTCCAACGTTACTTGGTCGTGTTTAAGAGTCCGAAGAGCACCTTGTAAGTAACAATTTATCAGTGTTCTAACTGTGTTTATTTTGTGTAAGTAATCGGACCAAAGCGGTTCTCTGTGTAGCATTATAGAGTGTGCATACAGCGAGCAGAGGGAGTGTGACCAATCACAGCGGAGTGAGCTCGGCGGGAGGCGTACCTGGAGGAGGGCCGGGGGTGGAGTAAATTGCACAGACCGTTTGGCCCACAGGAAACCCAAGGAAACACTGCAGGAAGAGGTGCAGAGTCTGGAAGATCTAGAAAGCTTTCTGTGCGGGTTATCGTGTGTAGCTGCTCTATAGGAGTGCAGAACTCAATGCAAAAGGCCGAAAATTAGTATGATAGGTACCCTTTAATTGCACTTCATTTTGCTAAACATGCACTGGAATCGCCTCTCTGCTAGGGGTGCAACGATACACAAAATTCACGATTTGGTTAGATATGTTTGTGTTACGGTTCGATATTTTTTCGTTACAAAAAATTATCTTGTCTTTTTTAATTAGAATTTTATTGCATTTTACATTTTATTACATTTTTCAACATTTTTAGCATGGTATGAATGTGAGAGGCGAAGCTCAGTGGCTCTGTGCTTGGCAAAGCATCCTAAGCCAGAGTGGTTGATCGCAGATACACTGAGATTTCAGCACAGAGCGCCGTCAGAAGTTGATAAAATAAATATGAAACTGCATATTGTTCGATACAGAGGTCACGGTTCGATACAGATACACGTATTGTTACACCCCAACTATCTGCCCTGTTGGCAATTGCATGTGTGGCCAGATAGAAGTACACGACACATGATGTGTTGACGTTTACCTTGTTTCTTATCGACAGAATGACAATTAGCCCGTTAAATTTTGTAGTGAATTGACGACAGCTCGTCACATGCTAAGCCTATCTATGCCAGCGTGTGTGATCGCTCACGTTTCAATCTCATTCCACTTTCTTTTTGTTTTTGCAGCTATCATGTTCATGGAATACATCAGTCATCATCGATCATCATCACAACTTCCTTTTTCAAAGTGTCACTTAACAATCTTGCTCTCTTATTATCATTATAATACTTATGGCTTGTTGGTGAAGTTGTTGAACATGTAGTGTGTCCAATGTTAAGATAGTGACGCTATCACAGAGGTCTCCAACAGGTAGCTCGTAAGCTCAGCAAAGAATATTTGCTTCACCTTTTAGGATTTTTATAAGTGTTCTATTCAAACATGACACCTGTATTTAATGACAAATGAGCACACTGAGTGGAGATGTGCTTTGTAAATAAAGTGCAATTTAAATGTTGGCAGTCACACAAAACACAAATAGCTCATCTCTACTTTATTTTTGTCAAAGTAGCTTTAATAGTCCTGCAAGTTGGATACACCTGTGCTATCTACCATTACCTTAGACTCCTGAATTTATACGGTTTTATACAGAACACATTTCTATCACAAAAATATTTCAATTGTTAATTTTGGTTAAAATTCTTAATATTTAAATTTTGTTTATTTGAACTAAAAAAATATTATTGAACAATTAATTTCCCATGTATTCATATTACTCTAAAACAGGCATCAAGTAAAATTTAGGTTTGTGTCAAATGGTACAAAATGTTGCACTTTTGCACTACTCACATAGTACTATTGGACTAATTAGGTCAGGTAACAAAACGAGGCTTGACATTTTAGTCACTTTAAGTGCTCTCAGCAACTTTGCCATAAAATTGACAGATTTGCATTGTTATTTGTTCATGTTCTGCTGGTTGTTGAAAAAAAAGGTTAATAAGTCATAAAAAATTGTCATGAAAAAAAAAAAATTGCAGACGCAGCAGCAGCACGACACAGAGGTGGCAGCCCGCCCTCCCATACAGACCACCACCACAGCTTCAGAAAATCCTTGGGGAAACCCTGCTGAAGTCTGGTCTCAACAACTATGAAGTCATATAATGCTGCCTGGAGGAGTTGTGCCATAATGGAGTCCTTGTGTGATGTAGCTGAACTTCCCATAGCTGATAGCTGTCATGTTCTTTTTTGGACTGCAAAAAATTGAGACTCAACAGCACCTCTGCTGGTTGCAGACAGCTGACTGATATTAGTGATAGACCAAATTAACCTCATTGGACTACTGCTTACTGATCCTGAAGAATAAAATCCCTCACTCACAGTGGCTACTCCGACCAAAGCTGTTCTGATGATTTTGTCTGCTCTGTCTACAGGTTGTACAGACTTTGGAAGATCATCACCAGGAAGTGCTGTCTCTCTACAGGGACTTTGGATTTGCTGGCCTGATAGCTCAGGATTCTGAGTTTGCACTCTGCAACGTACCTGCCTATTTCTCCTCACATGCACTCAAACTGAGCTGGAATGGCAAAAACCTGACCACACACCAGTACCTGCTGTCTGAAGCTGCCAGGCAGCTTGGGCTTAAGACTCAGCACCTGCCCTGCTTCGCTGCTCTGCTGGGTAAGGCCCATGCAAACATACTTTAGCCCACACGCAATATCAAACAAGCACCCATCGTGCTCTTTGACATGATCTCACTGAAGCACACACGCCTACTTGAGAGTTGTTTTCATTGACATAGCAAACATTTGAAAGAGTGTCTTTTTGAAGGAAATCATATTCTGCCTGATGAAGACCTGGCTGCCTTCCACTGGAGCCTGCTGGGACCAGAACACCCACTAGCATCTCTCAAGGTGCCGTATTCCTGTAAATCCAAAGTACAATAGTTGTACAATACAACTTCAACTAGGAAAGTATTTTCGGCGATGATATTATTATATAATATTAGGGCTGTCAAATGATTAAAAATTTTAATCAGATTAATCATAGTTTTCAAATTAATCATGATTAATCACCATGTTACACTGTTTGGAATATGCCCATTTTTACTGTATTTGCTTGAAAGATTCAAAGGATTATATATATTTGTATGTATTAACAGCGTCAAATTAACAGGAAATTTAAATCAAGTTAAGAGATGGCACACGTCTGAATGTTTTTTACTTAACACTGGCTTCTTTAATAGCAGAATATTTGAATCAGACTTTAACTGTTGTTATGAGCAATGAGGAGTTGCGTTCAGAGACACCACCACTTCATTTACGTAAGTTGAATTCACATGTTTTGAGCAAATTTCCCAGCATGTTTAAATGCAGCAAATTCCGCATTAAGAGTTACAAAGTGAGTGATCGGACTATCCACTTATTGTTTTTCTTTTGCATTTCTGTTTATTAAGGCCACACATACGCGAATATTAAAAATGTTGTTGTGATGTTTGTAGTGTTCGTGAATGCAACGTGCAGTCTGTAAATGTTTGTGGTCATGGTGCCATTGTTCTTTTTTTCCTGGTGGGTTATAATATACCATTGCGTTACAAATAATACACTTTATATATAAAATTTATATATAAGAGCTGTTTTTCATTATTTTTGACAACTTCACTTTAGCCGTATTGTACTGAGTGGCCAGGACTGAGACGCAACTGAATGTATGTCTCTTCTTGCCTCTCAGGTGCGAGCCCATCAGTTGGTGCTGCCACCATGTGAAGTGGTGATCAAGGCTGTGTCAGAGTACGTCTCCTCCATCAAAGACCTTGGAAACCTGGATGCAATCGCTAGCGATGTCTTCAAACAGTCACAGGTGGGCAATGTTCACTAACAATGTTGATTTGGCAGCATCTCTGATTAACTAAGAAACAATCCAACCAGTCAAAATTAAAGTAAAAAATATCTTAGTTTAGTTTCAAAGTTTCTTTCCAAATGTGCCATGCCATTGACAGTAAAAAGTGTACAACAGAACAGAAAGCAATAAATTTAACATTTTAGATGTGCTCTAAGTAGGCATGTCCTGTTAATCGATAAATAGATTAATCCAACGATAAATAAAAACAAATTTGATAATTTTGCTGGCCTCGATAAATTGACGTGCATGCATGCGTGCGCTTTTGTTTTCCTTGTCTCTCTTTACCACAGAGGCTGGATGACAAGAGGGTTCACTCTGCATCTATCTGTGTGTATGTTGGTGCTGTAGTGGAATGAACGGAGAGAGTGAGCCCTCTTGTCAGTCATTCAGCTTCTTTGTCCCAGTACATGGAGGCGGGGCTACTAGTGATTGGAGTGCGAGCAGCAAGTTAGCAAGCATGCGCTAACATGACTGAAGGCACAAAAGTGATGGTTTCTAAGGCGAATGCTATAGCACCAGTGTGGGAATGTTTCAGTTTTAAGCAGAATGAACAAGGTGAGTGCACGAACACTGACAACCGACACCAACAGTTTTCCCAACTGAGGACAAAAACTACCAATGGAGTTAGAAAGGAGCTTTCATCTCGGCAATCAACGCTTACTGAGGCGTTTGATCAGCAAAGTAAATATAACAAAACAGTGAAAAATGGTGCACACTCACAGTGTCCTTCGCTATATGTTAAAGGCATAGTTATGATTTTTTGACATGAAGTTGTATGATTTCCCCATCAGCATTGTAGTCCAATAAGAGCGACTCACCCCCCCACTTGGTCTCCTCAGTTCAGTTCTGGTCAGATTTTTGTGATGAAGAACGTACTTCCGCTTAGTTGCTGAGGACAATTAAGTAAAGAGTTTGGCTTCTAGAAACAACATGCGTTCAAAAGATTAAAAACATTTGCATCACAAAAATGCCCTCTCAAAAACACAAACCTCACAAAAGTGGAAGTAACTATCATTGAATGTTTAGCCTAACATAACCACACGGTGACTCCAAATAGTCAGTTGTTTCGCACAGACTGTTTTTGTGTTGGTGCACGTGCCACGGACAGGTAAGTATATAGACTGCTCAAAAAAATTAAACATTATGGGACATCCAAGTGTTCCTTTAATTTTTTTGAGCAGTATACTTGATAGCGGTGCGTGAACGCCATGAATGACAATCATTTTATTTGGGTCCAGCGGAAGTTAGTTTAATCTTTGAAGTGTGACAAATATGGACTTTTATTTTCTTAATCTGTTCTTTTAAAACACAATTGGCAGCATATGCTCACCGGTTATATTCTTCTTTATATTTTTTAGTTAAAAAAAAACAAAAACAAGTGTAATTTGGAGCCGAATAGGGACACCACCTTTTAAAGCATATGCAAAGAACAGAAAAATGCTGTCTTCTCAGTTAAAACATAGGGGTGTAATGGCGAAAAAAGGCAAATGTGAAAGACAAAGATGTTAATTGCTTCTTGCATTCACTCGATAATCAAATACAATTCATGAAAGGCGGAGTATTCGGTGCAGGACCGGGGATCCAATCATGCATGGCACCTCCACAAGCCCTGGAAGTGTGCATTCCCACCGCCGTGAAAGGCGAGGTGTGGAAGCGTGCAGAGCACATTCATACGCATGCAGCTCAGCCTTTGACTAGCGGGAGTCATGGCTAGTCATGGCATGCTTAGACACAGCCTGGAGACACCTGATTGGGTGACTGCTTTGGTTGCAGCTTGTCTCTCAATTTTGTAGGTTGCAGCTAGATTGCATTATCACAATAGGGACAAATTGATATTGTTTCTTTTGCATATTGTTTACTGAGTGCAGATATTTATTGTTCAGTGTTTGGGTGAATGATTGTTGCTGTGGCAACTTCTGTGGGTGTCTATATCAGTGGGTGCTGTTTGGGGGAAACACTCTTAGTAGAACAATCAGATTACATTTTAACATGCGTTGTTACTTGCTAGTGTAATACACAACAAATAGACACCAGCCATGGCTTAATGGTGTGCTCTTGTTGATCACTCTGATTTGTCGTCTTAAAGTCTCGCATGGAGGACAAGGTGGATCGATTCAAGAAAGCTGTGGACTATTTCTCAGCTGCCTCCAAACCACGATCGCCTAACATGGGACCCTCCTCTTTCATTTGTGAGTAACCATTCAGGCAACAGCAAGCACCAACATATTGTGTAATCATCATTAGACTACTATGAGTGATGGACATGATTGAATCATGTGTGATTTGGCCACTCAATAGTTCTGCACACAAATGTTCGCCTTATAATTGTGCACTGTCATCTATTCTAAATACACTCCTGATCAAAATCTTAGGACCAGTTGAAAAATTGCTAGAATTTGCGTTTAGCACATTTGGATCTTAATGAGGTTTTTAGTAGAGCTACAATATGCAAAAAACAAGAAGGGGGAGTGAGACAAAAAGCATTTTGAAAAAGGAATTTATTGAAAACAACAAACTGAAATAGGCTGTTTATCATTTTATTTTTATCATACTTTTTATCACATGTATTTTTCAAAATGCTTTTTGTCTCACTCCCCCTTCTTGTTTTTGCATATTGTAGCTCTACTTAAAACCTCATGAAGATCCAAATGTTTTAACTTCAAATGTTTCACATTTTTCAACTGGTCTCAAGTTTTTGATCTGGAGTGTATCTATACTTTTCCATGTTAAACATTGCTTTTTGAGGTGAAATATAATTTTGGATTGACATAGCATTGCATTTGGTCAACCGTAAAATTAGGCCACCTTAATGAATCTCATAATAGTTGTAGACTCATTTAATTTTGGCCCAACTAGTTGCTGTCTAAAATGGCTGCCTTTTAGAAGTTGTAAGTAAACAGAGCTAACATGTCAATACTTGTGCATCATTACGGTACCTTGTAAACAAGGTTAGGTGTTTTCAGCTAGTGATGGTTGCTTGTGTAGTAGAATATGAACAAGGTTAAGTTGACACCTCAGGCTCAACTGCTTCCGAGGAGTTGCTTTTTTGGTTTTGTTTAAACAAGGTATTATATGTTAAATTATTAAAGGCTCAATAGCGATAGCCATCCGTCCATTTTCTATGCCACTTGTCCTCACTAGGATCGCGGGGGTATGCGGGAACCCATCCCAGCTGACATTGGGCGAGAGGCAGGCTACACCCTGGACTGGTCGCCAGCCAATCACAGGGCACATATAGACAAACAAACATTCACACTCACATTCATACCTATGGACAATTTAGAGTCTCCAATGAACCTAACATGCATGTTTTTTAAATGTGGGAGGAATCCGGAGTACCCAGAGAAAACCTATGCACACACGGGGAGAACATGCAAACCCCACACAGAGATGCCCAAACAGAGATTCAAACTCAGATCTTCCAAATCTCCTTACTGTGTGGCCAACATGCTTCAGTTGCGATATATTTCTACAAATAATAAATACATGCAAATATTTCGCCTTTTCATGCTCAGTACCTGGGTTTGGGCCCACTCCATTTGGGGGACCACCTGGCCACATGGGACCGATGCATCTTGGAAAAAATCAGGTAGACACCTTTGCTTTGCCATCTCAGCCTGTTTGCTGTGTAACTTCTGTACATTTGTTCTCAGTTCTGGAGAGATCCATGTATAGCAGATGTAGTTTTTATTCTGTTTTATAATTATTTCTATGTGCTCATGACAAAGGGAGGAGGATGGGATTATTTCCGTCTTGAACCCTCTCATGAAATGTAATTAGAAGAAGTGATTTGACATGAATTGCTAACATCTTCTCTTCTGTCTCTTTCACCATCAGTTCCCTCCTCCTCAGATGCCCGGTTTAAAACCACCATTTCCAAATGCTCCATTTGGACCTGGGTCCGCCCCTCTGTTCCAGGACCCACAGCCTCCATCCCAAGACTGCAATGATTCACCGACAGGAAAGATGGGCTTCTCTGACTGGTCAGCGCCATATGATTCCACTCAGGGCGGAGGCCGTTTGCCGAATCACCACACGGGCACTCAGTCTGGTCCCTCTCCGTCGCCTTCCTCGTCATCAGATGGTGATGAACCCAATGACAGCAATGCAAAGTAAGACACAAACCAAAAGTGGAGTGTTTACTGTGGTTTGGACAGTTCGTTGCATTGCATTGTGGCTATTTGCATAACACTTTTTTTACTCAACACAAGGAGCGCTATGGTTTGACACTGAGTTGCCAGTTGATCTTCAGCCACAGTAACGTCTAGAAGAGAAACTGTAGAAAAAGGGACCGTGTATGTCACAAAGTTCTTGTCCATTCTTAGTTTAAGGGTAGTTACAGTAATTTTGCACATCACAATAACTGATAAAGAATGTATCGTCATGCTTTTGTGGTACGCATACAATGTCTGGCTAACACACCAATAACTTTTGAAATTACAAAGAGATGAGTTGACTACTCTTACAGTTAACTGTTATAGTTGTAGTAATATCATGTAGCATTTTCTGTAATCAACAGTTACATTAATAACTTGGTGTGTTACTACTACTACTACTGATGTGCCTTGTTGCATAGCAGCAGAACATTTCTGGAAACTTTAAGGGAGGTTTAGAAAATTAATTGAGAACATTTTCATTTGGACAAATCGTGTGCTTTTGATGGAAATTAATAGGAATTCAGTGTCTCCCCTAGGATTTTTTTTTTTTTAGCTATGGTGGTGGGCTATCGTGCTGCGTCTGCATGTTTTTTTTTAAATGACAAATAGCAATTTTTTAAATGACTTATGTATGAACTTAGATAACATTTTTCGACAACCAGCAGAACATGAACCGAGAACAAAACGGTTAATTTTTTTCCCCCCTTTTGTCCTGTCCAGCCATTAGGGCAGATAGTATTGTTGCGTGCTCAACAGATTTGCTCTGCCAGAGAAAAGTGTGAGATACACTTCCCCTGTTAAACAGAATTTATTTGACTTTAATGTATTGTTATGCAAATTTGGAGCGGCCTTGAACGGAGCAGGAGGGGATAGAGAAGAAGAGAAAAGAAAACAGAGGAGTGCGGGGATAAGAGGGGGACAAAAATGAGAGAGACAAGGACAACAGCAGCAACAACAATTGTGGGAACAATAACAAGACAACAGAAACATCATTTGCATCAGCAAATGTCTATGATGACTATAAAGACCCTGACGGAAAGGGCAAAATAATTTCAACAACCACAATGATAATTCTGCATTGAAGCAGTCACACATAATAGTAGTAATGAAATTATTAACTATGATAGTGATCAGAATGACAATAACTGTAATGCACACCCTGTAAGAAAACCAACAACATAATAACACCCTGGTTAACTCTGAGTAATGTGGGGCAGTACGTAAGTACTGTGAGTGTGCATATGTACGTACATGCGTACAGGTATCTCTGTATGTGTGCAAGTGTTCATGTATATAAAGGTGCACGAGCGTGTAATTGTCAGTGAGAATGCATGAAAGGAGAGGGGCTGCCTCCACCCAGCAAGCCCCACCCCACATAGCCAGGCCGAGCCCCCACCGCCAGGAAAAGCCACCAGGCCCACAGGGGCATGCAGCACAAAGCACAACCCCCCCACCCACCCCCCATCCCCCCGGGGCCCCACATCAGCAGACCCAGAGACGTCTCCGCAACCGGAAAGGAGCCCGCCCACGGTGGGAGTACGGGACCCTGGGGTCCCAGACCCACAACCCAGATCCCGAGCCGTGGAGAACGCGGACCACTAGGGAGCAAGACACCCCCAGGCTTTCAGTTAATAATGAAAGAACAGTAGAAAGAAATACATTCTGAAATACAAAATGTGAGTTGTGGACACCGGCATTTTGTTAATGTTCTGGTAAAACAAGCATATTCGCTTTGTTTGGGTTTAAAATAAGCTCTGAAAATAAATGTTACAAAAATGAGTAGCTCTTGGCCATTTTCATTTTGTAAAAGTAGCTCTCACAAGGAAAAATGTTGTTGACCCCTGATGTGTATGATAGGGATGTATGTGGACGACAGCTAACGATGCAATTAAAATTGGGGGACAGCTGAAGTACGGTGGGCCCCTCACCTGCCCAGTCCCCCCAAACCCTAAGTACTATTGGACTAAAAGGACAAAAGGAGGCTCGACATTTTAGACTCGCACTTTAAGTGCTCTCATTGCTTTGCCTTTAAATTGACAGTTTTGCAGTCGTTTTCTCTGGGGGCCATGCCGGCCTGGAGGCCCCTGTTGTCCTTGTGGCCTGCATGTTGGGATACCTGGGGTGCGTGGGGGTGGGGGTCTCGGATGTACGGTCTGAGCTTTGGGTGGGCGTTGCGTGGTGCTGGGGTGGGGTGGATCCCTTCCTCCCTCCCTTCAGGGGTGGGGTTGCTGTGGTGTGGTGGATGTGGGGCGGGTGGGGGCCGCGGGTGGATGGGTGTGCAGGTGCCCCGGGGGGCGGGGGGTTTATTGTTCTTCTGCGTGGCGCTGGCCGGGATCGGCGGAGGGATGCTTACTCTAGGGTGGAGTGCTCGGGGGGTGGCCTTGGTGAGGGGCTGGCAGGCGGGCACTGCTACTTGCTGCCACGCCAAGGGAGACACCCTTGGCGTGTTGGTGGATGTGCAGGGGGTAGGGTGATGGCTGGTCTGCGGGCGGAAGGGCGGACGGGGGCGTGTGCTTCGGCGTCCGGCGGGGGGTTGCTCCTCTCGTGGGCCCTGTCGTGTGGTGCTTGCTTTTCTGTCCCTCCCTGGCGCTTCTTGCCTGCGTACTTTGTGGGTGTGACCGTGCTCCGCTCTATGGGGGTCCCGCTTCTCTGGTGGTCGCTGTGGTGCGGCTCCCTTGCCAGTGTGTTGGTGCGTTTCCTGCTGCTCTAGTGGCGGTCGGGTCTGCCTTGGGTCGTGTGGCTGGTCTGTGGTGTTTGGCGGTTTGGGGGTGGCGCTGTGGACGCTGCCTCCGGTGGGGCTCCGGTGCTGGGGGTACCGTCTCTGGGGGTGGTATGTCGGTCATGTGTCCTTGGCCCCACCTCGCTCGGTTTGGGGGGTGGGCATGTGGGGCCCTCGTTCTTCCTGTTCCGCTGCACCAGTTCACATACATATAGGACTTTGGGGGGTGGTCTACGGTCGGGCGTGGCGGGGGAGTGGAGTTGTCCTGCGGAGGCTCCTTTTGCCCCTGGCATGCCTCTGACTCTGTCGCCCCTCAATTTTAATCGCACTATGGACACTATGTAACTAGTACAAAAGTACAACATTTTGTACTATTTGACACAAACCTAAATTTAATTTTATGCCTGTTTTTAGAGTGAGAGTTCAGGGTTATGATAGCACAGTTGTATCCAAATTGCAGCACTATTAAAACTACTTTCACAGAAAGTAGAGGTGAGCTATTTGTGTTTTATGTGACTGCCAACATTTAATTGTACTTTATTTACAAAGCACATCTCCACACAGTCTGCTCATTTGTCATTAAATACAGGTATCATGTTTGAATAGAACACTTAGAAAAATACTAAGAGGTGAAGCAAATATTCTTGGTGAACTACTCAACATCAGCTGGTGAGCTCCTGCTAGCATACGAATTACCTGTTGGAGACCCTGTCTGGTTGGCTTTTTGTCAACAAGCTTCTTGTGTATAGTTGTGCAGCTTTAGATTAAAGGATTTTCAGCACCCAAGGAGAGGGTTGGAAGTGCAGGGCTAATTATCTACAGAGGATACACTTCCAGATTTAGGGGCTTTGCCTCGCCACATGGGTTGACGACTGCCCTAAAAGGTTCTAAAAAATATTTTATTTTTAATTGGTTTCACTAATTATCACGCCTGTAGTGTGCAACGTGCTCATGGCTTCACCTACACCCTTTCTTACAGCCATTTGACGGACAAGCCCACACGCTGGGAGGGCCCAGTCCCTGGAGACGGCTCCCAAGGCAACGGGAGCGGGTCAAACATTCCGTCACTGCTGTCTATGGCGACGAGGAGTCACATGGACATAACCACCCCCCCTCTGCCTCAGGTTTGTCATTGTGGTGAAAAACACATAGGAGTATATGATCTAATGTATGTTTAATGGTGCTGACAGAATATGTAACCTGTTTTTAGGTTAGTGCTGAGGTTCTTCGTGTAGCAGAACATAGACACAGAAGAGGGTTGATGTACCCACAGATTTACCACATTTTGACCAAGGTAAAATTACATTCAACTGAATGACTTCCATGAGTGTTTGACTGCATTTTGTCATTTTCTATCAGTGTTGTAAAAGCTTTTTTGTCATTTTTAGTATTTCTTGTGGTCCTGTCCTTGCCAAATTTTTAATACCTCTTGTGGTCCTTTCCTACCAACAGGGAGAGATGAAAATGCCAGTATGTATAGAGGATGAGTGTAACTCTGAGCTGCCCCCTGCCTCTCTGCTGTTCCGTGCTGCCAGACAATATGCCTATGGCGTTCTCTTCAGTCTGGCTGAGACACACCGCCGCCTGGAAAGACTTGCCCTCCGCAAGAGAGCTCCCTTGGAAGGTAAGGTCTGGGACCGTAAAGTAGATGGTAGTTGAAAAGAAAGAGACCCTACTAGAAGATTTGACAGTTTAACCCATTCTCAGTTCCTCCAGTGATTGTCAAAGAGTGGAGCAGTGGTAAAGCCAAGTCAGCTCTGACTCCTGAACTGGTTCCGGCTCTGTGTTTCCGGGAGTGGACCTGCCCAAACTTGCGTCGCCTGTGGTTGGGTCGTGCCAGTGAGGACCGCTCGAGGAGAACCAGGGCCTTCCTGGCCTGTTTACGATCTGACTGCCCAGCCCTCCTCAACCCAGCACAGGTCCCACAGCATCTGCTGCTCATGTGCTGCGTGCTCAGGTAGGACAGTCACCAGTGCTGGTTGTAGCAGTCCAGATTAAGATGTTTTGAGTGCCTTCTCTGTAAACCTTAGCCATAGAAAAGCTGCAGGTTAGCCTTCTTGCTTTAAAGAGTGTCTTGTTTTTCAGGTATATGATGCAGTGGCCTGGAGGGAGGATCCTCCAGAGACATGAGCTGGATGCCTTCTTGTCCCAGGCTGTTTCCAATCAGCTCTATGAACCAGACCAGCTACAGGAGCTCAAGGTAAGGTGCAACTCTCACAACGACTTGTCTACACCTGCTGCATTTTCTCCTATTCTCTACCTTTGACTGAGGTTCATTTGTGTGGCTGTCAGGTGGAGAAGGTGGATGCCCGTGGCGTGCAGCTGGCTGCTCTTTTTATGGCTGGTGTTGACACAGCACTTTTCATCAACGATGTATGCGGCCAGCCGTTGCCATGGGAACACTGTTGTCCCTGGGGCTTCTTTGATGGCAAACTGTTCCAGAGCAAACTGGCCCGCGCCGCCCGTGATCGTGCTGCCCTGCTAGATATGTGTGAAGGCCAGGTATGAAAGCCCTCTATTCCAGAGCATAGCAATTCACTCGTCAAGGGATTTAGAATTTTGACACTCTAGAAGTGGAACGAGGAGTACATCACCATTTTGATGAGGCCCTGGACTATCATGAGCATACATACTGCTGAAGTGTGTTTCTTTCTGCTTGGCAGGAGGAGCTGGTGTCCAAAGTCGAGAAGATGCGTCAGGCGATACTTGAGGGGATCAATCTGTCTCGTCCTCCTCCACCACCTCCCCCCCTTCCACCCCCTGCCTTTTTACCACCTGCCATGGTGCCCCCTTTCTACCCTATGCCCCCTCTATACCCACCTCGGCCCATGGGTGGCATGCCTCCTCATCACCCGCATCATCCACACCACCCTGCCCAGCACAGACCCAGAGCCTTCCCAGGTACACAGATGAATACTTTACTTTTTGTTCATCTTACATATACATCAGGGGTGTCAAACTCAATCTCACAGGGGGCCAAAACTTAAAACCTATTTTAGGTTGTGGGACGAACTGGACATTAGCCCCGACCCACATGGACATTTCTGTGGGGGAAATGTGCATTTTTTGGTGTCCATTAATTCCTGCTTGAAATTTTGACTTTCCGATAGTACGCGTATATACGGCCACCTCTTCGTCATTCTCTCAATGTCCGGCAAAAGCTACAATATTTTATATCAACACAAAAACATCACAATCCGTGAGATGTGTAACCCGGGAGAATTTGCATCTGTGGAATGGGCAGATTATGCATTCCCCAGCATGATTTGCTGTAGTCAAATGATCACTTTTGACTGTCTTATGCCTTTTTTAAGGTATTATTTTGTACAGACAGGTAGCAAAGGCCAAACAAGGAGCTTATGATGACTTGTATGCTAAATTGGATAGTAAGGAGGGAGAGACTGATCTATACAGGTTGGCAAGACAGAGAGACAGAGATGGGAAGGACGTGCAGCAGGTTAGGGTGACTAAGGATAGGGATGGAAGTCTATTGACAAGTGCCAGTAGTGTGATGGGAAGATGGAAAGAGTACTTTGAAGATCTGATGAACGTGGAAAATGAGAGAGAGCAAAGACTAGAAGAGGTGACTTTTGTGGACCAGGAAGTAGCAAAGATTAGTCAGGATAAAGTGAGGAGGGCATTGAAGAGGATGAAGAGTGGAAAGGCCGTCGGTCCTGATGATATACCTGTAGAGGTTTGGAAGTGTCTAGGAGAGGTGGCAGTAGAGTTTCTGACTGGGTTGTTCAACAGGATCTTAGATCATGAAAAGATGCCTGAGGAATGGAGGAGAGGTGTGCTGGTGCCCATTTTTAAGAACAAGGGAGATGTGCAGAGCTGTAGCAACTACAGAGGAATAAAGCTGATGAGTCATACAATGAAGTTATGGGAAAAAGTAGTTGAAGCTAGACTAAGGGCACAAGTGAGCATTTGTGAGCAGCAGTATGGTTTCATGCCAAAAAAGTACTACAGAGGCAGTATTTGCTTTGAGGATGTTGATAGACAAGTACAGAGAAGGCCAGACGGAGCTGCATTGTGTTTTTTCTAGATCTGGAGAAAGCTTATGACAGGGTGCCCAGAGAGGAACTGTGGTATTGTATGAGGAAGTCTGGAGTGGCAGAGAAGTATGTCAGAGCGGTGCAGGACATGTATGAGGACTGTAAGACAGTGGTGAGGTGTGCTGTAGGTGTGACAGAAGAGTTCAAGGTGGAGGTGGGACTGCATCAGGGATCAGCTCTGAGCCCCTTCTTGTTCGCTATGGTGATGGACAGACTGACAGACGAGGTTAGACAGGAATCTCCATGGACTATGATGTTTGCAGATGATATTGTGATATGCAGTGAGAGCAGGGAACAGGTGGAGGAGAAGCTGGAGAGGTGGAGGTTTGCCCTGGAAAGGAGAGGAATGAAGGTTAGCCGCAGTAAGACAGAGTACATGTGTGTGAATGAGAGGGACCCAAGTGGAAGAGTGAGGTTACATGGAGAAGAGATCAAGAAGGTGGAGGATTTTAAGTACTTAGGGTCAACAGTCCAGCGCAATGGAGAGTGTGGAAAAGAGGTGAAGAAGCGTGTACAGGCAGGATGGTACGGGTGGAGAAAAGTGTCAGTTGTGATGTGTGATAGAAGAGTTTCAGCTAAAATTAAAGGAAAGGTGTACAAAACTGTGGTGAGACCAGCGATGTTGTTTGGTCTAGAGACAGTGTCAATGAGGAAAAGACAGGAGAAAGAGCTGGAGGTAGCAGAGATGAAGATGCTGAGGTTCTCTCTGGGAGTGACCAGGAAGGATAGGACCAGGAATGAGTACATCAGAGGGACAGCACATGTTAGAGGTTTTGGAGATAAAGTCAGAGAGGCTAGACTGAGATGGTTTGGACATGTCCAGAGGAGAGATAGGGAATATATACATAGGTAGAAGGAACTGCCAGGCAGGAGGCCTAGAGGAAGACCAAAGAGGAGGTTTATGGATATAGTGAAAGAGGGCATGAAGGTAGTTGGTGTGAGAGAAGAGGATGCAGATGACCGGGTTAGATGGAGGCAATTGATTCGCTGTGGCGACCCCTGAAGGGAAAAGCTGAAAGGAGAAGAAGAAGATTTTGTACAGACAGGGTGTAATAGTTAATGTGCTGCCGTTTTAGATAGTCATGTATAGTTAAATTATTTGTCTGAATCTGGCGACCTTATTAAGAATGGTTGTGAATTTCGTGCTATGTACAATATTGTTTTCACTTTTAAAATCAAAATGGCAGAGGACTAGTTTATACAGAATCGCTTACTTACTTGGTTTGATAAGGTCCGTGAGGCGGGCCAACTCAATGCTGTTTTCCAAACAGTTCTGCGGGCCGAATGAAATTGCAGCGTAGAATGAATCTCGGCCTTCCAAGGTTTCTCACATTCAAAAATATACTCCTGAAAAATCTTTGGGACTTTGACAATACTGCCTTATCTGTCTGAAGTACAAATAGTCATAGCGTCAGTCATAAAACCACCATATCGACTGTGAGCCGTCTGCTTGCACTGCTGTGGGGGTCACAGCAGCTGAGTATTAAAAGTTACTGATGCTGTCATAGTTTAAGAATCCATTTATTGGTTGGCCACCCTTGAACTCAGTGGATCCTCAGAGTACAGTCGTCCCTCGTTGCTTTGTGGTTCTAACATCGCGCCCTTGCTCTATCACGGTTTTCAAAAATTAATTAATTAATAAATGGTCGGTGTATTGTGGTTGAATATGGTTTGCTATTAGTTGGGGTGTCACAAGACGAGACGATGCACGAGATGAGGTCCACGAGGATGAGATTTTAACATTAATTTTAATAAAATAATGCACTGAACGTCAATAGAACCACTCAGTGATTAAGGGTGCAAACAAGTCCAAACACCTACTTGGGTTGATCTGACAAGTCTTTTAGTAAATGTGGTCAAATGTATAATTACTAAAGCTTCTGCTTGGACATCAACAAGTAGCAATCAGCTGTTTAACTCCGATGGGGAAAAAAAAACAGCCACACGTCATTCATTGACGATGGGAACACCAAGGTAGGTTAAATTGCAGGGCTTAAAGTGTGCCGAAGGCACTTAGTCGCCTCTAATAATGCCTTACACACTGCCACTTTCCTCTAGCAGTGTTGAGTGGCTGATAGCAGCTCCTGTGTGCCTCATTTTCTCTTATGTCTACTATATTGGGTAATAGGAGCAAAGGTGACTATAGGGGTGTAATTTCATGTCTAGGGGGTACTAATAATGTTAAAAAACATGTTTAGAATGACCTAAATCGTTTTTTTATGCCCTAGCTACGTAACAATTGCATTTATTAAAATTTAATTTTACTTTGCGGAAATTCACTTATTGCTGTCGGGTCTGGAACCAATTAACCGCAATGGACGGGGTGCAGCTGTATATAGTATATCTCAAAGATCAAGTTTTCTTTTTATTTTTCCAGGCATCCAGTCCATACCTCCTCAGGGAGGAAAACTGGAGATTGCTGGCATGGTTGTCGGCCAGTGGGCAGGGAACAAGCCAATACGCGGCAGAGGGGCATTCAACATGCAAGTGGTTTCAGTGGGAACAGGGAAAGGGTGAGTCATTTCTGTCTTTGTTAGCAAGCCACAAAACAGAAGTACATGATTGTAGTTTACCGTCATGTATTCAAAACACAATTAGAATCTACTGTATTTTCTCTACCTAGTGGGAAAGCTGGTGAATTAAAACTTTGTCAACCCTTTGACCAACAGATGTCATAAATGTGTTCAAATTGTCACAGAAGATAAAATGTTGATTTCTTTTAATTTCAGATCTCAACTACAGAACTTTTATAATCACAAAATAGTATTGTGTTCCAAATACAAATATGATCTATGCAATGGTGGATGGACAGAAAAGCCAAACAACTGAACTATATAGCTAATCATAGCACAAGGTGTCATGCACACTCGCTGCATTCTAGCCATGACACCTGCAGTCATTTGAAACACTGTAGAACAGGGGTCTCAAACTCACAGCCTGCGGGCCATTTGTGGCCTGCCAAATCACATTTTGTGGTCCGCGACTTGACATCAAAGGTTTGTGTAATTGCAGCCCGCGCCATTAGGGCAAGTTCAGTGTTACTTAGAGTGGCATGTAAATACCAACACTGAACTAACAGTGGCATTAACACATGGGGACAGGGGGTGTCACAAGACAGAACACTACCTACAATCACGGTGCTAACACAAAATGACAGGACAACGTATAACAGGTACATAAACAAACATGAGGCTGCTACTACTATGGGGAATAATCAACAACTATGTTAACTTTAAACATAACTTCAGAAACCTTTCACAAACCAACTACCATTCCTGTTAAGGGTGTGACAAAACATCTTTATCCCAACCTAGCGCGATATTAAACCATACTTTGGATTCGTCTGTGTAGGCTCTCAGTCGTACAGGAGTTGTCCATCGAGGGAAAGGCTTCTTGAGACGTCATCTGTACTGTACAGTAAGTCTTACTGTATTTAAGGCCTAGGCTACCAGCACTTATTAGTTCGCTGACGAAGCTCTTCGGATGAGGAGCGAAACGTCCGACACCTTCTTCACAGAAGTAAAGATGACATCTCAAGAAGCCTTTCCCTCCATATTTTGGATTATCGATACGATTTCTCAATCTTATTCGGGTCATTCTCTGTCTCTTTTCGGTGAATAGGTCACTACTGCCATACTACAGTAAATATATATTTTTGACATGCTTGTACTTGTACCAGTTGGTCTACTGGAGAGACATGAGATATGGTGTTTTCTGAATGAGTTTAAAACAGTGTCACTGTTTAACAGACACCGAAAGTAAAATCCTGTTTACACTATATGTTGCACTAAAACAGTCTCATTCTTTTTGCAGCATTGCTGCTTGTATTCTGGTCTGCTGTAAAAATTTCATCCATTTTATATACCACTCGTCCTAATTAGGGTCTTGGGAAAGCTGGAGCCTATCCCAAGCTGAATGCAGCAAACTAAAAAATTATTAAATAATATTTTTATGTTGGCCATCGCTGTAACAAGATGCTATCATTATTGTGAGCTATGTATCGCAAATCATATCATATCGTGAGATACCCTGAGATTCCCAGTCCCACTGCCAATACTTGATGCAGCCCAGCCTCACCCAGACTCTACCGCCAGTGGCCCCCAGTGAAATTGAGTTCGAGACCCCTGCTGTAGAATGTAGTAACTTTTTGGACAAGCGGCAACTTCTTGCCCAGTTAAGGAGTCTCTTCAATATAAGGACTTTTTTCTGTTTGCTTACCACAGGAGGGGTAAAGATATTCCAGCAAAGCTACGGGGAGGGAAAAAGGCAACTGTCAGCAGAACACAGGTATGACCAGGGCAACTCATTAGAAAACACATTTGCTGAATTAGTAGGGCCACCAGAAAACCATATTAAAATTTGCCTGAAATTGCAATTTCTCCTAACTCCTCCGTTCCCCCAGACATCGTCACCCCCTCCATCCAACAGTCCCCCAAAGCCCCCAGAAGAGGTGGGCTCTACGCCAGAGGTTGCGACTCAGCAGCTGAATGGCAGCTCAGCAGCCATCGGGCAGCCCTTGGAGCTGGTCCCCTTGGCCCAGCCAATCCAGTGTGCCTTAGCCAGCAGAGACAACCAATCAGAGGGGGTTGAAGTGGAGGCCCCCTGTTGCCTTGACGACTGCCCGTCAGATGGAGCGCTACAGAAGGAGGAGTGACGACGTCCTTTCCAGGATGCGCTGCTCAGAGAGAGAGTTATGTGTTCGACTGCCTTTCCCTGTCTTTGTAGCACTGACTGCTAACTGTGCATGTTATCCCATGGAGCAGGAAGCTATTAGAATATCTATCTCATATTCTATTCTGCTCCATGTGATGCATCCAAACGGTTGGTTGTCAAAGCAGTCAAACCCCATTTTTAGTTTTCTCATGTGCTTTTATGTTTTTATAAAGAGATTTTCTCTAAGTCTGTAAGCGCCCCAGCCCTCAAAAAATAGCCTGCCTCCCACACACAAAGTAAAGTAAGGTTCAAGTTCCACCCCATCACCACTCACCACTTAAACAAGCCCCCTTTCAAGTGCGGTCACCTGTACAGTTTGAGTTTTCTATGTCGTTTTGACGGTCCCAATGTTCGAAACTCTGCGCACACATTGCGGTTCCCGGTGACAGATTGGATGTGGTTTCCATGGTTACAACATCTAGGCCTTGTCACCATGGTCTGTGTGTCGATGCGATTTGTGATTGTCATGTCATGTAAAGCTTTGACTGACGGAGATCAAAGAGACATTCAGAGACTACCTCTGAATTTGTTGGAATTATTCAAAAGTGACTTTTGTCTGCACAGTAACCCCCGACTGTGCAAGATAGCCTGCTAAAAAAGAAAAAAAAAGAAATTAGCATTTTTGCTATCCATACCCCTCTTTATAGTTCAATTGGTTATCTAGCACTGGAGCATGTCTGCACCACCATATTAGGATGCTATTTTACTTTGACCTATGTAGCATAGCCTAGAGCTTAGCTGTGCTAATGAGCCCCAGGAATTCATGCACCTTAATCCCTAAAGTATGGAAGGTTTTACCCCGCTCCTTTAAAAAAAAAATAAAAATAAAAAAATATTATTACATTATATTCCCACCCTCCTGCCCCTTTCTCCCAAAGTTATGATTGTACTATTCCAACAGAAGCACTTGATGTTGTATTTAAATGTAAGAAATTTTAAATGCCCTTGATACCGATTAATTGACTTGTGTGTAGGGGGTGTGCGCCTAATTAATGATAATGACATGTAGAACGACATTTAACGGTAGAGATCTATTTGAAAGACGTCAGAATGTGTACAGAGTGGTTCCAGACAAAGAGGCACTTTGTTTTTAAGATGTTAAACCACACTGGAAGGTCCTCTGACAGGTGATAGAGAAGTTAAACACTCTGAGGCACCTTTCTAGAGTTAAAGGCCAAAAAGAAAAGACTGCTGCCCAGCAGATAAACAGAAGGTTCCATGCAGATCCTGCAACGCAACCTCATTCACTAAAGAACTTTCTAAGGACACCTGATTCTCCATGTTTCCTAGGAGTCAGTTTCAGAAAAGTAACGTCCAAAGTGAATTTTAACGCAGCTGGCTGACATGCGGTCACTGATGTAAAATGGATGTGCCAGCCTCGCCTCAAAGATCCCTCCATCCTTTGGTGGCGAATGAGTAACCGTTGTCTTGACAATAGCCACATGCGGAGAGCTATGTGCGCTGCCAAGCTCTAGTGTGTCACTTTAAACCAACAGAATGCTCTTCTCTGCTGTAGAGTAACTGCCCAACAAGGTGGAAACTTTATGGGTCAGAACATGCGTCATGGAGAGAGGGAGCCCTCACAGTGCCCCTAGTGTCCCACACATATTTGGAGACTACGATAGTGAATTGTTTTGTTAAAGCACTTAAGTTTGTATTGAACGAAATGTCCCCTCACAGACAATGGAAATAAACATATGTACTTCTTATCAGTTCTATACAACGAACAACTGCATGTTTCAAAGCAGTAGACCTACTCGAGAGACGCTGGCCATGAGCGTGGAAATATGTTCTGTACAGAATAAAAGGCAAGTCAACAAGAAAGCACCTTATTTTCATACTATATTGATGACTTGTGCTCTTTTGCGTGCCACAAATTTGACATGGAAATGCTGTTTTAAAGGAAAAGACCATGACAATATGTAAGTGTTAATGTAGTCTCGTCAGACATCCCCCATGCTATGAACACAACCATTATAAGTGAGATGCCAATAACTGACCAGCGATGGGTGTAGGCCTGCACTCGTCACATGACTGGGGCGCGCCGTCGTCTCAACACCTAATGACATGAAAAGAGAGTTTATTGGTAAGAAGTAAACCTACACCGTGGCGTGCTGTGTTTTTAGCAGGTCAAGAGTAGCGGCGTCTGGACTTAAACACTCAAGACATGAAGACTAGGCTAGAGAATATGGCTCCACTGGCCGAAATACCAAGTCTAGACTTTCTAGGAGTCACATACTTAACTGCTTTCAACTATTTTGACATTAGGACATGTATTTCAAAGTACGTCGTTAGAGGATGGCTTTTCTGCGGCGAGCCAGTGTGATCTGGTATATGATGCCCTCTATCGCCACTCATGAACACAAACACAAAAGAGTACGCTTACACACAAAGAAATACAGTACACACCACACACACACACACACACACACACACACACTCTCATTCTCTCTGCTTTCGTACTGAAGTGATATATTTGTGCAGTTTCAGTTGCCAGTGGAGTGGTTGTCAGTTCATTGGAGATCATTTGTTAACACATTCGACTGACTCTGAATCCCTACACTCATGTTTGCATGACATGAAAAAATACATGATACAGGTTTCAGGTAGACAAGAGTACCACGCTGATACATGCACATAGCCACACAACACATGCACATACATAGATGTTAAACCCTGAGTTTCACAATAGCTAGTATGGTTAAAAACAGCAACACAATACATGATGTAGTGTCCCTCTTTTGTCCTCGTCTGTTTTAGTTCAATAGGGATTTGATTAGTGTTTTTTTTTTTAATGCTTGTTAAACCAAGCACCTCTTCCCCTGCTTTTTTGACATGTTGTCCCCTCTATTGCCACACTTTTTTCATTTAACTGCTCTTTCTTTCTCAGCACACAAGCGCACACACAAACACCCAGATCCCTCTCCATTTGGTCCCCACGAAGCAACAACGCTACCTTGGATTTGGCACCAGGCTACCACCTCTAGAGATATTTCTTAACACTCTTCAGGTCACAAAAGGAGCAGCATGGTCATTGTCATAGTCTAGTTTAGTTTGTAACATTATTAACAAAAATTAGAATTAGGAAGCTAATATGATTACACTTGCACAATTCAACATGTCCGCAATGGAAGGGGAGTAGGAAGGGGAAGAGCTTAATCTTGAGTAAAACTGTCTTAACCAGAGTTTCCAAAAGTCAATTTGAATTAAAACCCTATATGATCTTCAAATGTTAGTCTTTTGACAATATATGCCCCCAAAGTGTTCCAACTTTCAACCGGTTGGCCTTATTGCTACTCAGTCATTTCTTCGTGGGGACCACACGCTGTCACCTCAGATAGTTTACTGGTGAACACACACAGTCACAATGAAACTTTCCTTAAGTTCTTTCTTTCACTCCACTGCCTCCTTGCTTGTCCCGTAGCCCTAGGATCATTTACATTGGCCGCCTTTCTCTTTTCTGTCTAGGCTGCCCCGCCCCTTTAATCAACCCAACTAACAGTAAAGGTTATCTTAACGTTAATAATCAGTTTCTGTATGTATCTAGCCAGTTTGGGAAAAAAAAAAATTCTGAAAAAAAACTTAAATTCAGTTGTGCAAATTGTGTTTTTCTTACTATTTTAATGTTATTACATCTTCTAATCCTTCTACCATTGCTTCAGTTAGTACTGAAATACGCTTAGCCAACCTAGAGATTTGAACTGTAATGATTGCGATTTTCCTTACCTTTGTATGGCATCTTTAGACCACTTCACCATTAATGTACGTAAGTAAATATTGCCCGTTACTGATGAGAACCATTGTCTGCACTGTTGATTTTCATAATATCCCTAATGATAATTTTGTGGTCGCCTCTACCAATCTAAGCTGAACTCTGCACCCTTGCACAAAGCAGCGGAACATCTCCCCTGAGAACCAAAGTACACCTAGAAAATCCCCTTTTATCCTGTCCCCCAAAGTTCCCATAGTCTATCCCTGCGTCCTACAAATATCAACAGCTTGCCGAGTTTATAGATGAGTATGATTATATATATATATGTATAATGACATTGCAGCACATGTAATTTTAAGACTGTGAGGTAACGGTGGACGAACACGGTGGTTGTCGTGGAGACGCAAACAGACAGGGAAGCAGGATGGAAGTGTGAAGAGCGAGAAGTAGGCAAGAAGCACCGTGTCTTGCTCTCGCTCGTTCACGCTGATTCGACAGTTCCACGTTGACTGAATTTAGGCTGTGTGAACCACTGCACACACTCACATCAGATCCAGTTCACGAGAAGTAATGATGCTCGACAAATACGCTGTCAGTCGCGGCCGGGTTTTTAGTGTCCCTCTCTTTCCCCTTTGTTTTTCTAACGTTGCGCTATCTCAAACTTGCCTTAACTCCCTCGACTCCAAAGCGGGACAGTTTTCCTTGAAACCCTGCTTAGAGATGGGTGGGATATGAAATTAATATCATGTTTGCTAAAACGGATCACATGCGGTCAGGATTTTAGTGTTTTTTGTTTTTAATTGGACGAGACCTCAAACATAATTTGTGTAACCAATCATGGAGTAGATCTGACAATTCCCACTCCTACAGAAGGGGTACTAACATCAGCTGACGGTTTGCAAGGAAAACTTGCGCTCCTGACTGTGTGGTTAAAAGGCCACCCATGTCATTGCCCAGCTCGTGGGAGTCTCAAAAGAGCCTGACAATGTTAGAGAAGTCCTGGGGTAAGAAACGTGCTGTGCAGTGTAGGCGGTAAACAGTATTATAATGTTTGAGTGTGGAAAAGCTGCGCCTTGTCTTGTACCTGTTCTGAGCTATCTGCAGGATTCTCACAGCAATTTGTCCAGATTGAATTAAGGTCCCTATCTGTCTGTCTCTACACTGCCACTCCCCCCTCAACCGCCCTCACAACTCCATCATAATAAGCCCCTCCCCTTTGCCAAGGTGCTCCATTTGGTTCAAATATGCCTTCAGCAACACGTTCAGTACCCAGAACCACCTAAAAACTACCTGTGCAGCAAAAAGGGTTCCAATATATCCATAATATTATTGTTATAGAGATATTATCATCATCATTATTGCTGTTATAATTATGGTCGGTATAATTTGTCATCATTGTTAGCATTATGGAAGCACCAGACTGTTTGTAGAAAGATGAGCGAAGAAAAAAAGTGACATTTTTTTTGTCTGGCTGTTGGTGGTCTGATCTTACAGAGGGAGGGGAGGAATGGTTCAGAAAGAGACAAAGATGGCAGTCATGTTTGTACTGGTTGGGAAATGACAGTGCTGAAATAAAATTTATTCTTTTAGTAAAAAAAAATAGACCCTGTATCCAGTGTTTTTTTAAATATGTGTGTTAAGGTTGGGAAGCGAAAGACAGCAGTGTTACATAATATATTTGCAATGTTTTAGTAATGATAACACAAGAAACACTTGAGGCTCCTGAAATAGCCACAATACTGTATTTCTAAGTGTTGATACTAGGACACAACAGTGTAGTCATTGAAGTTGTAATTGTAGATACAGAGAGCAACAACTCTAAAAAAATAAAAGCACTTTCATCAACAATATCCAAATAAGAAAATGTATTTTTTAATCTATGTATTTTATTTAAAAAAAATAATGCTAAAAATTATTTTCAATGCCAGAACTTAATGGTAGTTTTATTACTCCATGTAGATAATGGAAAATATGTCATGGTACATATAGTCAATTGATATGTATGGTTAATGGCACATGCATAATAGAGCACATTATCAGCTGGAATAATGGTCAGCAGTGACGTGCAGTCAGTGGAGGCAGGTGAGGCAGAGTCTCACCAGCCAATAAAAAATCAAACGAATGATAATGCATTATTTGTCAATCGGACTGTATTCTAAATGTATTTTCTATATTAGACAAATTGTTGTGAACATTTTCTTAAGTAAAAATTGCTTAATTTTCCACATTTCCTGATCAAGTGAGGCTGCAGCGAGCGTGCCTGCCTGCCGTCAGACTGCACACTGAGTTGGAGCATGGCGCCTGCCTTTTTGTCAGCATGTCGCAAATGTAATGCTGCAGAAGCATTTATTATACACTACACGGTCTGAAGAACATCATGATGTGTTTAACGTTAGTGTGACATAGTTATTCTGACAAATCGGACAATGAAATACATAGAAATGTCATACTGGAGGCACTTGCAGTACCGCTGCATCCTTATTATGATTATATACCCAAGCTCACCAGGAGGTGATCAGACTTTTGCAACAAAGTATCAAAACATTTCTTGGGGAAAGAAAGGCTGCATGTACTTCATATACAGATAAAAGGTAAGAACACTGTTTTCCAGTTAATAAAAAAAATAAAAGGGACTAAGAAGTACTTGAAAACAATTTGAAGACCTTTTTTTTAGCAAACGTGAATTATTCTGTTCTTTTTCTTGTTATCCACTTAATGAGCAACCTGTACTAGCATTAAAAACCCTCCAAAAGAGTCAGTGCCTCACCAGCCATGACCCTTACCGCACATTACTGTCAACACTAGAATGCAAAGTACATGTATTCAATTTTATATGTGAGAGGAATTGCACTTTGACTTTAAATGTATTGGAATAATATAATGTCCTTCTACTTTACTGAGATTACAATACAAACCACAAAGTACGATCCTAACATAATACTCAAGTGAAGTAAGTGCTGTATGCTGACTCCAATAGACTGTGCTTGAAGTCTCGTTCTCGTCACCTCAAGATCTCGTGAGATTTCCTCATGTCAGCAACCGCTCAGCCTGCAGTAACCTCAAAATCACTTATACTAGAAAGATGGCGAGGATGAGAGTCGGGGCCAGCCGGGCTTGGTAAAATCTTTTATTAACAGCTTAGTTCTTTTGTCACCACGGGAAGGACGATGAACCACGCCCGTTACAAGGTAGCGATAACCGCGGCTTCATAGGCGTCTGCGGGACGGCGGATGTAGAGGCGGTGGAACTGGGAGGTCGAGAACCGCCAATTCCTGCTAGCTAGTCACAACTACTGGCTAGCTGGTTTCTCGTAACTATCTGTGGACGTTCTGTATAAAAGCTAGTTAGTCGCCTCGCAGGAGAATAAGCCAGTGTTGCTCCGTACTCACTTTGTCGTTTTTGTCATGTCTTTTAATGAAACAGCTAACAAGCTACACAAGGCTCAGATGGTAATCAGGTTAGCCTTTAGCCTCAACTGAGTTAAAAGGAAGAAGACGTTAGCATGAACGTTGATGCTTGCTGTTAAAGTGTAAACACGATCCTGCTGATTGTGCTATGTTGTGGTGCTTGCTGTTTAAGTGTAAACATTATCCTGTTGCTTGTGCTCTGTTAAATCGAGTAAAAGGAAAGCAACTCAACATTTTTGAAAAAATGGCCAAATGAATTATAACTGTACATTCCTTTGCTAGCAAATACACATGACAAACAGGATACTTTATAGCAACCATTACAATGTATGTCTTATTACCTAATTATGTATCATTTTCACTACTTTGCTGTTCGAATATCAATATTCATCAGTTGTTTTCTTATTCCTAAGGGACTTCTTTGCTTCTTGAGTCCCTCACAAAGCAAATGAAAGCACCCAGAGGCTGTCTGCATTGTTTGTGACAAGATGGCCGCCACCTTTCCCTCAAATGGCAGTGGGGCTGTGGGATGAGGTAGTAGTTTGTATAGTTTTAGGATCACACCAGATCTGGGAGATAACTATACAGCCTACTGTCTTTCTCACGGCAGCCAAACCATCCTCCACATGACAAGAGGCCAACATCCTGTGTTGGGTTGCCATGGAGACTGGCTGCAGCCTTTGATGCTGACATGGCACTAGTGATTAATTCCTTCAGCTACTGAAAAGTCTCTTGTGAAGCTGTCAATGTCATGTACTGAAATGACTTGATGTATGTGTAGCTGTACTGTTGTGAGGTAGTAAGTTGTGTTGTTGTGGGATGTGGGATATTTCATCCCCCTTTTTGGAGATACAACTATACAGCTCACTGCCTTCTACAATGTGGCAGCTTGATGCCCTCTGCTGCTGCTTCCATTCACTTCTTTTTTAATAAGCCTTCAAATTTGATCATAAAATGTGCCATCCGTACTAAATCATGTTATATTCAACGTTGTCAGCATGACAACCAATAACTCACCTTTGTTTATTGGTACAAGACTTACTTTCCATGTAACACTAGGAGTTGTTTAACTATGGACATTTTTAGACTGGCACAAATAAATAAAAAGAGAAAACACACTAGCTTGGCTGTTCGTTTTTCCCAGGGATCCCTGTGGTGATTAGAGTACATGAAATTGCTTGTTTCAAAGGGAGGAAAAGTGCTTAATATTTGGATAACCTGGATTTCACCGATTTATTGGCTCAAAAGTAGCTCTTTGAAGGCATAATAATGTAACACAACATCCACTTACACTTAAATACTTTTCTTCCTATAGTGAAATTTCAGTGCATTGGGAAACAGCGGTGTTAAGACAGGTGTTAGACAAGGATGTCCTATGTCAGCCTTGCGCTTCAATTTGGCCGTTTAGTGGATTTTGAGGCATACAACATTGGACTGGCCACGGGTCATAAGCTGGACCCTCTTCTCAGCCCTTGAAGATTTAGATTTCAATGATGACCTAGCACTAGTTTCACACTCAGCAGCATGTGCAAGTGAAATCCACTCATCTCAGCATGTTTGGACAACAGGTATGCCTAAAAACCAACCAGAAGTAAACAGAAGTGGTTGATGCTGAATGTCCCAAACTCCTCGTCATTCATACCTCTGTAGCACTGCAAGGCATGGCGGTGGAGCAGGCAGCGACATCGGGAATCACCTCAACAAGGCCAGCAATGCATTCTGAATGTTAACAATGTGTGGAAAGCATCCCAATACAGCACCAAGAACAAACTAAGACTGTACCAGAGCTGCGTACTTTCCACCCTAATGTACAGCTCACAATGCTGGAGGATGACTGAAAGAGACCTGAACAAACTGTCCATCTTCCACACTAATAGAAACTTTAGAAGAATCTCAGCTCAATATCTTGTTGTCCGGTACAACCAAGACAATATGGACACTATCATTATGCGAAGACGGTGGAGATGGATTGGGCAAGTGATGAGAAGAAAACTAGGCAACATCTCCTGCATAGCCCTTCACTGGACACCAGGGAAATGGAAGTAGGTTCAACCCAAGAAACCTGGTGTTGAACTGTAGAAGGGGAGCTCAAGATCCTCCATCATACCTGGGACACCATTCAAAACCTGGCTCAAAACAGACAGGAGTGGAATACCTTTGTTGCTACCCTACGTGCCAGACAGCATAACGGGCATGAGTGAGTGGCTATTGTGAAATATGTCTTGCATTGTGTAACAATTTGTGCATAATTACATAATATATATATCTGTGTGTATGTGTATATATATGTATATATACACACACACACACACATATACATACATATTTAGTCAAGGCCAAAATGATTCATACCATGTGGGCTTTTTGACACAATCTAGCAACATTTAAAGAATCTGGCAACATCTGAAACATTGTAATTACATAAATATGTATGTGTAGATCAGCGGTTCCCATGAGGCACCTGCGAGCCTGGTTTTCATTCATGTTTTTAGTTAATCTGAGATACCAAACAAAGAAATGCATTCTGAAATTCAAAAGGCAGATTAACTCTTTTTTTGTCGTTGATATTTTAATACAAAATGTGAATTGTGGATACCAATAGTTCTGGTAAAACAAGTATATTCAGTGTGTTTGGGTTGAGGTAACATAAATCTGTAAAATGAACTCTCAGAAGAAACCCCTGGTCTAGAATATTTGACTCAACCTTATTTTAAAACACTTACCTGAATGTTTCAATACTGTTTTATATAAAACTTTTATCAAACTAAAACGTTTAAAAATTGATGCAAAAGGGCTGTCGTACAAACCAAGGTTAGTTAATTTAATTTAATTAGTATATCCACCAAAAATATCAGCATTTTACTTTTCCAACCTCATTTGAACTTGAACAGAAACTTCCTTCAGGTGAGAGGACGTAGGAATTTACGTTTGGTGATGCGTCTGTCAAATACACGATCTTTGGCTGACCGTGACGTCACTTCTGCATCAAATCCAACATGGCGAACATTCGGTGTGTCAAGGTGAGAAAAAGAAAACTATAAACCTTTGTAATGCATTGCCCTGCACGTAATCATAGTCATTTGAGTGCAAAATAACATTCACGCGATTTATAATTCCTTGTTTAATATGTTCGTTTCTCCTAATTGTCTGTTCTTGTAGCGTAGAAGTTGTGTAGCCACGAACTGATGATTGTGCGAGCTGCTTGTGTGCTTGCTATCTTCACGTTATGTTGGCACAACCTCTCCTCCATCCTAGAAAACTAATTAAGGTGTTGATGTTATTATGCCACCTACCCTTCTTTATCTTAACGTTTTATACCCAGTGGCTTTATTTTTAACTAACTTTGGTCGTAAGTTTAGCAGCGGTCAATATGAACACCACTAATCTGGACTGTACCTGTCCTGACATTAGTTTAATAGTCTTTTTTTATCGTGTGCAAACGCCCTCTCCCATGGTGTCCGTCTCAATTGGTGTGTTTTATAGGGTATGGTTGGTCTGGTGACAGGTGGGGCTTCAGGTCTGGGACGGGCCACCGTGGAGCGTCTGGTGCAGAGCGGAGCATCTGCTGTGATTCTGGACCTGCCCTCCTCTGATGGACAAACTCTGGCGGCCAGTCTGGGGGACCGATGTGCCTTTGCTCCTGCGGATGTAAGGACACACATGCTCAAGTACTGTAAATAAGTGGTCCCAAACCTTTTTTGAGACCACAGGCTTTATAATAATGTAATACTATTGTGATTTACCAATGTCTAAAACAAAGAAACACATTATTTTATTAAAACTCTACAAAACACATCAAATAAATACTGGCACACCATTCGTGCAAGCTTGGTGTTTGTTTTCCAAAGAGAAAGCTAGTTTGCTAATTCATGTCCAGGCAGTAGTGATTGCACCCAGCTTTGATTCCAATGTGACGTCACAGTAAAATAAATTGATTGTATTATTAAGCCTATCAATCATAAATCTATAGGGATTTTTCTATTGGTTGTTTGCAGTCCAGTGGTTGAAGGCCCCTGCTGTAAATTATTCTACAGGAGTCCTGTTGTTGAATTTTGATGGACTTCACCCCAGTTATCCACATGCACGAGACATATAGTTATTGTTTAGTAAGCTGTGTTCTCTTCCAGGTGACGTCAGAGGTGGACGTTCAGTCAGCTGTGAACTTGGCGAGAGAGAAGTTTGGCAAATTGGACCTGGCGGTTAACTGTGCTGGTATCGCTGTCGCAGTCAAAACCTACAACTTTAAGAAGGACGTACCTCACAGCCTGGAGGACTTTCAGCGTGTCATCAATGTAAGACCGACAGATGGGTGGGCACATGAGGACACAACAATGTTATCATTACTTTAACTGTGTCACGCAGGTGAATATCGCGGGAACCTTCAATGTCATTCGCCTGGCTGTGGCAGCAATGGGCAAAAACGAGGCCGATGCAGACGGACACAGAGGGTGCATCATTAACACCGCCAGCGTGGCAGCCTTTGATGGACAGGTGATTTAAAAATAAACACAAAAGTCCTCATTAAAGCAAAGTAGCTGTGACAGTAAGTTATATTTTTATCACAGCACCCAAACTGCAAAAAAGCATTTTTATATTTATATACTGAGTGTGTGTGTGTGTGTGTGTAGCTTGTCAGCTTACAATAACACATGTGCTTATTGACTGTAGGTTGGACAAGCAGCGTATTCAGCTTCGAAAGGTGGCATCGTTGGAATGACCCTTCCCATTGCAAGAGATCTGGCCCCTATGGGCATCAGGGTAATCACCATAGCACCTGGTAAGCGCATGTGACCCATTTCATGCTCATTGATGGTATTTATAGTGAAAATTCAAATATTTATAAGCTTGAATGTTGAAGGAAAAAACACTTCTAAAAGAAGTACCACCCCTTTTCATTAAATCATCACCAAAATGTGGGTCACAAGGACCCTGCTTAAATATGCTTAAAATGGTCACAGACAAGCAGCATTAACTCATGTGGGTTTTTCGCTTCTGAATTACAAATAGACTCCACTCTGAAGAAAGAGTATTGCCAGATGAGATGTTCTTTTACGTCTTGCTTTCAGATATATAAATAAATAGATAAATAAATGGCTATATTGATCCCAATATAAGACTGTATTTTCCAGAGAAAAGACAGGTGGTCGTATATTTGGAGTCTAGAGATTTATACAAACCAACAGGCCTGCCGGGGCGCTGCAATACTGCCTCTGTCCACCAGAGGAGCCCAGAAGGATACTGACATCATTGCACCGCCCCTGCAGGAATAACCAACGAAATGGTTTGCTGGGACTAAATGCATTATGGGAAGAAGTTAAAATAGTTGTTTTTTTTATTTTAAACCCATATTGTTACATGTATTGTATATTTCTCAGGTACCTTTTGAGTGTTAAGTTGCTGTGTGATGAGTATAGGCTTATTTGTAAGATGACACCATGAGTCAGACTGTTATATTGCAGAGTAACGTCCTGCAAGCTTTTCATTAGTTCACTTATAGCTTGTGATTGGCTATTGGCAAAGAAAGAGCTACCGGGCATGCTGGAGCCGATCCCAGCTGACTTGTGTTATAACTTGACCAAACGGACCGCACTAGCAAAGGAAATGCAAACATGACAATTGTGAACGCATCCTTAGCAAAAAAACGGAGGAGTTACGATGCTAATTTTAAGATGTTCATCAATGAAGAAAAGTCATCAAACAACCTATCAAGCATTTAAGAAATATGATGAATGAAATATGATTTAACTGATTGTGAAAACATGATTAAAATGATTTAGAATAAAGGAAGTACAGTACATTGAGTACATTACTTTGATCCATCCAGGTCTGTTTGCTACTCCCCTCCTTGCCGGGCTTCCAGAGAAGGTGCGCTCCTTTCTTGCCCGCCAAGTGCCCTTCCCTTCACGTTTGGGTGACCCTGCTGAGTTCGCCCACCTTGTGACGTCACTAGCAGAGAACCCCATGATAAATGGAGAGGTCATTAGACTGGACGGAGCCATTCGCATGCAACCCTGAGTGTCTGTGTCTGTGTGTGTGTGTGTGTGTGTGTGTGTTTGTGTGTCCATGTGCGTACACATGTAATTACATTTTTAAAAAGCTGCAAGATTGAATAAAGGCCACCAGATCATCTCTGAATGTGAAAAGATGTGTAAAAAAAGTTGTGCATTATTCAGTACATAGCAGTACTTTTTACTATCCAGTTGTTTTGTAAACAAATGCACATTTAAATAAACCTGCAATGACTGCATTTTGGGTTTTAATGTTGTCTTAAATGTTTTGGTCTCGAAAGTAGCTTTTTTTTTACCACATGCAATACAATAAGCACTATTTGACCTATTTTTCTACTTTTAACATTTAAGCTTAAAAGGGCACTTTTTCTGTATGGTGTCCTTGTTGAAGGCCAAACATTTATACTGCAAGAAATGTATAAAAAGTCACAGAGTAGTTTATTTTTGAACAAAAATAAAAAAACTTATATAAATATAAATAAATAAATGCTACAATTAACAGCTTCAGTTTAACGATTAGCTTGAAATAAATGAGCCTAAGACCTGTGATTGGAGACATGTAACAAGTGCAGTTAGTCCTTCCGTCCACGTGGTGCCTCTGTGACAAAGTGAGTTTAGAGTTTCGGCGCTGAGAAAGAGCAGCGCGTATTTGATTGGAGGAAGTCACTCATCAACAAAGAAAGATGGCTGAAGTCATAGAGCTGCAGAAACTCAAGGTTGGTAGTCTTACTAAGAATCGATTATTTCACTCCCAATGGCTGGCTTTTACAATGAATGATTTATTTTAATGCTTGTTTGCTTAAATATCCATTAGCAGAGTCGCTACAGATTGAGGAATACAACGTGTCCACCGGCTGCTAAGGCTAACAATTAGCGTGTGTTCACGTTGTCATAGTGTACCGCGCCTTGCTACAACTATCGCGTCTAAATTTAGATGTACCGGACTGGCAAAACCTATAGCTAAAACTGCAAATTAGGCAATTAAAAACATATTCAGACGTTTGAAACGAGTGATGGCAGCGTACTTCGATCTTATACTGAGAGCCACCATTTTGATATTCATATTCATATTCTACCTAGAAAATGTTACATATTCCCATTAAAGTGCGGTACCCCTACAGCTAAATAGTTTTTTTTTCTGTGTAACCGTAAGTACAAATATGTTGTAAACTGCTATGTTCTCCTCAATTTTATGAACTACCATAAAATATTATGTTTCAGCTTGCTGAGCTGAGGCAAGAGTGTGAAGCCAGAGGGCTTGAGACCAAGGGAAACAAGGGCGAGCTCATCGCACGCCTGCAGGCCTACCTTGAGGAGCAGGGTGAGGTTCAATACCACCAGCACACTAACTTGGTGTTGAAAGTCATCATATTATTTCTTTTTGTGCACAGTTTATTTGACATTAAATTACAGTATTTTTGTCTGTACTCTTAAAAACATTTGAATTGGATCATTCTGTCTAGAATGATACTTCTGTCAGAGGTTTTTATTGTTGTTTTCTCTCCTCTCCGGTGGCGGCTATTCCATCATGCAACCCGCAGATGAAGATGTGGATGTGGATGATGTGCTGGCAGATGATACAGTGGTAATGTGGTCATCTGCTCTCATGTTAAGGAAAACTGCATCTTTTTTGGAATTTTGCCCATCATCCACGATCCTTATGTGAGACATGAACACGCATGTCTTTTTCTTTTGTGTGCGTGCTAAAGATATAAAAACAACTAAAAAGATTACTGCATGAAATGGGATACACCTATGCCACCTACAAGGACCGCTATTAAGACACCTCCAACAAGATTTCATGGTTTTATATCCATGCTGCGACCGTGTAGTAACAGGTGAATTCATGATAACATGTAATACTCACAGTATTTCGCATATTTTAGCCATTTTAAGCATTACCGGGACTTCCTTCCGATACGCAGTGATTTCACATATCAATATAGAAACGAACACCTACACCTAGTGTTAACTTTTCCAAATTCAGAAATAAAAACACAGCAGCAGTGGTGTCAGCTCAAATATGTAGCAACAAATATGTTGGAGTGCTCCAAGGTATTGTGAGCGCGACGCTGCGGGCGAGTCTGTGGTGAAACTAGTCGCTAGCCGGCGAGTAGCAAGCCTGTGTGTTCTGGCTAAGTGTCAATGCGCCAGTAACATAGGTCGATCGGTATAACAATGTTAATAATAAAAACAATGTCGCTGTAGCTTGGTTATATGCACATCACATTATATGCACAGTGAATGGAGCCTTGTTGGCGCTTTTTGGAGTCTTTTGAGAAGGCTTTACAGGCTGAATAAGTGGTTCCCATACATGCAGTAATGAGCTGTCTTTATCTGTTTAGATCGTATTAGATCTTATCTTTAGAACGCATGCAAAAGAGAGACACATGTGTTCATGTCTCACATAAGGATTGTGGATGATGGGCAAAATTCCCCCCAAAAAGTGCAGTTTTACTTTCAGCCAGCAAACTAGTGGGTTTTTTTTTTTTTTTTTTTTTAATTGTGTATGTTTCCATTTTAATTTCAGGACTTTGCTAAGAGCGAAATTGTGGACAATGGCAAAGTCGTCAAGGATTCAGAATCTCCTGTGGCCGAGCTGTAAGTTTGCCCTCATTTATTTTTTTATTCTGGAGTTAAATCATAGGTTTTCGTTGTCTAGAAATACAAGCTAATAAATGCTTACCAGAAGTTGCCCTCACAGACAATACGATTTGATCAAACAGCATCCTGGCCAGCTTTCTTCATCAACAGCAATGGAATGCTAAAACTATTAATGCAACTGTATCCATATTTTTAAATTTATGTGTAATTATTATGATAAGTTTTTTTTTTTGTCATCTACCCTGTGAGCAATGCTGAAAAGAACAGTTCAGTTTGACACACTAGTTTTTCAATGTTTGGAATTTTCTTTACATATTTATCTTTCAGGCCCACTGAGAAGAAGATTGTGAAAATAACACCTCCAGCGACTGCCAATGAAGTATGTGTAACACTTAGACCAGCAGTTCAGTTCATTTTAGTTTTAACTTATCTTAAGGGACTTTGCACATGGAGCAGGTTTAGAACCAAGCTCCGTCTCATATATTAAGGACAACCAACTGAACCCTTTATGAGCAAGTACTTGGCGAGGGAGGCAAGGAAATACTCAGTTTAGGGAAGAAACCTTGAACAGAAGTCAAGCTCTGTGGGGTGGTTGAAACAGTATAGAGGTGGAAGAAACAGCATAAGAGAGGTTGAGCGGAATTTCAGGATGAATTTAAAACGCACTGACATTTTACAAGTGAGCTTAATTTGACCATGTCTAAACTTTTGAATGCACATGTTCCATGTTGCAGTACTTTTTGCACAACTTTCTGTTTTTTAACAAGGAGCTGAACAGCAAAAGTCACAAAACTCTGTGATCCAAGAATGGACCAATACGTTATCACGTATTTAAACAGTCCTCCTTATCGTGCTCTTTGTATTTTGACATAATGAGATCAAGATGACGCCTGAAAACCGATTAATAGCACCTCATCATTGTAAAGCTTCAAACAGGATGTTCTCAGAGGGAAGTGGACACTGTGCTGAGAAACTGGAAGAGTCACAGAAAGGCTTACTGCACTGTTTGACTTTATGTGGAAATGTCACCTGTTGTGAATTTTGCCATTCAGCTCCATGTTTGAGAACAACAAGTTGTGCAAAAATTACTGAAACGTTGAACACTTGGACATATACATTCAAAAGTTAGGAGAAGGTCACATGAAGTTCACCTGTAGAAGGTTACAGTGCATTTCAAGTTTGTCCTGAAATTTCACCCAAAAGCCTAATATCCCTCATTTATTGTAAGTAGTGTAACTTGACTTTAATCTGTGTTTAGTTCATAGATCATTAAAATCATAAAATACGTATGTCCAAATACTTCTAGATTATTTCCCAATCCGTAGCAATCAGCATGTTATTGAATTGTAAACTTTCAGCTTTAATTTAAGATTTTCACAAAAATGTAACATTTCGGCTTTAGACCTTTTTATGTAGATTACCTATATTTTCAGTGGCTCAATATTTGGACGGCCTACAATTGTAAATACTTTGTACCCATCATTGTTAATACACTAAATCTGATGATATCAATGGGCTTCATTTTCATCTAAGTATTAAAATATCATGGTTATGTTTACGGTACCAGTCAACTGTTAAGACGCCCTTACTCACAGCATTAAATTAGATGTGTCCAAACTTTTGACTTGTACTTTACATTGTTGATATAGACTGAATGGAAAAATGTTTCCCAAATGTTGTATGGATATTGTGTATAGCTCAACAATTGCTGGCATCGTGTGTTTTTTTTTTTTTTTTTACTGCAAGGTTGTTGACGGACTCAGTATCACCTCTTCTGGTTGCAGATCGATTTAATTCTCAATTATAAATTATGCTCAGCCCCAGGTTTCTGCACAAAAAAGTCTGATTCTCCTGCTTATCCTTTGTTGAGCAGCGGCTACAGAAAAGAGCTGAACGTTTCAACTTGCCTACATCAGCTGATGACAAGAAGGCCCAGCGGGCAGCAAGGTGAGACTGGATGGATGCTTTTGTCATGTTATTGCATTACTTGTTAATGTGATCTTATTGAAATAACTAACATCATTTACAGCACAGTGAAATTTATGTAGCTAATTTCTTTACTTTAATCAAATAGGGGAAAAAAAGTTACTAAGGATTACATTGAAGTCCCAGCCACATTGTGAGGAAGCTAGGCTATTGCCACAGTGAACCCATCCATCTACCATCATATGAACTGGAGACCCTCACTGTATTTACATTTGTGTTCCAGTTTGGACACAATTGACTAGTAAGCAAAAAGCCATTTATAAGCACATCAACCAAAGGTGTGGCACAAACAGGTGCATAAGCATTAAACAATAATGAAAATCCCAAGTTACTTGAATTATTAGACATACATGTTTTCTAGCCCTGGCTCAAGTCATGTGTTTTGTAATTTCAGATTTGGCTTACCCAACAATGTCTCAAGTCCATCCGCAGGTCTGTATGACTTCAGTTGGAATTCTGTTGCGTTGTAAAATACAAAAACGTATAACAATTTCTTTGTTGTTTCTCTTGCATAGGCACCACTGCGACCAGCAAAGCTCCGGTAAGGACACCCACTTAAGCCTGTGAATATTCTCATTCATCCAGGTCATTATATTCTCAGGACATTCAAGTGATCGCAACTGGACTGTTCAGGTTGTCTTAGGAGACGTTTCGCCTCTCATCCGAGCAGGCTTCATCAGTTCACACTCAGACTAGCTGGGACACACACCAGTCAGACTAGATAGTTAAAGGAAAACTGCACTTTTTAAAAATTGTGCCCATTATCCACAATCCTTATGAGAAATGAACACACATTTTCTCTTTTCTATGCGTCCTAAAGAAGAAAAAAAAAAGACATCTCATTGTTGCATGTAATGGGATGACCTATGTTGCCAACAAACCGCTATTAAAACACCTCAGAAAACCTCCAACAAGGTTTTATATATATGCTATGACCCTGATAATGTGTAATACAGTATTTTGTCATATTTTGGTCCTTTTCGGCATTACCGGAACTTCTTTCTGGGTGCATTGATTTCACATACAAACGAACGCCTAGGCCTAGCACTAACTTATCCAAACTCAAAAACACAGCAGCAGTGGCGCCAGCTCCAATATGTAGCTTTACCCTTCAGTACTGTAGTGGCCTGAGGTGTTGTGATGTGCTACTGCTGAGTGTGTGGTGAAGGTGGTGAAGCTAGTCCCTAGCCGGCCAGTAGCTAGGCCAGTGTGTCAAGGTATCAGTGTGCCAGTAGCATAGTTTGATCAGCGTAACAACGTTAATAATAACAATGTCGCTGTAGCTTGGTTAATTATTATTCCCATATGTGCAATAATAAGCTGTCTCCTGTGTATACAGTATATATTGTGTGTGTGTGTGTATGTGTATATATGTGTATATATGTGTATATATATGCTCAAAAAAATTAGAGGAACACTTGGAAAACACATCAGATCTAAACTGGGGGAAAAATGATATTGAATATCTTTCCTGATAATAAGTGGGTGATGTATTAGTAACAAAATGATGCCACATCATTTGATAGAAATGAAAATGATCACCATATAGAGGGGGGAAATCAAAGACACCCCAAAAATGAAAATGAAAGAATGATGCAGCACACTGGTCCATTTTGCTAAAATGTCATTGTAGCAACTCCAAATGATTCTCAGTAGTTTGTGTGGCCCCCACGTGCTTGTACGCATGACTGACAACATCAGGGCATGTTCCTAATGAGACGACGGATGGTGTCCTGGGGGATTGTCATTTCACACCACCAAAGAGCCAACCATTCCTGTCTGGATTAGCCTCATCCTTTTTAGAGATAGGACAGCTCTAGATCTGCAAGAGCCAATCGAGTGACTAGTGTGTGTCCCACCTAGTATTTGAGCGTGAACTGATGAAGCCTGCTCGGATGAGAGGCGCAATGTCTTCTAAGACAACCTGAACAGTCCAGTTGCGATTGATTGAATGCCCTGAGCACACCCTCTTATGTGACCTATTCCATTTACAAATGACATTTGTGATGTCCCCCATGGGTTGTGCTCAAAATGTTTTGGAAGGCATGATAATAGCATACATGTAATATACATATCCTCATAGTTTTATAGACCAAGGGTTGGCAAACTAGCTCGCGAGAGAGACAATACACGTTATTGGGTTCACGAGACGATATTTAAACATTACTTTTAAGAACACTACAACAACCAAATCTAGCACTGGGCAAACAGACTTTTTTTTCTTTAGTGTCTTGGCTATATATAATGGGGTTTGTTGCATGTTTATAGTGTCATTTTCTTGTCTTCCTATGATGAAAATTCCAAAGGTCCCCTATTTTTTTCATATTCTGTATCATAGTATCCCAAATTAAACCAATCTTTTTGATATTTTGTATAACCTGTTGGAAACTTGTCATATTTTTTTTTTCCCAAGTGCTTTGACCATTTTTTGTGGAGTTATATTCAAAGATCTTTGCCCATGTCCCTGCAAAGATGTTTTAGTTGATTGTCAACTTGTTAAATTTCACCATGATTTGGCTAAACACCCTAAAGCTACCGTGGGTGTTTTGTAAAGCGTATTGAGGTATGCGGAAACTTTCAAGTCAGTGTAACTAATGGGGTCAAACTTTGGGGTTTGTGGTGTATTTGTCAGATAAATAATAGCACATGCTGCACAGTAGGGATGCATGTTTTAACAAAAATTCTCCCTTCTGCTTTTAGCACATCCGGAGTAGAGGAGTTAGCTTACATAAACAAAAACATAGTCATGTGAAAAAAATAAGGACACCCACATGTAGGTGATTAGAATTGACATCAACTTGAAGATTCTTGTGTTTTTTACAGCTAAATGTTGATCAGCTGAAGAAGAGGGCGGAAAGATTTGGCATGAACGTCTCATCCGTTTCACAAAAGGTGACTGTGAGAGCCACGTTCGCCGGAGTTGGAATATTTACGATTGTTTGTTATTAAAGTGATGTTTGCCATGTTTGCCAGATGGAAGAGGATGAGAAGCTGAAAAAAAGGAAGGAGCGGTTTGGGATTTTGACAGGCGGTGGGACAGCTGGCTCAGCAGACATAGAGGTAGCTTTTATGCCTGTTTGGACTCACTGACAGTTGTGGTCGCTTGCATCCGATTATTTGAATTCTTTTTTTTCTCCACAGGCAAAGAAAGTGAAGCGTGCTGCACGATTTGGAATGGCGTGAACGTGTGTGGGTTTTCTTTTTTTTTTTTTTTTAATGATTTGCAACTGTCACTGGAAGTGACCTTGGTAATCAAAGATACAGTTAAATACAAACAGGTTTGGTTGCGATAGTAGAAATTCATAGGAAATATAGAAAAATGTATTTGAAATGATTTAGTTTCCTGTCTGAATTATTTCTGCTGCCTATATGCAAGCATGTTCACTGTTTTTCACTTTTATATTTCACAATTGTCAGACAGGTTTCATTGGCCGTAACTGTTTTTTTTTTTTGTTTGTTTTTGCGATTGGTGTATTTTTCCACAAAGACACATTCAATATAAATGTTGCACAGTATTTGACTGAGCACAAGTTCAACCATACAAACTTAAAAACATGTTTCCAAGTCAGATGCAAATTCTTTACATTAATAGTAACGTTTGTCTCAGTTGACAACTTTTTTGGCGGTGCAAATCTGTCTATCTTGGCTTTGTGTCAAATACAGAGTATAAACACTTGTTTTCCATAGATGTTTTTACGTTTTAAGTTTATTGATTATGCCGAAAAAATCTCCAATTGTGCATTTACAGTCAATATCACCTGAGGAAAATATTGGCCGGGGAAGTTGAAACTGTGTAATACTGTATATTACAGACTGAATCAAAGAGGAAGCATCTAACAAGAAGTTTTCATTTTGTTTCCTAAAATATCAACAGCTGATTGGAGGGTAAATGTTTTCAGACAACCCATTAAAAGGATATACCGTAGCTTGGTTATGTTAATTGTACTTTGATGACTGTTTGGGTCACTGCTTCAGTTCTTTATAAATAAAAACTTTTCAATTTTGTGATATGGCCTCTGTTTAATTCCATCAGGGGTATGTGTGGGCTTTTTCAGTTGTCTATACAATTCTGGGACATCGAAACAAAGTCCAATTTGCTGCGTCAATCAATTCTCATTGCAGTTTTTTTTTGCCTGGGAATTAAGACGGTGTAATTGCTTTATTTTAACAAGTGGCATCTAGAGGAAGAAAAATGCCAGAGCTTGTAAGTCTGTTATCTAATAGCACTTTTAGGCTATTTGGATACATTAGTAAAATAATGAGACATCTTGTGTGAGTACAGTGTTTACAGTTAGGTCCATAAGGATTTGGACGGTAGCAAGAGTTTTTACCTCTGTACGGCATAATGGATTTCAAGTGTAGACTCAGCTTCAGGAGGATTTACAAAAATATGAATTACATAAATAAATTATATCCTGCTTCGGGGCTCAAACGTATATTACCATAGTTTTTAATACTTGAAATCATTTCTGCTCAAGATTTTTTCAATGCAAGTAAAGTGAATATTCTTCAATGGCCAAGCCATTAGTCAAACCAATAATAGAGCACGTTTCCCTTACGAAAAGACAAAAATGAAGGCCTGGCAAAGCATTTCCAGGGAGGAAACTCAGAATTCTCTCAATAACTCCACCTTCAGGCAGTTATTGATTGCAAAGTATTGCCATCAAAATCTGAAAAACTATTCACATATTTACAATTGCTTATGCCAAATGTCCCCTGGAAAGGACTGCTTTATTTGCCTGTAATGCCTAAATTGGAAATATAGTACAGTATGTTATATTAAAGCAGGGAGTTTACACTTCAATCACATGTTCATTGATTGATTTCAAATCTATTGTGGTTGTGTACAGAGATGGGGGGGGGAAAAAAACTCACTGTCCAAAATACCTTGACCTAACTGTAGACACACATCCGATTTCCCCAGCTTCAGTATCTTTGAACCTTGCAACTGATTTAAAAAAAAAATCTTAAACACAAATAAATTTACATAAATAGAAATCTGCTATAGTAATGTTACCATTGTTTTGGTTCAATTCCTTTGTATTTTATCTTCACAACTGCTTTTACCACAGTCGGTTCTTTTAGGGCGCTTTACTGACACCTATTGGTGAGTAAGAAAAGTAGCGCCCACTTCCTTGGTGTGGCGTCATTTCCTGTGACGCGCTGAAATTTTAAACTATCCTCCTCCTCAGTGATGGCGGCTTCGCTTCGTTCTCTCCCTGTAAGCTGTAATAACAAATGGTACTACACCCGGCAACAGATCGACAACAACCCATCACGGCGAGCTGGACTCGATCCGGACAAGGAGCTCTCGTACAGACAACAGGCGGCCAACCTGCTGCAGGACATGGGACAGCGACTCAATGTGTATCTTTTGTCGTGTCCCAACAAGCAGTTCTGCTAGCCGTATTAGCTACATTAGCCGTATTAGCGCGGTTGCTTGTTGGCGAACGAAGTTGAGCTTCTCATCGCAGAGAGTCGTTACTCGTTGATATGTAGCTTTATTGAAATACCCCCGTTACATTTTCGTATGTTCAGAACACAATTTTGTTGTTTCAGACTTTTCTGGGGCTTGGCATGGCTGTCCGAGAGCGGCGTATTTAGCTAAACCAAAGCCGTGAAGGCCTGTATTGTCGGCAGGCCTTTAGGACGTTAGCGTTAGCTTCAGCGCTCACTGTACTTTTAATGTAAATAAAGACGTGTATATATCCGTGTAGCAAGTAGCATTGTATTTTCAGCATATTCAGTACATGTTGTTAGTATTTAGCCTTAAAGATTCATATTTAGCCTACTAAGTATTGCAGCTTCCAGCTAACTGAACGACAAGTAACGTGATCGCACGCTTCGCTTTGCAGGAATGTAACATGACATAAGGCTGATTTCATACAAACTGGATCCATATTTATATACTACTAACAAGAAGTTAGGGATATTTCAGCCTAAAACGTACTATTGTATAACGTTCACAGGTGAACTTAATTGAGCTTCACAAATTTTGAACGCACATGTTCAAAACATAACGCACTTGACGCACAACTTTCTCTTTTCTAACGTACCGGTTGTGCACATCCCTAACTTTTTGTGAGTATATTTCAAACTCGAGTCAAGTCTTGTCATTTTCCTTAACTCTTTTATTAGGTCCCAGCTTACAATTAATACGGCCATCGTGTACATGCATCGTTTCTACATGGTCCAGTCCTTCACCAGATTTCACAGAAATGTGAGTACTTGTTTAATTTGTTTGGAGTCAAAAGTAACGCCTTTGAACTACCTTTTTTTTTTTTTTTTTTTTTACTCTCAGGTCATTGCTCCAGCAGCTCTTTTCCTTGCTGCAAAGGTGGAGGAGCAGCCCCGAAAGCTGGAACATGTTATTAAGGTGGCCCATGCCTGTCTCAACCCACAGGAACCCTCGCCAGACGTTCGCAGTGATGTGAGTATTACGCCTGTGGTTTCCATTTGATTGCTGTGAGCTCCTGTGTTTACCCAATAGGCCTTCCTCTCTGCATTGAATAAAGGTTTTACATTGCCATTAGCTATTTTATTCACAAGCAACAAATCTGAAAATAGAGATGCAATGGCAGCATTCTACGTCTCTGTTGCTTTTGCATCAGTTCCCCTTTTTACGTCGAACGATTTTGTTCGTACCTCAAATTTTGAGGCTGCTTGACAACTGGATTGAGGCTAGAGTGGACTTAAAATTAAAAGGAGGTGTTTGGTCATCTGGGTTTAAGATAAGATGGTGTAAAATGAGAGGTCTCGTTTGAGTTCTCAGCACTAATCACTTATTTGGGAGCGTTTGTCTGAACAAGACTGAAAGAGGGATGGAGGAAAGTCGATCAAGATGAACTCTACAAAACCTCAGACATTTGCACATGACCACAATCAAACTGCATGACCAGTGGTGTTGTTTAACAACGGATACAGGCCTCGCAGTGAGTAATGTGCCTGTCCTCTCAACCTCAGGCCTACCTGCAACAAGCCCAAGACCTGGTCATTCTTGAGAGCATAATACTCCAGACCTTGGGTAAGTTGGGAAGGAAAGACTTGGGGGCCCTTGATTTCCCTCCCTGTGATTCTGAAGAAGTAACCTGTGTTTACTTTTGTTCGACAGAAACTTCGCATGCAGTTTGTAACACTGCACAGTCACGCTCATGTGTCACCAGTCCACTGAAATAGTCGCTTTCAGCTTTGTGGCTGTCAAGTCCTTTGAATCTCTCATCTCCATTTTTGTCTCTTCATTTTGAAGCGCTCGACACAATGAATCGCTGCATTTTTATGAACCGTATTTTTCTTATGTCTGCATAAGCCCCTGCCTTAAGTATTCAATCCATGGGAACGTATCAGATGACGACCAACATTAACGTTAAACTGAGTCTGACATACCATTTATGTTCTTCACAATAAACTTTCAGTCTTTTCATTTAGGAAAGAATATTACTGGAAGACCTCATGTGAAGTAAAATTAACTCTTTTTGTTTGGGCTAACACAGGATTCATTTGTTTACCGTCGAATTGGAACACACCTTTTATCCGGTTTTAACTGCTACATTTCACTCATTCTTTTTTGTTTTGTCCTCTGTTCTTGCAGCGTTTGAAATCACCATCGACCATCCACATACGCATGTTGTCAAGTGCACCCAGCTGGTTAGAGGTGAGCATGAAAAGAGGGCGCACATCAAAGTCTTTGTAGTGTTAAAGTGTCTCAGGTTTTAAGTGTGCTTCTCCATTCTTGTTGTTGTTTCAGCAAGTAAGGATCTTGCTCAGACGTCTTACTTCATGGCAACCAACAGGTATATTCTCAGTTTACTTCCTGTATATTTCCACACTTTTTTGTACAAATACTTGAAACTCAATATACTGAATGTCTGCTCTTGTTTTTTTCCCCCTGTTTCTATTTTTGTGCTCTTCTGGGATGTACGCTGCCACATAGTCTCCACTTGACCACATTCTGCCTGCAGTACAGTCCGCCGGTCGTGGCTTGTGTGTGCATCCATCTTGCCTGCAAGTGGTCCAACTGGGAGATTCCTGTTTCTACAGATGGCAAACACTGGTGGGAATATGTTGACCCCACAGTCACCCTCAAGCTTCTGGATGGTATGCACTCCAAAGCCCCTCATAGCCGCCTAGCTGAGGGGGAAAAAGGTTTGGGGAAAAGCCACACACCACTGATGTTGTCTTTCATATTCTTACAAAACTTACGTAGAGCTTACACACGAGTTCCTGCAAATTCTGGAGAAAACACCCAGCCGATTAAAACGCATCCGCAACTGGAAGGTACAGCTTGTTTCCGCTGTGAGGTCTATTGAATTGGTCTGTAATGAACAGATTCTATTTGTTGACTTGCTTAACAGCCTCTGTCTGTTTTATTGGTTCTCAGGCAGGAGGTCAGACACCAAAGACCAAGCCAAAAGTCCAGGAGGATGGTGACCAGAGGGACACCATGATGAGCATGATCTCTATGGCCTCTTCAGAGAGCACTGTGGCAGGCCTGATGAGCCTCTCTGCTCCACCAGCCGCTTCATCTTCGTCGTCAACAGCTGACAAGGAGAGGACACCTGGCAGCGCTCAGACCTGGAGTGGTAAGAGTCAAGGCGGACCTGAGCAGCAGCCCAACCACGAAGTCCACACCCCTGCTAAGGTGTCCTTAAGTGAGTACCGTGCCAAGAATGCAGATGTACTGGCTGCTCAGAAGAGGAAGTTGGAGAACATGGAGGCCAGTGTGAAGAGGGAGTACGCCAATGCTGCTCAGGCTCTCATTGGTCAGCAGCAGAGGAAGGAGAAACAGCAGCATCATCACCAGCAGTCCAGTTCGTCTTCCTCTGACCTGTCGAACCCATCACCCATTATTCTCAAAATTCCTCTGGAGAAGGAGAGACACGATAGAAGTTCTTTGAAAATGAAGTTCCCTCTCGCTGGTGGAGGCAGCAGTTGCCACAGTGGCAGAGGACAGGACCAGGATATTAAAGTGCGTATTCGTATGCCTGAGAAGCAAAGGGGGAGTTCGGGTGAGGAGGGCAAGAGCAGGGACAAGCACAGGGAGCGGTCAAATCACCACCACCACTCCTCGAGGAGCGCTTCGCTTTCCTCCTCACACAAACACTCATTGAGTTCCGGTGGTGCGTTAGGAAGCAGCAAAAAAGTCCCTAATGACTCGTCTCGAACGAGCTCCTCATCTTCCTCTGCCTCTCGCAAGAGGATACATCCTCAAGATCCCTCTGCAGGATCTCACTCTGCTTCTAAAGTGAGCAAGTCTTCTCGGAATCCCTACCAGCTACCTTCCCTGTCTTCCTCCTCTGGCCCAACACTGGCATCTGACATCCTCCCTGCCCTTGGCCTTCCCCACCACCAAGGAAGCTATTCACATCCCAAAGGTGAAAAGACAGACACCAATGGACACGGGGCAACAGGTGTCGCCCAGTCCAATGAGTACCAGGACACTTTTGAAATGTTAAACTCGCTTCTGAGTGCGCAGGGGGTCCAGCCATCCCAGCCGTCCATGTTTGACTACAGAACCCAGTATGGGGACTACAGGTACTCTGGTGGATCCAGAGGGGGCAATGCCAGACCCCCACCCCTGCCTTCAGATCCTCCTCCACCTCTTCCACCATTACCCAAATGAGTTTTTGATGTATGCTGCTGTCTGTTACATAAAGTATTGTATGATTTTAGACATTTTATAGGCGTTAAGAGCTGATGCAACTTTTAAAGCATTTTATTTTTACTGGTCACGCGAGGCTTGAAAAGCCGAAGCTTGAACATGTGAGGGAAACATTCACATGAAGATGTAGATACAATTTTGGCTGCAATCAAATTAATTTAGAGGATGCAACATATTTCTCCCTCTCAATTTTTTGAGGAAATTAAGATTAGATCACCACACCTGTCGGGTTGGCACTTTTATAGTGTTGTTGATTTTTGTTTATTTAAAAAAAAAAAAAAAAAAAATTGTAATCCTGTTTTTGTCAACAATACTGTTTAGACAGCTTCCAGAGTCCATCTCCAAAACACTTTTTCTTTCCTTGAACAGCCATAACCTAAAAAATGGGCTTTCCCTGCTCTGTTGGTGTCCTGTATTATATTTGGTAAATGTATGCAAAGATTGTAAAATGTTTAAACCAATACACAAAATATTTTTACATTTTGTTAAGGAAAAAAGGTGCAAAAAATGATGTAAATTATCTTTTTTTTTCTTTTTTTTCTTTTTTTTTTTTAGATTTTTAGTGTTGCAGTCATTGTTTTAAATGGTTGTAAAATTATGTCAGTTTTAAAGACGTCATACTTATTGAAAAGACACAGAGGCTATTGGATACAGGTTTATTGGTAAAGGGATTCCAGTACTTAAAAAAAAAAAAATCATTCATTAGTTTCTTCTGCAATGATGTACATTTATTTGATGGTGGTTACATTGTGGGAACCATATCTATCATAGCTCAGTAAAGGATAACTGATACCTTGTCGTTTATTTAGACATGCCTTTTTTGGGAGGTGTTTTATTTTTTTCAAGTGTCAGTCTCATTGTACACTTGTGAGTTGATGTTGGTTTGATACAATCATTAAAGTTGTCTTGATTAATTTGGATTGTATAGTCAACAAACCTGTTCAATATTAAGTATATGTTATCCATCCAGATAATCAACAATGCTTGCTTTTTTTGGCTGAGCAAATCCCGCTTTAGGATTTATTTTGTTGTTTGTTTGGCGCTGTCAAATCAGCCATATCCTCAATATGTGAGTAAACTTTGGTTTTACTGAAATAAAATTTTGTTTAACTCTGTGAAAAGAGTAAATGCACTGACTATTGATCAGAAGGGTTTACCTACAGTACAACTGCAAATATGTAATTGACTGAGAGATCATGAACTCAATTATTTTCAGCAACTGCCGTGCAACCTAGCAATGCAAATCACTTCATTACATTTTACCTGAGGTTTTCCTGAAAACCTGTGGGTTTTGTAACTCAGTGGACTGGCATTTAATAAAATGTCAGTGGGATTTTATTTTCCATGTAACATGTTCTATGTGAACACTTGTTTTTAAATGAGATTTTCCAATTAAAGTTACAAACTTTGTGGAGAGAATGAAAATTATTTTGCCTCATGTTTTTCTATTAATGCTGCAGTTAGATCAGGCTATGGCTCGGGAGCCAGATGTGGCTCTCAGACATTTTTTGCTGACATTTTTAAAATAAAACCTTTCAGAAATCAGTTTTAAAATGTCTTTAAAAATATATAACTTTTTTTGCATTGTAATCCATCCATTTTCTACTACAATGCAGGTGGCCAGAGCCAATGCCACCTGTCCACCTATTTTATTTATTATTGGTTAGCTTCAGTATAATGTTATTAAAAAGAATAAATTCAGAGACTTACTACATTCTAAAATTGTTGGCCTTGCTTAAAAATGTACGGATTTAGTTGTATTCAATGTTAATATTATACGGCTCTCAGAGCCTTATGTGGCTTTCATGGCTCTCTTAGCCAAAAAGGTTCCCGACCCTGAGTTAGATCGGCGGTGTGAAATCCCTCTTGATTGCCAACATTTTCGACAAATGACAAAGTCAGCAATTGGACCAATCAGAGCTCAAGGGGTGGGCTCTAGAAAACTAGCGACCTGTAGGTGGCTGCAGGAAAATCGGCGCATTGTGCATCGGCAGCTTGGTTGTGGCGGACTAGCAAAAGGTAGGTACGAAACGTTGTTACTTGAGTTACATATGGTGATATACTCGTCTTTTATCGCCGAATCATTCAATTTCTCGACAAAAACGACTGTGCTTCATCGGACAGCAGGATGCCCATCTTTGCTGCAAGTTGTAGATAATACGCGTTAGCTATGGTTAGCAACTCCCAAACAAAGATGGCGACTCCATCAAAGAGTGACGCAGGCATTAGAGGCGGGCTAAAGCTCGGCATGGTGGTCGGTTGGACGAGACCAACGAGGTTTTGTCTCTTGTCAAAAAAAAGATTAACTTTGTGTTGGTAGTAAGACTGTATTAGAACTGTTGACTTACCTCCGCTGCCCTCCGTTGGTCAATACAAAATCAGATAACCGGCAATGTTCTCTGTGATAAGCCATCTGCAACAACGTCACCTCAACTGAAACAATATTAAGGCGGCGTTAAATAACTTAATGTAAACAATATTCATGTGTTCGTTTGCAGCCTGTGTATATGTAAGATCTTTCAGGAGTTGGGCATAGTACCTTTGTGTGTGTATACTGTATATACAGTGGTGTGAGAAAGTGTTTGGCCCCTTCCTGATTGTTTTTTTTTTTTGCATGTGTGTCACACGTAAATGTTTCAGATCATCAAACAAATTAAAATATTAGTCAATGACAACACAACTGAACAGTTTTTAAATGAAGCACAGCAACGACTCATCCAAGAGGCCACAAAAGACCCCATAACAACATCCAAAGAACTACAGGCCTGACTTGCCCCAGTTAACGTCAGTGTTTATGACTTCACCATAAGAAAGGCACTGGGCAAAAAACGGCCTACACAGCAGAGTTCCAAGACGAAAACCACTGCTGAACAAAAAGAACATATGGTTCGTCTAAATTTTGCCAGATAACATCTTGATGATCCCCAAGATCTTTGGAAAAAAATACTCTGTGGTCTGATGAGACAAAAGTTGAACTTTTTGCGAGCACGTCTGCACTTACAGTCAAAAATACAAAACACTTAGTTGGGTAGACACTAAATGCACTTGTGCGTTGCAGAGTTTACCAGTAAATCAATAAGTGTGCTTTACAATTTCAGACAAGTGTATTTAATTATGGGGGTGAAGGTTTGTAGCTTTTTATATAAGACTCTGCTGAATTTAATTATATTGTCATATTGTGATACATCCCAAAAATATTTTGATACATGTTAAGGTCAATATTGCCCAACACTATTTTTCACACCACTGTTAACTTGCAGTATTGCATATGAATAATTTTGAGCCTTTGTATACAAAAGTACAGAAATAATGCATTTGTGTGGTCCAGCTTCTTCTGTGTGGTAGTTAACTTTGCTAAATCTACGATACACATTGTCATTATACTATTTACAGATTAGCAATGAACAGGATACGAATCCACGTTCTGCCAACCAGTCGGAACAGGTTAACACAGCAGACGCCACGTTCTCAGGAAGCTCAGACCTGTGCTTTCACACAACGGCCATGCACTCAGCCCCGCCTGGAAGGACTGGATTTTTGCATCAAACACATTCTGGAGGATAAAAATGCCCCGTACAAGCAGTGCAGTTATGTCTCCACAAAGAATGGCAAGCGCTGCCCTAATGCTGCACCAAAGGTTGAGAGGAAAGATGGGTAAGTGTTGTCGGGAAAGCTCTTACAGGTGCAGTTTATACAGTGATAAATATGTGCTGTTTGTATAGTGATTGATGTCGGATGGCATAGCTTTAGCACCCATGCTTGCCCTATCTTTAGTGTTTACCCAACAAACACCCAAATTACATAAGCAGCTTTCTCACGTGTTCATCCCATGTTTTTATTTTTATTTTTTATTTTTTTTGTAGAGTGACATTCTGCGCAGAGCATGCTCGCAGGAATGCCATGGCCCTTCGTGCTCAGATGAGAAAGGTATCTTCTGGTCCATCAGCAGAGATGCTGTTGTCTCAGCTTAGCGGGTACAGCCGTGCAGAGACACGCAGCCTTGATGGAGGTCGCTCTGAAGCAAGTCGTGCTCTAGGTAAATGGTTGTGTCTAATGTGGGATATTGTCGCTCTCTGATAACACACATTTATGTTTTTGTAGTTGTCAGGGCTGTCTTCGACTAAGGATTTTCATAGTTGAATCTTAGATTTTGTTCATAGTCGACTAATAGTCGAATTAAATATATATTTTTAAAGAGCACCGCTAATGGCAATCCCTACAAATAAAAGGATCTCATTTGCGACTTTTACCACCTCCAAAGAAAAAGGGTAAAACACTCAGATAAACAACTTAACATGGTAGGTGTGCAACAACATTACCTTTACTTATTTAATGACTAAGAATGCAGTTGAAATAAATGCACAGTCCTCCGCCTCTTGTCTTGCCTGTTTCACATGCTGTTCTGTCAGGCCAAAGTGCGTAGCGATCAGCTAGCGCCTAGCATTGTCCAGTACTCCTGTTTTTAGTCATCTCGATGACAGTTTTGACTTTGCAGTCCAGAATACTCTTATTGTGGGTGATCTGGAATGGTAACTCATCCATTTTATTCACTAAAGGCCACACATTAACAAAAAAATGCTTAGTAAGGAGAGTCTGTGTGGTCTGCGAGCATGGTGTTAGCTCGTATTCCTCCGTGCCTTTCTCGACTTTATGTTCTCAATGCCGCATGCAAGCATTTCTGCCTGGCTGGATGGTGTGTGTAGACCCGATACTGTGGATCTCAGAGACGAGTCGAAGATCAATGATGATAAAACATCGCCGCTGCGAAATCCAATCTCCGAAAACTTTTGTCGAGTGTAAGATGTTAAATCAGACTTGATATGAACAAAATAATAACTACAAAACTCTGTAAAAGATGCTGGACTTCTGTGTGTATGTGCTGCCATCTTGCATAAGTAGTGGTCTTCTGTAGGGTTGGGCATCATTTTAATTTGAACGATTCCGGTTCCTATTCTTCGTTTCGATTCCGGTTCCTAACTATTCTCGATTCTGATGCTTTTTAGAGGAAGGATCATAAAAGTTTTCATGGTTTAAATGAAGACGCTAACAAGAGTTCTTTCTGGATGATATGTCAGAACTTCTCCATGAATTGTTTAATGATATGAACTTCTTATCAACTTTACTATGAATTTATTACAGGGCTATTTTCAACCAGTACATAAATATCAAAGCATTCAACTTGAATATAAATTTTATGAAGTTTATTTTTACAGGTGTATACTTTCAGAAAATATGTTGACTTTTGAGTAGTAGTATACTTTGTTTGTTGCATCAGTGTTGATGTAAGCTATTTTTTATGAGACCCTTATTTTGTGAACACAGGTAAACAGAATATAGCTGAAAACACTCTTATTTTGAAGGCTTAAAGTGTGTCTGTCGTGTGAGTTGAGAAGATCCCTTGACTGTTGAAAACAGACTGTGCAAATTAAGGGATGCAACTAGGGCTGGGCGATATGACCTCAAATCAATATCACGATAAATTGTGCAGTTTTACCTTGATAACGATGAATGCATGATAAATCCCTGACCACTACATATTTTTGCCATCTGAAAATACTTGCAGGAAATGCAAATTACCTGCTTTTCGTTGATTTATTGACCAACATTACTTTCAATTAAATATAATGCACGTAATGGGACGCACCTATTCCACCTATAAAGACTTCTGAAAAAACCTCCAAAAAGCGCCAACAATGCTCCATTTACATAATGTGCTTTGGGTGGTTACGCCAGTTTTCATACTCACTTTGCATTTTGTGTTCTTTTGCCGAACTTCATCTTTGTGGACCCCAAAATAAATCTCGCTGGGTCTGCGTTCCACAAATATGAATGTATCGTACATACCCTGGCATACTACATCCTGTACACACATGTGCTAAGCGACACATACAGCCACATAACATGACTGACATCACTTCCCATGCAGTTACATTACCGTACTAATGGCCACTTATCACACTGCACAAGAAGAACAGTGTTGATGTCCACCCAACCTACCACAACCATGTCAGGTAATATTTTACAATAATAATAATAATAATACCATTCATAAATATAGTTACTTTCTCATTTTTCTAACAATTCTATTCATTTCCAGACATTCCATTGTCATGTTATTTGCCTATATGTGTGTGCCATGTTGGCTTTAGAAACTAGATATATAACCATCATCAAAATGATCATTTACACAATGAAAAGAGAATTTCACATGTTCTTGTAGCCATGTGACCATGTATTTGTGACATCAAATAAAGCATGGAATCCTTAAAAACTGCTACCAACAGCAAACTAATTATGGTTTCCGAAAAAGACGCTTTTATAATGTTTTTATTTTCTGGTTCTATTTGTGAATTGTAAATTTTGCATAATTGGCCATGATGTAAATGTTTTTTGTTTTTTTTAAAGGCTTTAAAAAGTCATAGTATTTGCGCTATTAGTTCCTCCTTCGGAGCGGCGTTACGATGCATACAAACAGGAAAAACAAAGTGTTTTTAGCGCATGAGTGGGAAAGCACTATAGTACATCACAGAGAGCAGTCATCTTTCCTGCAGTTACAGTATCTGATAAAACTTGTAATTAAACTTTTGACTGATAAAATAGCTAGTTAGCTACGTCAGCGAGTGCGGCTTGTGTGGCTGAGATGTCATTGTGTGTCAACTCAAGTTGCCGATGTGTACCAAGAAAAGTTGTGCGATACTTGTAGATTTATATCCAGATGCGCCAAAATGTTACTCTACTTTGATTCACTTTGCATGGACTTATTTCAGGGGCAAAATGCAAATGAAAGGATTGAAAAATGTAGTCGCACGTGTGCTCTCTTATTATTTTTTATTTGTAGGTGAGTGAAATGCTGGCACTGTACAGCCGCTTCTTCATTTCAACCATCAGCCGTTCCCACATCGTCTGATTCCCTTCTTGTTCAGGGGAATGAACATAGCATACAAGCACACACAGTCAAAACAGACCAAAAAATACTTATTTTCTTTTCTATTAAAACACCAAATTTACCGACGTGGGAAAAATGCCAGCTGTTATCGTGGTAAATTTTGGTCACAGTAAATTTTCGGTTTATCGCCCAGGCCTAGATGCAACTAACAATTATTTTAATAACGGTTTAGTCTAACGATTACTTTTTCGATTAATCGGCAAATCGGATTAAAAAAAACACTTTTTGTTTCCGCTTCTTTATTCAGAAATAGAAGATTTGAACTGACAGAGCAAATAAGTGCACAAACACCAGGTTGCCACATTAATATTATGTTAAAATAATGTTAAATAATAAAAAAAAAAAAACATTGTCAAAATGTTTGTCAAATAGCTTCAGTAAATCAATAAATGTACACAAAAATACAATCATTGTCATTTTCTTAGTCTGTTAATCTGAAGCTTGTTGTTTCAATTAATGGAGTAATTTGTTAGGCCAGTGGTTCCCAAAATTTTTACAGTAGTTTACCCCTACGGACATTTGACTTGAAGCAATGTACCCCCCTACTGCTGCACACTTAAAAAAAAAAATTTTTAATCTTAATTAACTTGAAGTATTGAACATAATAAATTGGTTAATTCATTTGGTAGTAATTCCAGGTAAAAAAAAAAAAAAAAAGTGTAATTTTGGTGGTGACATTTTGACAAGTTTGACATGAGCACTGATAAATAAGTAATCATCCTACATATGTTTTATTCCCATCTGATGTTGGCATCCTTCCCCTTAAATGGCTTGAATTTCACCTGCACTTTTTTGTCCACTCACGGTGGCTATGGTTTAATTCTGCATATTCATTTCATAACAAATTGAAGGGGAACGTTTAACCATTATGATAAAGCAGTCTGTCTGAAAGTTTATTTGTTTAGCAGTGATGTCTGCTTATAAGTAGAGCATTTTGTAACATTGTCTTACTGTTATGAGCAACAAGTGGTTGTTTTTGTAAATATCACTTCATTTGGGCTGCATGTGCATGTTTGGGTGTGTTTCCTGTGTTCATGAATGCAGCAGCAACTGGTGCCCAAGGAGTTACGTGACGCACCTGAATGTGCCATTCTTAGAAAAAAGCTAGCTCAGCACTGATAGCAGTTTGCTAGTTTTGATTCTGCTTGTTGAGTATGAAGTGTCCATCATTTGTGTGCATTGTGTGACTCAACAAGACCACACACAACTTTTTGCACACACACACCCCTCAGGACAAAATCCCTCTTTTGTACAAGCGAGAACAACGCTGAAAGTCCACAGCATTTCATTATGCGGAATTAAATTATGGAACAGATTGAGCAAGGAACCAAACAATGTACCGAGATGAGCAAATAAAAAAAAAAAACAATACAAGCAGTTGATGTTTGCTAAATATAAGGCAGAACAGTCTTGGTTATTATAGTTATTGTTCTGTCATGCTTGTTTTTATTTTTTATTTATTTGTTTATTGATAAACTGATTATTATATGGAATAATATTACATGGAATGCAGGAAGTGAATAATATGAACTGTAAAAGATGTGGAACAGATGGGGGGTAGGATTAAATAAGCTTTGCTTCTTCCTACTCCTTTGGACATGTGGAACTCTGAAATGATTCATGATCTGTATTCCATTGTAACCTTCATGCATGTTCAAATAAAATTAAACAAAACCCACGCTTCTCTAGACACACACGTATATTGCTAAAAGAGCCTATCCACCTGCATAATAAAGGTGATTAAATGATTATCTGACTGGAATCTTTCCATGGTGTCCCAACTCTAAAAGAACGACTACTCCCTTTTAGAAATACGAAAATATACACAACGAACGATAAAGCCTAATTTTCAGGGGAATCCCCACTCACAGTGACAGGTTTTTCCACCGCTGTGCGTGCGGGGTTTGGAACACCAATATAATTGAAATATTCCAGATGAAACACTCTGTAACACTATCATTAACATTAACTTTATAACACTGTACAAAATAATCATCAAACTTACATATTTGTTCATGAAGCATTCAGGTGCACTCATAATAGTGAGTGTGAGGGGCTTATTGTTTTTCACTCTTATTTATGTACCCCCATCACAATTGGCATACCCCACTTTGGGCCATAGATGGACTAAATTAATATTGACAAGTACACTCATGGTTCATGTGATTGCTCCACCGAGTGTGATGCAGACAGGGGGCATCTAGCAGGGTTACTACAGAAGCATGGAATTTGATTGATAAATTTCCAGGTCTGGAGAGAGAGAGAGCGAGCTAGGGGGCATCAGAAACTCAAATCTAACTTTTGTCATTACTGTATGTGTTGCACGTGTGTGTGTGTGTGTGTGTGTGTGTGTGTATGTTAAATGTTTTCAAATGTTTAAACAGACTGTCCCTCTTCTGAGAGACATTCAGTGTGTGTACATGGAGTAATAGTTTTTTATGATGAGCTGTTTTATGTTCCGTTTGTGTTCATCTCATTACGATGGACGTTAATGAAAAGCAAAATGACAAAACTCACAATAAAAAAGGCATGCATAGTTTATTGTCTCATAAGCTAATTGCTAATTTTCTGAGGTTCATTTTATGAGCATGTTGTTTGTGAATACAAAGGCTTTTGTCTTGATCCTAAATGGAGTTCCGGATCACTCATTGATGCCACACAAACTGGATGACAAGAGTGTTCACTCTACATTTGTCTGTGCGCATTGGTTCTATAGTGGAATGAACAGAGAGAGTGAGCCCTCATCTCATTCAGTCTCTTTGTGGAAGCAGGGCTACTAGAGGGTTAGCAGTTTGCTTCGTGAGGCAGCATACGTTAACATGAATGAAGGCACAGAACGATGGTTTCTGAGGTGAATGCCACAGTTTACAGCCCCGGTGTGGAAATATTTCGGTTATAAACAGAATGAACAAGGTGACAGACATGGACAGTTTTCTCAACTGGGTAAAAAAAAACTACAGATGAAGGTGCCATGGGCAGCGGAGCCTTCGTCCCGACAGTCGACGCTTACTGAGGCGTTTGGTCGGCAAAGCAAATATACAAGAGTGCAAAATGATGCATGCTTACTGACAGTGTTGCTCGCTACGTTGCAAAAGAAATGCAACCATTCAATACGGTTAAATGGCATAAATTTTAAACAACATAATGTACAGGCAGCTTCTGTGTCAAGCTAATGTGGCTCATACAGGTACACTATACTTGAGTACCATCTAATGGTTCAAATGTGAATTACACCGCATGACAATAATTTAATGAAAAAAATGGTCTCAAAAAATGTTGTCAACATCGATTTATCGACGATAATTTGTCGCACAATTATGGACCAGCAAAATTTGTTATCGTGACAGGCCTATTGTCTGCTATTCTTGTAGTGCATTTTACATGTGTGTGCAGGCTTGAAATAAATTATTAAATACTGTGTTTTTTACATTTTTTTATGCAGATGAGGACAGTCTGAGTGAAGAGGAACAGGGTCCCCTAGTACTGGACCAGACATGGAGAGGAGACCCTGAAAGTGAGGCCGACAGCATTGACAGTGACCATGAGGATCCTCTAAAGTGAGAATCTTTATGCTAACTGGCTGTTAGTGTTTCTCACAGGACTGTGATGGATCTATGGCCGTTGGTTGGATGGGGCTATATGATGTCTTTGTCTAATTTGCATAATTGACCGTAATGCATGTACATGTAATTTTTATGGACGCCGTGTACTATCCAACATTTGCATTGAAAAATAAGGGTAGTTTTCTGTAAAATAGGCCCATTATGTGTTTATGTGTGAGGGCGAACAGGCACTGTTGGTAGTAAAGTCTGAAAGTGGTGCATGAACGTATTGACCACTCTGGGGTTCCGGTCAGAGAACACAAAGTGATCAGGTAAACTTTATTTGTGGACTTGAAGTAGGGCTGCAGCTATCGAATATTTAAAGTAGGGCTGCAGCTATCGAATATTTAAGTAATCAAGTATTCTACTGAAAATTCCTTCAATTAATCGAGTACAGTGTTCCCTCGCTCTATCGCGGTTCACCTTTCGCGGATTCGCTGTTTTGCATTATTTTTTTAGTGCTTCTGTTTTTTTATTACAGCGTATGAACGCTGTTACAGGCCGAGCATGGCCCTTTAAGAAGAATTGCATCGTGGGAAAGTTGAGTGTCTCTCTCTTCCCTCGCTCGTCTGTCTGCTCCTCCCATTATTTTGTGTCCTGATTGGCAATGGTCTACAGCCAACCAATCTCCTTTGTAAAGCCCTGCTGTGTCATTCTAGCTTTCTTCTTTGCTAGCTTGTAAATTAATTTTCAGTTCGAAGGAGGTGGACTGCAACAGGAGGAGTACTGTAGCAATGATAACAGGAATGAAATACTCCCGAGTGGCTTTATAATTTCTTGTGTACGACCTGTAGGTTGAAGGTTTTAATTTTTTAGTTGTTTTTTTTTTTTTTTTTTTTTTTTAGAGAAATGTGAGAAAATGTTCTTGACTGTCCGAGAAAAGTGTATAAAAGTGTATGGTGAGGGGTTTTACAGCCTTAAAACATAATAATTGTAAAAAAAAAAAAAAAAAAAGTTTGGCTACTTTGCGGATTTCACTTATTGCAGGCTATTTTGTGAACGTATCCCCCGTGATAAATTTGGGAAAACTGTAAACAGATAAAATGTAGCAATTATAAATACACAAGAGAAAATAAGACATTTCATGAATAATGAAAAAAGTTTGTCTCTTTTTTTTTAATCATTAGCAGTTTTATTTCTTAAATTAACATTTTACATAGGAACAAACTGTATTTATCCACCATTCTCAGTGGACCCATGTCTTGGCGTGTTTTAAAATGTTATTTGCTAGCTCGGGTGCTTGATTGGGACTACATAATGCCGCTTTGTAGATCCATTCGAGACTGTAATGATTTACTGGAAAAGGAAAGAAACAATAGTTAGTTAATTGACGTTACAGAGTAAATTACATATTACAATATGTTGATGGCTGTGCATTTGTGAACCCTAAACTTAGAGTAGGCTGACTAGAAATAAGACAAATGTTGTTGTAGTTGTATTGTTGCCTTGTCGTTTTCTCTTGCCTCTTTAATCTTTCCTCTACTTCAACCAGGCACTTCTTCTTTTGTGTGGGTGACGTGAGCGCGACACCCTCGAAGCAGGAAAAAAAATCCTTGATTATTTTTTGCAATCGAGGAACTCAAAGTACTCAATCGTTTCACCCCTACTTTGAAGTATACACACGGTGCATTACTTTAGTATCTGAAATTCACAAGTAAAAGATCTTATTGTTCTGTCATCTGATTAAATTAACTCAGCAGCTTAGGTGCATATAAACTGAATATTAATGAAAACAATGGAAACAAATATACTTACACATGAGTGACTTATGCCGCATAATTGGTGTAGTTCAGTCTAGTTCTGGTCGGAGATCCGTGACAAGGAACGCAGTTCCGCTTAGTTGCTGGGGCCATTTAAGTAAAGAGTTTGGCTTCTCAAAACAGTATGCATTCAAAAGAGTAATACATTTGCATCACAAAAATGCCTCCTCAAAAAAATCAGACCTCACAAAACGCTATTTGTCTGCCGGCCTACCCCTGCGCACTGTCGCCTGTGCATTCATGTGTATGTGATGAAGACACTTGCATCTTCTTCCACTGTGGAACACATATGTAAACAAGATGGCCGCTGCGCTCCGTCGCGGAAAAAGAGTGGCATTACGGCAAGCATCTTCATCACATACACATGAATGCACAGGGACATGGTAGGAGACCTATAACACCAAGCGTTTTGTGAGGTCAAATTTTTTTGAGGAGGGATTTTTGTGATGCAAATATTACTCTTTTGAGCGCATATTGCTTTGAGAAGCCAAACTCTCTTCTTAAATGTCCCCAGCAGCTAAGCGGAACTATGTTCCTCGTCACGGATCTCCGATCAGAACTGGACTCACGGGACCAATTGGAGGGATAAGTCGCTGTTGGTCAAGTGCACTGCTGATGGGGATCCAACTTCATGTAAAAAAATTCAAACTATCCCTTTGATTCAGCATGTGCAGGTTAGCCCTAATACGTAACTAACTCAATTAACAGTCAGATGTTATTTACTAAATAAACACAGCTTTAATTCTGACTATAATGATATCAGAACATCAATAAAAGATCACACACACTTAGGAGAAGCTATTAAATCTTCAAATATCTCTTAAGTGTTACAAAACTCTGCAATGACTTCTGCACCGATAGAAAGCGTCAAAAAGAGTGGCATTACTGATCATCATGAAAGCAAAACCGGAAGTGACTCTTTCAGTATTGGTCGGCCGACATATAAGACATCCCTAATTGACATCCTTGCCTTGAAGGAAGTTGTAAAAGTTCTGCTCCCTACAGACATGCTGGAGTGTACACTGCAGAGGAGGTGGCGCTCTTCACTCGAGAGAAACTCATTAGGCTCCAGTCCCTCTACATTGACCAGTTCAAACGTCTGCAGCATCTGCTGAAGGAGAAGAAGCGCAGATATCTGCACAACCGCAAAATAGAGCATGAGAGTATTGGTAAACATTAAAAAAAATATTCAACGCTCACGAGGTGTCACAGTGCCAATCATTGCTTGTCTGTTGTGCTGTAAACAGGAGGCAGCCTTCTGACAGGGCCTGAAGGCCTGTCAATGAAGGAGAAGGAGAACCTGAAAAAGCTCAAAGCTCTTCGTCGATACCGTCGTCGCTATGGAGTGGAAGCTCTGCTGCACCGGCAGCTGAGAGAGCGTAGACAGGCTGTTACAGAAGGAGCAACTCTGGTAAGACCTGCACACAAAGAAGCACGCAGAACTGTATGTTGTTTTTTTTTGTTTTTTTCGTTGTCCTTATGCTCATTATAGTTATATTAAAAAAAAAAAAGTGTTGGCTTTTATCTCGGGCAGCTCCGACTAGTTGATCTAACACTTGTTTTACGTTTGATAGCCACATGCAAGAACGGTGCAGGAGAAATGCATTTCCTTTGTGGATGGAACTCGGTGCACCAATTCCTGCCTACCCATGACCCACCACTGTGTCTCACGTATCCTTAGCAAAAGAAAACTACACACGTTCCTAGCAAGAGGGCACTATGTTGTTTAAATCTGTTTTTTCTGTTTCTCTAGTTTTCTTTGGCACCAATCAAGACCAGTTGTTTGCAGTAGCTGCTGGTTTTAAAGGAAGCCAACATGAACTCCTTCCTGTGGTCTGTTGATTTCCCTCCACTTGCAAAAGGGATAATCAATTCAGTTGGAAGGGACAAATAGTCTGCATTTCCTTTTTAGCAAGATTTCTGCATAAATGTGACATCATTTAACTTGAGATGTTTCTGGTTTTCCAGTCTATTACAAACATTGCAATTGCAATTTTTTTTAAACTTTCTATTAAATTGTTGTCATTTCTGTTGAGTGATCGGATTTTGGACCTTTTACCACATATGCTCAGTTTGTTTCACAGGGTGTCAATACAATAATCGCACCAGCAGTGTGCACCGACGCCCCAACACTGTGATGTTCTTTGAGGGGAGGCCTACTAATCACCATGCCACACTTTGAAAACCCCTGGTCTACATTGCAGTTTCTTCCGCTTATATTCCTGCTCTGATCATCTATAAGTGGAACACTGGTTGAACACTCTACTGTCCTTGACAGTCACACACTCAGACATCTTCCAGGACAGCAACCAGGTGCTTTTCAAAACCTGTCCAGGCATGAAGGATGTCCCATGTGACCGCACAGTACACATGGGTCAGTCTGATGAACCCCGCTGCCCTCTTCACCTCACGCTGCCTCCTCCCATGTACCAGCCGGAGCAGCAGCCTCCCCCCCAGGAGCAGCTGACCCCAACAAGCAGAGACATGTACCTGAGTGCTGCTGAGCTCCAGCCCACAGAGAACCTGCCTCTGGAGTTCAGTGATGTGTGTGGAATTAGGTCCCATCGCTGGCATAGCTTGTTAAAGGTTTAGTTTTAACAGGCGATTACATCTGTTCTCCAGGACCTTGATGTGGAAGGAGATGGTATGCAGGGTCCTCCATCGCCCCTACAGTTTGACACAGCCCTGGCTTTGGAGGACCAAACTATTCGAGCTATAGCTGAGGATCCGATGGACATCCTGACGGCAGACGACCCGGATCAAGTTGACTTGGACACTTCAGGACAAGAGCTTTCAGAAAGAGACGTCAGCGACATTGTGGACAACCAGGTTCACCTCAATCACTTTAGATTAAGTTACTTTGTGGTGCCTGTGCACCAACTGTCCTGATTTTTTAATGACTCTGTTGTATTCTCCCCAGGTGGTGTCTCAGGTCGTTGGAGGGGAAGAAGCCGCTGCAGTGGATGCACCAAGATGAATAAACTTGACTTGGGCACAACACAGAATTTCCATTTGCACAAAGACTGAGTTGAGCTCTTGGATGAACTTGTCATGTTTGTTCTCCTACAAAGTGAGATTTGACTGCTTTGTCACCTGGCTCTCTGTTCATATGGTTTGGCCTGTCTGCTTGCATTAAACAACTGCACTCCTCTGTTGCACAAGAGACACATACTCTGTTCAGACTTCTCAAAGAGGCTAATTTCCTCTTGCTGAGAGAGACCAGTCTGGTAGAATCAGCTCAGCAGGAGGATTCTGTATTAAATACAAGGAAGTCCAACTTCACTGAAAATGTTTGCTTCCTTATTGGCCTCAAATTATTGTGATGTCATAAATCCCACAGTTTGAGATATACTGTAACTCTTCACACTGAGGAGTGCAATAAAACGGTGTAACGGGTTAAAAAAAAAAAGCTCTGAAGATATGCACAAGTATGTGCTGAAGATGTGTGTGGCAGCAAAAGAACAGCCCCTGAAAAAAATGTGGGCGGGTAGAAGTAGCAATGACATCACTTTTCCTCAACCCAAACACGGAGGGAGCTCAGGCTGCAGCAGCCCAAGCAGGAGGAGGAGGAGGAGGAGGAGGAGGACACCGCGGAGAAATGAGCCCAGCATATTCATGATTTCACCAGAACCGGCGTTTTGTCGCAAAGATGGTGCTCTTACGTCGCGGATCTCAAAGACAATGAGGTAAGTGAGGCTCAGCAATCTAGACATTTCCTTCGACCTCACCGACAGACAAAATGTCTTTTTTTTTTTCGTCACCGAGTCTGGACGATTAAAAGGGTCGGTGGTGGTGTGGAGGCTTCGCCAGTCGAACCCAGCAGGCATAGGGCGGAACGACCACCACCGGTCGAGTCGGTTTGTTGTGAGGGCCTAGACGCTATTTAGCAAGGCGTACATTGGTGGGCTTATGCTCCAGTTTTTTGCGGGGGGAACTGCGTCAAGTGATGGCAGCTGGCACGCGTCAGCTGATTCATTGTGCACGAGGAGCAGAAAGGCCCATAGAGGAGGAGGAAAGTGCTGATATTCGCCGTCACTTTGGATGTGTTGTCTGCAGTGTGTCTAAGTATCACACATCAATGCATGTGTTCTCATTGGGATGGCTCAGTTGGAAACTTCTATCAAAGTCAATATTGTCATCTTTAACTGTTTCATGCAGCATCTGTATCATGAATTAATAGCAATTAGTAGTACCCCCAACACACAAAATTGTATGATAATGTAGTTGATAACTCATTGATATACTGTATGTCCCATAAACTGTGGTTTAAATGTGACAAAAGATAGATTTTGACCTGACAAAAGCTACAATATATTACAATGGACTGACTTTATTTGCAGTCATCACACAGGAAGTGCAACTGAAGCAGAAAAATAAGAGGAAGTCTGCAGTTGTGCCTGCAGAGGCTTGTGGTGTGTCATAAAAAAGCTTGAAAATAACTACAACTGTCTTCCATGGACTCACATAATCCTCCTGAATCAAATTAGAATGAATTGTCACTGTTCCTAAAGGATGATTAAGCCTAAAGTTGTGAACGTTTGAGACGTTGATTTGTCAGTAGAAGTGTCAGACATCTCAAGTAGCACACATCTTATTGGAACGTTATTAGATCCACACAAGGCTTCATTTTCAGCCAATGTGATGACCCAATCGCATTTCCCGAGTGTCATTTGTGTCACAAGGGAGGGTTTCTTGTTTGTTTTCCGTATTGTGGATACCTCTTCTTGGACAAACTCTGCAATACCTCAAAACAACATCTCTGTTTAATTACCCATGCAGGCCTTTGTAAAACTTAATGATCTGTGCCTGTGGATGATGCACCAAATGTACTCATCATCTTCTGAACAAAGACCAAGTCTGAGGTCAGAGGAATTAAGGCTGGAGAGAAATTGAATGCTTGCAGACTCGGAGAGAATGAAGGGCTGTAAAATATTTAAGTTTCACTCAACATCTTTGAAGTGAGTCTCAATGAATCTTTCAGTGTTTGCAGACTACATTTTCCTCTTGGGCTCTTTTATACCATGTAACATAATCTACATGGGCATAAGTATGGGGACACAGGAAGGAAGACAGGAAGTGACGATTGAAGAAAACAGAGTTAGTGTCCATGTTGCAGCTATAACAGTATCCACGGTCATTGTTCTCCATTCCAGTTCTTCCACACCAAACTCACCTGCCTTGTGCACTGGAACAGAAAAAGGCCTTCTCCAAACTCTTCCTTTAGAGTTGGAAGCCTACAATGGTGCACATCAAGCCAATCACACTGCAGATGGATTAAATAAGTCTCAACATTTGTGGTCACTTAGTGCAGGGGAGTCCAAAGTGCCATTTGCGGTATTAGACTCTTTTATTATTGGCACGTGGCATGTTGTAGAAATAAAGTTTAAACACAAAAAAAACCAGCAAAAATGAAAAAATTAAGCAAAAAGGCACAATGTAAACAGAAAAAGCTAAAATGAAATAAAAATGTCTCTTTACAAATAATAATAAAAAAAAGAAATGTCAAAAATCCTTTGATTTTTCTGTATGCGGCCCTTGGTGGTAAAATTTTGGACACCTCTGATCTGGTGTCACTAAAAGAACATCTTTAGAGCAGCAGCTCACTGGAAAAGGAAAGGAAAGACACACTGGTGCTGATGAAAGTGTGACATCGTTAACATATTCTAAAAGCACAAATGCACGCTGTTAATTGTGTTACGGTTTACACCACATTGTTTTGTTTTCGTTTTCAGTCATTGTTTTAGTTTGAAAACCGTTCCACATGCAGACAACAACATTAAGAAAACAATCTCTGTGCACATACTTTTTATGATTTAATGAATTACTTCTGTGCTTCTTCTTTGCCACACAATGTTTCAATTCTTACACTTTTATTCATTTATTCTGTATTGCTGAATAAGCTACTGTATCTACGAACTTCATTAACATGACTATTACGCATTCTTTATCCTCTTATAGTGGAATCCCGATAAAACGTTTTCACCTCCGATATGATACCAACATTGCAGCCTTGACTGTCGGCCGATATCAATATATACAATACATACATAGGATGAATCATACATACATATATTACTTATTTTGTAGAGATAGGGGGCAATAATTATAAAAGCAATCTTCACTCACTCAATGTACTGCAAAAAAGATCAGTGAGGCTAATTCATAATGCCGCGTATGGAGAACATACAAACCCATTATTTTTAAAATCACAGATATTAAAATTACCTGATTAAGTAAATTTTGAAACTGCGAAAATAATGAAAAACGTCATAGAGTATTTCTCTACTCTCTATTTTTATTTTGTATTATTTATTTATTATTACACTGATTATTATATGGAATAATATTACATGAAATACAGGAAGTGAATAATATGTACTGCACAAGATGTGGAACGGATGGGGGGTAGGATTAAATAAGATTTGCTTCTTCCTACTCCTTTTCGACATGTGGAACTGTGAAATGATTCATGAGATGTATTCCTTTGTAACCTTCATGCATGTTCAAATAAAATTAAACCAAACCAAATGTTGGAAAAGGCTTGATTGTGTGATATTGCTCAAACCGAGGATAATAGTCAGAAACAGTAGGTATGATGGAAAAGCTGACTTCTCAAGCTTTGTGGATGTTTTGGACGGTGTTGGTTGTTTGGGGGGGCGGGAGCTTTGTTTTTCACCTCTGTTGTCTTGCGAGGATCCTCATGCTGTTTTTTGTGGTGCTGCTTCGGATGTGCGAGTTGGTAGTGTTGAACTTCCCTGGTTCTGTGCCACTGCGGGGGAACTCTGCATGGCGGGTTTTGCACACGGCTGCAACATCTTTTTTGGACTTTGACGTTGCTATTGCTCCTTATTACTGTGTTAGCACATGCTGTTGTTGTGATCACATGGGCTCTATCCGGCCTCTGCTGGATAGAAGTGCTGGAGCGGAGTCTAGAATCGACTGCTTGTATTGGAGTGTTGATTTCAGAGATTTTAGATGCAGGCCGATATGATTTGATACTTGTTTTTTTGCTGTTACCAGACTGATATCCGGTATCAATATCGGATCGGGACACCCTTATCCTTTTCCCTATTAGAAAATTGGGTTAAACACAGGAAGTGAAGAAACTATCAGTAACTGCTGAGACATGCCGTATGCGTATTTTCCTGTTGAATTGTACAAATGTAATTGCGATGTATGGTAATCCCTGGTTTATCGCGTTTAATTGTTTCCATACCCGACCGTGATAAGTAAATTTATGTGAAGTAGAATTCCTTATTTATAAATTGGATATTTTGGTAGCCAAAGAATAGAAAACCTGTTTACAACCTTCTAAATACGTTTTTTTTTTTAACATTATTTGAGCTCTACAGACATGAACTAACAACCCCATAGTTACCTTTAGACTTGTAACACCCAATATGTCGACACCAAATATAGTCGACATAATAAGAATCAATAAGCCCGTTAAGACATAAATGGGACTTTAGCTTGTGTGTGTTGCCATAAATGTCTTCCGTTGGGGAGATGAGTGCCAGGCGGACAGGAAGTGTTGTCGAGGGTTCAGAGTTGAGTTTTAGCTTGGCGTGGGTAGCAACAGCAGCCGGTGTTTTTATTAGTGGTTTTTATTAGGAATTATTGTGCCTGTTATGAGTTAATTCATGTCTGCAGTCAAAGCAGGTATGAACAGTAAACCATAAACCTGTGTTTCCGGTGATCAAGTCTGGTGTTTGTGTGTCCCACCAAACATTGTGGTAGTACCACTGACACCTAGTGATCAGTGTAGGATACTACGTATCATTCACAGCCTTCACAATTAAATGCCTAACTCACTAAAGCAGGTGATTTTAATGATCAACACCTTCAGTTTGAGGGAAGGAGCTCATCAATTAAATCACCTGCTGAAGAAACTGGTTGGAGAGAAAACCTGCAGCGTCTTGGCCCTCCAGGGCACGAGTTTGACACATGTGCCTTATACAGCATATGTATTTTAGTTCATTTAGCCATTTTTATGCTTGGAAATGCTTAATTTAGCAAACATAAAAAAAATAGAATAAATAAAAACAAAATATGCTTCAATATTTATATTTTTTGACAATTAAGAGGCCGTATTCAACCACAAAACAGCATGATTTATTTATTAATATATTTTTGATTAATCGAGAGAGTGAAGCTGCACAATTCGAACTGAAGGGACGACAATAGTTCAGTGTACGTTCGAAATAAACAAAATTGTTACCATGAGACCGCAGGAAACACCCGATGGAGTATACAGTACGTGCCAAGCAACATTTGTGATGAACTAAAACACGTGCAAGCGCAGAGACTCTTCCATTCTCAACACGTGCACTAAAACTTGACTCAACTGTGCTGATACAAGTGACGGTGTAGTAAATCCACATGTACTTGTGAGTCGGCCATCATTGATATGGTCCACCATTTCGTGCATGTGCAATTGAATGCAATGCCCATTTTCAAAATGTTGCGTCTTTCTAGTTGACACAGAGCCGGAGGCGCCAGCGTTTTCAGATCTTTCGACTGTGGAGCCCATTTCTGTTTTCTTTTCAAGCACTGAAACGCCACTGTGTTCTGTAGACTGACTTCCGAAACTCAAAAACTGAAAATGTTGTAGTGCATGTACATTCACAGTGTCCATGTTTGATCGTCCGTGAGGGACAGGCCGTGCAATCCAATTGGAGATCCAAGTAGTGCTGCATGACATCATGAAAAAACGAGTGACTTTATTGGAGTGTAATGGGCAGTGAGAAGTACGGGCTGCTTGTGTTCGCCTCTAATTGTTACCAGATGTGCTACACGCCTTTGTGTCCCACATCGTGTTACTGGCGGCTTCTCCAGACGCCACATAGGGCGCTAGGCTTTTGACGATGGAGGGAAAACACGGCGTGGAGTGGCTGGCTTTTTGCTTCTCTTGTCACCATGTTTACTAGGTGTCACAATGGGCGGCCATGTTACCGGACATTGAATACACTCATTGTGGTCTGGTAACAATGTCTGCTTCACAGTCACTTGCTTGACTCATTGACACAAGATGGCTGAGGTAGCTGAGGTCAAAGGTCAACTTAGGACATCACTTGACCAGTCGTGCTTATGAATTGATCTTCAAACTTGAAGGTATTATTCTTGTACAATAGCACAAGAACCTTGATTTTAAAGGAAAACTGCACTTTTTTTGGAATTTTGCCCATCATCCACAATCCTTACGTGAAACATGAACACACATCTGTCCCTTTTTTAAAGAGAGAAAACGAGTTTGCATGTTGGAGCTAACAATACACATAATGGGACTCACCTACAGTATCTAGACGATAAAGCCCTAAAAAAAGCAACTCTCAACAATGTTCCATTTACATAACTTACCTCTGTATTCACCAAGCTACAACGATATTGTTATTGTAGCCGCTAACACAAAGAACTATATTAAGAACTATATTTTTCTGGGGTAAACAACGCCTCACTACGCCTCCAGCCACTACGGAGCGGTAACGCTACCTACTGGTCCTTTTGCTGTGTTGTTTGTGAGCTTGGAACAGTTAACGCTAGGTTATAAATCATGCCTTGCACGCGTATTGTAGAATGTTGTGGCAATAAGGTGAAAAGTTGGTCAACTTTGAGATTCCACACACTACCAACCAAACATCCGGACAGGCTGAAGCAGTGGATACTGGCTCTCAACTTAGACCCAATGAAATCGTTAGGAAGACCGAGCTAGATGCGCATTTGCTCTGTTTTACCTGAGGACTATGCTGAATTTAGCAGCTCAACGGGGAGCGCAAGTCTGAAAGATACAGCCATTCCATCAGTCAACATCTCAATGCGAGCGGAAATTGTAAGTGACTGTTTTCATGTTATTTTGTCCATCAAGCATTTATCACTAGTGCTACATGATAACGCTATGAGAATGCCTTGGTGTTTCACTATAGCTGGATCTGCCTAGCACCCAGCAACATTATTCTCTGCCTGGAGGGAGGGGCGTCTTACCTGATAACCTGTAGCTCATCCTCCATATATTCTGCTCAAAAAGATAAGGTATTGGATCCTCATTTGCCCAAAAGTAGTCGTCATCGGCGGTGGTAGCTCTCACAAAGTCTGCCATGATTAGTAACAAACAGACACGCTGCTTCTATGCTGCTGTTGTTGACGGAAGTAGCGTTAATTCCTATCAACAATGTGAAATCAATGCACAATGAGTTCCGGTGATGTTGAAAATGATCCAAATATGGCAAAACTCTGTGAGTATTACAAGTTATCATCAATATACCTGTTAATGCGTGATCACAGCATGTATATACAAAGATAAAACATTGTTAGAGGTTTTTTAGAGGGCTTTATAGTCAAAATTTATAGTCCCATTACATGCATTGTTTGCTTCCTTATGCTAACTCGTTATCTCTCTTTAGAATGCACAGAAAAGGGAAAGAAATATGTGCAGTTTTCCTTTAAATGCTATCACGCTGTCATGTCTTTTCTTTAGCTTGCATTTATAATTACATTTCCTCACTTAATCAGTCCCCTCATCAGGACCAGTGTTTCCTCACAGCCTTAGTTTCCTTGTTTGTTTCCCTGCCTTTTCATGAAGCCATGTTTGAGCTTATCTTTATCTAACCTTTGTAAACTTGTCATGTAAGTATTTGGGCAATAATGGAACACTTAACAGTCATTAAAAATTACATATTTACAATCTGAAGGTGAAACATGGAAAAAATTCCAGACCGCGGACACACTGAGCTTGTTGCTCTGTGGAGCCCAGTGCAGTTTGATAAGTCTCACTCTCGCACCGATATCATTATCGGCAGAAAAAACGAAGATGATGATCTCATTGTTATTCCCAGTATTGTCGGACATCCCTAGTAGATTGCATTGAAAAAGGATAACATATTTTTAAGCTGTTCGACAGCTGTTTGATGACTCTTTTTTTTATTAATCACCAATAGCCTAAAATTAGCATCATAACACCTCCTCCGTTGTTTACTAAGGTGCCCAACCTTTCAGACATTTTTTTCCCCCAACGGGTCGCTGTCTCTTCAGGTCACCGGTATGTGTGAGCGACAGGAAGAAAAGCTCTGATTTGCTTGGGAGAAGTTTTTCTTCACCGCCTGTTGTTTTGCATGTATAAATCTTTAGATCCTGAAGACGACTATACTGTATACTGTAAGACGACTTGTCTTTTTCTTGAGGGGAAAAAACATCTTCTGCTTGGGTGAGTACTGTGCATTGGAGTCCCTGAAAACTATAAAAAATCTACACTTTAATCAGTTTTTTAAAATGTACAAATCCATTGTGGTGATAGATAAAAGCCAAACCATAAAAACTGATCGTCATTGTCCAAATACTCGAGTACCGAAACAGTATGTGTGTAAACAAACGACCTTTTCTGTAATTAAAGTCCAATAGCATATCAGCTGATATTCAGAGGATACTAAAGCAATGAAGTATTTGTCATATTTTCTCCATTGAGTGATAACTCGTGTTTTCTGTCTTCAAAGCAAGCTTTTCATGCTCTTCATCATCATGAAGTCACTTGTCTTTCATATATTTGTTTGTATTCAGTCATAGTTTGGTGCCACAGGACAACATTTATGAGTGAAGTTAGAGGGGGGTCCAGACAGGTCGTAGTTGTAGTCGACTGTCTCTTCTGTAATTACTTACTTTGAAGATAGGCTCCATATCAGGCCTTTATCAGTCTGCGCTCTGAGGCATGCAGGTTGTGGCGTTACCATGGCGATACACCAAAGCAGCTTGCATTACCATCTCCAAATATTCTTCTGTTACCCCACGGAGGTGGCGCGCTATGACAGAGGAGCTCCCAGCGGGAGGTGAGACGAGTTGCAAGACATCATCTTGATGCGTGAAAGAGTATTACTGTTTTTGTGCACATTCTTCCACACAGCTGTTTTCCACTCAGCTGCCCGCTTCCTCTTTTTCCCCTGTTACACAGTGAAAATATCTCATCAAGTTAATCATATGATTGTCCACAGCAAATCAAGATTACTCCCACATCGGTTACACTTTTTTTTTCTTCTTCCAAAAATCCAATCTTTTTTTCAAAAACACATTCTTGAATGTGCGAAGCTATTTTGACACTGACAAATGGACTGCTGTTTATACAAGTTTTGCCATCAGGGTTTGACATGAAGTAAAAAATCACTTTAATTGTTCAGTTGAAAATATTGAGTGTTGGACACCACAGGGCAGCACAACAAGTTATCAGAGTTAGTATTTCCTTTCCTTGATACTACGATGACAGGATGAAAGAGGTCATTATTCCTATAAGATACACTATCCATCACCATCACCATGGTTGGTATGTCAAGACTCGTTTTGTTGGCCCTAAAAAGGTGAGAAACACTATTGGATAAGATAAGAAATAATTCCTAGCAAAACACAAAGGTGGTGTCTGTGTGGATTTTCTGCCTTATGGCCGTCTTTGTCAACAATCAAGGTAAAGTGACGTTAAAGTGCTCATAACACCAGAAAATGTTTGGGGGGGAAAAAAGCAATGAAAACTAAAAGTATTCACTTAATAAAACGTTTTGTCATACTGCTGTTGTACACCAGTAAACAACTATAATATACGAGTGAAATGAAGTTGTAATTATCAGTTTTGTGAACCACCGCCATCTTGGCTGTGACGTCACGCAGAGAAGCTCTCTTCCTAACAGCCATGGATGCGCAGAAAAGCGAAAAAATTGGATTTACTTTATTTCTTATAGTAAAATTTGATTTGGTTAGAGTACATTTTGGTTTGAGTCGGAATTTCTGGAACGGTTCCATTGGATTCAAGCTTACAGCTCCCATGTCTGTAGCTGACTGATGGATAGTTGGCAGTGGTCCAGGCTTTTTTTTAAGGGGTGTAGCGAAGCCTCCTTTTTTCCAAAGGTGTCGGGGGAGTAAACATGGGGCAGGCTCATCTATCCAGGGACATGTATCGGTGGTGGTATCATGTCTGTGAGGAAGGAGGTTTGCCCTTTGTGACATCATGAAACGCCGGAAATACAAAAGCAAGCGTTTGAGCGCCGCTTTGATTAATCGAGTAATTTGTTAGGCCCTAGATGTATCAAATCAATATGAACCAAACACAAACTGTTAGTGGTTTGGTCTGCAACATGTTAGAAAAGAGTAAAAAATGTTGATAACTGTTTTCCAAAGTCAAAGCTGATGTGTGTGAATATCTTGTTTTGCCTAAAACACAAAGATAATAGGTCTGCTTTCATGGATGACTAAGGAAATTCTAAAATATTCACAATCAGAAGATACTGTAATTACATTTTAACATTAAAAAAATATATTAATTGAATACCAAAATAGCTGTCGATTAATAGGATAATCGATTAATCATGGATTCATTAATTGTTGCAGCTCTACTCAGAAGTAGAGCAAACAAGTGAGGGAGATGATTGTCGTTCATAAACAGGCTCTTGGGACTCACATAAATGCTATCAAATCATTAAAAAGTGCATTTGACTTAATGGAGGACCTTTTCATGATCCAGATCTAACATTGTGATTTATGTTGATGTTTTCTTGCTTGTCTGCTGTTCAAATGTGAGGTTGTCGTGACTTCTAAGTAAACCAAGATAGAAAAATCTGCCCCGAGTCGCATTGTTTGTAAAGTTAAATACATTTGGCTCTGGCAGGGACATCATGAGGGTTAAAATAAAAGTGTCTTTAGATGAAGATAAATCAGTGGTCACAATGAATGGGAAGTTAGATCAATGGGGGAAAAACTGTAAGTCAGTGCTCACATGAACACATTTAGGACCATCCCAGTCTGAAGGGATTGACGTGAGGGTCCGAGCCGTATTTTCCCAGACCTGCTTGATGAGTTCATGTGCTAGTTTGGAAAACTATACAGTCCATAATGAGGCTGCGCTGCCTTCTCCAAACAGTCTTCCTTTGTGCTCCCCTGCAGTTTATTTTCATTTGCCTGGAAATAGGTTGTTACTGAGCAGCTTTATTCACCCCCACCATCCCTAAAGCCTCTCCCACTAGGTGCTTAGTGAGCACTTTACAAGCTCCCTCCTTACTTCCAAACCCCATCGGCTCCATCCAAAACATCAGTGTGCCTTGAACAAGCATCTCCATATTGTCTTTGATTCTATACCATAAATAGCTCTTCCACTTGGAGTGGGCTGTTAGAGAGGATGTTTGGCTGTGCTGAGATAACGCTACAAGATCTTGCTGCTTACATGTGGACAAAATGTGGAGAATCTGTGCATTGCTGCATTGCATGTGCGCCTCCTTGACCCTTCTATGTCTCTTTTTTTTTTTTTTTTTTTTTTTTTCCACTAAAGGTCTCACACAGTATGTTTCAAACACCATGGAGGAGGCTGACAGCTATGTCGCCCGTGTTTAGGCCCAAATGTTGCCAAGACCACAAAGTCATGTCCGTTGTAGTTAACTCTGTGGTTGTAGGCGTTTGCCACCATGTTCACACCACTAAGTTGGCTTGTACACTACAGAAGGTCACCAGCGTGGTTGCATTCACATGAAGCGAGTTGTGTATTATCGGTGTTTGCTAGTCTTCAGTGCATTCACACTTTCCAGTTAAAAGTGAAAGTCATCCGAATAATAAGACTTAAATGTAAGCCCAAAAACGTAAATACAATAGGTAAACATACCTGGTTCTTTTCAACCAAGAGGTTGCGTGGCTCATTACTAGGGGTGTCACGACAACTCGTGTCACGAGATCTCACAAGATTAAAACAACAATAAAACAATCAAGAAGAGGGCAGTCAGAAGCCAGACTATGGCAACTATGGCATCGCTACTATGAATGATAATACATGTAATACAGTATGTAATATTTTGCTGGTCGATAATGGTGCTAAAAATTATTGTTGATAATCCATATTATCGCCATTTTTTGACCATTTTTTAATTAATTATATGGCACAATATAATATAAGTCAGTGTGTCTGGCTCGCTGCTTCCCTCAGTTCACTGTGTTCAGTTTATCTTAGTTCTATCTAAGATAAACCATTGACTCTCTGCTGGTGTATGATAGTCAGGAATTACTTAAAATCCAGGACATTGTGGCCGCCTGTGCTAAACAAGAGTACAGGGGGTCGAACAAACCGCGTCCCTCTTACATGGCTGACGTGCAAGAGTTCCTGCTGCGGGAGGAGCAGTTGCTTCCCAGGAAAATGTAGACGCAGGGGGACACGGAGTGGCAGACTTGTGAAGCTGAAAGCCTGGCCGCTGGCACTTTCTCCTGAAGTGGTGCGGTTCCCAGATAATGTTTCCCGTGACTACGAGAATTGTTTTCGACGCGTGGTCTCTCGGCGGAAGTTGGTCGTGTTCCCCTTTTTCCTCATCACTACTTTCACCACTGCGCTCACCTTGTTCATTCTGTTTAAAAACGAAACCGTGAGTTGCCTGACACCTGGTAACTGTTTAGGCCGAAACCTTATCACCTTGCTTGTACAAAGCTCAAGCGTATTGGACCCTCGCAATCATCTCTCAGCAAAGAGATAAAAGCATGATAACTTGTAGGCTGGCTAGAGGTATCTTAAGCCATGTTTACACTTGCACGCACTATGTTCCCGCAGTGGTATGCAATTTTGTGTGCCAGTGGCATGCCAATAAGTAAATTGGTTGTAAACAGGTGTGAAGTATGTGTAAACTGTGTGGGGCTGCGTGCCAGTGCGCAAAGAAAGTTTGGAAATATTAAAAATTTTCGTCAACTAGTGGTGAATGCAACGTGAACGCACCGCAAGCTATGCTCAAACAATGCGGACAGTCCGTATCAAAGCATGTCTCATTTATATGGATGGGTTAACTTTCCCGCCACCTCCTGGTGCAAGTCGGGCTGAAATCTCTAATTTCTGTAACCTCAAGTGTTTTGCTTGTGAAATTCTGCACTAGGATAACTGCACTTTTTGGGGAATTTTGCCCATCATCCACAATCCTCATGAACACATCTTTCTCTTTTCTGTGCGTTGTAAAGATATGAAAACAGATTAAAAAAAGACGCAGCTAAGAATGTACGAAATGGGAATCTCTTATTCCGCCTACAAAGCCTTCTGAAAAAAACTCCAAAAAGCCACAACGCTCCATTTACATATAATGTGACGTGGATAATTAACCAAGCTACAGCGACATTGTTGTTATTATTATTGACGTTGTTACGCTGAAGAACTACATTACTGGCGTATTGACACCTTGCCACAACACACCGGCTAGCTACTAGCTGGCTAGCGATTCACCACACACTCGCCTGCAGCGCGTCAGCCCCGCGCTCACAATGCCTCAGGCCACTGCCGAAAGGTAACGCTACATATTGGAGCTACCGCTACTGCTGCTGTGTTTTTATTTTTGAGTTTGGAAAAGTTAATGCGCGGAGTAGGCGTTCGCCTCTATGTTTCTATGTGAAATCAATGCACCCAGAAAGGTAATTCGGGTAATGTTTAAAAGGACCAAAATACAGCAAAATTCTGTAAGTATTACATGTTATCATGAATGTACCTGTTACTACATGATCATAGCATGGATATAAACCCATAAAACCTTGTTGGAGGTTTTTGGAAGTGTTTTAATAGTGGTCTTTGTAGGCGGCATGAGTGTATCCCATTACGTGCAGTAATGAGCTGCCTCTTTTTATCTGTTTTTTATATCTTTACAATGCCTAGAAAAGAGAAAAACATGTCTTAATTTCTCTAAGGATTGTGGATGACGGGCAAAATTCAAAAAAAAAAAAAGTGTAGTTTTCCTTTAAGTGATCATAATGCCCAAAGTGGTGTCTTAGAGTCAGAAATTCCCTTTCCCACACTGTCCGTGCCTCCTTTTTTCTAGTTTATGCATCCTTCCTGCTCTTTGAGCATTTTTCTTTCTGCAGCTGCAAAATAACATAGTCTTACCTTCCTTTTCTGCAATGAGAGCTTCTTTTCTAGAGTTCAGCATCTTGTAGGTCCCTGGCAAATAAAGGAATGAATGAAGCTGGGGTGATGCCTGCTGTAGTGTGTCGTCACGCAGGACACAGTGGGACGAAATAATGCCATAACTGCTCCACAGATGCGGGAAGTGGTGGTGACAATGCCAACTCATACAATGAACGTCACGCGTACTATTGTCGCGCACTAGACGTAAACAGTACTTGACAAGGTGTAAATAACTCGTGCGGTCATTTCGTGCCAATGTGCACCATTTTCGCTCATGAATTGTGTGCCAAGTGCATAATTTAGGTGTAAACAGAATGTAAACAGTGCGCAATGTAGTCTTCATGCTTCTCAGACGTGCCATGAATAAATAAGTAAATGACACAAATTGCCACGGCAAACTGCAGGACAGGCAAAATGCGTGCAAGTGCAAACACCGCTAACCTTTTTACCCAGGCAAAAAACAAGAAGATAACCAATCAAAACAAATACACGATGACAAAAACTCCGAAAAAATGAACTGACTGTTTTGTCAACTAATAAAAACGAGAAGAAAATGTTGAGAGAAATTAAATTCAATCACATCTAATTTAATCTTGTGGACGTGTGGGAGAAGTTAGAAATATTTCCAATAGCTTGTGGGAGGTGGGGAGATCCAGTCAGAACGTCTTTGTGAGGTTGGGCTGTTGGAGTTTCCACCGTGAAAACTATACCGTATGCTGCACTGTTGTAACAAGTTACACACAGCAATTTGGCTCCGCCTGGGAGAAAGAGAAAAGTAGAAACATGGACACATTTCACGTTTGACTCTATGGAGAACAAGACACCAGTAGTAATACAGTAGTTGTACTTCATATTTTTCGTATAATATTATTATTCAACATCTGGAAAAAAAAAATTGAAGCTTTTTAAAATTTCAGGTAAAATATTATAACATTAAAGTTAGTGTGGAATTATTGACATCTTGGTATATTCATTGAGAGAAGGTTTACTTTTTGTTATGAATTTTATTATTGAGATACATTGCAGGTGGCCTAAATAAAGATGGTTACTCGGATACTTTAAAGATGCCTTATCCTTTATATTTTAGTTGACTAAAATGTTGTGAAATTTTGTTGACTTAAAGTAAATCCTTTTAGATAACTTACATATGACTAAAAATATATATATATATATTTAGTGAAAAACTAAAATTAACTATGACTAAAACTAAATTTAAAAAGGAAGCTGCAAAATTAACACTGGTGTTAACGCACCGTAAATGTTGCTTCACTGGCAAACATACTTCTTTAGTTAGAGATTCACTGCTGGCTAGTAAAGACAGTTTGGTGGCCAGGGATGCATTTGATGGATTTCGGAAGGTTATAGTGTAGGTTCAGAAAGACATTCTGGTTGAAACTATATACATGAGAATCACTGAATTAACATTTTTTGGCTGTATGCTAACTTTTCGTTGCCCTATACTTGAGCATGTGTAATGGCAATAAATTGAATCCTATCCTATCCTATCCTATCCTATCCTTCTCGCCTTGTTTTCAGCTTCAGCATTGCACCGCAAAAAACAAGTCACATTAAACACATCTGACAGAGCCAGATGCTAACAAGCACATGTGGCACAGCAACAGGGTAAGCTAGCATTAGCATGTGTGTTTACTTTTGTCATTTCTAATTGTGTATCTCCAAAAATTACAATGACATGCTAGTAATGAATCTGCTCAACAAATTCGACCAGCAGTGGTTTTTCATGTCACCGTAATGGGAACACTTTGGCCTGCTTGGAACCCCAGCTAATAAACAAATACAAATATCATGGTAGTACCTGCTTTTGCTAATGGACAAGAGTCAATAGCAAGTAGATCTGTGGTAGAGATTGACAACGTTTGTGTAACCTCAAAGTATTTTGTATGTTACACACTTGCCTCTAGTGGTGGCTTACTGGTTACAGTTTCAGCCTGATGAGGGCCGATATATGCAAATTAACACAAAAGGCACCTCTGGAGCTTTATTATCACAGCTGTAGACCTTGCACATGGCTTTAGGGAGGGATGGGGGTGGCTGCACCCCATTCTCACATGGAGCTGTGCACACTACAGCCCATTAAAGTGTCTAGCCCCTCAATGAGTGTTTGTACCCTGCAAGTCTGATTTACAGCTCTAATTCTAATTCAAGGATGATGTCTCACATTATGTGCCCAGAAACTATTCAAATGAACCATCTGCTGATGAACCGTTGCTTTTTTCTGTGCAGGCTGAGGCTGCAGATATTGATTCTTTTGTCGTTATTGATTAACCCCCCCGGTTATTTTTGCAGTTAATTGTTGCATCATTTAGTAGGGGTGTAACGGTAGATTTATTCGTAATTGGATTTTTCTGTATGGATCCTTCGTTTCTTTAGAAGTGTACCAATTTTCCACCCAGGACACATGGAGCGAAGGACAGGAAGTGTGCCTTGTGCATATGTAAGTGTATGGCGGCAAACGCACAGCAACACCTAAATGCTCCAAACACAGAAATGATCTAAAGCCACAAACACCATAAAACAGATGCAACAGGAAAATTTCACAAATTACAAATGCTGAAATCACATATCAAAAACAAATACAAAAGATATAGATATGCAAGATAGATAAGACATACAAATAAAATAAGATTTCATGCTGTTCAAACTGTTACTGTTTGATAAGGTAAGCAGTTTTATGTTATTCATTTTTTTGAAAATGAACCAAACCGTGACCTTAAAACCAAGGTACGTACCGAAACGTGATTATGTAAATGTTGTGAACTTAATCTTAATCATATATCATATTATAGTAAAAACATCTTTTATCTTTTATGTATGAGAAGCTGCAATCCATGCAACCTTTTTTTATTTTGATCATGTTGTGGTTAAATATAATATGACAGGCACGTTTAAAGATTGTAGTGTGAGTGTGTTGTTGTTGTTCTGCATGACTTCTCTCACGTGTCACTTCCTTTGGGAGAAGTTGTCCACAGACCCTTTTCTTCCGTTGAGGCTCTTTATTCTGCTGCCCGCTGACTTCCTCATATATGGCTTTCAGTGACGTCCACATTACATTGAGTTTGTCAAGCAGTCAGCGTGCATCCTCGCTCAGAAAAAAAGGAGATGGCAGAGCATGTGACAATAGGCCTTTTTATCTCCACATTCATCCTCTCTGGCTTGTGTTCGCTCCGGGGAACCATGTGACTGTCTCTCATTCAGGTCAAGCCGGGCCTGTTCAGCCGCAGACCCTCTTAGAAGGGAAGGGAGTCCCTTGCTGTCCCATTCATCCCATAAGCATGTCGCTATGCATTAGTGTCTTAACAATCCCTCATTCACTTCTTTTAAGTCATTGCAGGTCTTGTGTGTTGCATACTTGCTGCTGAGGCCTTACTTTTTGTTATCAGTACATTTATCCAAAATAATAAGGTGTTGCTTTTTTATAGGCAGCACTGTCCTATGACCTTGCAACCTTGTATACACCATATATTATAATTACAGTAATCTTCAGCACAATAATCAAGACAACCATAACCTGTAGTGTTAAAATACTTTATTAAAAAAATGTCTTTAGAAATATAATAAAGCTTAGTTTTGATTGAAACTGTCAAAGGTATTCATTTAACGATATGTTTATTACTGTGGTTGTAGTTTACAGTGTTGTAGAGCTGCACTACATTATACTAGCTGTTTCTAATGTACTTTTCCGTGTAGTGTTTTTGCTATTCTGATAAATACTTACAGCACATTAGTTTCACTATCTAGAACAGGGGTCGGCAACCCGCAGCTCCGGAGCCGTACGCGGCTCTTCAACCTCTTTGTCGCGGCTCCTGAGCGCAGTGATTTTTTTTTAACACCGAAGTTGAGGAAATGTGCATTTCGCAAAGAGTTTGAAATATCCAACTCATTGCAAGCCCTTTTAATGAGGAGGAAGCCATTCACAGACGGAGAATACATGAAAGAATCGTTCATAAAAACATCTATTTTGAGCATCTATTCTACGAATTAAAAAATAAACAGGAAATTATTACGAAAAGAAATGCCAAATACGGGAAAGGCCTACATATGGTAAATGGTCTTTCACTTGTATAGTTTACAAGCTGTATAATGTTTTGGCGCCCCAGACTACACTGCTCAAAAACATTCAGTCAAAAGTGCTGCGTCATTATTCAAACTGCCCACTTAGGAAGCAACACAGATTGACAATTAATTTCACAATCTGTTGAGCAAATGGAATAGACAACAGGTGGTGTGTTTTCCACTTTAATTTTGAGTGTGACTCCAAATCCAGACCTCCATGGGTTAATAAATTTGATTTCCATTGATCATTTTTGTGTGATTTTGTTGCCAGCACATTAAACTATATAAAGACAAAAGTATTTCATAAGAATATTTCATTAATTCACATCTAGGATGTGTGTGTTATGGATGTGTTCCCTTTATTTTCTGTCTGTATACGACTCATTCAGAGGTCGTATCCCATCGATTCGTTACATTGGCAGTAACACTCTCCTTCTCTCTTTAATTACCATTGTTACCTTGCTATGAAATATACTAACAAGATAAATAGTCGATAAGAAGTGTGGTTGCTCACAGAGTTGATGTTACATCACTCAATCAACCATGACAAACAACTGCAAAAGATGAGCTGTCCAAAATGCGGCACAAGGGCCATTGTGGCCCATGGGTTGTTTGTTATTGGCCTGCGGCATATTGTAAACATAAAATTAAACAAAAAAAATGCAAAAATGGTAAAACATAGAGCAAAGGGTGTAATGTAACAAGAAAAAGCCGAAATGTTGATATTAATAACTAATAATAACACAAAGCTTTATCTTTAAATGTGTATCACTTAGCTTTTGTACAAAAAAAAATATATATATATATCTATATCAAAATATCACATCCCTCGCAATCCTTAGATTTTTTTTAAGTTGGTGCGGGGGGATCTTTCAACTTAAAATTCTACTCTTCTGAGTCCAGTGTCAAGAGCAGATATTTTATGTACAGCTAGGTAACAGTTTTTTTTTTTATTAATTTGCCTCTCTACACCACCACAATTAATTTGAAATATGTGATTAAAGTGTAGACTTTCAGCTTTAATTCAATCTGGCATCTACCATTGAAGAATTACAGACACTTTGGGCAGACTAACCCAGGGGCTCAAAAGTATTTGGACAAAGTGACATCATACGGTATGTGTCTGTTCACACTGGTAACCAGACAGCCAGGATGAGTCATTTTCAGTATCCAACAGAAGTGAGTACACTCCTCACATTTCAGCAACAATTTTAATGTTATTTTATTTGTTTGCCAACTTCATAATGGCTGTGTATTAAGTCATTTTCAGTAAATCTACATAATTACAAGCTGTAAAGGGACTACTCTAAAATTGAAGTTCTATAGTATTATAGTATTATCCCACAATGCTTACCTCTGTAATAATATAGTGGTTGAACTGGAAGGAGTGTACTCACTTTTGTGAGATACTATTTTGGTTGTTAGAGAATAGCGCTTTGAGGTATTTTAAAGTCAAGCATCTGGTAATTTTGTTGTTGTAGTCATGGCTTGTTTGACCCAGGCATACTTGTCAGGTCATTGGTCTCTTAAGCCTTTCAATATTATGACCTTGCCACATGGGCTAAATCTGTGTGGACATTGTTGAAACCCACTCATTGAATCTGGGACGCTTATATACTGGCCAGACTGCGTTGACTGTTTTGGTCTAGTCTGAATGACAATGGCTTGAAACAAGTGACATGATCATGTGATGTGCCTGAGGGTGTCTGATTTAGACTGGAGGAAGTCTGGTTTGGTGTAACGTCGATGCAGGTCACGACGCATGTCTGCTTAATTAGGGCCAGTTGAGCTAAATTACTTTCATATCGCTGTGTTGTCCACAGTACATGTGCATGTTTGATCTGTGCTTGACTGTGTCCCTCACACATTGTGCTGGTGAAGACAGTGCTTTCTTCCTGTTGCGGTGGCGTGCAGTCTTCCTGTCAGTCGACAGGGTTCAGCCTGTCATGTGATGTGGTTTTATTAATGAGACCACCAATAGCTGAAGAGGCCACCATAATACAGCATTAATGAGTCTTTAGAACAGTTAGCAACATTTGCAGACTTTGCATATGCTTTTTACATCAACATTTTGTTCCTGTTTGATGGAAACATTATCACTGACAGACATTTGGTAGTTCTTGTTTAGTTTAATGTCCATTTCCATTTCCAATTCTTTATTTGGACCAAGCAGCAGGTCAGTTAGCAACCTCCCTTTTTGTCGTTGACTTTCTTTGAGCACAACCTCTCCACTGATCATCACTGATCACAAAAGTGATCAAGAGAGACAATCCTCTTAGCACAGAGCATTTTTCCCCTCCTTCTGTGCTGGACTGCTCGTCTGATATTTTTTTTCTCCTTCCTCTCAAATGTTCCTTTGTGCTCTACATGGAGGGGTCTCAGTCACCGACACAACCCCCTTCTGCTCTTGGCCTGAACCAGCAGTTGCAGGGTTAATGTTTAGCAGCACAGGCAGAGGCAGGAGGCAGGAGTTACAGGGCTGAGGAAGGAGGTGGGGGCTGGTCCACAGCTGCTGTAGTAGGCAGGGTCTGCTGGCGAGGAAGCCTCCCTCGCTGTCCTGGAACAATGGGAGACATGGCAGCCTCTGCAGACGCATGCACGGCGCTCGTGCCCAAGGACGGGGCTGTCCTAGCCACGGCGTAGAGGAAAGCGGCTTCCTCGTCGCAGCTCTTGAGGGGGAGGGAGGGAAAAAAATAATTTCATGACAGAAATGTAAGGCAGTGGCCACTCTGCTGCTGTCTCTCTCTCTTTTGGTGCCTTAATACCATGCTGCTGGGAGGAGACCTCTGCTGACTAGATGACAGAGAACACACCAGCACCAAGGTGAGATGCACATTTAAAGCTGCATGACCACGTTCACAACTGTCTTCATTTAAAATAAAAGAGATCCCGCCTTATAACAGCTGAACATAGCTGTGACTTGCCTTGATGGCTGCATGCATGTAGCATTTATGTAGGGCTATAGCAGCAACCACATGTTCTGTTTTGGCCTGAACTACTATTGTTATGGTTGGAGTGAACAAAGCATTGTAAATCTGACAAGCAGCGGAGGCGCTGCTTTGAAGCGTGTGTGTGTGTGCGTGCTTGTGTGTGTAAACAAAAACAAAATGTAGAGATGGTGATACATGGTGGTGTCGATGATGCGCTTCCCCCTGTGTGTGTGGAGGTAGGCTGGCAGAGATCTAAGCTTCCCTGTGTGATCATGCCCATTCCCAGTCGTACATGGCCAACATCCAACCTTTCAGGCTTGGGAAAGGGAGCTCCCTTCCCCCAACTCCTTTCCTCCCACCCCCTTCACCACCCCAAATATTGCTTGTGTACGATTCGTCTTGGTTCATGTAGCCAAACATCAGACAGGAAGCACTGCCGAGGGACCCCCAGCAGCCTGATTCTGTCTCCCCCACATTTCCACAGCTCTTTGATGTTCATCACAAACTTAAGCGTGCAGACAATGGTGGTGAAGTAGAGCGCCTGGCTTTGGCCTACATTTTCTTTAAGGAAAGATTTCCCCGATTTTGTTCGATTCCGTCATCGTGGGGGTGGTTAATATTTGTGTCGAATTGTTTACATGTGTCGCCTACACACTTCGCCTAAGAAGAAGTGTTCACTGCTCCACATTGGCAGATGGAAAGGATGGCATTTGACATATCTTAACACCCTCGCCGGCCTGGACCAAATCCCCAAGAGTGCGACTGACATGATTTAAGAAGCTTTTGTGCATTTCTTCCCACTTTAATGTTTTTTTTCCTCCTCGGGCTTGCCCTCATTCGATGAAACTCAGCTGCTCACCCCAGACTCGCCAACCCTCCCTCAATACTTCATCTCGATCCATAATCAGTGGTGCAGTCAGTGAGGTCTCACTTTCGGTTTTGGAGTGGGGGTGGGCGCCTTTGTGATTGGAGCCCCCCTGACACGGATCATAGATCAGGGTCCTCTTTTTGTCCAGTACACCAGGTGTAGCAAGAAGCCAGCCCAGATCATCTGCTCGTGCACTGTAAAGACCCAGACTGGGAGGGCAGATGCTCCACACCTCTAATCCCATTTCAGTTTGACATGATCTCCAAGGATCAAGCACCGCTTTTACCAGGCAGCTATTGGAAATGAGGCGTTAAGGCGGTAGCTTGCCGCCCAAACAAATCAGGGCTGATGAGACTGAAAAGCTCCAGCAGACACGGCGTCCCATTTAAGAACTTTAACAGGGCAATGGGTGAAAATCTCACATCAGTGAAAACATCACATTCAACCAAAAAAGACACAAAAGGAGATCTTATCTTATATGCCACTGAATTATTCATTCACCTTTCTTTCATTACGCTTCCCAATGACTTGAGATGAAAGAAGAGAGGAGGAGCACTTGAGGGGGATGCGAAGGATGCGGAGGAGAGGGGGATTGTGGTCTCGGCCGGGCTGGCGTCTGCTGAGCACCGCTGTCTCCAGAGGGCGGTGGAGAGTTCCTCTCCTCCCCGTGTCCTTCTCAATGGGGGAGCACGGCCTACCAAGGTCGAGCTCAGAGTGACCTATATCATAATAACAGAGATGTCAGGATGTCACATGCCTGAAATAACAATGGTATATTTGACTGTCTTTTTTCTTTCTTTCTTTCTTCCTCAGTTCCTTGGTTATGTCTTTGGGAAACCGAGGTGCCTGACGAGAGTGTGAATCCTCTTCACAGGTCAAACGAGAGGTGAAACCACAGGTTAGTGTGTGTGTGTACAAAACAAGATGTCAAGCAGTGTCCTTCACAAAGCGGTCACATGAAATGATTGAAGGGTATTTTCCTCCATCTATCGGACTATTGTCCATTGATTGGTTATCGATTGTGTTCGGAGAAGTCAATCCATGGTAGAATGTAATGGTAATTCTACCGTGTGAATGTACAAACATGTGAAATGAATACATAGCTGTATTTACTTTGGTGTCTGCAAATGTGTAATATACAGTATAAAGGAAATAATGTTATTAGAAAAATACATACATACAGTATCTGTATTATTGCAATACATTGACTATCATGGTCAAAGATTGCTAATTATGACCTTGGCTATATATATCTGTGTGTATTACTTAACCGAATTGAACAGGACTTAGTGAAAGGGTAGGATTAGGGCCAATTAAGAGACGCATTTCTGGATAAAGGTGTATGTGTAGCAAGTCTGTTTGTCACTCGTGGTAACAGTTTTGCCTTGACGGAGGTGCATATGGTTTAACATCGTCAACTATACTGAAGGTTTTTCTGAAGAAAATGAGACGGTGATGACAAGAAATGATGTGTCTTCTGGTGTTTGTCATCATACATGTTGCACAGACAATTAAAAATCTATCATTCTGTGTCAGTGACACACTCATGAAAAGTTAAACCGCCCTTTTGCGGTCTGTTGCTGCTGGATAACTCATTTTTGAAGGACTCTCGGCTGCTGCTTTAAGGTTACATGTTAGTCTTCCTCTGGTGTCAAGTTGCACTTTGTTTGTCTGAGGATGAATGCACATCAGCGTCCTGGCTGCTCACATTCTTCATGTGCAGGTATCCATTAGAGTCATTTTAGGGGGAACAAAGGCAGCACATGTTCACTTGGCTGAGAGGCAAACATACGATCTGCTCTTTGTTAAGTGATTGCAAGGTGAAGCTGTGAACGTGATGCCTCGTCACTCTTTGTTTATAATTGGCAAAATCTAATTTTTTTTGTTTTTTACATGCAATAAACCCTTGTGTGATGTTTGACCTCTCCTATCTGATTACTATTATATCCTTTTTTATCAGCCACAGCACCTTCTTTGTGTTCTCCTGACTCTTAAACTTTCATTTTACAACATTTGCTTGTTGTGTATGGATACAGTCACCCAATGACACAATCACTTGTCAGAGAGTGGTACTTGGGATGTCACAGCAGTGTAAAGCAGTGAGGTCACCAGTGAGGCCATGAGTGGTGCTGACATCCTACTATGCATGGTCACCTCTCCTTTCCCTCTAACACCAGCAGCTGTGAGTCAGTCATTACAGTGTAGTGGAGGGTCCTCTGTGGCACTGAGGGCCCTCTTACACCAGTCCAGTTCTAGCATACCTTGCTTCAGCACAGCTAACCCTCCGTCCCCCGTACTGGCCCCCTGACACTGTATTCCTTTAAGTTTCCTGGCTGTGTTTGTTGGGAAGGTGGTGTTTATTATCAATAACTGCAGCATGTTCAGTAAACACAGTGATGTCAGATACACTGATGTCACTTGAAAGTAGATGTGAATTCACAATGTGTGATGTGTGACTATTTTAAAACAAGTTGTAGTTTTGGCTGAAGCTTGTGACGTGTTATTTGTGCATGAAAGCAAACCACAGCAGCTGTGGTAGCAAAGTTCAACATATATTTAGCATCATTTTTGTTGTCTTTTAGTGCATGCTGTAATTTCAATGTGAACTTTGTCGGGCCTGTCGCCTGTCGCTTCATTATATATCCGTGAGGGGAAAATCTGTTGTCTCTGACCTTTTAAGTAGGGGTCTGTTAACGAAGGTCATATGGATAGCTAATGTCTACTTCCTTCCTTAAGAATTGATCAGACTTTCGTTGTATCTATAGTTTGGACTACGCTGGATGCAAAACTGACACTCTGGTTAGCACTCAGGTTGGTCAGTGGGGGTTATGCCGTCCATACCAGCAATGTTCAATAATCTTCCTGTAAACACTCTGCAAACAGCTCCGGTTACACAATGAAAGTGTTTGAAGCCTTCTCAGAAGACGGTCTTATACTTGGTGGATGCATGCACTGTATGGCTGCCATAGGCTCTACAGCTTCTCTATACAGTTACACTTTTATTGAATACTATTTAAATGGGATTAAAAGTGCATTTGTTGTGAATCATTAAATACAGATTTGGTCCTGTTCACCATTTATGGCAGTCAAGTGAATAATCATGTACTATGTACGCATACACATTACCCCCTGTGTGTTTAAGTATACAGTAGAACAATTATCTCCTCTACAGGAGGTGAACTCTTGCATGTAATGCCTTGCTATTTGTTAACAAGGCAATGAAGTAATTATTAATGACAAAGAAGCCTGACTCGACAGCTGGTGACGCCATCAGGTTCATATTTGGGGTTTCTAATGAAAGCTGAATTGTGCTGATATTTCAGTGTACCTGTACCTGCTAAAAATGACCCAAGTGTTGGCATTGTCACTCTGAGTGTGTCAGCTTTACTTTAGCGTGACATTGTGCTATTGTGAGTAGATCGAGGCTCCTTTGTTAGGTTTTATATGAATCGTCACCTCAGCAGGGATGGGAATGCCATGTCGAAGCTCTTGCCAGGTTGGGAGTTGCTTTGAAATTTAACTTGTACTGTCAGTGTATGTTTGTTAATTAAACATTAATTTTAATGACCTGGAACAATAGTGGTAAAGCCGCATCTTTAGTGAAATATATTGGTGAAAACATCAACAATAGTCCTCACAGCTTTGACGCGAAATGAAGGGCATTCCCTTGCTTTCACTGTGAATAAAACCCACAAGAGTGGGTCTTAACAGATTTAAGAGGAAAAAGTCTTCAATTTGCTGAAGACCACAGAGATTACAGATTGAAGACTGGACTACAGAGCGATAGAAAACAGTCATGTGGTCTGATGAGTCCAGATTGACCTAGCTTGTTTCATTTGGTCAAGTTTAGGTTTAGTAATGTTTGAAATGAGGTCGGATGATGACCAGAACATACTACATGGATCAGGTTTTTCCATCAATACATCTTTTTCGTCCCCAAAGGCTTGGATAAATTGCAAAGGGACTATACCAGGATTCATGGGACTCTATTGTGAAAGAGCGGTTTAGGGAAAATGACACAGCATTATAATTTATATCAGACCTTGACCAAAAATGACTACATTTCTGATCATAAATACATGTTGTGTCAGTATGGACTTCATGAACAATTCATTGATGAAGTGAATTCATTAGTCATGTCTTACAATTGAGATAAAATGAGGTGTGCTACTTGGTTGCAACCATCGTCCCTTGCTACATCGCTGTTTGAACATCACTCCCTCGCTCTATTGAGTTTTTTCAAAAAATAATTAATTAATAAATGGTCGCTGTTTTGTGGTTGACTACAGCCTATTAGAGAAAAATGCATATTTAGGTTTTTATGTCTTCTCAGCCTAAATTAAGCTTTTTCAAGCCTAGCAATGTTCAAAATAAACTAAAATACAAATACAGTTTAAGGCAATATAAGACGTTGATGAACTGCCACAAGGTGACAAGTAGTAACACGCACCAGACTTGATCGCCAACAACAGGCTTTTATTGCTGGTTTGAATGACCTCACAACAGGCACAATAATAACATAGTAACAATAATAATCACAATAACAACATTGACTACTGTTGTGGCCATACTTAGTCCAGCTGAAGCTCAACTCTGAATCCCTGACATCACTTCCGGCTTATTTTCTCTGATTATATATATATATTTTTAGTAATATGAGTGTAAAGGTGATTATAGGGGTGTTATTTCATTTCTTGAGGGCTCTAATAATATTTAAAACTGTATGTTCAAGGTTGTAAACGGGTTTGCTACGGTCCAACTACGAAAATATTTAATTTAGAATGTAAGGAATCCTACTTCACGGAAATTCACTTATTGTGGTCGGGTCTGGAACCAATTAACCACGATGAACAAGGGATTACTGTATATAGATACTGTATATGCTAAGATATTTGAACAAAACATCGACATTTTACCCTTGTGTTATAGGTGATTAAGCAAATTATTGTAATATCTAATAATATATTTCATTAACAATGAATTTATTTTATTTTAAAAACATACCGAGGGGCAATAAAAAAAACAAGCTGTAGGCCGAAATGGCCCTCGAGCCACACTTTGGACACTCCTGATCCATGGAAATTGTGCTAAATCCAACAACTGATGAAAAAAGGAGTTCAAAACATTGATGGAGAATTTTTTCCAACTTAAAAATGAAAATTAATTATTTGCTTGTTCGTTTTCTCCACAGTCATTTGAGGATATTTCCGGTAGTCAAATGCCCATCCCAAGTATTGACATTACATTTGCTTACAAAAACAGTTACAGGCGGTTCAACAAATAAAGAAACTTTATGACTTCCTTCTGGCAGTGTATTATTTAGAGCAGTTGGTTTGTGTGTCAGCTGTCCAAGTCAGGTTTAACCCGACTAGAAACTGTGCCACTCCCTGATTGCCCTCCAGTCACAGCATCAGACTCGCGAGGTGTGACGTTGGATCTGGGTACACATGGACTCAGCTACTTCCTGTGGTCTGTCTGATGCCAGCCAGCCAGTCAGCCTGGTGGTTGGGATGCCCTGCAGACTTGTAGGCTCAGTGAAGTGTTACAGTTTGCTAAAAGAGAGGAACACAAGTACAAAAGTCTTATCAATGCAATCCAGTGATTGTGTCACGCATTGCAGGATTATTTAAGGCGGTGATGTAGAGGCGATAAAAAAGCACTAAATTTTGCTTGCATGGAGACACCCAAAAAGTAGCGTGAGATTGAGTGTTGCTGTTGTCAGTTGATCACGCTGATAACAATGTCACACTGTCTGATGTGAAGCAGGCCACTCTGTCTTTCTGTTGATCTTCTTAGATAACAAAGGACTGAGTGTTGGCTTTCAATTCATTTCTACACAGTACAACCCATTTCTAATGCTACCATGTGATTGAGTAAGGTCATCTTTATTGTTATACAGTGTTCCCCTCGTTTCACGTTTTTATAGGTTCCCAAAATAGCCCGTGATAAGTGAAATCTGCGAAGTAGCCAACTTTGTTTTTTTACAATGATTATATGTTTTAAGGCTGTCAAACCCCTCACCATACATTTTATACACATTTCTCAGACAGACATTAACATTTTATCACATTTCTCTCTTGTTTAAACACTCTCAGAGAAGTTCAAACCTTCATTTTGAGTTTTCATGATCAACCCGCAGGTAGGACACAAGAAATTATTAAGTCACTCACGCGTAGTTTTTCTCCTGTGACCGTGTCTTTTCGTCCTGGCGCCGTTGCGCTGTACTGTAGCGTTTTTGTATCCTTGTTAAAACATATTGCTGCAGACGAACCGAAGATTCATTTACAAGTTAGCAAGCAAGCAAGCTAGCGATGACACAGGAGACATGGCAGGATGGCACGGAGGAGATTGATTGATTGACAGTGGTCTACAGCCAATTAGGACACAGAAAACAATGGGCGGTGCAGACAGACAAGAATATTAATTTGACTTCTGCTGTTATCTACAGATATTGTATGTGTGTTGGCTGTGTGTTCCAGATGAGAACGATGTCTGATGAGACACAGCAGAGAATGTGTGATGAGGACTTTTGCTCGGACGAGGAGGGTGAGGAGGCGGATGTGGAGTCTTACCTGGAGGACAACAGTAGCGAGCTCATGGACCGGCTGAAAGAGCTGGAGGTGAGGAAAACGGGGAAAAGGCACAGTTGAATAGGTTATTTTAATTATAGTCATCAGTTTAGCACATTTTAAACAGGATTTTTTTTGGTAATCCTGTTATGAAGGTCCTGTTATGATAGGGAATGTATGTAGCTGGCTCAAGATTGCATTTTTTTTTCAGCCAGAAAATATAAGAACACCACCGCGTGCTAGCATATGTTACCAGTAGTGGTTTAAAAGAACATATTGCACAGAAGATACATTTTTCACAATTACAACTTAAACTGAATAAAAACTCTTGTAAGTTTTTGCTTGGAATAAAATAACTGCCCTTCATGGCTGTCGCTCACGGCTGTCTGGTATTCACGTACATGTTGTAACACGTACACACACACAGAAGTAGTATAGTAGTAGATTTGCGTCCAACAATTGACATTAATGTTGTTACGATAGGCTATACATTCAGTGATAGCTAACATGAGTCTGTAAACTTTGCCAAATTGCTATCAATTAGCTGACAACAAACATAACTAATGCGTGTGTTATGCGGGGCGTACTTTGCGTACTCAAAGGAGGAAGAGGGCGGGACGTAATGCTTGCAGCACATTCGGATGTTGGCGCCCTCTAGACGGCCAGGGAACCTGTTGCATACAGTCCATTTTAAATAGTCAAAATATTTCTATGAAAATAGGAACAAAATAGCAGGAAGGATATTTTCTCTCAATTTTCATAGAAATATATAATCAAACATATAAACAAACACACAGCACCATTGGTCTTGTTCGTGTTTGGTGTTTTTACATCGTATTTTAATTGGAATGTTTTATGTTTTGTACACACATGTCACCCAGATGATGATTATGGAATGTTTGATCATTTCTCTCCCACACAGGCAGAAAATTCCGCCCTGATGCTGGCTAATGAGAGTCAGAGAGAAGCTTATGAGAGATGCTTGGATGAGGTGAGTTCCTAACAAAGAAATGTGACGTCATAAATCAGCAAAAGTACAAACGTCATATTTTTGTTTTCAGGTGGCAAACCACGTGGTCCAAGCTCTGCTAAATCAGAAGGTAACAAAAAGTACAGTAGCATTAGCATTGCCATCAAAGTGACGTGTCAGCTGCCTGTTGTGTGACTATTCTGTGTGTTTTTAATGAGCAGGATCTGAGGGAAGAGTGCATCAAGTTAAAGATGTTGGTGTTTGACCTGGAGAGACAGAACCGAGCACTTTGTGAACTTTTTCAGCAGAAGCTTCCCAATCATCCCGCGGCTCACTACCAGGTGACTCTTCTTCAACACATCACTTTAGCTCACAGGTGTCAAACTCAAGGCCCGGGGGCCAGATTTGGCCCGCCATATCATTTTATGTGGCCCGCGAAAGCCTTGAAATAATGCATGTCAAGAGGACACTTATTTTGATATTATTTTTAAAAATATTTGTATATACATTGTAATTTTGTTATTAATATTAATTTAGTCTGCTTTTTAAAGCTTTATTTTTCATTATTTTACTTTTTATAGTATTTTTGTTTTTACTTAATATAAATATATTTAAATAAGTAAAAATTGTAATATATAGAAAATCTTTTTACAATAATATAAAAAAAAATTATATTTAAAACATATTTTTACAATAATCTAATAAACATTTACAGTTACATTTACAATAAATAATAAAGTGAAAACAAAATTAATATTACTAACAAAAACAACTTAAGTTATTATTTTTTTTTAATCAGAAAGATAATCTTTCTTGCTAAATGTATTTGTTGTCAATATTGACAGAAAACCTAATATTTTTTGGTTGTCAAATCCAATTTAAAATGACAATTTTTTTTATTACGAATTAATGAAAAATGTATGTAATAATTAATTAACAAATTTCTAAAATAGAATTATAAAAAGTGGCCCTGTGAGGATAACCATAACTGCGATGTGGCCCACGGTGAAAACGAGTTTGACGCCCCTGCTTTAGCTTAAGGGGCTTCTGAACACATTTTCTGTCTCGCACGCCAAACCAAGAGGGGGCCGCATAATACCAACAAATCAAGTTTTCGTTCCAATTGTAAGAACTTGAAAAATGCACAATTTCTCTATAAAATGTCAGTGTCAGTCTTGTGAGGGAGGTTCACAAGCTGAATGTTGACTGAACAGGCAGCTCAACATTGTTGTTTGTGAAAACTTTCACAAAATGGGGATTCACACATGGCGGAAGTAAAAATCATGCTAATCTCAACCATTACAATTGCCTGAATGTGAGCACAGTAAACCATATTGATAGTAGTATGATATTAATTCTGTTCGGTGCCAGAAGGTTCTGATTTCAGTCTGGTCCTTTGCCTCAAGTGATGTCAGTGATATGCAAGTCATCCAAGCATAAGGATGTTTCCTGGTGACTGTTGTGTTTTGTTTTGCAGCTTGTATGTCTGCTCACTATATTCACTGCCACAAACCTTCTTGAATCTCTCCCCCATTTGTAAGCAGCCAAGCCTCGTTCTGGGAAATGCAGGCGCCAATCACTCTTGACTTTCCAAATTTGCTGAATAATGGATCTTCTCCTTTTTGCTGTGGTTGTTGTGTATACAGTCGCTTGTAGTGTGTATACAATGCCTGCCTCATGAGTCTCTGGTTACAGGTCCAAGCGGGACCCCTCCCAGACTACAATGCACAGCTGCACAATGACTCTGCCAAGCATTTAGAGGCTGCTCAGACTGAAGCACAAGCCAAGGTGATGATTGAATACCAGACTGAAAGCACATGACGACATAATACCGGAAGTCTGACATTTGCTCCAGTATTGTTTCTAAAAATGGCCCATGCCTCTAATCTTCCACGCACTCCTTTCCTGTACGCATGCACTTAAAGGTCTTTTGTGTCAGCAGTGTTATTGATGGTGATAGAATTCTCTTTCTGTCCAAAGGGAAATGGCTACCGCACTCAACACTCCTCTCCTGGCCCCCGAGGCCCCGCCGCCTCCATGGAGGCTCTTTCTCCCTTCTTCAAGAAGAAAGCACACATCCTGGAGGTCCTGCGCAAGATGGAGGAGACGGACCCTCTCAAGTTCCACCCGGCCACTGCGAGCTTGTCTTTCTGCGACTACAGCCAGGTGCTCATGTCCACAGAGGCCGTTCTCGCCTCAGCGGACCCGCTGCAGTGCAAATCCCACCACACGCACTGCCACTGCTCCCACTCTGACGCCGAAACACTCCAACATGTCAACGGTGACGGGGCAGTGAAGTGTGAGGGGGGCAACACCTGCTGTTTACACTGCAAAAGGAGCCCAGAAGGACCTCCGAAGCCATGCATCCACCCCTGCACTTCTCCCGCCGCCACCCAGACCCATGGTGCTCCTGCAGCCACTATGAACGAATGTCACAGCAAGACCAGAACGGCGGAATCTGTCTCTGTCCCTGTCCCACCGTCAAAACAATGCACCAAGAATGACGCGCACCAGCCACCAGTAGGCGGCGTTGACACCACCAGTCAGAGCCGGGAGGAAGTGGAGCAGAAGCAGAACAGTGAAGAACTCACTGATTTCTTTCCCGTCCCCCATGTGTCTAGTTCAGAAGCCGCCCCCGTCCCCGACCGTGACTCAAGTGAAGGCCCTCTCTCCTCCATCGGCAGCAATGACGCGGTCCCAGAGAAGGATGATGCAGATCATGAGGCTTCCAATGTGAGAGCCAGCGCCTCCGTCAGCCCAAGCTCCTCCTGCCTCAGTGACGTCAAAGCCGCCGCCATCAACTCGCCGTCCAAGCTGCTTAAGCTCTTAAAGATCCCCTCTATAGGGGAGAAGTGTCAGGCTTCTAGCCCTGCCGTCCGTCTGAGCCCCCAACTCACCCGCAGCTCCAGGATCCCCTGTCGCACCAACAACTATGAGGTGTACCACTCTCCTGTTCCCACCCGTAGAGCCACAACCACTGAGCGGTGCAGACAGCCGCCGCCCCCGCCCACCAGGTCTGAATCTTACCCCGCCACGCACTCTGCACCAACCTCCCCACCGCAGCCCGAAGACGCCTGCCCCTCCCCGCCTGCTAAAGACGATAGTTACAGCAGCTTCTCTGCACCCAAAGCTGGCGCTGGCTCTAAAACGGCCACTCCCTCATCCACATCCTCCCCCAAAGCATCTCAGAGTATCCCACATTACGAAAACATTTGTGACATGACCACTAACTCTCGAGAGCAGGAGCCCACCCACGCTCAGGAGAAAAGAACCACTCTTCCATCTCAAACAAAAACAAACGGCGGTGAAAGGAAGCTTGTGAAATCACTTCCTGAGAGCGTCCTCACTACGTTTCCTCAGCGAAAGCAGTCATCATCCTCTTCGTTTGAGTTGACGTCAGATGATGAAGACGATGAAGACAGTCTGGTGTGGGTGAACCATCACAGCCTGCCCAACTCGTCGGCGCTCGCTAATGCTAAGCTTAGCTCCTCACAAACCCGAGAGGAGGTCACTGCCCAGAGCTGCGAGGTCGCCCAGACGCCACCGCCACCGCCAGCCAGAAGAAGTGACGCGTCTTCCATTCCCAAGAGGCCTGCGACAGGCCCCGCGAGGTCTCAGGCTGATTCCAGTCACCATGCCTTTAAGGACAGGCTGGCTGCGCTGGGCAAGCTGAGGAGCTCCGAGGACTTACAAGCAGGGTTAAGGCCTGTAGATGCCGTGAATGAGGCTGCCGAGGAAAAAAGTAAGACAGCAGAGAGGCCTGTCGAGCTCCACAAGGAGGAGCAGAGACATTCCAAATTTACAGACTCTTTGGATGGTAAACCCAGAGGTAGCAGCGGGGGGTTGAAGTACCCGGGCTCCTCTCAACTTTATGAGCAAGGTGTCAAATCTCCGTCGTCGGGTCTTTGTGTGACCAAGACAGAATGCTCCAAAAGCAAAATAGGTTTACCGTCGCCTAACACCGACACTCCACAGGTACTACGCAACAACATAAAGTGTCCCGGCTCGCTCAATCTCTCCTACAATCTCAAAAGTAGCAGCAGCCCGAACAAAATACCCCCCAAGTCACCGTCCAAACCTTCCGTCCACAGAGCCGGCAAACCCGCAGATGCCCCTCGTTACTCCTCCAAGTCAGAGGAAAGAACCAAAATTAGTGGCAAAGGTAAGAAGAATCCCATGTATGGAGATAGCCTCCCACCACCTCCTCCGAGACCTCCCACATCTGAGGGGGAAAAACCACAGCCACCGCCGGCGCCCAGCCCGCAGTCAGCCATCGAGCAGAAGGTGATGAAGGGCATTGAGGAGAACATGCTAAAGCTCCAGGAGCAGGACCGAGGTCAGGGCCAGGGTGGCGAGGTCAAGCAGAAGGCGTCCAATGGCATCGCCAGCTGGTTCGGCCGCAAGAAGAGCAAGCTGCCTGCGCTCAGCCGCAAGGCCGACGCCCCCAAAGCAAAAGAGGAGAAGAAGGAGTGGAAGATAAACATCCCGTCGGTGGGCAAGGACTCTGTAAAAATGGCCAGCAGGTGTAAAGAAGGCGTGGAAGGCCTGAACATCTCCACGCTGATGGAGAAGGCCGAGGGACTGAGGAGGGCGCTGGAGGAAGAGAGGGCGTACGTGGAGAGGTCGGGCAGGGGTCACTCCTGCGAGGTGGTGATGGACCAGGCACAGGGACAGCTGGCCGTCATGTACAGGGGAGGACGCTCGGACAACTTCATGCAACAGCTGCTAAACAGGTGAAGACTTTGTTACATTGACACCTTCTTCTTGGAATGGTCTGTTTTTCTTTTTCCATCTCCACTGGACTATGATTGATGAAAACATCCTTTACATATTTCCTGTCATGTGAAATCGAAATCATTTTTGTGTTGCTAATTGAACCCATTTGAATACAGTATACAAGGAAGAAGCTGTTAGGAAATGTCGTGCGTTTGTGCGATGACAAAATGTTTGTGCTTCCTGACTGCAGAGTGGATGGCAAAGACCCCGTCAGCATGCCACAGCGGCGGCTCTCCTTCGACTGTAAGACCTCCAGGCCGGTCTTCAGTCAGCAGAGCGACATCATCAGTCACACCGGCGGCGGGGATGACATAGAAAAGGTTTGTCTTTGTGTCATATCAACAAGATGAAGACACATATCAAATTCATTCAGGCCCATAATGTTTTTTTTTCCTGCAACTCTGCCTGCACACCTCATGCATACCTGCCAACGTTTGCATTTGAAAAACTTTGAAATCTTCCACCGAAATGTTCAGTAGCGGACGTTGGTAAATACCTGACTGCGTCCTTTTGTGGCGCAAAAGGCCTGACTGTACCGGCTACAGGATGTGTTATACCGATGTTACCCAAGTGACGAGCAGACTGGAAGCTGTGCTGTGCTTTTTTTTTTTCTCCTGAAAGCTAAAATATGGGAAATGATGGACATGGAAGGGCGCCAGAAAAGAAGGGCAAAATATTGTAGATTCACGGTGAAAACGGAGGGTTGACGGGTCATGTGTTGTTTCTCACGCAGCAATCCGATCGACTCGGCAAGATAACATCAGACGAGAACCTGAGCGATTCGGTTCACTCCCAGCACTTTGCAGGTAAGAAGACATATAAAAGGAACGTTGGGCTGATGGTGCCAGTTTTTACAAAAAGATATCAGATGACATCCACTGTTTGGATACATGTTGTACTGTATTGGGCTGATAAAAAAAGTATAAAGGCTTGACAAAACTGGAATTTCTTGGTAGCAGACAACCACAATGTGTCCCACTGGGTCGCCTCCATTGTTTGTGATACTTTTTTGTTGCTTTCCAATGAAAATGATGTTTTTCCTCTTACCAAAAAACTGTGAAAAACACATTTGAGATACATGCTTTTTATTGCCGGTGACAAATGACAAATTATTTACAGTGCTGTGCAAATGTTTTTGTATTTTAAGTTTTCAATTTTTTTGGGAGTTTTTGTTTGTAGTTTTTTTAGTAATATATCTCAGATTTAAGTACAGTTCCAGACCCAACCGTGATAGTAGGATTCTTTATTTATAAATCTAATATTTTTGTAGTCAGAGCATAGAAAGCCTGTTTATGAATAAGTAGATGGGAAATAACACCCTATAGTCACCTTTACACTTGTGTTACCTGATATATGAGACACAATCAGAGGAAGACATACGTCGTAATAAATAAATGAAGACATAAATAAGACTCATCCTCGTGTGTTGCAATAAATGTGTTCCGAACGTGTGGAGGACAGGATGTGACTTTGGGCTTCGGAGTTGGACTTTAGCTCGTCATGACTGATGCTTGTGTCCCTGACCAATCATTACAGGAAATACTGACACCTAGTGACCAGTGTCAAATACGACATAGCACCAGGTATTTGAATGCATCTTCTGAGTGCCTTATATTTGCGTTTTAGTTAATTTAACCATTTTTATGCTTGAAAATGCTTAATTTAGGAGAAAAAAAATATGTAAATATTTGCTTAAATGTGCATTTTTTTTTGGACTAGTAATAGGCCGTATTCAACCACGAAACAGCATGATTTATTAATTCATATATTGTGCAAAAACCGTAATAGAGTGAAGCCGTGAAAGTCAAACGGTGACGCGGTGAGGGACGACTGTACTTGAGATCAGCAAGGGTTCATCCGGGTCATTGTATTGATTGCAACTGGAATGTTCAGGTCGTCTTAGAAGACGTTTAACCTTCCATCCGAGCAGCCTTCATGAGGTCATCCTCACTTACCAGGTAGGACAGCTCTAGTCTGACTAAATAGGACGGCTCTAGTCTGTCTGAAGGGTTGGTGCAGGATAGAAAGGATTCATCCTCGAAGGTAGAGGCATGCCCAGACAAGGAGTTTCCCTCTTGTGGTACAAAACGACCACAGAATGTTAAGATGCAACTGAGTGGGGCATCTGCCAGCCAGTGAGTCATTTGTGTGGAATGGCCCACATTAGCAATCCAACCAGATGTAACAGTGCTCATGGACACACCTGAAGCCAAGGTGCCTCTTAGGAAGGGATGAAAGGGTCGCATTGTATGTGGGAGATTGGTGGTGCCGCAGCCCTCCCTCTCTGTTCAGGTGGCCTCCCGGACTCCTCTTTCAGACCTCTCAAAACCCCTAAGATTAGGGATTTTTGTAGTGCACGACCAATTTGTTGTTGAGGCTTCATCACTTCCTGTTTCTCCAGGATCTGGTGCTTCCACCTACACGCTGGACAGCGGCATCGGCACCTTCCCTTTACCCGACTGCAGCAGCGGCGCGGCAGGACGAGGCCTGTCCAAGACGAGGGCCGAGCACCACCCCTCGGCCTCCCCTGGGAGGGCCGGGCGACGGGCCCGCACTTTGGACAGGGAGCCGACGCCGCAGGAGGACTGCTACACGCCGCACAAACAGCTGATTCCCACCATGCAGCACGGCTCCAAGATGGAGGGAAGAAGCCCAGCCGGCCTCATCCGTGAAGGTGCACAGAGATGTTACACTTGAAGTGCTCAGATCCTTGGCGATGCAGCCTCTTAGGATATCATGTGGAAAAACTGACATTGAATCCTGATTTATTGCGCTATTTATTGTCAGACACGTTGGACACAAACAAAGAAGCCCATCCAGGAACAGGAACAAGAACACAACTACTTGTATGTAGGATGACGGCAGTAGTTTCAGCAATGATGCGTGATCTTCCTAACTTCTTTCAGCAGACCTCAGAAGCAACATACCGTAGTCCCTCCTTTATCGAGGTTAATTGGTTCACACCCGGCAGCGATAAGTGAATTTGTGAAGTAGGATTCTATATTAATAAATGGAATATTTTCATAGGTATGGCAAAGAAAACCTGTTTACGATCTTCTAAATGAGGGTTTTTAACATTAGAGCCATCTAGAGATGAAATAACACCCCTATAATACCTTTACGTTTGTATTACCAATCTAGTAGATAGAAACATATAAGACACGTTAGACATAAATAACATAGACTCACACATTAACAGTTCCTTGTCTTTTTCTGGACAGTGCACTTCCTGCGGTGGCCATTGTCTCATCAGTGTATTGCAATGGTGGCTTTACACTGCTTTACACTCGTATTACCCAATACAGTCGACACCATAAGAGTAAATAAGTCATTTCATAAAACTCCTGCTTGTGTTCCCGAGGGGACCACTGCAAGGCAGACAGGAAGTGACGTCAGAGGTTCCGAGTTGAGTTTTAGCTTGTTGTGGGTTATGGCCCCAACGGTAGCCCATGTTGTTATTATTATTATTATTATTATGATGATTATGTTGTTATTAGCATTTCTGTGTGGAGTTTGCATGTTCTCCCCATGCGTGTGTGGGTTTTCTCCGGGTACTCCGGTTTCCTCCTACATTCCAAAAATATACATGGTAGTTTAATTGGCGACTTTACGGTAAATTTTCCATAGGTATGAATGTGAGTGTGAATGGTTGTTTGTCTATATGTGCCCTGCGATTGGCTGGCAACCAGTCCAGGGTGTACCCCGCCTGTCGCCTGAAGTCAGCTGGGATAGGCTCCAGCATACTCACGACCCTAGCAAGGATAAGCGGCATAGAAGATGGATGGATGGATGTTATTATTGTGTGAGATCATTTAAGCCTACAATAACGGCCTGTTCTGGCCATCACGTCTCATGTTCTGGCGACACCTAGTACTCATCGTAGAATACTACAATCACAAGTAGAATGTTTCTTCTTCCTTGTATTTTTGCTTTTTAGTTGTGTTACTTAGTTCATTTTGCCATTTTTATGCTTGAAACTTAATTTAGGCCAAGAATACATACAATTTGCTTATATATGCATTTGTTTTTTGTATTGCCAATAGGCCGTATTCATCCAAGAAACAGCAATGGTTTATTATTTTTTTGAACCGCATTAAGAGTGAGCGAGCGATATTCGAACTGCGATCTAGCGAGGGACGACTGCAGAGCTGTATATTCAACTTTTCATGTGTTTAATGTCTCTCCCTGCAGACAAAGACGCTCATGGAGCAAACATGTTTTCTCCCCGTTCCAAGACTTGGACCTTCCCCAACTTGAAGACTCCAGCAGGACCAGCGGAGGTGTACCTGGCTGTGGAGGAAGAGCAGGAGGAGGTGGTATCCTACGGCACGCCATTCAGAGCGGTATGCCTGTTTTGATCTGCACCATTCTGTCACTTGTGTACTAAAAATACCTCCTGAAGATACATTTTTAAACCGCCACTTGCATATTACATAATGTTGGAACACAGGAGTACTCTCCCTGTGAAATAATTAATCAGCAGGATATTAATAATTCACACATTTCTCTAACCCACTTGATGTCTGTTGTATAAGACAGCACACATTACATAAAACTCCTTGTCTCCCGTCAGAGCTTGAAGGCTGGTGGTCCGTCCTCCAGCCGCATGGTTGACCAAGGCAGCTTGCCCGTTCCAGCCCAGTCCGGATTGAGCCGCAGGGGGAAGACTCGGACTCCCAGCGTTCCTGAGATGAGCCGGGAATCTGGGCTGGAGCTGCTCAGGGAGCGGCCGGAGGAAGCGCTCTCCCCGAGCCGCCCGCAGGTTCTGGAAACGCCAGAGTCCCTCAGCGACTCTCTGTATGACAGTCTGTCATCGTGTGGCAGCCAAGGATGATGCAAACACAGACGGACTGCAGAGTTCTATTCTAATTCTGATCCAGCAACATGCAGTCATCTTGTAGGAAAAGAAAGCTTCTACAAGGGGGTGATGACGCTGCCTTGTTACCCGCTTCTCAGCAACAAGGATCAGTGTGACTTCTCCTCAGGATTTCCCGACAAAGTGAAGCCAAAACCACCAATGAAAGTCACTGGCCTCTGTGCAAATCGGACTTGTGTGTACAGGACTGCAAACGCATGGCCAAGCTAACAAATAGCACAAGTGGCATTCTGCTAGATAGTGAGCAACATGTGTTTTCTCTCATCCTGATCTCTTTATGTTAATGTCATTTTCATTTGATTTTTTTTTAATGTGGCACTCCGAAGAGGAAACAAAAAAGAATGTTATTTTTTTTTTTTTATTATTGTTTAAAACGGTCAAATTTTAGTGTAAAAATGATTTTCTCGATCATGTTTGTTTTACGCCTACGGAAGGTTGTCAGAAAAATGTCTGTTTTAAATCATAATGCATTTAAAAGGTAATATATACCAGCAATAATAACATAGATAAGAGAAATGGCTACACTATTCAATATGTATTTCTATTTATTTCAAATGTATATCATTCATCTTTTTTGTAATCTTTCTGTGAAAATGGAAAGTCTCCTCGCTTAGATTATGTTCAATTTCAACATGTGTTGCTGTTCGTTGCTAGATGATAGATCCGCTGTACGTACTGCCGTTTTTCTACTTTATAATTAAAATGTTTTCATTTAGACCTGCGCCTCAATCAGCTTCCAAGCACAGTTGCTATGTTATCAGCGTCACTACTTTTTGCACTTATCCTATTACATAAAGCTTGGACATGACCTCAGCTTCCTTAACTTTGTTAGAACAAACCATACACTGAGCAAACACCCCAAAATGACTGAAGAAAGTTGCTGTCAACATCACTACTGCTAAATAGAAGGAAAAAAAAGGAAAAGTAGTAAAAGTCATGAGAATTTGAAATTGAATTACAATTTTTGCATTCAACACATTTATTTGAGCAAATGTATCAAATTATTAGTTTACATTTTACATCAAGAAAATAAATTCTTCACAGTATACACTCAAATGTTAGGGTTAACACCACTTGATTTGGCAAACTAACAGATTTTTCTGGAATTCACAGGAGCGAAGAAAAGCTTGCCTGTCGTTTTTTGTACTAGCTGAAAATAAGATTATGCCAACTCAGCCCCTAATAAAGATGTAAAAGAGCTTATCAATAGTGCTCTGTCCTGGTTGAAGTAATTCAGAGCATTTCTTATTTGTGAAGGAAATCTGGTGACAATCGGCTGAAGAAAAGAGGAAACTCAAAAATAAGCAAATCAAAGCATGTAATCATTCAACTTAAAACGATACTCACTGTCAGAAGCTTACGTGACTCACTAAAAATGAGCCTAGTCATGGCACTAAACAATAAGGATGAAAATCTTCACGCAAAGCTCCACTGAGGGAGAGGACACTTGACAGCGCCACGCTCCCCTCTACAGGCCAAACATGTTCACTGCAGCATTAGGTCTACTCCCCCGGCTCACAGCCACCACACAGGACTAGCATGAGTTTACACGGACGTACATTCAAAACCCTTGGAAGGTGAACAAGTAAAGAAAACAAGGTAAATATTTTTTCAAATCAAATAAGACCACAGGAGTTAATTGAAGAAATGAAGACAGAAGTATCAAGTGTGTTGCAAACTGTGCCTTCTTGTTTTGACGGCTTGACTTGCTTTTTCAGCCAACAATCCTGGTCTACTTCTTCTCCTTCTTCTTGTCCTGGCAGGATGACACGGACAAAATGAAAGCTGGCTCGGGACAGTTTGCTGGTAACAGGCGTTAGCAAACAGATACAATGATCACAGACTTCCTGCCAAGTACCTTGTCGTTCATGGCAAGGATGACCATCAGTTTCCTGAAGATGGTGATGAAGTCAAGGAACAAGTCCACACAGTGCCTACACAAGGCAAATATAAAAATACAAATATATACACACTGATATCATTTGTTTCTATCTTGAGCACAACACATGAAGACGCGCGCTAACAAGACAGCCATCCTCACCAGACATAGTCCTTGTCTCCGTTCTCTGCCTTCTCAATGATGAGCTGAGTGTCAAACAGGACGAATCCGCACATGATGAGCAGGCCCAGGTACATGTGAGCCTGTGAGGAAGACCATCCAAAGATCACACATCATGATAGCCTACCTTAAACTTGGCTGTGAGCGGATCAGTTACAGAGGAAGTAATGCACTCACCTTGAAGAGCATCACAGATCCAAAGAACATGTTCATGAGCGACATTAGGAAGAGGATGGACAGGCCTGACATCAGCGTGCCTGACGAGAACAACGAGGCAATGAGCAAGTGACACATGGACCATGAGGAGACAAATACACTGGGCTGTCAAAAGCATTAGCACACATCTGTGTGATCTATCGAAATCTTCATGTGACCGCTGCATGCTTCCAAATTTGTAGAAACAGTCAAGAGGCCATTTTAGATCTGTTGGGGGCATGAGCAAAAATTCACAGGGGGCCCCTTTGCATAGTGCAACGGTTGTAGAAGTTGAAAGTTTGTCAGCTCTCAGGGGCCACCAACTGCAACTGGGATGGGGCACCAAGCAGTTGCCTGCCTTGCCAGGTGGCAAGCAAAACTATACAAAGAACCCTGACGTGAAGCCCACCACAGACATGTGGGTCGAACTAGAAGAGAAATGGTGAACCAGCAAGCTCTCTTCCTCCTCACAAATGTTGCGTAAACGGACAAAAACTCCATAAAGTCTTTGCAGAACAATGAAAGCTGTCATGCAACTTCAAACCTCCATTGCAAATAACATTTATTTATTTCAATACAAACATTTTCAGTAACCTCAAAGTATTAAGTTGTGATATTTCAATTATTTTTGTTGATTTATTGCAAACTATTGCCACTTTCTAAAGTTATTAAATTTAATTTAAACCGTTTTTTTCCCTTTTTCCACTTCCTGTATGTCAGTGGTTTGTAATTATTTTCTGACATGCCCCCCCAGGGCCAGAATAACCCCTCACCCCCACCCCGCTTTCATACAAAGATGTACAAAATGACCTGTGCGGTGTGATGTTGTTGGACTTCTGTGCGAACCAGTTTGTCCATAACAAACACCATGTTTGAACATAAGGATGTCCACAAGTGCACTTGGCAGCAGGACACCCTTGGCCACACATCTATGATCGACTATGTAGTCGTATCGTCGGCCCTGCGTCTGCATGTTCTGGACACGCGGGTGAAGAGAGGGGCTGAGCTGTCTACTGATCACCAGCTGGTGATGAGTTGCATTAGATGGCGGGGGAAGTTGCCAGACAGACCTGGGACACCCAAACGTGTAGTGAGGGTGTGCCGGGAGCGTTTGGCAGAGTCTCCCGTTCATCGAGTCTTCAACTCTCACCTCCAGCAGAGCTTCGCCTGCATCCTGGGGGAGGATGAGGATATTGAGTCTGAATAGGCCGTATTTCGTGCCTCCATTGGTGAGGCAGCCGATTGAAGCTGCGGCTGCAAGGTGGTCGGTGCCAGTCGCGGCGGTAAGCCCCGAACCCGATGGTGGACACCAGAGGTCAGGGCTGCCGTCAAGGTGAAGGAGTCCTATCGAGCAGGATGGCTTGTGGGACTCCTGAAACAGCTGATAGGTACCTGCAGGCCAAGTGGCACGCGGCTTAGGCAGTGGTTGAGGCAAAAACTTGGGTGTGGGAGGAGTTCGGTGAGCCAATGGATAACGACTTTCGGTCGGCCTTGAAGTGGTTCTGGCAAACCGTCCGACGCCTCAGAAAGGGGAAGCAGTGCCCGGTCCCCACTGTTTACAGTGGGGACGGGGCCTGCTGACCTCGACTGAGGATGTAGTCGGACGGTGGAAGTAATACTTTGAAGCTCTTCTCAATCTGACTGACATACCTTCCATAGAGGAAGCAGTGTCAGAGGGCACGAATGCGGACAGTTCTATCACCGTGGCTGAGGTATCTGGGGTAGTCAAAACACTCCCCAGTGGCAAAGCTCCGGGGGTGGACGAGTTTCACCCCAAATTCCTCAAGGCTCTGGAAGTTGAGGGAGTCTTGGCTGGCATGTCACTTCAACATTGCGTGGAAGTCGGGAACAGTACCTCTGGATTGGCAGACCGGGGTGGTGGTACCCCTTTTCAAGAAGGGTACCGGAGGGTGTGTTCCAGCTATTGGGGGATCTATAGGGATAGTCTACCCTGCCTAATCCTGCAACTCATGTCAAAAGACCATAAATATTTTCTTAGTGGAGATGTGTTTTGTAAAAGTGGAATTTAAATGTTGGCAGTCACATAAAAGACAAATAGCTAACCTCTACTTTCTTTTTGTCAAAGTAGCTTTAATAGTGCTGCATGTTGGATATACCTGTGCTATCATATCATACCATATCATATCTCAATTTATGATACTGTTTATACAGGACAGATTTCTATAACAAAAATATTTTGTTATTTTGAACTAAATATATTACTGAACTATTCATTTCCGGTGTGTTCATATTACTCTAATACAGGCATCAAATTAAATTTTGGTTTGTGTCAAATAGTACAAAATATTTTGCAATGTTCTCGGTTGATGTCCTGCTGATTGTTGAAAAATGTTAAATAAGTTCATAAATCAATAAGTCATAAAAAATTGCTATTTGTCATTAAAAAAAATACAGACGGCGCAGCGGTACGACACAGCGGCGGCAGTCCGCCCTCCCATGCAGTCCACCACCACAGGGGAAATCCTAGGGGAAACCCTGATCATTGTACTTTTCTTAAAAGTAATGTTAAAATCTGGTCTCATAGACCTAATCTCATGTATCGTCTTGTCTCATAAACTGAGTTTCGCCTGACACCCCTAGTGTTTACACTACAAGCGATTAAACGGTGACATTTACGACTTATTAGGTTATGATATTCACATTAACATGTCGAAAGTGTACATAAATAGTGTTATGTGCTTACACATTAGTTGGATAGCTGCAAAGCCAGAAATACACACTAAATCCACACGCTACCGGGAACTCTACGAGGGCACAACATCGCCCCCATCACCTAACACCAGGGGGCGCACCCTATTTGAGAAGCAATGCTGCATGTGTAAATGCTTGTGCCCAAATACTTTTGTCAATACCCTTGTAAGCATGCAGATGTAAATAAACATATTTATATATGCAGTTTATTTAATACTTTGTTGTGTTTTTTTTTACAAAACCATACGTCTCAACCATAAGGAAGTTCCTTTACCTCCGAGGAACAGGTAGCTCCTGCGTTTGGCATAGAGGGCGCTGAGAGTGAAGCAAATGAAAATAACCGAGGTTCCCATGAATGCAGTCACAATGATGCTGCAAAAGAGAGAGAAAAAGATGCAACTATTTGTTTATCTGGGACAAGAGAGCAACACATCCTCACAAAACATTCATAAGTTTAGTTGAAAAAGTCACAAGAAGAAGTTTTAATTGAAATAGTAATAATTGAAACTGCTCCCAATTGGATATTTGAACTAAGATGAAAGTGTACATTTACCTATCACGAAGATAGAGTTGTGTAAAACAGCTTTTAAAAGTTTTAGGACCTATAGACTTTAGGATAGGTGCAACAGCTTGAAAAAAATAAAGAAAAAGACTTAAAAATTGACAAGCTAACGTCACGGTGGTGTGAAAAAGTTTTTTTTTGTTTCAGATCAAACAAATATAAATATTAGTTAATGACAACAACTGAACACAAAATGCAGGTTTTAAATTAAACTTATTAAGAGACAAAAAAAATCCAAACATACATGGCCCTATGTGAAAAAGTGATTTGTTGCCCCCCCCAAACATAACTTAACTGTGGTTTATCACACCTGAGTGCAACTTCTCTAGCCACACCCAGGCCTGATTATTGCCACACCTGTTCTGAATCAAGAAATCACTTAAATAAGTCTAACAAAGTAAAGTAGACCAAAAGATCCTCAAAAGCTAGACATCATGCAGACATCTAAAGAAATTCAGGAACAACTTCGAAAGTAACAGATCTATCAGTCTGGGAAAGGTTATAAAGTCATTTCTAAAGCCTTAGGACTCCAGTGAAACAGTGAGAGCCATTATACACAAGTGCAAAAAAACAAAACAAACATAAGAAATCAGGAAGGGGGCAAACACTTTTTCACACCACTGTAATATCACAACACAGTCCATCTAGCCATGTATAAACAAAACATGGAATGTGGACTAATACTTAGATAATTTGGTTGTCTATTCGTAGTTGCTCATATGCTTGTTCTTGTTTCCTAGTCAGCACAGATTGGTGTCCTATCGCATTGTTTTGATCATTTTTTCACAAAAAGATTGTGGATGATGGACAGAATTTAAAAAAAAATGCAGTTTTCCTTTAATGCCTGAAGACACGCCATCTGTTAGCTGCAGACGTTAAACATTACACAAATGTTGGCATACCTTGGATTGACTGCAATGACAAAGTCCAGAGTGGGGCCAAGACCAAGACCTGGAGGGAGAAGGCAGAAGACGTTAGAATAGATTAAGTCAGGTGAGCCGTAGAATAACCATCTAATGAGATAAACCGCCAGGGTACCAGACAAGAAGGCGAATCCAGCGAGGATAGCCAGCCTCTTCTTCTCCGTTTCTGAGTTGTGTGGTGTCATGGCAAGCCAGATCATCATTCCCAGGGAGCCCAGAGCAGACAGCATTCCTCCCTGATGACGACAACAACAAAGACAAGCTGAGAGCAGGACTCAACTCTGCTATTCAGCAATATTTATGCCCTCCTCAAATCGTGAGCAGACCACTGGTCTTCATCCATCAATTTTCTTCCACTGGAGCTGGAGCCTACACCCTAGATTGGTCGGCAGTCAATCGCAGTGCACATATAGTAGAGCCCGACCAATAAATAAGTGGGGCCGATTATGATGTATCACGAGTAATCTATATCGGTGAATATGTAACTGCGTGGAGATTCTGTCGCTCCGCTCTCGTGTGCCCCCCCCCCCCTCCCAGCTCTGCCTCACTCACTAGGCTGCAGAGGAATAGCGAAAGAGACTGCATGTTTTTACACTGTGGTAAGCTGTGACTTTGTAAAACAATATAACACTATAGTGCCACTCTGTCAGGTCCCGTCAGGGAGAACATTCTAGTTTTTTTTCCACACAAGTTTTAGAGAGTGTATTACATTATTTTACATCATGTAGGTTGCATCTCTGTGAGATACAAAGAAAGATGCAGCGGTTAATCCACATGTCGACCATTATCTAGGACTATTATGCAGCGTTTTAAAGTGAAATAAAAATATATATCCTATATATATGCAGATATACACAGCGTTCCACCTCACTTCATACTTCCATGCAGAATTTCCAGTGGCTCATACATTCACAAGTTAATGTCTTCATTAAAATAATTTTGAAACTGTACTAAGTATAAAGTATTTAGCTGTGACTGTATGTATTGCATGTTTTCAAAGCAGCTACATTATGACATAAAATGTAGTTTAGTCCCTTGTATTAAGATGTTGTGGTGAATAAGCCTTTTAAACACAATTTATTAGTTTAAAAACACCTCACATTAGCCTATGTATTTTCACTTTCAGTCGAATGCAGCCACTTTATTTTATTTTAAAATGGTCAACTATAGTATCAAATCCTAGGCTAATTACCAAAATGCACAAAATGTATATATTTTCATTAGACAGGCAGAGGGGACGAGTAAGGTGTGGAGCCACTTCACAAAAGACTCAACAGGCGTGAACGTTAGATGCAACATCTTCAGTGTGCAAGTAGGCCAGGGCTCCAGCACCAGCAAAGAAAAGAACAGTACAAATTTGTGGTAACACCTAAAAGTAAATAAGAGGCATGTCCTTACATTGACAGTGTTACTAATTAAAACTTCCTTATTTTAATTTTGTAGTCTTGTTTCTTTGTGTTGAATCGCATTTTGGGTATTATAAGAATTTATGTTAATGTACAGTATATATCCTGTGTATAGCAATGCTCTTATTTCATATATCAGCCATTTATATTGGTTCTCGGCCAATATATCGGATATTGGCTTTTTTCAGCCCCCAATGTAGGTATCACCACCGGCCCCAAAAATCCCAAATCGGTCGGGCTCTAACATATAGACAATCATTCTGAGAATTATATGCTCTTGTCTATAGATGCATCCACACATCATTATCAGATGTGTAAGGCAATGTAAAAGGGGAGAACAAGGGAAAAGGGGGAAAGCAAGGCTGAAGGTATATTTTATTACCTGGAAGAGGCGCGTGACCACATGCACATAGGAGCCAGCTGCAGCCACAAACATACACACTGCCAAGCTGGAGTAGACATTCTTCAAGTGCACCTGGGTGGAATGAGAACTGAAAGACAAAAAGTTTAGATAAGGATTGTTGACTGACGGAGCAGATTAGGAGCATGTTTGACATGCGTCACATAATTTACATTTGGGAGAACTTGAAGAGAGCGTCAAAGTTGATGTTGCGGTCGAACACGTTCATGATGGAACAGGAAGCTGAGATCTAAAAGTGAAAGAAATTGTTCATTGGGTCATTCTTGATCACAATGAAAACTATCCTTGAAAAGTTACAGCGAGCCTTTGCTTGAAACAATGACAACAAATGTTAACTTCTACGTTCACTTTATCAACAGTTTTGTTATGTTTTGCACTTTAGAAAGTGACCCCCTACAGCAGTAGAACGTATAATAATAATGACGTATGTTACTTTCGGCCTTTGTGAAAACGCCACAATTGTATAACTTTGTCTGAGCTCTCCTGGTGACCTATCACTTGTGAAACATGGAGGTTACTTTCGTTTATCGCTTTCACTTTGCGTGGGTACTAATTCCGTCCTGTTAATCCAAAAAGTTGATAAAGCTCCAAAATGACCTGGCTCCTGTTGATGATACACACCCAGCGCAGAAATGTGTGTTTGGCTTCATGACGCTGTGTCGTACAACCAAATGCGTGCTACAGTAGCACACATAAAAGGACAGCAAACACAGTTGGTTTTACCATAAAATTGTAAGCAATCAAAAAAAGACTATGTAAAAATAACACAAATAAGTCGAAAACATACGACGAGCAACAGCTTGTTCGTCGGCCACTAAGTGTTATTAATAGCTAACGGTGCTAGCCAAGAAGCTCTATTATAACAGCACCCTGCTAAGCTAACGTTAGCTAGTTGGTCTGTGGCCACAATCCACTATCTCGACAATTGAGCAAAAAACATTAAAGCCACAAACCAAATCCAACACGCCAATGTTTTTCTCAAGTCATTGTGTCTGCCTTTCACCTGTTCTGCGCTCCTGTGCGTTGGTTTGTGTAGCGTTGTCTTCCTTGTTTCAAGATGATTTGTGGAAGCTAAACAGGACGTGTCACACAGTGGTCTGCTGATGTCACCATAGAAACGCCCAGAAAAGTGCAGACCTATTTCCGGCTAAAAGACGACACAATAAATGATAGTCATTTCGAGCGTCACTTAAAAACCACACGACGTCGACTTTGTTTAAGAGTAACGTAAATATAAATGCGAATGTGCAATAATATCACATGTTAAAATGAAAAGCACTTACCAGCTTGTCGCTGAGTATTCACCTCCGTCCACCTAAAATGGCCGACACAATCTACCGCCGTCATAAGCAGCGGTAGTTCTGTGCGCCACCCGAAGAGAACATGCATTTCTTTAAAGCAATTAAAACATTTAATTCTCACTGCTTTGGGTGGTATATTACTGAAGCTGGATTGTAAAACTAAACAACCTTTACGTAGACGTTGTAATAAAATCGACACAGGCTTCACAGCTTAAATGCTGGAAATTAAACTTAAAAGAATATGAATCATTTTGACTATTTCTGACTTGAAGCTTGGTGCCCCATTCTGATACCTTTGTCATTACGTTACAAATTAACTACTATGCAGTTTAACCCAAATTAGTGATCACTTCTTTATAAACTCATCCCCCCCAGATCCTAGATGTAACAATACGTAAATAGACGTTTAGGAAGATATTATTCTGTTAGATTTGTATAATACATTATATAGTTAGGACTATGGGGAAATGAATATGCATATATATTTTTTAAAATGCTTAAATGTTTAATACATTACATAATACTGCATGAAAGCCAAAAATAATTCAAAATACTGTAGTAATGACATCAAAGCAGTCTGATTGGATGCTAACCATTTGTGGCATGTCATGACGTCAATGGTTTTCTATCAATGAGCTCACCTTTGAGCTTCTTTCAGAGAATGTTGAAGTATTCCAGAACCACTAAATAAGTGGTATTGGAAACTTGATTGCGCTTCTTAAGTGTGTTTTTGACTGATTGATATATGCAGTGAATATCCACACTAGTACTTTGTTCATTTACGTATATAATTTTGTTCCAACTAAGGTGCAAGGCCTAGTTGTAAATTAGTGCTCTTTTAAAACGTGTCATTTAATAGCTGTATGACATTACCATAAGGGAAGAAATGGCACAAAAACAAGTACAAGAAAATAGAACCAATTTTTATTGCCATTAAAATTGGTAGCACCTTGTGTTTTATAGTTTTGGTCAAATATGGTAGACAATGACTTATTTAAAACAGACAATTTGTGACAAATACTTTGGGTCATCACAACTGGTACATTTCAATTATTTTTTTTTAAAGTAGTTAACATGCAAACAATAATTGCATTAGGCATTACACATCACAGAAAACCCCATGAGACATACCCAAATAAAACTAAAGTATCTAAAATGCAAACAAATTTTGTATGACTTCTACATATCGAACTGCTGATGAATGTTGGACTTCCTATTGAGCTTTAGGCACAGATATAACCTGAAAACACAAGGCCAGCCTTTAAAGTTAGCAAAAGGAATATGCTACAAAATGTTGAGTAATTACTGGAAACAGGTTTTGGCCAATAAATATAGAAAAAACACTCACACATAAAAAAATGGATATTTTCAAGTGTTACAATGCAAGTACAGCCTCGTGGCTTCACACTTGCTCTCGACAGTGTTTCCTCATGCCCAGCATGACGCATCAAAGTATTGAGGCCATCAAATCTCTTTCAGGCAGATTACCTTTATTGGTCTCAATTTTAAAAAGGCACAGTTCTGATCTGAGCACTGTTTGTAAAAAGTTGCTTGTCATGTCATGATCAGAAAAAGACAGTTATCAAGTTTGATTGAAACTGGTGTTGATGGTCATCCTATGTGCCAGCATTTTCCAGTGTGTCTGATGTGTGTCTTGTCAAGGAGATTTTTGCCCTGTTTTTTCAACCTGAAAACAAACATATGTATGAAACCCAATCAAAGAATGTCATGTAGAAAACATGAATCCAGAACAGCACAAATAGAACTCTCCTTTGTTTTGAGTTTCATCTTTAGATAAGGCTGACAAAGTACTGGAATGGAATTATTGACAGAACTGACTTGCATAGAAAAAATAGATTTTCCTATCAAAAAAAATATGTATAAAATCTGGTGAAAATGTAGGAAAAAAAGGTTTTTATGTCATTCTTTAAAGGCACACTCAATAACATGATGTTCAAAGGTCAAGTAAGAGCATGCAGGCTTCTGCTTTGGCAAAAGAACCATTTCACTATTGACACTAACGTGAGTGGTGGCGCTTTGGTTGCTGTTTGCCCTCTCTGTTTGGTGGTGATTTCAAATAGTGGTTGGCACTATCGTAAGCATACGAAAGGCATTTGAATGCACTCTTTAAATTGAGGCACACACTTTGTGCTTTATAGGCTTGGAATTTCCTAAAGCCTGTGCTAATGTCATTGTCTAAACAGAGGATTTTGTGCGGAGGTGGGAATAAACAGCATCCCAACAGCTCAGGTTACAAAGTGTGATATGCAGTTGCCCTGCAGCTGGAGAGGAGCTCTACAAAGGCTGCTCATTGAGCAGCTTAATGTCCGCGAAGCTGGTCCAACTGGGTGTAAACGTTATCCGCTTGGCTAAGTTCTTCAAACACGGGCAGAAGATTGAGGAGTTCAGCATCATCCACGTCATCAAACCACGACAACACAGGGACCTGAGGGCGACACACAGATGCTTACAGAAGCTCCAAAATAACTCCAATATTAGCATTAGTAGACAATTGTTCTCTCTCAAAACAGATGTATATTTTTGACCAAAGAAATGTGGGGTTTCAATTTATTCTACATCCGTCTGCAACCTGTCTCAAGCTGTAAAATACATGGAACTACACATTCAAATGAGGACTGGCAAAATTTGTAATATCTAATCTGACCTGTTTTTCATCTACTTCTCATCCAACAAAATTTGACACAATTTTGTGTTATAATAATCCAAATGGAATATTCCCTGTCTGTTGCATTCTGTCAAATTAACAAATAAAGTACTTGCTTGTCATCCAACAAATTTGGCGCACTGTTGCATCACACCAACAGAATTACTTAAAGCAGATTTCAACTCACAGCATTATTTGGGTGAAAGATGTAGGAAGCAGGAGAATTGTCCAAGATTAGAGTTTTGTGGAGATCCCGGCCCAGGCGGCTCAGATCTTTGACATAGCAGCCCTGATGGAAGACACAAGACTCCCGGAATAGCCGAGCCCGAAACACACCGCACTGGTCCAGCAGGTCTGTCACTGGGTCGGCGTACTGGTGGAGGTCAGGGAAGAGTTAGGGAGAAGGTGAGGGGAGCTACTGAGGAAGCTGGCTAACATTTCCACAACTACAGTATGAGCACACAAACTAAGCCTGTTAAGGCAGCTGCTATCACAGTGTGAGAATGCGCAAGGGGACACAAAATGGGATCAGACATTAAACCACAGCTGACAAAACACATGTGGAGTGGACTAAACTGGGAAGCTCTACCTTCGCCAGACTGGCGGTGAACAGCACACACTCAAACAGCTCCCCCATTCGCTGCAGGAACTCGTCAACGTACGGTCTCTTAAGGACGTACACCTGTGAACACAGTGTCGGTTAATTAACTTCATGGTCAGTGAATATCTCACGAGAAAAGAGACAACTTCATTTATTGTCACAATCCGAGGCATTCTTTCCCTCCACGAGCTGCTAATAGCCACTTCCTGAGACAAGTGATCAAGAATAGGCCGTGCCAGTGTTAACCAGCCTATCCTGGATTACTTGAACCAGGCAGAGGCCCGCACAGATTCCTTACCAGTACACGACATCCCAGGAATCACATTTAGGCAGTCAAGCACATTTTCACATGTTGTATAGGTCTTAACATCAACAGCGAAATGCACAACTTCGCTACTTAGAACATTGAGATGGTCTAGGTTGAGGTTCTTCCTCCTATTGCTGCTGTTCCCTTCCTAGTGTGAATCCTTGTTCAACATCTGGCCAGTAGAGGTCTCTGCACAGCCGTCATCAGTCAGGAGACCCATTCCTTCTCAGCTCAGTGACTGCTGCAAACACATCAGCACAAACGCAACCCACGTACCCACTGCCCCTGTGAGGAAAACACACTTGCAGTTTTTTACCTGGTGTGTGGTCCCCTCTATCTCGACAGGCACGATGAAGTCTGCATTGCTAATTGGCTGGAGAGGAAACACAGAGGGGAGACGGTCAGCATGTGCATTCTCGTGAACCCCGTGTGTATGCTCACATGGCGTTACATAACAGCTGAACACTTAGATGCCACACTGCTGTTATAAATAACAAGGCATAGACTGCACAAACATAATCTACTTCATGTTTTACACACATACAGTGATTTTAAAAACATTAATTTGCTTATAACAGCTATTGCTATCATGCATTTAGAGTATGAATAAACACAAGTATGTGCTAAATGTTACTTATTGTTATTTAAGCATTTATCTTGAGTGGTCAAAATACAGACAAGACAGCATTCTGAATCAAGAACGCATGTAAGCATTCTTTCCCACCTTGAAAGAGCTGTGTACAAGCGTCTCATCCAGGTCTATGACCACGCAGATCTTCCCTTGGTCCTGGGCGTTCACCTCAGGCAGGAGGCAGGGTTCACACAACTGAGGATGCACAAACACTTCTGAATGCTACAATCATACAAGCATATCTCAGTCATTTGGCCAGTATGTGCATTGTTTGCCAATAAGGGCCAATACAGTCACAAAAATGGTGTAATTCATATGAAAATCAAAGCTTCATTGTTTATGGTCAACATATTTATTAAGGTGGACTCCAAAATTCTTTACAAGTCAATTCAATTCAAGTCGCGTCACGACAAGTCTTTGAAACTACAAAACAACACCATATTTATGCAAATGAGGGTCAGAAATATTCCAGGAGGAATTTATTTGTGGTCCCAGTTGTCTTCTGTTTTTAAATTGTACTTCCAGCTGTTTGGATTTCTAAAAATGTATATTTTCTAACCATACAAGACATATAAAAACATATGGAATTCAAAGTATTTATCACTCTGAGCTTTGCTCTTTATGTCTGCTGCCAGACCGACATGAATTATTGCTACATTACATAACATGCATATCGTTGAGAGGCAAAGAAGATTATGACACAATATTCTTTCTCCAACTAAACAACGAGCTTGGTGCAGCTTAACTTCAGACAGTTAGCGGGCTCTACAGATGCTGCGGGATCTTATGAATATGCCTCTTAAATGGCACTAAAAATCTACATTGTGGCCGCTCATGTGCACTCTGTGCTTGGGTCCTTATTTCTCAGTGCCATCCACTTCAACAAGTATGAAGCAAATATTCCATGCGTCCCAGCCGATACTGTTGTCTGAGACTCTTTCATTCGTATCATTCTGGCAGAATCAACATTCCACACCCACTGTGGTTAACATTTAAAGATGTGTTACCATATTCATAACAATGCTGTGTTTACATCTAAATGTATTCAGAAGCATCCTCAAAATGGCATAACATTAGGTACTCTCATGTCTAGAGAAGTATTCATTTAAAAATATGTTATATTATGTTAATATTATTGTGGTTGTAGTTTACAGTGATGGAGATTTTTTGATACAGAGCCAGTAATGGATCTGATTTGATTGTGCAGGTGTGTCTAATGATTTGTCTTGTGAGTTTATGTCTCGCACAGACCGATGTGAGCGACTCAAATTGTTTCTGGAATGAGAATTGCGTTACCTTGACAACTGCCCCATTTTCCTGTGCCTCCAGCAAGGCCTGCTGGGAAGGTGGTGGCAGTGGTGGAGGTGGTTTGGGGCCATCCTGAGCTTGGAGGCAGCAGAAGAGTGCTTTGAAGATGTTACAACTCCGAGGCTGCTTGAGGGCCGAGCGGCTCACCTGGCCTGTTCAGACACAGAGAAAGATAGAGGATTGTGATGAAAAGTGAGACTACTTTACATGGCGGTCACTAATATAGCTCTCCTATCTAGTTTTCGAGCATGAACTAATAAAGCCTGTTTAGATGAGACGCAATTCGTTGTCTATGACAACCTAAACAGTCCAGCTGCGACCCATTCAATGCCCTGAGAATACAATGATCTGGATGAATGAAAATATTTACAGCATGTCACAACCAGTCAACAGGAATGAAATTGTGTACTCCTGAGACTGAGCTTGTGACATGCAAACATAGGCATCCGCTGTCCATCTGTGTGTAGGATAACACAGCCTGCAATATGAAATCCGGTTTTAATGCGGCGGCCTCTGCTGCTGCTGCTGGAAATGGCCTATACAGGTTATATAATCACAGAGGGCGGGAAAACCCACACTTTACAGCAGTACCTTCGACAGAAAGCACAGACAGAGAACATTCCAAGACATTTTGAGGCTGCTCGGGGCAGCAGTCACACCTCTAAAGGGTCTGGCTTTGATCAGCTATTGCTATTTTGGCCATCCCATCCATCTGACCTCCCGTGCGATCTGTAGGGCAAGACAGGTTGAATTGCCCCTCATCGATGCAACTCATACACAAGCTTCCTAGAAAGAGGAACTGTTGATAAACACACCCAAAGTGTGCTGATCCAGCTGTGATTTTCCCCATGTGTAATCTGTACTAACCCTCACTGCAGGCAGAACACAGCAGTGTTACACAACTCAGTGTTTAAGAGACAAAGAACACTCGATCCTCGTTTGTTGATTGACAGACACAAACAAAAGCCTTTCGAAGACTCAAGTAGGCTACCCATGCACAGGCAGACTTTCAATACAATCCACATGATTTGTGACCTGATCTGATGATTGATTCCCCACAGGAAAACTAGTGAGAGTGTATATCACATCTCCTCTGCTGCTGGATGCCCGGGAAGGAGATTATTCCCCACAGACAAATCATGCGCCCTTCTATCTTTTAAAACCACCCTTTCCTAAACACACTGAGCATGGTTACTGAGGCAACACTGCGTGCAATCATGCATTGTGTGCGACATTAACAAGCAAAACATGAATCAGGCAGCTGAGCCGCTTTCAAGGCCAAGAAAAGCGCACAAACAACAGAATCTTTGAACGGTGTCACAATGGGCGTGTACAGTGGGGGTGTGCATTCCGCTGTCAGTACCGCGGCACCTGGTTTCTCTATACACATTATCCAACAGTTGCGTGGTTATTTACGGTGTTTGTTGCCTTTATGCAAACACTCAAAAAGCAAAGAAATCCCGGAGTGGACACCAATAAGCTCTCCATAATGTGACCCGCTGGGGCGCTGCTGCCTGCAGCGCAATCATGTTGCCTGTTCTTCTCGTAGTAGGAAATGGGCTGGTGCCAAACAAGCTGCAACCTGAGAGACATATAAATACTCAGCAGCTTGGTTTTGGGAACTCTTGTGGTTGCAGCGATAATCACAGCTTCTATATCTATATTATATAGATACATTATCTACAGTCTATTATAGATTATGTAGACTGGAAACTTCAAAGTGAAGCTCACATTGAAATAGTGAGGCAATCCCAGAACATATGACAGTTTTATTTTATTCTTGTATCGACTTAATACCACATATCTGTACTTTAACTGTCAAACAAGCGCACATAAACATGGATTGTAGGTCAAAATAGAGATAAATAAGGGTGAAAACAACACCACAAAAGGCTCACCTGTTTTCGGTGACACTTGGACGTCTTCTTTCTGCACTTGGGTGATAACAGAACTTTCCATCTGACAATCACAGAGCCCTCAAAATCCTCAAAACCTGACCCCGGGCGCTGATGGGCATCCCTCATTGGGTTTTGTCTTCGCGGACCAACCCAATTTGTCACCCAGCACGCCTGTCACCCGCCTCGGTGAGAGTGGCGTCGATACGGTGCCGTGGCTTTCTTTATTTCCCCGCCGTTTTTCCTCGCTGTTCTTCCCTCGCAGACCCACTGAGAAGGAGGGAAAGGCACTTGGATAGGTTATCCCAGAGGCTCTACGGGAGTCAGTCGGTGGCCACCACCTGGCTTTTCCGCAGCTATTTGGTGTTGATAAGAGCGGGCAGCCCCTTCACCCGTCGCCGCCAAGTCGTCACTTTCGCAGCAACAACATGGAGAATCCAGGCGCGAGGAGGAAAACAACCGAGGAAATGGGGCAAGGGAGGCCGGTTTCAAGCTCCCCCTTACTACACATAAACAACATCGGCGGGACGGTTGGAAAGAGCCACAAAAACGTCCACAGTTCGGCGTTGGAGCGACTTCCCTCGCGGGAAAAGTTGACTACGGAACGAAGTTTGGTGTAAAATATTAGTTTTGTAAAATATCCGACGCGTTGTTTTTCTCCGGTTGGGACTCGGCGGGTGCCCTGAAACCGACCATCTTCTCTGATTGGAGAGGCCTTGGTGAGGGGGCGTGGTCAAGGCATTCCTCCCCATCCTGCACGCGCCACATTCCGGCGCTGCTCCGGCTGTATGGCGCTTGTTTGTGTTTATTATTAGATAGAGATAAATAAACACAACATCACCAACACATGCTATTGAACCCAGAGTCAATCTGACATACTATTTTCACGTGCACTTTGAAATATACAATATACACTTGTAAACCATCACAAATTCAGTATCAAAATCAGTATCAAATATACACATTGTATGTCTGCCAAGATGTACCCTGCACAATGTACCATATTACATTCCTTTCGTCCATGCTATACATGATATATATGATTGACTGTATAAAAACGAACTGTACTGTTCTTATTCATTTTCTTGTGTTTTCTTTCTTTTTTGGGGAGAATGAACAGAACAAGAATTTCATTGCATAGTAGAACTACCTGTTTTACAGTGCATATGACAATAAAACTTTTGAATCTTGAATCTTACTGCAAATACTGCCATGATATCTATCTTAAGCTAGCTAGTGTATGGCATATTATGTTAAAATATTACATGACACCTTGCACTAGTTTTGTTGATGTTTATTGTTTCTTCATAAACAAGATCGGGACTCTAAGTCAATGGACACAGAGACTTGGACATGAGCCACAAATAGAGAAAGTAAAAGAAGGTACATATATTGAGAATTTTGCCAAAGCATAATCACAATGCCATACATGTGTACTGACTGCACATTTACTGTAAAATACTTTAATAATGTCTATCAATGTTCGACAAGCTATTTTGATGTCACAGTATATGTCACCTTCCACCAACCTTGTTGGTATTTACAAGGCAAATGTTCTAACCACTACTCCACCGTGCAGTGCTGCTGTAATAATATATAATAAAGTATATTGCGAAGGCCTGCTCTGAAGTGTCTAATCTGCGTCCTCAAACAATCAATTCCATTTAGATGAGCTCAAAAGCAGATCAGGGGTTTTCAAAGTGTGGCACAGTGAGCCCTCCTGTTAGAGATCATAACAACTCTTCAACTCTGAAAAACTGATTTTCTGGAGCATATTTTGTGGTGTTTTTTGCTTATCCCAGACTCTTTGCTCTCTCACTGTGGGAACTAAAAATCAATATTTTTTGGCTTTAAATATCATTAAAGTTAGCACAGTAGGTTTGAAATAGCCATCCATCCATCTTCTATGCCACATATCCTCACTAGGGTCGCGGGGGCTGAAAAATATGTTTTTCTTTATTTTTCTGAAGCCACTGTGCCATCCCGCTGAAAAAAAAATAATTGCATTTTGAGAATTTCACCAGTACACAAATGGGATAAAATATCAGTCTGTCACAAGGGCCTGTGATGAAGTGTATAATATGCATCCCTAAACAATCAATTACATTTATATCAGCTCAAAAATGCAATTTTAATTTTATTTAGACAATTGCATAACCATGACTCTGAATTAAAATAATAGTTAAAAGTTAGTCGCTGTTGATGATGACAATATACAGGTATAGCTATACACAAGTGGGCACAATTGCATTACTATTTTAACATGAGATGATGGTTATTTGAAGAATAGCTGTAACTAAAACCTTGTTTAATAATACAAGTGGATGTGACATCATGTGAGGCAATGAGACAAACCAGTTTGCCTCCTGGTATTTACAATAATGTTCTACATTACAAGGTACATGCAGGTAATTGCTGCTTTTAAGCATGACAAAACCTGTGTGTGACTGGTTTGCGTGTGATAAAAGTAAAAAAAAAGTTAAAACAGACATACTACTAATAAAGAAATATGTGCAGAGATGAGATGGCCTTTTCCGAACACGAGCCTAGTATACAAAGATCTGAGTCAGTGCCCACAGTGGCCGCAACGGAAGACACAAAAAAGAACAGCCTGTTGTTTGCATTCCTGCAGCTGTGCATTTAAGGGAAGCACACATGGATTTGTGTGTTTAAAAAGTGCAATTTAAAAAAAAAAAGGAGCACACAGCTGGAAAATGTCATGTGGTTTAAATATGGTGCCACTGTTTGCTAAACTATGCTGAAATTCATTCAACGTGGTCCTGCTGTCCTTCTCATGAAATGCTGCATTCCTCCAAGAAGGCAAAAAGTAGTACTGCTGTTGAGGCCCTGTATGGGCTGAGGGTGCTGCAGTCGTATTCCATACTCTAAATGCTATTAAAACCATTTTTCAACCATAAACGCAATTGATGTAGAAGAACAAGGAATAGAAGCTGAGCTTAATAAGTGAAGAGATCAAAAAAGGACACGATATGTCATGATGATTCTGAAATGCAGTGTTGTGGTTTATTATTTGTCTTCACAGTGGCTGCTTGTTTGCCGCACAATAACAGCTTTCACCATTTTAATAAATATTATGCAATAGTATCAATAATTCTGGAGAACCACAGTAATAAAAATGCAATCAATAGCCTCTCAGAAGATTTTAGAAAAGATGGTCAGCAAGTCTATCACCAGTCACCAATTATCACATAGCAGCAAACATGACAATAAGGAGCACTTTGTTCTAATGTCTAAAGCAACACAAGAGCTCAGATAATAAATCAATACATGTAAATACGAAATATTTTAAATGCAGTAAGAATCAGAGGTGTCAAGAAGAGGCCAGCCATCGCCATACAGTGCAGTTGTGCATTTCACGCCAGTCTCACGCATGCTGGCACATAAAGCGCTTCATGCAGCATGGCCGATAGCAGCTCAAATCTGCTCAGCTCAGCCTCATGCAGGCCCAGGATGGTTGGGTCTACAATCATGTGATTTGCTAGAAGAGAACACCCACTACCAACAACCCCCCTCTCCGCCCATCCTGCAGGCTTGCCCCTGAGTGGCCTCCGCTCGAAGTTTCCAGGAAAGGGGCCTAGTGGACAGGCTGTGAGGCCTAGGCAGGGAGACATTTGGCTCATTGAGAAAAACAAAAACAGAGAGGGGAGGTGGGAAGACTCTCCCCTCTTACATAACTCTGCCTACATGACAGATGACAGGAGGAAGGGAAAAAAAAGCCACAATGCAAAGAAAAACCTGCCCGTCCACCACTCCTCAGCTTGCTCAAGCACTTAACAATTGCAATTCAGGCAAAAGTGAAACCAGAAACGCTCGATTAAGATTGCACAATAGTTTTGTGCTGACAACACCACAGACATGACAAAGACAATCCACTTCCATGTTAAAATTTTTTTGAATGTTAGTTAATTTGCTGCAAAAGCATTTAAAGCAGGGATACTGTTGTTGAGCAGGTGTAGCAGAATGTCAACCATGACGTAACCCAGCCTATCGTTCAACGTGTTTCAATACTGTAGTATTATTCCTTTGGTCTCTATGGTAGCCTGCACTGCCTCCCCGTGGACACAAGAGAAACTACATAAAGCTACAGTGGCCACCAAAGCTAAATTCTATACATATACACTATATTATCTATATTCTGTAGTTCCCATGCTATATTGGAAAAGGTATTTAATTAACGCCATTATGTGTATGTAGCCGGCAAGCGCTGTCACTGGCTAAAAATAGTTGTACTGTGTTCTTTGTGATAGTGAATAACGAGGCGACAGCTGCAGGGCTTTTGCCAGCCAGAAGAGGGCGTTTATTTTCTCTCTGTACGCAACACTAAGCAGTAAGTGGGTTCAGCAAATTCAGCAAAATTTCTCATATACTGTACTGTACACGTCTCCTCAGCAGTTCGAAAGGCAACTGAAGTGCATTTTCAATAAAATACAAATACAGAAAAGAGGAGCTCATATACCTGTGCACAACATGAAAATGTGTACAGCAAGTTGAGCAAAGTTTCTCATATACAGTAAAGCTGTTATGTTCTGCTGGAGCTGCTCTGCTGCCGCCTTTTTGCATTCTGTTGCCGTGCATTGCTTGTCCTGCTGGGGCGAAGCCACCTGAGCACACCTAAAGGAAACCATAATCAGGCCTTCATAAGCAATGCTGGGAGACTCACCTGTTGCCAGATTGTTACAGCACCTTGTCTTCACTCAGCTTCTGCTCAACCATTGCTTTGCTTTGTGCTTCCATGTGTGTAGACACTTTTTGTTGTCTATTTTAGTGTGGCTTCACCGCGGTGGTTTTATTTTGTGCTTTATTTTTGTATGTGTTCTTCCACTCTGTTGGAGTGCATCCTGTGTATTAAACCTTTCAGATACACCTTGGGTTTTTGTGTTCTCTGCATTGGGGTCCAATCACCCGCGACGCCGTTCTTAACAAAAGCCTTGCTTTTCGCAGGGTTACTGTCCGGAACCACCAGCGAATGGCAAAAAAAAGGGAGTAATTGATATGACCATAATAATGCCTCGACTGCTCGCCCCACCCCAAACACAGGTGGTGCTTGACAATGTTCTTCTCTGATTTGGAATCAACACTTTCAACACAATAAAAGTGTAATTGTTAGATTAGATCAGGGGTGCCCATTACATCGATGTGGGTCCATTGCATGTGTCGCCCACGTCATACACATCACTTTGTAGATGTCATAATGACATCAGTGAGATGACATTAAGCTCCTCTCCTGATTCGCTGTTGCAGCTCCGTGGCAAAGTAAGTGGTGAATAGATGTCTCATGCGACACACCGAAATGTCACTTTCATCTTTTTTATTCAGATTACGGACAAACTAACTCAGCGGTAAGATGCCCATATCTATAACAAAGTTATCCGTTCACTCGTAGCGGCTAGTTATGTAGAAAAAACGTCAGTTGTTTGATGTCTCTGCTACGTGTCCTCAACTCCACTATAGCAATGTGTTTTCGACACTTTAGTTTGTGAATATAATATTTCACGATTAAATAGAAAATGTGTCCATTGCTGAAACCTTCGGCTTGACTTTGGCTGCATTGTCTTTTGCATAATCATTTTCATTTTTTGGATATTTGTAATGTTCGATAGCAAATAACTGGAAATAACACATGAACTGCGTGTGTCTAATGAATGCTACATAGCTATTTTGACTGACATACCACTCAGGTTATGTACAGAACTATACTTAGGAATTAAGTGTAATTAACCTTTTTGCCATATTGAGTTGAATTGTGAATTATTGAATGATATGAACTATACTGATATGAACCATAGCTGTGAATGTCAAATACTAATCATTATATTTAGTAGAGTAGTTTCAAAGTTTACCAGTTAGATTTTGTTATGTTTTTTTAGTCAGAGGTAAATCATTTTGATATGTAAGTTGCTTGTTGAAAATGTGTGTGTACCCCTGATATACATGTACAATGTGTTGGGTCGAATTTGTCTTATTTGACAATATATTGTTAAAAATAAGCATCACATCACTGTACATGACTGTACTTGTTTTCACCAAAGAGTATGACAATTGTTATGCTGATAATGATGCTAAAAATGCATGTCTCTGATACAAATATGATGCAAAATTGACTGGTTCGATACCTATGTGACATAGCTATGACCTGCATTATACACTGGTGTGAAAAAGTATTTGCCCACTTCCTGATTTAGTTTTTTGCATGTTTGTCAAACTTAAATGATTCAGATCATCAAACAAATTGAAATATCAGTCAATGACAACACAACTCAACACAAAATGCAGTTTTTAAATGAAAGTTTTTACTAAGGGGGAAAAAAAATCCAAACCTACATGGCCCTGTGTGAAAAGTGATAGCACCCAAAACCTAATAACTGGTTGGGCCACCCTTAGCAGCAGCAACTGCAATCAAGCGTTTGCGATAACTTGCAGTGAGTCTCTTACAGCGCTGTGGAGGAAGTTTGGCCCACTCATCTTTGCAGAATTGTTGTAATCCAGCCACACTGGAGGGTTTTCAAGCATGAACCGCCTTTTTAAGGTCATGCCACAGTATCTCAATAGGATTCAGGTCAGGACGTTGACTTGGCCACTCCAAAGTCTTTATATTGTTTTTGGTAGACAGTAGAATTCATGGTTGCATTTATCACAGCAAGTCTTCCAGGTCCTGAAGCAGCAAAACAGCCCGAGACCATCACACTACCACCACCATATTTTACTGTTGGTATGATGTTCTTTTTCTGAAATGTAGAGTTACTTTTACACCAGATGTAATGGGACACACAGAGTATTTTCTCAAAGGTTTTGGGATCATCAAGATGTTTTGTGGCAAATTGAGAAGAGCCTAAATGTTCTTTTTGTTCGGCAATGGTTTTCAACACCGCTTCTTTTTTTTTAACACTAACCTTAACTGAGACAAGTGAGGCCTGCAGTTATTTGAATGTTGTTGTGGGGTCTTTTGTGACCTCTTGGATGAGTCGTTGCTGCGCTCTTGGGGTAATTTTGGTTGGCCGGCCACTCCTGGGAAGGTTCACTACTCTTCAATGTTTTCTCCATTTGTGAATAATGGCTCTCACTATGGTTCGCTGAAGTCCCAAAGCTTTAGAAATGTTTTTATTGCCTTTTCCAGACTGATAGATCGCAGTTAATCTCAGTTATTTTTTAACGCAGGGCAATCACTCTCACACAGGGCCATGTAGGTTTTGTGTTTTTGCATTTTGTGTTCAGATGTGTTGTCATTGACTCATATTTAAATTTGTTTGATAACCTCAAACATTTAAGTTTGACAAACATGCAAAAAAATAAGAAATCAGGAAGGGAGCAAACACTCTGACACCACTGTATGAAGTGTGTGGTGTGGCAATAGTGGTTGTACAGAGTAAATAATTGGCAATTTTAGTGGACAGCAAAGAGACGCCATTACTGAAATGATGGTAACAAGAGACGACCTGAGAGACCACTGGTATGTAACAACAAATGTTGTGAGCCCCCCTGCTGTACAGTTTTCGAGGGTTCGCTCCCCTAACGTAGCACATAACCAAGGCAGACATCACCTTTAAAACACAACTGAATAACACATCGGTTACAAGTGGAGCAAACTTTGATCTATCAAAACCGACTCACAATTATCTACAGAGCTATTCCAAAAATACAACACAAAAAATTATGAAAGACAACACCTTTTCAGCCTTTTTCTTTGTGATTGTAAATACTGATAATATGTACTACTAATCATAATCTAACCATCAATGCCTTTGATTTATAAATTAGCAGTGGAAAGCAGCTAATTTGTCCAGATCAGTAAATGATGTAGCGCTACGTAGCTTTAAAAACTAGTGCTATCTTTTAAAGGCAATTTGAAATGGCATTGATTTTACCTACAAATTAGAGACAACTGACAAAAGCCCAATGTTAGAGAATCTTTTTCCAGCTCTGAAAGAAAATTCACCTGCAATGCTTGTGTGCAGCACTTTATATAAATTTGGCGATATATAAAATTGGTTGTAAAAGATTTTTGGGATCGAATGAACATTGTATTCTTTATTACTTACATTTTACATCCAAATATGTGAAAGCTTGAACTGTAGTAAATGTAGCTTCATGTGGGCAAACGCTTGCAACCATCAAAAACAAAACATCTATACTAGGGATCCACAATAGGGGCCTGCAAGGCTTTTCATTTGGCCTGCCAAACATCACCCAAACAATGTAAACCATTCACATTAACTGGACAAGTGCTCGTTCATGCAGAAGGTCTTCTGATCTGCAGGGGGGTAACAGCGAGGTGTACGCGTCACAATGAAGCAGCAATAAAAGACGGCTTACATTGAAACAAATATGGCGCTCTCAATGTGTGGCAACACGAGGGCAATGGAAGGTAACTATAAAAAAGGAAGCTGACAACGCCACCTTGGAGTTTCACCCAAGGAAGTAATTACACAATATTACCAAAGGGCACACACACTAGGTTTGTTGCACCTATAAGACAGAAGACGTGGTTTCAAAGATACAAAGTTACTTTATTACTGTTGTGTTAAAAGCTATAAAAGTTACCATAAAGCAGGATTTAAAATATTTATCTAAATAAGTAAACAAAAACTAATCAAATTCAAGTTCAAAATCAAAACACCAAACCCACATCAAAAACAAAGAAAAAGCAATCACAAAAACAATATAAATTAAAAAATAACTAAATTAAACTAACTAAACCAAAAGCACGGCCGTGCGTACGCACACACACTCACACACACACATTCATGCAGTCCTTCCATGGAAACGTGGCCAAAAAGGCCAAACAATTTTGACTATTTAAAAGCCCAGCCAGCAAGACGAAAGTTAAAACAAAACTCTGGCAACAGGGAGGGGCAACGCACTAGCAACACCAATGATAACAGACAAGCAGCAGCCAATCATTACCGTACAGGTGACACCGTGAATGTGAATTGCAGTGGAGGGGGAGGGGAGCGCTTGAGCCGCACACCACCACAACTTCGGGTCCGTGAACTTTCCATGTAGCAAAATGGGAGATCAGGCACCATGCGCTGCCGGCGAAACTGTTGACAGCAGCGACTGGAGGAATGAGACAGCCTGAAATGAATAACCCTCTACACCACAGGTGTCAAACACAAGACCCAGGGGCCAGATGTGGCCCACCACATCATTTTATGCGGCCCATAATGCATGTCAATAATGCACTTCACCTCTGCCCTTCTAAATGTATTTGACGTGTCATTTTGACAGTAAAATTGCACTGCATGTGGTTCTTCTAAACGTCAGTACACTAGTTCCCCAACCAACGAACACAATTGGTTCCAGACGACCGTTCTTAAGTTGAATTGTTCTTATGTGGAAAAAAATGTAATATTACCAATTATATAGGTACTACATGTACGTGTGTACATATATACATATATACGTATGTATGTAAATATGAGTTTGGATGCAGTAGTAAAATTAAACGAGGATAATTAATGAAAAAACAATAATAAAAGTGATATAATAATACGTAATGATAAATGTTATTTACCTTTGAAGAGGAGTGGTCGAGCATACGTCGTTGGTGGTAGAAGTGGAGGAGGAGATATTGAAAAAAAAGGACAAATCCTCATCGTCGTTAGACTCTTCTAAAAGAGGTAGTGGTCTTTGGGTGGTGTAGAATTAAGCAGGCCTATTAGCTCTTCATAAACTTTAATTACACGCTCTGTCCGGGTTGCATCGTACAGCTACAATTTAGCTTTCTCTCTCCTCTTCCTGTTCTCGACCTGTTGGTCCCATTAGCAGTGTCACAGTGCCCTCTACTGGTCAAGCATGTAACAGTATAAATATGGAGTTACAGTACTAAAAGGCAAAATACATGAAAAAATAGACCAGTCGGCGTGTGTTCGTATCTCCGAAAGCTCGCATGTCGGATGTTCGTAAGTTGGGGACTTAGTGTATCTAATCATGCAGCAAGATATTCCAAGCATTTTTCAAAAACAAATACTTGAATGTCTGCTTGTCACCATGACATTCTCACTTCACTTCTCATTTCGAAGCAAGTTATCCATGAATTTGTAAAAATATAATAATCTAATGCATGGGCAACTGTGTAATAATATTATGAGGTTATATTCATACTTATATTCATAAAAACTGACAGTTACAAGTGGCCCTCTGAGGGCAGCCGTAACTGCGATGTGGCCCTCAATGAAAATGAGTTTGACACCCCTGCTCTACACAGTGCCACCAGAGGAACACTCAGTTTGATGCTGTCGAGAGGATTGCACGAGGCGACCAGGAAGGGGCATTAACCCGGCAACAAGCAAGAGGATTGGTATAATGACACGGCCTCTCTTTATAGGTGCCCCCTTGAGGCGATTGGCTAACTGACAGTCATGGCTGGGCAACACACTCACTAATAGTCTGGATGACCAAGTCCATCTTGCTACAATCCACCCCTATAATTGCATCACCATCCTGGCGATAGACCAGTCCAAGCCAAAACAACTTGACCACCACAACTTCCATGGCCTAAAGAGAGGTAAAACTGCACTGGATACAGGGCTAGAGGCAGTTCCATCCTCGGGTGCTAACCCTCCCACTGGAGATGGTGAGGGTTGGAATGGCGACCGGTGGCAGGTGGAATGATCAAACGGGCAACAGTAAGCCTGCCATTGTGACAACAGGGGTCGATACAGGACCCAACCCAGTAGAGGTCCGGTCAGCTTGAGCCGCTGTTTGTGAAGGTATCGACCACCAAACCATCAGGTCACCATCACATGACAGCTTATCCTCAGAGTGTGGGTGTGCAGACAATGGTGAAGCGGGATCAGAGGCAGCACCTGAGGGGTCAACTTCAACCACAGCCTTCAACAATGTACGATGAACCTGCTTGACATTGTTTTTGTCACCTACAGGAGCAATACTATACACCAAACATCCCTCATTTGATGCTTTTAAGACCCTGTAGACTGCAGAGCCCCACACATCCTGGATCTTATGCCGTCCCGGCATACTGAAGTCTCGCAAAAACACTAGCTGGCCTTCATCTAGCCATCAAAGGCCATCTGCAACCGGGTCTTTTGCTCCTGTATCCACTCAGGGACGCCACCACCAACAGGATCCTCTACTCTGCTCAGCAAGAAGTCAACTGGGAGACGCGGCTCTTGCCCAAACATCAGGAAGAACGGTGATTCACCAGTCGCCTGATGGGGGCCAATATTATAGGAGTATAATACCTGTGGAGAACAGGAGCTCCAGTCCCGTTTTTGAGAGGCAGCGAGATTACGCAACAGATTGTGAAGGGTTTGGTTGAAACACTCACATTGACTGTTGCCAGCTGGATGGGATGGAGTTGTGCAAGACTTCTCAACACCACACAGCTGTTGAATCAGGGAGCTCTCAAATCTGCAGCCCTGATGAGCAGGGACACCAAACTTTGAAAATCACTCCACCAACGAAAACCTGAGCCACCATAGAGGCTTGTTGGTCACGGGTAGAAACGGCCAGTGTGTACTTACTAAACACATCTGTCATAACAAGGACATGAACAAGGACATAACAAGGACATCAACTCACTATGAACGGGTTCCAACATGGTGTAGTCAATGGCCAGGATCTCATTTGTCTGAGAAGCCAACAAATTCTTTGGCTCTGTGTCCTTGGCAACCTGGCACCTCTGGCAGGCACAGCACCAACGTGCTACATCAGAGGACATACTTGGGCAGTAACACAGCTGATGGCCGTGCCACTGGCGAACCTCAGTAAACACCTCTGCTTTTAGAGCAGCTGGCAAAATCACCTGCAACAAGGCCTCAGCATCATCAGTGTGAAAGACCTGACAATAAAGGATCCCCTGCCTCTCAACTAAGCAGTCCCATTGTTGGAACAATACCGAAGCAGGCCAAGGTAGCAGCTTCTGCTCCTCACAATTGGGATGTTCCTTTTTTTCCTAAAATGCCAAGACCTCCTGAATAACCGCATAGACTCGCTCGAGCACGCAAATGATGCGGGAGTGCCATAATAGCGGCCGCAGATACTACAGTCCTTATAGCAGAGAGAGCATTCTGCAAGGGCTTGGGAAGAGATGTTCCAGGGAGCATAACTTCACTTCACTGTGGTCTCTTCTTGGACCTGGTGTCCCCCAACTCTGCAACCAACTTGTGCAACTGGACAGCCAACTTGGTAAAACCCTCCACAAACCGGCGGTAATAACTGGCAAAGCCCAGCAATGACCACAGTTCAGCTATACTGATGCTATGCTGGTGGGAGGCTGTCAGTTGGCTGCCACCTCGATCTTACTTGGGTCGGTGGCGACACCCTTGTCAGAAATCACATGCCCTAGGTACCGCACGTCCTTCTGAAAGAAGGCACATTTTCAAAGCTTTAGGCTTTCAGCTTTAGGCCTTTAGACAGTCGCCCCAGAACTACCTCCATGCTGATTTAAATGCTGTTAAAGTGGAAGAAAACACCACAATATCATGAAGATATAACAGCAAAGATTGGCACTGCTGATCACCAAAAATCCGCTGCATTAACCTCTGGAAGGTGCTATGGGCGTTACAGAGGACACTCAAAGAGGTGAAAGGGGATACAATACGTTGTTTTAGGCCAGTCCTCTTCAGTGACATGAACTGGTTATACCCAGTGGCTAATTCCAAAGTGGAAAACCAGCGTGCACCTGTCAGTGCCTCAACGGATTCCTCAAAGCGAGGAAGAGGGAAGGCATCCATTCTGGTTTTACTATTGAATTGTCTGTAGTCAACGCACATGCGGAGGCTACCAACTTTCTTTTTAACAAGCACGATGGGAGAGGTATAGGAGCTGCTACTTACCTGTGCCTCAAGCAGTTGGTTAATATGTTCGTCGTCATAATCAGATGGTAGAATTCGCCTATAGCGCTGCCGGACCAGGACATCATCCAACAACGGTATGTCATGAGAAACTAAATTGGTGCAACCCAGGTCACCATCATGTGCAGAAAAGACATGGGCATATTTATTAATGAGGGCCCTTATCTTAACCCACTCTTTGGCAAGCAATGCCGGAAGACTCCTGTACAGGAGCAGAAAAAGACTGGGGTGCAATGATGACAGCACTCGACGGTACCTCCGTGACACCGGCCGGCCGACTGATCATATGAACCTCACCTAAGGTACCAACTACTGTGCGGGGACCGAGCAACACATCTGTAGATCCTGCATTCACAATTGGGATGTAGGCGGTTCTCCTTCCACCTGAACCAGAGCAGGGGAGGCCAGGAGCCCAGCAGGCACGCCAGAGGGCAAAGGCTCAAACAACACCAAGGCACACGAGTGCTGTTCTGTGACAATCTTCATCACACCACCGGAGATGAGACAAGCTCTGCTGCCACGCACGTTGACTTTTCCAAGCGCTTTTTGAGGGGCCTTCACGCTGGCTTAACGGCACATATGCAAAGCCTCAGCGACAGACTGGAGCTAAGGTAAGTCAAAAAAAGCCAAGCCATGCTGCCAAATATAACGTGCGGAGACCCTTTCAGAGAGAACTTCACAACTTAGACACAGTCCATCCCCCCATCCCCCTGATTATTGACCTGTGCGTGGGTCTGGATTTTTACATTTAAATCTGTGCAAGACTCTGGACTTTAGTGGCTTGCTGCACTACAGATAATATGAGTATGCTAGCAATGACAAAGGCTAAAAAAATACTATACATACACTCCTGATCAAAATCTTAAGACCAGTTGAAAATTTGGATCTTAATGAGGTTTTAAGTAGAGCTACAATAGGACAATAGGGGAGTGAGACAAAAAATATTTGGAACTTGTAATTTAAACCAAAAAAAAAAGCTGAAATAGGTTGTTTATCACCTGATCAAAAGTTTAAGACCACAGACTATAGAAGCCAAAATCTGCTAAAAAATTTTCATTTTCTGTCAGGCATTCACACTGTTATGCCCTCCTGACGGCTAAAGCTGAGAAGCTTTCTCTTTTTGGTCGGATTGTCGAGCTGCATAAGCAAGGCGTCTCGCAGCGTGCCATTGCTGCTGATGTTGGGTGCACTAAATCAGTCATTCTACACTACATTTTTTGAAGATCCTGAGCATTATGGAACCAAAAGTCAAGTGGTAGACCCAAAAAAATCACACCTGTGCTGAGCCGGAGGATCCGATTGGCTGTCCATCAAGACGCAGGGCGGTCTTCGACCCAAATTAAGGCCCTTACTGGTGCCGACTGCAGCGCAATAACCATCAGAGGGCATCTGCACAAAAAGGGTTTAAAAAAACAAAAAATAATTCAAAGACCTCGTCTACTTCAACGCCACAAAACTGCCCGTTTAGACTTTGCCAGGGAGCATCAAACATGGGACATTGAAAGGTGGAAAAAAGTTTTATTCTCTGATGAGAAAAAATGTAACCTGACCTTTGAGCTTCCAACGTTACTGGCATGACAAGGAGATCCCACCTGAGATGTTTTCTCCCCGACACAGTGGAGGGGGGGGGTCCATCATGATCTGGGGTGCTTTTTCATTCAGTGGAACACTGGAGCTTCAGGTGGTGCAGGGTCGTCAAACGGCGACTGCTTACGTGCAGATGTTGCAGCGGGCATCCCTCATGACTGAGGGCCCTCGTCTGTGTGGTAACAGCTGGGTTTTTCAACAGGACAACACTACAGTTCACAATGCTCGCTTGACCAAGGACTTCTTCAGGGAGAATAACATCACTCTTTTGGACCATCCTGCATGTTCCCCTCATTTAAATCCCATAGAGAACCATTGGGGATGGATGGCAAGGGAAGTTAATAAAAATGGCCATCAGTTCCAGAGAGTTGATGCCCTTGGTGAAGCCATCTTCACCACTTGGAGCAATGTTCCCACTAGCCTCCTGGAAACACTCGCATCAAGCATGCCCAAACCAATTTTTGAAGTGATGAACAAGAACGGTGGAGCTACTCATTACTGAGTCCTACTGAGAACATTTTTTTTTCTGGTTTGGAGAGTTTTTTGTTATTTTTTGAGCGATGGTCTTAAACTTTTGATCAGCTGATTAACAGCCTATTCCAGTTTTATTGTTGTTTTAAATTTTTGTCTCACTCCCCCTTTTTGCTTTTGCATATTGTAGCTCTACTTAAAACCTCATTAACATCCAAATGTGCAAAATGCAAATTCTAGCAATTTTTCAACTGGTCTTAAGATTTTGATCAGGAGTGTATATATCAGTGGTGGGCAGTGCATTTGGTAGCTGGGCCTTCAGTGGGGAGTTTACTAGCTAGAATTTTTCTTGGCAGACACTGCGAGGGCCTGTATTGTTATCTTATCTACTTGTCTTTGTCTATTTACGTCAAGGCTGCCCAGGGGAGCCCCTTGGAAATTTGTCTTTTTTTTTTTTTTTATAAAAGGCTACAAAAAAAGTAATATTTATATTTAAAGACATTTTTGGTGTTTTTATTAGTTATTAGTGTTAACATTTTATCCAATCCAATACACTTTATTTATATAGCACATTTTCAAAGTGCTGCACAGACAGTAAAAGTACAAATTAATACAGTAAAAACTAATAAATCTAATAAAAACAAAAACATTTAAAACATTAAACCATTTAAAACAGAAGGAAAACAATAAAATTAAAAAATAATAATAATATAATAATAATTCTTTCATTAACTTGTAGACCATCCGTCTTTTCCCCCCCTGCCTTTCGGCATTCACGCCGCAGTGCACGTGACATTGTTGTGCCACCACTCCTGTTTGGTTTTAGGGCGCATGGCTTTCAGAGGGGCTAAATTGTCAGGACATCAGCACAGGTAGAAGTAAAGCAGTCCATCAGCTGCTCAAAAAGTCTTTCACCATAGGCTTCAAAGGGCAGCAGACATGAACATTAAAATCACCCACAATTAAAATGTCGTCGTACTTAAAAGTTGTTTATCTTTTTCTGGTTACATTATGCCTTTTTGCTCTATATTCCACTTTTTTTCATTTCTGCAATGTGCCACAGGCCGTAGGGAGGCGAACCACAGACCACAGATGGCCCCTGAGGCTTACGTTGGACATGCCCGTTTTGCTTGCGAATAAAAAGGCAAACACCTCAAGCCAAGTAGCCAGAAAAAGCCAATGATGATGCAGATACACTCACCACCTCTATATTTCTGCAACTGCAGAAGGCCTTCGTGAAGATGGCCACCACAAACACTTTCATGAGGAAGGAAACAATCAGTGCCGTGCGGTCGTGCGGTCAGGGGAGGCCTCACAGGTCATTTGTTGGTTCAGCAATCAGTAGAAACTGAAATGTATGCTGAAATATATGAGCACGACAGCAGGGGCGGACTTACCACTCGGCAAACAAAGGCAATTGCTTGGGTAATTAGCTCTTGTGTGCTTTCTCCAGACCAAAATGCAGTAGTATCGTCTGCAAAAATATAATACTAGGTTTAGGTCTTTTGTGACTTTACAGATGTCATTAATACCTAGATTGAACAGTTTTGGTCCCAGTATATTGCCCCCGGGGTACCCTGCCCGATATACTTGAACTTGCAGATGTATATTCTCCAAGCTTCACATATGGCTTCATGTTTGCTAAGTCGCTTTTTACCTGTTTAAAACTAAGCCTCGTACCTTTCTAGTTTTTTAATTAGGATGTTGTGATTAATTGTATTGAAAACTTTAGTCAAATCCATACATACTGCCGTTGCGCACATTCTGTGGCTTATAGCGTTGGTAATTTCCTCGGTATATTACGATTAGTGCCATGGAAGTTAAAATGCTAGCTTTGGCTGTCCCTGAGCAATCCAATCTTATTTCTAAATTTGCCCAACCTGTTGTTGAATAGCTTTTCAATGATTTTCGTCCTCATTTTTGATAATTGGTACCATTTCAGCTATTTTCATTTTGTTTGGAAATATTTCAGTCTGAAATGAAAAATGAGTGATGCACATCAGCGGTTCTGGAATCTCATTGATGACCCTTTGTATCGTTTCCATTTCCAATGCATTACAATCAGTTGATGTTTTTGCTTTACATTTATTGACAATATCAATATCAATTTCCTTTTTTTGTCACATCAGTGAGGGAACATGGAGTTGGGATTCATGTGTCTAATTTCATTCCCTTCCTCAACTGACAAGAAATTTGGCATCCTTTCTTTCAGGTTTGGTCCAATATATACAAAGTAGTTATTGAACCTTTCAGCGACCTCGTTCATCATTTTACACACACACAAAATATTTGTTAACTTGTTTTTATACATCTCATACGTTTTTTCTGCTTCTTTCGTTTTTTGGGATAATAAATGTCCCATGGGCCGCACGGTGGCCTAGTGGTTAGCATGTTGGCCGACACAGTAACAGTCTGGAAATCGGGAAGATTTGGGTTTGAATTTCCCTTGGGCATTTCTCTGTGGAGTTTGCATGGTCTCCCCGTGCTTGCGTGGGTTTTCTCCTGGTACTCCGGGTACTCCGGCTTCCTCCCACATTCCAAAAACATGCATGTTAGGTTAATTGGCGACTCTAAATTGTCCATAGGTATGAATGTGAGTGTGAATGGTTGTTTGTCTATATGTGCCCTGCGATTGGCTGGCGACCAGTCCATAAATCTCCCATATCATGCGTTTTTCTTCTTACAGTTTCTTCTTACATTTTGCAGATCCTTTGTCATCCATGGCTGATTTCTCTTCTTTGGCTTATTAGACAATTCTCACAATGGCCAGTGCTTATCGTAAAACTTCATGTAAATATTTAGAAAGATTTCATAAGCTTCATCCACATCATTTTCACTGTACACACACTCCTATCTTTGTTCTCCCAGATCTTTCTTTAAAGTGTTGATGCTTTCCTCTAAGTGTAGTCTTTGTGAAGTCATTTTGTCTTCCATATTTGTCTTTTTATAGTGTTCATTGTGAATTGCAAACAGTAGTCACTGATATCATTAACTAGAAGACCACGAGTTGTGTTGTTATCAAAATCATTCGAGAATATATTATCAATTTGCGTTGCACAATTATCTGTTATTCCGCTTGGTCTGGTGATTTAGGATATCGACTCAAACTGTACATTGTGTCTATGAAGTCATCAAGCAAAGGATTTTGCTGGTTTGGATTCAGAAGATCAATATTGAAGTCTCCATATGCGAGGTTTATTTTTTGGCTGATGTCTGTGAAGGTTGCTTTGATCCAGTCCTCGAACATTTCAATGCTTGACTTATTTGCCTTAGTAATACATTTGTGCTTCTTGCTTTACAGATTTTAATCGTTATGAATTTTAAAATGTTATCAGTTGCAAATGACAGTTGCAACAGTTCTGCAGTTCAGATGTTTGTCCACGTACACAATCACGCCTCCTCCACTTTTGTTGTTCCTGTTGATGCAGTTCATTTCATAACCTTCCATCTCAAAATCTATGCCCTTGTCGGCGTCAATCCAAGTTTCTGAGATTGAAATTGCTTCCAAGGGTTCCTTGAATTGACTCAAATATTGTCTGATGTTGTTATAATTTGCGTACATCCTTCTGCTGTTTATGTGGATAATTGACAACTTGTTATGAAAGTTATTGTTGTATTGTTCCTCCGTGTAGTAACAGCAGTCATTTATGATATGAGAAAAAAAGTTTGTGTCCGGATCTATGTCTTTCTCCAATTCCAGTTGTTTGTAGTCAGGAAAGCACACAATTTCCAATTGTTGGTCTTCTTGCCATGCAATCTTTCGTGTTATATTGTGAGTGTCATTAAATGTAGATAAATGGGTTCCTAATTCCAGTGCTTCTTGTTGAGCAGTTCCTTGTCACGTGCTGATGTTGTTGTCAAATAATAATGAATGTACTCCTTCCCTCTGCATTGTTCTTTGTGACTTGTGTCCCTTTTCCATGTTTTCTCGGTGATATGATCTTTAGTATTTTTCCAGATCCTTGCTATATTTGACAGCAAGCACTCTGGCCCCGGGTCCACCATTTAGCTCGATGTAGATTTTGCAGTTGGCACTCCAAGTGCCCTGAATCTTCCCTGTTCCTCCAATCGCGTGCTTTCTTGGCAATGTCAGAGTTGCGTTTTGTCAGATGCTCATTCATGTAGATGTTTGCTCCTTTCAGCTTCTTTCCCGGTTTTGAATTTCCTGTTGGTGAACTTAACGATGATGACGGGTGTGGTGTTGTTTCTGCCATACAGTGGGATGCGAGTATTGATGGTGTGGATGTCTCGGTCTACCTCCTTTGAATGTAGAAAGTTAGCGACGTGTTGTCCCGGTGAAGTGACATCCATTTAATCTGGTTCGTCTTTGTTCCCGACTGCCCTGGCATATGACTAATTCGGAGCCCTGCCAAATCATGTCGTTCATTCGTGCATTCTGATCCATTTAATCAAATCAATTGTGTGGGCAATCACTTTTTCACACAGGGCCATGTGGGTTTGGATTTTTTTTCTCCCTTAATAATAAAAAGTTTCATTTAAAAACTGCATTTTGTGTTCAGTTGTGTTGTCATTGACTAATATATGAATTTGTTTTGATGATCTAAAAAGTCTAAGTGTGACAAACATGCAAAAGAAAACAAATCGGAAAGGGGGCAAACACTTTTTCACACCACTGTGTTTCATCGTTGTGGACTAGTTGCATTTGAAGTAGCATAAACAGGAGTCCAGGAAAAACCGGAAAAAATATTGAGAAAAACCACAGAACAGATATACTTTTGGAACCTTAAAATAAACCACAAGTGAAAATCTCCAGTTGTAGAGTTACTTGACATCTTTAAAATGTGACTTTACTGCTTTCAGAAAGCGTGCTTAGGCTGTGAAATGATGATTTTTGTTGCTCTTTGACCTCAAACCCCCTCTTGTTAGTGATACATCAACTGCCTTTTGTTTAATGCATCCCAGCCACTAGGAGGTGCCATTTTAATGAGATAACTCAACATTAATTCCATCTCACAGTGCATATGACTGTTCTGTATTGAACATGTAAGAGAGCAGTGGCATAGAAACAGTACTTGTCAGTGTTCACTTTCGGAGGCTACGTTCACACTGCAGGTCAATTACGATTTTTTTTGCTCATGTGACCTGTATCTCATTTTTTCATGTCAGTGTGAACAGTACAATTCAGAGTTTTCCAAATGCGACTAAGGCTTTGTTTGTCTGTAGATATAAATCCGATATATACCGATATGTATAAAGGTACTCACCAATGTAGACAAAAGTTCTTCTTGTCAACTGCAGTAGCCAAAATTCTTCCGCTCTTTCTTTCTAATCTCCTACGTGGAATCATTTGGCTAAGAAAATCCTCAAAATTGCCACAAACACGTTAAGGAGAGCACACACTGCAGCAATCTTTACCCCCGTAAACACATACAGTAAATGCTTTCGCGCATGCACGTCACTTCAAGTGGCATTTTTTTGGTAATGTGAGTGACCACATAAAAAAATTGGATTTGAACAAAAAATCCAAATTGGGGATCATATACAGTATCATGAACCTAATATCCCTACCTTAAAACCAGTTTTAGCCCCTCTTTGCAGGTGCGACTCTGTTACCTGGGTCCAGGTCGGCGATGACAGGAAGTCTGACTCAGTGAAATCCCACAGCTTTCGGATATTACACCTCTGCAGTGTATCATATAATTTTATATAACATGAGGAAGGGCTACACAGAAAGTGAACCAGCAACCTCTAGGAACCAAGCACTCTACCACCTGAGCTGTGTCAAAGCTGTAAAATCCATACAATGATTCAGTAATGGAAAATGTAAGATGATTTTTCACCAGTGGGGGGTGAGAGGGATGTGCCACAGCTGATGACCATCTGTATGTCTGAGTCAATGCTCCACCACCAGCCCATTCATTTTCAATGGGAGATTTTTCACAGAAAATATGAAATTACACTAAATGTGAGAGTATTTGGAAAAGTCAGAATTTGAAAGTGATCTACTAACCTTTTCACTTTTCAGTCATAGAGGGCAGCTGGGGTCCTGATACGACGTTCTGTTTATTGCTATCATTCACATCTCAGAATAAAAGTCCCGTGTTTGCGGTTGTGCCACCCTGACATTTGACAACATACAAATTGGCAGAAAAAAGTTATTTTAACAGCTGGAAGATTATTAGTATTTGTCAAATTTGGTTTGTCTGAAAGCATAAAGCATAAAATTATGCCATAGTACTGTATTTGTATTACTACTGAAATAGCATTTTGAATAGTCATCCTAGTTTATTCATTTGTGTACCACCTGACATTTTGGGAGTGGGGCCTGCCAAAACAATACAAATGTTGTATCATTTGAATACAGCAATCCCTCGTTTATCACGGTTAATTGGACCCGGCTGCGATGAGTGAATTTCTGTAAAGTAGGAGTACTCCTTTATAAATCAAATATTTTTGTAGTTAGAGCATAGACAACCTATTTACGATCTTCTAAATACGTTTTTTTTACACATTATATATATAATAAATGATGTATCTAAACATAAAATAACACCCCTATAGTCACCTTTACAATCATATTACCCAATATAGTAGACATAATAAGAGAAAATAAGCCATTTAAGACATAAATAAAAATGTGTGATAGTGTGTGTTGAAATAAATGTTTTCCGGATGTATGGAAGACAGGAAGTGACGTCGGGGCTTCAGAGTTGAGAGCTTCAGTGTTATTGTTATGATTATTATTGATATTATTACTGTACCTGTTGTGAGATATTCCAAGCCTGCCATAAAAGCCTGTTTGTCTTGTGTATCTCACCGAATATTATATTAACATTACTGACGCCTAGTGATCAGTGTAGAATGCTACATATCATCAGAATTTCAGTGCGTCTTATTGCTGCCTTATAGTGTATGTGAGTCAAGGCAGGTGAACAAATACTTTTGGTAATATAGTGTATTTGTCAACCATTTATTTCTATGCTTGAAAATGCTTGATTTAGGAAAAAATATGTACAATTTGCTTAAATATACATTTTAGGCCGTATTCAACCATGGAACAGTAGGATTTATTAATTCATTTATTTTTGAAAAAACGTGATAGATTTGAACTGTGATGTGGAGAGTGAAACCATATTTAAACTAAACTGATTTTAAAGAGTAAAGTTACACACGGCAATCATTGATTACATTATTTAAAAAGGACATAATGCACTGTAATAATGTACAAAAATATGTAATATCGTTGACCCAGATATACTGTATGCCCTTCTGTGAAAGTATTAATTATATCATATATAATATTGTCGATTTATGGATCACACACCTGTTGGGAATTTTGCCTTTCATCTTGTTAGAGATGAGCAAATTGTGCAAAAAGTACTGAATCAATGAAGCAAAATTTAGGTCAAATTAAGTTCACTTGAAGGTTATTGTGCATGGTTAATCATGAAAATGAAGCCAAATATCCCTAGCTTTGTGAGTACTGCAGTGTATTTCTCTTTGACACTGAAAACATGAAATAGGTTCCCTTAGTTCAAGGTAAACAAGACTATCAGATGATATCTCCTCAATGGTACAAGCGCTCGCTTGGAAGGTCTTCACACACATTTAACAAGAATAAAAGAGACAATGTTTACACAATAAACACCTTGTCCTCCAGTGTGTTCTGGCTTCCGATCTGTGGGACTGCTGAGAGGCAGAGAAGAAATGTGCACATTCTCGGGTGTGCGATCCCTGGCTAGAAGTGAACAGGTAATAACTGGGATTAATTACACAGAAAATACACAAAAGCAGGGGAGAAGGTACACTGCTATGCATCAGGTAATAATAAACCTCATTCTATAAAAGCAGCTTTTAGCAAATAAACGCCTTAAAATACTATCATCCTTTGTGTTTACAGGTAATTCTTTTTAAATCACATAAAATTGTGTTTTTGTTTTTGTTTCTTGGAGACTTTTGCAGAGTCTGACGCACGTATTGCTCTTCTCAACGAGCACCGGGTGCTGCTGTGGACTCGCGCAGGCACATAAGTCCCTCCCACAGACAGTCAGAGAAGGACATGTTCACCCTTCCGCGCCCATGAAGCCAGTGTCCTGGTTTAGACCTTTACATAATTACACAAAGTGTAGTTTTCTAGTTTCCCTTTCAAAGTAAAAACAAAAGTCTTCCAAAGGTTCTATCAAATATGTCATTAAATGATTATTTTTGATGAAGTAGTGACTACTAGACTTACAGCAACAGTTTGCTAGCGCTACAATGGCGACTTAAAGGGCTCTTGACGCCAAAACACATTAAAGGGATATTTCAGATTTTTTTTACCTGAAGTTGTATGACATCCCCATCAGCATTGTAGTGCATCAACAATGACGTTTCCCCCACTTTGTCACGTGAGCAGAGTTCTGGTCGGTTTTCATTGTGGAGCAAAGTAGTTCCGGCTAGTTGCTGGGGTCTCTTAAGTTAAGCGTTTTGCTTCTCAAAACAATATGCGTTCAAAAGAGTAATACATTTGCATCACAAAGCTAGCTAGTATTTTTTCTTTTACTGACAAGGTGAGGTCCCACTTGCTTCCTGGTCTTAACCAGTCATTCTAACTTAACTTTTAGCTCTTCTGTTTTTGGCCTAGTGGTTGGAAATCTCCATTGGAACATCTCTGCAGCTTCTTGGTTTGTTTGTCTATGCATTCTGTGATTGACTGAGGAGTAGGAAGGCTGCACCCCGCCTATCGCCCATAGTCAGCTGGTAGAAAATGGATGGATGTTTCATTAAGTAATGCTAATGAATACAGTCATGGAAAAATTTACTAGACTACCCTTGTTTCTTCAGTTTATTGATCCATGTTAATGCCTGGTACAACTAAAGGGACATTTGTTTGGACAAATATAATGATGATATCAAATATAGCTCAGAAGAGTTTCATTTAAGAGCTGATATTTAGCCACTTCCATGGTTTTCTTGATAATAACCAAAATCACTTAAGTTCTTACATGAATAGCTATAGCATTGTACTGCCAAAAAATGTAGCTCTTATGAGCTATTTTTGTTGTCATTGTTATATTTGTCCAAACAAAGGTACCTTTTAGTTGTATCAGGCATTAAAATGAACAAGAAACTGAAGGTCTAATAAATGTTTCCATGACTGTATACTGTCAGGACCTTTCCACACATTCATCCAAAAAAAGAAATGCATGCTGTAAGCACCAGGTGGACTTAAAGGAGAGACAGACAGAGAAGTAAGAGATCTTTGATTCCCACTTTTAATCCAATAGTTTACTTATCAAATCTGACTCACAGCAGCAGCAGCAGTAGCAACAATCTGTACTTTAGCTGAAATAGCTGTAAAACACTGCCATTTGTCACGTTGACTAAAAGTTGGTGCTATGGAATCCAATGTTTTCAAAGTGTTTATTTTGGCAAGCACCATTCGAAACAGCAAATGTGTCATGTGCTAATGGTATGTGATAAATAAAATGGTATACCCATGCAAAATTCCCTGTGAAATGTACATATAATGTATTTATTGCAGAGAAAGTATGTGTTATTTAAATCTCATTGATGTATATATTAATTTTTTTTAATTTTTCTTTTTACTAGACTTATTCGTTTTCTTTCAGTTTTCGGTCTATTGCCCAGCGTCGGTAGGTTTGTTAAAATCAATAATTATACACAGGTGTCTGGAGATGCTTGGCATGTAAGGAGTTACATGATTTCTTGTAAAATCATACATCCGTACAAAATCAAAGTTTGAGTAAAAAACAAAACTAGTAGAGATGCAAATCAAATGAGAGGATCAACGAAAAGAAACGTCTCTGTGCATCCTGATGTTGAACTGGAAAAAAACATCTCATCATCCTGGATTAGGTTATAAAGCCTGTTTACGCCACCTCCCTCCTTTCCTTCCTTCCTTGATGTCTTTTAAATGTGTTTTGTCCTTTTTTTCATCATTTCCTTCATTATTGAAAAGGAGCATCTGGCTTCCCTTAGTTGTAAGAAACAACAGGAGAACTCCTGGCGAGTGTCTTGGTGTGTTGTTGATGCTCCGGGCATCAATTTGCTTCCTCTGCGAGTCTTTTTACTATTTCATTTTTCATATCAGGTCCCTCCGCTCATTTACATCCGGACTTAAAGGCGAGGTTCCTCCCACTGCACACCCAGACTGTGCCTCATACGGTGGTGACCCTCATCACCACCTCCCGGTTGGCTGCGGCACTGATTCGCGGGTCATTGGGCCGCAGTTGACTCAGGATGTGCAAGATGGTATATCCACAGTGGTGGTTCAGAATAGTTCTCAGCCTCCTACCCTGGCGGCCTGCGCTGCCGCCGGCCAGCCCATGGGGAGTACCACGAGAGACACGAGAACCCGCCTTGCCGCCTGAACTCACCGGATCACCCAGGTCTTTAGATTTCTCATAGTTCAGAACTTTCCACTGCTGGTTGACAGCCTGCCATCTTTTAAAAATCCGATACACTGACGATCCCTCGTGAATGATGAGGCCTGTTGGAAGAAAACAACAGGAAGACTGAAGAATCTTGTGTGTTAACAAACCAGTATTAACATCGGAATCATCACAGATTAGTGATTTTGCATTATGGAAAAGTGGTGCAGTGCCCTACAAGATCCAGTAGATGACACTGTGGTGCAGAAAATCTTTTTACATCTGGTATCTATACCATATTGACCAGAATATAAGACATCCCATAATATTTTCGAGAAAATATTGAAAAAATATTTGTAAAGACAAAATCAGAAACAATGACTATGACCATTATCTTAAGATTGGCATATTACCTTCTCCTGTGGTGTTTGGAAACTTGCCTGACCTGTGAGACACTTTTTTTGCTGCCGAAGCAGGCTCTTCAGCTCACTGGAGTGTGAGTGACAGGAAGAAAAGCTCTGACTTGTTTGAGGAAAAGTTGTATGTACAGTTGAAGTTCGGTTTTAGTTAATTAATCCATTGAAAATGGTCTGAGAAAAACAGAAACATACGAGAACCAAATCATTTTTTTCCATAACAAATAATGTAAAACAAATTACAGTACTCCCTCATTTACCACAGTTAAGTGTTTCCAGACCAGACTGTGATAAGTGAATTTAAAGTAGTATTCCTTATTTTTAAATGAAATATTTTCGTAGTTTCATAGTTTGGAATCTTTGTAGTACTTTTTGTACAGTACTTCCTGCTGTAGCTATTGTATCATCAATGTCACATTGCTGACAGCTAGTGACCATTGTGGAATACTACATAGCACAGAGTCTTTGAATGCATCTACTGAATGCTTTATGTTTGTATTTTAGTTCATTAAGCAAATGCTTAATTTAGGCAAACAATTAGTAAAATCTGCTTAAATATGCATATTTTTTTTACTCATAATAGGCTATATTCAACCAAGAAAGAGCAATGATTTGTTAATTTAAATATTTCGGAAAACCAGCGATAAGAGTGAAACTGCAAAATTCGAAGCACAAAGAGGCGAGGGATTACTGGGATTACTGTTCCAGACACTCAATAATATTAACACAAAATACATTTAATAAGTAATAGTTATAGTTTTACATGAAGATAAAGTGAAATGCATATAAATAACAAATTTAATGGATAAATGAACATTTAACATGACTCCTACTGTAACAGACGCTAACTTCGTACTTTGCGACGAGTTATGTCTTGAATTCAGTAGCTTTTCTCACCTTCCTGAACAAAGTTCGGCACTTGCAACTTTATTTTGCAGCTGTCTGAAATTGAAAAAAAGCACAGATTTCTCTAACACTCAGAAATACGCAGTGCGCTTGAACCCCTCATCAGCACACGGCACAATGCTTAAAAGGAGGAAGGAAGGAGACAGACAGAAGTTGTTAATCGTTGTGTGTGTTTTATGAACAGATAAACGACACACACACACACACACACATAATAAAGATGATTAAAGTCTATAGTCTATAGAGTCCCAACTGTAAAAGAATCACTACACATTCTTCAAAGAGACTGAGTCACTAATGCGTGGACGATTTGCTCGGACACTCAACTCGTTTATTAGGTGTTTGATTGTACGATAACCGAGACGGTGTCAAAAACAGAGACATATTTGTCGCAGTAATTTTCGTTGAAAACCCAAAACCGGGGCGCATGACAACCAAGGTTCCACTGTACAATATAAATCTCTACACCTTGGGAAAAAGTCTTATATTCAGGTCAATATGGTATTTAAAACAGAGTAATGTTGTGAAATTGTATAAATCTGATTGGGTTTCAACTGAAGTGCATGGTGAGAGAGACTTATTGCTGCACAGCAAGAGGGTTCATGGTTCATGTAGTCTCAGGTTTTCCTGTGTGAACTGTGCGTCTCCTCCCTGTGCTGTTGTAGTTTTCACGGGTACTCCAGCGTCCAACCACAGTCCAGAAACGTGTGTTAGCATTATTGAAGTCTAAATGGTCCATAATTGCAAGTGTGAATGGTTGGTTTTCTCTTTGTGTCCGTCCTGTGATTGACAGATAATCAGTCCAGGTTGTACCCCGTTTCTCACCCAAAATCAGCTGGGATAGACTGGATGGATGATTAGCTGTTTTGGTATAATTACCCTGAGTGTGTCTGTCTGATTGGGTTCCTGCCAGGTCTCCCTGTCCTTTCTCTGTGGTGTAGTGCAGCTGCCTAGGAAACCACAGCCTACTGAGTGCGACTGGCCTCTGATACATTGTTATTGGGTTTCAGTGCCAGGTATGATTTCTCTCTGATTCATGAGAAAGTGGTGTTAGTCAACTCAAATATGTTTCCAGCAATTGCATAGAGTAAATGTGTTTTGCACTGACCCCATGTGGTGCTGTTGACTTCAGTTTAGTTTTCTGACAGCGATAATGTAATGTGTCTCATTGTGGTACTCTCTGTGCCTTCTCAACATGTGACAATTGCATAGCTGTCTAAGAACATGGCATGCTGACGAGTAATGTGGTTTTCCCAGTATTTAGCAACTTCTCTGATGACGGGGGGGGGGGCAATTAAATTTCCCTGACCAAGGGCGGCTATCTGTCTCGACCAGTTGGGTTACGATAGAAAAAACTGAGTAGAGGGATAGATGGTAGATCAAGTGAGAAAACGGGAGAGTCTTTATCTTAGTCCAAGGAACAGGGAGGCGTATCCTTGTGCAGTATCAGCGTACTAGGAGAAAGGAGTCAGTTCTAACTATATGCTTGAGCAAAAAGGTGAGTTTACTTTTAAAGAGAGAGCGTTTCTGCCCCCCCCGAGATTGAGTCAGGGAGATGGTTCCACAACCGAGGAGCCGGATAACTAAAGGCTCTAACTGCCATTCTACTTCTAAAAATTCTAGGAGACGCGAGTAAGTGTAAATTCTGGGAGCACAGTGCTCTAGTGGGTTGAGAGGGCACTATAAACTCTCTAAAATAAACTGGTGCCTGACCGTGTTGTGTTTTATATGTAAGAAGGAGCATTTTGAACTCAATTCTAAATTTTACAGGTAACCAGTGCAGTGAGGCTAGTATGGGTGATATATGATCTCTTCTTCTGGTTCTGGTTAAGACTTGTGCGGCAGTGTTTTGGACCAACTGAAGGGTCCTTAAAGATTGCTTTGGGCAACCTATTAACAGGGAGTTGTAATAATCCAGCCTGGAAGTCAAAAAATATGAACAAGTTTTTTGGCATCTGGTAGTGGCAGGACATTTCTGATTTTTTTATGTTCCATGGGTAGAAAAATGCTGATCTTGTTACTTGTCGCATTTGGGAACTAAAAGAAAGATCCTGATCAAGGATGATGCCAACGTTTCTGATTATCTTGTTGGGGGTGAGTACAAGACCATCTAGGGTGGTTATATCATTTGCAACCTTGTCTCTGAGGTGCTGAGAACTATGGACTATGATAGAGTTTATCTGAATTTAATAGTAAAAAATTTGAGCTCATCCAGCTCTTGACGTCGTTGACACGCCTGGAGTTTGGACAGCTGACTAGTTTCATTAGGTTTCACTGATAAATAGAGTTGTGTGTCATCTGCATAACAGTGGAAGTTAATGGAGTGTTTTCTAATGATACAGCCTAAAGGGGACATATAAAGGCTGAACAGTACAGGTCTGAGCACGGAACCCTGTGGGATGCCACGACTGGTCCTTCATGTGTATAGATTCTTTATTACCAATGGGTCCAAACTGCAGGCAATCTGACAAATTGGACTGAAACAATTTTAATGCAGTTCCTTTAATGCTGAGGGCAAGGTCTAATCTCTGTATTAGCTGTTGGTGGTCAACTGTGTCAAATGCCGCTGTAAGAGCTAATAAAAATAGTACTGAAACAAGTCCTTTGTCTGAGGCAGTGAGAAGGTTGTAACTTTTACAAATGCTGTTTCTGTGCTGTGGTGCATCCTAAATCCTGATTGAAAGTCCTCAAATGGATGATTTCAGAGTGCATTAAAGGCACGTCGGTGCTTTTACATGGACTAAAACAGTCAGATTCCAGAAATTGTTTGGTTTCTCCATTTTCACACTACTATGCGAAGTGACGTCACAGTTTACATGCACTCTAATTTGATTGTGGGCTAAATGCTGTGTGCCCCTGATACGATTGTGATCATTTAATTTAGTTTTGTGGGCTATCTGGGTAAAGGAAGAAAGAGGATGCTATATGCCGATAGTCAGAGGTGTGGACTCAAGTCACATGATTTGGATTCGAGTCACAGACTTGATTCACAATTTTGATGACTTTGTACTTGACTTGACAATATCATCAAAGACTTGCAACTCGACGCGACTCGACGGCATGGCTCAGGTGGTAGCGCGGTCGTCTCCCAACCGGAAGGTTGCGGGTTCGATCCTCCATCCTCCTAGTGATTCATGTCAAAGTATCCTTGGGGAAGATACTGAACCCCCAGTTGCTCCTGCGTCATCAGTAGGTAAATGTGCTATCAGTGTCAAAACTCTTAGAGGTGGAAATGCGCTATACAAGTGAAAGACCATTTATCATGGTGTCATATGCGTCAGAGGAAGCTTAGTCCAATCCTGCGCCTTGCAGTCAAGAGCAATTCGTACCGCACAGTTTGGGCCTCTGCCTTGCTGTAGCAAGCTGCACCACACAGTTTGGGCTTAGGCAAAAAAATACATACAATTTCCTTAAATAATGCATATATTATATTTCTGACTAATAATAGGTCGTATTGAACCACAAAACAGCATGATGTATTAATGTATTTTTTAAAAATTGTGATAGACTGAAGCCATGAAATTCGAACCGCAATGTGGCGAGGGACGACTGTATATGTATATGTATATGTGTATATATATGTGTATATATATATATATATATATATATATATATATATATATATATATATATATATATATATATATATATAGTATAGGTGTGTGTTTGTGTGTGTGTATATATATATATATATATATGTATATATGTATAGGTGTGTGTTTGTGTGTGTGTATATATATATATATATATATGTATATATGTATGTATATATGTATATATATGTATATATATATATATGTACAGTATGTGTAAATATACATATGTTTATGTATATATGTGTATCTATATGTATATATGTATGTATGCATACATATGTATATGTATATTTGTATATATACAGTATATGTACTGTATGTATATGTATATATGTATATATGTACAGTATATGTGTGTGTGTGTGTGTGTGTGTGTGTGTGTGTGTGTGTGTGTGTGTATATATATATATATACACTGTATATGTGCGTGTGTGTATATTTTTAATTTAGAAATTAATCCGAGGACTAAATTACATAGATAGATAGATAGATAGATAGATAGATACTTAATTGATCTCCAAGAGAAATTGACAAATTAATCAAAGGCAAGGGCCGCATCCGGCCTGCGGGCCGCCAGTTGCCCATGTCTGATGTAGCCTATCTAAGTGGTTGATGCCCCACCAGTTTTTGTCATATAAAAACGGCATTGATCACAGTCGGGGTCTTTCATATGAATATGACAGTCATGGCGCACATATCTGACGCCATCTGTTCTCAGTGCTTCCAACTCACACAAGAACCAGATTGCTCGGAGGTATGAGTGCTCTGTGACGTCATCAGCTTTTGTTGCCTTTTAGTTTTCGTTGTTATCTCCTACCTGTGCGCCATCTGCTTCTCCGGTTTGGCTTCCGTGTAATGTTGTGTGACCTCAGCAACCACCAGAATGTGAACTGAATACATGTAAGCTTGCTACATGTATTGTTAATATATCTGCTAGTGTTAAGTGAATTCTGTGTTTTTGTTACCCTTGGTGTTGCATTATACAGTACATCAACTTGTGTCACTTGAACATTGTAGCTAGAAGAACCTGCCACTTCATTAGGTCAGGACAATAGGGGGTCTGTTTGTAGCGCTACATCAAAATTCTGTCTGAAAAAGCATCGTACTGTTTCTATTATTTTACTTTTACTTACCTCAGCTACATGAGAGTCAAATTATTATGCCGTACAGCTGTACACTACTTCGAACTACCACAATAATACACATATCACGACCTCTCTGCTTGTTATTATCTATGTACAGGCAGTTTTTTTTATATAGCTCCTGTATTAGATCTTATTAGATTGTGCACTACATTCTCAATGCAAATAGTATAGTCGTGTAATAGTGTCCTTTACCAATGCAGACGATGTCCATGAAGCCGTACATGCCATAGCAGATTTGGAAGAGCAGGTCCTGACGTTGCCACTTGGCCGAGGGGCTGAGGGAGGACCAGATGAGCCAGGAGATGCTGGCAATGAGGAACAGAGAGCCCAGGATAATGGCCGCTATCTGCACCTTCTCTATCACTGTCAGAGAGATGGCCTGCCACTGGATGGGAGGAGGAAAGGGACAGGAGTGGAATGACTTTTCAGTTCCAGTAAGTGTAAGTACAGCCAAAGTGTCTTCAACATTTCTTCAAATTAACATCACAGTACATCAGCACAGCGGCACATAGATTAGACTAATAGTAGACTAATACGGTATCCACTTTCAGTCCTTGTGATCTGATGAATAATTCCACATTTGTTGATGAAGCTATACCTCCATGTGTTGTATTAATGTAAGCCAGTTACATTTATAAAAACGTAAATTGTCATTTGAAAAATAATGTTTTAAGTGCTAAAAGAACCACTCTTCCCACACTTTTTTATTGATGAGCCCATTTTTTCCACATCTACCTACCAAAAAACAGTTTTATTACACTATATGTTAGGTTTCATTGACATGGTCAGTGCTTTGTTCCTGGTTTCTTACGAGCACACATTTCCATGGCAACAGTGAGCTCCACCAATCAGAAACGCTGCTGTGACACACATGCACTTGATAGTGGGTAGCGTTGTCCTTAATAACAAGCATGTTTTTTTCCACTGAAGGTTGCACTAAAGGTTAATATAAAGCAGACGTGTGGATTCTTCTTAGCCCCCCTTGGAATAGATACCGGTAGATAGATAGATATATAGATAGATGGACAGATAAATGGATGGACAGATAGATGGATGGACAGATTGACAGACAGGTAACTAGATAGAATTATAGATGGATAGATAGATCCTCTTCATGTTTTTAGTCATAGTTTTTACATAAGTAGGTAGAATATTTCATTAGCCTATGGGGCACAAATGACTGTGCTTCACAATTTCTGCCTGGCAACAAGCAGCCGTGCAAACGTGTGACATAAACCAGAAAAAACAATCTGAGGAAATCTATTGATCTACACCGCTGCCTACTTGGGAAGTGGAGTCAAATCAATGCACCCCAACTTCACGAAGATGCAGCAAGCTGAAGTCACACAACAATGGCTCATTATATCAACAATTTCTACCTGTACCTTGGTTATACTAGTTATTGCCTTTATTACAACCAGTTTTGCATGGTAAAATGGTGTAGACACATAAGCGTGCTCCGTGAAAAAAACAACAAAAAAAAGAGCAACGGAGCCAAAAAAGATTAGGTTTGCTGTCAGCATACCTGCTAGCTTTCCACATGTAGACCACAAAGGAATTGTAATGCTAGATGACGTATTGAGGGCTACTGCCATGTTTCTTGTTTACTTTCAGCTAGCACGTTGTGAGCTTGGCCTGCGATACGGTTAGGTCCAGAACTATTGCGACGGTCATAGAGTCTGGAGCACATGGATACCACCAAATTCTAAGTTTCCTCCCTGGAGATGCTTTGCCAGACCTCCACCCGCTGCTTGTTTGTGGGTCATGCAACGTTTGTCTTCAGTAAGTGAAAAGCATGCCATTGAAAGATATTCCATTTGTTTGTCTTAGAAAAGTCCATGTTTAAGTCCATTATGCATCTGCACTGTGAGGCGCCATCTGTTTTTGATCATTTATGTGAATGTGAGTAGAGAGTTTAGAGCCCTATACGCTTCACATTGTATCTTGTTACTTCTGCCAGCAGTCATCCGTAAATACCAGTGAGAACGTTCTATTAGTATAAATACATCTGTCTGAAGAATCTTATTTCGGAATATTGGACGCTGTTTTAGATGTGTTATTGGCAAATGGCGGTTTGCACCATGTTCTACTCTGTATTTGTGTGTTTATGCTGTACACACCTTCTGTTTTTACACTCATGAAAGCATTTCTTGATTGTGGATTGAAACAATGATACGCTTAGCTTTATTCTTGACGTCTCTTCATGTTGCGGATTATCTGATCATCCACTTTAGTTGTCTTACTGTGAGTTACTGTGACAATCACCATTTTTTGAAGGCAAAGAAATTTAATATTATTCAATGGCCAAGTCAGGAATCTGATTTCAAGCCAATCGAGGATGTTGTTTATTTACTGAAGACTGAAGTGAAGGCGTGAGAGCCACAAACAAGCAGCAGTGTAATTTCGAAATGATTTGCCAGCGCTTTTAAATGAAAGCTGAGAGCTTCCATTCATTGTGGTAGTGTATAACAGTACAATCATAACATCTCACTTGTTTATTTCAAACCAGGAGGGCGGGGGAGACTTACCTGCAGTGGGTTTTTAGTGCTGATGGCCAAAACCTGGTACTTGAAGTAGCAGAGCTCACAGCTCCAGGAGCCCCTCTCGCTGATCCAACGGATGAGGCAGGGCTGATGGGTGCAGCGCACAGACCCATCACACCGGCAAGGGCTCAGCAGTTCGCCCTGCAGAATAAGACCGCAAATACAAGAAGTCAGGAAAAACAATACTGTATTATGATTGAATTCACATGTTTTGAGTGTGCATGTATTTTCTGTGATTTTCGAGCCTACTTAAATGCAGCAAGTTGTACTTCCGCAGTTGGACTTATGTTTTATGAGTGATAAGAATATCCACTTATTGTTTTTCTTTGTCTTTCTGTTTAGACCACATATACACGCATATTAAAGATGTTGTGATGTTTGGAGTATCCTTGAATGCAACTTGCTGTTGTCTAGTGACAAGGAGGAAGCGTCGTTCAGAGGCTCAACGGACTATAGAGACATATTTGTGAGTTGGAATAGCACTGCTGTTGATGTGTTCAGGTCAGAATAAAGTTATAAAAGTGTATCAGACTCTGTGACTGTGGGGACGTTACATTGTGCCTCTGTATGCCGTCATAACAGAGAGGTGTGGCTTGCCATGTGATTAATGAAATACATTTTCATTAATTAAATGAAAATACAACGTAATTCATGAAATCAATTTGTTATCGCCCTTAATGCGCTATTTTTGACAGCACTAATCATGATCAATCATTTCAGAGAGCAATCAGCGGAACATCAACTCGTGGCTTAGTTTGACCTAAAAAGAAGTTTGCGTGTGATATGTTTTAACATTTTACACGAAATTTGTGATTGATTTCATTTTTAGAACATTAATTATATTACCTGTTCAGTTAAATGTTTGACGTCTGTGTTAAAAGTCAGTGTGCTAGCATGAATTAACTTAACTAAATTAACTAAAAATATGCACATTTGCACCCAGTAAGGTCATCAAAACTTACCTTTATGCATTCCCACACAGTATCAGCATTTGAGACCGTATATGAGATGAAAGAAAAACGGTAAAAATACAGTAGTAGTATATCTGTGCAGCATGAGAGAAAGTTAGCACACGCACGATGGTGCGTTCAGGGGCCGTCGAACAAAGTGGTACGGTTCGCCGCACATAAATGGCAAAGCTATGGGATTTGTAACTCTATATTATTTTTAAAATAAAATAATGGCCCTTATTTCCGAAATTGATATGCATTTACATAAAATTTGATGAAGTTATTTACAAGTGTATTCTTTTTATTTATCATTCCACTTGAAAGCTTCCAGCGGTCTGGTTCGGCCCCATCCACGGACCGGTACTGGGCCGTGGCCCAGTGGTTGGGGACCCCTGGTGTACAACACTCAGGAATCAACAGCAGTTCAGCTCCTTGTTATGAGTCATAAATATATAATTTAAAAATAGCATAAAATAATATGACATGTTTGCCTCGGGGGGAACACATGGAAGCCACATTTTTCTTGCTCTGTCACTATTTGGATTTATTTTATATGTGACAAAACTTACGAGGTAAAAATAGGCCCCCCGCTCTCTGAAAGAAATGATAAGTTGTTCTAAAAATAAAAGAGTCCTCCCTCACTCCCTAATTTCATGGAGTCTCTGAGAATCAAACTAGTGTGGCACTGGGAGCAAATCTATAGATCCACAACAGAATCTGAAGCCTGGTGGCCTTCTGTCAGGCCTTTTCAACATCACATATCCCTTTTGTCAGCTTTTCTGGCTTACATTCTGACCAGAAGTCTTGCATCACATTTCCGCACTTTCCCCAAAAATGCGCATAAAAACTACTGTGTCAGGGCGTTATCTGCGTATGAATCATGAGAGGATCAATGAGTGCATGTATCTTGATGCAATCGCCGCGTTAGCACAATGAAACCACAACAGCAGGGCAGGAGGCGGCCTCAGTGGTGGGGAGGCGAAGGGCTGCCGAAGCCTGATGACAAAACTTTGGTGAGATCAGTCAACAAACAAACCAGGGAGATGTCGAGCATTCACACCGACTATCACGAGAGCAGTGTGAAGAAAGAAACGCTGAGCGGGAATATTCTGACATAGTATGCATGCTCACACACGATCGCCGAACAACCTGCTTGTTTGCAGCGCCACAGCAGTGAACCACTCTGCTGTAGGTTAATAAGTTTGGCTCTCTCGTTGGTTGAGTGTCACATTTCTCCTAAGATGGAATCTTTCCTTTGACTGCCCACTCCACTCACTGCCTCTTACATGTCAGGAGCTCTGGCACTTCACACAAAACACATCAGCCACCAATTTTCATCTTTTTACCTGGCCCGTGCACAAAAGCCCAAAGAAAATAGGTATAGTTTTGATCATTATTGTTAGTTATAGTGTCATGGAGTAGTGTGTTTCGAACATGCATAACAAGGTTACATTAAAAAACATTACATGTTTACCGTTACACAACCCACCACGTCCGACAGGAGTAGGAAGAAGCAGAGCTGATTTAATCCTGCCCCTTCTTGGTGTCACAGCAATTACTAATAATTTGTTCACTTCCTGTGTTTAATACAGAGGAATTACTTTACTCATGTCTTCATTTAAGCCAAGATGGATCCGTTCCCCTCTCCCCACAAGAAAAATGGTAGAGTCCCGTTAATCTAATCCTTCACGTCAGCACAGACAAACGCAAATACTGCACAACACATTTTTTTAACATTTGTTTGAGAAGTATTTTCTCTTTTTGCTGTTTGAGTCATGTTGGAATGTTCTTGTGCATTTAATCCGAACGTCCTACCTCATTCCCTATGAACCAGAAAGTAGCCACCTAATTAAAAAAAAAAAAAAAGTGCTCCATCATTTTTAATCATTCAATTTTTGTTTGAGGAATTGTTTTCTCTTTTTGGCCAAAGTGGTACAGTATTGTCTTATTGCCTTATGTTACATGTTGCATTCCATAAGACTAAATCATTTCTGACCCCTGACAGGAAACATCACATAGGAACGTAAATCACACCCATACACACAATGAGGGCCGACGACATCACTATTTCTTAGTTATACTAGTTATTACCTTTAACACAACTAGTTCTAATGGAAAATTGAGTGTATTGCAGTCTATTACTCACAAATAAAACAAATGCTGGTTTATAGTGGTTGTCAGCCATGTTTTTTGTTTCCGTTTGACTTTGAGGTTGGATCTCATAAGCTCCAATTAGGATATTTCTGACTATCCAGCAGTTTCAAACACAGGAATACCATTTCAACCAGGAAGCGGCCTACTAACATACATATAAACAGATAAACAAATACCTCACAGAGATTCTAATACACAAGAATCGATAGTTTTTGTGTCATCTTAGGAAGTGACTGAAAACATGGAATTCACCTGCCTAATAGGACATTATAACCTATTTAGAGAGTTCATGTTATCTTACAATAACAACTCAACAAGTTCCTCAACATATTGGAAACAGCAGAAAGTTTGTCGTTTTCATACCGCTTAAAACCCGGGTCATGTTTATTTTTCTCAATTGTAAGTTGAATCTATAATGTGTTGATTCACCAAAAAATACGCTGCACTGACACAAGCATTTCTTCATAATTGTCACCCCCATCTGGCTCGTTTGACCTTCCCACTTATAATGGAAGCCCTCAAGCGTCCCAGTGTATAAAAGAGCTAGCAGACGAGCCACATGGCACAAATAAACTTAAAAATAACTCGCCTGCTGACATTATTAAGAGAAAACAAGAAGGTCAAAGAAACATGAGGATTAAATAAATAAAAACAAAATGAAAGTAAACATTTCCAAAATGTCAGCCTGTTGTTCAGGCTCGTGTGTATTTATAAAAGTGGCAACCTATTTTCAGGCTGAGATGTGAATGTTGATCAATTAGAACACGTTAAGGAGATAGACCTTTAAATACGGCAATTATGCTGTTCAACCATGGTGTTTAACGAGAATAAATGTATGCAACATACGAATGATTACCAGTGGTGATACTTCTAAAACCTGCAGCTTGTAGATCAAGTTGCTTGCAAACAAAATACAGCAAAACTAGTAAAGTAAATAGCAATTACGTTAAGAAATGTACTGTAAAGTCAAACCTCGGTTTTCATACTCCCCAGTTTTTGTCAACATTTTTTTTCAAAAATTTTGCATTTCGTTTTCGGACAATATTGCAAGTCATAACTAGCGAAATCAAGTGCCCAAGCAAAGCACCCTACACATTGTTGACTTACTGTCCTTGCATTTTTTTTTTATATTGTGACTGCAAAATAACCCACCATGGGGCCAACGAAAGATGCGAGTGCCAGCACTTTGATAAAGAAGGTGAGAATTCAATCTCGACAGGACTACAGGGTAATATGCATCAACAATAAATTCCATTCATTGGTCATTTATAATTATTTGACATTATTTATGCATGTAAAACTAGGGGTGTCCCCATCCTAATATTTGTATCTGATATCGGGTGCGATATCAGCAAAAATATGAGTATCGGATTATATTGGCCTGTAGCTAAAATTTCCGATATTGGCACTCCGATACAAGCAGTCCATTGCAGACGCTGCTCCAGCATTTTGACGCAGCAGAGTCGGCGGATTCAGCATGCAGAGCCCACATGATCACAACAACATGGCGTGGCAGCGTGTTTAGCAAGAAGTAGGAATAATGCCAACTGTGTGGCAGTATTTTTCATTAAAGTCCGGAAAAGACAGTGCAGCTGAGTGCAAAACTTGTCATGCTCAAAGTCACGGGGCACCCGGAAAATTGAATATGACCGATATCATCACGCATTTGAAGCAGCATCACAAAAAAAGGTCTTTAAGTTTTCCTCTCCCCTTTTGGAAACCGAGGTTCCGCTGTATATTGATAAATGCAAATAGCAAACAGTTTCGTCAGCGAGGATTAGGGTCTTCTGAATCGGATTTTTCGAATGTTAGGGAAGCAAGTGTGTTGCTTTGTGGAGCACACGCTGGACCATGTTTTTTCATGTCAACGTGAGTCATCTTTTCAGATAGTTCGAACATTTTCGAACCCACACACTGATTTTGTATACAAAATAAAAATAAATGAGGTTTAAAAATGAATGCGAATAGAGTAATTGGTGCCTGCTGAGTTCACCCCCAAATGAGATTTAAACACTTTGTATGTTGCGCAGAAATATTGACGGTTACAAATATTGATCACTACTTACTGTGACTGTGGATTTAGTTTAAAGAGAACCAAACCAAAGCGTTTGTGAAAGGTGCTTAAGGTTAATCTTTTAAAGTTGAATATACTTATTTATATTTCTATAAATATGTGTAGGTACTGTATATAAGCAGTATCTCACAAAAGTGAGTACCCTCCTCATATTTCAGCAACAATGTTGTTATATCTTCTCAAGGGACGATACTATTACAATTAAACTTGGATATAACTTAGAGTCGTCAGTGTACAGTTTATGCAGAAGAAGTATAAATGTACTGTCCACTGAAACGCAGCCATTATTGTCTAAATAGCTGGCAACACAAGTGAGTACACCTCATAGTAAACATGCTCAAATTGTGTCCAAAGTGTCCATATTTAGTGCGACCAACATTCTTATCCAGCACTGCCTTAATCCTCTTGGAATGCAATTCACCAGCGCTGCACAGGTTGTTGTCGAAATCTGCTTCCACTCCTCCATGATGACATCACTGGTGGAGATGATGGATGTTAGAGACCTTGTGCTCCACCACCTTCCGTTTGAGGATGTCCCACAGGTGCTCAATTGGGGTTAGGTCTGGAGAAGACATACTTGGCCACTCAGTTGGAAAACTGCCATGTGGCCCAGTTTCCCAAGGGAGGGGATGATGCTCTGCTTAAACATGTCACAGTACATGTTGGAATTCATGTTTTCCTCAATGAACCGCAGCTCCCCAGCACCAGCAGCACTCATGAAATCCCAGGTGCTACCACCACCATACTTGACTGTAGGGAAGACACAATTATCTTACAACTCCCTTGTGTTGTGAGATGACTGTGTTCAGTCATTTTCAGTGGATAATAAATCTGTACTGCTATACAAACTGTACACTGACTACTCTAAAGTATATCCAAGTTTCATTTCTGTAGTATTGTCCCTTGAGAAGATATACAGGGAATTGTGAGGAGTGTAATCACTTATGTGAGCTGCTGTATACTGTATATACTGTTTATATGATTTCCTTGATCTTAAGGTTAGATGTAAGAAAAAAAAGTGTATTTCTGTGAAAGTCTTCCTTCTGCATGTTTGCTCATTTGAGAGTCAATATGCAGAGGAAAGGTTGCGATATAAAGGTCAAATCTGTCCTCACGCTCAGATAAAAATAAGCCTTCTTTTTAATGCGGAATAATTTCCTGAAACAGATGGGCATGTAGCAAACACAACTCAAAAACACGTAAAAAGCTGTGAATTAACATTAGCGCAGGTGCAGCGTGGACTGATAGGCAACAAACATCCAAACAACGCAGCATGTCCCCCAACATGGCTCCAAATTTTCCACATTTTTATAGAAAGTGGAGCTCTGCGCCTGCACATTTTGGTGACAGAGATAATAACTATCACCACGTTCTGTCAGTCTGATTGCCGCCTCGGCTGGCTACGCCTCCAGGGCGTTATTTTAGGTTAACAAGACCTTTCTGAATGTATCAAGAGTGAGTCATAACTTTCATTGGTCTCTGGGAAATAAGGAAGGGAGTTGACTGATGCGATTGTTAACCCTCCCACCCACCTTCAGCCTTAGCTCAGCCCAAACAAATAGCCTGAAAACAACAGAAGGGAAAAAAAATCCTGTGTTGCGACAAAAATCTGTATGTGATTTCAGCCATCTGCTACCTAGTATATTACATTTTTTGAATTTTTAAAGAGAAAAACAGAGTTGAAAGCATTCCTGATCAAATGTAAGGTTTCCTCGGTTTCCTTTTTATGGCCCGCTTTTCCTAGGATGCAGTTCTTGCTGAACATCATTGCTAAAAATATGACTCGCTTTTCCTACACTGTCTCGGCTATTGTACGACGAAAAAGTGCACCGAACAAACTCGAATTGAGTGCCCAAACAGAGCATCCACACATTGGTGACTCAGTCTCTGTGAAGAATGGATAGTACTTATTTTAGAGTTGGGACATTATAGACAGATTCCGGCCAGGGAATCCTTTAAAGTGCTCATGACACCAAAACACATAGTCTTGTTATTTCTGCTGTGAAAAATAACATTGAAAGTCATATTTCTTGTGTTTGACGTGTGCTCGAATGTTTAAATATTTATTATTTTTTATCATTTTCGTCACTTCTTCCGTGTCACGTCAGATTCGGACAGTCCCACCGGGAACTTTTGCTCCACTACAACGCATTATGCGCCACTTATCGGTGAATTTCTGTTGTTTCTTATATACACTAAGTCTCCAACCAACAAACACAATTGGTTCCAGACGACCGTTCTTAAGTCGATTTGTTCTTAAGTCGAAAAAAATTTAATATTACCAATTATATAAGTACTACATGTACGTGTGTACATATATACATGTATGCGTATGTATGTAAATATTAGTTTGGATGTAGTAGTAATATTAAACGAGGATAATTAATGAAAAAAACAATAATAAAAATGATATAATAATACGTAATGATAAATGTTATTTACCTTGGAAGAGGAGTGGTCGAGCATACGTCGTTGTGGAGGAGTTGGAGGAGTAGATATTGAAAAAAAGGACAAATCATCGTCGTTAGACTCTTCTAAAAGAGGTAATGTTCTGTGGGTGGTGTAGAATTAAGCAGGCCTATTAAGTCTTCATAAACTTTAATCACACGCTCTGTCCGGGTTGTATCATACAGCTACAATTTAGCTTTCCATTTAGCTTTCTCTCCCCAGAGTCTGTTGGTCCCATTAGCAGTGTCACAGTGCCCTCTACTGATCAAGCATGTAGCAGTATAAATATGGAGTTACAGTACTAAAAGGCAAAATACATTTATATTCTCATTGTGTTGAAGGCTTTTGCCGGAACACTCGAGGAGATGGAGTAAGCTTATTCACATTTCTAAAAGACACCGTTCACCTCGTCAGATGTGTCGGCAAACTTCGTGGGGCAAATGTTACTGCCCCGCAGATGGAAATAAAAGTCAAAAACCAACAAAGCATTCAGCAGTGGAAAAGCATGCCAAAGCGGCAGCAAGTCGATCTACATTTCTCCTGCTGATATGCTACATAGTAACCAGCCTGGTGCTGGCTAATGCAGTGCTAATTCCTATCTGGCTGGTTCTGACACACTGGCCAGGAGGCTAATGTGCTATCTGTTGTAGTGTGCAACAATAAATCCAAATGGCTGTCTTTGATTGCAGCACCACTACGAATCTTAGAATAATAATATGGGTTTTCATGCCAAATTCATGCTTGCTAAACAACATTGTTTATCGTCTTCAGCTTTGTGCAGTGTGCAGAGAGCAAGCTGATCGCTGTCAGTGGCTATCACTGCCAGTAAAACATATCGTACTCCTCACAACACAATATTTTGCTGTGTTGTGAGTTCATGGCTGCATGTGTTTGAATCTGGTTCCTCGAACATGTTTTGGTTGTGACGTCACAGCCAAAATGGCGTCGGTTCAGAAAACTCGCTGGGGGGCCCGTGTCATTATTGTGTCAAAATCACCACTTCATTTGAATCCTATATCATAGTGGTTTATTTATCTATGACAGCAGTATGACAAAAATGTTAGGAGCACTTTCATTTTGTTATTGCTTTTTTTTGGTGTCATGAGCACTTTAATCATCTTTATTACGCGTGTTTTGGGGGTTTATTTGTTCATATCAATGCACACAGAACGATGAGCAACTCGTATCTGTCTCCTTTCTTCCTATTAATAAGCAGTAGTGTGCGCGTGCACTGATGAGACATTCAAGAAAAACGCGTATTTCTGAGTGTTTGATGAATCTGTGCTTTTTAAACAAATTAAATACGCTGAAGAAAAAGTTGCAAGTGCGAGAAGTTTTATTTAAAAAAAGGCGAGAAACACTATTGAATTCAAATAAAGTCATAGCATAGTAGAAAGTTAACGTCTGTTACATTACTGCGGTAATGCAAAGGTTCCGCAGCTAACACAGGTTGCAGAGGGAACGGTTTAAGGGAGACACATTATGGAAACTGAGCCGGGTCGGTGTGTGTAATAACGATTGTACCCGCTGCTAAAGTGAACAAATATACAAATATACAGCTGCAACCAGCCACTCTTTCAACTTACGTTTGTAAGCCCCTCCCCTCATCACCGTATTCACCAACACGTCTTCAATGAAGGTAGAAGTGATGTTAAATGTTCATTCATCCATGTCATTTGTCATTTATATGTATTTTGCTTTGTTATCTGCATGTAAAACTAATTACTCTCTGCAAAATGTGTTTTGTGTTAATATTTCTGGGTGCCTGGAACGGATTCATCGGAGTTCTTGTGGGAAAAATGCATTCAGTTATCGTACGTTTCGTTTGTTGTCGGACCTTTGCAAGGGATTCTTGAAGAAAACCGAGGTTCTACTGTACAATTTTTGCTATTACATGCCATTTTGTCAATGCAAAAATGTTACTTAAAACAAAATATGTGTCGTATTTAAATCTATCATAAGGAAAAGTAACTATCTTCGGGAATGGATGTTTGACTTAGAAGGATCCAATGTAATTCCAGTACCTAAGTGGACAGGTTGTTAGCAACTGACATCTTTTCCTTGGTGCTATGCTCAAGTGCTATTATGCAAAATGAGAAGAAATAAAACGGACCTGTGCTGTGACAACTTGACTATAAATCCATCGCAGCTCAGTAGGATACAGTCAAAGCACTGGGTTACACCATTATTGTAACCTTCTATTACACATCTGAAGATTCCTCATGACCATCTTGTGGGAGGTGGTACTATAGGCCAAAAGGGCAGGCGGGTGCCTCACCCCCATCTCTCTTCCGTGAGTATGTGTCCCAACGTAAGACGCTGGCACACTTTGACAGACAGCTAACACACTGACATGGCCCACAGAGTGAAGGGATTACACCTGCAGGTAACTGACACTGGGGCCCCTGGTGTGACCTCTTAAATTATGAAATGGCAATAAAATGGCAAACATGTGCTCCCCGGCTGCACGTTGCACAAGAGAATAAGCTAATATCCACGTAAGACCTATACTAGCAGCACGGTCTTTGTCTGTAACTAAAAAGCAGGCCGCCCAGGGCCACGTTACACGATGAGTCACCTTGGCCAAAAATACCCCCCACCTTCGTTTTTAAAGAAAGACAATTGAGAGGGCAGGAGGGTGACATCAAGCGAGCGCCTCACATCCAAACGTGTCGCCCGCTTTACTACGTCTCACAATAGAAACTCTGAGGCAGATGTCATAAATTAGCACATGGGCTGCAATAACACGTATCTTGGAGAAGTGACTCAATGGTAATGTCCATCTGTGCTCCTACAGAATGTACAGCCTTTCTAATGATGGAGGCTTCAGCCTGATCTGCTGAGCATGAGGCAGCACAGGTTTTAGCACATCTGGTTGGACACAGGCCAAACATGTGCACTTCTTACACTTCTGTTTTGGCTCTGGAGTTTAAAAAAAAAAAAAAAAAAAAAAAGAGCAAAGCGGATGAGCACAATTATGGTGAGACAAGTGATGACAGTCAATGGCTGTGGCATGTGGACCTGGGTCCAATTGTTCAATGATTGTGACTCATGCATATTCAGTCCCTCTCACTCTATTTGTCATCCTGCAGACCTTATTGGCTAACTTTCTTTGTTGCTATGCTGGCGGGATTTCAGATGTGTGGGAACTGCTGAAAACAACAATGATGTGTTCGCACAAAAGACCGCTGAATGTAGATGCCTGTAGTAACTCATGTGATCGCTTTAACAATAAAACAAATAAAACAACCCCCTCCTTTTGCATAAACCATGTGGCTCAATGTGTTGAAATGCTTTCACTGCACCTGCTCAGGGCCTTGGAAGCAGATCCGGCACTGTGGGGTTCGCAGGCTGCTGGCGGTGCTGGCCAGGGACACGGCGTCCAGGCCCACTTGCAGCTTGGGCTCCTTGTCCTCAAAGGCCAGGCTCCGGGGCCGCGGGTCGCTGCCGTAGTACTCCTCGTCGTCGTCCCGGGAATGGCAGTCGACGAAAGGCGGCCAGCCGCAGCCGCCCATCCCCAAACCTCGCATGGCGGTGGAACGTCTCTCTGGGTCGGACTGTCTCGATTCGGATCGCATAAACACCAGCACTTTCAGTTCGTTGAAAAACATGCGGATCCGATACTTGAACATGTTTGGTTGGCTACATAAAGACGGAAACTAACTAATTATTTGTGTTCCTTCTTATATTGAGACGCCCAATTATTAATTATAGAGGACCTAATGATCCACTGATGTATGTCAAAAGCGATACGGATGAAAGATTTCCCCCCCCCAATATTCATTCCTAAAGCCAGCGAGTAGTCAATACCTTCCAGCCGAGCCAGACAATATTATTCGTGTTCGGCTCGGTCCATTCTGCCGTGCTGCTGCTAAAAAAGACAGCTTTTCTTCATGTGCATTGAGTGGCTGGCAGCATGAAGGAGAGAAGAACCTACATGTTTTGCTACCCATAGCAGAAGACTGCGAGGGGAAGAGAGAGCAAAGCCGAGGCGGAGGACTCAAGACGGGCTGTGCAGGAACACAACGACATGCCATCCACACACTCACATCTGGGACTCTTGGCAACAATCATAATCCAAAAAAATGAAATGGCAGATTGCTTTAGGTGTGTTTAGAATGCCTCTGTCCCATGCAGCATTCTAAGCGTCAGACCATGTCGTCCAAAGAATCCAGTGCCGTTGGCCAAAAACAATCATTTGCATTTTTCAGCAGCCAAGCGGGACACAAAAACAGCCGAGTGCTCCGCGTCTGCCATCCTCGCCATCAAAAGGTGGAGGAAGGCGGAAGAATAAAAAAAAGGCACGCTGCGATTTGGTTTTGTTCAAGTCAGAGTCCAGATAAGAGGGAAAGACGCCTCTGCATCCGACAGCAATGAAACACCAACGATGGCATCGATTATTGGAGCACATAGATTCTCATCATCAGGATGCTGCTGCTGCTGCTGCTGCTGCTCGGTTCCCCCTCCTCGAAATGGTCGGCTTGTGCAGCTACTTCCGGAACAACAGAGCTGGCATCCTGTAAGAATGAGCCTTATTTTTCTGTGGAGTGCGGAGTTGAAGAGCCTCGCCGAGTGCTCTGGGACGAAGCGGGGGTCCGTTGGCTTGTTGACCATGCGCTGTCCTCGGTGCTGATCGCCCTCTGCTGACGTGGCTGGCGTGCAAGAGGGAACCGGATGCCCGCCAATTACAAACAGGGCCTGCCGTCCTTCTACCGTCCACTGATGTGGGTCACAGCTCTTAGGGTCTTTCAAACTGTGCAATACACAAGTGCATCTCAATAAATTCGAAAATTTTGCAAAGTTTATTTCAGTAGTTCAGTTAAAAAAATGAAACTATTATATTCGATAGATTCACTACACTGCTTATAAATGTTTCAAGAATGTATTTCTTCATTTCTTAGCATTTCTGATGGTTATAGCTTCCAGAAGCCAAAGTCAGTATCTTGTAAAATGTTTTGCTCGAAGAAGCAAATGAACAACAAACACTTCCTTAGCCTTTAATTGGTCTCTTAGTCTGACGTGAACTCCTGAAATCCAATCATTTTTGCATGCTATTCTAATTTATTGAGATGCACCTGTATGTCCTAAAAATAGCGAGGTCTCCTGTCAAAGTCAACCCTTAAATATGCCAACCCCATGCATTGTTGTGTGTGTATGCAGGATTAATGCTACAGAGTGAGATTGGTGACACATTCAAACAATAAATATCGGAAGCCAGATCTCAAGATGACTGGTCCAGGAGGCTTGAAGCCATGTGCCACATCTGTATCCTCACAGGGCGAGACCCATTTCTGTCGATTCTTTTTGTCTTTGAGTGTTGTAATGTTTGCAGTTAGTGCACCTAACAGCCAGGCACCTGGCCTTCCTTTGCTTTTGCAGACTGCAGTATTTGATCTATTTCCCCCAATATTTGGCTGATTACTGACTGAATATGGCCAAACTTTTGAGCATTGTCATTAGTACATGCTACTTACTTTTCTCCATCCAGTGAAATGTTGATGACTTTTCATGCAAAGCGATCAAAAGTGAGAGATCATTTGAGAGAATCTGGCAAAGATGTTATGGTATTGCATGTGTTGCATTTACAAATTTACCTATTCCACTTCAGCGTTCTGCACAGCTCCACTTACCTCAGTTTGGAGTGGTTGGCTATACACTAAAACAGCTCCAAAACTGAAAAACAAAACAAAACACAACACAGCTCATTGAATTCGCCACTTGTAAATAGACACCAACAACGACAATGAAGGAGAATGAGGGTTTTCCGTATTTAATTATTCGTTATATTTAGTATGTAGTAATATTTTTAGTAATATTTTATTAGACTATGGAGTGTAATGCTGCATCATCAGTCGCTAAGGTACAGAAACAGAGTAAGCAAACATTGGCTTGTGTGTTTATTGTTGTCATTTGTAGTTTTGCACCTTCCAAAGTTACGGTGACGTCACGTTTACAAAGCTGCTATATAATGTATGTCCAAATGCTCCTGTATATACATGTACCTATTCTCTTTATACAGTACTGGAATTTGCCCATTTGCACCGATTATGCTCGTCCCCAGTACTGGAATTTTTAGTACAAGCAGTACAAGTATTAGTACAAGTATTGTACAAGTATATATTTCTTTACTTTGATTTTAAATTCTTTATTTCTTCTTTGTTTGCTGCTCTATGTGCCTTTGCCCCCTGGGGACAAATAAGGTTTTTTGAATTGAATTGAGTTCCAAGTAAAGAGACAACCTAAGACAACCTAACCTAAGACAACCATTGGTTGTTGTGGTGTAGTTGATGCTTTGTGGTTTTGTACACAAGTGAGTACCAAGGTTGTGTCTTATCAACAGTATAGCGGTGGCAGTATTATTGTTTGTGGCTACATGAGTGCTGCCAACACTGCGGAGCTGCGGTTCATAGGGGGACCGTTAAAAAAAACTATGATAATAAAAATAATAATAACAATAGCGATAACATGATAACGTGTCAAAACACACTTCCAAGATGACGAGTGCCTTGCTGAGGAAGGTGAAGGTGATGAGCACCTATGGGGCATCCTCAAGCGAAAGGTGGAGGTGTCTAACTTCCACTACCACCACCAGGAGTGGAAGAGGATTTCAATAACAACCTGTGCAGCTCCGGTGAATTCCATACTCAAGAGGATTAAGGCAGTGCTAGATAACAATTGTGCTCACACTAAATATTGACACTTTGGACACAGCTTGGACATGTTTATTGTGAGGGGTTTTTGTGTTTTTTGAGAGTTATTTCCTTAGGACAGTAAATCCATACTGCGATACAAGCTGTACATTGACTCTACTCTAAGTTGTACCCAAGTTTTATTTCTATAGTATTTTCCCTTGAGAAATGAGGGCTTTTGTGACATACGGTATCAGAGCTGTTTTTTTTAATGAGATCTCTAATTGGAAGTTAAGACCCTTCGAGGGTAAAAGCTGGATGTGCGATCTTCATCTATTCAGATGGCAGCACAACAGAAATGTGTCACAAAGCTGTCGGCAAACTTCACTGCATCAGGTTTGAAGCCGAGAGCAGCAATAGGGGAGAAAGTGCCGGTGTGTCATTTATCAGGCTGGCGAGACAAGTTAATTAGGAAAACATCAGCGGCACGAGCACAGAGGTCACTTTAATCTGCAGTTTACAAAGAAGAGGCTGTCACACCGCCTCTTGAACACTCTGCTCCATAGAAACGTGTTGCACAAAATGCCCTGACACATTGATCGTGATGGATTTTTCACACACAGCTTGTTGCAAATATGGACAAAACCTTTCAATGCCACATGCATTTTTTTCATGAAGGCTGTTAAAACTCTAGCGTAGAGACAGATGACCGGCATGGGTGTAGCTTCAGTAAGGACAGAAAGATAAACGTTGGTTAAAATAGCACAGGAAGTCAGACTAGACAAACTAGCATTGATAGATATCGTATGGTTTATTTGTCTTAGACACGTTTAACAACTTACATTGAAGAAGGTGATTCTAATTTCTTATTTTTTTGCATGTTTGTCACACTTAAATGTTTCAGATCCTCAAACAAATTTAAATATTAGTCAATGACAACACAACTGAACACAAAATGCAGTTTTTAAGTGAAAGGTTTTATTATTAAGTGAGAAAAAAGAACGACATGGCCCTTTGTGAAAAAGTGATTGCCCCCAAACCCAATAACTGGCTGGGCCACCCTTAATAGCAACAACTAAAATCAAGTGTTTGCAATAACTTGCAATGAGTCTCTTACAGCGCTGTGGAGGAATGTTGGCCCACTCATCTTTGTTGTCATTCAGCCACATTGGGGGGTTTCCCAGCATGAACCGCCTTTTTAAGGTCATGCCACAGCATCTCAATAGGATTCACGTCAGGACTTTGACTAGGACACTCCCAAGTCTTCATTGTTTTTCTTCAGCCATTCAGACGTGGACTTGCTGGTGTGTTTTGGATCATTGTCCTGCTACAGAACCCAAGTTGGTTTCAGCTTGAGGTCACAAACAGATGGCTGGGGATTCTCTTTCAGGAAGGAGCAAAACAGCCCCAGACCATCACACTACCACCACCATATTTTACTATTTTTATAATGATCTGTTTCTGAAATGTGGTATTACATTTATGCCAGATGTAATGGGACACACAACCTTCCAAAAAGTTCAACTTTTGTCTCGTCAGACCACAGAGTATTTTCCCAAAGGCCTTGGGAATCATCAAGATGTTTTCTGGCATAATTGAGACGAGCCTTAATGTTCTTTTTGTTCAGCAGTGGTTTTCGTCTTGGAACTTTGCCTTGCATGCATTTTGCCCAGTGTCTTTCTTATGGTTGAGTCATAAACATTGACCTTAACTGAGGCAAGTGAGGCCTGCAGTTCTTTGGATGTTGTTGTGGGGTCTTTTGTGACCCCTTGTATGAGTCGTCGCTGCATTTGGGTTGGTCGGCCACTCCTGGGAAGGTTCGCTACTGTTCCATTTTTTTGTGGAGAATGGCTCTCACTGTGGTTCGCTGGCGTCCCAAAGCTTTAGAAATGGCGTTATAATCTTTTCCAGATTGATAGATCTCAACTAATCTCAGTTATGTTTTAACGGGGGGACAGTCACTTTCACACAGGGCCATGAAGGTTTAGATTTTTTGTCATTGTTGTGTTGTCATTGACTAATATTTAAATATTTTACATATTTAACAAAATAAGAAATCAGGAAGGGGACAAACATACACACACACACACGCACACACACACACACACACACACACACATATATATATATATATATATATATAATTAGTTTCTACATTCTCTCTGCTCTGCAAGCAGCATTCCTGCTCTGTTTCATTATTGATGGGCCGTATTGACCTGTTTGTCTCCTCTCACTGAAGAGAATGATTTGCCTTCCTGTTTGTCCTCGCTGAGCTGTGAGAAGAATCTGGCTCCACAACCAATAAACGCGTACTGGGTTGATCCTTCGTGATGCAAACACCCATGCTCGGGCACACTGCAACATGATTGCATCACTTGTCTTGTGTCATTTGCACATATGACATTAATACGTAGCCCCTGGTTTCACGGTAATAGAAGGCAGATAAAAGTAGTGTATACCGCACACATTTAATGGAATGGTTGTAATAATCATCCTAAATGAAAATGATATAACCTTTAACACACTTTTCCCATTATGTCATATTATTATACTTTTCATATGCAAACAAACATACAAATTGTTCCATTCGGAATGTGTTAATACCTGAATGCAGCTAATAAATGCTAGACCAGGCTACATTGAACTTGTGATGAGATTCAGCTGTTTCCTTTGCAATCTTTCATTTTAAACATCGTTAGGTCCACCCGCATTCACGATTTTCAAAAAAACATTAGTAGCTAAACATTGCCAAATCGCTATCATTAGCTGACAACAAACATGGCTAGTGTACGTATGTGTGCGTTGCATGGGTCCACCTGCATTCACGATTTCCAAAAAAACGGAAGTTTATCAACAATTAGAAACCCCTCGAACAATACAGAGCAGTTCTATAGCAAAGCTAAACTAGCATGATAAACATATTGCTAAATTAACACCTCTCAGCTCAACTTTTCATACCGTTCTTGTGTTATGTGCAGGTGTACCTAATGAAGTGTCTGGTGCAGGTCTCTTCAGGGACTGATTTTATGTCTACCCAAAGCCACATTGTAGAAAATGATTCCATGAATCAGCAGCATTTGACCTGCTTGACTACGACCATTAACATGTCTGAGGCCCCACTGATGTGAATGTGACCTCGCCACGCCTCTCTCATGCTTAGTTGTTTAGAGTCCTCCACTGCAGTGCTATGATAGACCAAATGTTTTAAAATCCTTCCTCCGCGTGCTTGCAGAGCAAGTTCTATATCTGTGAGAGGACAGATGGCAGTCTCTGCTGGTGCAATTCTCCACAGCTTCTCCGAACTAATACACCCGGCATATGGGCCTGCATCACAAGGTGGGCACTGGCATCGGGCCCTCAAAGAGCACGCTGACAGGATAGGGGCTTCGATGTGTGGTACACTTCCCAAAGGGCTGCTACCGGATACTTTCAGGACCCAAAAACCTTAGCAGGCACATAGCACTTACATAAATGTTCTTACGTCTCAGGAAAGTGACCCTGCAGGTGGTCACTGCCTTGGTGTGTTCAAGGCAGTGATTAGGTCACAACTTCCACAATGAGGGGGCCGTGGCGCACGTCAGCTAAGTAACCTCACTGACAGCAACACTGATGGAGGTATGAAGAAGACCTTTTTTCATCTCTGCTTTCCTATCAGATTGTGTAAGATCTCCTTCTGCTACCCCCACATGGCTGGAGCTCATCCAGGTGAGAGGATTAACAGCCATCTGAAGGAACATCACAGGGAATCAAAAAAGAATCCAAAGTGGTCTTTTTTTTTTTAAACAAACTCCATCCTTATTATTTCCCCACTTCCATCATGTGTCCTAAATATGTTGCTTGTTTTTGTCTGTCTTCTTATCAGCGGGTATAAATATCAGTGCTGGTGTCCAGCAGCGTTCGCTTTACTGCCCCCATGTGGTAGAAGGTAGTAGTAATTCACAGAACAATGGAAAACGTTCCGTTTCATCTTTCAAGAAAGCCTTTCTCTTATAGGGACTGTTTGCAACTGGCTTAAGATTGCATTTCTTCAACCAAAAAAATATAAAAACTCCACCAGCTGACATATGTTGCCAATAGTGGTTTGAAATGACAGATGAAAAGAAAACATGTCCATACTTTTAACAATTGTAAATTAAATTGCGTGGAAATTGTAAGACTGGCATTCATGGCTGCCAGTCACAACTGTCTCTTACACGTGCACAAACGTGGCGGCCAACGGTTTGCAGACATGCTGTTGTCGTGATAGCCTATCATCCTATTGCTATCATCCTATAGCTACAATATATCAGCCTCTATACATTCAATGATGTCTAACATTAGTAGCTAAACATTGCCAAATTGCTATCATTAGCTGACAACAAACATGGCTAGTGCACGTATGTGTGCATTGCATGGGGAATGGCTTGCATACTTGGAGCAGGAAGAGGGAAAGGTATAATGCTTGCAGCACGTTCGAAGGTCAGTGCCCTTTGGGCAGCTGCGTAACTGTTGCTGTCAATTTAATGTCGATTCAATAAAATTTGCCCTTCTCATAAATTAAGCAAGCAAATTAAACACCTTGATAATTAAGACTCAAAAGACTTTCCCGTTTGAGATTTTAATATTTGTAAAATTAAATCCCCAAATTAAAAGGGAAAAACACATTTCAACCGCAAGTGCACACAAATTAAAAGGTGTGGTGTAAATACTGCGCAGTACAATAAATGTAAGCTGTAGCAACAAATCTATACATGCCAGGGAAACATCTCACCACTAGCAGGAAATCTGCACTTGCATGTAAATTGACAAGTTCAAGTAGGGCAGAAATAAATGGTATGCTGGTCTTTAAGTTAAAAGCTATTCTAATGAGAAGCAACTTAAAATAACATAATTCATGAGCAGGGAATATCAAACACCAAAATCTATAACACAACTTGTGCATCAATGGTAACTTAAAATAGATCTCAAACATATTTAACACATTTTTACAAAGCATTTAACACTGATGAATGTAATGGCAATTATTAACAATTGAGCCAACAAAATATCAAGATTAAAAAGGTTTACAACTAAGACTGATCCACAATGAACATTTTACAACACTTAAAATGCTTTAAAATTGATTACGTGATGCACAGTTTGCCAGATTTACCCAAACATGTATTTTCTTTCTTTTTTTTTAATATTTATGTATTCTCATGATCTCTTCCAGATAAACAGGAGGCAGGGATACGTAGCTGACATGATATTCTAATCAACATCACTGTGCAACACAAAGGAAGAAAGGTGAAATGTGCAGACAAACCAAGCAGCTAGAGTGGACACTACATGGAAGATCTACGTGAACGACAGTATTGACACATACAGTATGTACAACATCAGGTGCGCAGTCCGTTGGCAGTCCAACATTTGTGACAGCTGGCTCAGTACAGTTCATAAATATTTCAACCTGATTGACTAGGAACTAATCGTCTAAAATCTATTCCAAGCTGTGTGTGACATTTAGCTACGCAAGCTACACTACTGCGCATGTCCAGTCTGCATCATCTTCTCCCCTCATCATGCAGGTTGAATCTACACACATCACAGAGGAACGGGTTTCTTGTACACAACATTTGAAGGTGCACATGGGCTAAGTTGTGAGATGCCTCTCAGCTGCTGGGTCGGGCGCAGCTTGACTGTGCAGGGTGCTCGGTGTGTTTGGGCACTCAAATCAAGGCTGGGTCACAATACTAGCGAGTCAGCCTCACTGGTATTACAAGTCATCCTGTCATGCATGAGTATCCAGTAGTGTGAGCTCTATAACTGCTCAGTCGCGAGTGAAGGCGTATAGTGTGTTTTCGGTGTTGGTCAGGTGCTGCGTGTGCTCGTCCATTCCGTGTTGTGTACCAGTGTCAGTAACGGCATGGGCTGCGCTGGGACACCTACGTGCAGGGACAGTCTATAGGAACGCACTTGGGTTTGCTCGTGGATCCTTCTGGTTCCTGTACCGAACTGCGAGCCAAACACCCAAAATCTGAAGGAGGATTAAGAGTCGGGAGAAGGTATGAGTGTGCAGCCAAATACGAACTCTCAGGAGTGCTCCAGGGACAAATATTGAACACAGACAGGGACACAGACTTGATTGTGATGACAAAACATACTACCATTAGCAGTATACCTCTGTGAAGCTGAAGAAGAGTCCAACACCTCCGAGGATCTTGAGAGCTTCACTGGCATGATTCAGCATCATATCCCCGCAGGTGAAACAGGAACTAGTCTTCTTGCATAACTGTAGTCAAAGACGCAAAAATAGCAATTCAGACCTTTGGTCTTCTGCAGTGCGAATCCACGACTGTCAGCTGAGGTAGAACGTGGCCTACTTACTCTGCAACAGCCTTTGGGACAAACTGTGTAACTAAAACTTGAATATATTGTCTTTATGCAACTGCTTGTTTAATACTGCGCTCAAGAATCATTATCAGATGAAGTCATTCACAAATTCATGCAGCAGTGCTGAGGGAGAATTGTGTTTTTCACTCGATGAAAAGTAAGACATCTGACACTTACAGCGGGACAGCTTTGTAGATCCTGCTCAAACTGCACTCGACTGCTGGTGATGTTGAGCAACCCGCAGCAGTTCAGTTGACTCTCCAAGTCGGTCTTGGTTTTATTATCCAACATTCCCCACGTAGAGTTCAGAAATACCTCCTGTAAAAGCAAATAAGCACAAAATGGAATTTCTGCCTCATGCTTGCATGTCTCTCCTAAGCAGTCGAATTGCACTTCACATCTGGGCTGTGTCAATCATACGTATATTTAGTCAGCAAGAAATTCAGTTTTTAAGAATGCAGCTATCGCTCAGCATTCCCAAATACAGATAGAAGTCCTAAACCACTCCACTTGAAGACATCTGACAAGACCACAGTTACCTGGTATATGTAATCTCATTAAACAAAGTTTCATAATAATAAATTGGTGGTGACGTCAAGGCGGGTGGAATTAAAACATTTCTTTACCCACCTGCTGACCGCGGTTCATTGCGAGACAGGAACAGGAGACTCCAAATTGAAAGAGGAAGACAATGAAAAGAATGACCATGTACTGCGAAGCAAGAAGTTAAAGAAAGCAGCCAGCAATATTTCTTAACGTCATTTGTATTTGATCAACATGGGTAAAGGATACAAAGAAAAGCATGACTTGGTGGTGGTGTATCGCTCCGATGAGCCCCACGATGGCAATGAGCAGAAGAAAGACGCCCACTGCGATCACGCCACCGATGATGTGAATGCTCGACACGAGGCCAAAGCCTTTCCCCCATGCTGCCACGCCAATCAGCAGCAGGCCGACCAGCTGAGCATCAGGAGGGCGGGAAGTTACCAACAGCTTCTAACCGTTAACTCGCTTTCTAAACATTATTTAGGTCTTTAAGGGTCACAGTGATTAGGTGTTTACCTAAACTGTGTAGCAAGGGGTATAGAGGAGCTATATGGGGTGAAAGGTCAATACACTGCTGGATGAGTTCAAACATTCAAATGATTTTCTTGTGCTTTGTAGTTTGAATAATGTTAAGTCACACGTACCATTGTTTGAATTATGTAAAGTCACATGTACTATCAACAATATAAGCATTCCTAACATTTCTATATCAACAATATAAGCATTCATAAGATTTCTATCTCCCAGGAACAAAAGGTAAAGAAACTGCAAATTATGGGATTTTTTGTAATTCAATCACGTTTGAGCAGAAAAATGTAATTATATGTGTAAAAAGTACAGCATTTAAAGTAAACCTTAATGAGATATGAGAACACCAGTAAAAAGATCAACAGGGTATCTGCACATTTTCAAGACATCTAAAAAAACAATAACTACCGTCTTTAACGCGGCTGTATTTGAGAAACTACTGAAGGCAGAGGTAGACACAATAGGCCTACTAGTAGCAGGTTGAGCACTGGGTGATCGTATTGTAAAAATTTAAATAGGTAAACTACCCGGCTGATCCATAATGCAGCGCTTGTGTTTCTCGCTTTTTGCATGGGAATCTAGGGCTGTTTGGCTCATTGTCCCCAAATGTATTTTAATAGAGATCACATCGGGCTGCCTTAACGTTGCCAGTCTTATATAACTAGGGAATCTCAGGGTACCTAACAATACAATTCGTGCATTGAAAATACTGTAAACATAAAAGAGGAACTTGCCAACCGTCCACCTCTGCGCCAGAGCAGAGCTGTTTAACCTTTCACTATAAGGCATAGGCTACATCACACAGTCTTCAGCAATGTTCCACTTCAAGTGTCTGACCATACACACAAATGACCAAGGTCCTTACTTCTAAAGCTTGCGTACACAAAATGGGGCCGAAAAGTTGCGTGTGCAGTTTTGTTTTCCACGCAAAGCATGGTACCTATGAAAACGCAACTTGAACTGAGAATGTGCGCACCGCTACACCACCTTTGTAGCTGGCGTACACACTTTTTGGGGACACGGCAAAAAGGTGACGCACATTTTAAGTGGTGGGGTGAAATCGTATGTTAGATATAAACGTGCAATGGAAGCCAGTAATCCATCATTGCATGAACACAACACTCCATTACGACTTAAAACGTTTGTGGGAAGCGTTATTTGACATGACATCACTTACTGTATCATAAACACCATCATGCATGAGTGTATTGTATCCCGACTAAAACATAAAAAACACAATGCAGCGCTTCAACACTTAATCATTTTATTTTGTAATCATGATAATATATGATTAATATATATATTAATATTATTATTATGTGTTCAATTAATATTAATTATAACAAATATCAGCTTGTCAATTAAATAATTCTAGGGTAAGTTTACAAGACACAGAGATAATATGTCCTCAGTGCTCCGTTTCTCGTAAGCTGAAGACGACAGACTTATGTGCCTCTTATGGTTTGGAGCATCACATGGTTCCGTTTGCGTGCCTGTTCACAGCGCCACATGTAGGTGTGCCTTATGTGTTACATCATTTTCACTCAGTGATGCGTTCCCGTCTGGATGCAACTATATACTAATCCGGCACAGCGTGGAAGCGACTTTTTTTTTTTTTCAACCTCCCAAAAAAAAGTAAAAAAATCCCAAGAACGATCCCAATAGGGACAGGGCCTTAGTGTTTTCAATGTTATTCTTTGCCTGGGGAGCAAAAGTAAAAAGTAGTCAGTAAATATTCTACGTTGTCATGAATATGCCTGTTACTACATGGTCACAGGATGTCCATAAAAGGATAAAACATTTTAAAGAGGGCTTTATAGTTGAAATGGGTGAATTCCCCGTGCTAGCTGTTTTTCTCTCTTTAGAAGGCACAGAAAAGGGAAAGACGTGTGTTCATGTCTTGTTATCAGCATTGTGGATGACGGGCAAAATTCCACTAAAGTGTAGTTTTTCTTTAAATTAAAAGATATATTTTTAAAAATATATAGACATCAACCTGGACAGAGCTGCTTAAATGATGCTAAAATTACCTACCAGAGTGACAATAGAAAAAAACGGAACTATCACTCGGTCTGTGAGTGTGTTTATTTTAAATGAGCTCATGTGGCCTCCATAGCTAGGGTAGTGTCCACACATCACAGTATAATGGCGATAGCTAGAAGCTAATGGCTCAAGGGCTAAGAGGAACTACTATCTATATTTCAAAGAAGATAAAAATTTCTACTTTGAGAGTGTCATTATCGGAATCGCGCACATACCCGTGTTGACCTGAAAAATGGAGTCATGGAAAAACAAAGAGCACAGTCATCAGTAATTGTTCTGCGTTGTGCCTAAACTGGTAGCCGAGGCTAGGCTACTTCATTCAGAAGCTAAAGCTAAATGCTAATGCTAGCTAGCTAAAATTACACCGTGATTCATTGAAAAAAAACTCACCATGTATACCACGTTCAAGGAACACAGAGCATTTTTGGAACAAGTGAACCCCCCACAGACCATATTCGGTGACGGATTTCTTAGCTGGTCCAGACTACGAATGAATGCTGTTAGCTTGAACACTGGCGTCTAGGTGACAAATGTTTTTGGTCCCGCAGAGGGCGTATCTGATGACGTAGGCACCACGCGTGACGTTACCGTGTGGCCAGATGCAGCTTCCTTTTTTAATTCCTTTTTGAATTTTGAATTCAACTAAAATCTACCACTAATATTTATGTTACCAGGCAGGTTTGTTAACTAGTCTTTCGATGACAGATACTTAAATAATAAATACTGTACAGAAGAATGTTCCATGAGGGCCCATTTTGACCTCGCTTCCCTTCGCTGCTTGTTTGTTTGATCAAAGGGAGAAAAAACTGGTCAGACACTCTTATAACATCTTGTAACAATCAGTTACATTTATTTGTTACAAGCAATATGATATACTTACAGAGGTTTATTTGCATGATCCCTCTAGCATTCATTAGCATTCAATAATCCAAAGCCTTAATGATGGTTTCAACGGTCAAGCGGTTGACTGGACCAAAAGAGCGGCCAATATTGGTGGGTGTGTCACCTCTCGCTGAGCCTTTTATGGGGTTCATTTTCACTTTCCTTTTCTCTGGTGCACTGCTGCTTGGGAGATATAACAAAGTCTTAAAAGTTAACTAATAAGCAATGTTATTCTTCCTCCGTGTGGCTGCACAGGCACACACTGTACCCATCTGCCCAGCACGAGGCACACACTGTATTCTTGTTCTGGTTCTGCTCTGGTGCGTATTCGTCCGCCAGCGCATGCTGTCACTGGTTGTTGAGCGAGTTTTGTTTGTACAGACCAAAATCACATTTTTAATTAATTTATGGGCACGTGTTTGTAACCATAAAATGTAGTAACACAGAATGTCGTAAACTGAGGATCACCTGTAGATGCTTTATTAATTCATCCGTCCATTTTCTATTTTGCTTGTCTTCATTCGGGCCACGGGTGAGCTGACTTTAAGCTGACTTTGAGCGAGAGGCGGGGTACAACCTGGAATGGTCGTCAGTCAATCACAGGACATACAGACAAACGACTATGACACATTATGACACATTGAATTACCTGTCTGGCATGTGAATTATTAGTTGTATGGACCAGACACTGCTGAATACAGGTACCGTATATAAATGTACTAAGCAGTAAAAAGTAGGCTTGCAGTAAAAAAATCCTGTAGCTACTAAGTTTATACTTGAACACAAAGTCATGTTAAGCAAGTCAAGATTGTGTCCTCTGAGAGTCAACCACAACTACCGCAGGTTTGAGAAAAGGAAGTGAGTTCACTTCAGCCCAAATGTGCAGGAACGTTCGACAAGCTGACTGACTGAGCTGACTTTTGCGGTCTGGACAGAGAACTAGACTCTGTGATCTGCCGCGTCTTTTTCTGCTGCCTCTGTCACTTGTGCTCATGTGGAGGAAGGTGCTCAGATGGGCTGAAGCCAGTGTGTACGTTGCTTCCATTTGCACCACGTGTCACCATGAGCAGCAAGAGCAAATCGCAAAACTCAGTGGCGATAAAAGCAGAGATCAAGAGATTTGAATCGCTCTACAGCGGCATCAACAGACTTTCCAAGCAGTTGGAAAGGGTTACAGATCCACAGCTACGCTCGGGCCTTAAAGTTTATGTCCGCAATATAGAAGGTAAGAACTCTTTTTGCACTTTGGAGGTAACATGCATGTCTGTCTGGAGGCTCATTTCAATGTTGAATTGTGTCCAGATAGGATGATGAGTACTATTTGTCTGCAGCAGGCTTGAGGGTGTTTCATCAACATGCATGAGGTGTGTGAACATGACAGCAGATATGATGGATATCTCATGCATTTCTTGGATGGAACTCCGTATCTTCTCAGGGAGTTTCCACACTGATGTTAATTTGTTATTTCCTCAATCTACTAAATGGTAGGACTATCTAGTGGCATGTACGTATGTACTGTATAATGGCATGGCAACTTAAACATCCCACAGCAGCCATCGCCATGGCAGCAGGAAGAAAAGCTGCTGTGCGGCCTACTTCCTGTCTGCCAATTTGCAACTGCTCTCAAAGCCACTTCCTTTCACACAAACAGGGCCTTTTCATTTGAATGTGATTAGCTGTGCCTTATTTCCTCACTTCCTTCACTTGTCATCACTTCTGCTAACGATGTTTATGGCCCTTCTTGCATTTTTTTGGTGAGGTTCAGTGGAAAAAGTACATTTGAAAATGTCAACAAAACAATAATAGAGGTACTAAAACCCAAATTACTAGAAGAGCAAAATATATTAGCACCATGTGCGTTGCCTACTTACCGTAAACCCTTTATGGGGCTGCACACCTTCAGCACCCTAAATTTAATCTTAGCATCCCTAATAAAATAGGATCATTATAGGTAATTATAGGTGTATATACATGTATTATAATTTTCCAACATTGTCTTCTAACCATGGACATGGTCATGGTCATCAAGGACTCTAGAGTTAAAACAGGAGTGCCGACTCGGAGTCCATTTCTGTATTATTCCCTGCACGGGTTTGGTCGCCATTATGGTGAGCAGAATCCAGAAACATTGCATTGTAAACATGTCCTCAGCACATCGCTCAGCCATTTATTGCTCTCATAGACGGTCCAAAAGACCAGTTTTGTCATTTTTCAAGTTCCCCAAAAACAAAGACATATATGTGTCACAAAAATGTTGTAGATTTATAACAATGGTTGTTGTAAATAAACAGGACAGTGGATAGTGTATATTGTGGGAGACCCACACAATACAAAAGACCCTCCAAAAACCTTTAAGCTAATTTGTTTCTCTGGGTGATTAGTTGAATTAATGACAAGTCAGTGATGATGATGATTTGGATTATAGTCTATCAAATGTATTAGCAATGCCATTACTGAAATAAATGTTGCATTGTGTAAATACTTCCAGTTAAATATCCATATAATATAAGTACTTTTCAATCAAATTTCTGTTGTTCCTTATGGACTTATGAAAAAATAACAATTAAAAAAAATCTACTTACTGGAATGGTAATTAATGGATTAGTGGAATGGTAATGAATGATGTCAGGCGTCGTCCTACCCACACTTGCAGGTTATTTTGTTATATTGTTATTGTTTAATTATATACATACTGGATAATATATAATAATAATAATAATAATAATAATAATAATAATAATAATAATAATAATAATAATAATAATAATGTTGCTTGTTAAGCCTTAGTAACACTGTAAGGATGGAAAATCATATTTTTTAAAATTTATTATTATTTATTTAAATTATTTAATTATGTTATTAATTACTGTTATTATGATTTCTTGTTATTTTGTATGTAGATTGTTAAACGTCGGCACTGGTAACACTGTAAGGTAGCAAAAAGTTTCTTTCATACTGCTGCTCAGGTTTTTATTGACATATAGGTCATATTTCTGCAGTATAGTGGATTTTTACACATTTATATATATCCATCCATCCATTTTTGATGCCATTTATCCTCACTAGGGTCATAGGTATGCTGGAGCCTATCCCAGCGGACTACACCCTGGACTGGTTGCCAGCCAATCGCAAATACCTATGGACAATTTAGAGTCGCCAATTAACCTAACCTGCATGTTTTTGCAATGTGGGAGGAAACCGGATTACCTGGAGGAAACTCATGCGCACACACAGAGATGCCCAACGGAGATTCGATCTTCCAGATCTCCTGACTGTGTGGCCAACATGCTAACCACTCGGCGACCGTGCGGCCCACATTTATGTATGTACAGTACATATAAATTCATTGTGTTCAGTAAATAACATTCATCCATTTTATCATAGTGTACACACGTTGTATAACTTTATTTTATACTCAGCTCATAGCCAGTGACTACATTGTATATGCCTAGCCCCGCCCATCTCTCTTGCTCACCATCATGGCAGACTTTCTCCCCCATAGCGTACTACACTCGGCAGGCCTGTTTTAACCCTAGAATCCTTGACGATCATCAAGATTTATTTGTTTTGGAGTTTTGAGGCACATTACATGTTTACACTTGCAAAATTCAACATATCCGAAAAGGGTTAGGAAGAAGCAGAGTTTATTTAATCCCACCCCTTCTCCATATCTACTGTATTATTGATCATTCATTCACACCGTGTGTTTAAAATATTTAAACTTACAATGTTTATTTGGACTGTAATTGCTGTTTTAGTCCTGTGTTGGCAGTACAGTCACTCATGCACTCACACACACTCATGTATCTACCTGTAGCTGGAATCAAGTTTAAGTGGTAGTTTTATGACACATATCACTGGTGATTGGAAAACACATGACCATGTTTATTTGTTTATTATTTAGATTATTTAGATTACATGGCCAGTCCCTGAGGGTCAAAAAGCATTTGGAGAATCAAGCCATTGTAAAATGTGAACTTGTCAAATAGTAAGTGAATGATCAGAAATAAGAGTCAGCATTTCAAATGTTACACTAACGTGACTAGCAATGTCAGTGGTGAATAACAAATTTGCTGACTTGCTTATCAGGGTTGGCCTCATGGTCCATCTTAAAACAAGTCTATCATATCATATCATCATCATGTATTATGTATTATGTAATGAAGTCTGTGATTATTCATTGTTGGATCATTCTTAAACACTACAAAAGGTCAATCACTATAATGTTTATCTAATTGAAGCAGAGTTTGGTTGAATGCATTTGCTTGCTGCAAATTCCACCGTTCATTTTCTTAAAAAAAACATTTGTGGTTTCAAGTTGTTGCAATATTAAGCTGTTTTTTTATTTATGTACAAATTGAATGGTGATGTACGAATAATATAACGAGGGGATGCTGAGCACCCAAAACATTTGTGCCAGGGATGGGCATAATAATCAGTTAACTCATTCAGAATTCTGTAGATTGAGTGTGTGCACTTCCTGGCCACAACCAGCAAAACAATTATTTTGTTGGCACATATATGTATCCCTATAAATATACAGTATGCATCTTTTTATTATTTGTTATTTTTTTTTTGGTTCATTAATTAATTGTTTGGAAATTGTTGAATGACAAAAGTGGTCTGATGAGAAGAAATCCGCAACATCTTGTCACATTGTAAGTGACAAAAACAGTGTGGTGTAAATGCGTAGGTTGTCACATGTGAGCTTATGCTTTAAAATGCACCTGCTTTTTTATCATTTTTGAGGGCAACTCCAGAAATTAGTCCCTTTTTTTAATTCATCATAGAACATTTCTGTATTTGTTCGAAGGCCAATTAGCCCCCTCGTTGGTTTTACTGCGCTTTGAGGTCTTTTAGGGTTTGGCACATCTTGAAACAATTTCCCCCAGCAAATAACAACATCCAAGCTAATATTTGTATAATTAGGCTGTAGTGTTGACTCTGGGGGGAGGATCAAAGCTTGTGTATCCTCAGCGGTGCTTGGATGTGTGAGTTTAGAGTTCACTAGTGCTAAAAAGACAGTCACCTCTTCTTCTAGCTGAAGAACATGGAGAGGAAGATGAGTTTTCTCCAGGGAGTGAAATGAAGACATTTAAATGAAAATGTGACTGGTGGTAGATTGAGGGGTTAGGGAGGAAAAATAGATGCGAGAAATGACAGCAAGGAGAAATGACAGTTCACTCAGCATGACCACTGCCTTTGGTCACTGTTCATTTGATAGTACCTACACATGACTGTCAGTGTTCTCTGGATATGTGACAGAGTAGGTTTCTACAAACTGATGACAACCTTATATTGCGCCTGATAGGTTTGTACCTCTGAACTTAATATTGCACTGACATGGCATGATGGCTCATGATCAAATATTTGGAAATTCTTCTTCTGTCAGAGCTGCCATTCCTTTAAATGTCGCGTCTCTCGCCTTGAGCCAAAGGCATTTGTCAGGTCTTTTGTATTCAGTGTGAGTCGTTACCGGTCAGACTGCAGGAAGGAGGGGCACGTAGGCATAGCAGGTGGACGATCTGATTGTGTATTATGGGATGTTGGTGGGAGGATGCACTATGGGGAGACATCTCCTCTGATTTTATTCCACGAGACAATCATTTTTCAGAGAGTATTTTTTTTTTTGCCAGAGAGTAATTAACATGAAATTATGTTCAGCAATAATCCGAGAGGTGGATGTCTAATCATGTCCCTTGCTGCTGTGTTTTTGTTTTTGTACACAACATAATTGCAGCAAATGCTTTTCCTCATTATCAACATTTTTGTTCCTCATTAATTTTCAAATTCTAGAAGAAAAAATGTGTTTCACTGTAGTTCTGGGTTAACCACATTTGTAAGTTGTGATAGGTATTGGCTTACACATACAGCCAGACCTCATCACATTATTGTATTGATTTGCTGCAGAGGCGACAATTCGACATCTCACAGTCACAAAATCTGTGTTGTTTTATTCAGAGGCCTGTGATTGATAAAGATACACTAGTATTATAATAAACCATAAATAATAGATTCAGTGTTTTATATGATTTGGAATATTTCACAACATAAATGATAATGAGAAAGGGTAAATGCTCATATTTTTGCTCATATTTTAGACTGCTCTGCTCCACAATGTAATGAATTCTTCTTTAGCGCATTCCACACCCTTCCACCGGTTCCAGAAAAAAAAGTTTCTATTTTTGGCATAATCCTGTTAAAAGACTCTTTTTCTTCTTCTTCTATTATGCTGTAAAATATGACAACAGTGTATAGTGTTGTATTTGATCAATTAAGGATCCTGGAAAGGAAGTGCAATATCAATCCAGGCTCATTACTCATTATTCCACAATCTGTTTATAAGTAACTCCAAAATGAATGGAAACACCCCTCTTCTGTTTTTCAATGACTTACACACAAAAACTATCTAAGTAAGTGTTTGGTGATACAGTATTCTGTGACCTAGCTATTGATGTCCAATATGTTCCCATCCTCCTGCTGAGACCAGAGCTTTCCCACTTCTGCTAATGAACACGTACCATAGCAGGCAATAGGTTGCAGATCAATACACTTAGAGGAAAAACACATACACACACAAGCATTCAGAGACCCAGGCACCGATACAGAATGTACTGATGTTTTGGAAGAGAAGATTGTGCCACCAGCGCCAGGAAGATTGTAACACCTTAGCAACAAACAAGCCAACCTCCCATTGAGGAGGAGCTACGTGGAGCCACACAGACAGACACAAACACGCACGCACGCACGCACACACACACACACACACACACACACACACCTACACACACACACACACACACACATTTGTGCACACAACCACAAAACAATGATCCTGATAAAATGATTTCGTGGAAAAAAACACCCAGTACGAGTGCCCTTTCCCCCTTCCCTTTTATTCGTATTGCTGGTTAGCACCCCCTCCTCCTCCTCTTTCACCCTTTCACCACACCGACACTGATATTTTCCGCTGCTCCACCCATTTAGATAGTCCAGCACTGCCGCTTTACCGCCAGTCGTTATGCACCCCCACCCTCAACCACCCCACAGACACCCCACCCCCGCCTGGGTAGCACGCTGGGAGAAAGATGCAGGGGAGGAGGGAACGGGAGTGATGAGCAATAAAGAGCAGAGAGCATGCTCGGCGTGAGAGATGAAGCAGAGAGGAGCAGGATTGTGTGGACTGCTGATTGCAACAAGGAGGGGCATGCAGAGGGAGGGACATGGGAGATTCCTAGCAGTGTGCTTGAGAGACAAGCTCTGAACGTGTGACGTGCCGTGGACTCGTTGAACCTGTGTGACGCCTTCTACATGTTGTCATGCTCAACGCCTCATGTGCGCTGAAGACTTGGGCGACCTGGAAGACGGCGAGAGGGGCGTGATGGCTCGACGAGCCCTGGCTCCATCGCACACCCCCAGATATCCACCAGCAATTCTGTTGGCTTCTCCTGCTGATCCACCTCAGCCCTCGTCAATGTCCTTCCTGTGCGCCTTCCTGCCACTGCACTCTCTGAATAGACGCTGCTGTCAACACACATGTGAGTCTTAAGGAATGCCAATGAGAGCTCATGATCCGAATCCCTGGCTGCACCATGCTGCGTTAAGGTGACTCTTCTATTTGAAGACTTTACATTTTCATTTTATAGCTGCCACAATCCCATGTTTGGTGACGTATATGATGCGGGGCAGTTTTTATAAACCAAATCTTTTTTCTTTAACAAGAAGAGCCAACAGGATGAGCAACATATATGGAGGGAACTACAAATAAGGTCAATCGGGGTCCAACAGGAATGAGGCATTGCACACATTAATGGAGATTTATTAACCCCAGTAGCTGCATACGCATGCAGCGGATAGGTTTTAATTGCGGATTTTCCAGGAACAAAAGAGCCGCTTGGGCTGCAGTGACGGCGTGCTAAAGCAATGTCACTTGCAGAACAACAATCATAAAAAAGGGATATTTGGGGGATGGATGAAGCCAACAGTCCCTCTGCTGACATACCTTCCAAGGAGAAACCTGATCTCCCTCCATGTGAGTTTTTTGTCTCAGTTTCACTGACGGATTCTTCCACATCCCGACACGCTGGCAAACTGTCAGTAGTTTTCGTCACTGTGTCTGCTTTCATTCATCTACTGTGTGTGTCGACTGACGTCTGACCCCATGAGTGGAGGCGGCTCCCTGCAGCAACGCACCACCTACCTCATCTCCCTAACCTTGGTCAAGGTAGAGGCAGTGGAGGAGAATGGAGGGGAGACGGAGAGCAGCATCCCGAGGAGGGAGACCCCAGTGGGACTGGGGAACCAGTCAGGGGAGAGTGCGGGAGAAGAAGCCGGAGTGAAGGTGGAAACTGAAGCGGAGAGCGAAGCTGGAGCATTTGGGGCCCAACTACTGGGGGCTGGGGCTGAGAGCCCGGTTTTTGTGAAAGGGGGGAAACCAAGTGAACTCAAAGATGAAAGGAGAAAAACCCCTAGCCCCTTGAAAGATAAACCCTCCTGCACTGTTGATGGCCCGAGAGCAAGTGGTGGAAAACCACAGTGCAAACTTTCTATCCCCTTCTCGTCAGAGAGAGCCAAGTCCCCGGAGACAGACTTAACTCAGGCAGAGAAAACACTTTGTGCCCTTGAGGCGAAACAAACCAAGTCTCCATTGCTGACCACTATACCCCTAACAGAGGTGGTTGAACCTGTTCGTACTCCGACCAGAACTAGTCTCCCTATTCGTCCTGTCGGACAGCGGCCTGTGAGTCTGCTCAAGTCTCACAGCAGCGTGGCCACCCGCGGTCGGGACTCTAGGGAGGGTAGAGAGCGCAGTCCGACTTCAGCCCAGAGTCTTGACCGTAAGGACTGCCGAATGCCCACACGCTCCCCAGGGCCCTGCAGGGCCTCCTGGGCCGAGACGAGCAGGACAGAAGTATGGCGGGACGTTCGAGATGATGTCCAAGCTGGAATACAGCTGGAAATTGGAGGTGGGTCGGCTGCAATGCTGAGAGACATGCCTCGGAAGGACAGGTTTAAATCAGGTTCAACCTCCCTACCTGCACCAGCAACCCAGGCAACCAAACCACCACGCAAGGGGAAAAGCCGTACACTGGATAATAGTGACCTGAACAGCCTCTCTGAAGACCTAGCGCTGACCAGGGAGGCCCAGCAGGGCCAACGAGGTGCCTCTAAAGACAGGAAGATGCTGAAATTCATCAGTGGCATTTTCACAAAGAGCAGTTCAGGGGTTGCTGGGTCATCGTCGTCAGCTGCTCCTATCTTTATACAGAGAGACTCCAGTGAGGAGGAAGGTAGGAGGTCACACACAAACACACTCACACATCACGCAAAATCTACCTTTCATGTTGAGGGGCACTCTTGTCTAAATATCAAAGACCCTCCTTCTGTGCAGAGGCAACCCTTTATCAGGGTGGGGTTGATATGTGCAGAAGAACCCCACACTGAATCCGTTTATCACCCATAATGGTGTCGCAAAACATGCTCTTGTAGACATGTTAAAATTCAAACTGATGACAGATGAACTTCTTTCATCTGAGAGCGCACAATACAAAGGTCTTGGACAGTCTTAATCTAATTCCTTTCAGCGCGCGGTCTGATTTCACGCCGCTGGAGGGATAATCTGCACACACATCACCATCGTTCCCAGCATGGCTTTAAATCGTATAATGAATCTGTGGGGGGAGTCGCTGGTGGGACAGATGGGTTGTGCTGCTCGGGGTGATTTTTAGCGTGTAAAGCTGAAATGGTTGGAGGGGCAGGAGCTAATATGCTCTCCCACGTCAAAAAGGGGAATCCACCACCAAAGAACATTTCTAATTCCGCCTTTGACAGTCCACCCACTTCATGTGCCATAAATATATTCCACTTCCTCTGCCACACGCACAATAATTAAATCATGTTCATTATTGCAGTGGCATTTGAAAATTGTTGAGTGTCGACCGCAATAGAACATCTCAACAATTGTGTCTGTGTGTGTTTTATCTATTCATTCACTCATTGTGCATTCACACTGTTACTCAAGCACATAGTGGATTCACTCAGACTGGCGCCGCCGACTACACACACTAGCGCACGCACACACATGCACCCATGGCAGGAGGAAGTGTTGCCATGGCAACCGGCAGGACTACTGCTGCTGCTACAGAGGCACAGCCCGATGAAACAGAAGGGTGGAGGAGGAGAATGTGTTGGTCTGTGTGACAGGTTTGACACAAAATTCCCCACCAAAAATAATGAAATGGTAAGATTGGTAGTTTTTAAACTCTACTGGCGGCTATGTGTGGGTGTTAAGTGGATCCCACGTGACTGGTTTGGAGTACAGAGCGTGGATAATTGGCTTTCTGTGGATATCTGGGTGGTGGAGCAGCTGAAGGTTCACAATGTCTGATCAGTTTTGGTTCTGAAAGACACACAAAGCAAGTCCATGAATGTGTTTACTGTCATCTGAAGCACATTATCGCGAGGACTGTGTCTACTGTGGCCACTGATGCTCGGGTTTATTAACACAACAGGGTTCTTGCTATTTTGACTGAGCTGAGAGAAGGACAGACCGTGCAGTGAACAAAAATCAAATTTGCATTTTTATGTGAACACTTGGGGCAGCACAGTGCTTGAGTGGCTAATTAGCACGCCTTCATAATAGCATCAAGGTTCTACGGTTGGCTCTGGTGTTTTGGAATGGTTGTTCTTTTCATGTACTCAAGCGTTCTCACCAGTCCAAAACCATGTATATTAATAGCTTTATCGAATACTGTCTTGTAGGTGTGAACGTGAGTGTGAACGGTTGTTTGTCTCAGCCCTGTGATGGACAGGTGATCAGTCCAGATTATACCCCATCTCTCACCTACATCAGCTATAAACAGTCTTAATCAACAGGATGAGCGGTATGGCAAGCAGTACAGCAAATTAAGGAGTGTCAACACATAAAATGTCATTCACCTGTCTCATTCCTTTGTTTATTAAATGGATTGGTCAAGGATGCACCCATCCATTTTTTTAGAGTAGTTATCCTTGAATATTTCTAAAGATCACGCTACCCTTTGCAACATTCTCTTGGTCTTTGTTGGATACATTCTCTTTGATGCATGTAGAAAATATGCAGCGCTCTGGTAGCATGTGCTATGTGAAACCGGTTCCATACCAGACAACAGGGTTTGTTCCAAGCTCAACTGAAAACATTCCTTTTTCCGCTCTATGATGTGTTTTTATAGCTCGCATTTATCAAAGTATCTGGTTGTTCACCCCTGAGGATGCCACAACATATTCTCAAATTAGCATGTAGCGCAAAGCACTCTCTGCATGTTATTAGCGTGGCGACCGGCTGTGTTCGTGCCATGAGGGCCAACTTATCCATGCGAACATGTTTCATAATCACTTCTGTACACAAAAGTGTTTTTAAATAATAGAACAGCCAAATAATTGGACTGGTGTGTGATCCCAAAGAATTGGCCTCCTGACCAAACTTGTAGGTTGAGGTTCCCATCCACAATCTGTGTACTGTATTTGCGACACACAAGTGATAAGTGCCTTATCAATAACCTGATACCAATACAGCAAAACACAAAACGCATTCTTATAATTATACGGCAATGTGGCCGTAAGATCCACACGGACACCACCTTCGTGTTTTGCTGTGAATTAATTTTGAATTCTACAGTTATATTTTCCTAGTTGTGAAGCCTTAGCTTGACGCTCCTATTCTTCCCTCGTCCTCTTCTGCTTGCAGCAGCAAGAACAACAGACCAGAAAACTCTTCCTCATTTTGTTCACTTTACTTTCAAAACTCAAACAATATTCTAACATGACAAAAATACAAAACGAAAGTATGTAAAGACAAAAAAATAAAGATATACAGCCTGAGGGATGGCGAGAGTAAGTTAGAGTTAAGCGGCCCAAAAACTATACCTGACGATACTACTTCCGGGTTACCTTACCACACAGCTCCTTCTGGGTCAAAGCAATTCAAGATGTACATATATTACATAGGAAAGCCACAACATTTCTTCAGTATTCTAACGCTATATGAAATAGTACACCTTAAATTATCCCCACACACACAAACACAGTGCAATGAATTAACTGTTAACTTACTGTAAACATGAACTATCAACATTTCACTTGTAAATAACGTAAATAGCCCCTTTTTAACCGAATAAACCTAAGTCACTTTTTATCCAGCTATCAATTAACTTAAAGAGTATTTAGGCTCCTACAGTAGTGTTTCTCAACTTCTTTATCAAATTGATGGCATCTGCAAATTTCTTTGGATCCATTATTTTCCAGCCGTCATCAAAAGTAAAGCAGAAACTTAACTGTGTTAGTTAGCAGAGAACTACAGTCAACCACTGATGACATCATAGACTTTACTTTCTTGTCCAGACTGGCCCACTCCAAAACGCCCATGCATACTGTGCGAAATAGTTTCATTGATGTATACACAAACACGCAAGCCCTTAATAACACCATTGTACTGAACATTCATTCATTCATTTTCTTGTCCTCACTAGCGTCGCGAGAGTATGCTGGAGCCTATCCCAGCTGACTTTGGGCGAGAGGCAGGTTACACCCTGGAGTGGTCGCCAGCCAATCACAGGGCACATATAGACAAACAACCATTCACACTCACATTCATATCTATGGACGATATAGAGTCGCCACTTAACCTAACCTCCTCGGTGAATCACCACCTTATTGTGGTGGAGGGGTCTGAGTGCCTGAGTGATTCTAGGAGCTATGTTGTCCAGGGCTATATGCCCCTGGTAGGGTCTCCAAAGGCAAACAGGTCCTAGGTGATGGGCCAGACAAAGAGTGATTCAGATTGTCCTATGAATAAAACCAAGAGGCTGGACCGCACCTCGCCTGGATGTGGGACACCGGGGCCTCACCCTAGAGCCAGGCCTTCACCAATGGGGCACGTCTGGGCCCAGCCTGAAGAAGACACATGGGATCCCCCCCCGTAGACCCACCACCTGTAGGGGCAAGCACAAGGGTCTGGTGCAATGTGCTTTGGTTGACGGTCGAGGGTGGGCGCCTTGGCGAAGTGGTCTCCGGCGGCCAAATCTGGTTCTTGGGACAGGGAATGTCACTTCTCTGGTGGGGAAGAAACCCAAGCTTGTGCAAGAGGTTGAGACATTACGACTAGAGATAGTACGATTCACCTCTTTCACAGTTTGGGTTCTGGAACCAAACTCCTCCAGAGGGGCTGTACTTTGGTCCACTCTGCAGTTGCTGCAGAGGAGAGGTGTGGTGTGGGCTTATTAATATGCCTCCATGCTTGGTGAACAAGAGGCTCACTTCCCTACGCTTTCAGATTGGGGAAAGGGTCCTGACTGTCGTTTGTGCGTAGAGCCAAATGGCAGTTCAGAGTACCCAACCTTTTTGGGGTCTATCAGAGGAGTGCTGGAGAGTACCCCAGCTGGTCACTCTGTAGTTCTACTGGGAGACTTCAACACACATGTGGGCAATGACAGTGTGACTTGGAGGGGCGTAATTGGGAGGAACGGCCTCCCCAATCTGAACCCGCGCAGTGTGATGTTATTGGATGTACACTGGAACAAACCACTGCGAACCACAGTTTGTCCATAACAAACACCATGTACGAACATGGATGTCCACAAGTGCACTTGGCGCCAGTACACCCTAGTCCGCAGGTTTATGATCGACTTTGTGGTCGTACCATCAGAACTGCGTCTGCATGTTCTGGACATGTGGGTGAAAAGAGTGGCTGAGCTGTCAACTGATCACCATCTGGTGATGAGTTGCAGTAATGGAGTCGCTGTACCGGACTGTTGTGGTGAAGAGAGAGCTGTGTCAGAAGGCAAAGCTCTCTATTTACCGGTCGATTTATGTTCCTACCCTCACCTATGGTCATGAGCTTTGGGTCGTGAATGAAAGAACAAGACAGCGGATAAAAGAGACTGAAATGAGTTTCCTCCGTAGGGTGGTTGGACTCACCCTAAGAAAGAGTGGGGAGCTTGGTCATCCCGCAGGGGCTCAGAGAAGAGCCGCTGCTCCTTCACATCGAGATGAGCCAGTTGAAGTGGCTTTGGCATGGAGTCTATGCCTCTCGGACGCCTCCCTGGTGAGGTGTTCCGGGCATGCCCAGTCGGGAGAAGGCCCCGGGGCAGATCTAGGACACGCTGGAGGGATTATGTCTCACAGCTGGCCTGGGAACACTTAGGTGTCCTCCTGGTGGAACTGCAAGAATTGGCCGGGGACCAGGAAGTACTGCCCTAACCGCTGGTTGTTTATACTAGGGACCGCACAAACACTACTAAACAAGTCAAAATGGCAGCGAAAAACCTTGGAAGCTCCTTTGTTACGGAGCGTGAATGGAAGCTAGCGGGGTTCGCTTAGTTTAGCCGGTGCAGTAGTGTGTGTGTGTGCGCGACTCAGGCAGGATGAGTATATTTTCACCATGTTGTGTTTTACCGCCATTACCGCCAGGACCATTTTATAATGTAAGGACCATTTTACAATGGCCACTGATGACGTGCAGGTTCTGAGTGAAAAAAGACAAGAGCATGTTTATTTTTACACCCAGCGCGTATAAACCGTCAATTGCCAATCTCAACACACACACAACACATTCCGGCCTTCAAAATAAGAGCGCTCTTTGTCACATTTGTCTAACTGTGTAAACAAAATAAGAGTGGCAAAATATCTTGCATTAATAACGCAAATTACATTTGACTCCATCTTCCTGAATCACAAGCACGGGCATTACAGTTTGTTGAAGATTTTGTAGCAATATGTTCTGAGGCTGACATCCCATTGGAAAAGTTAGCTAAGCTACATCCATTTCTCAATTACTGGACAAAATGAGCCAATGATGTATTGTAATCAATAAATGTAAGGATTTTTGCATTTAATTAATAAACATTTTATTCACTAAGCCAAATAGCACACACTCTATGCTGGTAAATCTAGTGGAAAAGGTAAAAAACTGAATTCTAAAAAATGTAAACTTAAAAAATGGAATTTGGGAAAAAATAAAATGGATTTATAGGGCCCTAAGAGAGTTTGTTAAAAAAAAAAAGTCATATATTGTAAATCACACCACAAATTGATCTATAACCATGTCAAATGTCCCACCCTGAAAGTATTTTGCACGACCATTTTTTCCAATTTGATCTTTTAATGGATTAGGGACCTGACTCACAGAGGTTTGTTACAAAAGCCAAACTATATTGTTGGCCATGCTGTGTCATAAAAAAGTAAATTCAGCAATACTTAGGTTGTGTTATTTTTAATGCTTTGAAGCTATTTTGAATTCCATATTCCATATTAAATTCCACAAATTCATGTTTATTGTTACAAAAAAAACCCAGATCGGATCGGCTATAGACTATAAAAAAAGACTAAAAAAAATTGGATCGGATCGGAAGCCAATAAAATGTGGATTGGGACATCCCTAGTTTGTACTTTTGGGAACAGTTCACCCTTGGTTGACTGGGTCTACTGAGTGCAATCCAAGTTCATTTTCGGGTTTCAGTTGCAGAGTGCAGCATACGCTAGCATTGATGCTTTCACAAAACACCATTCCTGCCCAGGTTTAGTCTGTCAACTCTTGCTGAAAGGCCACACAGTCATTCACAGTATGAGGGATGCAAAGTGGATTACAAATAGTGTGGCTGCAGTGTGGTGGATCCCCTGTCGTGACACAAAGGTTATATTCATTAATGTAATAGGCCAGGCCACACGTGCTTATGGCGACCAGTCAGGCAATTGCTCTCTACAGGCCGTCATGACTGCCTTTCGTATTACTAGTGTTGGGCAAACTACTTAAAAAAATATTGACCTAAAATCGTCAAAAGACGTCAAAAGACGTCAAAGGACGAATATGAGACCCGAGAGCAACAGCTCTCTCCGAGAGCTTTTAGATCCAGGTATTTACATCTGTATCGGATGCACATGCGAGCAAAGGTAATTGGAACATGTGACTGACAGTTGTGTGTTTTTGCCCATGCGTGTCCGATTCCGTTGCTTATTCAATCAATAAATAGCACTGAATGTCTATTCAAATTGGGTAAGATAGCTTTTGCCTGTGTAGACTGCATTTAGAGGTAACCAGAGAGCTGTCTATGGGTGAAAAACAAGCAATTGTGAACCTCAGATAAGATGGAAAATGAATCAAAACCATTGCACAAACGTTGATCGTATCCAATACAACCATTTGGAATGTCCTGAAGAAGAAAGAAACCACTGGTGTGCTAAGTAACAAGCATAAAACAGGGAGACCAAGGAAAACATCAGCCGTTGATGACAGAAACATTGTGAGAGCTGTAAAGAAAGACCCTAAAACAACTGTTAGTGACATCAGGAACAACATGCAGAGGGCAGGAATGAAGGTATCACTATCTATTGTTCATAGAAGACTTCATGACCAAACGTACAATGGTTTACAGAAGATGTTAACCCTTCATAAGTAAGAATAATAGGAAAGCCAGACTGTAATATACCAAGTACAGAGATGAGCCTCAAATATGAATCAGTCCATACAACATTTGTCTCACAATAGTTTAGGCTGATTGCTGTACAAAGTCCAGCCAGGCCTTTCTTCCTACTCTTCTCCTTCACTCCCTTTCTGCAGGTTGTTGCTGATGTCACCAACAGTTGTTTTATGGTCTTTCTTTACAGCTGTCACAGTGTTTCTGTCACCAACTTCTGATGTTTTCCTTGTTCTACCTGTTTGTAGAGTGGAAACCACTCTACAAACTAGTCTTCGGGACATTCCAAATGGTGATACTGGCTATGACTAATGTTTGTGCAATGGCTCTTATTGATTTTCCATATTCTTTCAGATTCACAATGGCTTGTTTTTCACCTATAGACAGCTCTCTGGGTTTCATGTTGTTTTCACCTCTAAATGCAGTCTACACAAGCAAAATGTGTCCTACCCAGTCTGAAACTGAGTGTAGTCGTTCAGTGCTATTTATTGATTGTATAAGCAATGCAATCGAACACACCGGGGCAACAAAACACACCTGTCATTCCCATGTACCAATACTTTTGCTCACATGAAAAATGGGTGGGTTCAAACAAAAGGTGCTGTCTTCTAAGTTGTGCCTCTGATGCAGATGTAAATACTGGAAATACTAAAAAACTTAAATGTTGCTCTCGGGTCTCGTATTTGTTTTTTAATGTCAAACCCAAATGTTTTCAGTCTACAGCAAAAATAAAGGGATTGAACTCACTGTTCCAATACTTCTAGAGGACACTCTATGGATAATAGTTACTTTCCAAAACAAATAACAACAACCTACTTGTGTTTTGCGTTGATGTTCGGAATTGTGATGTCCCTGAATATACCTCGCGTGAGATTGGTGGAGGCTGTGTGGGTGTAGCGAGGACGCAGAGATAGTGTGCAAGTTGGAGATGTTGGAAGTGTGTACTGCTGTTGATGTGTTAAGGTCAGAATAAAGTTAAAAAACAGCGCAAGACTCTGTATGACTGTCGGGACGTTCCAATAACGTGCCACATTTCCCTGTCGGTAAAGGTAACGGCCTTGTAACATTTGAAATAGTAATGAATTAGATTACCCATTAATGGCAAACAACAACACCGTTACACCCAACAATGCTTTTAACACATTTTAAAAACTAACGAAGCACTCGTGTCGCTGCTTCACTGACTGTCTCTGTCTTTCTCTCCGCAGTAAACATTGCCAACAGTCAGGAGTGGAGCCTGAGCAGATCTATCCCTGAGCTGAGACTAGTGAGACTTCCGCCCACCTGAAACACGCCTGCACGCATTCATTATACAGGGTGTATCATAAAAAGTAGACTCTCAAAAAAGTAGCAACTAAAGTTACAATTGAGTATTTTCATTTCTTTATTTGCATATGTTGGTATGGACATCATCCTTCGGTCCACACTAAAATTTATTGCATAATTGCATGCATGACTGAACACAGGCCCGACTGAAACAGAAACACAGAAATATTTTCGTCCCAAAAAATTAAAGGGTTAAAATTTAAGGAAAAGTCATAAACTGTGATGCAAAATGAGATTTTTTTTGTTCTTCTACGCTGCGATACCCAGATTATTCCGACAAGAATGGAAATGGTTGTCGGAAATGGTTTAATTATTGGGAACGAACCTATTCCGCAACAACATCAACGGTGACGATTATCTCCGAATGTTGGATGAGTATATTGTTGGCACTCTCAGAGGAATGCCGGGTTTTCGTCTTCAAGGAAAGGGTCGGTTGGCACGTGCTTGGTGGGCCCAAGATGGTGTTCCACCACACCGGAGACCTGTAACTGATCGGCTGACAAAGCTTTTCGGTGACCATGTTATTGCTTTGAACCACACGAATGGCCCTCGAGGTCACCTGATTTGACACAGCTGGACTCTTTTCTTTGCGGCCATCTCAAATCAAAAGACTATGTGACACCACCACATGACTTCGACGGCATTGAACAGCGAATCAGAGCTGATGTTGACATGCTCCTGAGGGACAGGGGAATCATCAGGCGAGCAGTGCAGGACATGCGGAGGAGAGCGCAACTGTGCATCCAAAGAAATGGAGGTCATGTTGAGGACTAAGTTGACAAAAACTTCCATCCATTACCCAAGTGCAAATAGTGTGAAAGAAAGGGGTAACCTGGGAATCACAGCGTAGTACAGCGTAGAACAAAAACTCTCATTTTGCGTCACAGTTTAAGACTTTTCCTTAAATTTGAACCCTTTAATTTTTGGAGGATTTGGAGGAAAACAGGCCTGTGTTCAGTCATGCATGCAATAAATGTTGGTATGGATCGAAGGATAATGTCCATACCAACATATGCAAATAAAGAAATTTCATGAAAATGTTCAATTGTAACTTTAGTGGCTACTTTTTGGAGAGTCTACTTTTTTTTTACACTCTTTTAGAATTTTTAATTTAGAAATACTACATTTAGAATGATTACATTTGGCATTAGCTTCACACAAATGTTTCTCTGCAGCTCCTGTACTGCCGTTAGTAGAAAGATCCTGCATTGTAATTTAATTGATGAACCTTGTGAAAATGTTAAACAGTACACAAACCACTCTTTTTCTCACAATCATGGCAGTAAATAGTCATGTTACGTATTTTAAGCATTTCACATCCAACACAGTTTGTCTTGTCTGTCCACTATGTTTGTGGCAGCTCATTAACATTACTTGCGTGTTGACTTGTCTTGTAAACATTTTTTCTAAAGTATAACAAGGACCAACTCAAGAAAGAGTGGTGTCGATTCTAGAAAATACAGCAAGCAAAGCAACCCCACTCAGTGTTTCTTGCAGTTAAGTTAGATTTCTTGGTTTAAATTTAGGGAAGACATAGAACAAATGCTTTGAAACTAACAAGATGATAAATTACACTCAAGACAAATGACTCATAGTAGGGGTGCAAGCAAGCAGCTGATTTGACCAAGTTAAACCAATGACAGAAATGATGAAATCTGCACACTCAAAAAAACCCAAATGAGACAAAAATAGAGCACTAACAGGCTCTGCGGCAATTTCCTGTATGGATAGAAACACTATTAAAATGCTGTTTTTAAGTCAGTGGATTTGAATACTACTTGATCTGGAATGATTTGAATACTACTTCAACCAAATGCACATTGTATGCGTGGTATGTATGTTACAGTGTACAGTATTTACATGTTGAATGCAAAAAAAAAAAAAAAAAAAACAATTGCCGTACTTTCCGGTAAGTGATTGCACACCCAGTGGCACATGTTGAATTTCCTCATTCTTTCTTCAGGGCATTCTGGGAAGCCTTAAAAGCGGCAAGTCAGCCCTGGTGACCAAATACATCACAGGCAGTTATGTTGCGCTTGAGAAGCCTGACGGTAAGAGAAAGTGCATCTTCATTGCAGTGTGCAGAAACAGCTGAAAACAATGATTTGAAGTGGGTATGCTTCAGAAAGGCATTGCAACAACTAGACATTACAAAATACACAGTTATGAAGCATTATGTTGGCAACATTACCCTTCCATGAGTTCACTCCTCCCATAAACGAGCATTCAGTGACCACAGTTGTGATTTTTGTCTTCAGTTCATGAGCACACATTAAGATGTGTTCACAAGAAGAACACATTTGTCTTTCGTGTAGTGTAAAGCTAATGAGCCATTGCAGTGTGAAATGAGTTTACCGCGTGCTGATTAATAACATGTCTGTCATTGTTCTCGTCAGGTGGCAGGTATAAAAAGGAAGTGCTGGTGGATGGACAGAGTTATTTATTACTGATCCGAGAGGAAGCTGGGCCACCTGATGCACAGGTATGTGCTTGTGTGTGGAAAAAGACGGACACTGGTATGCATGGCTTGTGATAGCTGCAGTCTTGATAATCTGCCTCTTCCTTGTTCTTCCTCCTTTTAGTTCAGCAGCTGGGTGGATGCAGTGATTCTGGTGTTTAGTTTGGAAAATGAAGGCAGCTTCCAGGAGCTCTACCAGCTGTACAGCCAGCTCGACTCGCACCGCACAGATGTTCCCGTCATCGTTGTTGGCACTCAAGGTCAGAGCAGCAGTCACATGAGTTACAGCTGTGTAGATTTAAACATACCAGCATAACATGGTTATCATGTTCGTGCTAGAAGGGTATTTTTATTCATGAAGTGAGTTTTCCTTATTGACCGGTGAATGCTTGAACTGTCACGCAAGCCCTCTGCTGATCCAGTGATTTATTGTCCCATATGGAGGTTTTCATTGCTATTACCTCTGAAGCAGGTTCTCTGTAAGCATGATCACTCAAAGGCTCATTTTTGAAACAGTGATGACTTTCCTATATGTACCAGTCAGGGGAGGCGGGTGAGGCAGAGCCTCATAATGATAACATAAATATTTAAATATGAATATTTGTTAATTGATCTGTGGTATAAATTTATTTTCTTTAGGATTTCTTTAGGATTTCTGTATGCCAATACTAATATATATATGTGTGTGTACGCACACATTGCATTTTTTTAGTTTTTGTCAGCGTTAACAGACTTATTTTACCTGCACTGAAGCAAGCCACTTAAGTCCAGAGTCTTTCACAGCTCAAATTTACAAATCCAGAACTGACGTGAAAGATAAGTGTTTAATGCTGTTTGATTGCCTTGTTTTCAACAATTTCATGTCTTTATTCAACACACCATGCACACTCCATGTTTAGAGCTAATCATTTCAATGACATTCACTGCTATTGGCCTCCATTCCTGTCAATCTGGGCGTCTTTCATTAATGTGCTTCCTGAAATGCTCATTTGTTCCGCCTTTGCTTAATTTGTTTTCTGACATTCAAATTTGTTTTGCCTTTGGTTAATCTGTTTGCTGAAATGTTAAACAGTTTCACAGTTGAAGATTTTTTGTGCTTTGCACAGCAGGGGTTCAAGTCTATCCCAACTAACTAAAAAAGCAGTGAAAGATAAACTACACGCTGCACTGATCAGTCACCAGTTTTGATAGGGAACTGATCCCATGCCCGCTGTACAAAAGTCAGCCATGTGAACCACTACACTACCAGTGACTCTGGAGTAGGACATGGCAAATGCTTTAAGTAACATTTTTCTCACATTTATGAATTAAGTATTCCTAAATGTAAGAAGCATCATGTTATTATTGACTGCATGCCTACTTGTATGAAAAAATAAAATATTGCATCATCATGCTATGAAAAAAATGACAGTATAAGCCTGGTTCTTTGAAGAAATCATCGTTCCCTCTGTCAACGTCTCCTTATTCAGATAAAATCAGCAGCACAAACCCACGTGTGATTGAGGATCAAAGGGCCCGACAGTTGTGTATTGATGTGCGTCACTCGCTCTTCTATGAGACCTGCGCCACCTACGGCTTCAACGTTGATCGAGTGTTTGCAGAGGGTGAGAAGAATGCTGCTGGTACACAGTCTGACAAAATACCCTGATTTGGTTTGGTTATTTGTAGGGATGCAACTTCATAAAACACATGACTTTAAAAAAAAGCCAGAATTAGCCAAGAGGCTATTTTTCATCTGTAGTCCCCTGGCCATGTTATTAAAAAGGCAGCAAAATTCAGTAAAATAACACAAAACATTTAAACAAACACAAAATACATGCAGATTAGAACAGCAAGGACATCTGAGAAATGTTAATAAATGTTCAGAAAGCTCACATAGAAAAATAAAAGTACAGCAGTAAAACAAATGATAACGCAAATACTGTGTAACTGTATATATACAAAAATAAAATGAGGTATACAATGAGGTTTAGTTACACAGTGCTGTTTTCCAGCTGCCCAGAAGATTGTCGCCCAAAAGAAACAAGCGGCGCTGCAAGCCTGCAAGTCCCTTCCGAACTCGCCAAGTCACTCTGGAGGTTCCACACCTGGATCAGCCTCGTTCCCTGGCCAGGTAGGACCTCTCACAGCAGTTTGCTCTGCACACTCGTTTTGCAGATCATGGTACACAACAGCCAGTCACCATGACTCTTTTTTAAGGCATTAAATGCTGCACTGCACAAACTGAAAGCTAAGGATGATTGAAACATGAAATTAAGTTAAAAATAGTTATTTACTATGATAAATTACTATTTTGATCTTAATTTCAGAGAAATCTTTAAATCTTTCATACATGTCAATTTTCATAGTATATAGCAACAACGGGTGATGAATGTAACATTTTGCTTCACGATAAAGTTGTAATTCTATGTAGCTGTCCATTGTAAAATATCAGCGCATTACAGATTTTTGTAGTCTTTCGCAGCAGATGGAGAATTCAAGGTAGACACGGAATATATTTTTGCTTTAGAAAACGTTTAAAATGATTGGAATCATACAGAAAATGTATTTATGATACAGTTCAATGGACAAATATTAAGATTTATTTCATGTTATTATTCATTTTTGTATTTTTCATCATGACAGGGGCCTCCCCTGCCTCCCCTGATCGCCTGTCACTCACTCTAAGTGATGTCATCAAATCAGTTCTGGTTGTGTAGTATTAGTATGAGCATTTTGAGCTGGGGGTCCCAAACTGAAAGTGAAGTTAAAACAATGTAAAAACAGCCATATATTGCCACCACATTCATCCATCAGCAACACATTCTCCTTCTTCATGATTGACAGCCACTGTGTGAAAACTTGTTTCAGTTGTCATATCATTTTACAACCCATTCTCACTGCCTCCACCCTTTCCCTTCATTCTCATCTCCCGCTGTATCCTGACCTCCTGACCCTCCTCTCAGGTCAGTAATGGTCTGAGTGGTGGCTATGCCTGCTCCCTCCCCTCTACCCCCGTGGTCAGTCACAGAGAGCTGAGGGTGGCTCACGGGGAAGGGGGAGGCAGCTCACGTTCCCTGAAGAGCATCCCCCGACGACCCTCCCTCTTCAAGGTCAGTCATTAGCACCTGCTGCCATCTCACCTGTCATCTCTCAACATCATCGCTCAACTTGGACTCCACCAGTCTTTCTCCTCTTCTTATGCTTACTTCAGCTGTTGGGTTTCTTTCAGAACCGAGACTTAGATAAAAGAGGCAGTGATCCCAAAGGAGACTCAAGCAACACTCGTGGTATTCCAATCAAACAGGTTGGTGCCAAGTTCAACCTTGTTGCCTACATTCAATAAGATGAAAAATAGTGTACGTGCTGCTTCCTTTCTGGTCCCTTGATATGTATGTGGAAGTTCCAGCAACCACTCATGTGAATTAGTGTATCTGCATACCTGCAGTTGTGTATTATTTTCTGACGATTACTGTACAAAACTGCTTACAACCCTGAATAGAAAAAGAAGTGGCTCTCTACATGCTTTAGCATCATTTATTCCCTCTTCAGTGACAACTCGCAAACAAATTCAATAGAAGCGCTGTCGTCGACGGATCTCATCATACAGAGACAGCAGAAAATATCTGCTGTTTGATCCTCATCAAGTATTCAACTTCATTTTCTATTAATAGTGTGCTTTGTGCTGTTGCTGTGGGACGACGCTGTCAGGGAAGACGTTGCCAGGTTTAGTGTGTGTGGTAACGATGGTTGTTGTTTCCATAGAGCATCCTTTGGAAGAGAAGTGGAAGCTCTCTGAACAAAGAGTGGAAGAAGAAATATGTCACCCTTTCCAAAAATGGCACACTGTCCTACCACTCCAGCTCAAGTGTAAGAAGACACCGCAGCACTGATCAATACATGCTGTACATACAACACAATGTTGCATCCACACACACTTCAATAGTTTTGTACACAATTATATGCAGCTCAAGGAAAATAAAAATGGTTAATAAAAAAAACAACTCTTCATAAGCAAGGATGCACAAGCCAGTCCCTAATTGTGTCCCTAATTTTAATCATTTTTCCGGTGGATAAAAAAAAAAAATCAAACAATACATCTGAATCTGCAAAATATGTAAAATAGTAGCAGTGAATTGACAGCTCAATGTGAAAAATTAAACAAATATAATGCTGTTGTTATGCAGATTGCTAAAATGTGGTCTCATTTTGTTGAAGCCCTTGAAAAGTGCCTTGCTGGATGAGTAATACACTATTTTGTGTCTTTCAGGACTATATGCAGAACATCCATGGGAAGGAAATCGACCTGCTGCGTGTGACAGTGAAGGTTCCTGGCAAACGCCCTCCAAGAGCAGTCGCACCAGCGGGCCCCTCACCTGTCCCCCCTGGCTCTGGAGTCAATGGGCTCAGTAAGGAGCTTGCAGCTGCTGAGAGCTCCAGTACAGGTACTTATTACATGCCCTGGGTCCAATTACAGCTGTGATATTTTTATAAGCTCAATACTCCACTGCCAAATGTCAATATTAGGTTAGACTTGCTGGTGGTAAACCTTATTCCTGGAGATTTTGACCTAACTTTCTCTAAAACCTGTCACATAATTTCATCCTTTGACCTATTTGGATTACAGTCATGTTTCTATATCAGTAGGCCTATTGTATTGTATTGTACAGCAGATGTAAATGTTCTGTTGCTTGCACGGCAATATACAGTAAGTACTTCATAGTGGTCGAAAATTGTGAGCAAAGTTACTTTCGGGGCATCCCTCATGACTGAGGGCCCTCGTCTGTGTGGTAACAGCTGGGTTTTTCAACAGAACAATGCTGCAATTTTTCAACTGGTCTTAAGATTTTGATCAGTTCTGTATAATGATGTATAGTATAAATTGTAAGACACTTCCTGTCTCTCCGGCAGTCCCTCAGCTGTGTCCATCCACCCTCTCTGTGGTTGATGACCGCTCTGGTGGTTTGTCGCCACAAGGAGGAGACCGAAGCCTTCAGCGTTGCTCCTCGTCTTTGTCCGCAAAAGCACAAAGCGTCGGTATGAACTGATCCTAGAGCCGCTCAAAGATTGCAAAACAAAGTCTATGATAGTGATTAAAGATTATGTATCTTTGCCCAAAATGTCAGATGCCCTCGAGGGGACGTCCAGTCCATTTTCTGGAAAAGACGCTGGCCAGTCCTCTCCCATGGCGGACCGCAAAAAGAACAGGAGGAAGAAGAGCATGAATCAAAAAGGAGATGCAGCAGTCGGGCAGGCTGAAGGTAACTTGTAGCTCTGTAGACATTCATTGATAGATGTAAATCATAAAAAATGCACATACGTTCAACAAAATGTTTATTTCAATACATTTAATTCATTTTTTTAGTGTTGAAAAGCTTCACTGTTAACACTCCTTAATATATACAGTACTGTATTTTAGAGATCCAATAGATCCCCACATGGGCAAGCACTTAAAACAAACATTAACGATGGAAAAACTCTCTAACACGAAGAAACCTTGAACAGAACTTGTATAATAATGATAAATATGATCTATACAGTCAAAAAATAGATATACTGTAAAGCTGCTATTCAGGATGCAAAAGCCTGGTCTGAAATCTTGAATTTTTAAATGTAAAAACTTGAAGGATCCTGAGCTAATTTTCCACGTACTAAAAATATCCTTGCAGAATAGTCTTTTTTCAACTCTTCTGTGACTCTGTAAAGATGGTATGGCAAAGACCTTTCTTTGATTGTGTTTTCTCCGGTGTCTATTTTTAACAACTCCTCTTGTCTTTCTTTCTTTGGCTCTCTTTTTCCTCTGTGCTCATCTCTCGCTCTGCAGCCAAACGCAAAATGTGGAAGTTAAAAAGCTTTGGTAGCTTGAGAAACATTAATAAGACAGGTAACATCTGTTGGGTGATGGAGTGTCTCAAATTTGCATTCAGTACCGCCATTATCTCATTCCTGACTGACATCTTGCTTCATGTCTGAGCCTGATTTCTTTGTTTGTCTTGTTTGTGTTGCAATGATTTTGGGTACTTGTCTTCATTTGTATAGATGTGTGTGTTATAGTGCATGAGTATGCAGTGTAATGGCCATGGTGTTAACCAACAGTTGTTCATGTGCACGGCTGAGATTCGTTGTCCATGTTTTTTTTTCTTTCAGATGAAGAAAATGCAGACTTTATCATTGTGTCGTTTACCGGGCAGACATGGCATTTTGAGGCTCAGAGTCTGGAGGAGAGGGACTCTTGGGTGTTGGCTATTGAGAGTCAAATTTTGGCAAGCCTGCAGTCCTGTGAGAGTGGCAGAAACAAGGTACACAACCCTAAACCTTAACTTAAACGACTAACAGTGTCTTAAAGTGACGCTCGATTTGATCTCGTCAATATTATTCAAAACAATGTCAGCTGTCATCACAAAACACTCTAACGTTTACCTGCGCTGATGTAACGTCTGTTGCCATAACTTCTCTTCAAGGAGTCACTTGTCCCTCGCCACTTCGCGCTTCGGATTTCGTGACTTCACTGTATCTCGTTTTTTGAAAAGTATATTAATAAATCATTCTGTTTCGTGGTTGAATACAGACTCTAATTAGTCAGAACATATGCATATTTAAGCAAATGTTACATATTTTTTGCCTTGATTAAGCATTTTCAAGCATAAAAATAGCAAATTGAACTAAAATACAAATACAAGGCATTCAAAAGGCGCATTGAAAGATGTCGATATGTAGTATTCTACACTGGTCACAAGGTGTAAGTAATGTTACTGTAATGTTTGGTGAGACACACAAGCACCAGACTCGATCGCCGTAAAAACAGGCTTTTATTGCAGGTTTGAATGATCTCAACAGGCACAATAATCCCTAATAAAAATCCTTAATAAAAACATAGACTACTGCTGCGGCCGTAACTCACGGCAAGCTAAAACTCAACTCTGAACCCTCGACGGGCTGTACAGTGGCCTCGTGGTAGTGGTAAGCTTGTTGGCCACACAGTCGGGAGATCTGGGAGATGTGGGTTTGAATGTCCGATGGAAATGTCTGCTCTGTGTGGCGTTTGCATGTTCTCATGGTGCATGCGTGGGTTTTCTCCGAGTACTACGGTTCCTTACCACATTCCAAAAATATGCATGTTAGGTTAATTGTTGACTCTAAATTGTCCATAGGTATGAATGTGAGTGTGAATGGTTGTTTGTCTATTTGTGCCCTGCCATTGGCTGGCGACCAGTCCAAGGTGTACCCCGCCTCTCGCCCAAAGTCAGCTGGGATAGGCTCCAGCATACACCCGCGACCCTAGTGAGGATTAAGCGGCACAGAAAATGAATGAATGAACCCCAGACACTTTGCTCCCCTCACATTTATAGCCACACACATTAGCACAAGTCTTATTTACTGTCATTATGTCTACTAGATTGGGTAATATGAGTGTAAAGGTGACTATAGGGGTGTTAAAATGTTAAAAGGGCTCCAATAATGTTAAATTGTATTTAGAAGGTGGTAAACATGTTTTATATGTGCTATGAACTATGAAAATATCCATCCATTTTCTATATGATAAACCAAGCCGTGATAAACCAAGGATTTAAACCATAAACCAAGGACACTTATAAATAGGTAAAGATACATAGTTGAATGAGATCAAATACAAGAGCTACAACAAAGAGCATTCCTACATGATGTTTAGTTTTGATTGACACTGTCAGCGAGGTATAACGATATGTTTATTATTGTGCTTGCAGTGGTTATCCAAATTAGAAACAGCTCTCTAGAATGATCAATCAATCAACTTGGGATAATGTGAAATGAGGGAGTGTTTTTTAAACCTGAAATATGTACTCTATGTAGGCCCGGCGGAGCAGTCAGAGTGAGGCTGTGGCACTGCAGGCCATCCGTAACACCAAAGGCAACAATCTGTGCGTGGACTGTGACGCACCAAGTGAGTTCTTCCCCTCCAGCTTTATTGTGAAGGATGAATCCAGTCTCACTCTATTTGACTTTTATTTCTATCAAGCAAGTCCATTTGTCCTCTAATATGCCTTTATCTTCCGCAAGACCCCACCTGGGCCAGCCTGAACCTGGGCGCACTGATCTGTATCGAATGCTCGGGAATCCACAGAAACCTGGGCACACACCTGTCTCGAGTACGCTCCCTGGACCTGGACGACTGGTCCGGAGAGCTCACACAAGTCCTGTCCGCCATTGGAAACCACATGGCTAACAGCATCTGGGAGGGCCGCACTCAGGGGCGAGCCAAGCCCACACCCAACGCTTCACGGTGGGTGCAATCTTGTCACCTGACATTTAGGATGTAAAGTCAAAGGGAAGAGTAATTTTACTACAGTGTGCCCTTTGAAGATACCTGGCCTATGTTGCTGAAGTGTATTCCTATAATGTCATAAATGCAACAACACTAATATAAAAATAACAGTAGTCCACAGAAGCCTATAACAAAATGTGCTGGGACATACAGTAGTTCATTTTAGTCATTTTGACAGCTCACAAATGACCTCCATCCTTCTTAAAGAGGCTTTTATATTCTTAGTGTGTGCATGACAATCTTTCTGCCTGTTTCAACAAAGTGAGGAAAGAGAGTCCTGGATTCGTGCCAAGTATGAACAACGGGCGTTTGTGCCAGCCCTGCAGCCGGTGCCTGGGATGCCGCTAACAGACGACAGCATGCCTGCATGGTTGCTGTCTGCTGTGACCGAGAGAGACCTGCCCAGGCTCCTGCTCCTGCTCGCCCACAGCACCAAGGAGCTAATCAACGCTCAGCCAGCCACATCTGCCACAGCCCTGCACTCAGCCTGTCAGCTGGGTGACGTAGTCATGACCCAACTGCTCATCTGGGTGGGTTTCCTCGTTTCACTGCTCCTTTCTCAACTGTCTTTCGATGGAAAACTATAGAAATGAAAATGGGATATAACAGAGTGGTCAGTCTATAGCTTGTCTAACAATATAGATTGTTATCTAGCACTGCCTTAATTCTCTTGGGCATGGAATTCACCAGAGTTGCACAGGTTGTTTCTGGAATCTTCTTCCACTCCTCCATGATAACATCACAGAGTTGGTGGATGTTACACACCTTGAGCTCTTCCACCTTCCTTCCGCTTGAGGATGCCCCACAGGTGCTGGATTGGTTCAGGTGTGGAGATACACTTGGCCATTCCATCACCTCCATCTTCCTCAGCAAGGCACTTGTCATCTACTGTAGGAATTCTGTTTGGGCTCCTAACCATGTGAAGCATGCTTTGCTTCACAACGTAACAGCACATGTTGGAATTCATGTTTCTCTCTATGAATAGCAGTTCCCATGTGCCAGCAGCACTTGTTTAGTCCCTGGCCATGGCCCTACCACGACCATGCTTAGGCAAGACACGGTTAACTTGTGTCATCAGCTATTTAGACAATAATGACTGTGCTCTGACTGATTTTTAGTGGATAGCAAAGCTATACTGCTACATACGTTGTACACAGACTTCTCTAAAGTATATCCCAGTATGACATTTCATTTCTATAGTATTGTACCTTGAGAAAATAAAGGTTGCAATAAAAATAGTTGCTGAAATGTGAGATATAGTAGATAGATTGATACATTATTGATCCTGAAGGAACTTATCGAAAAAGGGGGCCACCCAGATTTGAACTGGAGACCACTGACTTTACAAAATGACATTGCCAACTACTGGCCTGAAATAGATATTATTATCATTTTCATTAGCTATTGGAGGTATGTGTAAATAGGGATCTTTTTTTTAACTGTTCTTTGTACAAAATGTCAAAGCCAAAAGAACAGGTGGCAGTGGTTCAGGAGGTAGAGCTGGTAATCCAGAAACCAGAAGGGTCGATCCTCGCTCCCTCCACCCAGTCACTGTCGTCGTGTCGCTGGACAAGACACTTCACCATCTTGCCTCCAGTGCTGCCCAAACTGGTGTATGAATGTTTGGTGGTGGTCGGAGAGGCCGTAGGCATGAATTGGCAGCCACGTTTGCATGAGACAGGGCAGCTTTGGCTCCAGTTGTAGATTACCACCACCAGTGTGTGACTGAGGAGTGGATGAATTATGGGTTCACTTCATTATGAGGCGCTTTGTGTGCCTTGAAAAGTGCTATACAAAATCCAATCCATTATTATGAACTGTTTTGACACAAGCTGGCTGAGGTAGTTAAGGTTAAGGGTGAGCTCAGTTTGGGTTGATTTTGTATAACCTGCAACTTTGAAGGTGTCCTCCTTATTAATCAGCGCTCACTTTGTCCCCCTGCAGTACGGAATTGACGTAAAAGCGAGGGATAACCAGGGCCAGACGGCCATGATGATGGCGAGAAAAACTGGCAGCAAAGGCTGCATTAATATTTTGCTCCAACACGGCTGCTCTGAAACCTCTCCTGCCACGGCCACACCGGTGCTCTCCCGCCGCTCCAGCACCGCCAGCTTGGGCCGGACCAGCTCCAGGAAGCACGTGTCGTAACCTGGGACAAGGACACTTATTTATGTCCTGGTGATGATGACCAGGGGAAGTAGTTCTGAAACCTTCCAACAAGGCACCTTTGGAGTGGGCTGGAGGAGAAAATGATTATATAGCATACAGTTAATGGAATATAAAATGCGTCTCAGAAGACTGAGCAACATATCAAACCACTTGAAGCAATATTCATTCCATTTGTTGATGACAGATATATTGCTGAAATATTGTGTTGTTCTTGACCTCATTCCCAAACAACGTAAGTAGAATCTTTGTAGCCGTTGATCTACTTGTGTTTGGCTTCCTCCAGAACAAGTGCAATAAAACGACGGGCTGTGTTGTGGGCGTGCTTACGAGAGCGAATCGATGAAATGAGAAGGTGACACCTCTGTTCGCATTGGTTGAAATTGGACCAAAACAGTTTTTTTTGTCTTAACAAATAAGACATAAAGCTACAATATGTCGTCTTGTGTGTGCCTGTTGCCTCACTTTAAAGGTCTGTTTGACCTTTAGAAGCTGTTTTTGATCAAAGGATTCAGCTGGGAATGTTCTTTCTCATTCTCATAAGATGGCGTAGTTTGGAACATGAAATGTTACGTCAATGTTTGTTTCATTTTCTGGTCAAAGATATGGCGCTTTAATAAACTGTAAATGAACCGATAAAACATTCACAATGATCAACTCTGTAACAAAGACACCGTGAAAACCAATCCGTTTTGTAAATGACTTCTTAAAAGGCAGTTTTTAAAAGTTTGTTTTGTCATTGTCTTTTCAAAGTTTTCTTATTCTCCTACATGTCATGTCAACATACACCAATGAGCAGACGCTGTTATGTCATAACATGAGGCAGTATGTCATTTGGGATAAACAAAAATGACTGAAGATAAGGAGAAGCTATTCCATGATTGATATCCTATTACTGTTGTGTATAGGTCTGTTACATGAGTCTACTGTGATGAATGAAGCATTGTTATTTTGCGCACTTTGTGGGTTGTGCGTATCCCTCGTGAGCTTCAACAAATGGTTAACAGTATTAAATAAACTTTTTTTAAATTAGTACTGTTTTGATGACTTTTTCAATTTTGTCTTTGTTCCTCTGCGGCAATTAATATATTATTATATATATTATTTAGGGCTGTCAAAGTTAGCGCGTTAACGTAAGTTTCCTTTAACGGCACTATTTTTTTCTTACACGCGCCCACGTCCTGTTTGACCCTGGGACCACATCGTAGTTTAAGGAAGTAGCGGTGACTGTGGAGCCACAAGCGGGAACAAATACTGAGCAGAAATGGGCAAAGAAAAGGGTATTTTGATTGGTAAATTTAGCTTCAAAGCTCTGGCAGACGGCTCTCACAACAAGACCAAATTTATTTGTATCTGCTGTAGCTGTGATTGGAATTGTCACGGAGTACGTCGACTTGCCAGAGAGAAGCGAGAAGGTACTGAAGCATTGCCGGTATTTTTTAAATTGTCATTTATACAGAGATAGCTTGGCATATGAGTGTCCCAACTAACGAGTGTCTCTCGGCTGATTTTTTGCTTTGAATTGCGAGCTAAAATTTGGGTCTGAACTGCTAATTAACGATAGGCATGTCAATGTGACCATGGCTGAGGAGCTAGCTGAGGAGCTAGCAGTGCTAGCTTTAGCGCACTATCTAGTCAACAACACATCAGTAAAACATATGTACATGATAGCGACCTAATTTATTTTATTTATTATGTATTGTGTAAAATTATGCCACAAATTTAAAGCACAAAATGATTAAGACCCACCAGCCACCAGTACGAGCCTGGACTTGTTTTTCAGAGGGATTGTGTACCGAACAAATATGCACATTAGCTTAATAAGGTAATCAAATCTTACCTTTATGCATTCCCACATAGTATCAGCATTTGGGACCAAATATGAAGTGAATGAAAAAGGGGACAAAACAGTATAGTATTATCTGGGACAAAGTTAGAAGGTGCGTTCAAGGACCGTCAAACAAAGTGTGACAAAACGCTGCTCGCATAAAAAAGGCAAAACTGGGGCATTTCTAAATGCATATTATTTTTTAAATACAAAATGGTCCATATTTCCAAAATTGATGCCCCTTTACATAAAATTTGATGTAGTTGTCGTAGTTGCGTATCAGATCGTTTACAACAGAGAGATCCCTACTTATTAAAGATAACAACTTATCCCACCCAGCAAAAATTGGTTGAAAAGACGTTGAAAAGACATCATGACCATGCGTTGAAACAACGTTTAGATTTGGTTGAAAAGTGAAAGGTGAAAAGCCGTCTTTTTCAGGACGTTGAAAAGACGGCACCATGAAGACGTCTCTTTGCGGTCCAAATTTGGTTGAAAAGTGAAAGGTGAAAAGCCGTCTTTTTCAGGACGTTGAAAAGACATCACCATGAAGACGTCTCTTTGCGGTCCAAATTTGGTTGAAAAGTGAAAGGTGAAAAGCCGTCTTTTTCAGGACGTTGAAAAGACGGCACCATGAAGACGTCTCTTTGCGGTCCAAATTTGGTTGAAAAGTGAAAGGTGAAAAGCCGTCTTTTTCAGGACGTTGAAAAGACATCACCATGAAGACGTCTCTTTGCGGTCCAAATTTGGTTGAAAAGTGAAAGGTGAAAAGCCGTCTTTTTCAGGACGTTGAAAAGACGGCACCATGAAGACGTCTCTTTGCGGTCCAAATTTGGTTGAAAAGTGAAAGGTGAAAAGCCGTCTTTTTCAGGACGTTGAAAAGACGGCACCATGAAGACGTCTCTTTGCGGTCCAAATTTGGTTGAAAAGTGAAAGGTGAAAAGCCGTCTTTTTCAGGACGTTGAAAAGACGGCACCATGAAGACGTCTCTTTGCGGTCCAAATTTGGTTGAAAAGTGAAAGGTGAAAAGCCGTCTTTTTCAGGACGTTGAAAAGACGTCACCATGAAGACGTCCCTTTGATGTCCAAATTTGGTTGAAAAGTGAAAGGTGAAAAGCCGTCTTTTTCAGGACGTTGAAAAGACGTCTCCATGAAGACGTCCCTTTGATGTCCAAATTTGGTTGAAAAGTGAAAGGTGAAAAGCAGTCTTTTTCAGGACGTTGAAAAGACAGCTCCATGAAGACGTCCCTTTGCGGTCCAAATTTGGTTGAAAAGTGAACGGTGAAAAGCCGTCTTTTTCAGGTCGTTGAAAAGACGTCTCTCCACGAAGACGTCCCTTTGCCGTTCAAATTTGGTTGAAAAGCGAATGGTGAAAAGTCGTCTTTTTCAGGTTTTTGGAAAAGACGTCTCCATGAAGACATTGCTTTGGTGTCTAAATTAAACGTGAATTAATTACAAATAATCACAAATTTAGGACAGAATTTTAACCCTTTAAAAAAAACAAGACAATTTAACAAAAAATGTATTAATAAAACATTTACTGTTCTCACATGGACAACAACAAAATAATCTTATATCCAGAAGAGCATGATATAAAGGATGTAAAACAAAAAAATAGACTTCAATACAGTCATGACTGTAGATAATACTGTACATGAAGTGAAATCTTTCCATCTCATATCACAACTGATCAGGGCCAAAACTAGTGTGGACCGATGAACTCAAACAACCGAAGTTCCTCCCTGATGTTTCCTCGTCAATGCTGCTCTGTGAACATGAGGAAGGTGATAGTTAATAAATACAATTTTGACATGAACTGCACGTATTGTGTATATAAAATCATATTTTTTTTCTAAAATAGCATTTGCAAGCAGTAATTTACACATCCAGTGCAACGTTATCATTCATTTGGAGTTGTGTTTGTCACCCAACAAATGTCGAATACAAGTTGTGGACACACCTGTTTTATTTTTTAAGATAGCCTCCACCACCAGACCGCCCAGGACCATGTTTGAAATGGTCTGCCATAGTACGTGAAATTTCATGGTCTGTGGCTTTGCTGTCCCACCTTTTGACAGCAGCTGTAATAAAGAAAATCATAACATTTCTTTATTCCTAATTACACAAAACAATCAAATGAACAACAAAAAAAATGTGTACGTTGTCGCATTTCAAATTTCTAGACAGAAAAATCCATTAAAACCCCCCGCCCCCCCAAAAAACAACCAAAGTTGTGAAACTCCATATGTACCTGTCACAATGGCGTAAAGTTCTGTCGGTTGGAATGCCCTTTTGGAACCGTGGCCCTACATATTGAATAAAGACATCAGGGAGTTTGTCATCAGCCTGAAAAAGTAGCACAGGAGGTGTCTACACTTACCGGTAATCAGTTAACTTCTTGTGCTATTTAAGAGCTGGGGAGGGACGATGACAGGTGAGGTTTGGAGGAATATTATGTTTGATGTTCATAAAAAGTGTTTACATCAAGTTGTCATGTCCATATTCATGTTCTCTCTCTCTCTCTCCCCATCCCTCTCAGCTACCGAATGTTGTTTTTTTTTTTTAAACCTGTTTTCAGGTGGTGCTAAAACTTAATCAGCACTCCCTCAAGTCCATGCCCTTTTTAAAATTGCAGTTAACTCTCTCCAAACAACTGCAGCTACAGAAACACTTGTGCCCTCTGGTCAGGCTACCTGACGCTAACGGCGAAAAGGAATGGTGGGCATTTATGAAGGTGTGGTTGTCAAGCGCAGAGGTGGAGATATTTGAATTAGGAGCATTGTGAGCTGGCAAATTACATAGCAAGCCAATCAAATCCTTAACAGCATGTTGACTCTCATGGAGTCTGATCTGGGCAGACCACAAAAAAATGACTGGGTTGTTTGAGTTCACATTTTGTGGATTGGTAGACACACCAGATATCCAAATATGGGTGCTACAGCAATGGAAACGTGAGCTTAGCATAATATGTCCCCTCTAAAATGAGATGTGGTTATTGATGATGTGATCAAAACCTTCAAAATACATACTATTTTTTGGATATTGTTTTAAATACTGACCAATAAATTGTGCTCATATTTTTATTCTGGATGTTATTCTACTTTACACTAGTCAACTACTCTTAATTAAAATGTTCATTTAGTTGACAGGGAAATTAGCCACCAGGAACATCCCTCGTTGTGATGAGATTAGAACTGTTCAATCTTACCATGTCTGGATGTTGAGTGTCCTAGAGTGGAAGGTGTAGGACTTTGATGGCTTGATCGGTGACTGGAAGAGTTGGGACGCTCCCTTCTAGAGCAGGACTGCCCTGGAACACCAACATGGCACACGTGGGACAGGAAGATAGGAAATTGCTTTGAATGATTACGTGAACTGAGGAAAAGCTATGTAAAATCAATTTCCCTCACTTTTCCAAGGCCTGGAAATGACAATTTTCTAATTCTATGACTGTTCCAAGGTTTTCGTATGTGTAGGATTTCTGTATTAGTGCACTTTGTTTCTACACCCTTCCCCAAAAATAGGTTGCCAACAATGTCTAAGTTGATATCTTACCATATCTGGAAGAAGAGCGTCTGGGAGTTGAGCCCACTGATGACTGAGAACTAGAAGTGGAATATCCTCCATCACTTCCATGACTTGATTGGTGATCGGGGGGATCAGTTGGAACGCTCCCTTGACCTTGACAACCCTGTAACACCAAGATGGCATGTGTGGAACAGGAAGACAGGAAAATGCTGTAACTGAGAAAAAGACATGTTTTAAATACATTTCCAGAACTTTCCAGGCACTGATACTGTATATTTGTATGTGTGACACAAGCCTGATGATTACTACATACCACATCTTACCATGTCTGCTGTCATGTTCACTTTCAGCATCCTCTGGATGAATTTGGCAGCCGTCTAGTCCAAGTACACACGTCATTATCCATGGTGGATTCTGTAATCAAATATCAAATGCAGCTTATGAAGCTTATTTCACACCAATACAGATGGCCTGACTTTTATTCAAGCTTTGAATTCAAGTCATATATAACTTTACTGTATATTATGCAGTGTGATTATGTGCACAGGGCCTCTTCAAATGGCGGCCCGCCATCTTTTAATATATTTATTGTGTGTTTTGACTCATTTTAGCAAATACACTGGATTATTCCCCTAATATATCTTTGTGCTCCAGCAGATTTATTTACACTTTAAATTAATCTGTAAAATCTGTCTATTGTGGTAGCCCACTGGACTTACCCTTAGGAGTGGTTTGATCGATGGTAGCAGAAGCAAATTCGTTCTTCTGGATTTCAGGAGGCTTTGGATATGCATGCAAACCTGTATCCTTATCTAGATATAAAATAGTCAAAACAGAATTCATATATCACTGTTTGCAAAACTTTCTAATAAAATAATTACTTGAAAAAAAAACATAAAAATCTGATTTGACCTAGATTCAAGCAATTTATATCTAATCAATTGTTTTTTTTCTTCGCCGCTGAGATATCTTCTGACAGAATTTGTCCTAAAATTGCTACATAAATTAGCCTACTTTTTGCAAATTAAACAATATACAGTACAGTTTTAAGTTGAGAACATTTACCATCAACAAAATCATATGTCCTCTTCTTTACATGTCTCTTCCTGATTTCTTCTGGCACGATGGTGGAACCCTCATGGTCAGTTTGGGCTGATGAAGTGTAGTTATAGTCTTCACAATCTTTCTCATTGTCTAGAAAAGTCATGCCCAAAGTTAGGATGCACCAAATGTCAAAACAACCTTTTCCAGCAGTAGTTTATTTATGCATCATAAAAAAAGTTAAATGACATACCTGATATTGTCTTTATTTTCACAAGTGGGAACGTGTTCCAGTCATCGTCTGGGTCCTTTTTTTATGGGCTGAATGCACACTTTTCTTTGGCCATCGCACAACATTTCCTTCCTCCTATATCCAGTTTTTTGGGGTGACACCCTCAAACTGTTTGTGACCCTCAAGCCAAACAGCCTTTGCATAAACCATTGTCTGTAACACAGGCAAGGAGAACAGCAAGAGTAGAAACTCGACATTCATCTTATAAAATCTAACACTGTTTTAGTACAAAGTGCATAAGTGTAAAAATGATTTTAGTTTAGTCTCAAAAACAAAGCTTTTTAAAACTCATTCAGAAAACACGTCTCTCAAGTAGGTCAACTTTATAAAGTAGAAGTAAATTAAAAAGAAATATGTTCATAGCATTTATACACTGCTCTTCCATGTCTACTCGCGGGCTGCAAAATATGACCGGGCAGGACACAAATGGCCCGCAAGTTTGACACCATTGATCTAACTGCACCCAAGCCTTTTTTCATAGATTCTGCAGAAAATGGTCCCTAGCTGCATCTAGGAAACTTTACAAGTGGAAATTCAGCATCTGTGTGGTCAGAAACATTTAATTTGACACCAACATTATTGAAATCCGACAATTCTATCAAATTTGATGTCGAAAATTTGTATGTTGGAAAGTGGCGGGCACCTGGGAAAATGGCGGCCATCTTAAAATGTTCCGTGGCTAACCGGCTTTTTTCGAAAAATGGTCCAGTATTCATGTCAATTTCGGTGCTTGCATCACTATTTGAAAAATTATCTCACTTATCTACTACACTATGGGTCGCATGTAGGCAGAAATATGGATACTGGTCGCATTTCGCTGCCGTGTGAACTACTGCGTTAAAATATTGTGCTTGCAGCTAACCTGTAGATAGACAGTTTGCAAAGATAACTTCAACCAGTCATTCTCGATTAGCATCCATTAGCGCACTAATGTTAGCAAGACCAAAATTCAGTCAAGCACACGTTTTATACTACAAACTATAAGAACGTGATACTTACAATGTGCCTGTATCCGTCGCTCTCGTTCTTCAATTAAGTCCAATATGTCTCCCACTTCTTTTGCCGCTTCTTCAGACTCCAAGTTGGATTTGAGTGACGCATGCGCAGCCGAGTACGTAAGACGCTGTCGATCGTCATCACGTGGGTGGTACATCCTTTGATTCGCTGATGGCTTCTCTGACCGCAAAATGATAACCTAGGTTTGATTCTATTGGTCCTGACGGTTCCAGGTGTCAATCACCGGAATCCGCCATTCTGAGCCGGAGTGAGCAACTGTTGAACAGCTGGCTGTAATAACGCAGCAGGGCGCAATGCGCACAGGCAGTTCGTCACTATTTTTAAAATCACAAGCGGTTTTTAGAGCCCCAGTGAAGTTTAATTTAAATGATTTTTTTTAATAAATTGGAACCGAAAAAAAATCTCAATTGACGCTCCAGTTAAATGTGCCATGGAACGCCTTTACGCTGTAGTTTTGCTCTGCTTTATTTTAGCAGCATAAAACTTTGCACATGTATTGTTAGAAGGTTATTACACGACTTCTTCAGTGTTTAGGCTTGATCAGCCTATTTTCCAGGAGAATAGATAAAAGGGATTTTTTTCAAATATTTTCCTGTGCTGCTCTGCATTTACTCTGACACATTAACAGTGATGATTACAGATTAAAGTGTTAGCTTTCTTTTGATATCAAGATTGATCACATGAGTTTATATTTACAAAGTTAACTGTTTAGTTTGGGCATGTCATTTTTGGGCAGAAGCGTAAAAAAAATAGGCCTCTGAATATTCTCATTCATCCAGGTCATTGTATTCTCAGTGCATTCAATCGATCATAACTGATGTGTCCCACCTAGTCTTTGAGCATGAACTGGACTAGAGCTGTCCTATCTAGTCTGACTGGTGTGTGTCCCAACTAGTCTTTGAGCATGAACCCATAAAGCCTGCTCGGATGAAAGGCAAAACGTCCTCTAAGACAACCCGAACAGTCCACCTGCCTCAAAAAATAGAGTTTCAATAAGTAAATATATAAATCGTTTGCATGTGAGAGTGAATGGTTGTTTGTCTATATGTGCCCTGCGATTGGCTGGCGACCAGTCCGGGGTGTACCCTGCCTCTCGCCCGAAGTCAGCTGGGATAGGCTCCAGCATGCCCCCGCGACCCTAATGAGGAGAAGCGGTATAGAAGATGGATGGATGGGTAGATCATTTGTAGATATTAAGCAAAAGTGTATCATTAATTCATCCATTATCTGGTCCACTGTGGATTGGGGGCAGTGGGAGAATGGTACTAATCTGATGTCATTACCTGCCGCATTCCGAAGTTTTCCAACCTCAGACATTTTGACCTTGGCTCATTCATTTTATTTAAGAACCACAAAAGTGCAACATCCCCCATTATATACATTGCTAAATTGGTAGAGGAAGTGTTCATGATGGAGGAAGGTAGGTCAAAGTTAAGCAGGAAGAAGTATTGTGGTGCACAAAACCAAAATGGGTTATATGCGGTCCGAAAAATATTAGTTTGGTCCAGATCAGATGTACGGACTCAACACAGCCCAAATTCCAATTTCTATTTTTGGGCTAAATTTGGACCAACTCAGACGGGCTAAACTCAACCCAATTTTCAACATCTATTTTTGGGTTAAATTTGGACCAAATCAGACGGACTAAAGGCAGCCCAGTTTTCAACGTCTATTTTTGGGCTAAATTTTGACCAACTCAGACGGGCTAAACTCAACCCAATTTTCAACGTCTATTTTTGGGCTAAATTTGGACCAACTCAGACGGGGTAAACTCAACCCAATTTTCAACGTCTATGTTTGGGCAAAATTTGGACCAAATCAGACGGACTAAACGCAGACCAATTTTCAACGTCTATTTTTGGGCGAAATTTGGACCAACTCAGACAGACTAAACTCAACCCAATTTTCAACGTCTATGTTTGGGCGAAATTTGGACCAAATCAGACGGACTAAACGCAGACCAATTTTCAACGTCTATTTTTGGGCTAAATTTTGACCAACTCAGACGGGCTAAACTCAACCCAATTTTCAACGTCTATTTTTGGGCTAAATTTGGACTAACTCAGACGGGCTAAACTCAACCCAATTTTCAACGTCTATGTTTGGGCTAAATTTGGACCAAATCAGACGGACTAAAGGCAGCCCAGTTTTCAACGTCTATTTTTGGGCTAAATTTTGACCAACTCAGACGGGCTAAACTCAACCCAATTTTCAACGTCTATTTTTGGGCTAAATTTGGACTAACTCAGACGGGCTAAACTCAACCCAATTTTCAACGTCTATGTTTGGGCTAAATTTGGACCAAATCAGACGGACTAAACGCAGACCAATTTTCAACGTCTATTTTTGGGCTAAATTTTGACCAACTCAGACGGGCTAAACTCAACCCAATTTTCAACGTCTATTTTTGGGCTAAATTTGAACCAAATCGGACGGACTAAACTCAACCCATTTTTCAACATCTATTTTTGGGCTAAATTTGGACCAAATCAGACGGACTAAACGCAGACCAATTTTCAACGTCTATTTTTGGGCTAAATTTTGACCAACTCAGACGGGCTAAACTCAACCCAATTTTCAACGTCTATTTTTGGGCTAAATTTGCACCAAATCGGACGGACTAAACTCAACCCAATTTTCGACGTCTATTTTTGGGCTAAATTTGGACCAACTCAGACGGACTAAACGCAGGCCATTTTTCAACATCTATTTTTGGGCTAAATTTGGACCAAATCAGACGGACTAAACACAGGCCATTTTTCAACGTCTATTTTTGGGCTAAATTTGGACCAAATCAGACGGACTAAACACAGGCCATTTTTCAACGTCTATTTTTGGGCTAAATTTGCACCAAATCGGACGGACTAAACTCAACCCAATTTTCGACGTCTATTTTTGGGCTAAATTTTGACCAACTCAGACGGGCTAAACTCAACCCAATTTTCAACGTCTATTTTTGGGCTAAATTTGAACCAAATCGGACGGACTAAACTCAACCCATTTTTCAACATCTATTTTTGGGCTAAATTTGGACCAAATCAGACGGACTAAACGCAGACCAATTTTCAACGTCTATTTTTGGGCTAAATTTTGACCAACTCAGACGGGCTAAACTCAACCCAATTTTCAACGTCTATTTTTGGACTAAATTTGCACCAAATCGGACGGACTAAACTCAACCCAATTTTCGACGTCTATTTTTGGGCTAAATTTGCACCAAATCGGACGGACTAAACTCAACCCATTTTTCAACATCTATTTTTGGGCTAAATTTGGACCAAATCAGACGGACTAAACACAGGCCATTTTTCAACGTCTATTTTTGGGCTAAATTTGGACCAACTCAGACGGGCTAAACTCAACTCAATTTTCAACGTCTATTTTTGGGCTAAATTTGCACCAAATCGGACGGACTAAACTCAACCCATTTTTCAACATCTATTTTTGGGCTAAATTTGGACCAAATCAGACGGACTAAACGCAGACCAATTTTCAACGTCTATTTTTGGGCTAAATTTTGACCAACTCAGACGGGCTAAACTCAACCCAATTTTCAACGTCTATTTTGGGGCTAAATTTGCACCAAATCGGACGGACTAAAGTCAACCCAATTTTCGACGTCTATTTTTGGGCTAAATTTGGACCAACTCAGACGGACTAAACGCAGGCCATTTTTCAACATCTATTTTTGGGCTAAATTTGGACCAAATCAGACGGACTAAACACAGGCCATTTTTCAACGTCTATTTTTGGGCTAAATTTGGACCAAATCAGACGGACTAAACACAGGCCATTTTTCAACGTCTATTTTTGGGCTAAATTTGCACCAAATCGGACGGACTAAACTCAACCCAATTTTCGACGTCTATTTTTGGGCTAAATTTTGACCAACTCAGACGGGCTAAACTCAACCCAATTTTCAACGTCTATTTTTGGGCTAAATTTGAACCAAATCGGACGGACTAAACTCAACCCATTTTTCAACATCTATTTTTGGGCTAAATTTGGACCAAATCAGACGGACTAAACGCAGACCAATTTTCAACGTCTATTTTTGGGCTAAATTTTGACCAACTCAGACGGGCTAAACTCAACCCAATTTTCAACGTCTATTTTTGGGCTAAATTTGCACCAAATCGGACGGACTAAACTCAACCCAATTTTCGACGTCTATTTTTGGGCTAAATTTGGACCAACTCAGACGGACTAAACGCAGGCCATTTTTCAACATCTATTTTTGGGCTAAATTTGGACCAAATCAGACGGACTAAACACAGGCCATTTTTCAACGTCTATTTTTGGGCTAAATTTGGACCAACTCAGACGGGCTAAACTCAACCCAATTTTCAACGTCTATTTTTGGGCTATATTAAGGCAATGACTGACCGACCAGATTTAGTCCAAAAAAGAACGTCCAAATGACGTCTGGTGTTTGGTGGGATATCTATTTGTTATTAAGTGTGAATAATTATGAGTTAACTATGGACGAAAATGCGATTAATCACGATTAAATATTTTAACATGGAAAACAAAGAGGCAACACACAAACAAAGACAGATGTAGTCATCAACATTCAACAACAGTACTGCAACTCAAAGAATTGCTGAAAAGGACGATCTGGAAATTGAAACTTTTGACCACACTAAGTGCCTAAGTGCCTGACCACACAGGCACTTAGGCAAACAGCAGCAATATTAAATGATATACAGTATTTGTCAATAATTGACTGGTGTCCAGGATGAACCCCCACCCCCACCCAAAGTCAGCTGGTATAGGCTCCAGCTCCCCTGCGATCCTAATGAGGACGAACGGTATGGAGAATGGATGGACCAAAGGAAGGATGGATAAATAAATAGAAATGATATATATATGTATAATTATTAGGAGTCCACATTTTAATGCCGCATACTGAATTTCTAATCAGCGTTTATTAAATCTTACACTTAGTATTTTTCATGGCATTCTAAGTTCTGCCCACTGATCTGTATTATATATCTGGATAGCTCATTGGCGATGACTTGTGAAGCCACATGGCCGCCATATTGCCACTCGCAAGAAACACTTCTCGGACAAGCTTTTGCATTCGTGGTGAACTTCTTTTATTAATTCGGATTGGACACAAATTTTGCCTTAAGATGCCTGCATGTGCAGCTATTAACTGCACAAATCGCCAGTTCAAAGGATGTGGACGAACATTTGACCTCTAAGTATGATTGAATTGTAGATTTATGATTGATAATTTAAGGGTTTTGCACTGTCGATCTCTCAGATATTTTTGATCGTGTAAAATTCCTCTGATTAAATGTATGTCCAGAATTGATACGTTTTTACAGCTCTATAACAGCTAAGAAATTCACGTACTTTTTTGTTATATCACGATATATGTATTTCTTTAAGGGACGAAGGTTACGACTTGAAGGAATGGGGGAATCTCAGTGTTTCCATTATGCTTAACAGGCATTGTATACAGCCGTGTTTTTCAACCACTGTGCCGTGGCACACTAGTGTGCCGTGAAGGATTGTCTGGTGTGCCGTGGGAAAGTATCCAATTTCACCTAATTAACATCCGCAAATAATGTGCCGTTGCCGAGTGTCTGTGCTGCCTGGTAGTGATCGGCATGTAAGAGAAACCATGTAATACACTTCCATATCAGTGGGTGGCAGCAGGTAGCTAATTGCTTTAGAGTCCCTTGATAGAGAGAGTTACGACAACTGAGATTACGCCGCCATGTTGGGGCCAATTCAAGCGTGCGCAGTACGACAATGCATGTAAAAAGTGGTATAAAGAATATTAAGGTATTCAATGTAATATCCATAAAATAACTGCATAAGTGCACGAAATGAGGTTCCCCGACCATACAGATAAAAATAAATCTAAAATTAGGCCAGATTATAAAAAGCATAATACGATTTATATATAAAAAATCATTATTGCACTTTACATCTAACATTGCGAATTCCTTCTACAGTTTTGAAGCATTTCAAATGAAACTTAGGGAAAATGAGGACATTGACATGAAGATGTGCAAGACATGTTTTTTTCTGTGTTTGTTTGTCGGACAAAGCGTCGCCATGGTAAATTTGCTCGAGATCATGGATTACTTTATTTGCAACCAGAGGTGATTTACACAAGGATCATTCACATTAAACAGAAATTCACAACACCAAATACAACACATGGGACCGAACACTCTCAATTGACCTACCTCACACAGCTCCGAAGACGAGTTCGGCTTCCAGCCTAAATGGTTGATTTTATTCTCCCAAATTGTCCGTCTGTTGATATCTGAAGGGAATCTGTCTTTCATTTGGATTTACTTTCACTGGGGATGCAAGGAAACGACTACGTTGTGCTTGGTGTGTGGTGAAAAGATATCCAACAACGCTCTGGTCCCAAGTAAGCTTAAACACCATCTCCAAAAAAGACTGAGAGTTGTTGAGGAAGAGCGTTGTGTGTTGTTGTTGTGTCTTGTTTTGATTCCTGCCAGGATATTAGCTCTGTGTTCATCCAAACAGGCCCAGGTTTCACACTGAGTGAGTAGAAATGTGAATGACTCTAAAATACTTTTTATTTTTGTTTATTTGATTCCTACACTGACACTGTGATGATAACAACTTTATATTGTCTATGTAGGCTACAGAGTTCATTTGTTAGCATTTTCGGCCGGTGGTGTGCCTCTGGGTTTTTTCAATTAAAAAAATGTGCCTTGGCGCAAAAAAGGTTTAAAAACACTGGTATACAGTGCAGTTAGCAAGCCAGTTTGCATACAATTGACCCGGCATGACCCTTCATTTGGATAAACAACAATTTTTTTTTTTTTGCTGCTGAATGACTGACGTAAAAGGATTCATTCATATGATATGTTGTGGAAAATAATATTACTGAACATGCATACCGGTATGTTTGAGATTGCAAACAACGTATTGTCTTACCAAAGCATATGGTTTTGTTTCAGTGTTGTTGTTTTTTTTTTTGTGTGGGTGTATGTGTTTATGGTTATTACACATTATGGTTATCACATATTATTGCTGTGTTTTTTGTTAAAATATACTTCTATATCAGAAAAGAGGTCATTTCTATTTTATAACACCAACAAAAAAAATCAGAAAAAAAAATCAGCAAAATGTTAAATGATTTTAAAACTTGTCCAAGGTCACTCTCTTTTATGATTCATATTTTGTACAGACGAGAGCATAGTGAATTGTATGAAAGTAAGAAAAAAAAAGTAAAGCATCATGACCATGGATTTTAGTGGAAAAAAGGGATGGGATATGCAGTTAAAATTAAAATCTCTTTCTAGAGTAAAACTATGCATTGCTATAGGAGAGTGCTGAGCCAGGGTGCAGAGTAGAATTTTGTCCCAAAGGCAATGAGAATTGGAAGGGGAAAAAGTACATTTAATATAGCCAAAAGATAGAGAATAACGTATCAAATCGTTTTTAAGGGACGAAGGTTGCGTTACTTGACGGAATGGGAGAGTCTCCCCGCTTTTTAATTTAAAATATAGATGTTCTGCGAGCCTCTTCATCTGCTTTGTACACTATGTACGCTCTGCCAATGTAGTCGAGATGTGAGTGGTAAGATGGCGTCTCTGTGGTTTCAGCGGCTTGCACGGCGGCGTGCGACGGATGAGCTGTCCAGATATATTATACAGATCAGTGGTTCTGCCTCAGGAGGGCGCTAAACCGACGTCGGATTTAGTTGTTTACATCATCAACACGCGACACATATTGCGATGATTGTTTTTTCTACGTAACGGCCACTTAACTCCCCTGTAAACATCACTAAGGAACGCTCTAAATCACCACCAACTTAATGGGTAAGCTTAAATAATAACACAAACTCGACTTACTAACGACGAACTGGATTTTGTTCATGATTTGTTGTATTAACGATGTCGTCCTTATTTAACTTAACGGAATTATATATAACTAGACAAACGTACCATAGCTGTAGCATAGCTGTGTTAGACACACGTTGAAAGTGAAACATTGGTCGTCAAAACACCGATGTAATTTTACCGTAATCATTTTCCTGGAAAGAATACTGTCGTTGTCTTTTTATTGTTAGTGGAGTTAGGATGACATCACTCAAAGGCTTCATACTGTTACTTGATATTTAATGCAAATTTTGTACTACAGCACAACACTGTAGTGGTCTGTGGGATCTGCATGCAGTGTGGGCGACGTGTAGCTCGGAATAGTCATCATACTATACAAGAATTCCAGATGGATTGGTGGCCTAAAAGCAAGTGCCATAATTGGAGTACTTTTTTTTTCCTAGTGATAGGAAGTGAATATACAATAATCAGCAAATATCACAACTATATATTTCTGCTTTACTGATGCATAACCTCCTTCAGTAGGGCTGTAGCAAAGCGGCAGGGATGAGGATCCGGCTTGAGAGCCCGGGCCATGCTGCCGGCCTCCTCGCTGAGCTGAACCGTTGCCGCCAATCACGCCGCTATTGTGATGTGTTCCTACAAGTTGGCAACCGCACTTTTGCGGCACACCGTGCTGTGCTGGCGTGTGCTGGGACCTACTTCAACAACCTGTTCTCCCGCTCTCCATCCCCGTCCACCACTGCCATCTCTTTGGAGTTCATATCCCCCGCCAACTTTGATAAACTGCTGACTTTTGTGTACACTGGGGAGATTTTGACGGATCTAATATCTGTTGGGGTTATTTATGAGATGGCCGAAAGGTTGGGTGTTACTGAGCTTGTGAGGGCTTGTCATGCTACCTTCCCAGACCTGAGGGGCACTGTGTCTTCAAACACCAAAGCAAATAGTCCTGGAGATCTTCCAGATGCCCCTGTGGTTGTGACTGGCTCCTCAGGGGTCACCGTCAGTACAGCCTCGGTTTCTGCTTCCCCTGTGTGTTCCTCTGTTGCCTCCTGCTCGTCTTTGTCATCGCCTTCTGTCCAAACTCCTGCCACTGCCTCCTCACCTCCCAATCAAGCTAAGGTAGCAAGGGTGGGACATGAATCCACTGCTGGGACTCTGTCTTTGGAGTTGAAAGTAGAAGACATCCAGTCTCATATAGGCTACGGGCAGATGTCTGCAGAGGTACCAGGACAATGCCCTTTAGCCAGCGCGGACAGTGACGTGCTACCTCTGGGGTCTGTGCTGAAGAGGGAGCAGAGACTGGAGGACATGGAGAAAGGTGAAGGCGACAAGGTGACAAGTGATATGGCACCGTCCGCTTCATGCTCTTTCCCAGACTCTTTGGTGCAGCCATCCTCCTCAGGAGTGCCCATTGGCAGCCTGCAGGTGGGGGTGGTGGAGAGCAATGTGGCTGATGCTCAGGGGGACAGCGAGTTGTATGAACAAGGAAACGAGGAGGAGACACAGACCGGTCAATGCAATGGCACAGCTGAGGATGTGGAACAGTGGAGGCAACTGGCAGGTAATGGTAATGTTTTAGTAGTACTACCAACATGTGTAACAGTTACAATAAGGAACATAATATACTTACACAATACTGCATGCTTAGAAATGAGTAGGAAGAAGCAGATCTCATTTAAACCTACCCGTTCTCCATGCTTTAACAATTACTGATTTGTATTGTCACTTCCTGTGTTTATTGTGTTCACACTTAACAATAATGTGTTTCACATTTTCTAAAAAGGAAAAGAATCAAGAATGATTGATACATAATGATAGATATTTGTGCATGATTTTAGCTGAAACTGTACCAGATTGATGATTTTCAGTGTTTTCAATTTTAGGAATCGAGGGTTAATGTGTATTATATATTATATTGACTACTGCTCTTTTCGCAGGAGATATCATTGAACTGAGTGATGATGAGAACTTTATAGAGGATGATGACGATGACCTTGTGTGTTTGGAAAATGGCGAGACAAACAAGTCAAGCCACCAGGTATTCTTTGTACTGTTCAAGAGTGTTTCATATAAACATAAAAGCTCTAAACATGACATGTTTGGCCATTGCAGGGCCCAGGAGACACGCTGTCTTGTAAAGCCTGTGCAGCTCCCCTACCAGCAGTGCCGGCTGCCATCAGACAACATGCTGAGACCCATGTGACCGAGCTGGGCCTGTGCAGGCTGTGTGGCGTCTCATTTGCCGACCATGCAGCCGGGGTGTCCCACTCCCTCACCCATGTTGGCGTGCAGCTTTTTCCCTGCGACTTGTGTCACCTAGAATTTTGCAGCCAAAACAAACTGCTGCGGCACCAGCGCCAGAGTGGATCCAGTTACACCTTACCACAACAGGCCCTGACCGGCGGCAGCCAAGGCTCAGAGTTGCAGTGTGGCGTGTGCACAAAAAACCTCAGCAAGGACTTCCAGGTTGGTGAACAAAAAAAAATGACACCCCATGGTGTAACTATTTTATTTCTGAACCGCTGCACACAAAAAGAGTGAAGATTTGTTAAAACGCGCACCCCCACTCTGTTACCTGTACTGTTATTTTTTATGACAAATACACCACTTGGTGGCGCTGGTATTAAATCTTAAAGTTTTTAGGCTTTGTGACATGCTGGCCTCACAACTCGCAGCGAGTTGAACACAAGTTAATATTTGGTCATAAGTTCTTATGAAATGAAACAGGCAAGAAGTGTGGATTGTTTAAGGGCTCTCCAAAAGTTAACTGGGACAACCCAGCGGCCTGCGTAGCAGCAGAGCCATGTGCTACCGCTGGCTGCTTTAGAAGGAGGTGGGTGCGACACCGCAGCAGACGGTGTGCGTCCTTAGTGCTAGCCTGATGACCAGGCTAAAACAGTGAATTTTCATTCCATCTCATCAATGATCTTTCATTATCATTCATTCGTGGTACAGTATGCACCTATACCTTAAACAAAATGCGTTTAATAAGTGTGTGTGGCATATTTACGACTTAAACCTGGGTTGTGCTTCTGTGCATTCTGTGCTTCCTTCGTCACAAGTGAACAGTGGCAATTGAAGAGAGACAGGGAGCGTTCAGGGAGCTGAATCTGATCTAATAATTATACCTGTCACTGAAATTGCGAATGTTGACTCAAAAAGTGGTGCCTCAATGCAGCATCATAGTCTGGATTTTATTAGTGTCAAAGATAGACAATTTTATGGGCGTCTCAATTAGTTGCGTTAATTTGCTGTTTGCGAATAGTCTCGAAAACGTAGCCCTTGCAAATAGTGGGGCTCTACTTGTATCTGTATTGCATGAATGCTAGCATGTCTTCCAAATGTCACTTAGAGTTAAAACTTAGGCCCTGTCCACACTAAGAACGTTCCTGGAATTTTTTGGGGGCGGTTTGAAAAAACTGCGCGTCCGCACTGGACTGCGCTGGATTAGTAAATAGTTGCATCCAAACAGGAACGGATCCCTGGGTGAAAACAATGCATTACGCACCTACGCCTGGCGTTGTAAACAGAAACGCAGACAGACCCACATGACACACCAAACTACAGAAGAAGAAAGAACATGCGTATAAGTCCACCTTCGACTTGTTTAGAGTAATTTTGGAGTATAACGCAACAAAATGTCAGAAGAAGGTCGCCTGGGGTGAGTCATACTAGTTGAAATATTCAGATATTATATTCGCGTGTCATCTTGTCACTTCTGTTCACATGACTGCGACAGGGCGGTGATGTCATTGTTTTCAGAACGTAACGGCTTGGTTGTCTAGACGGGAACGACAAGCCGACGTTTTCAGATTTTTCCTATCTAGAAGCTGTTTGGGGAAAAATACCGTTTCAGCGGACTCAGAACGCAGTTGCTGTGTGGATGAAAGGTTGAAACGATAAAATACTTTGCCGTTTTGACCTGAAAACATTCCCGTGTGGACAGCCCCTTGGAACACTATGGGAGGTCCTATTTTTTGGACGTGCCTGTGGGTCGTTGGAGTGTATACTTGAAAACTCAGAACTTTGGCGTACTGTGACTATTTTTAACTGTAGTACCACTTAGTTCCACTCTTAGTGGTGTTCTTTCACGAGCATTAGCACATTACGTATTTTTAGATCTTGACTTCCCATTTCATTGACTTGAGCAACATTTTTATCTGTTTTTGATAGTTGGCTAAGTGTTATTAGTAGGTATGTCACAAAACGACAATACACGAGATTGGACCTACGGGACGAGACGAGATTTTAACATTACTTTAAGTAGAATGAAAATATAGAAAAAATATATGACAATGTATTGCAATGTACTAATTTAATTTCTACTACGTTACCTTGAATTGCTCTTCATGAGGCTACTCTCCTGTGCACTCTGTGTGTATGCTAGCGGCCCCCCCTCCACCTACCGAGACAAAGAGACTGCATGACTGAGAAGAGGGCTCACTCTGTTCATGCCATATTTCTATGGAACAAACACGTCAAGGTGCTGAAACCAATGCACAGAGTGAACTCTCTTCCTGCCTGTTTGGAGGCGGGAGACAAGAAAAAAAGACATGCATGCACATGGCAATACACTGAGGCAGGCAAAATAATCAAGTTGATTTTGGTTTATTGTGCAATTAATGTATTATTGTCTCGGGCCTAGTGCCCACAAGACCTTTTTTTTCTGAACAAGAAATGTCACGTTTGAACCTTACGAGATCTTGTGACACCCCTAGTTATTAGTTTGGACTTCTTACATTAGCGTGAACTTAAAATGTGAATTCTGATCATGATATCACAATGGTATCATCCCAGGACGTATGACTTTTTACTTCTCAAATGTAATCTGAAATAATAACATCACCTCAAATTGGCAGTGTTGCATCGAAACCTCTGGAAATGAACTAATTCGGATGTTGTCCAATATGGAAATTCTACTGGTGTTTGCATACCCGAGTGCGAGCAAATGCCTCATGTATTGGTGACAAATTATTGCTAGAATTAGGAATAAATGCACTACATTTCCTGACTTGTACACTTGTTTGTTACATGTATCTCCTGTCAGATGGTGAGAGACCACATCCTGAGCCACGTGTGCCCCCAAAGCTTGAGCTGTGGCGTTTGCCACCTCCCCCAGCTCTCCCTGTGCTCGCTGCTGTGGCACGCCCTCACCCACCTGTCGGTGCCCGTCTTCACCTGCCCACACTGTGCCCGCTGCTTTGTAGAGCGCCCCCTTCTGGAAGCACATATGACCGCGCATGCTGAAGAGGCAGCTGCCCTGGAGCAAGAGGGCTACAGAGTCGTAACAGTTGGCGGAGGGGGAGAAAGTGTTTCAGGAGTGGAGGAGCTGAATTGCTTCCTGTGCCCTCAGACATTCCCTACCTCATCTGCCTTTCTGTGCCACCTCAGCCAGCACACCTCTGAGATCCCAGGGAACAGTGGAGGAGGCGGCTGGTTTGGCAAACGTAAAGCTGACCAGCCTCTGGAGTGTCCGCAATCGTCTTGCTCCTCCTCCTCTCCACGGGAGAGTGGAGGTCTTGTAAAGATGAGCAACCGGAGCCTCGGTGTACCAGAAAAGTATTTTCAAGGGCCAATACACAGTTTGACCTCTGCTTCCCTGTCCAATGGGAGCCCTGCACAGGATGGGGCCACTGGTGCTGTCGGCGTCCGTGGCAAGTGGTACCGGTGTCGCTACTGCGGGAAACGTTTTGCACACTCTGGTGAGTTCACGTATCACCTGCGTATCCACACGGGGGAGAAGCCCTACCAGTGCAAGGTGTGTCTGCGCTTCTTCAGAGGGCGCTCCACCATGATCTGCCACCTCAAGACCCATGCGGGCGCACTCATGTACCGCTGCACTGTGTGTGGCCTCTACTTCTCGACACTGAAGATGATGTCGTCTCACTTGGAGCTCCACAAGGACCAACTGCCGGCCCACTTTAACATCGAGCAGACTTTCATGTACAATGACCACTCTAAAGAACCGCTGTCCTCCATGGACACCTGATTCAGACATCCACTCTTTGTGGGGACATGAGGATAGAGTAGCATTTAGTATCAAATCAGGATTGATTTGAATGTCAGTGATTAAAAATGTCTTCATTGTAGCATATAAATTATTTTCCTACAGTCCCTATTTTCACACATGAAGCAATCAAAAGGGAAATTTGTGTCTAAACCTTAAAGCATGCTTTTTGAAGAATGTAACATGACTTCATACGCCCAGATTGAGTTTGTATAATAGTCTGACCTCTTATTTATGGTACTGTGACAGTTATTTATGAGTTTTTTAAATGCCTTTATACATTTCACTCTCATTTTGTAACGCTGTCCCCGAATGCCTTTTATTAAAAAGTCATGAAGGAACCAGATGCACCAAGGATATCTGTCATTGTGAGATCCTGTTTAATGCTGCACAATAAAAGGCATCCATCACCAGAAGGCCAGTGATGCCACTGGTGGAGCATCTGCTTCCAGTGGGCTAGGGACCTCTGCCCTCTTTTATAGCCCTGCGGTCTCTTCCTGCTATTGTATCTGGGGGACTACCACCACCGCTTCCTGAAAACTGTTGAGTGGCACATTCCACTTTTGGATGTAAACAAATAACACAAGCATTAGTCAAATAAATACTGTACGTTTCCCCCCTCACTGGAAAAGAAAGCAAAATCCAACTCGAGAGTTTTCCAACATCAGGTGTTTTATTTCATATTTTACAAAGTATGTGCACAGCAGACTACATAAGCATCATCAGTAACTGAGAGTCACTCGACTATGGAATGTTTAAACTGGTTAGATATAAGATGCACTATTTAGTCATTTAGAGCAGTGGACAGAGGCTTGTTTACAATAATGGTAAGGTTTTGGTAATGGACTTAATTCATACGAGTTGAGTAACTTTATAGCATTACACATAGACTTTCAACATGGGCATTCCTCTATTTAAAAAAGATCAGATACTCCCACAGAAAAAAATATATTTACTGGGGGTGGTTTTATACCTGTGGGGTCCTTTCTGGTGCGTCACTGGATTACCATATTTGGAAGAGAGGGCGGGGCTATAGCCGGAGCCAGGGTTGACTTAACTGAAAACAGACAGGTTAGCATTATGATTAGCATGGCAGAAGATAAACGTAAAAGTAATGGTAATACCGTTTTATATCGTAATTATTGTGACCAAAATTACCACGCCTGTCAGTGTTATGTGTTGTTCAATTTTTCTGAAAATATGCCCACATTTCAATTCTGAGTTTTTAATCACGATTTAACTTTAAAACCGGAAGTGCATTCTTTACGTTGACCACCAGGGTGCGACTCCATTAGACTTACAAAGAACAGATTGTGAGTGCAATCGTTTGTTTGTAAAGCAGGAGTTGGAACGTTGTTAGCCGTTGTGATTGATCACCACAGTCGTATCAGCAAGTCACCTCTTATTCCAAGTATGTATTAACAAAATTGATTGACAAAATGAACCTTGAGCAAAAGAAAATGAGAAAATAAATCAATATAGCAGTATACTTTCGTCAGTCAGTAAAGGTTTCAGTCACCTTTGAACCCTGCAGTCGCCACCTTTGATGCAGTTTCCTCTTGAAGCGCTCTCGTGTTTTTTTGATCATGATCCAACATCAGACTGGCTGGTGCTGGCATTACTTAACTTGCGCTGCTTCCCCTTATCACCCCTTTCTCCGTTGGCTGCGTTGGGCTGTGTCTCCGCCCCCGCCTTGTCTGTAGGGGTCTCTCTGGGTATGTGGCTGACCACGGTGTTGATGAGGTTGTCACGAAAACTCTTGCTAAGGAAGTTGTAGAGGATAGGATTGGCCACGCAGTGAAAGAGCGAGAGGGTTTGCACCACGCTGAAGGAAAAATAAATGACCTCCACCATGTTGCAACTGAAGAGGATGGGGTGGAGGTCATCAATGATCATGAGCGACATGACCAGGTGGTAGGGCAGCCAGCACACAACAAACACCAGAGAGTAGACGTGCACCAGCCACACGTCCCGCCGTCCCTGCACGTCTGGTGCCGTTCGAATGGCCCGAGCGATCAGCACGTTACAGGTGATGATAACAGAGGCAGGGCAGAGGAACTGGAAGATCAGGCACAGGAATGCCACCGAGACAAACCACTGGGTGTAACTGTTCTCGGGCAGCATGTAGCAACCTGGCTCGTCCCACTCCAGGAGATCCACATGGATGTTTTCCAGCAGTGCCAGGAACAAAGAGAGCAGCCACACGCTTCCGCAGACAGCCCAGCGGCGCCGGCCCACCACCGGGAACAAGGCTGGAAACGAAGGCCTGGTTAGAGACAGGTAGCGCTCCAAAGTCATGAGGGCCAGAAAGAAGGAGCTGCTGTAGAAATTGATCCCGTAGATAAGGTTGGTGAGCTTGCAGAGCAAGCGTCCCCACAGCCAAACCCTGTTGACAGTCACCTCCATCATAAAGAAGGGCAGGACCACGATCACCATCAGGTCCGACAGGCTCACATTGAGGACGCAAAAGAGGACCCCGTTGGCGGAGTGGCGCCGTCGCCAGTTGACCCAGACCACCAGCGTGTTCTCCAGCAGGCCCACTACAAAGATGAAGAGGTAGAGCAGGAAGAGGCAGATGCGGCGGTACTCAGCATCCAGCTCCAGGGTGCACTCGTAGACAAACCACGGCGTGCCGTTCAAAAACAGTGAGTGGTTGAGGTCGTCGGTGCCCATTATCTACAGTTAGAAGCAGAGGAAAATATGGCTTCGCACTACACACTAAACACACAGTTACATTCTTTACTGACTTTACAAGTGGACAACATTAAACACATAACGGTACCTCGTTGGAATGATGACTGAGGGAGGACAAATCCCTCCTGATGCCTCCGTGCCTTGAAACCAAGAGTCTTGTGTTCAGCTTGCAGACACTAGGTGATACCTCTCTGCCTCGATGTTGCCGTATAACTGAGCTATCAAGCTGTCAGGAGCGTCTACCCTCCCATTACACACACACACACAACCACGCACACACATGTATTTAACAGGACATCCTCTGTTGGTGTGGCAGCATAGGACAGAAACCTTGACACAGTGGGACACTAAGAGTGTTCACAACTCTCAATGCTGTTATCAATAACAACTTGCATGTGTTTCGCAATGCTTGTATTTTTTTTTTTTTTAGGTGTTAATTCCACCGCAGTAGGAATTGTGCACAGATACGTACAAACAGTATGTCTTGTAATGGAACAATACCAGGAAATGGAAGATAGGAAGAGGATCTTTAACATCAGTGGTCGCAAACACTTCACGAGGATCACATCACGTGTTGAAACACTGAGCTGGCTGGTATAAAATAAAAAATGTTCAATGTTTTGTGCACATACTGTACAGTATATGGAAAGCCGGTCATCTGCATGAAGCAGGTTGCTGTGCAAAGCTTCGCAACAGTGTCACAAAGAATTGCATGATTATTTTTGTAAGACCACAGAGGCGAAAAAAGAAACCCTCAAACCACCAACGCAAACAATCAATGCCGGCTGAAACATTTGCAAAGTCATTAGCTGTAACCATGCGTGTGGTGAGGTTCATGGCTTTTTTTATGTTGATACAGGTTGCTGATTAAGTGGATAACAAGAAAAAGAAGAGAATAATTCACATTGGTTAAGAAAAGTCTTCAAATTGTTTTCAAATACTTCTTTGTCCCATTTATTTAATTGAGTTATTAACTGAAAATATTCATTCTTACCTTTGATCTGTATATGAAGTACATGCACCCTATCCTTCTACAGGAAAAGCTCTAATACTTTGTTGTAAAAGTCTGATCACCTCCTGGTGAGCCTGGGTACACCTGTATATTCCATCTTGGCAGTCAAATTCATTCATTCATTCAGCAAAGCATAAAAATATCTTGTATTTGACTTGCTGCTCTGCAGCTGTCGAAAATAATAAAACGCCGTCTTTTCCTTTCTAAGACAGCAGTGTACAAAATAAGTCATAAAGGTATGTCTGATTTTCTGCCGATATTGGTTCAATATTGGCCGATACTCAAGGCTGCAATATCGGTATCATATCGGAAGGGAGCTGTATCGGGACACCTCTACTTTTAACTGATCCAGTGTTGTCCTGCACTTTATCATCAATACCAATATCCAGTTGCCAGCAGCTGTTCCCTCAAACTAATGTCTGGTCACATGTCACATTGTAGTGTGATGAAGGAACAAATCATGCTTAAAAAAATACAGCAATACGGTTTGTGCAATAGACAAACACAGACCAATATGCAATGTAAATTATAGAAACGGATTTTAAACGTCTCAACAAAAGTCATTAAAATCCAATCGCCAACTAAAATGACATGTTCTCCTATCACCAAGTACAACAGTTCAGTCTAATAAATTCGCAACAGCTGCACATTTCTATGTGGCACAAACATCCATGTAAGAGCAAAGTGAAAGGATGAAACTCAGAACTGTTGAAATTATAATCTGGCCTCATTCAGCACTGCTTGGTCGCTTCCTATGCTGCAGGTATGCTGTGTGACTCGGGAGTGATTCTTCCTGATGTGTGATATTAGAAGTAAATTGAGATTAGAAGTATTAAAAGGAAGACACCTTACTCCTCCAGTCAACTGCATATTTACAACCCAAAGGCGAAATTTAGAAATAATTCCCGACTGTACACAGACTAAACTTGCACACACAAAACTGGCTTACCAATATCATTTTTATGCCAATATCAGATATTATTGGCCACCCCGAGATAGAAATAAATTGTGCTGAAATGTGCGCAATTATTGAAAATGTATTATACCATGGACATGTGTATCCCTGATGGGGAAGGTCAGTAAATCAGCTAAAACTGGTGTAATATGATATTGTAGCAGGCTCCAACAGGGGAAAAAAAGAGGAAGTTGGCCCAGCTGGAGGCCAAACCTGAACCCAGTTTAAAATCTGTCGTTACCTGAAGGGGCCTGTGCACATGAAATGCACTCAACTTGACAGGTTTGGAGCGCTCTTGCAAGAGTAACCATGTCAACATGTGCTATGCAGACACACTCCTACCCAAAGAGACTAAATGCTGTTATTAAATGGTACTTGAATTATTCTAATGGTGTGCAGACCAACATTTTCCCCAGCTGAATTGTGCATCATTTCAGGAGAAAATTTTCCATTGTAAACAGGAGGGCGAGTGTTGACTTTCTGTAACTCACTGTAGTCCTACCAGCTTGGTGAACAGTAAGGGTCAGGGGGTCCTAAAGCAAAAACACAGGGACATTTATGTTGGCCAGAACCCACTGATTAATGGACACAGTGTTGCTATTGCTTCTTCAAAATTGTCAGCATTTTGTGACCTACTGACCCTTCAACCAGCCCACTCATCCTGTCTCCAACCTATTGTGTAGGCCGGTGATGAGAGAGTTCTACCAGTCAGCATGTTCTGTCTTCTCTCCTTTGACAGGAAGGAACCAGTCAGCACAATTCTATCTTCTGACACAAGTGAGACAAATAACAGTTCGTGACCTCCACAGCATGATCTCAAACTTCACACAACACCTACAGCACACCTATCCTGGTTACCTTTTTACTGCTTTTAAAGGGATTCAATACATACATTGTCAAATCAAAACTAGAGTAAAATAAAGACTTTCCAGGCATTTTTTTGTAAAATATATTTTGGTCATAAAGCTGATTTGCAAAAATACATGTGCAATGAATCATTGACAATGAGGCCTCATACAGCGTGTATAATGTACACTGCCATGCCACTTTTTGGAATGCTGCATTGTGTTAAGGCTCACTGCACCATAGAATGAAACATCAATCACCAAATCTGAAAAAGTTACAATACACAGACAACAGTTCTATTGCTAGATATTTTTATACCATCTTCAATGAGTCCAAGTTAGCAGGTTGGCTCATATCAAGGCTGTCTTCTCATATGGAATTCTGCATCACTGAGGCGAAATGAATTGTGAAGGCAGGATGAGACTTAAAGGTTTGCTTGCTCCACTTTACAGGCTTATGGCAGCAAAGACATGCAGGCTGGCAACTGTGTTAACAGACCTACTGATATGATTTGAATTCCGTCAGTAAATTCAATCATCCTCCTCTATGCCCTTAAATAAACTGTAGTGTGGTCCTTTAAAAAGGATAGGTTCCTTTAGCACTGCGCTCACATTAATTGCACACCAAGTGTAAATTCTGCTTGGATTAATGCTTCATTTGCACTTATTTGGCACTCACTGGTAGTTGGTCCAAACTGTATTTACCTATCTCCTTTAAGGTTATAAATTAACTTTTGTGATATTAACTTTCTTGCTGAAATGAATGGCTTCATGTCTGCTCTGTGTCAACTCATTGGCTATGGCTTCCTGGAATGGGTTGGTTTGTAAATTGTTAATTTTTTTGTTCAAGCTAGGATGTGTCTTCATCACTGAGGTGTAAGACTTGTGAACATGTATGTTTGAATGGGGAATATTGTACCGTTTGTGTGTTAAAAGGTGCTGTCTGCCTTGGTTAGGTACTGCAGGGGGGGGGGGGGGGGGGGGGGAAGAAATGCATTATAAACCCCCCCCCTTTTCCTGCTCCGACATTGCAAGCCACGCCCCACGTAAAACACACTCATGCGCATTAGTTATGTTTGCTGTCAGCTTGCTTATTATAGCGATATGGCAAAATTTGGCTACTAATGTTAGCGGAAGTATTGCTTATAACAACACCGAGTCCAAATTGTCAGTCGCTTCTTTGAGAATGCTGTTGTGTATGTGCACGCACTACGGACATGTACGTGTATACAAGACAGTGGTGAGTGAAAGCCATAAACGCCAATCATTTTATTCTGGGCGAACAAAAATGTTTACAAAGTTAAACTTCAAATTGTAATCAATTAAGACACATTTGTTAAATCTGTTCTTTTAAACCACTATTGGTAACATATGCTAGCCGGTGGTGTTCATATTTTTTGGTTTAAAAAAAGTATAATTTAGAGGCAAAGAGGGACAGCACCTGGTAATGCCAATTTGAATTAAATTCAACGAAGCAACAGCGGCCTCTAGTGTTAGAAATGGAAACGTGAGGAAGGACAGCCTTTTGAGCATGCTTAGCACAGACGTCATTCTTGCTTTGCCAAATAGCTACAAAGGGTCGTTTTAACTGGAAAAATGCTATCATTTTCTTCTTACTTTCACTGGTTCCAAAAAGTAACACAGCAGCAAAAGGGTAAAATCTGTTCTGATCTGTTCTAATACACTGAACACTGATCAACGTCACCGATAGCTGAATATTTAACTTTTCAAGAGTGCTTAATATCGAAATCTTAAAAATAAATATATGCAGTTCACTATCTATCTACACATTGGAAGTAGTGTTTCCTCATATCAACACTTTAAAAATATTTCCTGTGCACACATTATTTTTGGTCAATGGTAAGAGGCTTTGAGTGTTGTGTTTGCAGCTGAATTTTATGCAAAAATGTTAGAGATGAAGTCACGGAATCGTTTGGCATATTGCTCTGGGTGTACGGTGGAGATTTCAGCGCCCGCCTGTGACACAGAAACAGACAACGTCAGCATCAAGCAATAGGTGCAAATAAGCCATCCAACACTTGTCTCCTTACTCACCCCATGTTTTACAGTTTTGGCTGCATGAGCTGCTTTCTTCTTGGCATCGTACTGAGTTAATACATCAATCAGGCCCATGAAGTAGATCTCCCTCTGAGGGGCTCCTGGAACAGAAAGGCGGACAATCAGGACATAATTTTCATGTTGTTTTTTATCGTAATAGACACTACCACTGCCCCTAAGCTTCTTGTCATTTGCAGTTCAGCTTTTCAATCCTCCTCTAATTGTAACAGCTTGATACTCCCTTGAAAGGCAGAAGATGTAGCCCTTACAGCCTCACATCTTTCGGTTTATACAAACTACTACAGTATGTCAGCCTTTCCATTGCTCAAGCAGATCTAGCAAAGTGAGTGGCAGCAGCACATACATGTGGGAGGAGTCGTTAAATCCAAGCAAAGATCCCCAACTTCACCTGCAGTCAATACGCGTGTGTGCTGGCGATCCCTTACTATTTTACTAGTTTATCCAAACATGATCACCTGGGCAGCTGCTGAGAGCGTACACGTCCACATAAGGGTCAAACTCCCCAGGTCCAAGAGGTTTGCAGGAGGACATGTAACCAGCTATTCCCTCCGGAGAGGTGCCATAAGATCCCACAGTAGGTCCTGGCACCAGGCCGTTCTCTGCCTCCTGGTCTTCCTCGTTGGAAACCTCCTCACCTTCCTCCTCCTCCCTCTCAGCTCGGCCTATATCATGGATACCGAGCAGCAAGCTGTAGTCCATGATCTTCAGCTTCACCAGGAACTGCAGAGAGACAAGAGAAACTTTTGAAAAATTGACTTGACTCAAAAGAACACTCGTTAATTACCATAATTTCTGGTGTATAAGCTGCTACTTTTTTCTTAAACTTTGAACCACACCACTTATACAGCGCTGCGGCTGATTTATGGCCATATTCATGTTCTAATCTTTTGACATATCATTTACTTCACAACCACTACTCATCATTTAAATGAATATTCACAAGTAGGAAACAGTAGCTCTTTCGTTGGCAGGAGTCAATCACAAGCTATAAGGAAACTCAAAACGAGCTTGTCAACCCATCGGATATTGCAGTAGGTCATTATTCAATATAAGTCTGACTCATGGTGTCATCTTAGAAATAACGCAAAAAAATCATCACACAGCAACTTACCACTCAAAAGATAGCTAAGAAATATAGACGTACCAATACGAGTTTAGAATAAAAACTATTTTAACGGTTTCCCATCATGCATTTCTTCCCAGGAAAGCTGATGTGCTGATGAGCCAGAGGGAGCCTCCCTTTAGTGGACAGAGGCAGCTGAATGAATCATTGCAGCGCCCTGGCAGCCATGGCCAATCAATTGGCCAATTTTTCTCTCTAAATTTAGTGGGTGCGGCTTAAACACCGGTTTGTCTATACACCGGAAATTTCTGTAAAATTTGATCAATTTCCTATGAAATACTAGTGTGTTTTCTGCATCACAACAGCACTAATTCTGAATGTTGTCCTCTTTAATAGGACATTTCATTTAGATATTTGATAAGCTTAAACAAATCTTCCTCTCGTAGTCTCACAAGATGCCAAATGTGCGAGCTGCCACTGTGTGGTGGAGGTGAAAAACAGCAAGGCAAGTCACGACCCACCTCCACATCCCGGTTTAGTTTCTCCATTAACTTTTCTTTCTGCTCCTCTGTGACATACACCTTCTGCATGTTGTTCCTGAAGTCCATGTCCTTGAAGGTGGGAAGTTCTTTACCCTGTATGGTACAAATCCCAATTGAAGCAGTCAAAATACAGTATTCAGTGGTAAAAAGGTCAGTGATGATCTGCCAAAGCTCAAGGCCATTATTTAACAGTAGGCTGTTCCCCACTGCTTTAGTTTAAACAGGTTTGAAATTTACAGAGATTCAGGAAGTGGCGTTACAAAGTAATGAAATAAACTGCCACACAGTGGGGAGAGGTAATGTATAGCAACATGTGTAACACAGTGACAATATGAGTAGTGTCTTTTACGCGTTCTTTGTCGCTTGCTTCACGATCCACCAGAGAACCCTGCAGAAAACGGCAAACAAAAAATAAATAACCACCACCAGACAAAAAAAGATCAATTAATATCAACATTGTTTAGAGTAGAGAAGTGATAGCAAGCGAGGAGCATAGTTCCCTCACCTTCAGGTCATACTTCCTGTGTACAACCAGTCTGTGGCTGAACATGTTCCTCATGACGATCAGGTAGGTCTCTTCACTCTCCACGCTGACCCGGTACATTCCCAGAAACTGAGGCAGCAGGGTGCTACCGTGACACTTGACTATGTGCTATGAGAGATGGAAACAAAAATATACAACTTTAGTTGTCCATTTTGGTGCAGTTTACATCCTAAACATATGGTTGACCTCTTTACCCTTGTTGGAAACATCCTCACAATTAAATGCAAGAAATTATTTTGGCATTGGCCTTTGACATTTTCCATCCTTTCCATTCCATCCTTTATTGAAATCATACACACTAGACTAGAAGCCGACTAGAAGCTTTGTGACATCCCCCCTAAAACAACTAAACTTAAATGTTACAACAATCTCCTGGGAAATCTGTGTAGTTCTTAAAAAGGCTGCAGAGAAAAATCTGAAGTATAATTTTATACAGCTCAATGTACTGCAGCTTCTCCAACTACAGTGGTACCTCAGTTTTTCATAAGCGCTGGTTTTCGGTTTTCAAAATAGTGCGCCTAACAAACTAGTTCGCGGAACTGAGTGCCCAAACAAAGCATCCACACATTGGTGACTCAGTCTCTGTGAAGAATATGAAAATGCTTCTTTTAAAGTGGGACACTACAGACAATTTTGGCAAGGGGATCCTTTAATCATCTTTATAATGTGTGTGGGTGGTTTATTTGTTCACAAAACATATATTTCTTTTTCTTAATATGCACGATGCACCCTGTACTGATGAGGCGTTCAAGCACAATATGTGTACAGTCTGCGCTTTTTAATTGAGTACGACTGCAAAATAACCAACTATTGGGCCATAGAAAGTTCCAAGTGGCAGAAACACAATTGAATTCAAGAAAAAACTCAAAGCAAAGTACGATTGCAGCATCTGTTACAATGTAAAGGTTTCTAGTTAACAGAGGTTGCAGGGGAAATAGTTTAATGGAGACACATTACAGAAAGTGAGCCGGATGTGTAATGATTCCACCTGCTGCTGAAGTTTGCAATCAAGTTCAAGTGTGGCAGTATACAGCTCTAACTGTCCACCCTAAAAATGTAAGTATGTAAATGGGAGAGAGTGAAACAACGTCCACGTGGCTCTTCTGTCCTCTTCCAAGCTCCTTCAAACCCATCACCTTGTGCATCAACAAGAGTGTTCAATAAGCATAAAAGTGATGTTAGATGTTCATTTATTCATTTCACTAGTCAGTTATATGTATTCCACATACAGTATATGTTTTTGTTACATATTTTCTGCATGTAAAAATATAATTATTTAGTGTTAGTGCTCAAATTTATGGGTGTCTGGAACAGATGAATTGGATTTACATTATTTCTTTTGAGAAAAATGTATTCAGTTTCCGTATGTTTTGGTTTTTATCTGACCTTGTTGAACTGATTATTGCCAAAAACCAGGGTTCCACTGGTTCCATTGTGTAGAAATATCATAAAGTGCGGTTAAAAAAAAAAGAAAGAAAAAAGGAAAACAACACAAATTTATACAACACATACTTCATGCCTAATTGATTTAAACAACCCCAAAATATTTCAGTCCATTGTTAAAACTGTAAATATTTAAATATCACTTGGTTGATGTGAAACCATTGCTTGAACGCCAGACATCTGCCCCTGAAGTGTTGACAACTAATACAAAGAATCTATAAGCTACACAAAGACTATAATGCCTTCATTCACAGCTGGGGGAAAAGAAAAGAAAAAAAAAAGAGAAAAAGCTGCCATTTTCCATCTTCAGCCCTGTTTTATGTGGGCTGTGTAACCGCTGGCAACACATTCCAACAAGTCAGGTCTATTTCTTCCTATTAAGCATGCAAAAATGGGTTCATATTCCAAAGGAAACAAATGCCGATGGTAAACAAGACATTTTTTTTTTCTCTTCAGTACACAAATGCATATTTACTTGACTATTATTTTTTTGTTTCTGCATGGTAACATTTAGTATTTCTTGCAGCCAGAAACAAGATCAGTCATCTCAAACAACAACAAAGATACATTTGCATAGAAATGACTTAAATGATACTTTGAGGCATGTTAAAAGACAAACCAGCTTGGATAGGCTCGACAACATAAGCATCAAGAAAAAATACAATGCACTTAAATGTTCCCAACAACAAATCACATGCGGATACATGTGGCTTTTTATTATAGAAGACTCAGTCACAGTCAGTGCAATGGATAGCTACAAGTAGAAACATAATAAACACAAACAATGAATTGCTTAACTAGTAGTTAAACACGCAATAATTAGTTCCATCATGAACCTTCATTTTTGGGACTAAATGTTATATGTTAGATAAAATATTAAATATACAATATATTTGATTTAACTCATTTTTCAGTAAATGCTCCTGCTGACTGTGGCATTATCATATTTGGGTCAACTTCACACAATTATGGTTGAGAAGTACAAACGTCCATTAGCATGTGCTCATTTGGGAACTTCTTTGACAAAAGCTGTTTTTAGCTGCTGAAAAGTGGAAGGTTACAGATGGAAAAAAAGTAGAACATGCTGAAGGCAGGAGATGAGTAGCAATGGGTTCTACTATACCATGGCTGCAGAGCCCCCAAACAAATAAGATGACTTACGTGAAAATTTTGAATACAGTCACACATTTTGCTGCATTATGCAACATAGCCAAGACCTACTTCAAATTTCATGTTACTTTTTACTAAAACTGATCCTCTATCGCGTTAAATTCCCCTCAGAAAAAGGCATCAGTGAATAAGAAGGCGATCCCTTTAATTCCTTTTCGTATTAAAGTTGGGAATTGTCTGCTTTTAAAGCATATTACACAAGAAGCCTGGACATGAACAGAATTATATACATTTACATAACTGCACTGATTTGTTTTCTATTTGTTTGATGAATGGACCTTCGGACAGAAAGGAGAAGCCAAAGCTCACCTGGTGATACTCTGACAGGATGCTGTGCATATCTGCTACATCCTCACTGGAGATTTGCTTGATGATCAACGTACGGTCATAGGAGTTAAGGAGCAGACCTTCTCCTCGGTCATCAACGGTCCTTGTCGGAGGGCTGCGAGTCAATGACACCTGAGGGGTTTGGAATAAAGAACTACTCTGTCCTTTACGTTCAAACATAACACTGCTTTAACAAACAATTCTCTTTGTGCTGGTCTGCATTTGAACAGTTAATCTAAGGCTGAGTCACCAAACAATGCCGATTTTTTACTTACAAAACACCCTGTGGACATTTTCACAGCTAAATAATTACATCCTGAAATTGAAATTCAAACTGTCCAACTGAATCCATCTACTCCTCCAACTTGAGCAAAAAACCATTATGGAACAAATAACTGAATATTAGTGGTGTCATGAGATCTCGTAAGATTAAAACATGACGAGATTTGTCGTTTAGAGAAAAGATGTCTCATGAGAACAGGGCAACCAGAAGCCAGTCAGATTGTGAACTATGGCATCGCGAACTATAAATGATAAGAACGGGAGTAGAGCTCCACGTCCGATTGCACATAAACATTGCTGTGCAATGCAGATCTGAAGCTGCATAAACCCCTCAACAATGCAACCCAACCCCTGGCAAGCGACAGAGTCAAGAAGGCAGAGCTTGGACATGCTCCTACATTGCTTGGTAACACCTCGCCTTTCTGGCAAAACGTGCATGGGTGTCAAAAGTGTGGCCCAGTGGCCATCTTCGTAACACGGCTCATTGCAGAAATTTTAAAAACCCAGCAAGAGTGGAAAAATACAACAAAAATGCATAATGTAACTAAAATAAGCTACAATGTTGATACTAATAAATAATACAAACGCAAACATTTGTCTTCAAATATGCACAATCTTTTTTTTTTTTTTAATTATTAATATAAAGGAGAGCTGGACAGCCATGACGTAAATAGTCAAAGACAAATAGATAAGACTAAAACAATAAGCTGGAACGATTAATGCCAACACCCTATTGAAAACCCAGCATTTCAAAAAATGCTGCAAACATTTGATAGACAGTACGAATTGTCTGTGAGAAAATACATGTCACAAACGCCAATTCTGCAATTTTACAGAGTAAAAGATGACACTAAAAGAATATATGGCATTATTATTTATTATTATATACATCCATACATACACATAAAACATAAAAATGGTGGCAATAATATAATTTTGCATCAATTTGTGGGGCAATAAACATTTCAAAACACACCTGTATCGTTTTGTGACTCCTTAGATAAAAATAAAAAAGTTTGTTTGTCCAGTCATATTTTTCCATTGTACTTCTCTTAAAATTTCTGTGAAAATCTCATCTTGTGGACGCAATCTCGTGCATTATCTCATCTCGTGAGTTGTGTGTCTCATGACACCCCTACTGAATACCCATCTCTCTCCCAGTATTAGCAATTAGGTTTGACATTTTCTACAACTAAGGAATGAAGTAAACAAATTTTACATATCAGAACTTCCATAAAATGCTATCATCTGCCAACAATTACAAAGATTCTTTCTCAACCCATTAGATGATCAAACAATGTTAGGGATAATATAATCTACTATAATATATCTAATGGACTATGTGATGTTTTCCAATGTAACTTGTATGCATGCATCTACTTTCTATGTCACTTATCCTCACTAGGGTCACCGGGGTATGCTGGAGCCTATCCCAGAGGCAGGGTACACCCTGGATTGGTCACTAGTCAACTTGTATGCATGTTCAAAATAAATTAAACCATTACCATATAATCGGCAGAGTTGTGACTTTTTAAAAGACACTGTAATAAATAACTTTCACTGGACTTGTGAAATTGTACTTTACATCAGACAATGGTGTGATCATGTACATCACCTACCTGATAGTCCAGATCTTCAATACCAAATCGCTCCCTTAGATTTCTGAAGACTTGAGGACAGTATTCCTTGAACTTAAAATGCCCAGGAAGATTTTCTCTGCACCAAGGGAGAAAAAAAGTAAACAATTGTGCAACCTTCCTTCCATTTTCTATTGCTTATCCTGTTCTATTGCTTATATATATATATATATTTTTTTTTTTTTTTTTGGCATGTTTGTCATGCTTAAATGTTTCAGACCAAACAAATTAAAATATTACCCAGAGACACCACAACTGCACACAAAATACAGTTTTTAAATAAAACTTTTTATTATTAAGGGAGGAAAAAAATCCAAACCTATATGGCCCTGTGTGAAAAAGTGATTCCCCCCTAAACCTAATAACTGATTGGGCCACACTTAGCAGAAACAACTGCAATAAAGCATTTGCGATAACTTGAGTCTCTTACAGCGCTGTGGAAGAATTTTGGCCGACTCATCTTTGGAGAATTGCTGTAATTCAGGGTTTCGAGCATGAACCGCCTTTTTAAGGTCATGCCACAGCATCTAAATAGGATTCAGGTCAGGACTTAGACTAGGGCACTCCAAAGTCTTCATTTTGTTTTTCTTCAGCCATTCAGAGGTGGACTTGCTGGTGTATTTTAGATCATTGTCCTGCTGCAGAACCCAAGTTGGTTTCGGCTTGAGGTCATGAACAGATGGCCAGACATTCTCCTTCAGGATTTTTTGGTAGACAGCAGAATTCATGGCTTCACTTATCACAGCATATCTTTCAGGCTCTGAAGCAGCAAACCAGCCCCACGCCATCACACTACCACCACCATATTTTACTGGAGGTATGATGTTCTTTTTCTGAAATGTGGTGTTACTTTTACACTAGATGTAATGGGACACACACCTTCCAAAAAGTTCAACACTATTTTCCCAAAGGTCTTGGGGATCATCAAGTTGTTTTCTGGCAAAATTGAGATAAGCCTTAATGTTCTTTTTGGTCAGCAGTGGTTATGGTGGAGTCATGAACACTGACCTTAACTGAAGCATGTGAGGTCTGCAGTTCTTTGAACGTTGTTGTGGGGTCTTTTGTGACCTTTGGATCAGTCGTTGCTGGGCTCCTGGGGTAATTTCGGTTGGTGGGCTAATCCTGGGAAGGTTCACCACTGTTCCATGTTTTTGCCATTTGTGAATAATGGCTCTCACTGTGGTTTGCCGGAGTCCGAAAGCTTTAAAAAAAGCTTTATAACCTTTTCCAGACTGACAGATCTCAATTACTTTATTTCTGGGGAGGGCAATCACTTTTTCACACAGGGCCATGTAGGGTTGGATTTTTTTTCCTCCCTTAATAATAAAAGGTTTCATTTAAAAAACGCACTTTGTGTTCAGTTGTGTTGTCATTGACTAATATTTAAATGATCTGAAATGTGCGAGTCTGACAAACATGCAAAAAACAAGAAAAGGAAGGGGCAAACATTTTCACACCACTGTATAAACCCCTTTTCCACTGTGACTGGTTCAAAGCTGGTTGAGAGTAGGTTTTCAGAGCTGTGGTTTTCCATTGTCATGGTTCCACAGAGCTGCTGGACTGGTGGTGTATTTTTTTTGGTTCAACTGTGGCTCCAAAAGCTTGCTGGGCTGAGTGCTGAACCCTTTGAATGACGTGGGGGTGGTATTACCTCAAGTAAATACCAGACTGTTACCTCCATTTCAACTTCATTAACTCATTTTTTGTAAATATGAGAGCCTGAGCAGACTTTAATCTAGTCAGCAAATGCCAGAATGCCAAAACCGTCCTATTATGCAAATTTCTGAAAATATTTTGTACCGTCGACAACAACCTCCGTCAAACAATGCTGTTATTTGATATGGAGGAATATTAAAATTTAAAATTTTTGGCACTTTTCTTAATATTAAATTACTGCCACATTTTGTAATATTAAAATACTATTTGTTATGAAGGAATGTTTCCACCGTACCACATTCATTCATATAAACATATAGTCACCATCTGAGGTTATTCCTCCTTTCCTCCTTCAAGATAAAATCTCCGAGAAACTCCTTGCTTTTCATCCAGACGTTTGATAAAATAAACATTATTTAAATTGCGTGACTCACATTGATCGCCCTTTTATTTCCTGATTGGAGGCGTGACCCTTGTGATGTAATGACATGGCTGCCCAGGACAAAAATGAATATGGTGTTGAGCCTGTTTACGGCCAACACTGGTTAAAATCCTGCTCTGAAATAAGTCTGACCAGCACCAACGTTCGCTGCAGTGGAAAAGTGGTCCGCCATTCGCACATCACTGAATGTGGACTGTCACTGAATCCCGCTTTCTGCACGGATGTCAGTCAAGTCAACCACTGCACCATCAGTAAATCTTAAACAATTGAACTTAATTCACTTTAAACTGTAGACAACCCAACACTTACTTGTTAAAGAGGTGGTTATTAACTTTGATCTTAGTGTTGGCCTTAAAGTCATCAGGGAGCAACATGACAGGAACTGGCACCTGGTTGAGGTCGTTAATCTGTAGAAGATTTTTTTAAAAAAGAAACTGTTATTAGACAAACCTGTCAGTTACGCTTCAATGAACTGGAGCAGGTTTGGTGTTTTTGCTAACACTAACCATTAACTTATTTTAAGAGCATTTTTGTGAGATATAAGTCGCGTGTACTAATAATATATGTAATTCCAACGACTAAGTGTCGCCAACAGCCTTCAAAAAGAACGTCATCACACTTATTTACAGTGGTCTTTTGAAAAAACATGTAGCACATATATTTAAGATAAACAATCTGATAAATGGCATCTTAGACTTTGTGGCGACACCCTGACCTACCTAAGTGTGGATATCTTGCTAACGGTGCAGCTAATCATGCTAACTGATGTGGCATGGCAGAAGACACTGGTACACAACATTAGCACGTTAGCTTCCGCCGACTCACCGAGTGATTAACGCCCCACATAAAGACGCTCGGTACAGGGTCGCTGGCTCGAAGCACTTTCAACTTCTGCTGAACGAAGTGTTTCTTTTTCGTCTTAGTCTTGGGCGCCAGGACTACCATAGGACTGGAGGTGGCCGCCGAGTTACCGAGCGAAGCCATGACCACCACAGTTGGGGTGTCTGCGTCAGCGTCGCGAGAGCTGCTGCTAACAACGTCTTCCTGAATGAAGGCTAACTGTTGCTCAGCTAACGGAGGCACCTTTTCCCGATATCACTCAATGTCACACTTTTAACTCCGAATGTGTTTCAATGACACAATATTTTTCACAATTTAAACTACATGGATAGATCATTCTTCAACTTCAACCGCGCCTCATAAGACCGTCGAAATAATAATGGTTGACAGCCCATCACCGCCCCCTCCAGCCCAGCGATGTTATTATCAACCACGTGGTGACTTTTTGATTGACAAGAGCAGCGACCAAAGAAAAACATCCAAGTAAGTCAATGAAACAAACGGGGGCAGGTACTATGGAGCCCTCGAGGGGACACGGAGAAAACATTTTGATGGGTAAATGTTTATGTGAGCTCTCGAAAAACTTATCTCGTTATCTCGTAGAAACTTTTTTCTGTACCCATCATTTCGTTCCCTATGTCCCCTCGGGGGCTGCGTAGGTTTTACAGTGCCAGTAGTCACACTTTATTTCCATCGCAGAATGACTAAATATGTACATCAAATTAATTGTATAACATTTATAATGTATAAAAGCCATGTTTAAAATAATAGAAGAGCGCTTTTTTGCTTTCTTTTGGTGCACCCATACGGCACCCCGTTCCCAAATGTCTTCTGGCGCCTCCCAGTGGAGACCTGCCTCACTTTTTGAAAATCCCTGCTCTAGTTTAACCATTAGGTCTAAATAGGGCACTTGGTTCTATGAAGCTTATAATCATTATTTTTTTCAATACCACTTGTCCTCATTAGGGTGGTGCGTCACCTGGGGCCTATTCAAGCTGACATTGGGCAAGAAGTGGTCGCTAGTTAATCACAGGGCACATAAACACAAGCATTCTCTCGAACATCAATAAAGTATCCATCTATCTACCATTCACGCTAACATTCACTCCTACTCAACATCTTTGAAAACCCCTGGCTTAAATAGGGCACTTGATTCTATTATGCTTAGATTTTGAAATGATATCAATTTGTTCATCAGGCATATGACCAAGAATGTTTTCATTTCAACGACACAGGTGTTGGAAAAAATTGTGATCTGTGTAAGTTTGTAAGTAGAAATTAAAATTGAATCATGACACAAAAATAGCAGGTGCATAATTCATGCTTGGCAGATATGATGCTGTTAAATCTTATGCTCCGTGTGAGGAGAGGAATCGCCAAGAACGGCACAGTCAAGCAGCCGAGAAAGAGATTCAGTGGTGGAGTAATTCTGATCATGCTTCCTCCTTTATTATCTGCAGGGCCTTCATTCCATTATCCTTGGACAAATGGGATATTCCCTGCTGTTACCTTGGAAACAGGCATGTTTCAAGGCCCTGTGGAGAAGAAGGAGCAAATGATTCTTCGTGTTCTGAGTATTAGCTCAAAAGCACCATGAGGCTAATGTACTGATGTGTAATTTGTGTCTCACTGCTGCATAGTGAGGCTATGAAATGAATCAAGAACTCGCTCAGTGCTTGTACTTGTATTAATATATGCTTTATTTATTTGTGTCCATATTTATCATCAGTATGTTTAATGTCCTTTTTGCGCAGACAGTCCATCACGGTTAACACATTGGCACAACAAGATTGGTCAGAAATGGATAAATTCTAATCACACTTAGCACACAATTTCATGACTTTGGCAAGACTTGGGAAAGACTAACATTTTTCTTACATATTGAAATCAGAAGTATTATGAGAAAACACAATAGTATAATAGACATTCTCAGTTCTAAAATGAAAAAAGCATAAATAAGAAGGAAATAAAACCATGAGATACAACCAAAAGTTGTACAGTAGTAGTTGAATTGAGCTTTGATGAGTTTTGCCATAAAGGTGCCCTGAAAGCACTGCACTTCCCCTACATGAAACAAAATAATCTCTGTCTTTAAATAAGAAATAGCTGGCAATATAAAAATACATGGCATTATACTGTAGTTCATTAAATAAACCAATAATTCATATATAAAATATATTGACGTGTATAAAAATATGCCTTACTAATTTTTTTTTTAAAAGGATAACAGCCGTACGCTTTTTGTTTGCCACTTCAGAACACACAGTCAACCACAAACGTCCAACATATGTACAAACAATCAACTGATAAGCAGTCACCACACCAATTTGACAAATAAAACGAACAGAAGCATCCTGTATAATTTTCATTTGACTATTTTTTTTCAGACATGACACACACAAATATATAAGATATTGTAAGATTAAAGCAGTAATTAATGGAAAACAGACCCCCAAATAAATTATTCTAAGAGACATTGATATCAGTGTATCTTTGGAGAGAGGGAGAGAGGATGGTGAGGCTGACACACATTTGTGTCACATCACCTGCGTAACAGTATTTCAGCCCACTGAGATCAGAACAAACACAGGCAGTGTCAGCTATCCTAAATTCAAAAGGAAAATAGAAATCTAACTAGAAAGCCAGAACAAGAGGCAGGGAATAGGGAGATCTTTTGCAGTAATACGGCTTGGATCACTGAGGAAGTTCATGGACCATTAACATGCAGTGTATCTAGAGGACTACGCAGAGAACATTGCTGTAACAGTTGGACATTCAGGTGGCTGTTTTGATTCCTGGACTGTGAGTGTATATCTGTCTTCAAAAGAGGACATGAACAGATGTGTGTTTTCCATTGGAAGTGGTTTCCCCTGCTACCTCCTGTCCAGGCAGTGGTTAGCCCATGATAAAGCTCCTCTCTCCCTGTGCTCCTTCTCCACCTACTCTTCCTCCAGGCGTTTGACAATAGCACAGGCTCATCTCTCACTCCCCATCGCATGGTAAAACACCGTCTTCTCTGGCACGTGAGGGCACTGGAGTGCCAAGCTCATCCACACACCAGCAGTGGCCACGCTGCATGCCTTTGGAAGAGCGGCACTGTGCAAAAGATAAGAGAACAGAGAATGTGTAAAGGAGGGCGGAGATTGAGTGGAAGAGAGAGAGAGAGACAGAAAATGGTATGTCATCGTAGTGCAGTAGTGGTTGTCTTAGCCCACAGAAGCTCAGAGGGAAAAGTGTCAGTTAATTCACAGCTGACAAATCCCTGGATGCACAGAAGGCTGCAGCCCTCACAGACTGTGACACAAAGATGCTGCAGCAAATGCACAACAAAGTTACAACGTTTACCTGCTTTTTTCTGTAGAACCCACGGGTGTCACAGTTGGGTATATAGATGTCACGGTCAGACTGGATGATTGTCAGCTCCAAACCTCTCAGGACACTGTTGAGCATTTTGCGGCACGGTGCCTGAGAACAGCAAGGCAGACTCCAAACATCATTTGAGGCAAAGCTAGAGAGAGCTGCTTCATTCCCTCAGGTGATGGTGCTGGCATCACTTTAGTCACATGTTAACGTAAATCACACGAGAGCAGCCATGTATGTTTAGATGTCACATATTGTGTAACATTATATAACCACTTTATTATACAATGCTTTCGTTTTTCAGGTCACTGAAGGGTTTAAAGGGTTCTTTTAACACTTAGTCACATCACACTAAGTAATCAATAACCTATAATCGTACAAAAACGGCACACTCAACACACTACGCACTAAAACTCTACATATGTTGCGTCGGCTTGAAAGTTTCCTGATTCCCATCATGCTTAATTACTTCTGCCGCATAGCAGCACACACATCATGCACCATATTGCCGTGTGTGTACATGCCACTGCAACACCCAAAATAGAAAAGGAGGGTAATAATCCCTTATAAAACAACTCATCCATCACCCATTTATCAATGCAGCCTTGTCAGGCATCATTCAGGTGATGATTAGTCACCTTCACTTATCACAGATTACAATACAATGATAGAACTTACTTTTTCAATGTCACCGCTGTGTGAAGGATGAGGACCTGCAGAGGAAATGACACACCAACATATCAGATGGTGATGGAAGGATCTGATTCATTAACATCAAACAGTAGGATGCCTGTGTTCCACATATGCACCATCCAGCCTTCTTGGTGTAATTTTTGCATCTGTCTGCATAAAAGAATTCATAGTCTCCCAAATAATATCAGTTAATAAATTGGTGCTCAGTGGTGGTGAGAAAAATAATTTCCATCAATGCATTTTTTTCAGATGGCAGTGTCAATGTTTAAACAGTAGATGGAGACCACTGCAATAAAAAGCACTTTGATAAGGACGTAAGTGACAGTTTTACATTCATGCTGAACATAGTGCAAGTCATGTAAATGCAGGTCAATTCATTATTCCTACATTATTGCAAACTCCTCATTGAAACCTCAAGTGACTGACTGTATGTTTCAGCAATTAACTAACATTTCTCCTAAATTAGAGTTAGAAATGACAAATTACATTGTTATCCTACAATGAGGCACTGCAGAGCAGCACCGGAGATTAACAGATGTGCAAATTTTTCTGTGCTGCAAGAAATGCATGCAGGTTTGCCATGCACTAATTGGCTTTTCCTTTTGTCACTAAGTGCCACAGCATCACATGCAATTAAAAGCAATGTACAAGCCTTCCTGTAGAGTCTATTTGCATGTGTGGATGTATGCGCATGTGATTCCATGCACGGGTGTGGATAAATAATGAAATCAATCTATATTTATCTTACCTGTGGGGTGGGGCCTCTCAGTGGGACTTGTCTTGCTGTGCTTGGCACAAATGCCCCTGCCCTGCAACAGAGCCTGAAGGGGGCTGTGCTCCCTTGGCGGGGGAACACAGCGGAGCCCCTTGGCACAGCTCAGGGTGTACACGCCACAGGGCTCTCCCTGGGCCAACACCGTCGTACTGCCTGCTACATTGTGCTCCCTGGGGGGCCTCCCAGCACCAAGTGGATCCCTGCAGCTGGGACAAACCTTGAAGGGGCCCAAACGACTGGCCCCTGTCCATGATCCACAGTGAACAATCAGCAATAAAACAACGCTAGTTAAGTTACAAAGAAAAGGCATTTCTCCAAATTTTCCACACTCACACACTGACAGGTAAATGTGGTTGATGCTATTTCTGTTATTTCTCTCCCTCTCTCTCTCCCACCCGCTTCTATACAGTAGCCCTCCTTGGTGCTTTGCCAGTTGAGTCCCCTGCAGTGCCAGAGGAGACAAACGGAGATCGAGAAAGCCACAGCAGAAGCAGCAGCTTTTAAAGATGTGAAAGGCGGTGATAGAGAGTGAGTGAGAGAGGGAGAGCAAGCAGTTATGACACCTTCAGGGGCTGGGACTCAGAGAGAGAGAGAGAGAGAGAGAGAGAGCGAGAGAGAGAGCGAGAGAGAGAGAGAGAGAGAGAGAGAAGGAGGGAGGAAGGAGGTGGCAGGGAGGGACAGAGGAAGTGGGGGATGGATTTTGTCCCTTTCACAAATGATCAAAATACCGGCACATACACCATTCATCTCATTCTGCTTGCCTGTTAAGTAGAAGTCCTATTTCACTATTAACAACATAAGGCACCTTTCTAGAAGAATATTTGTCATAGCAACAAATACAAACACACCTCCATCCCCATTGCCACTGCAATGCCTTTTGTGATCAAACCACAGCTGTCTGTGGGAGACATTTCCTGTGTAAACATGTAATCCACCAGCTGAGCTCCACACTTCCCTCTTTGGTAAATTACTGAAGTCAAATGAGGTAAAGGCTCTCACAAAAGACAATCTGACATACAAAAGTGACTGCTGATACTTCCATTTTAAATGCACTTGCAAGCACAATACCATTTGAACCTGAAGAGTAATCATCTGAATTCTTGGGGGCAGTTCCCACTTCTAGAGGAAAGCTCCGTGGCCATCTTGAGCCTAAACATAACAGAAGCCACTGCGCTGCTTTTGTCATAAGTGGATAACAACTGACATCTTCACCTTTCTCCTCGATGCACCACAAATGCCGCTCGTGACATTGTAATGTTCACGTCATTTCGCTTTGGGATAATGCCACAATGTGATATTTATGGTCACACAGGTTACTGGGTGTATAAAAATAACACAAGTAAATGTATCCATAGTATCAGAAAAAGTATATGCTCAGGATATAGCCTAAAGCAGGGTGTCCAGGTTTTTGCCACTGAGGGCCGCATACTGAAAACACTGGTCTACAAATTTTCAAAAAAATTCCGCTACTGAGATAAAACATATCACTCTTGGTCAATTCTGGGCTGCTGAACAAGAATATGACCATCAAAAAAACTGATACACGAGGGAATATAGGTTCCCAAAATAGCCCACAATAAGTGAAATCCGCAAAGTAGTCAACTTCATTTTTTCATTTACGATTATTATATATGTTTTAAGGCTGTAAAACCCCTTAGCATACACTTTATACACTTTTCTCAGACAGCCAATAACATTTTCTCACATTTCTCTCTTGTTTAAACACTCTCAAAAATGTTCAAACCTTGGTTTGAATTTTAATGATCAACCTACAGGTTGGACACAAGAAATTATTAAGTCACTCACGCGTATTTCACTCCTGCGACCGTGCCCTTTCGTCCTGGCGCCGTTCCGCTGTACTGTAGCATTTTTGTATCCTTTTTAAAACATATTGCTGCAGCACTCCTCCTGTCGTAGTCCTTGTCCTTCGAACCAAAGATTCATTCACAAGCTAGTAAGCAAGCAAGCTAGCGATGGCACAGGAGACACAGCAGGGCGGCACGAAGGAGATTGATTGACAATAGTGTACAGCCAATCAGGACGCAGAAAACAATGGGCGGTGCAGACAGACGAGATAGGGAAGAGAGAGACACTCAACTTCCCACAATGCAAATCTTCTTAAAGGGCCAGGCTTGGCCTGTAACAGCGTTCATACACTGTAATAAATAAACAGGAAGCACAAAAAAAAATCTATGAAACAGCGAATCCACGAAAGATGAACCGCGATAGAGCGAGGGAAAACTGTAATACACAACGTGATATGTCTCCATACACTTTATGTGCACTTCTTGTGAAGTGAATATTGGTTACAAGAGCTAATGGGCATTTTCAAACATTATTTTCG